>NC_089504.1:328214355-329414355 GCF_036850995.1 Saccopteryx leptura
AAGCTTTGTGCAGCACTGACTCAGGATTTGCAGTGGGCTGAGATTAGCAGACTACTGTCAGGGCTTCTGCTCATATTCTTTTAGATCATTTTCCCCTTCTCATGCACACTAGTTTCCAGTTATACTATTCTCAATATCCAGCACCTGTGTCTCTTTGTCAGATGACTTCGCCTCAAGCTGCCAGAACATTCTTCAGCAGGGCACAGAGATGCAGGAAGTATCTGGGAACTTATGTTCTTGTCAACCACAGGAACCCTGAACCAGTAACTGTTGGGTGCAAGAGTATAAATACTCCAGATGCTTTGTTCTTGATTGAAACAACTTTGAGATTAGACCATCAACATGTGACCCTTATTGTCTCAGTTTGCTCCACTGTGGGATTGAGCTTGCTATGCCACCACCACCAAGGACTTTGCTTTATATTGCCTAAAAACACTTTCTAACGAGTCACTTTCACAAGAATCCCTCATCACACGGTCAAATTTCATTGCACCCTTGCTTGCGTTCCTTCTGGTCCCCTCCCTTATTTCCTCCGCATTTTTTCTAAAAACACTTTTAATGGAATCACTTTTACAAAAATTGTCATACACAGAGTCTGATTCTGGAGAATCTTTGGACAAGAGTCATGACTTTTCTGTTCTTCCTTCTTTCTCTTTTCCTCTTCCCTTTCTTGATCCTCAGGGTTGGGGCAAAGGAGAGGAGAATGCAAAGGAAAAGAGGCCCATGATCTGGTGCTTTTGCGGTGTTACAAGATGCTTTTCACAGCAGCATCCAAACTACTGGCCTCTCATGGGGTTTATCGGTCAGCCTATAACATTCCCTATGGGATCCTGTCACCATAGAAATCCCTCATGAGGACTATGAACTCTCTGTGTAGATCACCCATGGGATCCTGCCCAAGGACTGCAGCTGTGCACACACAGTATAACCTCACTCTGCCCACACAGTGCTGTTGAGCAGGGGCCTTCCTATATGATTCAAGCCTGACCATCCATGGAGTCCACTAGGCTTACAGGTTCTCTGACATCCTTGCCCTGACAGACTACCAAGTACAGGCCTGATTAACTGAGGAACAGGGACAGCTCCAGCTCAGGTTTATATCTAATACTCCTTTGAAACAATCTCCTTAACTCCCTATTCTCTTAAAGAGGCTGGGAATAGTGGTGGTTGCTTGTTTTGCCACCTCTTAGTAAAATCCTGCCTAAATATATTCCTCTGTTTTAATGTATGGGCATTTATCAACATCCATTCTCAGTTTCAGAAATCCAGCCAAATTTCTATGAAAACAGGGCAAGTGTCATTAACCTTCTATTTTCATGTAGTCATGTCACTTTTCTTTTTTTTCTTATTTACAAATTTTAATGGGATGACATTGGTCAATAAGAACATATAAGTTTCAGGTAATCATCTCTTCAGCATTTTGAACTGTTGATTGTGTTATGTGTCCATCCACCCAAAGTCAAATCATTTTCCGTCACTATGTATTTTTGTCCTTCTTTACTCCCCTTCTCCTCACCTCTTTCCTCTAGGTAACTACTTCAGTTTTGTCTATGTCCATGAGTCCTCAGTTTTATATCCCACCTATGTGTGAAATCATATAGTTATTAGCTTTTTTTGATTTATTTATTTCACTTAGCATAACGTTCTCAAGGTCTATCTGTGTTTGTTGTAAATGGTGATATCTCATCAGTTCTTATGGTTGAATAGTATTTCATTGATATATGTACCACATCTTCTTTATTCAATCCTCTATTGAGGGCCACTTTGGTTGTTTCCATGTCTTGGCCACTGTGAATAACGCTGCAATAAACATAGTCTTTGTGTACTAATGTTTTCAAGTTTTTTTCAATTTAGATACCTAGTAGAGGGATTGCTGGATCATATGATAGCTCTATTTTTTAACTTTTTGAGGAACCACCCTACTGTCTTCCATAATGGCTGTAATCATACAACATCCATTTATGATTAAAACACTCAATAAAATGGGTAAAGAAGTAAAGTACCTCAACATAATAAAGTCCATATATGAAAAACCATCAGCCAACTATAGTACGAAATGGTGAAAAAACTGAAAGCATTTTTTCTAAAATATGGATTGAGACAAGGCTGCCCATTCTCTCCACTCTTATTCAACCTAGTTCTGGAAGTTTTACCCAAAGCAATCAAGCAAGAGAAAGAAATAAAAGGCATCCATATTGGGAAAGAAGTAGAGGTATTACTTTTTGCAGATGACATGATCCAATATATAAAAAATTCCAAAACTCCATGAAAAAAAACTATTAGAAACTAAAAAATATATAGGAAAGTCACAGATTCAAAATCAATATACAAAATTCTACTGCTTTCCTATACACCTACAGTGAAACCTTCAGAAAACGAACTGAAAAAAAAATTTACTTTTACAATCGCAATATGTCGTTTTTCTGTTCCTTAACTGAGATTGCCAAGAATGTATGTATCACCTGACCTGTGGTGGCACAGTGGATAAAGTGTCAACCTGAAATGCTGAGGTTGCCAGTTGGAAGCCCTGGGCTTGCCTGGTCAAGGCACATGTGGGAGTTGATGCTTCCTGCTCTTCCCCCTTCTCTCTCTCTCTTCTCTAAATGAATAAAAATATTTTAAAGATTGTATTTATCACAGTAGTCTTTTTGGAAATGGATCTTCATAAAGAGGATAGAAAGACAAGCTACACATTTGGAGAAAATACCTGCAAACCTCATATCCAACAAAAGACTAGCATCTAGAATATATAAAGAATTCTCAAAACTCAACAGTAAAAAAAAAACCCACAAAAACAAAAACCCCACAAATAATCCAATTAGAAAATTGGCAAAAAAAAAAGTAGGAACATTTCTCCAAAGAGGATATATACGTGGAAAATAAGCACATGAAAAGATGCACGGTATCGTTAGCCATCAGGGACATACAAATTCAAGCCATAGTACTATTTCACTGTGCACTCCAGAATACAGTTACTTAAAAAATTTAAATAGTGCCCTGGCCGGTTGGCTCAGCGGTAGAGCGTCGGCCTAGCGTGCGGAGGACCCGGGTTCGATTCCCGGCTAGGGCACACAGGAGAAGCGCCCATTTGCTTCTCCACCCCTCCGCCGCGCTTTCCTCTCTGTCTCTCTCTTCCCCTCCCGCAGCCAAGGCTCCATTGGAGCAAAGATGGCCCCGGGCGCTGGGGATGGCTCTGTGGCCTCTGCCTCAGGCGCTAGAGTGGCTCTGGTCGCAACATGGCGACGCCCAGGATGGGCAGATTATAGCCCCTGGTGGGCAGAGCGTAGCCCCTGGTGGGCGTGCCGGGTGGATCCCGGTCGGGCGCATGCGGGAGTCTGTCTGACTGTCTCTCCCTGTTTCCAGCTTCAGAAAAATGAAAAAAAAAAAAAAAAAGCCATTCTGAAAGGGTTACATGCTGCATGGTTCCATTGAAAACATTGTTAAAATAACAAAGGTATAGAAATCGAGAGCCAATTGGATATCACAGGTTAGGAATGGGATGGGGGATGGAGGTGGGTGTGGCTATAAGAGAGGGCAACAGAGGTGATCCTTCTAGTGATAGAAATGTTCTATATCTTGTCTGGATCAATGTTAATATTTCAAGATGTTAGCATTGGGAGAGAGTGAAGGTTACATGGGATCGCTCCATATTGTTTCATACAACTGCATGTGAATCTGCAGTTATCAAAAAAATAAAGCTTTAATATTTAAAATAGTTTTTAACTTTATTCTTTCTACTATTTTTGGAATCTTCTAATATTAACTTTATTAATTCCTTCTTTCCACTATATTTTGGATTATTGAATTTTCTAGTTTTTAAGTTGAATATTGGGCTATTTACTTTCAGTCTTGACCTTTTAGTTATAAAAAGTATGAGGCTGTACATTTTTATAGAGTCCAGCTTTAGCTGTATAAAATAGGTTTTGATACATTTAATTATTTTCTAGATAATTTCACTTTGGATCATGGTAATATGGAAAAGTGTTTATTTACAAATAGTGACGACATTTTGGTTCTCTTTTTATCATTTATATATAACTTAAATTAATTGTATTATAATAATAAAATGCAACATAATACCCCTTTTGCCATTTATTAAGGTTCTTCATTAATAAATCACTGTGGAAAAATTATTTCTATAAGTATGGTATAAGCAACTTTTGTTTTAATTTATTATTACTATTATTGTTATAGAAAGCTATTGGCTCCCACCATTTGTTCATCTTTCAGAGCCAATTTTACTTTATCAGATTTATTGTTTACACTCATAGGATGTACTTAAAGTTTACTTCCTTCTTCAGTGAGTCTTACCCATAACTAAAAAACCCAGAAAATTGTGTTTATTGTCATTTTTATTTTATTCTTCCCTTACTGTTTTGTTTCATCTTGCGTTAGTGTGGTACATTTAATATAATTGATAAACTAATTGAGACATCATCATTAACTAAAGTCCGTAGTTTACACTAAAGTTCACTCTTTGTGTTGTACACTCTATGGGTTTTGATAGATGTATAATGCCATGTATCTACTTCCACAGTATCATACAGAATAGTTTCACTGTCTAAAATTCCTTTTGTGCCCTGGCCGGTTGGCTCAGCGGTAGAGCGTCGGCCTAGCGTGCGGAGGCCCGGGTTCGATTCCCGGCCAGGGCACACAGGAGAAGCACCCATTTGCTTCTCCACCCCTCCGCCGCGCTTTCCTCTCTGTCTCTCTCTTCCCCTCCTGCAGCCAAGGCTCCATTGGAGCAAACATGGCCCGGGAGCTGGGGATGGCTCTGTGGCCTCTCCCCCAGGCGCTGGAGTGGCTCTGGTCGCAACATGGCGACGCCCAGGATGGGCAGAGCATCACCCCCTGGTGGGCAGAGCGTCGCCCCATGGTGGGCATGCCGGGTGGATCCCGGTCGGGCGCATGCGGGAGTCTGTCAGACTGTCTCTCCCTGTTTCCAGCTTCAGAAAAATGAAAAAAAAAAAAAAAAAATTCCTTTTGTTCCACCTATTTATCCCACTTTCCCCCTGAACCCCGCCAACCACTTTCTTTTGACTGTCTCCATTGTTTTTGCCTTTTCCAGAATGTCATATAGTTGGAATCACATAGAATGTAGCCTTTTCAGATTGGCTTTCTTCACTTAGCAATACTTGGCATTTACTCTTAATGTAATAATTTAAAAATTATATTTTCAATTCAGAATATGAATCAGTGGTTGAAAAGAGTAAGTTTGGAGTATAAAAGCCTAAAATCCAAGATTTGGAGGAAAATATGAACAACAGTGTGATGTTAGTGTTGTGTGATAGACACAGGTCTCCTGAGGTTTTCCATGACAACCCTGGGACACCAAGCAGGAAGGAAGGCAGCGCCTGACAGAGCACATTTCCAGCAAGTAGCAGCCAGAATCCTCACCATGGCACAAAACATCAACTACCCGGTTCTCAGCCGCTTCCCTCACCTCATGTTCCATTCTCCCAGTTAGAAAGGCCCGAGGAGAGCCTGGCTAACAACTGAGAGGCTCCCAACAAGGCACATCGGTGGTGAATTTCACACACCCAGGTTAAGGTCATTTTCCAAAAAGGTGGGAGGGTCCACAAAGGACCAGACCTAGAGTAGGGTCAGATCTCTCAGCAGCACATTGAAAGCTGGAAAACATGGAGAACTATGAAGCATAGCAAGGAAATTATTTTCAAACTGGAATTCTATATTCCCACAAATGATTAATCAATCTATCAAAGAAAGCCCTCCACCTACACACACTTTTCCAGAAAGCTGTAGAAAGGAATGGTTCAACAAAACAAGCTGAAAAGAACAAAGACAGAAGAACAAATCCAGGCAAGAGAGAATCCAAACCCAAGAGAAAGAGAAAGGTCCAGGAATTTCTCAGGATGAGTGGAAGTCCCAAGATAACGGTTCTGCCACAGACTTAGAGACAACTTCCCTGGTGGCGTCTGAGGACACAAGACTGGCTGAAGGCAGGAGAAGTAGGGGGAGGCACAGAAATGAGTTGACAGCAAACCTAAGGGAGCTAGAACTTGAGCGCCCCTCATGGGCCGCTTACAAGGCCCCCAAGGGCCCTAGCAATGTCCTTATGTAATTGTGTTTCCGTAAATTATGAAAACAAGTTATTTTGACTATAATCAGTTAAGATAACTACTGTCACTTTCCACTCCGACTCCCCCTCCTGCACACTTTCCTCTGTGTCAAGTGGCTTTTGTTCATCCCACTAAGACGTTGGGTTGAGTGAGAGGGACATTGATATGTGGTTTGCAGTCACA
Organism: Saccopteryx leptura; assembly: GCF_036850995.1. Classification (NCBI taxonomy): domain Eukaryota; kingdom Metazoa; phylum Chordata; class Mammalia; order Chiroptera; family Emballonuridae; genus Saccopteryx; species Saccopteryx leptura. Next base: position 328,220,619 of record NC_089504.1, read on the forward strand.
TTATGTATCCTTAGGGTTGGCCCACCAGCACAGGAATGGCTTTTAGGGGTCCTTGTGTCACTCACTGTGCAGACTCATTTGGGGTGACATGATGGACCTGACATCAGTAAGGAAGACACAAGCCAGAGAAAACAGTCAACCATCTCTTCTTCTCCCTGTAGACACCCACCTTGCAACACTTTGGTCATATATAAACAATGAGTGGGCAGCAAAGAAGTGTAGAGACAATGGAGTTTAGAGATGTGTTAGAAGAGATTATCTAAAATATTATGTCATTGTTCTGGATTTTGTCATGTTTATGATAGCTTCAGCTTTGCAAATTTGTGAGTTACTTTAACTTAATATTGACCTTTATGCTTAATTGTGTATGGCAACTTTTGAATTCTTTCTTAAGGACAGCTCCCTGCAATTTTGTATACTTTAGGCTTCATAAAATTTCCATTTGCCCTGTGGCTCTAGGAAAAAAGCACAACTGAAATACCAGTTATATGGCCAGTTTGCATAAGTAGACAATGATATTGCCAGGCTTTTTACAGTCAAGGAAGACTTTGCAATAAGTTCAAAGGGTACACAGCAAATTTTTATTTATTTATTTATTTTTTACAGAAAGAGAGAGAGAGAGAGAGAGAGAGAGGGATAGCTAGGGACAGACAGACAGAAACGGAGAGAGATGAGAAGCATCAATCATCAGTTTTTTGTTGCGACACCTCAGTTGTTCATTGATTGCTCTCTCATATGTGCCTTGACCGCAGGCCTTCAGCAGACCGAGTAACCGCTTGCTCGAGCCAGCGACCTTGGGCCCAAGCTGGTGAGCTCTTTTTTTTTTTTTTTTTGCTCAAACCAGATGAGCCCGCGCTCAAGCTGGCGAGCTCGGCGTCTTAACCTGGGTCCTTCCGCATCCCAGTCCGACGCTCTATCCACTACGCCACTGCCTGGTCAGGCCGCAACAAATTTTTAAATGAATAATTATGAACTTCAGAAAAAACAAAGGTTGTGCAAGAAAGGAAATGTAATCAGATTATACTACTTGCCTCAGCAGTTAACAATATTGACACAGCAATAACTGATACAGATGCTGAATTACTATTTAAATAGAAATTGTTGTTCATTCAGTTGGAAGATTATACCTCATCTTCAGGGTACTAACCAAATACTGTCAACAACTGGTAAATAAAGATATATTTATGTGCATTATTTAAAAATTTAGATGTCAATACTGGAAGAAACAAGAACACTGAGAATGTTTTCTCTGAACAGCAGGTGTGGCTTTTTCTAATGCTGCAGGATTTTAAATTGCATGTATTATGACTTTCATGCCTTTTTTATTTCATGCCAATCATATACATTTGAAAGAAGATGTTTGAGAAGATTTTGCAGCAGAAAATTAGGAAGTCTTTACATAGCACAGCAAAATTGCTTGAAATATTATGTGGGAAAGCCTATAAAAATTCCACCTACTTAAGCTATCACAGGGAAAACTTAAATAACATGGCAGATCCATATTTTGGAAGTCTCCACCCCTGCTAAGTTACATGAGGTAAAACTTCCCAGGAAATAGCATTGATTGGATCAGTGTCCACAAGACCCTGTGAAGTGGAAAAAGCCATCTGCATAGTATTGCTTATTTGAGCACATGCAAGAAACATCCTGACAGGAAATCTGTAACGATTAATTTTATGTGTGGTCAGACATTGTTCTGGGTGTGTCTGTTGGGTGTTTGTAGATGAGAGGAAGGAACATGTGAATTGTTAAAGCAGATTGCTCTCCCTAATGTGGGTGGGCCTCATCCAACCAGTTGGAACCCTGAATAGCGGAAGAAGGCTGACCTTCTTGAGTATAAGAGAGCTCTTCCTGCCTGACCCCCTTCAAGTTGGGACATTGGCTTTCTTTCTGCCTTTGGACACGAAAAAAATCACTTCTCTCTGGGTCCTTAGTCTGCTGTCTCTGTGTGGGATGACACCATTGCCTCTTCTGGGCCCCAGCTTGCCTGCTCACCTGCAGAACTTGGGTCTTGTCAGCCTCCACAACCACATGAGCCGATTCTTCATAATAAATCTCTGCGTATGAGTGTGCATGAGTGTGTCTTTAAAACGTTTTTTGTTTTTACTAATAGTACATATGACTTGTGTAATAAAAATAAAACAAAAAATCTAATTGCTTAAAGACCCTTCTAAAACTGGTTCTAAGATGATCTTGGAAGATGAAGTTTACCCACTGTGGAAATTGTTGGTGACACTTGTCTTGGACATATGTCTAGATCTGTTTGTGGTCAATAAGTTGCAGCCATGCTGAAAACAGTGGGAAAGTGTGCTACTAGTCCTCCTTCTCTTAAGCAAACGTTTCCCAGTGGCCTTGCCAGCCCACTCCACAGTTCCCAGACTGAGGGAAGTGGAATGCTCCCTGAAATCTCCTGTCAATCCTGAAGGCAGAGAAAGCCGCTTTGTCCAGGACCCTCGCCGTGTGGGACCCTCCCGCCCAGCCCAGCCAGCTCCTTCCCCCACCCCTAAACCCACTGCCTTCTAATGGATGCTCCTCTCCAAGCCTCTTCCTTCCCTTCCCTGATCCGTGTCCCTCAGGACTGGGTAGCAAGCAGAAGTCTAGTCTTAAACTTTCTTCCGGACCCTATCTGCTCCCTCTTCTTTGCCTTCTACATTTCTCAGTTCCAAATGACTGGTCCACACAGAGCTTCGAGTATTTATTTCTTCTTTTCCTACTCCAGTGTGGAGTCTGAAAATTATAATAATCACAGTGAGTAGCAGAAAGAGGAGGTAACTGTCTCCCCAGGGCCTGAGAGTCTTAAACCCTCTTTTCTGTCTTCCCTCAACTCTTCTCGGTGTCTCTGACTAATCTTCCTTTTTTCAAAACCCCCAGGAGAGAAGCTGGGGGTGGGGTGAGGAGGATGCAGGTAGAGATCTGCGGGAGATCCGGGCTCCTAGGTGGTGATGTTCCGACTCATCTCACACGCCCAGCGTTGCACCTGCTGGCAGAAATTGTCGTTCCAGCGGCCGTCCACCTGGACTTCGGCACAGTCTTCGCTTCCACCTTCCTCGTGGCCCTGCCAGTTATCTGGCTGAGTGGCAGCCCAGTTCCTAGGAAGGCAGGACAGGGCTCAAGCTCTGACCACTCCCGTCCCAGCAATTCTTTCCCACCTCAGAGAAGCACCACCTTAGAGAGTTCAGAGAGCAGAAGCTGCAGCCTTGAAGGCTGGAGGGTGAAGGATTGGGGAATTTAGTCCCTAAGAATGGGCGGGGATACATAGGGGCAACAGACCAGGTGGCTGTCCCCAGGCGAGACTAGGGGGGTGGGGAGGGGATACTTACTTGTAGCTATTCCTATAGTCTGTGCCATCCACCCATTTCCAGGAACCATCGGTTTCAGTGAGACCTATCCAGGCTTTAAAGGGGCGTGTGTGTTGAATAATGAATTTCTGGAAAACAGGTAGGAGGGAAGTTTCTAGTCCCTTGTACCTCCATGCAGGCATTAGCTGTGGTTCCCTCAGCCTTCCCCAACTTGACCTGCCCCTGAGTTGAAGCATCAGCTCCCAACAAAACTAATTCCTCACCTTTTCTTTCTTTTTTTTTTTAACCTTAGCTATTGTTTAGAGGACATTCACTGGGCTAAAGAACATGCTAAATGCTTCACAGGGACTATTTTACTTTTGTTTCTTTATTTTTAAGTGAGAGGAGGGGAGATAGAAGTTACATAGTAAGGACTCAGTAAATGTTACCATTAATATCTTCCATTTCAAAAAAAAATGCCCCACCTATTCTAACAGGTGGATTCTTTCCGATGAACTTCAGTGTTTGGGGTAGTGGGCTGGTGGCAGCAGTGGGCAGGCGAGACCTGGAGGAACTTGGAGGAACCCAGTACCCATGGCAGACGGGTCACTGGGACTCCTGCCCCCTCTGTTCCTTCCTCCCAACTGACTGCCACTCCTGTGGCTAGTACACAACAAGCAGGAGCTCTCAGTGCCTCTACTATGTTCTCCATCCAGGTCCTGTCTTTTCAAATTCATCCTGTCTTGCATTGTCTTCTGACCTGCTCCTCATCACCTGCTCACCTGGCTCCTGTCCCTTTGCCGAGTCCTGGCCGTAATCTCCCACTTCTTAGGATCAGTGGCTGCTCCGCTATGAACCCTGGAGTTCTGCCAGACATCTGCTTCCGGCCTCTCCCGTAGGTCAAAAAAATAAAGCGGGCCTGATCTAGCCCCCCAGAGTTTGCATTCCAGAGGTTTCCTCCCGCCTTCAGGAAGAGTGTGGACTCACCTGCTCCTCTCTGGAGTTGATGACGACCAGATGCGCGTTCTCCAGCTGGCAGTACTTCTCAGCCTCAGGCCAGGTCAGTCCAGAGCGAGAGAACCAGTAGCAGCGGCCTTCATGCTCCAGCCAGTTAATGGGGCAGCATTCTGTGCCTGTGGGAGGGGAGTGGGCAGGGGGAGATGAGATCCTGCTGGGGGGGCAGGCACACTGGGAACGGAGACCCCCACTGTCCCTACCATTGCTTCGCAGGAAGGCCATCTGACAAGCCAGGATGCGCAGATCAGCTGGGAAGTGCTTCAGGTGGAAGAGCAAGGTGGCATGATCTAGGGGACAGAGTGACAGACAGTGATGTGGGCAGTGTGGGCACCGCACCTACTAGGATCCCACACAGGACTCCAGCCTTTGGGAAAATTCAACACACATTCACACACCACACATACATTCACACATACCACACACACCTCACACACACATCACACATACACTCTCACGCACACACACACACCTCACTCACACCACACACATCACACATACCTCACTACAACACACACCTCATCACACAACATCACACATACACTCTCACGCACACAACACACACCTCACTCACACCACACACATCACACATACATTCTAACGTGCACACACACACTCACATGTCACTCACTCATGGGAGGGGCTCGGACCTTCTTTCAGGTCCTGCTCCTGTTTCTCCAGCCTGGCTTCCAGAGATGTCACGCTGTCACCTATGCTGCCTCCTGAAAAAGAGAAAAGCTAAACTGTTTTCCCTCCATTCTGCCTCCTAACAGCCTCCATCATCACCCACTGGAGCACCAGTCCAAGCCACCGTCACCTTTATCTGGGAGGTTCCAGCTCTGCCCCGGGCCTACCCGCCTCTGCCAGTCTCCCCACACTGCCACCCTGGCTTTCTGAGGAACAAACCTACTCGGGCTGCTCCCCTGCTTCAATCCCTTGCATTGGCCCCATTTTCTCAAGATAACGCCTCACTTTATTAACACAGTGGTTTGCCTGGCGCGGCCCCTACCCACCTCCTAGCCCACCCCTCGCCACTTAGTTCCTGCCACGCTGGAAGTGTTTGCAGTTCCCAAACGTGCAGTGGTCTTCCTCACCTCCTGGTCATCCCAGATTTGTCCTCTCCACCTGCCACTGACCGCCATCCTCTTCACCTGCCTATTCCTCCCTCAGTGTCCCTCAGCCCAGGGATCAGTGTCCCTATAAGCCTTGCCCAGCTCCTCAGGCTGGGTTATCTGTCCATGGCACCCCAAACACATCCTTTTGCAGACCAGACCCTGGGCACCCACCTCAGAGTCCAGCAAACCTGTCCTGGTAAACCGGTGCCTCACCCACCCAATCAGACCCGGCACGTCCCCTCGGGGAGCACCTGCTCACCATGGGAGCCGAGAGCCCGGATCTCCATCAGGGTGCTGGAGGAGAAGTTGCTGAAAGCTTCTTTTAGGGTCCAAAACTCCACTTGCATCTGTGTTCCTTGTCAGGAGGGAGAGGGCACAGGACGAAGTGGAGGGGTCTGTGCCCATGTGACAGCCCCGTCACGGTCATGGCACTGTCTCCCTCACCACCCCCTCCCTGCCCCATACTCGCTCAGCACTGCACCTCACTGCCTCCATCTCTTCCCATCAGAGCTCTCACGCCCCCAGCACTGCCCATATCTCCGCCTCCCCATCAGGGCTTCATCTCCACTGGCCCCTGTGACCCTCACTTTGGGACCCAATCACACAGATGGCCATCAGCAGCAGGATGTTGAAGCCCAGGACCAGAAGACTGAGCCAGAGCCTGGAGCAGAGACTCTGCTGGGGACGGGGCTGGGAAGGAGGCGTCCCTGCAAGAGAAGCGGTGTCAGGAGGAGGGCTGGCGACAGCCAACCTAAGGGAAGCAGGGGAACAGAAGTCTGAGGAAGTACAGCTCAGGGGGTGGAGGGAAGTACTTGGGGAGGGATTGGGGAGTCAATGGGCTGAGACCCCAGCATTTAAGCACTGCACACACACTTATTTGCACAAGTGCACCCATGTTTACACATGCAAATATGCACACATGCCTACACAGGTGTATGTAATACATCTGCACACGGCATTGCTATTCACATCATCTGTGTGTAAAGTCCCAATCTTAGACCTGGGGGACCTTGAGGACAGGCCCTGTGTTCTTAAAATCCATGCCTGGGCCCCTCGGACAAGTCCAAAACTGGACCCCCCCCCACCCCGATTCCACTGGGATATTTAAGTCCAGGGCATTCCAGCCCAGACCACTCCCCAAGGGCTGCCCTCCAAGCTCATCCTCTCATCTCCCACATCTCTCTGCCCTTCCACCTCAGAAACCCTTGTTCCACTATAAACTCTCTCCCCTTAGACCTGTCACCTCACAGAGACCTCTCCTGCCCCTTGGTCAAGCTGAATCCTGAACACACACACACACACACACAGTTTTCCATTTCACTCCCACACTCATTAGTACATACACACTCATCTCCGCCAGCACTGCCAGCATCTCCTCTCATCAGGGCTCCACCCCTGCTGCCTTGGGACCCAATGACACAGATGGCCACCAGCAGCAGGGTATTGAGGTCCAAGACAAGCAAACACTTTATTAACACACATCCTCACACACACATCAACATGCACATTCTCACACACAGTCTCACATCTTATAGCACACAGTCACAAGTCTCCTCACACATATACACACATTGACACACACGTCCCCACATGCACACATGTGCCCACATCTTCATATGCGCAGCCCTGGCTCCACCCCTCCTGACCTGTCCCTGGGCCTGGAGCAGTGTCTGTCCTCCCAGGCCCAGGCTGCTGCCTTTGCACCATCCTCTTCTAGCAAAACGCTTTCTCCCCTGTGCTTCAGACCCTGCCCTTCCCTCTCTTCTCGCCGCCATCACACCCAGGGGTCCTCACATCTTGGGAATGCTCAGTCAGGGGCCCAGAATCTTCCTCTCCAGTCCATCAGTTACCATCAACCTGAGCTGACATTGTCCCTGTGAGTAACCACCCAGAACTCTTGGCCATTTTACACTAATGACTGTCACCTTCCTCCACTCCAGCCACACCTAGGACCCCATCTTGACCCAGAAAGGCCATGTTTCTGACACTTCCACCACCCGTTCCCCACTCAGAGCACTGCCTTCCCTCTGCCTCTCCCCACCATGTCGACTGTCATCGCCCGTGCGTCTGTCCATCTGGAAGCTCTCACTAAGCACAGTTCTCCCCACCCGCTGGGACCCTATGGCTGAGCCTGACTGCTCTCTCCAATACTGTCCACTTAGTGGCCTTTGTCCTGCTTCTCAGCCTGACCTATGATCCATAAACCCTCAACTCTGGGTCAGCTCAGCAACCTGTCTCTGCGCCTCTGCCCTGAAACCAGACCACTCATGGCTGAGTCTTAACTCTGCCACCCACTAGCTCTGAGATCATAGGTAGGTCACTCAACCCTCTGGTGCCTCAGTTTTCATGTCCCCCTCTACAATCTAAAGTACTCAGTCTCGTAGAAACAGAGAGTAGGATAGTGGTTGCCAAGGACTGGGGGACAGGAAAGTGGGAGTTGCTTTTCAGTGGGTGTAAAGTTACAATTATGCAAGAGATCAAGAGACCTGCTGTACAACACTGTGCTTAGAGTTAACCAAGCAGTATTGTGCACTTTAAACTTTGTTAAAGGGTAGATCCCATATTATGTGTTCTTACCATAATAGAAAAAATACGTAGGTAAAAATAGTAGTTACTTGATCGGGTTGTTCTGAAAATGAAATGAGCAAGTTTGAAAATAAAAGTTCTGCCCAACATGGAATAATAAGGACTAGATTTGCCCTCTCCCAGAAACAACCAGAATAAGAAACAGAAACCTATAAAAAACAAACATCTTCAAGACACTGGAGTTCAGGAAACGGGACAATTGATCCCTGAGAGACAGGACACTAACAAGATGAGCCCTATGATTGTCCCAGCCCAGTGCTGGGAGAAAGCGTTCAGGCCATGGGGCAGGGAGGGGCGATCCAAGCAGAGCCCAGCACATGCTCCCAGTTGAGGAGATGGGGCCAAGAGTCTAAGAAGACCAAGGTCACAGGACCTCAAAGGACAAAGTATCAGAGGAGGTCTGCACAGAGAAACCCAGCAATCTGTGGAGGGTTCCCTTCAAGCACTCAGCACTGAGCAGTGTGTGCAGGTAAAGAAAATGACTGACACCCTGAAAAACAATCTGAAAGGATTAGGACATGTTTGACACTCATCCAGGGCCAGAAATAGTGCCTATTCCTACCAACACAACCCACCAAGCATGGGTGTGGGGACCAAAAGCCCTTGCCCCAGTAGCGCTTCAGACCTGCCTAACAGGTTATAAAAACAACACCAAAAAGGACCAAAGTGACTCCAAGTAACTTAACTACATACCAGAATAAAGTTCAAGAACTTTTAGAGGAATACAAATATACGCAACACACAAGGTAAAATTCACAATGCCTGGCATCCAACAACAATGACCAGATGTACGAAGAAGCAGGGAAACACAAGGAGGTTAATAAATCTATCAAAACTGATCCAGAATTGACACAGACCTTAGAATTAGCAAATAGGAAAGTAAAACGGCCATTATAACTGTATTCCATATGCTCAAAAAGTTAAGTAGAATCTCAAGGAGGATATTTCAAAGTCCCAAGTTGAATTTCTAGATATGAAAACTACAATGTCTGAAATAAAAAATATACTGGGTACAATGAATGGAAGATTAGACATACATTAGGAAAGGTTAGTAAACTTAAAGACATAGCAATAGTAACTATATAAAAAAGAAAAACCAAGAGATAAAAATGTTTCTAATGGAAATAGTGGCCCTGGTCTGGCGGCTCAGGGGAGAAAACATCCTACTGGCACACTGAGGTCGTGGGTTCGGTCCTCTGGTCAAGGCACGTAGGAGAAGCAATCAACGGATGCACAACTAAATGGAACAACAAGTTGATGCTACTCTCTCTCTCTCTCTCTCTCTTTCTCTCTTTTTCTTTTTTCCTATCTCAAATCAATGTAAAATTAAAAAAAAAATAATGGAAATAGCATCAGTGAACTGTAGGACAACTAATAGATGCAGAATTGGAGTCCTTGAAGGAAAAAGGAGAAGGACAAGGCAGATAATGAGCAAAATGTTTCAAATTTACTGAAAACCATGGGCATATAAGGGGCATGGATGAGTGGAAGATGGTTGCGGGTGAGCAGGTGGTAGATGTCGGCTCACCTGAAGGCCACAGAGGCTGCTGGAGAGAATGCGCTGACGGTGGTAGCACCTCAGAGGTGCCCCGTGGCGTCATCCATCAGGCCTTTGGGGTGAGCTTCTCCCACGAAACCCAAAACCTCGGGATTCTCGCCAAGCCTCCTGCTTCAACTCTGAACCCTCTCACCCTCAGAAGATCCAACATCATCCAAAAGCATTTCTGAGTGTTCACTACATGCCAGACATCATGTATATCTCACCAGGGGAGTGAGACAGATGTGGCCCCTGCCCTGGGCAGCCTACTGCCCGGAAGGAAGTCCTGCCAGCCCATCACCCCAAGGAAAGGAGAAGCCTTCGTGAGAACGCCTGTCCCCCCTGCAGCTCCTGCCCTGCCAGACCCCACCCTCACCTGCAATAGCACCAGCCTCTGCAGTCTGCCGGCCTCAGAAAGGGGGCTTTCTCTGCCCAGCCCAGGCTAGCCAATTCCTCTCACCGAGCTCTGAGCAGCAGCCTGTGCTGTCTCCACAGAGCCCCACTCCATCACCAGCGCCCACATCTCACACACCCTACAGCCCTCCCCTCTCCTGGCTCCTGCCCTTCAGCTAGGATGGCTCAGGCCTCTCTTGCCTCAAAACCTTTTCTCAGACACGGGGCCTTCCATCAGGATCTGCTAGAGAAAGACCCAGGTGGGGGCTTGGGGAGAGAGGGAGTTCTCCACAGTATCTCTGTATCTCTGTGTCCATTGTCCCACCCATCCCCACACCCTCCCACATACAAATCCACTCTCCTGGCTAAATGTGCTGTCCTTGCCCACACAAAATGTGCACAGACAGGCCCGGCCCATGTCACACACACAGCACATGTCAGAAGGAAGGGTGGAAGGAAGAGGGGAGGAAGTCACCTCCAGCTTCCACTTATTCCCTTCCCGCTGAGCACATACCCTTTCCTGGGTCCTAAGCACGGAGAGAAAGCTGAGGTCAGGGGGCAAGCAGAGCTGCTGGTTGGCACCACACACCTAAACACCTACGGGGTGCCCAGGCCCTGCTCATGGAGTGACTGTGACAGCGGCCTCAGAGAGACAGAGCAATCCGGAGCAAGACCGAGGTGAAGTGAAGCCCCCAACACTGGGCACCTGCCTTTCCAAAATGCGTCTTCTCTCCTGGGATTGTACCCACGGGCTCCTGGCCCCTCACCCCTACCGAGCGGGTGGTCATTTTCCTCCGAGTCTAGGTGCTGGATGTCTTGAAAGTCCTTGGCCATTCTGGGTCCAGTGCAGCAGCTGGACCTGGGTGGAGCCGAAGCTGCAATCAGGGCTGGGGCCGAGTGCAGGGTTGATGCTGTGCTGAGATGCTAGTTCAGATGGAGGCTGGCACTGGGATGGGGGTAGGGTCAGGGTAGGTCAAGGCGGCAGCCTGGGTTGGGTCTGAGGTTGGAGGTGAGTTTGGGGAGGTGAAATACAGCCTGATCCTCTCCCGTCTCAGGTGTTGGCTTAGGCTGTGCCATGGCCAAGGAGGAACATCCCTTCACATGCTCATCTTCCCATCCAGCCCCCACTGTTCCTGAACTATGGTCCCCTTAATCCCAAACATCCCCAGGCCTGCCAGCCTCTCCGTCCTCCCCACCCTCGGTTACCTGTTAACAACGTGGAGGGCTTACTCTGGAGCTCCTCAGGCTCCCGGGCCCCAAGGCTAAGGAGGAGCTGGAGCCAGGGGAAGTGGGGCATGTGGCGCTAGACAGGAGGGAAGAGGAGGGGAGGGGCCTGGTCCCGGTGAAGGCCCGGAGCCCCTGTGTCTGAATGTCCAAGTGGTTCTAACCTGGCATCTGCTCACCTCAGGACTTTGGACAGTAAACAGGAGAAATGGAGTTGGAATTCAGGCAAAACATAGTGGGGGCTGGGGAAAGGACTGACTGTTTTTCCTAGAGAAAGGGTCTTCTGTTCTGTCCCCTTCACCCCTATAAGACGGTCACCTCACTCTTCACTGCAGTTTGAAGGAAAGGCCAGACCAGGGGCGTGTGGGTACAGTTCAGGGTTTCCTCTCATTCTCCCCTCTTTCACTTCCTGCCTCTGAATTTCCCAGAATTGCCAGTGTCACTAAATACCTCTGACCAGGATCAGAGGGGCCGGCTCTCTGTCTTGCTCAATCTGGCATCTGAGCCTAGGCCCCCGCTTCCTCTGGGCTCAGCCACAGGCTCCCAGCTCTGGGCTAACAAGCTTCACCCTCCTGGTTCCTGGGGAACTGGAAGTGCAGGGGGGAAGAGAGGACAGTGGCAGAGGGCAGCCATCCTGGGGCAGGAGGAGCTCAACTCCAATAAGCCCCTTGCGGGGCCCTGGCAACACAAACCTTTGTCCTCACTCAGCCAGTGTCCCCTGTAACTCCCACAACACAACACCCCAGGAGGTGGCTGTTGTTCCCATTTTACAGAGGAGAACTTGGAGCCTCAGGGAGATTTACGTGACTTTCCCAGGGGGACGGGTCAGAGGGGAGGGAAATGGGAAACAAAACAAGATAAAGAGGAAAAAAGTCATACCATAAAAGAGAGGTCCTCAAGGGAAGTTGGGGTTCATGAACTGAGGAACATTTGTAACCATCTATACTCACAGTAACAATAGCTGGGGGAAGAAAACACATTTTTTGTCCTTGATTTTTAGACCCCTTGTGCTGGGATTTTTTTTAATGGAGTATAATTGACATACAATGTTATATTAGTTTCAAGCATGTGCTTTTCTTGTGATGACACTCTGACATACACAGGAAGTAGGCACACAATTCGATATCCTGATGTTCCTATGAAGCCACTAGGGCAGTGGTGGCTGCTTTGCTATTTGACTGCGACCCACAGTGAGAGATACATTCTACAGTGTGGCCCAGAATGCACATGCGAGCAGCTGTGCACACACACACATTTGTATGCTTTACTTTCTCCTGAATCCCCAGTGCCTGGCACATAAAAGGTGCTCAACAGGTATTTATTAAATAAACGAGTGATTGAATGAATGAATGGATGAGTGAATTTGTAGATATACTATTGCCATGAAAGTTTCATAAAACAATGTTTACCTTCCTACTTGCATTCCATTGAGTTTCCTGATCCATGAATGGGCCACAAATCAAAGTTTGAAAACAGTCACAGAGCCCCAATCTTGGCAAGGATGTGGTTTTAGTGTGCCAAGATATAGACAGGAACCTAGTAACTAGATTACCAACTGCTTGTCACGGTTCACTGACTGCCATCCAGGGACTGAGTTTCACTGGCCACCCACCTCGACTGAAGTAATCCCAAATTTCTGTGTACAACCCCTCGCTCCTGGCACGGTGAGATAGCACAGAAAACAAGAGACATCCTCTGCATCCTATTCTTTCTAACTATTCAAAAGTCAACATTTTAATTAACCAAAATTTGACATACACATGGGTTATTTCTTTAGTTTCCATATTGTCTCCTTACCTTTTTGCTGGGGTTTTTCTGATTTGCTTACAAAATCCTGCTTTATTTGGTTGATTTTAGTTTGGGGTGGTGGTGTACCTCAGGCACAGAAAGTTAGGTTAGTCCATTTCTGGGTTTATGACACCCAGTCTTCCTCTGAGGTCTGACAAGATCTTTCTCTTGTTTTATTACTTTCCCAACACCGATTCCTCTACTCTTCACAGGCAGCCAAAATGATGTGTTTCCTATATGTGGCAGTCTCCAAAGATGGAAGCCATCACTTCTCCCTTCACTGTATGTGCGCGTGACAACACCTTCCAGAGGAAGTGTCTATTCCCCTCCCCTAGAATCCAGAATGACCAAGTGATTTGCTTTGACCAATAGAAAGTGCTTCAAGTGACAGTTATGCCAGTTCTGGGTCTAGCCTTTAAGAGACAGGGACAGAGGTGGATTTAACTGTGGGTGCACCCTGTGTGCCCTGGGCCCTGACATCTGAAGGGCCCCACAAAACCTCAACTTTACACTTTTTTTTCTAACATAAGGGGCCCAATATTTCCTTTTGTGCCTGGGGCCTAAACCATCCTTAATCCGCCTCTGGACATGGAAGCTTCAGTTTTCATTCCTGGAAGCCAGACACCCATGCTGAAAGGAAGTCCAGATATCCTGCTAGAGAGAGACCTCATGGAGAGGTGGAAGGAAGGGGAGGAACTTATGAGTGGGTGGTGAAGAAATAATACGAGATAGAGAGGGAGAGAGACCACACAGAGGAGCACAAGGTCTCCAGAAATGTGAACAAAGCCTTCTGGGAGCTTCTAGAAGCCCAGCCAACAGCTGAAGACATCCAAGCATGCAACCTAGGCAATACCACATGGTCCACCTGACCTAGCTCAGCCCATATTTCTGACCCAAAGACTCTCAAGAAACAATACGTAGTTGTTTGTTTTAATCTATTGAAATTTTGGCTTGTTATGTTCAAATAGGCAACTGAAGCAATATATATTCTTAAATATGTGGTTGTACAGTTTGCATGTTCTATTTTTTTATAAACATAAATATTTTTGGAGTTGACTTGTGTCCTTTTTGTTCAATTTCATAATGTTTTATTTTCTCAGCATGTAAGAGCTACCATTCAAAGAGTGATTTAATAAGCTGACAGTCGTGACTCTACCCTACTAATTTACCTTGTTTACCTTTCCAGTGGTCAAGCCAGCACTCAATTCCAGCCAAAGCAGCTGGAATCACCATAATCTAGCCACACTCTGCCCATTCCTACTTTTGTTTGTGCCTTTGGCCATCTAAAATTCCTTTGTTTTGCTCTGCACATGGAAGTCCTATGTATCTCTGAAAAGTCAGCTCAAGGTCATCTTTCCTCATAAAGCCTCCCTGAGTACTCCAGCCCCACTAGTCCTAGTCTTTCTGTCAGATTTGTTAGCATTTGGAAGGGGGGCAATATAAGGCATGCCACTCTCTTGAAAATTTAAAAATATGGTAAATAGTCTTTTAAGAATGAAATACCAAGGTCAACACATCATGAGCAGAGCAGAGATGTTTCTGTACCAGTAGCAGCATCACTAGGTGATTCCAGTTCCTTTATAACACATTTTCTTATCTGGTAGGATAAGCTCCTGCTTTTTATTTTACTTTTTCATACATTTCATAGCTATTCTTGAATATTTTCTCTACCAGATGTCAGCTGGCCAGTTTTTTTTAGCAAACTGTGTTGTAATTTGAATAGGATTGCATTGCATTTGTAGGTTAATTAGAGGAGAATTGTCATCTTTACAACATTCCAGGAAAGCGATATCTCATGTTGTGTATTCTTCCTAGTGTCCTTCAGAAGAGTTTTGACGTTTCCATCACGTAGGTCTTAGACATTTCTTTGAAGTTTATTTTTTGTTACTCTGTGGATTTTTATTGATATTGGAAATGGTCTCTTTCTTTCATTTTCTAAGTTATTTGTGAGATATAGGAAAGCTATTGAAATTTGAACGTTGAGCTCTTGATTATGGATTTAGCCATCTTACTGAATTGTCGTGTTTCTTGAGATAAAATTTTAGTCAATGCTCTTGGGCTTTTTAGGTTGTACATCATCTCATAATTAAATATGTTTTGTCTCTGTCAAATAGTTCCTTTTTTTACTTATTAAATTGATTAGGACTGCAACAATGATGAATAGTAAGAGTAGTAACAGACATCCCACCCTTGTACTTGACCTTAAAGCTGCTATGTAGGTTTTTGGTATTTTTCTTCTCTTAATTCTAAGAGGGTTTTTTTTAGTAGGGGTTACCGACTGAATGCCAATAAAATGCATTGCCAGTTGCATGCAAGACCCTAAGTTAGGGACTGTGGAAGAGTCCAAGGAC
The DNA here is from genome assembly GCF_036850995.1 of Saccopteryx leptura. Lineage (NCBI taxonomy): Eukaryota > Metazoa > Chordata > Mammalia > Chiroptera > Emballonuridae > Saccopteryx > Saccopteryx leptura. The sequence continues at coordinate 328,235,905 of NC_089504.1, forward strand.
TCTGAAAGAGAATTCCTGTCCTTGGAATCAAGCATTTACTAATTTAACAAAATTAAATCAGAACTGGAATGGAATGGTTCTTGAATTTACCTTGTGTGGGACTTCTGAGAATACGTAGCTGGAACTTTGAAATGTGGATGCTCTGATGACTACAGAAAGCAAAAGCTCTGGTGTTGTCTTGGGCTTTAAGAAGTCTGTCTTCCTGTGAAATATGTGAGGAAGGGATTCAGTATTGATGCTAAAGGTTTCAGAAAGTTGATACAATAAAAGGTCCATCCCTACATGAGGCCAATCCTGGACTCAATTCCATTTAAAAACCATTGCTATGGGCTAGACACTGGGAATTAGATGCAGCCCTTCTCTTCTTGGAGTTTATATGCTAGAGGTTGGGCCAGACAATAAACAGGAGTAAAATAAAATAGAATGTGTAAAGGGCTATGAAGGAAGCAAATTGGGTGCTACCTACAGTGTTTCAAGAAAATTATGTGACATGCTGGTTTTCCACCTTAAGTGACTTTTCCATGTGTGCACATGGATGGGGTAGACCTATGAAAAGTGGCATTGTTACTTTTCTAGATTAAGGACTGTGTTGAGTCAAAGTGGGAGGGGGACGTTTTTCTGTACCCTTGTAAAGTGGTTATTCGCTTGATTTCAGACCCACTTTTCCAGAATGAATTGCTTACCCTCCAAAGCCCCATCTAAAAATGTTATGGAGTCATCACTGATTCAGTGGTAGCCCCTATCTGATAGAGTGGTGAGTTAAGAATCAGACATGGATACAGAGAATTTTGAGAAAATGGCAACATTTTGCCTGCCCACCACCCCACCTGCTGTTCATTTTGTAGGCCAGCTACCTGGAGCAGTATGGCCAAGGGGAAGAAGAATGTCTCTGAGTTTTCAGCTTGGAGGAGGAGTTCAGATTGCCAGAACTGGACCAGCACTTCTGAGTTCCTGGGGTGGAGGCCCTGTGGCTTCCTTGAAAAGCTCTGCACCATTCCCCAGTTCCACCCCTCCATTAATAGCCCCCCTGTCCCACCAGCCCTGTGCCACTGGAGTCTGGGCCACCCAGGTGTGCAGGCCCAATCTGGCCTCACTGTGAGGGCTCAGGGGAGACCCAGTGGGAGTTAGCTGTGCCCTCTGCAGGGGAAAAGGACTTCTTGGTTCCTAGTGATTCTAGGTCTAGGAGAAAGGTTTGCTATTCTGCAGTCATCTCAGCCCAAAAGTAATAAAGGTTATATAAATACAGGCTGGGACCAAAGGAGGGGGTGCTTGGTTGCTAAGAGATGCATGCGTGACACGGCTGCCAATTATGACACGGCTGCCAATTGTGACACGGTGAGCAATTGTGACACTGGTGTCAATTATTCACTTTATCTCAGTGCATGGTACTGGTACCTCATTTACTTAGGTCACATACTGTGAACTACTTGTGTGGGTCACTTTCCGTGTCCCAATTGTGCGAATTGCTCTCTGTATCCCGAACGTCATGTCCGGGATGCGCTTCTGGGCCCCACAGCTACTATTTATGTGGCAGCTGTTGTGGCTCCTGGTCCAGGCTCGCCCGCTTCCAGAGCTGGCCCTGGACCCTAACCTGTTGACCACCACCACCCTGGGGCTCACCGAACCCTGGCCTCAGGATCAACAAAACCTTGCCGAAGAGCCCTCATATACTGCTGGAGAAGTAGAATTTCCCTCCCAAAAGGAAGTCTCAGCTCTGCAGACAGAGTCCTCTGAGGAGGAAGAAGAGGAGCCTATAGAAGTGCCTCCAAAGAAGGGCTCAACTACACCCCAAGTGCACTTTGCCAGTGCAGAGCTTTCTGCAGGTAATGAAGAGGGTCCTGCTCAGCCTCCAGAGATCCCTGAGGCAGCGCTTCTTCATCCAAAGCCTGCTCAGGCTCAGCAGCCAACCCCGCCTGCAATCGCGGTTGAGTCTTTGGACCTGGGGCTCATCATCACCCCACGTCCAATGGAGGAGGCTGCACAACCTACCACCCTGCAGCACACTACAGTGTCTCCAGAGATCCCTGAGGTGACACCTCCTCATCCAGAGCCCTCAGAAGTCCCTGAGGAGGAAGAAGAGGAGCCTATAGAAGTGCCTCCAAAGAAGGGCTCAACTACACCCCAAATGCACTTTGCCAGTGCAGAGCTTTCTGCAGGTAATGAAGAGGGTCCTGCTCAGCCTCCAGAGATCCCTGAGGCAACGCTTCTTCATCCAAAGCCTGCTCAGGCTCAGCAGCCAACCCCGCCTGCAATCGCGGTTGAGTCTGTGGACCTGGGGCTCACCATCACCCCACGTCCAGTGGAGGAGGCTGAACAACCTACCACCCTGCAGCACACTACAGCTCCTCCAGAACACCCTGCGGTGACACCTCCTTATCCAGGTCCTGCTCAGGCTCAGCAGCCAACCCCGCCTGCAATCGCGGTTGAGTCTGTGGACCTGGGGCTCATCATCACCCCACGTCCAATGGAGGAGGCTGAACAACCTACCACCCTGCAGCACACTACAGCTCCTCCAGAACACTCTGCAGTGACACCTTTCCATCCAGGTCCTGCTCAGGCTCAGCAGCCAACCCCACCTGCAATTGCGGTTGAGTCTGTGGACCTGGGGCTCACCATCACCCCACGTCCAATGGAGGAGGCTGAACAACCTACCACCCTGCAGCACACTACAGCTCCTCCAGAACACCCTGCGGTGACACCTCCTTATCCAGGTCCTGCTCAGGCTCAGCAGCCAACCTCGCCTGCAATCGTGGTTGAGTCTGTGGACCTGGGGCTCATCATCACCCCACGTCCTATGGAGGAGGCTGAACAACCTACCACCCTGCAGCAGACTACAGCTCCTCCAGAACACTCTGCAGTGACACCTTTCCATCCAGGTCCTGCTCAGGCTCAGCAGCCAACCCCACCTGCAATTGCGGTTGAGTCTGTGGACCTGGGGCTCACCATCACCCCACGTCCTATGGAGGAGGCTGAACAACCTACCACCCTGCAGCAGACTACAGCTCCTCCAGAACACCCTGCGGTGGCACTTTCATATCTGGGGGCTGTTCAGAGTCGGCAGCCAACCTTGCCTGGGGTCATGGAAGGTACCAAGTCTCTACAACCAGGACCATCTGAACGAGTTCCTCCTATGACTGAAAACAAAGCCACCAGGAGCGTGTGTCAGCTCTGCTCCTGCAGAAATGAGACGCTGTCCTGTGTGGCTCTCGACTCAACGCAGAGGCTCCACAGCGTGCCTGTGCTGCAGCCCGGCATCGACAAGGACACCTTCACCACCTTGTAAGACTCCCCTGTCCTCGTTTGTTCTCTGCATCCTGCTGCACAAGGCAGCCTTTTCCTGAGGTTGTCCTGAGCTTCCCACATCTTCCCCAGCTCAGCTTGACTGATGTGGTTTTCCTTTTGTCAACTATCCCTTATCTTCTAATGAGGAAACATCAATTCCTCATTACCCTTCTTACTATTATTTCCTGTTTACTAGTATTTTACTTGTAATTGCCCATATTATCTTTCCTTATTCATCTTTTTAGCCCATCACTTCATTCCTTAACCTCCACTCTCCCACTTTTGATCCATTTCTTTTAGAATGTGGCCCCTCCCCATCTCACTGGTGGTGATACAACATAGTGGTTAAGAGTAGAGGTTTTAGAGTCAGAGTGACTGGGTTTGAACCCAAGGATGTCATTCATTAGTATTGACTTTTTTTTTTTTTTTTGGTGACAGAGATAGAGAATCAGAGAGAGGGACAGATAGAAACAGACAGACAAGAAGGAGAGAGATGAGAAACATCAGTTCCTCATTGCAGCTCCTTAGTCTCCTTAGTTGTTCATTGGTTGCTTTCTCATATGTGCCTTGATGGGGCCTGCAGCAGAGTGAGTGACCCCTTGCTCAATCCAGCAACCTTTTGGCTCAAACCAGCGACCCTGCGCTCAAGCCTACAGCCCCGCACTCAAGCTGGTGAGACTGCGCTCAAGCCAGATGAACCTGTGCTCAACCCAGCGACCTCAGAGTTTTGAACCTAGGTCCTCTGCATCCCAGTCTGATGCTCTTTCACTGTACCACCGCCTGGGCAGGCCCATATTCATCAACTGTAACAAAGATTATGATAGTTATCATCTCATAGGATTGTTGTGATATTTGGTTGAGTTAATATAAACTTAGATCAGTGCCTAACATACGTATGTGTTAGCTATTATCATTATTCAATCCTCAGTTATGTCGAAACTTATCTTTGTCTCTGGCTTTCTAGATAAAATACTCATTTTGTGCCCAATCTAGGGCCACATACTGTGTGAGCCACAGAAGTATGTCATTGTGGATTGTGACAGTGAGAGATGAGAAGGAAGATAATGTGCATAAAACAGGAGGTGATATATGATTAAGTTCTAAAAGAGATTCAGACCAGAGGTGTGACAGTTCACCACAGTCTGTAGGTGCTGGGGTGTGGAAGTCAGGGAAACCTGCAAGGATAACCTAGAACTTCAGCAGGGGCTTAAATGCTGGATATGATTTGTTAGAGAAAAAGTATTGAGTAGTGTCCAGGCAAAGGCAGGGCTGCGGGAGTGATCAGGAATTAATAGGCCAGTCTCGCTGTAAAGCATTGGCTTAGGAAGCAGTGAAAAATAGGACTACGCAAAACCTTGGCTGTCAGCTGTAGGGGTTTGAAAGTCACACTGAGACAGGGAGAGCCGCTGAAAGATTTCAAGTGAGAGAGACAGAAGATTAAAATAAAGATTATTTTAGATTTCATATATAGAGCAATGTAAAGAGGAATGCTTGACTCAGGGAGATAAAATGCTCTGGCTAATTTAGGTGTGAAATGAGAAGGTGCTGAAAATGAGTGGTTGTGACAGGAGTAGGAAGAAAATCCTGGGAACTCTATATGGAAGAACAGACAAGATTTAGTAACTGCCTAGAGTTGGGAGATGGGAGCTAAGGAAAGAGAAAAGTCAAACATGACCCTGTCAAGATTTTGTCCTGGATACAAGGAGAATGGTAGTGGTGTAGCAGGTGAACATACAGCAATTGGGAAGGAGAGCCAGGCTGAGGGAGATGAGTTCAGATTGGGTATTTTATTGCTCAGTGTAAAGCAACCAGAAGGCTCCTGGTTGAGTGGAAATGTCCATTAGGCAGAGGGGTAAACAGGTATCTGTTTGACTTTTTGTGACCTTCCTGAAAAATCTGTATATAAACTGAATAGGTGAGTTGTTGCTGATGAGAGAGGACAAAGCTAGAGGTAAAGATTCAGAGCCATCCACAGACTTAGTGGTTGAAATGAACCTCAGGAATTGATCAGTTTCCAGTCAACATCTGTAATTCATGGATACGTTCTTACTACTTTTTGTTTTTTATTTTTCTGAAGTGAGAAACAGGGAGGCAGAGAGACAGACTCCAGCATGCGCCAAACCAGGGGGCAATGCTCTGCCCATCTGGGACATTGCTCTGTTGCAACTGGAGCTATTCTAGTACCTGAGGTGGAGGCCATGGAGCCGTTCTCAGTGCCTGGGCCAATTTTGCTCCAATGGAGCCTTTGCTGCAGGAGGGGAAGAGAGAGATAGAGAGGAAGGAGAGGGGGAAGGGTAGAGAAGCAGATGGGCGTTTCCGTGTGCCCTGGCCGGGGATCAAACCTGGGACTTTCACATGCCGGGCCGACGCTCTACCACTGAGCCAACTGGCCAGGGCCTTGATTTTTTTTTTTTTAACATCACCAAAGTATATTGGATAAAGTGTGAAAATCCCACCTAACTCTTTCTATGTATTTCTTTTGAACTTATTTATTAATTTTAGAGAGGAAGAAAGAGAGGAGTCAGAAACATCAATCTGTTCCTGTATGTGCCCTGATTGGGGATTGAACCTGCAACCTTTGCAAATTGGGACGATGCTCTAACCAACTGAGCTATCTGGCCAGGCCTCCACCTAACCCTTTCTGTCACTCTTGTTACCATTTTGGTGTATGTGTACCCTTCCAATCTCTCTCTCCTTCTCTCTCTCTCCTTTGAACTCTTCCCCATAATGAGGTGATATTTACCCCTTGTTTGGTGATTTCTGCTTTTCCTATCAAATATGTCTGTGAGATCTTTCCATATTAGTCCTTTCACTTCTCTTTGCCCTTATTCTTCTAACACCTGGAGAGATTTTTACAGAGGGCTTGAGCCAAAGCGTTGATGAGGCCTGGCATAAGGTTTCTTTATATTTATTTGCTGATGTGATATCTTTTCCCATTGATTTGTAGAAGGAGTCATTTTAGATACAAGTAATTGGGTGGGGGGGAGCACTCAGAGTAATTAACTGGCAGCACCTGTCTCAGATAAGAAGGTCAGGTCTGAGGTGGTGCCTCATTATTTGTGCCAGCGACCCCACATCAGGTCTTTATTAATTATGCAACCCGGGAAGCTGATGGCTGTGGAATGAGAAAGCTGGTGTGTTCTGCATTTGAGTATTCCCCACAAGGTCGCCACGGCTGCTTCACTTACTCTGTTCATTCTTTCCCTGCCTGTTCAAGGACACTGACTGTGTTTTTCCACAGAGATTTGCGAGGAAATGCCATAGTGTCACTGAGTGAAAATTCCTGGCAGTCCTTCCACCACATTGAAAAACTGTGAGTATATACCTCCAAAAATGAATACAAAGAACCAACCGCATTGTAAGATCCTTCTTGGTCCAGTATTTTGAGGTCAATAGCTCTGAAAAAAGGTGTTTCCTTGTCTGCATCCCAAATTAACCTCTGTTGATTAAATCTGGTGTTTATTTAAAAAATTTAATTTGGCAGGCCCTCTTTACAATGAATCTGTTTAAGCTGATTTTCTATTATCACAAGTAATACACGATTACGTTTTCAATATCTGACAATGAAATAACAGGTATCGTGAGAACTCGGATGTGCCCTCGTCCCCCACCCTTAGGGTAACCGCCACTCTGAGTTTACTGTATCCTTCTAGACCTTTTCCCACACACTTGCCTAATTACATATTTACAGAGAGCAAAATAGGGATGGCACATGATTTTCATATCACATGTTTTTTTACACCAATGGTAATGTCCTATGACTTGCTTTTTTCACCTAACGATGTGTCTTAGGTTTGTTGCCATCTTGGTGCATAGAGGGTTTCCCCATTCACTTAAACTCCTGCTTAATGTTTCAGAGCATGGGTGTATCACAGTTTAATAACCCTACTGACGGATGTTTAGATTATGTCCAATTTTCTCGTTACATGTATTGCTGCAACAAACATTCTTGTACATGCATCTTTGTATACACTGGCAGGTATTTATGTCGCATAAATATTTAGAAATGGAATTGTTGAGGTGCAGACTATATCGACATAGCATTTTAATTGTCCTCAAAGAACTTGTGCCAGCTTACACTGCGATCTGTGGGCCACGACAGCATTCATTTCCCTCTACCGTCCACCACTGGATAGTCTCCACTTTTTGGCTGATCTAATGGGTGAATAAAAAGGGGTGCCATATAAATTTGAATTTCTCTGTTTACTTGTGAACTTAAATATCTGCTTATATTTTATTGAACATTAGTATCTCTTCTCTAAATTTATCCTGTCCTTTTTTGCCCATTTTTCTATTATTTATTTGTTTTTTATTGATCTGTAGCAAAGTTAGTTTAGACACATAAATGATTTTGGGAAAAAAATATTTACATTCAAAGTAACTAAGTGGCATATTAGTTCTTCTTGAATAAATAAGTCAAAATGACTTCTGAATTAATAATAAAAGACATAATAGTCATAGTAATCTAAAAATAGGGTTTAGGACCATTGTAAAATATTCCTCTCTTAGTTTATCTTATTGGTAAGGAAAAAATACAAGAACCAAGCTGTTTTATTTTTTACATAGGAATTTCTTTAAAACTCTATATAGTTTATATTTCCCATAATAGTATCAGACTTGGAGATTTTATTTCCCAAATTTGTAAGAAAAATGAAAGTCATTTGGCACAAGAAATAAATAATGTGAGTTTTCTCTGAGGAGCTGAAGGGGTGGGGTAGGCTGAGAGTCAGGAGGAGGAGAAAAAACTTTGGATTGTGTACTACATACCTTTGGAATTTTGAGCCACGAGTATATTGAGTTTTATTCAGCAATATCTGCCCTAAAGAGAAAGTCCACAAATGGGAATGACACGCACACTTTTGCATGTATTCAAGAAAGTGCAGTTTTCTAGGGAAAGGGCCCATAGGCTATATGAAATTCTTATAGGGCTCTTGTTTCAAAGATTAAGAGTCACAGATGTAAGGGAGAAGAAAGACACATCTTTTCCTTTAAGGCTGTACTTACCCTCATGAGTACTAATAAATGGATGATTTGTTTTAAATAAAAGTACTATACCTAAAAATTAACACCGGCTACTCTCTGAAGTCACTGGACAAATATTTATGAAACATCTTCTATGTGCAAGAAATGTTTCTATGTGTCAGGGTTATAGGCCCAAGAGCAAAATAGACAAAATACCCAAGCTCTCAAGGGGTTTACAAGGATATACTATAAAAATGAATAGATAAATATAATAAATAGATATAATTTCAAATATTGGTAAGGTCTTTGGAGAGTAAGATAGCTGGGGAAGGAATGTGAATCAATTCCAGAAAATGCTTGCATCCTATATATAGTTAAGTCCTCAAAAATCGCCCCCCAAACCCTGAGCCTCTCAATTCTCTGGAAGTTACAGAGGAGGTGCTAAGGAGAATTGTATAAGTGATTTAGAATTAATGACAAATATGTGAAATTCAGAAGCTTGCCTTAGTGAAAAGAAGCCTGACCAGAAGTCAGACATGGACATTTCTTAAAAGTTAATTTATGGCAGGCTTTGATGTTTTTCTGGTGTGAGAAAATTTTTAGATGTGGCTTTAACTCTGATTCCCTATAGTTTTTAAAATTTTTGCTTTAGTCAAAATGAATATGTGGAGTTCTACAGATCAGAGTTTTGTTACAGTTGGTTGCTTATTTGAAGCTCTTCTTTTTAGGTAATTTTTTGGTGACTGACTCATACTCAATCTAAACATTCATTCCAGGTTTAATTTACTGTTCTTATTTAAAAAATGTGTTTTGGCCTGGCCGGGTATCTCAACTCAGTAGGACATCATCCCCATATTTCAAGGTTATGGGTTTTATCCCTGGTTAGGGCACTACAAGAATAAGAATCAGCCAATGAATGCACAAATAAATGAAACAACAAATTGATCTCTCTCTCTCTCACTGTTTTTCTCCCTAATTCTCTCTCTCAAAGCAATACAAAAGTATTCTTAATTCTTACTATGCTGTCATCCAAATAGCTTCACAAAAAGAAACCCCATTAATTCAAAATCCATACATACCCTTGAGTTACCCTTTAGTTGATACTCAAACTCTTTCACCAAACAGACTATGGGCTTTAGCCAATCAGAATGGACTACTTTATAATAGCTGAGGATTTGACCCATTTCTCTGTCCATACTGGATTCCTGTCAGGGTTTTGTATATATATAATGTGTGTCTGTGTGTGTGTGTGACAGGGATAGAGAGGGACAGATAGGGACAGACAGACAGGAAGAGAGAGAGATGAGAAGCATCAATTCTTTGTTGCCTCACCTTAGTTGTTCATTGACTATTTTCTCATATGTGCCTTGACTGGGTGGCTACAGCAGAGCAAGTGACTTCTTGCTGAAGCCAGTGGCCTTGGGCTCAAGCCAGCAACCATGGGGTCATGTCTGTAATTTCACGCTCAAGCTGGCAACCTCGGGGTTTCAAATTCGAGTCCTCCACATCTCAGTCTGACGCTATGTCCACTGTGCCACCGCCTTGTCAGGCAGGGATTATATTTGTAAAATGATAATTGTATATACAACTTTACTTTTGTCTTGATTTCTTCATACACCATTATTTATTTACTATGATCTTTTTGTATATAATCTATATGATACACATATACCTTTGTTAAGTGATAGGGGGAAGTATAGGTTTTTCCAAGTATTTATACTCAAAAAGGATTACTATAGGCCCTGGCTGGTTGGCTCAGTGGTAGAGCATCGGCCTGGTGTGCAGGAGTCCTGGGTTCGATTCCCAGCCAGGGCACACAGGAGAAGTGCCCATCTGCTTCTCCACCCCTCCCCCTCTTCTTCCTCTCTGTCTCTCTCTTCCCCTCCTGTAGCCAAAGCTCCATTGGAGCAAAGTTGGCCCGGACGCTGAGGATGGCTCCATGGCCTCTGTCGCAGGTGCTAGAACGGCTCTTGTTGCCATTTTTCATACTAAGTCTTTGAAATTTCCATTTGTTTGCTAAATTTTTTTATCATAAAGACTTGATCTGTATTTAGAGTGTATAAATTTACAGTTGAAAAAGTAGCATCACATACCCAGTTGTTGCTACCATATTTAAATGGGAGTCGGAGGAAGGGCTGTGATTGGAGAGGACCATCCTGTGGGCTCTGGGATACTGCAGTGTTCTTTCTTTCTTTCTTTTTCTGAAATTGGAAACAGGGAGGCAGACAGACTCCCACATGCGCCCAACTGGGATCCACCCGGCATGCCCACCAGGCGCGATGCTCTGCCCATCTGGGGCGTTGCTCTGTCGCAACCAGAGCCATTCTAGGGCCTGCGACAGAGGCCATGGAGCCATCCTCAGTGCCCGGGCTAACTTTGCTTCAATGAAGCCTTGGCTGTGGGAGGGGAAGAAAGAGACAGAGAGGAAGGAGAGGGGGAGGGGTGGAGAAGCAGATGGGCGCTTCTCCTGTGTGCCCTGGTTGGGAATCGAACCTGGGACTCCTGCGTGCCAGGCCGACACTCTACCACTGAGCCAACCAGCCAGGGCCTGCAGTGTTCTTTCTTGACATGAATGGTGTCACATGGCTGTTTGTATTTATATTGTGTGTGCTTTATGCACATTTTAGTTTTCAAAAAAATGTTTTATATTTTTATTTTTTAATTTCCTTCTTTTCCAAGTGAGAAGAAGAGAGGTAGAGAGACAGACTCCTGCAGGAACCTGACTGGGATCCACCTGGAATCCCCTGTCTAGGGCCAATGCTCTGCCCATCTGGAGCCATGCTCACAATCAAACTGTTTTTCACATCCTCAGTGCCAGGACCTGGTACACTCAAACCAATCGAGCCATGGCTGCTGGAGAGGAAGAGAGAGAGAGAGAGAGAGAGAGAGAGAGAGAGAGAGGATTTGAGGAGGAATGGAGAAGCAGATGGTCATTTCTCCTGTGTGCCCTGACTGGGAAACAAACCTGGGACATCCACTCGCTGGGCCGAGGCTCTACTAATGAACCAACTTGCCAGGGCCTAATAGAATTTTTTTTTTAATAAGGGAACTCCTTGAATGGCTTCACTTGCAGCCCTAATGTGTTCTGTATGGGACTTCCATAATAAGTTTTGGGAAAAGAGAGGAGCAAATGGTAGTTCTGCCAGTGTTGGTACCAGCCAAAATTGGGTTCTAACAGACTTTGTTATCTAGAGAGTACGCATTAAATAAGTGACTTGTGTGAAGTGTGTGTGTGTGTGTGTGATGGAGAGAGATGGACATAAAGGAGGACATGAGAAGGAAAGTTTGAATAAAAACAGAACAAAGATCCTCATCATTAAATTAAATACAAATTAAATTAGGGTATTTCTATGGCACCATTACTCAGGTTTCCCCATGGATATTTCTATGTAGTTAATGGTTATAGTTATTTTTCATTATGATCCAGAAATAACCTTTTCCTTTTCAGCATTCTCAGTGGAAATGAAATAACAGAATTAAGAGAAAATTCATTTAAAGGACTGCTATCTCTCAAATATTTGTAAGTTTTTTATATTTATTTTTCTATAATTTTTAGCTATAAAATATATAAAATAAATAGGGGTGTAACTGATTTAATCTCCTTAATTTCTCTCAGGAATAGAATTCTGAAAATTTCTAAGTTATGTAGACCTACTGCCCATCTCCAGCATTTAATATTTTTTATGTACTTTCAAATTTTTAATCATATAGATAGAAAACATCTTTAGTTATAGAGGAAAAATGGTAAGAGGTCTGAGTAATTATAGGCACCTATAGGAACCTTTTTATATGTGTTCATATACCATCTGCTTATATTCATATTTAGTTTAGAGCCCATGGAACAAATCGGGTCTATTGTCTATTATTTTACAGCCCTTAAGTTAAGAATAATTTTCACACTTTGAAAGGTCAGCAAAAGAAAGAAGAAAAGGAATAAACAAAGAAGAATATGAGACAAACTGTTGGTGGCCTGCAAAGCCTAAAATATTTACTCTTTGGCTTTTACAGAGAAGGTTTTAAAATACTGATTTAGTAAAATGGGAGGAATTCAAGTTAACCCCAAATTGTCACTATAAGACAAGAAAAGATACAACACTTACATTAACTTGAATGCCATTAAACCAGAATTTTTTGATAATTTCATTTACAAGAGAATAATATTTACATATTGAATGTTTAAGCAGATGAATTATGTAGAGTCTGGTAAAGAACATGATAAGTTACCAAGAGGACAGACTGGTGTTAAGGATTTCAGTGCAGGAATTGTTATACCAGTATGAAAAATAAATGTTTAAAATGATGGCTAAGTAATATAATGAGAATTTTTTACACTAAGTGAGCCTATCAGAAATGCTTCTAACTTCACTTATTACAAAATAAAAATCTCTCTAGCCTCCTGTCTTAAGAAGTGCTTGCCTAGCAATTCTATCTATGTAGAGATAAAGAAATGCTTTTTGCTATAAAAACTTAATGCTTATCCTTTGTCCATGGCATCCAGAGCTATGTATGTCACTACTTCTTATTAAACTAATTAATGATGCTCTTTAGCAAATATTCTTTTTGCAAATGGAGAAGGCTAAAGGGAAGTGGGTGTAAAGAGCCTCCCATGACACTGAAAATAGTCCTTTGAATTATCAAACATTCCCAGCCTCAAGGGGCAACCACTTTCATATTGGTCAGTGGGTATCGCTGTCCTCTGGTTCCAAGCCTTACAAATTGAATGAAGAGAAACAATTGAGGTAACTAACAGCTAAATAGTTTAGGTCATTCATTACATCTACTGTGAAATACATGGTAAGCTAATTATTTCACGCTAGCATAAGTATTTTCTTTCATTAAAAAATGCCAATCTGTAAACAAGCAGAATAAAAATATGCCAAGCACTGTACCTAGTGCTGTCAGCACAAAGGTAAGACAGGGTTCCTACCCTTCTAGTAACTCATGATCCCACATGAAAGTCTACGCATAAGCTCAGACCATAATGCACAAGAGCTCAATGGAGAAGGAAGGCTGCAGAGGCACACAGGAGGGGGCCGTGAAGGATTAAAACTGCATTTTTTAAAAAACAGTTTCCTCCCTCTACTTCCCAGTTATTGTACAAAATTTGAGTTTGCATATGTTCTTGAGTTTTAAACATCATAGACAATGCAGATGAGCAAGACCTAGTTCATACTTTCAAAGAGTTCATGCTCAGAGGAAATAGGATACATAAATAAGTGTGTTAAAAAGAAGAAATGCATATGGGCCACGACAGGCATAGATTGGTTTTGGAACACAGCAGAGGAAAATGAGACTTCCGGTTGGAGCAGTGAAGATGTTACTAGAGCAATGCCGCTTTGAAAACGGCTTTGAAGGGTCCTTGGGGATCATCAGACGGACATCTTGGGTAGAATGAGTTTGCAACAGGAGCATGGAGAAAGACAAAACAAGAAAAAATACTGCGAGTACCTGTAGAGTACAAGTAGGCAGAGTAGGAGATGAGAGCCAGATCTTCTGGGGTTTGGAGGCCAAGTTTAATACACCAAGCTACCATGTTATCACACCCGCTCTCTAGCACAAACCAGCCTACAACAGAATCACTTGGAATTAAAACTCAAGCTCCACCGCCACGGTTACTGATTCAGTCTGTCCAGAGTAGGGCTGAGAATTTGTATTTTCAATAAGTTCCCGAGTGCTGCTGGCTGGCACTTGAGAACCACTCTGGAGAGTTGATCTGGTGACTGTGCAGGATGGATTAGAAAGGGTGAGCCTAGAGATGGAAACGCCAGTCAGAAGACAGTTACACCGTCCAGATGAGAAGGGAGGGACTAAGCTGGAACCAATGGACAAGAGTGGGTGTTTTCAAAGAAAAATCCAGCACCGTGTGGTTTTTCGTTGTCCCAGAACTGCACAACTGAAGCAACTAAATTTATGAATTAGTAAAGCAGTGTAAAAAATTGAATTTCGATTAATATAGAAAGAATCATTCTGAATTAGTTCAAAGTTCTGATTCAATTAGAAGAGTAAATTCCTTCCAATTATGTGAGACTTGGCATTTTTTATTTCTTCTGGTATTGAACTGACCTAGAAAAACAACTAAACTAAGAAGGTGTGTGTAAATGTGAGACCAGTTCTTTTCATGTTATAAATATTTAATTATATATGAAGATAAAAATTTGGAGCTCATAATCTAAACTTGATAAGACCACAAACGGTCATCCGGTCAATTCCTTTGCTCTTAGAAAAGATCACCTTCACAATCTAGCAAGATCTATAGTTGTATATATTATTTAAGATGATCATGAAGGTGAGACACTTATGAGAGGTGAGGGCAGGGTTAGGGGCTGTGGAAGGCTCAGATCACAATTCTGTTCAGAGTTTAGACTACAGCTAAGTATTCAGTATTATCATTTTAACCTTTGCCAGTTATTTCTACTAATAGATATCTAGTAGCTAATTGAGGCAATATCTCTTTTACTTTTTCTAGAGACTTATCATGCAATAAGATCCAGTTCATTGAAAAAAATACATTTGAATCCCTTCCTTTTCTGCAGCATTTGTAAGTTATAAATATATCTTCATTATGTTTAGAATTTTCATAAAACTTAATTGTAAACCTCTTTGTTACAGTAATTAAAGCTTAAAATTTTGTTAGAAAGGTATTAAAGTTATGTAGCAAATTCTTCTTTTATGTAGCAAAAATTAATGTGAGAATTATCTCACAGATCAGAATGAACCTTTCTAGAGCAGTGGTTCTGCACCAGGGTGATTTTGCGCCCAGGTGACAAGATCCAAACACATTTTTAGCTGTCAGAACAGAAGGTACGCTACTGGCACCTAGTGGGCAGAGGCCAGAGTTGCTGTTCGACATCCTACAATGCACAAGACAGTCCCCTTATCAAAGAATTATCTAGCATAAAATGTCAATAATGTTGGAGTTCTGTAACCCTTTCTAGAAAAATAAACATCACTTAACACAAGTATTTGAGCACTTACTGTTTTGTATCTAATACACCACATGCATAAACATGAAAGCATGAATCATAAGCAAATACTTTCCACAGTGATACTTAGAGTATGGAGGGGTATTGAGGTTGTTTTATCATAGGTGAATTAGAATCTCAGCCAAAGGATAAATGGTCCTAAAGAATATCCTTGTTCTTTTTGTCTTTTTTATAGAAATCTGAGCTGCAATTCATTAGAAAAACTGAGCTTAGAAACATTTAAGGCCTGGCATGGAATGCAGTTTTTATACAAAATGTAAGTGAAATTAAAGATGAATACACGTAAAAAGCTATATGTAAAAACATCATACAGTGATTGGTTAGCTGAGTATAAGCCCAGTTTGAACTCTGAAAAGGGTGGCTTAAGAGTCATTCATTTTTCAAAAACACTGCGGTACAGAGAGGCCGAGAGACTTGTCTGACTCAGAGGTGGCATGCTCTGCTTTCCCCAGTGCTGGCCCTCAGTGTGGGCAATAGAAAGTACCTGGCAAATTACATTCAAGGTAGCAATGTTGCAGGAATTCCAGCGGTGCTGCTGCTCCGCTATGTGAATGGTCCTTGAAATTCCACGTGTGCATTTCACTTTGATTCCTGCTCATGTGCAAGTTTTCTGACTGCTCATCTGTATGCAGCATAGAACTGAAAGAATTAGGTTTGGCTTGAAGCAAAATGTCCAGGTATTTGTCAGCCATGAGTCTCTTTTAAAGGGAAAAGCGGAATAAGTTCTGAAAAACCCACCACAGGGCACTTCTCTTCTCGATCACCCAGAACACTGTTTTTCAGAAAGTATATGCCTCTGAAGTGAATTAATTACCTTTGGGCAATGGAACCTTTGAGGCATGAGAAAATACACTGTGTGAAAAATATATTCATAAAGAAAATACATAGCTATAACCTGATTCCAATATTTTTCCTGACGACTACTCAGTAAGGATTGTGGGTTTTATTCCCTTAGCTGAAAAATTCTGTGATTTCTCTGTGACCCCAGCATATTATACTGGGTGTGTTCAGTGGCCTGAAAAGGATTTTAGACTCAGGTTGAAGTACAGCAAAGACTGTCTGACTGTCTTGTGGTTCAGAAACCCAGTTTCACACAATTCGTTTTGGGTTAGATGCAGGTGTTTAGGGCGTGTCTGCAGCTGGACTGACAGCTCCTGCAGATGCCCATCTGTAGCGGCCTCCCCTCTTCTCTCATTCATTTGCTGATGCCTGACTTGGGACAGAACACTGACGGCCAGTTTCCCTTTCGGCAATGCAGCAGAGAGCATGCTCATTAGGTCCCTCCACCAGGAGGTTTGGTAGCGTCAGTACAATGTGTTAAACTCACCACCTTCACTAAGCATTGTGGGACACCAAGAGTCCCTTATAAGAGTCTGTGTTTCACTATAGTTATGAAGGCAACACAGGAAAAAAACTGTGGAAACACAGTTGACAAATATTAATGAATTCATTCAAAAACATTTATTGGGTGCCATGTTCATGGTGTGTCAGCTCTATTCTAAGTGCTGGAGGTACAAGAAGAATTCGACAGGGACTTTATCCCCAAGAAACTTTTATACTGGCTGGAGGAAGATGGATGTGATGGGAAAGCACACAAGAGCTATGCCAGCATCTCTACAGAAGGGTATCAAGTTAGTGGGGAGACAATGTAGAAAGTGGTGATAGGTTAGAAAAGATTCGTGCCTTAGCTGGGTGGTTCAGTGGATAGAGCATCATCCTGACATACTGGGTCATGGATTTGATCCCCAGTCAGAACATAGAAGAAGCAATCACTGAGAGCATAAATAAGTGGAACAGTCAATGCTTCTCTCTCCCTTCATCTCCCTCGTTTTCCCCATCCTCTCTCTCTTGCTCTCAAATCAATGGAAAAAGAAAAAGGACTCATAATAGGGGTGGCACTGAGTTGTTAATTTTGAGTTTCTGGGTTCATCTAAAATGACAGAAAATGTAATGGAAGAATCAGAGCTAGCTGGTGTTAGAAATAAATTTATACCGTACCACGTGACTTGAATAGAGCTGTATTTCTAAAACTATTTCACAATCACTTTCAGAAGATCATCACAATACCGTAAGTGTGTGTTGGGCACAGGGCTCCTTTGTTTTGGGCCAAATCTTTCAAACAGACAAAGCTAATTTGCTTCAGGAAGCACTGGGTCTTAAGACAATTCCATTTTTAATTTTTTGATGAAACTTCATACTGTTTTGCACACGGACTGCATCAATCCTCATTCCCATAATAGCGCACAAGGTTTCCTTTTGTCCCTCTCCTTGCCAGCACTTGTTTGTTGATTTATTGATGGTAGCGTCCTGACAGGGATGTGGTAGTATTTCATTGTGGTTTTAATTTGCATTTCTCAGATGATTACTGACGATGAACATCTTTTCATAGGTCTATTGGCCACCTGTATGTCCTCTTTAGAGAAGTGTCTATTCAGGTCCTTTGGTTATTTATTAATTGAATTGTTTGGATTTTTTTTTTTGGTGCTCAGTTGTGTAAGTTCTTTATACATTTTCTCAGATGTATCATTGGCAAATATGTTCTCCTGTCGAGGGGGTGGACTTTTCATTTTGTTGATGGATTTCTTTGCTTTGCAAAATCTTCCTAATTTGATGTAGTCCAATACTCATTTTTCTTTTGTTTCCCTTGTCAGAGGCAATATAGCAGAAAAAAAATATTGCTGAAAAATGTTTGAGATTTTACTGCCGATGTTTTTTTCTAAGATTTTTATGCTTTTGAATCTTACTTTTAAGTGTTTAATCCATTTTGAGTTTATTATTGTGTATGCGTAAAGTTTAGTTTCATATTTTTGCACATATCTGTCCAATTTTCTCAACGCCCTTTATTGAATAGACTCTCTTTACCCCATTGTATGTTTTTGCCTCCTTTGTCAAATATTAATTGATCATGAAGGCATGGGTCTATTTCTGATCTCTCTATTCTGTTCCATTGATGTATATTTTTTTTGTTTCATCTTGTTTTGCTTGCCAGTAACCTGCTGTTTGGAGTTCTATGGCCTTGCAGTAGAGTTTGGAGAACAGTAGCATGATTCCTTTAACATTGTAGAACAGTATCTTTTAAACTTTGACTCTGAGATAGCCTGTCAGAATAATAAAAATCTCTGCCATGTTTTATTCTTATTAAGGTAAGCCCATAAACATAAAAAGGAATGAACGAGGAATCAGCACACTGTTTATCTGTAAAATGAGGGCATTGATGGGAAGTGGAAATTATACATAGTGCAAACACGCAATCACTCATATTGTGGTTAGTGGAAAAACAGTTGCTGTAAAGTCCCTCAAATTTGAGCTGTTGAGTCCGCTCTCCCTCCTTCTCTCCTTTGCCCAGGCACAACCCTGGTGAAGAGAAGATGGCACTAAAGGCCAGAGGAGGAAATAGGATTCTTGAGAGTGGCTCCATATTTTGATTCCACTAGGGATAAATGCATGGATATTAATCTTCAATATTCTGTGTTCTGGATGTAGACCTCTATCAAATATATAATTTGCAAATTATTTTCTCTGATTCTGTGAGTTGCCTTTTCATTTTCTTGATAGTGTCTTTTGAGGCACAAAAGTGCTATATTTTTATAAAATTTATCTATTTTTCCTTGTTTTTTTGTGTGTGGTTTTAGTATCCCCTCTAGGACACTGTTGGCCTAATATAAGGTCATAGAGATTTACTCCTTGTTTTCTTCTAACGGTTCTATAGCCTTAGCTCCTACATTTAGGTATTTGATTCATTTTGAGTTGATTCTTATAAACAGTGTGAAGTGTAGGCTGAATCCAACTTGATTATTTTGCATGTGGATGTACTGTTGTCCCAGCACCATTTGAAGAGCCTATTCTTTTCATATTGGAGAGCTTTGGCAACCTAGTTAAAAAAATCAATAAAAAGTACATGTGAGCACTGATTTCTGGACTGTCAATTTCATTCCATCAATTTAGATGTTAGTACTAGAGCCTTCTGCAGGTAACATACTGTGATTGCCATAGCTTTGAATTGAGTTTTGAAACCTGCACGTGTGAGGCCTCCCACGTTGTTTCTCTTTATCAAGAACGTTTTGGCTATTCTCGGTCCCTTGAATTGTTATACAATTTTAGAAGAGCTTGTCAGTTTCTGGGAAGAAATCAGTTGGGAATTGGATTAGGATTACATTGAAACCATAGATCAATTTGGAAAGTAGGGCCATTTTAACAATATCATTTCCTGATCAATGAACACAGCTTGTCTTTTCATTGATATACATCTTCTTTAACTTCTTTGACCAGTGTTTTGTAGTTTTTAGTGTATGAATCATGTACTTCTTTGGCTAAATTTTTTTGCTATTTCATTCTTTTTGATGCTTTTATACATGGAATTATTTTCCTTTCATTTCTTGATTACTCATTTCTAGTGTGGAGAAATACAGTACAGCTAAGTTTTGCATATTGATCTTGTATCCTGCACCCTTGCTGAACTCACTTATTAACACTAATAGTTCTATTCTAGATTCCAGGAATATGTCTTATGGTCTTCCAGTTTCCCGGGCATGTGCTGAAGCTCTTCAGAGTCTCTATGCACATCATTTCTCAGCTTTTTCTTTTAAGCTTTTTTGCTAAGTCATTTTTTGCTCCAACTGTTATCTGTTGTCTCACCACCTGTTGTGTTAAAACATGTACTGTGATTATTTTCTTTTTGTTTGTTTTTTTTGTTTGTTTGTTTATTTTTTTTTGTGACAGAGACAGAGAGAGTCAGAGAATAAGTCAGACAGAATGGAAGAGAGACGAGAAGCATCAACTCTTCGTTGTGGCACCCTAGTTGTTCAATAGATTGCTTTCTCATATGTGCCTTGACCAGGGGGCTACAGCAGACTGAGTGACCCTGCGCTTTAGCCAGCAACCCCAGGCCCGAGCTGGCGAGCCTTGCCCAAACCAGATGAGCTTGCACTCAGGCTGGTGACCTCGGGGTTTTGAACCTGGGTTCCCTGCATCCCAGTCTGATGCTCTGTCCACTGTGCCACCATCCAGCCAGGCTTGTGATTGTTTTTTAAAAAATTCCCCCTGAGGAGGGAGGCTTTTGGTGCTAAGCCGCTTTCAGGCAGGTCAGAGACAAACCTTCCATGTGAGGTCTTGCAGGGAACCACCCAGTGGTGGGATTCAAATACTTTAACAACCAGTTCTCTGCCCTAATGACTGTTTTAAATATAAAAGAATGATATACTAAAAGGTAGTTTATTATTTCATGCATTTAATACTTAAATGAAAGCAATAAGAGATGTACAAACAACTAGATTATGCTATAAGAAAGTTTTAAAATATTAATGAAAAAATTTTAACTAATACCTGACAAAACCCAATAAAACTGTTATGAAGTTATTTCCAATGACAGCTTGTCACCCCCTGGCCGTCTGGCATATTCTCTTTACATTATATGTTTACTGAAGGAACAAATGCAAGGGGATTAAAATGTATTTTATCTAAGGTATAATGAGTTTTATGAATGAATAAACAAATATAAGCATAGTTCTGTCAATTTTTTTTTACTTATTGACTAAATGAACATTATTACAGGTGCTTAGAATTTGCTGTTGCTAGTTAAAATGGCCCTATTACCCAAAGCAATATATAAATTTAATGAAATGCTCATCAAAAGTCCAATGGTGTTTTTTATACAAATGGAAAAAGAAATCACCAGGTTTGTATGGAACCATAAAAAACCCTGAATAGCCAAAGCAATCCTGAGAAAAAGGAATGAAACCAGAGGTATTTCAGTACCTGACTTCAAATTATACTACAGAGCCACGATAATCAAAATAGCATTATATTGGCTGAAAAATAGACACACAGACCAATGAAACAGAATCAAAAGCCCAGAAATAAAATCACATACATAAGGGCAAATCATCTTTGACAAAGGAGCCAAAAACATACAATGGAGAAAAGAAAGGCTCTTCAGTAAATGGTGCTGGGAAAATTGTAAAGCTACATGCAAAAGAATGAAACTTGACTACATTTTGTCCCCCTGCACAAAAATTATTTAAAATGGATCAAAGACCTAAGTATAAAATCTGAAACAATAGGTAGTAAACTCCTGGACCTTGACTTTAGAGAAAACCCCCTTTTTTTTGTATTTTTCCAAATTGAAGTGGGGAGAGGCAGACAGATTTCCGCACGTGCCTGACCGGGATCTACCCGGCAAGCCCACCAGGGGGTGATGCTCAGCCCATCTGGGGCATTGCTCCGCTGCAACCAGAGCCATTCTAGCACCTGAGGCGGAGGCCATGGAGCCATCAGGTGCCCAGGCTAACTTTTTGCTCCAACGGAGTCTTGGCTGCAGGAAGGGAAGAGAGAGAGAGAGAGAGAGAAAGGAGAGGGGGAAGGGTGGAGAAGCAGGTGGGTGCTTCTCCTGTGTGCCCTGGCTGGGAATTGAACCTGGGGCTTCCACACACCAGTCTGATGCTCTACCACTGAGCCAACTGGCCACAGCCAAGAATTTGACCCCAAAGACAAGGGAAGTAAAGACAAAAATAAATGAATGGAACTATATCAAACTAAAAAGCTTCTGCATAGCAAAATAAACTAACAACAAAACAAACAGGCAGCCACCTAAAAAGGAGATTATACTTGCAAACAACAGCTCTTATAGGGGTTAATATAAAAAATATACAAAGAACTCAAAGCTCAGCAATAAACAAGAACACAATCCAATTAAAAAATGGGGACAGACACTCCTCCCAAGAGGACACACAAATGGCCAACAGATATATGAAAAGATGCTCATCTTCACTAGCTATTCAAGAAATACAAATCAAAACTACAATGAGATACCACCTCATGCCTGTTAGATTGGCTATTATCAACAAGACAGGTAATAAGTGTTGGAGAGGCTGTGGAGAAAAAGGAACTCTCATTCACTGTTGTTGGGAATGCAAATTAGTACAACTGTTATGGAAGAAAGTATGGTGGTCCCTCAAAAAATTAAGAATAGAACTACCATATGAGCTAGCAATCCCTCTACTGGGTATATACCCCCCAAACTCAAAAACATCGGTATGTAAAGACACATGCGCCCCCATGTTCATGTTGCTCTAGTCTGTTTATTTATGTAATGTACCTCACTCCTTGCACAGGGACCATATTGGCAGAGACCTGTCGTGTAGATTGTGAAGCGAGCAACTCTAAAGGGATGGAATGTTGGGCAAGCAAGTGTGTTAGGCTTGCTCACTTGTAGTTTGCCTGATTGGAGCATGATCTTGGGGCAGCACCATGTGTGTATAGTCTGTAAGGCTGCAGGTGCTTGCCTTCAGGACTGCAGAGTGTACATTGCAAATTGCATTTCACTTTTTGGTATTGTTTGCCAGAGAAGGTTTTCTCCTCCAGCCTGTTTGCTCATCAGCCCTGAGAAAGAAAAACAGTTTACCCTGCCTGCTCGCTAGTCTGCATTGTAAGACTAATAAATGGAACGGCTCACCATTTTCCAGCTTCGTAGTTTCTCTACCATCTCCCCGAATCCAATGTGAACTTGCATGGCCATGGCCACCAGCCTTACAGGGGGACATGGGGGAGGGTGTTGGGGGAAGGGTATAAAGAGGGACAAATATAAGGTGACAAATGATTATTTGACTTTGGGCTATAGGTATACAACATAATCGACTGTTCAAATGATGTTTACCTGAAATCTATGTACTCTTGTTGGTCAATGTCTCCCTGTTAAATTTAATTTAAAAAATGAAAGAAAAATACTATGCTATTGTGCAGATGAATGTAAAAAAGAGGAAGGAATGTGATGTCCACATTGGGCAGTTGCCCAGGCGCCCACCTTAAAACCCTGATTACAAGTATCATTTTAACTATCAGTTTGCTGAACTCAACAAAAAATTAGCTATTGGTTTTGCTGAACTGTTGCAAAACAGCTGATTGCCACCACTGGAACCACTGGACAGTTTAAAGGACAGTTCTTTGGGGATGAGAGTTTTGTTCTATTCTGCTCCCTCTGGCATTGGGGATTGTGAACTAATTTTCAAGGTTACCCCTGAGATGCAGAGCAAAGGTCTAGAATGTGCTAAAACAACACACAACACTGTTCTTGCAGAAATGAATCATTTTTCTTGGATAAATGTTTTCTAGATTTCTGCAAGCCTGTTGGTTGCCAGAGTTTGAAAAAATTCTGACAACTTTTGCCAGTTTTTGGTTGTTTTTTAGGGATGAGTTTCCAGGTGTCCTTACTTCACCCTTTTCACTGATTTGCAGGGTTCCAAATCCCTAAAGTCTCAATGACTATAAGCTAGTTAACTATTTAGTCATGGGAGATAATTTGGGAACAGGAATGAAAAGAGAAAATATAATTCTCATAGAGGCTCTCCCAAATAGTACATGAAATTTGAAAGGTATTTCTCTATTTAGTGGTCTCAGAATTAAAGTTAAAGTAACAGCTATTTTAAACCCTTTTTATTAATATGGGTTCAACACAGGCTTTGGAGTCAGAACTGATTTCAAATTCCAGCTCTGGTTCTTTCTAACTTGAAGACCTAGGACAAGTTACGTAACCTCTCTGTTCCTGAGTTTCCTCATTTGTAAAATGGGATAATAATAATATCTATCAATAAGGTTATTGTGAGGATTAAATGTGAAATGTTCATCACAGATGACAGCAGCCTAATAGATATTAGCTGTGATAATCACCTTTATAATATGCTGCAAAAGTACACTCATGATTCTTGAATCGAGTTAACCTAAAGACAGGTATCTTTATCTTTCTTCCTGTTTTCCTGTTTTGCTTATTTATTTTAAAGAATTGAGAAGAAAATTTATTCCAGCATTTGGAATAAAAATTTGTGTCAAAATTTTTATTTCATTGAATGTAAACAAAATGTAATTTATATATAAAACAAACATGTCTTACCTAGTAAATGTCAGGCAGTACCAGTCAGAGAAATTGACAAGTAAACAGGTGATTACATACAATCTAACAAAACCTGTGCTGCAAGAAGACACATGCGCCTATGTGATGGGAGTGGGGCTTTCAGCAGCTCCTTTTCTATTTATCCCTTCCTTGGTTTCAAAAGCACGGAATTAGTTCGTTTTTGTTTTTAACTGGGTGATTTAAACTGTGGAATTCTTTATATTTCTAGAGATGAAAGAAAAGTACTTTGAATTACGGAGGACACTACATAAATTACAGTATTTCCTGTAGAGAAAGAGCTTCCTAATAGCACAGTCACGTCTAGGTTTTTTATTGATAGAAAGATTGATTGATTGATTTTAGAGAGGAGGGACAGAGAGAGAGAGAGAGAGAGAGAAAGAGGGAGAAGCAGGAAGCATCAACTCACATATGTGCTTTGACCAGGCAAGCCCACAGTTTCAACCCAGTGATCTCAGCATTCCAGGTCAGTGCTTTATCCACTGCGGTACCACAGGTCAGGCCTAGGTGTTTTAATCTGAAAAGTTCTTGAGCATATATTTTTCCTTTGCTATTCACTTTTTTTTTTTAACTTTCTGTTCTTCACTTTATCATTTAGAGACCTGCGTCATTCCCCAAAAAAGAATGTTTTAGAAATTCTTAGGGTGATCTATAGGTAAAGACAGAATATAATTTTTTAAACTTCAAGTTTTGTACTAACAAAATGAATATAAATTTTCATGGCAGTTATTGAAAATGCAGATAATTTTAATTCCATTGCATTTTTCAGAATTCTCGATCAAAATCCTCTAACCACAATTGAAGATCCAAATCTTTTGAAGTTGCCAGCATTAAAATACTTGTAAGTATTGCAACATCTCATGCCTCATGAGATGGTTTCTGCTCTTTTTTTCATCAAAGATTAAGTATTTTGCATTTTGACTAAAAAGTTAAAATTTAAATTTTAACTGGGTTATTACTGAAAAAGTTATTGGAACAGAAAAATGATTGAGAAAAGATGTATGTGGAAAAGCCAGCCAGCAGAGGGAGGCAGTGTGCTGAAGAACACACTCAGAGCTGGGACATGTAGGTGCAGGTGGAAACACCATTGATGTTAGAAAAGCGAAAGGAGTAAATTGTACATTATGCATTGTTTTAAAGAGTAATCCAATAGTGGATACAATTGAGAATGAGAAGTGGGATAATGGTAAAATAAGAAATATAAAAAAAAATTGTACTGTTCACCAAGGTCATTAATTTGATGATGCAAATAAATTTAAATTTCTTCAAGGCAAGCTCTCTGAAATTACCATCTCTGGCAAGAAAACGCTTGAGCTGGTTGACAGAGAAGCTAGACTGAAGTAAATCACATGTTAAGTGTCTTTTGAAGTGTAGAATTTTTTCCTTTGGGTTCATATCATGCATCTTTGGGCTTTCTCCTTCAGAGACCTGGGAACAACAGAGGTGTCACTTAAAACAGTTGAGACTATCATCATGAAGACCCATGAATTGGAAAAACTGTAAGTTGACAGCACCAAAATCAAACTGTTTATCACATGGAAAAGTATTTTCATGTCTCCTTGCCCTCCCTAATCCCAGTGCATCCACTGATCTGTTTTCCGTTGATGTAGATCAGTTTGCATTTTCTAGATTTTTGTAATATTCCTTAAATTTGATTTGTTTTGGTCCAGGATCCAATCAAATGTCAAGCATCACATGTCATGTTTTCTTTATTCTAAAACATTTTCCGGCCCTGGCCGGTTGGCTCAGTGGTAGAGCATCGGCCTGGTGTGCAGAGGTCCTGGGTTTGATTCCTGGCCAGGGCACACAGGAGAAGCGCCCATCTGCTTCTCCACCCCTCCCTCTCTCCTTCCTCTCTGTCTCTTTCTTCCCCTCCCTCAGCCAAGGCTCTATTGGAGCAAAGTTGGCCCGGGTGCTGGGGATGGCTCCATGGCCACTGCCTCAGGTACTAGAGTGGCTCTGGTGGCCATAGAGCAACACCCCAGATGGGCAGAGCATCACCCCCTGGTGGGCGTACCAGGTGGATCCTGGTCAGGTGCATGCAGGAGTCTGTCTGACTGCCTCGTTTCCAGCTTCAGAAAAAAATAAAAATAAAAAATAAAACATTTTCCTACATATATATTAATATATATTTATTTATTTTAAGAAATTTATTTATTTCCTACATATACATATATATATATATTTGTCTTTTATGACACTGGCATTGTTGATGTGTATAAGACCATTGTCTGTAAATTGTCCCACAGTCTGAATTTGTATGTTTGATCATGAATAGGTTCAAAGAAAACGTTTTTAGAAACAATCCTACATAGGTGATACATCCTTCCTATTTCATCACTTAAAGTTCCCATAATACTAAGTTTGACCACTTGGTGAAGGTGGTATCCCCCAAATCACTCTATTGTAAAGTTACTTTTTCCCTTGGTAATAAATGTGGGCTGATACGTTGAGATCAGTGAAGATTCTACTTTCAACTTATTACCCAACTGTGCATCAATAATAATCTTGTCTGTATCAGTTATTACATCGATTGCAAAGTGATACCTTTTCCTATTATTCCTTATTTACTAGCTAGTATTACTCTATAAATAGCTCCCATTATTTTTTAAATTTTAATTGATTTTAGAGAAAGATAAAAAGAGAGAAAGTGAAATATTGAGTTGTTATTCCACTTGTTTATGCTTTCATTGGTTGACTCCTGACCCGGCATTGAACCTGCATCTGCAGCCTTGGCATATTGGGATGACGCTCTAAGCAACTGAGCTATCTGGCCAGGACTCCACTCATTTTCTTTTTGAGAACCAATTTTTTTTGTGTGTGTATTTTTCTGAAGTGAGAAGTGGGAAGGCAGAGAGACAGTTGCCAGCATGTGTCTGACCAGGATCCACCCAGCAAGCCCACCAGGGGGCAATGCTCTGCCCATCTGGGGCATTGCTCCTTTTCAACTGGAGCCATTCTAAAGCCTGAGATGGAGGCCTTGGAGCCATCCTCCAAGACCAACTTTGCTCCAATGGAGCCTTGGTTGCAGGAGGGGAAGAGAGAGAGAGAGAGAGAGAGAGAGAGAGAGAGAGAAAGGAGAGAAGGAAGGGTAGAGAAGGAGATGGGCGCTTCTCCTGTGTCCCCTGGCTGGGAATCAATCCTGGGACTTCCACACACCAGGCTGACTCTACCACTGAGCCAACCGGCCAGAGCCTTTTTTGAGTATCATTTTATTTATATTTTTTGTATTTTTCTAATGTTAGAAGCACAGAGGCAGCCAGACTCCTGCATGCACCCGACTGGGATCCACCTGGCATGCCCCCCAGGGGGTGATACTCTGCCCATCTGGGGCATTGCTCTGTGGTGGCTGGAGCCATTTTAACATCTAAGGCTGAGGCCACGGAGCTGGCCTCAGTGACCGGGCCAATCTTGCTTCAATGGAGCACTGGCTGCGGGAGGGGAAGAGAGAGAAAGAGAAAGAGAGGAAGGAGAGGGGGAAGGGTGGAGAAGCAGATGGGTGCTTCTGGTGTATGCCCTGACTGGGAATTGAACCCAGGACTTTCACATGCGAGCCGATGCTCTACCACTGAGCCAACAGACCAGGGCTTGAGTATCATTTTAACTTATGGGCTCTGCTTTAAATTACTATGTTATACCTTATTAACATTATTCTTTTGAATCTTCAAATATTATTATTTACAAATGTTTTTTATGCCCAGAGTAATTTCTAATATGTTTATCACTCACAATTAGGGATTGAGAAATTGACTCCACAAGTTGGGAACTTATTCAGGGCCTTTTTAAGAGTCTTTTCCCTTTTTGTGTACACTCTACCCTAAGTGAGACTTTTGGGTTGTGAGGATATACTTCTGAATTAAAGTATAGATCTGTGTCACCCAATTCTAATCCCTATCCCCTTCATGCTAGGCATTCCATACCCACTGCCATTCTTCCCCTGCTGTTGGGCACTTCGGGCCTCCTCTCTCTTTATGTACAATATTCAAGGGTAGCGTATGGACAGCGGATCCCTACCAACCTGTTCAGGCGATGTGGCCCAGCGACTTTTTCTCCACAGCCCTGTGGTAGCCTTGAGCTACCTCTTCTGCCTACTCAAGTAACTCCTGTGCACTAACTGAATTCTCTGTGTTTCCATTTGTAGGATCTTACCCAGCCGTTTGTCCTGCTGCCTCTGCCAATTGAAAAATGATATTGAGGCTGTCAGCAAGACAATTAAACTGCACTGTGAAGCTGAATGTGTGGTAAACACACCTTGTGGTGAGTCCGAATTGCCTGCTGATAAAATGTTAATTTTATTATGTCTTAGTATTTTTATTTTTAATGGATGATAAATTTTAAACAAATAATGTAATTGCACTTTATTCATTCATTTAGAGTTCAACACCCTACATTATACTCCCCTGCTAAAAGTCAGGTTAAGGCACATGAGAAAGGAATGGAAGGGGAAGGGAAGTAACATTAATGGTCACATACTGTGCGTTGTGCTCTCTGCTTGGTGCTTTACTTCCAAATGAGAACCTGTTCATTAGTAATTTACAGTTTGTAAACAGGTCTGTATGCATTAGGTTTCATTCCCCTTTGCTTTATAGGACAGGTATAGATAAATTTTTAATTGGCTTGTTTTTGCAATTTTTTTTTTTGTGGGACAGAGAGACAGAGACATTGAGAGGGACAGATAGGGACAAACAGGAAAGGAGATGAGAAGTATCAGTTCTTCATTGTGGCACCTTTGTTTATTGATTGCTTTCTCATATGTGCCTTGACTGGGGGTGCCAATTGAGCCAGTGAACTCTTGCTCAAGCCAGTGACTTGGGCTTCCAACCAGCGACCTTTGGACTCAAGCCAGTAACTATGGGGTCCTCAGCACCCCAGGTCAATGCTCTATCCACTGTGCCACTGCCTGGTCAGGCTGCTTATGCAATTTTATAAAGAGAGTACAAATTGCACTATTTCATGAACATTTTATTTGGAACCTGAGAGTTTCTGGTTTGATCAGCAGAACTGCTCTCCAGCCCTTCTAATGGATGGAGGCTCTTGTGTTCTTAAACTGTCCTGCTCCAAGCCTGCTCTGAAGCTCAAGTTTTTCTATCCACCAAACACTCAGGTGCTTTGAACTATTTTTGTACACATTAGGTTTATTTGAACCCATTTGATCAGTTCCAAAATGTATCCTCCTGCCCCGATAGCTTGAATATGGGTCTCTGTCAGTGATCTGGGCCACATCATAAATAATAACACTTTGCTACTTATATAAAGACAGTGTCATTTATTTTTCAAAGCAATTTTTTGACCAAATAGATGAGTCCTTTTTACTCAAAAATGGGCAGAACAGGCATTTTCATCTCCTTTTACAACTGAGCAAAAATAGCATCTAAAAGTGTTAATTGCTGTCCCCTAGTGACCAGGTCTCCTGCTTCCAGTTTGGGGCTCTCTGAAGCCCGTGCTTCCTTTCTTAGTACTCCAACCTCCTTTTCTGACCTTGTCACCACCAGCAGCATACTTTTAATTCTTTCCTAAAAGAAACCCTGCTGCACAAACGTACACTTGACCTTCATGTGGTCAGAAGCTTTGGATGGTTCCCCAAGTATAACTGAAAATATAAGACATGACATAACCTACATCCTAGATGCCTGCTGAAAATTTTCTTTCTTTTTCTTCCAAGTGAGAGGACATAAGATACACAAACTCCCTCATGCACCCTGGCTGGGATCCGCCTGGCAACCCTGCCTGAGGCCGATTCTCTGCCCATGCTCACAACCAAGCTATTTTTATCACCTATGGGGAGGCTCCACAGAGCCATCCTCAGTTCCTGGGGCTGCCGTGTTGAACCCAATCCAGCCATGGCTGCTGGATGGGAAGAGAGAGAGCTGAGGGAGGGGCAGAAATGCAGAATCAGATGGTTGATTCTCCTGTGTGCCCTGACCAGGAATTGAACCTGGGACATCCACAGGCTGGGGTACATGCTCTACCACTGACCCAACCAGCCAGGGCTGATGCCTGCCTAAGTTTAATCAGAGCTAGTGTGGACATAGTGGTTTTTCCTGTATAGAGCCTTCTGCTGTGGGTGTCAGGATATGTGGCAGCAGAAACCAAGCTGAGGAGTGGGTGGTAGGTTGGGAATGGCAGGTCCAGATGAGGACATGTTGGCGCTGGGTGTTCATCATGGTCACCTGTGATGGTAACAGGAACACGAGCACACTGACACGATGGAGAGAGGAAGCCTCATGCTCCCTCCGCATCTGAGGACAGGATGGGGCACATGAATGTGAGGAGTCACGTGGATCTGCAGAGTCTACCTGAGAGGTGTCTTCCAGCCTTGGCTTTTCCTCAGTACTGGGCAGGTGTCCCTTGGGGACCAGAAGAATAATTCTAAATATACCTACTATAATCATGCTATGTAGCCACTTTTGAAAAAGATACCTTTTCTGCTTCTGTTACATTGCCAAGCATAAGTTTAAGTAGGGGTTTTTTTTTTCCTCCTCTGTAAACAGCACTGAGATATCTGCCGATTCCTAATTGATCTGGGTTGAATGCAGGCTGTGGACTGACAAAAGCTGTCCCATGAGTGTTTCCTTATCAAAAGTGGTCTCTTCTTTTTTGACAGAAGAAGAACTGTCCACAGCAAAGGCAGCGTTATTAGATGCAGTAAGAAGCCATAGAGAAAGCACCAGCACTGAGCTGACTATTGAACCGGAGAAGACGTCCCCAGAAACACTTGGCAACATGCTGTCAAACTTGATGAGTGAGTAGCTTGATTTTAATGACAAAACTGATGTTCTTAGAGCACTAAGTTACATGCTGCCTTATTTCATGAAGGGAAATACAGAAGATAGAGAATCAACATTATTAAATTCTCTTTTTCAAATGTACAAGGTGGAGATATGCCCAATTCGTGGTAAATGCAATAGAGGGAGCCCTTCTCTAAACCTGAATTTTACAATTCAAGTTACAAAAATAATTGAGGAAACTCTGATTTCTGGAATAGGACTCCTGAAGAAGCTTCTCAAGGGTAAGGAACAAGTCGAGGTTCCCAAAGAAGAGTGGGAGACGGGCCAATTGGTTAATACGAATACAAATGCCCAGGATGAAGAGGAAGAGCAGGAGTCAAGTGAGGTGAGGACAGCTCCCAAAACACGGGACCTGGACTTTAGTCAGAGTGGGACAGGCCATGAAAGCACCGGCAGAGGACCAGGGGTGCCTAGTCTGTGTCTTGTGTTGCCATGTGACTTTGGCGAAGACAGTGATCTCCCGCTCTGCTCATTTAGAGACTGGTGCCACTGTCCTTAGGGTAGATGAGAAGGGGACCTAACACACAGGATAAATTGTACAAGAAAATCCTAATGCTAAGATTACATAACACGGTACATTGTGTGCATTCTTGAAGAACCTGAAAGAGTGGTATTTTAGAGTAATAGCTATTCTTTAGAATAGACTCAATAATAGTTTTTATTTTTTCTATCTGGTTTCTTTAAAAAGTTGTTCTTTTATTTTCTTTTAGATGAAAACAGAACTTCCATCCTACCTGTTGAACAAAAAACTCATCGTGGCCATACCTATTTCAGTGGCAGCAATGATGTTCATTTTTCTTTTGTGTCTCATCTTGGTAAGACATCAGTTAATTCAGGTTTCCAAAATACATTCTGTCTTTAGAACAGATTCAGAACCCACAAACAGATAATGAAAGCCACTTTCCCACCTATTCCTACTTGATATTTCTCTTTAGTCACAAACACTGAGATATGTTTTGTTCTTTTATTACAAACTGTATTCCAGGAATTTTTAAAGGATGTTTCCTCTCAGAGATGTATTAAAATTGACATCAAGAAAACAAGCCACCAGACCATGTTGAGAAGGTTAATAGGCCAGAGTTGGCATGATAGCAAAATTCCTGCAGCTCAAAATGAACATGTTCATTTCATCTACTGTACTCTAAAATGACTCTTTCTGATTTCTTCTCTTGTTGGCTGCAGTGAGGAGAGATACAGAATCTCCATCCTCATGGTGCCGTGCCACCCTGGCTTAAAGGACATGGCTAATCAAAGTGTCTTCTTGTCAGTTCCTTACATTGACTTACCAGCTTTCTTCTCCAGTGTGTAAGGTGCAAATAGTTCAGTTAGAACACCACAACCTAAATCCTGCATCAGGCTTCTCAAAAGCACATCATAGTTAGTCACCTGTTCCTGGAGATGGTTTGTGTCCCTTTTGTTCAACTTTGTAATGGTTTATTTTTCAGCATGTAGGGGCTACCATCCAAACAGTGATGTAATAAGCTGACAATCCTGACTCTACCCTACTAATTTGCCTTGTTTACCTTTTCAATGGTCCTGGCAGCCCCTCTTTCCAGCTAAGGAAGCCCCTCCCCATAGCTAGCCACCACGCCCATTCCTACCTTTGTTTGTGCCTCTGGCCATCTAAAATTCCCTTATCTCTCTCTGCATGTGAAGTGCTATGTATGTCTCAAAAGCCAGCTCAAGTTCATCCTTCCTCATAAAGCCTTCCCTGAGTACTCCAGCCCCACTAGTCCTGGTCCTTCTGTCAGATTTGTTACCATTTTGGGGGCTGGGGGGGGGGGGGGTAAAGGGATGGGAGCAGTAGTAAGGCATGCCACTCTCCTGGGAATTTAAAAATACGGTAAATAATTTTTTAAAAGGTGAATCCCCAAGTAAGAAATTCCAAGGTAATAAATACCAAGGTCAGTACATCCTGGGGCAGAGCAGAAATGTATAGAGACCAAATGACTTCCTGGTCTATCAGACTCCAATAAAACCTGACTGTATGTATTAACTGCTTAAGATAAACAGGACTATCTGCAGAGGGTTGATCAGCAGTAAGAACAGAGAAAAGGTGAAGAGACCATTGTAGCGGTGGCTTAGGATAGAGATGGCAGATGTAGAGTCGGGCTATGGCTGTCGGGGAGACAGATGGATCCTGAGAACTCAGTATTTTCCATCCACACTGGATTCAGCTGATTCCTGCTCTCCTTCTGTTCTCACCAAGTAGGCGTCAGATTGTGCTTTACTGTGCCCCAGTGGCCTCTCTGTACACAATGTATTTTTCTAATGTGTGGACTAAGAAGCTGTCTGTGGAGATGTAATTCTGTTGTAATTTGGCATTCTGGATTTTAATCAATCGTGTGGTGTCAGCAAGGCAATTCACCAGTGGGAAGAAGTAAGTTCTCTCTTGGTGAAGAGAGTTTGATTTCTGAACCTAAGACACTGGGGACAAGCCTGGGCTCAGCTTGCCAAGGCCTCTGGGAAGAAGGCCTTTGTCCAGACAGTAGCAAGTATGTCTCTTAGTGGCATACAGTTTTTTGTTTTATTGGAATTCCCACAATCTTTTATATTGTCTTTAATTTCTATGTACTCTATTTCCCCATGTATAAGATGCACCCCTTTTCAAAAAATTTGGGGTCTAAACACTGGTTGCCTGCTATACAGTGGTCGTAGATTATTTTACATTGCATTTCCTGCTTTTTTGCTCCTGTTTTTATGCTCATTGTTGAAGACAGTGATTTGTCATCAGATACAGATGAGGACAAGCTAATGGATGGGAGTTTTGACAGTGATGAGGAGTTGTATGAATTTTATGATGAATAAAACTTGAGTTCAATAACTTTATGTAATAGTTTATTTTTCAAAATTCAGGCCCCAAAATTAAGGTGCATCTTATACAAGGGGGCATGTTATACATTGGGAAATACAGTAGTTGAAATTTGCATTTGTGTTTATTTATGGAGTTTTATTATCAGGGCAGCAGTGGGCAGCGGCAGCTCATCCCCAGTTAACCCCCTGAACCTGTCTCCAAGGCCCCCTTTTCTCTTTCTTCCTGAATTCATAATGAATTCTTTCATTACTTGCAAAAAAAAAATAAGGAAAAAAAATGTCACCTTTTAATATTCTAATCAATAAAAGAAAATGCAGAAGTGGCAATGCAAGAGCAACCAAACTATTTGAGGAGGGAATAACAGCACATCTGTATTTCTCACCTTAAATAAATGTATTTACATAAATGTAGAAAAAAAGAACTTATAAAAGTACTAGAAAAAAATAGAAGCAACATTTTTATAATCTGGTGGTAGTGAAGAGCTATCTGAGCTCACTACCACAGGCAGAACCATTTGACAGATAGGAACACCTTGTCTGTGACACAATTAGCAAACTTAGCACTGGTTTATGCCAAGTATAGGATGCAGAGTTTTCCATATATTGTCTGACTCAATCCCCACAATCACCTGAGGATATGACCTCCTTCCTCCATAGATGAAGATCAACCTAAGGTCCCAGTGGCAAAACTGAAAGTAGAACCCAGTGTGGTGTGACTGCAAAGCCTGTGCTTCTTACTCCAGTGTTCTGTCTCCTTAAGCCAGAAACACTGAGGAATATTTGAAACATTTAAATTCATGAAGTCATTGAAAGTATCAAGAAATTTCATATTAAAAGGAAAAACATAATCCAGGGGAGAAGAGGGCAAGGGCTGTGAAGAGTAGGGTGTGTATTGTTCATGTGTCACCATATCTGCCAGTCCTCTTATGGCTTATGGGCTGTGGGTTTTCTTAGTGAGGCCTTTGTTACCTCCTGGTATGAAAGTACTGATATTTTCTTCTAGTCCTTTTCCTAACATTTCTTGTTATGTATAATTTTTAGGTTTTTAAAAAAAATTATTTTTCTTAATAATTTTTAAAAATCTGTCAATTATTTTCCCTACATGAAGATCCAAGTGTTCTAAAATCATTTATTGACTGGCTTATTCTTTGTTCACTGACCTAAAATATTACCTTTATCTGAGTCTAATCTGCTGAGCCAGTTATCTTTTCTGTACCAGTAGCAGTGTCACTAGGAGATTCCAGTTTTTTTTTTGTTTTTTTTTTAATTTTTTTTATTTATTCATTTTAGAGAGGAGAGGGAGAGAGAGAGAGAGAGAGAGAGAGAGAGAGAGAGAGAGAGAGAGAGAGAAGGGGGGGAGGAGCTGGAAGCATCAACTCCCATATGTGCCTTGACCAGGCAAGCCCAGGGTTTCGAACCGGCGACCTCAGCATTTCCAGGTCGATGCTTTATCCACTGCACCACCACAGGTCAGGCCAGATTCCAGTTTTTTTATAACACATTTTGGTACCTGGCAGGGTAAGCTTCTGCTTTTTATATATTTTTTTATTTTATTATTAAATCTAATGCAGTGACATTGATAAATCAGGGGGAAGGATGGGGCGAAGGAGATAGAGGGGGTGGGGGAAGGGAGGGACACAAAGAAAACCAGATAGGTGACAGAAGACAATTTGACTTTGGGTGAGGGGTATGCAGCTCCTGCTTTCTGATCTTACTTTTTCATACATTTCATAGCTATTCTTGAATTATTTTCTCTGCCAAATGTCAGCTAGATAGTTTCTGTTAAACAAACTGTGTAGAAATTTGAATAGGATTGCACTGCATTTGTAGGTTAATTAGAAAATTGACACATTACAACATTCCAGGAATGCTGTATCTCATGTAGTGAGATAGAAGAGTTTTAAAGTTTCCATCACATGGACCTTAGACATTTCCTTTGAAGTTTATTCCTTGGTACTTTATGCATTTTTATTGATATTGTAAATGGGCTCTTTCTTTTATTTTCTAATTAGTTATTTGCGATATATAGGAAAGCTATTGATTTTTCCATGTTGAGTTCTTGATTTTGGATTTAGCCATCTTAATTGTCATGTTACTTGAGATAAAATTTTAGTCAATGCTCTTGGGCTTATTAGGTTGTGCATCATCTCATAATTAAATATCTTTTGTCTCTTTCAAATAGTTTGATTATTTTTCTTATTAAATTGATTAGGACTCTAACAATGATGAATAGTAACAGTAGTAACAGGTGTCCCACCCTTGTACTTGACCTTAAAGCTGCTGTGTTGATTTCTGGAAGGTATATATTTTTTTCTCCTGAGTCTTTTTTTATTAGGGATTATCTGCTGAATGTTACCTAAAACAGACAATAAACTGCATTGCCAGCTGCAAGCAGGACCCTACATTAGGGACTGTGGAAGAGTCCAAGGACTATTAAACAGAATTACTGTCCTCAAAAAGTTATCTCATTAGAAAGGGAAACAATAAAGATTCAGACAGGGGTTGTTGTGATGAATAATCATGTTGTTGTTTTCTTCCAAAACAGATCTGTCACAGATTCGCAAAAGAGAGAGAAGGAAGCTCAAGGTAATGCAGGTCTGACAGTTTTTAAAGTAGAATTTTAAAACTAGAGGAGCTCCCCTCTCTTGTATGTAGCCTGAGGTGAAAACTTTAAATAGTTCAGTATTCACTTGACCCAGAAAACCCCACAAAGTCATGCGAATCAAATCTTCCTCTTCACTTTAAGAACACTCATGAAACTGCTCAGGCCGTCAAGGATATTCATGTTTGAAAAGCCACCAAGTATCTGAAGGATGTTACTTTACAGAAGCAACGTGTGCTATTCTGTCTATAATGGTGGAGGTGGAAGGTGTGCTCAGGCCAAACAGTAGGTCTGGACACAGGATGGGAGTCCAAACAGAGTGATGAATTCTTTTTTTTTTTTTTTTTTGTATTTTTCTGAAGCTGGAAACGGGGAGAGACAGTCAGACAGACTCCCGCATGCGCCTGACTGGGATCCACCCAGCACGCCCACCAGGGGCTACACTCTGCCCACCAGGGGGCGATGCTCTGCCCCTCCGGGGCGCCGCTCTGCCATGACCAGAGCCACTCTAGCGCCTGGGGCAGAGGCCAAGGAGCCATCCCCAGCGCCCGGGCCATCTTTGCTCCAATGGAGCCTTGGCTGCGGGAGGGGAAGAGAGAGACAGAGAAGAAGGAGGGGGTGGGGGTGGAGAAGCAAATGGACACTTCTATGTGCCCTGGCCGGGAATCGAACCCAGGTCCCCTGCACGCCACGCCGACGCTCTACCGCTGAGACAACCGGCCAGGGCCCAGAGTGATGAATTCTTGCTGCACGTGTTTATGCTGAACAGGGGTTATAGACACTGGTCTAAAACAAAATTATTATGCACTGTGATTCTGTCCTATTCTGTTTGTATTCAAAAAAATACTTTGGGAAAAAAAAGACTTGTACTTTAGTGCTGGTTATGACCTTTAAACTGAGGTCACAACTCACTCATCAGTGACAGCCTACAGTAGGAAAGTCAGCAAGCTCGATAACTTCGCTAAGTTGACTCAGGCATTTAATTGGCGTGCTTTAAGTTACCGGATAAAGCAGCTAGGAAAATAAAAGCACCTTCTCCCACACCACCACCAAACAAATGCTGCATGGGAGACTACGTCTGAGGGGGCCGAGGTAACATGCTTCTGGAGAGTAGACGGCTTCTGCCCAGTGTGGTTGTGCGTTTCTGTTCACTGCACGAAGGCACCTGGCCAAGAGCCAGTGAAGTGGAGGAGGTGGCTCCTCCCTGGACCCCCTCCCGAGGCACATGCAGGGTCTCCCCAGAGACCTTGCAGGGCCATTTTAAACAGGCACAGAGAACTTCTGGGAGCCCAGCATGCAAGGAATCATTTTCAAGGTCCCAGGTCTGGAGCATTTTTCTCATGACTATGTACCCAGTACACATTTAGTCCTACTTAGACCAGAGTTGTGCATTGTGAGAGACATGAAAAATGGCACAAATCACTAATTGTTGGTATATGTTTTCCCCTGAGGGGCTTTTTGCCAATTATGGGACATAACAGAAGCTCTCCAGAAAGTGAAATGGAGGTAACTTTGAGGAGGGTAAAGTACTGAGGTGGTCAAAGGAGGGAAAATGCAGAATTCAGATTTCCCTGTCTGTTTATAGGCGGGCGGTGTCTGGAGCAGGCGGCCACTGGGGCTTAAAAATGTTTATAGACCACTGACCACCATTTGGAAAAAAAATATGGTCCAGAGGCTCCATGATGAGTCATCTGATGAGGATGAGTCACCGGACAAAATGTAAGTGATTGCGAACAAATTAGAATTCTTGTCTAAGGTGAGGAAATAACGAATGGTTTATAACTGTTCCTTGCACAAGTTAAAGGCTTCACCTTATTCTTCTTCCCCCAGGGATGAAGGTGAACTCACAGAAGTGAGGATTGAAGGATCAGAATCAGCTGCTGAGGACACAGGTGAAGAAAGGGAGTCATAACATCACCTCCTCCTCGGGCGAGCTGAAAATAGTATTGAAAGAATGTGCTCAGCATTGCTGACAAAATATATATTTTCCTCTTTTGAAATGTCTAAGTTTATAGCCGACGCTAGCCACGAGGTTAGACATTAAAACATAACTAGTTAAGCCCTGGCTGGGTAGCTCAGTCGGTTACTGCAGTGTTTTTCAACTGGTGGGCTGTGGACTGGCAGTTTTCTGGCAGACCCACACCACTCTACAGACCTCTGGTTGAGAACCACTGGGTTAGAGTGCTCACGACACTCCAAAGTTGCAGGCTTGATTCCTGGTCAGCACACATAAAAGAACCAACCTATGACTGCATGAATAAGTGGAAAAGCAAATGATCTTTCTCTCTCACTACCTCTGTGGGGAAAACAGCTGTTAGGCTTACTGGCTGGTTTACTGGCTGCAAGCACTTTGCCTGATTAGCGCATGAGCATGCGGCAGCGCCGTGTGTGTGTGTGTGTGTGTGTGTGGTGTGTGTGGTGTGTGTGTGTGGTGTGTGTGGTGTGTGTGTGTGGTGTTGTGGTGTGTGTGTGGTGTGTGGGTGTGTGTTGTGGTGTGTGTGTGTGTGTGTGTGTGTGTGTGTGTGTGTGTGGTCTGTGTGAGGCCATGGGTGGTGTCCCTCTGGGGCGAGTCTCCCAGATCGCTCTCCCGCCAGTGAGTTGTGGTTTTCCTGCTCCGTCGCCCTTCACTGCAAAAAGCAGGTTCTCCTTTATTAGCTCTTTTCCTTTTTTATTTGCTCGCCTGTCTTTGCGAGCCTCCAATAAACGGGTATGGCCCGACGCTTTTTGGCTCTGCAGTTCCTCTACCATCTGTCTACGTTCATTAAGAACCTACCTGGCCTGACCTGTGGTGGCGCAGTGGATAAAGCATCAACTTGGAAACGCTGAGGTTGCCGGTTCCAAACCCTGGGCTTGCCTGGTCAAGGCACATATGGGAGTTGATGCTTTCTGCTCCTCCCCCCTTCTCTCTCTCTCTCTCTCCTCTCTCTATAATGAATAAATAAAATCTTAAAAAAAAAAAAAAAAAAGAACCTACCTGGCCTCAACCACCAGCTCTACACTCTCTCTAAAATCAATACATTATATACAAATAAGCAGGCGCCATAGGCTAGAAGAGCAGAACTGAAGCTGGAACCCAGGGTAGCCAGTGCTTCCTTAGTAGCTGTGTGGTCACTCAAGGGTGAGAGCGGCTTCTGTCCTTGTTTCCCCAATCCAGCCCATCCCTGGGAACTGGAAAACACATCACCCTCAAGGGGTGGAGGTTATTAAGCCAAATAACAATTTGTCTGGTGCTCCCTCCCCTGGCTCACCGAGTACCAGTTATGTACAACATACCTGACCTCCTGTCCACGGAGCATCATGCAGTTCCGGTCCCTGGCATCAGGTCTTTGGGACTGGCAGAATATTTCGATCCCCGAGCCGACCTTCACGTGAGGTGGGGCCTGTCTTTTCCCCCAAGTGTTAAGCTCATGCACAAATGTGTGCCCTGTCTCGGTGTAGCGGGTTCTTCTCCCTTACAAGCTAGTGGAAAATTCACATTGGGTTTTTGGGTTTTCTTTCTTAATTTAGAAAACTCCCAATTGCTGGACAGCTAGCAGGGAGGTGCCGGAGAGACGGGGTAAAGAAGAATGTGTGAGCGCAGTAATTGCACAAGACTTCTCTCCTCGGGCCCTGATTTCAGGAAACACATGGCTGAGCCACTTCTCCATCCCTTGTCCTGCCGCAGCCTCTCCTGACCCCGCTGAGGGTCGGGTGTGTGCTGCTCGGCACCTCCCGCTCAGCTGGCACCCAACCCCCAAGTGACAATGCACAGGAGCCGCGTTGCTAGATCATGTAGTAAGTCAGTGACTTAAATGCCCGAGAGAGTAAAAGAAACTCTGAATGAACAAGCTTCAATAATTGACCTAAATGACCACAAAGGAATGCTGGTGGTTTAGCAATCTGAGATGGAGAACGGTGCCAGCCATGCAGGGGACAATGGCACACAGTCCTCCAGTGGGTCAGTGGGACTGGGAAACAGCCCAGTGTGTTTGT
The DNA here is from genome assembly GCF_036850995.1 of Saccopteryx leptura. Taxonomy (NCBI): domain Eukaryota; kingdom Metazoa; phylum Chordata; class Mammalia; order Chiroptera; family Emballonuridae; genus Saccopteryx; species Saccopteryx leptura. The sequence continues at coordinate 328,276,207 of NC_089504.1, forward strand.
GGTGGGAGAAAGCAGGGGAGACGCAGAATTTATATTATTTTGTCTGTTTCCTAGGAGGGCAGTTTCTGGAGCAGGCAGCTGCTTTGGCTTACAAAAACAGATGCAAATAGTGTTGACTTTCTAGCCAAAAAACTGCAAAACTAAGTGTGTATGCATATATTGTTTAAATCTTTGTTCACATTCCATTCTTTTGACTGAACTGTATTCAATCTGTCCTTATATTCTCCTTGTGTGAAAGGCATCACTGTCTAGTCACACAGGCCAAATTTCCTTCACCATGCCCTACTCTCTAGTTAGAATGTTTCTCTGTTACTTGCAGATGAAAGTATCTTAATTACCCTTCAAAATTTAGCCAAAGTTTCTACTCTGAGAAAACTTGCAATAATTTTGTTCACTTTTTTTTGTTTTTTGTTTGTTTGTTTTACAGAGACAGAGAGAGTCAGAGAGAGGGATAGATAGGGACAGACAGACAGGAATGGAGAGAGATGAGAAGCATCAATCATCAGTTTTTTGTTGCAACGCCTTAGTTGTTCATTGATTGCTTTCTCATATGTTCCTTGACCACCGGGCTACAGCAGACCGAGTAACCCCTTGCTGAAGTCAGTGATCTTAGGTCCAAGCTGGTGAGCTTTTGCTCAAACCAGATGAGCCCACGCTCAAGCTGGCGACCTCGGGGTTTCAAACCTGGGTCCTCCTCATCCCAGTCTGATGCTCTATCCACTGCACCACTGCCTGGTCAGGCTTGTTCACTTTTTTTATCAAAATACTTTACTAGGCCCTGGCTGGTTGGTTCAGTGGTAGAGCATTGGTCTGGTGAATGGAAGTCTCAGACATTCCATATGCTAACAAGACATTTTTCTAAATTTCTCTGGAATTTATCTCTTTACCATCAGAGGTCCTTTTGGCAATTCCATTTCTTCATAAGTCTGACATGTGAGATTTTAATTGCTGTACAGCAGTTTTCTCTTCTTCAATCAGTGGTGACAGCTAGAAAACAAATGACATGACAAAGTATTTCAAAAACCTTTAAAGGATTCAACTGCACTGTAATTTAAAAAAAACCTTTAAAGGCTATTAAATTAATTTAGTTAACTTTTTTTTTTTAGTCAAGGGTGGGGAGACAAAATCAGATTCCCATTTTCTCCCTACTGGGATTCACCCAGTAAGCTCCCCCGGAGGGTATGCCCTGCCTATTTTGGCAACAAAGCTATTTTTAGTGCCTAAGGTGAGGCTCCAGGGAGCCATCTTTAGCATTGGGAGCCAACTTGCTTGAACTAATCGACCCATTGCTGCAGAAGGGGGAGGAGAGAGAGAGAGAAACAAAAAAGGGGCAGGGGGTAAAGAAGCAGATGGTCACTACTCCTGTGTGCCCTGATCAGGGAATCCAACTGGGGACATCCACATGCCGGGCTGACCCTCTACCACTGACCCAACTAGTTAATTTCTTTATCACACCAACTTTCCAAAAGCTCATACTGTGGACAAGTCCTGCTGGGGGTGAGGACGACGGAGATGCAGAGACCTGACTCCGGGGACCAGGTTCAGTGACGCAGATCCATTTTATTAAGAAAGTAAGCTAGCTTATATACACAGGTTCAGCCTATAGGGTGTTACAGCGTGTCCTTTATAAGCCAATGGCTGAAAATATCAGGGAGCTGCGTGGTTGGCGCAAAGTCACTTCCTTATAGCGGGCAAGCTTCCTTCCTGGGTATGCCCAGGAGGCTTCTGGGAGCTGGAGTATTCTTACAGCATTGTATCAGCCACAGCTTCTAGGAATGTGCTCTGCACTCCACCCACATCATACCATTTATTTGATCACAAAATTTAGAAAAACAGGGAAAAGATAGATTATTTGGCTATCCACATATAAAGTACTTTGATGTTTCAGCTTCCAAATAATTTGCGATTAAGTTGAAGAAAACAGATCAAGAAATCAAAGAACTGAAGGACTACAATTGAATAGAACCAAAGAAGTCGCATTTGAATGTCATATTAGTAAAATATGTTTTTTTTTGTATTTTTCCGAAGTGAGAAGTGGGGGGAGGCAGGCAGACAGACTCCCACATGCGCCCGACCAGGATCCACCCAGCATGCCCACCAGGGGGCTATGATCGACCCATCTGGGGTGTTGCTCTGCTACAACCGAATCCATTCTAGCACCTGAGGTGCTATCCTCAGCGCCTGGGCAAACTTCAATGGAGCCTTGGCTGTGGGAGTGGAAGAGAGCGAGAGAGAGAAAAAAGGAGGAAGGGTAGAGAATCAGATGGGCATTTCTTCTGTGTGCCCTGGCTGGAAATCGAACCTGAGACTTCCATACACCAGGCCAAAGCTCTACCACTGAACCAACCAGCCAGGGCCTAGTAAAGTATTTTGAATAATAAAAAAAAAAGTGAACAAAATAATCTGCAAGTTTCCTCAGAGTAGAAACTTTGGCTAAATTTTGAAGGTTAATTAAGATACTTTGATCTGCAAGTAACAGAGAAACATTCTAAAATGGATAAATAATAAGAAAAGTTATCACCATTGCAAAAAAAATACAGAAAAAGGGCAGATGTCAGGGCTGGTTTATTTAGCAGCTCAAGAACGTAGGGGCTCCGTGTTTTCCTTCTCATGGCTCTACCATCCCTGATGGTGGCTTATCCTCAAGCTGAGAGGAAAATAGATCTAGCAGTGCTAGGCATCACATCTATACAAAATATTTAGAAGAAGTGTCTCTTCCCAGGGTGCTCTCAGTGGTGAGGAAACTCTTCCTCATTTCCTACTTCCAGACTTTCCCTCCTCACATGTCACAGGGGACAGTAACCCATTCCTGAATCAAGTTTAAGGGGAGATCCATTCACCTTGCCAATAATACACACACTGAAAAGCTGAGGTTAGTGCCAACTTTATTTACCTCAGGCATGAGGCTGTGAGGGACAGCACACATCTTAAGAAAAGCAGCACTCTCAGGCAGGAAGGGAGAGCAGATGCCAAGAAAACAGCCAGTGCATAGTATCCACGAAAGTTGGTAGGAGCAAACGCAAAGGGAGGAAGAGACGCTGAAGGGGGACTTGTAAAGGACTGTCACAGAGCACCAACACACAGGCTGGCTGGAACAGGGAACTAACAGGAGGCGGAAGCTAAAGAATCACTGAGACAGAAGTCTGCCTAACCATATCCAGTCGTCCTAAGATGTGTTCCAAGACCCCCAGTGGTTGCCTGAACTTGGAGCTAGTTCTGAACCCTAAATATGCTTTTTCTCATACATACATACATACATACAAACATACATACATACATACATACATACATACCTGTGATAAAGCTAACCAGCCAGGACCCCTCTGTGCCCTTTTTAATTGCCTTTCCCTCCCCAATATTCATCTCTCATGACATAACAGAAACATCTAAATTATCATTTTACATTTAAAATTTTTTTTCTTTTTTTGTAATAGAGAGAGAAGGACAGGTAGGGACAGACAGGCAGGAAGGAGAGAGATGAAAAACATCAATTTTTCATTGCAGCACCTTAGTTTTTCAGTAATTGCTTTCTCATATGTGTCTTTACAGGGGTGGGGTTCAGCAGAGCAACTGACCCCTTGCTCAAGCCGGTGACCTTGGGCTCAAGCCAGCAACCATGGTGTCATTTCTATGATCCCATGCTCAAACAGGTGGCCCCACTCACAATCTGGTGAGCCTGTGCTCAAGCCAGGTGAGCCTGCATTCAAGCGGTGACCTTGGGGGTTCGAATCTGGGTCCTCTGCGTTCCAGTTCAACGCTCTATCCACTGCACCACCGCCTAGTCAGGCAGATTTTCTTTTTGTCTTTTTCTGAAGTGAGAAGCAGGGAGGCAGAGGGACAGACTCCCACATGCACCTGACTGGGATTCAGCCAGCATGCCCACCATGGGGCAATGCTCTGTCCTTCTGGGGTGTTGCTCCATTGCAACTGGAGTAATTGTAATGCCTGAGGTGGAAGCCATAGAGCCATCCTCAGTGCCCAGGGCCAACAATGCTTCAATGGAGCCCTGGCTGCAGGAGGGAAAGAGAGAAATAGAGAGGAAGGAGAGGGGGAAGGGTGGAGAAGCAGGTGGGCACTTCTCATGTGTGCCCTGGCCAGAATTGAACCTGGGACTTCCACATGCCAGGCCAACACTCTACCACTGAGCCAACTGGCCAGGGTCTAGTCAGGCAGATTTAATAAATATTATCATCTTTTCTCTTCAGTCATGGCCATATAATCCAAGACAGCATACCTCTTAATCAGCCATGCCAAGTCTACATGCTCATTTTAAAATAAAAGCTAATAAAATAAAAGAGAGTCAAGAGAATCTTATTTCTATCAACAGTTGAAACTGACCGCTGAATATTAAATGAAAGTTACTGAGGATTTATTTTTCAAAGCAACATTCAGAATAAAAACTGTACAAATCCAATGTATCAATTGAAAGGATTACTTCCAAGTCTGTTTGCTTTTGTAGTTCTTGTATCATGGTCAAAGTCTTATTGAAAGTGGCACAAATGCGGCTCTTAGTCACGTTCTGCTCATCAGCAATTGGCTTAAAGCGTGCACACAAAGTTTGATATTGAGACATTATTGCTGACAATTCCTGTAAGAGTGCAACTGGATTTTTCTACATTAGAAAAAAATGTTTATATATCTTAAATTGTCAAAATGAAAAATTAAGCTTTTAAAAATTAAGATATATACAACACCTTCTACTGAAGTTTAGAAAAAGTCTTTTAACATGAATAATTTTTGGCAAAATAATACTTTCTGTAAAACAAAGAGACTTTTAGCAGAACTTACTTTTTCTGAAAAGACTCCCTATTCCTGGCCTTGAGGCTGGTCTCACGACTGTGGCCTTGGGATAACTTTGCAAAGTTGCAGGTGTTCTCAGAATGTTTCTCCCTAAATTAACCCTATAGACGAACATTGTAAGAAAGCTTGTTTCACTGCTCTGCTTTACTGCTCTGCTTTCTCTCCTCCCCATTCCTCAATCAATATGTAATTCTGCCTATAAAACCTAATTCAAAATTGCAGTCGGGGCCACATTGATTTGAAAGACTTAGGTCTCCATGTGGTCACGCAGCTGGTTAATTAAAGACTCCCTAATTTGGCTAATTGATTGTGTGGCAAGATGCCTGTTTCTTGCTGTTTGATACAACATATTATTTGAGGCCCCAGTAAGATTACTGTCCTCTGGACAGATTTGTCTTTTTGTCTTTGCAACACAAGCAGGGTGGCTGACCTCCTCGGCCTGACTGCCAGGAGTGGAAACCCAGCAGGGGAGGCACCACCTGAGACATTTCAGGGCCCCGCTGGTCTTTTCTGTCTGGCCAACAGTCAGCCGCGGACAATCAGCATGCCCGTCCATCCATTTGGAGTCATCAAGAAAGCCTCCAGAGGTAAGCAGAGCAGATTCGCAATCTACTCAATTTGTGGTTTGTTTGTCTATGGCTAGCTGTCTCTGTACTATTGTGATCGAGGATCGGACAGGATCGAACTCACACAATAGGCTCTCCAGTGCCAAGACATTAGTGGAGAGTAATCTGGAAGAGGGATCTGTGTGCTCTCGGGAGGACAGTTGCTGGGACTGAGTCCCACCTCAAGCTTCCCAGGACTCATTTGGATTTGCTCTCATATGTTTGCCCTCTGTTTGTTTTGCCACTTTTGTTTATTTTTACAGGATATCCCAAAAGACATCTCCTGCTTTGGTCCCTCTTTGGGATCTCCTTCCTGCATTCTTCACTGAATAGAGGACCTCTATTTTCAAGGGTCCCTCTATGATTTTACTCCTGTCGAGATATCGTTCTTCACTTCTGTTTTGTTATTCTCTGTGTTGAAAACCCCTGAGTGAATGTGTGAATAAAGAGCTCAGACACTTGAGCCTGAGTTTCCAGTGTGTGGCTCTTCATGGGCACCCCCTTCCCTTTTGTCTGAAAGTTCTTTGTCCTTTGGTTCTCCAGGATATGATCCAATGGGGACATTTTAGAAAACTGGCACAAACTTCGGTTCTTGATCCCTTTTGTGATCTTGGGAAGTTCATTTGTACTCATGTTGTTTGTAACAATGGGGGAAGGGCAAAGTAAGAGTCAAACTCCTCTTGAGTGTATGTTTAAAAATTTCAAAATTGGATTTTCTGATGATTATAGTGTAAAACTAAGCAAGGGGAGACTTTAAACTCTTTGTGAACTAGAATGGCCATCCTTTGGGGTAAAGTGGCCAAAACAGGGCTCAGTAGATCCTAGAGATGTCAGAGCTATATAGAATGTAATAGCTAAGCCACCAGGCCACCCAGACCAGTTCCCATATATAGACCAGTGGAGGGCTCTAGTAGAGAACCCCCCTCCCTGGCTGAAAGGCTGTGCTGTCAGAGACGGTCATCATGTTTTGCTAGCAATAGCCCCAAAACCAGAAAAGAAGGTCCCTGTTTTACAAGCTGTTCAGGAAGATTCAGGGTTGCCCCCTCCATATCTTCCTCTTCCATTGGCTCCATCCACCTCAGAGAAGCCTCAGGTTCTAACAGGACTGTTAGAATCTATGCTGTACACACATTGTCCCATCTGGGACGACTGTCAGCAGCTTTTAGTTACTTTGTTTACTACTGAAGAGAGAGAAAAAATCAAGTCAGAGGCAAGAAAAGCTGTTATGCTGGGGCCAAATGGCTCTGAGGAGGACAATTGGGACCACCTTGAGAACGTGTTCCCCATTGTCCGGCCTAAATAGGACCCTACTGTTGCGGGATGGGAAGCTTTGAACACTTTTCACCAGTTTCTGTTACCCGGGATCAGGGGAGCTGCTAAGAAACCCATGAATTTAAGGTGTCGGAGGTTATCCAGGGCCCCCAGGAAACTCCCTCAGCTTTCTTAGAGAGTCTGCAAGAAGTTCACAGGGTCTACACACCTCTAGACCTTGAAGGACCAGAAAATGCGAGGGCAGTTAACTTAGCTTTTGTGTCACAGTCCACTCCAGATATCAGAAGGAAGCTACAAAAATTAGCTTCCCAGGGATAGTAATTTCCCAATTGTCTGAAGTAGCTCAGAAAGTTTATAATAACAGAGACACCCTCGAGGAGAAACAGACTAAGAAAATAACAAAGGTAGTTGTAGCTGTTTTAGAACACCAGATTAAAAAGAAAAGGAAGCCTAAGTTAAGCAGAATCAGTGCGCTTCTTGTAAAGAAGGACATTGGAAGAAAGACTGTCCAAAGCTGAAAGTCACAGCAGACCGCAAGAATCCTCATCTAAAAGATAGGCCCTGGCCAGTTAGCTCAATGGTAGAGCATCGGCCTGGCGTGCGGGAGTCCCGGGTTCGATTCCCAGCCAGGGCACACAGGAGAAGCACCCATCTGCTTCTCCACCCCTCCCCCTCTCCTTCCTCTCTGTCTCTCTCTTCCCCTCCCACAGCCAAGGCTCCATTGGAGTGAAGTTTTCCCGGGCGCTGAGGATGGCTCTGTGGCCTCTGCCTCAGGTGCTAGACTGGCTCTGATTGTGGCAGAGCAATGCCCCAGATGGGCAGAGCATCGCCCCCTGGTGGGCGTGCCGGGTGGATCCCGGTCGGGCGCATGCGGGAGTCTGACTGCCTCCCTGTTTCCAACTTCAGAAAGAAAAAAAAAAAGAGGATTGATGGGGCTCCATACCTGTTAGCCTTTACAAGTAGGAGGCTACCTGGTAGACTTCCTCACTAGCACTAGAGCGTCTCACTCTGTTCTCACTGCCCCCCTTGGGCCGCTCTCAGGGGAGCCAGTGCCCATACAAGGTACTACTGGGAATTCAATTCTTTGTCCATGGACTTCCTGGTGGACTGTAAATTTAGGAGATAACACTGTCACCCATTCATTCTTGGTTATTCCAGACTGTCCTTATCCTTTACTTGGGAGGGACTTGTTAAGAAAACTAAAGGCTACTATCTCTTTTAGTCATAACTCTGCTGAGTTCCACGCTGAGGCTGATAGCCAGGTTTGGTTTATGGTCACTTGCACTTTGTCAGAAGAATATCTATTAAATATAGATACTAAGGAAGAACAAGGAGTTTCACATGACTATTTAACAGACCTACAGCATAGATTCCCTTCAGTTTGGGCGGAAACCAAGCCCCCTGGACTTGCAAAGCATCAAACCCCAGTAGTTGTTCAGTTTACTGCAAGTGCCGTCCCCATACGGGCGAAGCAATACCCTATGTCAGTGGTCGGCAAACTCCTTAAGCAACAGAGCCAAATATCAACAGTACAATGATTGAAATTTCTTTGAGAGACAAATTTTTTAAACTTAAAGTATATAGGTAGGTACATTCCTTATCGAGGTAGTGCCCGCACATTGTATTTTGTGGAAGAGCCACACTCAAGAGGTCAAAGAGCCACATGTGGCTCACAAGCCTGTTTGCCAACCAGGGCCCTATGTCAGGGGAAGCTAAAAAGGGAATAACCCCCCATATTAAGAGGCTGGTAGAAGCTGGTATTCATGTTCCTTGCCAATGCCAATGGAATACTCCTTTACTGCCTGTCCAGAAGCCAGGCACCAAAGACTGTCATCCAGTCCAGGACTTACAAGAGGTAAATAAGTGGGTTGAGACAATACGCCCAACTGTGCCTAACCCCTACAAACTTTTAAGCCTGTTGTCACCGGACTTGAAAATTTACATGGTTTTAGATTTGAGAGATGCTTTCTTCAGTATTCCCCTGGCCCCTATAAGTCAGCCCATTTTTTGCCTTCAAGTGGAATGACCCAGAGACAGGCATTTCAGGACAACTAACCTGGGCCAGATTACCACAGGGCTTCAAGAATTCACCAACCTTCTTTGATAAGGCACTACATCAGGACCTGCTCGCCTTCCACCAGGAACATCCAGAATGCACGCTGCTACAGTACGTAGAGGATTTGCTTCTAGCTGCAGAAACGGAGGTAAGCTGCCAGACAGCCACTGAGGGACTTTTACAAACACTGCAGACTCTGGGGCACCGGGAATCAGCTGAAAAGGCACAATGCTGCACCTCTAAGGTGACCTATCTAGGCTACCACATTGAGGTGGGGAAGCATCCTCTTCCAGTTGTATAGAGGCAATCCTTGCAATTCCAACTCCCACTAGCAGGAGACAAGTTCGAGAATTTCTCGGGGCAATTGGATACTGCAGGGTGTGGATCCCTACATTTGCAGAGATAGCCAAGCCTTTGTACTCCTGTACAGCAGGAACCCAAGAGTTAATTTGGACAGATATGGAACAAGAAGCTTTTGAAACCCTCAAGAAGGCCCTCATCGAGGCCCCTGCCCTGGCTTTGCCAGACATTACCAAGCCTTTCCAGCTCTTTGTTCACGAAAGGAAGGGAAGAGCAAAAGGGGTTTTGACCCAAACTTTAGGGCCATGACCAGAGAGCAGGCCTATTGCTTACCTCTCTAAGTGGCTGGACCCCTTTGCATCTAGATGGCCAAACTGTTTAAGACCATAGCAGCCACTGCCATACTAGTAAAAGAGGCAGATAAACTAACCATGGGGCAAGAATTGTTCCTGACAGCCCCACATGCAGTAGAGACTTTGCTTAGGTAGATATCTAATGCCAGGATCACGCAGTATCAAGCCCTGCTCATAAATCAGCCTTGAATTAAGTTTGTTCAGATGCAGGCTATCAGCCCAGCAAGCCTGATGCCTGATGAAGAACCAAACGTCCCTTGCATGACTGCTCTGAAGTGTTAGACTCTGTTCGAACTGCAAGACCAGATGTACCTCTATTTAATGCAGAAGTACAGCTATTCAGTTTTGTCCTAGATGGGGTTTGATATACTGGAGTGGCTGCAGTAACTCCTGATGAGACCATATAGGCCGAAGCCCTGCCCCACGGGACCTCAGCTCAGCAGGCAGAACTGATCACTCTCACCCAGGTGGGCCAAAAGAAAGAAGGTCAACATTTACACTGACAGTAGGTATGCTTTTGCTACTGCCCATATTAACGCAGCAACCTATAAGGAGACAGAATTCCTGACATCTGCTAGTAAGGATATTAAAAACAAAGAAGATATTTTAGCTTTACTAGAAGCTGTGTGGTTGCCGGAAACTGTAGCACGTACTCATTGCCCAGGACACCAGAAAGGGAACTCAACAGAGGCAAAAGGACTTCGGGCAGCAGATAAGGCAGCCAAAGAAGTCGCTTTAAAACCAGTAGGGCCTTTAGAAGTCTTAGTGACTTTACCAGAATGCTTATTGCCAGAGAAGTCATTTTATAAACAACTAGAGGAGGATTTTGCTGTAAGAAAAGGAATGTCTAAAAATAAAGAAGTGTAGTAAGAGTTGCCAGACAAAAGACCATTCTTACCTGAAGCCTTGGGCAGAGAGGTTATCAGTCAGCTACATTAAACTCATTTAGGCCAAACTAAGCTAATCATTTAAGAAAAATTACTACTTGCCAGGCTTAAAAGCTATTGCAGAAACCATAGTGTCCAAGTGTCTAATTTGTGCCCAAGTAAACACTAAACAAAACAGAAGTTGTGAAAAGGAATAGGGATAGAGAAGCTTTCCCAGGTAAACATTGGGAGGTAGGTTTTATGGAGATAAAGCTATCAGCACAGGGATTTAAGTATCTATTAGTTTTTATTGACACCTTTTCAGGATAGGTAGAAGCTTTTCCTACGAGAAATGAGACCGCAATAACAGTTGTTAAGAAATTGCTATATGAAAATATTCCCAGATTTGGCTTGCCCATTAATATTGGGTCTGATAATAAGCCTGCATTTGTATCTAAGGTCTCACAGCTAGTAGGAAAGGCACTCAACATTAATTGGCAGTTGCATTGTGCTTACAGGCTTCAGAACTCAGGACAAGTTGAAGGAATGAACCAAACTCTGAAAGAAGTCCTAACTAAATTCATTTTAGAAACTGGTGAAAACTAGACTGACTGACTTACTCCCCCAGGTTCTACTAGAAGCTAAATATAGCCCCTACTAGGAAAAATTCACCCAATATAGAATTGTATTAGGCAGGATGACACGCCTTCTCCCTATTCTCCCTTGAAGACCCCCTCAGAGATGGTGCAAATGGGTCCCACCAACCTCTATAAGTTGACCCTAAGAAAGACGACATGCCCTGCTCCAGTCACAAACTGGAAGCTGGCTGGTCTATGTACAACTGAAGCCTGAGGAATGTCACCATGGAACTCTTTTATAATTGAACTTTGGGAAAGGGGGGAGCTTGGGTCAGGGGAAGGCTAGAGCGAGTCATCTTAAAATTTAATACATGTACTGCTGTGGGTCATGCAGAAGGGGAGTTTAAGTCCCTTTGCTAAGAGAGATGCTACAAGGTAAATAAAAAATATATGTGCTCATAGCTACCCCTGTAAAGTAACCTATAAATATTAATCACATGTCCGACAAGCTGCTTAGGGGGAGGACACCTCCAAAAAGAAGCATATTTTAAAAGAAAGTTGTTTATTACTAACAAGTTGTCACTGAAGGTTAAGATCTTTAAAATTAAAAGGTCTGATTAAAAAGGGATTGTAGGCCTGACCTGTGGTGGCGCAGTGGATAGAGCGTCAACCTGGAAACACTGAGGTTGCCGGTTCAAAAAAAACCCTGGCTTGCCTGGTCAAGGCACATATGGGAGTTGATGCTTCCTGCTCCTCCCCCTTCTCTCTCCCCCCCCCCCCTCTAAAAAGAATAAATTAAAAAAAAAAGGGATTGTATAGTTTTAATAATAGAAGATATAAGGTATAAATGTACTTTTAAGAAAAGAGAAAAAGTAAGTTGTTATGAAAGCTAGTTATTTCTGAATAGATAAGAAAGTTCATGAAAGCCAAGGGTTTATGTAAGTTGCAGGTTTGTGCAGGTTGTAAGTGGTTTGTACAAAGAGAAAAAAAATAGGTTTAGGTAACAGAGTAAGCCTCTATTATATGATATATTCTAGCAAATGTTATGCCTCAAGTCTATTCGTATACAAAATAAAAGACGCTTAGATTTACTTTTCCTTCAACAAGGTAGCTTATGTGTAGCATTAAAGGAAACTTGTTTCTACGCTAATAATTCTAGTATAATTAAAGAAAGCCTATCTTTAGTTAGGGCAAACACAGAAAAAAGAAGAAAAGAATTTGAACAGTCAGAGAGTAAGTTCCAAAGAATTTTAATTCATTACTATGGCTCACTACCCTTTAGTCTGCAGCAATTGGTCCTCTTACTTTGATTTTAACTTGTCTGACAGTAGGATCATGTTTAATCAATATTATAACAAGGTTTGTTCAAGAGAGAATAAACTCTATCAAATTAATAGTAATCAGAAATCAATACACAGCAATACAAGAGGATAGCTACGAAAATAAAAACAAATCAATGATTTGATTAAAATTTAATTAAAACCAGTAGGGAATGAAGTGTAGAAAAGAAAGGCTCTTAACATGAATAATTTTTGGCAAAACTTATTTTCTTTAAAACAAAGAGACTTTTAGCAGAACTTACTTTTTCTGAAAAGACACCCTATTCTTGGCCTTGAGGCTGGTTTTCCAGACTGTGACTTTGGGCTAGCTTTGCAAAGTTGCAGGTGCTCTCAGAACGTTTCTCCCTGAATTAACCCTATAGATAAACATTGTAAGAAAGCTTGTTTCACTGCTTTGTTTTACTGCTATGCTTCCTCTCCTCCCCATTCCTCAATCAGTATGTAATTTTCCCTTTAAAATCCAGCCCCAAACTGTGTTCACCACCACATTCATTTGAACGACTTGGGTCTCCATGTGGTCCATGCAGCTGGTTAATTAAAAGACACCTTAATTTCTTAATTTGGCTAACTGATTGTGTGGCAAGACATCTTATCTCACTGTTCTGATACAACATTATAATGTAATAATAAAGGATAAACTCAACTTGAAAGTGGGCAAAAGATTTGATACTTCATTAAAGAAGACATACCAACTGCAAACAAGGACTTGAAAAGATATCCAATATCACTAGCCATTAAGAAAATGCAAATTAAAACTGAGATACAACTACACACCTATGAGAATGGCTAAAATGAAGAAGACTGACAATACTGTTAGTGAGGATGTGGAAAAACAGAAACCCAAATACATAGCTTAGGAAAAGATTTCATCAACTTCTAATAAGATCAAGCATACATTTATCATGCTACCCAAGAGAAACAAAAACATTATGTCCACACAAAGACTTGTAATACAATATTTATAACAACTTTATTCATAATTGGCAAATGCTAAAAATAACCCAAAGTCAATTATCTGGTGAATGAATAAACAATTTGTGATACTCTATACAAAGAAATATTACTCAGCAATAAAAATGGTCAAACTACTAATATGTACAACACAAGTCTCAAAAGCATTGTCAAGTGCAAGAAACCAGACACAAAGACTGCATGCTGTATATAATTCTATTTACATTAAATTATTGAAAAGGCAGAACAAGAGATCAGTGGTTGCTAGGGAGTTTAGGAGGAGGAGATTTGACTACAAAAGGGCATAAGAAAACTTTTTTAATCGATGGAATTGTTCTATGTGATGACTGTGATGGTGGTTACATGATGGTACACAATTGTCAAAACTCATCAAACTGTATACCTAAAATTGGTGAGTTTTAGTGTATGTAAAACTGTATCTCAATAAAACTGATTATAAAAAATAGTGCTGATTTACACTTTATTATCTATCATAATTACAAAAAAAGTTAAATCAAGCATTCTAAGTTTTAAATCTGAACATTTACTACACAATACACAGATTAAGGATACAGGGCAAGTTGTGAGAGGAAATATACAAGTTGACATTGTTTTCATCACTTACTACACTTCATCTTTAAATTCAATTAAAATAAAACCTGTGATTTGCTGGAGCCTATCCAGATCTGTCACAGAAAGAAACAAATTACAAAGTACTCCTCATTTAGATTAACCCGTAACGTTAGCTATGAAAATTATTGTCTTGATGTGTTTCATAATGCATTAATTACGACAGTGAGTTTCTAATGAGTTAAAAACACTTTTTAAAATTTTGACTTTGTAAAAGAAGAAACCGTAGAACAGAGGTTAATTTGCCTAAAGCTAGAATTCCCATCCAGGTAGCTGGCTCCAGAGCCCATTCTCTTAACCACTTCCCTTGTCACCAGCAGGTAATTGCAACCGCCTCTCCTTTTCATCCTCCAGCTCCTGTTAACGCTCCACCACTAAGACTGGCACCTTCATTTATTTCCTCCTCTGTCTAACCAGCCTAATTTAAAAGACTGCTAATTGGTTTCTTTACTTTCAGTCTCTTTCCATGACAACCCATTTTATACACCACTGTTCAGTTTTCCTTAAAAAATTATGTGGCCCCAGATTCTTCAACAATGTTTGGTGAATTCTCTTAACTTGACCCCACCTCTCCTGTCCAAACGGATTGTCTTTAATTCCCACCACAGACTGTCTCCTTAGGCAGGTGACTTCTTCATTAGTCTCCAAACATATTCATTTTGTTCCTCCCCATCTGAGACTTACTACAACTGCTCCCTGCCACCAGTACTGTCCCCTTCACCTTTTAATCTCACAAATCCGACCCTGGCCAGTTGGCTCAGTGGTAGAGCATCGGCCTGGCGTGTCCCAGGTTTGATTCCCGGCCAGGGCACACAGGAGAAGCGCCCATTTGCTTCTCCACCCCTTCCCCTCTCCTTTCTCTCTGTCTCTCTCTTCCCCTCCTGCAGCCAAGGCTCCACTGGAGCAAAGATGGCCCGGGCGCTGGGGATGGCTCTGTGGCCTCTGCCTCAGGTGCTGGAGTGGCTCTGGTCGCAACATAGCGATGCCCCCAGGGGCAGAGCATCGCCCCCTGGTGGGCAGAGCATCGCCCCAGTGGGCGTGCCGGGTGGATCCCGGTCGGGCGCATGCGGGAGTCTGTCTGACTGTCTCTCCCCATTTCCAGCTTAAGAAAAAAATAATAATAATAATAATAATCTCACAAATCCTTCAAGGCCCTGATTAGTAGCATTTCCTCCTCAAGGCTTTCCTCAACCAATTCAACTCACCCTGATGGCCCCATTATAACTATATGAATATTTAAGAAAAACACTCCATAGCCTTTTATGACTCTTTACCACAAATAATCTTATACAAGTGTATTTATTTTACCCCCTAAAAACACTAAATTCTAGTGGCAGGGCTTAGGATTTATATTTCTTTTACAACACCGCCACCCCAAGCCTTCAGTACTTAACCTTTTAACTATGGCTTCTACTCAGTTTTTACTGAAGGGATACAAAGAGAAAACTCCAGTCATTGTCCTCATTCTACAATACTGTTTTCTTCCATAAGAAACCAGAAGAGGAATGGGGGGAGATGCGGGGAGTAGATAACACGTGCAGATGTTGAAAAAAGCTTTCATGGCTTCAGGTCGGTCTTTTCCGAGCCCACCCTGAGCTGAGAATAGAGAGCTTACTGTTCTAACAGTTGATCCGCTTCACCTCGGGACACGAGCTGGCCCCAAGGTACAGAACAGTTTACCACGGGATTATGAAAGATGAGATGATGTGGAAAGGTGCTCAGCCTCCCACCAGTAATAGAAGCTTAGTGAACTTTATCAAAATTCAAGACTGTTTCTGAAATATACCTTTTTAATAAGTTCTCTCATGGCTAGAAGTTTTCCAGTCTCAGATCCAACAAAGAGAAGCTCTTGTTCTACAGTCTCTACTGCAGAATTCCTGAGAAGAAAACATACCAGCTTGTCTGTAAGAGCCAATTTTTGCTTCCCTGCCCCCCCTGAAATTCTAAATAAATGAAAAAATTTATAACTCTAAAGAATAAACTTTTCCATTGTCAATATGAGCACTCACTTAATTATATAGACCTGACCTATAGACAAAGTTATTTTAAAAATCTTTTACTATAGTTATACAAGTGTTACCAAGAAAGTTTGAAAAATATAAAGAAATGTAAACAATAAATTGCCCACACTTCTACTATTTTAGAATAAACCTTGACATTTTGTCAAATAAATCTTCATGTCTAACTACTTAGCAAATTATTTCTTAAAGTAATATTTTTCAGTAAAATACACCATTTTTAAGGTTATAATTATATATTGCTAAATACTTTCATTAATTTTCTTAATGATAGCAGGGTTTATTTATAGACAAATATTGGGGCTGAGGGTTTTTTAACTAACACTCTATAAGCTGCTGCAATACATTATACTGTATCAAAACTATTTTTTCCATTTTGTTGTCTGCCTTTATATTTATGGTGAGTTCGTTCTCTTTTCATTTTATACATAGGAATTAAGTTGAAAGTAGACAGGGTATTCTGTGGGGTTTTTTGTTGTTTCTTTTTAATTTTTCCGAAGCTGAAAACGGGGAGAGACAGTCAGACAGACTCCCACATGCGCCCGACTGGGATTCACCCGGCACGCCCACCAGGGGCGACGCTCTGCCCACCAGGGGGCGATGCTCTGCCTCTCCGGGGCGCCGCTCTGTCGTGACCAGAGCCACTCTAGCGCCTGGGGCAGAGGCCAAGGAGCCATCCCCAGCGCCCGGGCCATTTTTGCTCCAGAGGAGCTTCGGCTGCGGGAGGGGAAGTGAGAGACAGAGAGGGGGAGGGGTGGAGAAGCAGATGGGCGCTTCTCCTGTGTGCCCTGGCCAGGAATCGAACCCGGGACCCCTGCACGCCAGGCCGACGCTCTACCACTGAGCCAACCGGCCAGGGCACTGTGGGGTTTTTTTGGTTTTGTTTTTTAAGTGAGAGGAGAGGAGACAGAGAGACAGTCCTGCATGTGCCCTGACCGGGTTCCACCCAGCAAGCCTCCTATGGGTGATGCTCTGCCCACTTGGGGCTGTTGCTTAGCAACTCAGCTATTTTTTTAAAGCTTTTATTTATTTTCTAGAGGAGAGAGAGAGAAGGGGGGAGAAGACAAGGAAGTATCAACTCCCATATGTGCCTTGACCAGGCAAGCCCAGGGTTTTGTACCAGCAATCTCAGTGTTCCAGTTCAATGCTCTATCCAAGGCACCACCACAGGTCAGAGCGCAATCTAGTTATTTTTAGCACCTGTGGCAGAGGCTCCTCAGATCCATCCTTAGTGCCCGGGGTCAACTCGCTGGAACCAATAGAACCATGGCTGCGGTAGGGGAAGAGAGAGAGAGGAGGAAGAGGAGGCGGAGGGGTGGAGAAGCAAATGGTTGTTTCTCCTTTGTGCCCTGACTGGAATAGAACCCGGGACAGCCACACACCAGGCTGAAGCTCTACCACAGAGTCAACTGGCCAGGGCCTAGGGTATTCTTTACTCTACCATTTGGCTTCATTTTTACTTAACATGGTATTATAAGCACTTAAAATTACCTTGCTCCAATGGACACAGTACTGACACTGTCCTGGTTGAGTCTGCACCACTGCTCAACATCATATGCAAAAGTTGCACTGAACACTGCTCTTCTGACCTTGTGGGATGTGCAAGCCAGGAATATAGAAGCCAGCTGGTCTCTGAACTGTTTTGCCATCTTCAAATAGTTTATCCAATTCATCTACTACCAGCCATTCAACACTAAGAAATAACAAAACAACTTGTGGGTATTAAACTGGAAGATCTAAGACATTTCACTAAACTGGGGATGCATGAAGAAGTCAAGCTGTAATGCTGCTTCTCAGACCCACATTTATACCACAAAAGGTACAAGGAAAATAAGCAGGAAAAGGGCCAAAATAAGATAACAAATTAATATACGTATTCCATTAGCCTCAAAGTTATGAGGTTCCATTAGCAACAACAAAGCTTCACATAAACCTTATAAACTCCAACAGCATTGCTGAAAGTCTAGGGCAGT
Source organism: Saccopteryx leptura (assembly GCF_036850995.1). Classification (NCBI taxonomy): domain Eukaryota; kingdom Metazoa; phylum Chordata; class Mammalia; order Chiroptera; family Emballonuridae; genus Saccopteryx; species Saccopteryx leptura. The sequence goes on from NC_089504.1 coordinate 328,293,949, forward strand.
GGTTCTCAACCTTTCTAATGCCGTGACCCCTCAATACAGTTCCTCATGTTGCGGTGACCCCAAACCAAAAAATAATTTTGGTGGCTACTTCATAACTGTAATTTTGCTACAGTTTTGATTCGGAATGTAAATACCTGATATGCATTATGTATTTTCCGATGGCTTTAGGCAACCCTGCCGGGGTCGCGACCCACAGGTTGAGAACCGCTGGTCTAGGGGAATTATGTGCTGCTTATCAGAATCTGTAGCTTTCTTCCAGACCAGATAGTTATTTTTCTATGAATTTAATGAAAACCATTATTCTCAACATCAACACTTACTGAAAGATGGCCTACAGCAAGCTCCAAAAGGCAACAATACAAGCAATTAAGGATGAAAGATGGAAAACACACATAAAATACATTAAAATATAATCTGTACCTTGTTAAGTCTATTCCTGGAGGATCTTGCTTTAATAAATAGTCGATTGGGAGTGGTCACAAGAATATTTATAGCAAAAACAAATGATACAAGTTTCAAAGACAAGTATATCCTTCTTGAACTAGAGAATTAAGCCTACTGAATTTCAGTTAAATTCCCCTGAAGTGGGAAAAGGAGGGAGTGGTTATACTCACTACACCAACTACACAAATGTTCTTCCCTGTCAGTAAGTTAACAAACATATTTTTATATCTATCACAATGCAAACTAGAATATCCCTTCTCTATTTTTATATTTGACTATCTTCTCAACTTCTAAGAGCCAACAACACTGTAATCAACAATTTGATTTTCAATTTTTTTTCTAAGGAACATCCTTTTTAAAAGAAATTCTATTCAGAAGTTAAAAAGAAAAGACAGGGAAAATCAGATTCTTTGGGTAGGGATGTAAGCTATTCTTGCTTGCAGAGTAGTTCCATAGCATTTAGTATAAAGGAGGGTTTGTCAACCTTAGCACATTGACTTTTTGGGTCAGACAGCTCTCGTTGTAGGGGTGTTTTTTTTAATTTCAGTGAGAGGAGGGGAGGCAGAGAAAGACACCCGCATGCACCCCAACTGGGATCCAACGGCCTATCCCACTAGGGGGCGACGCTCTGTCTGGGGACCTGGCTTCGTTGCAACCAGAGCCATTTTTTTAGTGCCTGAGGGAGAGGCCATGGAGCCATCCTCAGTGCCCAGGACCAACTCACTCCAATCAAGCCATGGCTGTAGGAGGGGAGGAGAAGACAGAGAGAGAGAGAGAGAGAGAGAGAGAGAGAGAGAGAGAGAGAGAAAGAGAGGAGTGAGAGGGGTGGGGAAGTAGATGAGCACTTCTCCTGTGTGCCCTGACCAGAAATTGAACCTGGGACATCCACATGCTGAGCTGATAACTCTACCGCTGAACCAACCAGCAGAGGCCAGTAGGGTCTGTCTTGTGCATCGTAGGATGTTTAACAGCATCCCTGGCCTCTGCCCACTATAGATCAGTAGCACTCTTCCCTGGTTGTGACAACTTAAAATGTCTTCAGGTATTGCCACATGTTCCTGGAGGGTAAGGTGGGAATGGAGGGCAGAACTGACTTTGGTTGAGAACCACTAGTACAGTGGTACCTTGAGATACAAGTTTAATTCGTTCTGTAACTGAGTTTGTAAGTCAGTCAACTTGTATATCAAACAAATTTCTCCCATTTAAAGTAACTGAAATAGATTTAATCTGTTCTAGCCCTGTGAAACATCCCCAAACCATCCTAAATTATGAAAAAAGATATTTTTAATTAAGAAACACACATGTATACTTTACCAATGCATAATAAAATATATGAAATAAAAAGAAAAAAGTGTTATATAGTACTGTATTCTTACCTTAGAGACAGACGAGTGTGGCTAACAGAGATGAATGGCGGAGGAGGATGGAGGGAGGAAGGGATGAAGGCACTGTAGACATGTAAACTAAAACTGCACTTTCTTAACACTAAGTGTAAACTAAAACTGCATTTTCTTTACTTTAAACAAAACTAAAACTGCACTTTCTTTACTTAAAATGAAACCACAAAAACTTAATTGTAAAAAAATGCACTTTCTTAATTTTAAACTTAACCTAAGCTTAACATTACATATTTTTCATTTCATATTTTCATCACCTGTTTTTGCCTTTTTGGCTGCACTTTTGGCACTTTCACTTGCAGGACTTTTGAATAAAAAACTATCCAAAGAGGTTTGCTTTTGCCTGCCTTTTAAAATGTTACGGAAATGTGACAGACAAGTGTCATTAAAAAGTGCTGAACATGACCAGCTGAAACTTTTTCTGGGTTTTTCTTTTCAATGAAACTTGAAAGCTTCTCCCACATTGCCAGCATGTCTTTAATTTCACTGTAGAAATCACTTCCTCCGACTGTACCTCCTCCTCACTACTAATCTCTTGCAGAAGCTCCGTATGTTGCATCATCTGTAGCTCCTTCAACTCCCCAGTTCAGAGTTCCCCCTCATGTTCCTCGATGAGCTTGTTTACATCACCCTCATCTACCTCCTGACCCATCGACTTTCCAAGGGACACAATCTCCTCCAATGCTTCTACCTCCGTCTCAGTCTCTGGTTTGAATCCTTTGAAGTCCCTGTCTGCAACAACATCAGGCCATAACTTTTTCTATGCTGAGTTCAAGGTTCTTCTTGTAAACTCTTGCCATGCCAAGTCGATAATGCGTAAACATATCACGATGTTGTAGTGATCTTTCCAAAACTCTCGAAGGGTTAGAATTGTATTCTCAGTCACCTCAAAGCAGGGGCGGAACAAGTGCTTTGTGTAAAGCTTTTTAAAGTTGGAAATGACCTGCTGATCCATAGGTTGCAAGATTGAAGTCGTGTTGAGTGGGAGGTAGAGGAATTTCATGAATTTGAACTCATCGAGAATGTCATCTTCAAGACCAGGTGGGTGGGCTGGAGCATTATCAAGGATTAGTAATGCTTTCATGGGGAGTTTATTTTCTTGAAGATATTTCTTTACTGCAGGACCAAAGACGAGACCCATTTAATAAAAAAGTGCTGTGTAACCCATGCCCTAGCACTGGTGTACCACATAACCTGCAGTTATTCTTTAAGAATCTTGTGAATCTTAAAGGCTCGAGGATTTTCGGAATGGTACACTAGCAGTGGCTTTACTTTACAGTTACCGCTAGCATTTGCACACAATGCAAAGGTCAGATGGTCCTTCATGGGTTTATGGCCTGGCAGCTTCTTCTCCTCTGCAGTGATGAAAGTCCTCTGGGGCACTTTTTTTCCAAAACAATCCTGTTTCATCACAGTTGAACACTTGTTGGAGGATGTAGCCTTCCTTTGTGATAAGCGCAGCAAAATGTGCGATGTACTCCTCAGCTGCCTTAACATCAGCACTGGCAGCTTCACCATGCCTCACCACTGAGTGGATCCCAGATCTCTTCTTGAAATTTTCAAACCAGCTGTGACTTGCCTTAAATGTATCTTCTGCTTCCTCTTTTAAGGTTGATGGTTCTTTCTTCTTCAAGTCTTCATAAATAATACATACCTTTTCACATATTACAGTCTCCGTCACTGTATCTCCTGCCAGCTCTTTCTCCTTCACCCACACCAGCAGAAGCTTCTCCATTTCTTCATGGATATTTGTCCTTAAATTGGGACAGAACTGTAGTTCCTTTTACTAGATTTGTGCTTTTGATGGCATCTTTTTGTTTAAGGATGGTACAAATTGTAGATGTATTGCGGTCGTAAAGTCTTGCCAGTTCAATCACTTGTACACCACGCTCATGTTTTTCCATTATTCCTTGCTTTACTTCTATCGACATCATTCTCTTCTCCTTCTCACCACTGTCCTTTACACTTACTTTCTTTGGCCCCATAATATCACACAAAAAGTTTAGTAAAAAATGCAAAAATGATGCAAGAACAAATACAGTGCATGAGATTTGACTTGATACTGCAGGTAACGTGTGAGAAAGAATGAGATGCTGGTATTGTGCTGCTGATACTGGACCCTTGTGCCAACACGCCAACTAGCAGCAGCTTCCTGAATCACGACTCGTATCTTGGAATTTTGCTTGGATCTTGAACAAAAATATGGACCAAGTCACAACTTGTATCTTAATATTTTTGTATGTTGGTCTGCTTGTATCTCAAGGTACCACTGTATATATTTCTATAACTGGGTGGGAAAGGGAAGATCTCTTCCAGCATATCTAAAATCAAATTAATTCTATGCATGACTGCACTTTACGAATGCTTAGGTGTCGGTTAGGGTATTTGTAATTTCTAAATCTCCTTCATGCTCTACATCTCAAACATGAATCCCTTACCAAATTTCTTAGATGACTTTGGTCCAAATTTCTTGGCTGCAACTGCTGCTTTGTGGATCATGTGTATCCTGAATCCTGTCCCCTCAGATATTTGTACTAACTCCTGGTGAATCTAAAACAGAAAATGACAAAAACATTACCTGCTAAATTACTTGGATGAGATGTATCTCTTTTATGTTAACAAATCCTTTACCACTCCATAAATACCTGCAATTAAACCTGTAATAATGTGCCGATTAACCTGGAATCTCAGCAGTCTTGAACTTCAGTGACTAGTAAGATTCAGTAGTCTCTTCAGGTCTAGTAAGAGTTCCAAGACATAAAACCCAAACTCTTCCAACCTGTTACATATTGTATTGTTTTCAGAATACAGTCCTGTTATAAAGGTATTTCATACTTGACATGTATTTTACATTAAGCACATTGGAGGGTGGGGCAGATGACTGTATAGTTTTACTTTCTCAAAAACTTAGGCAAGTTTTCATTTTTCTAGGCTAGAAAAATAAATTTTAGAGCACCTAGCTAATATAGCCTTTCAAATTCAAGAATCTTTAAGCATTTGCCAAAACACAAATGTTAAAATCATGTTTTAGAAAAGATTTGCCTATATGCAATAAAATACATACCTAAAGTGTGCTCTGTACAGAATACTTGACCATGACAAAAACACAGCCTTACTCTTTTGAGAATTTTTATTGTCCTCAAATAAGAAAGATGACTGACGCTACAGGTCATATCTGGCTGGCAAGTTCTCGTGTTAGTGATATAATCAGGGCTCTGAAGCCTTTACTGGTGGGTTGTTTCAGTTGCATTATGATGGGAATGCTGAAAGCCAATGTAGTTCCAGACCCAGTAGGAGCAGAAGCCAGAAGTTCTCGACCCTAAAAACAGAGTATATTAAATACAAGGAAAACTACACAAATTTTTCAGAGCCTGGTCAAATACTACCAACCAAAGAACAAATAAAACATATGCGCTAAATCCAATCATTCATGTTATCACTCTGCTTACTTCTCCCATATCCACTTTTCTAATATTATACTCCCCTGCCACTACCACCCCAACAGAGTTTCTCAGAACTGCCTGTGGATCCATTTCAACAGGGGCAAGAATGTAACTAAAATCCAAAAACAGTCCAGAATCTTAATTATTTTCATTTTTTTTTAATTTTTAGATTTTATTTAGAGATTGATTTACTTTTAGATTGACTTTAGAAAGAGAGAGAGGAGGGGGAGCAGGAAGCATCAACTTGTAGTAGTTACCTGTCGTAAGTGCCTTGACCAGGCAAGCCCAGGGTTTCAAACTGGTGACCTCAGTGTTCTGGGTCAGTGCTTTGTCCACTGCGCCACCACAGGCCAGGCTCTACTATTTCAATTGTTCGTTCCCACTAAACTATGTATCAAAACAAAATTACAAAACCAACTTTTTGTCCTGATAGTTGTTCTGCTCAATCCCCAGGGAAGGTGTAATAAGTAACAAAATGGCTGAAATAAAAAGTGATGATAACCTGAGTGACAGAGTAACAGGTTCCACTCTTCAGTAAGTTACTATGATTTTTAAAGCTTTGAGCTTAAGTCATGACAGAAATAATCTTCAAAAAAAATTAAAAGCAAATTTACTCTGAGTCAGTAACATCATTCAAATGTATTCTCATTTTAGTTCCCGAAGAAAATGAAAAGAACCAGTATGATATTTTATGACTACCAGAACTGAAGGCCACCTTGGTTATGTAGGGGGAAAAAGTCAGCTCTCATCACTACAAAAAGAAGTATTAGAAAAACTTAATTTCCAAATATTTAATAGGTTCACTCATTTATCAACAAGTAGGTATGCAAATCGTGATACATTCATACAACAGACTACTACTCAGTAACAACACGAATGAATCTCAAAAACAGTATGAAGAGTAAAAGAAACCAGAAATGAAACAATAAATAATGAATAATTCCACTTCCATGACATTCTAGAGACAAATCTAATATATGGCAATTGAAATCAGAAGAGTGGTTACCTCTGGGCAGGGGTGGGATGAGGGAAGAATGGAAAGGGCACAAGAATTTTCTGGGGTAACAGAGGTGTTACACTTCTTCACTGGGGAGATGAGTACATAGGATATGCATCACTGCAACTCACTAAACTGTGCCCTTAAAATCCATGTATTTTATTATATGTAAAGTATACTGCAATAATAAATAGTATTGGGGGAAAATATTAGGTTAGTACAAAAATTCTGTATTTCTAAACTAGTTCCTGGAAATTATAAATTAAATCATGGATGAATAAACAGAACATCGTCCCTATCCTCAGAGTGTTTATGCTCTAGTAAAAGATAAATATAATTAGTGCAAATACATGGTAGTGTGAAGTATAAGACAAATTTTGCAAGAAAAAAACACAGTACCATGGAGACCAGGGTGATAGTGGAGTATTGGTAAAAAAAAAAAAAGATCACATCTAGCTGTAGTGATCAGGACAAGTTTTATGAAGGCACACACACTGGAGAAACACCTTAAAAGCAAGGTAAGGAACTCAACAGAGGAAGGGATGAGGTAGAAAGGAAGATTTCAGAGACAGAGAAAAGAGAGTAAGCAAAGACAAGAAAGAATGTTAGAGGCATACTAAACCTTCATACTCACATGCAGCATAACTGGAACGGCTTGCATTTGGATAGGCGTAGGCATCTGGAAGCCTCCACCCAGAATGTTCTGAAGCAGTCGGGAATTGATTTTATATTCCTGTTCAAGTTGCTGAAACGTAGCAATTGGGTCAGGAAGATCAGTTCCTTGGATGTGAATTTTGTGTTTGTTCTGTAAAAAGTTTATCTGAAAAGTGAAAGAAAGGGGTCTCCATGGATAGGGTAAAAAATATTGTCAGATATTATAAAGCAACAGCTGAGGAAAAGCTTTAGTAGCATATGAAACTTTCTGATTCAATTCAAAGCACTAAACATACAAATATTAGGTACATAACATGTCCTTTCATAGACAGGAGACCTTCGTAACAATGAGATATACTTTCTTCATATTAATGTATCAATGTTATGAATGTGTTATTTATACTAATTTCCTACTGTCAGAGTCATAATCTATAATCTTATATAAACTTCTAGAAAGTAGGCACTGATTCCATCTGTTTTCATTATATGGCACTTATCCTACAAGGGCCAGTGCTTTCTGATAATTTACTCTACACTCTACTTCTTAAAACTGAGTGCCAAAAGTGGTGTTGATTTGGTCTGTGATTTCCCATTCTCTGACCCAGAGACAGCCAAGTTCTGGATCCTGGGTCACTGAAGTAAGTCGAACACTGTTCTCCATCTACAACATAGCATGTGTGCAGCAGACATGACAGTGGCTTGTTGTTTCTTCCGTGTTCTAATCCCGCATAGTCCCAAGCTATAAAGTAGGTTTCTTAAAAATTCTCTCGCCCTGGCCGGTTGGCTCAGCGGTAGAGCGTCGGCCTAGCGTGCGGAGGACCCGGGTTTGATTCCCGGCCAGGGCACACAGGAGAAGCGCCCATTTGCTTCTCCACCCCTCCGCCGCGCTTTCCTCTCTGTCTCTCTCTTCCCCTCCCGCAGCCAAGGCTCCATTGGAGCAAAGATGGCCCGGGCGCTGGGGATGGCTCTGTGGCCTCTGCCTCAGGCGCTAGAGTGGCTCTGGTCGCAACATGGCGACGCCCAGGATGGGCAGAGCATCGCCCCCTGGTGGGCAGAGCGTCGCCCCTGGTGGGCCTGCCGGGTGGATCCCGGTCGGGCGCATGCGGGAGTCTGTCTGACTGTCTCTCCCTGTTTCCAGCTTCAGAAAAAAGAAAGGAAAAAAAAAAAAAAAAAAAAATTCTAACTCTCAAATTCCTCTCAGAGGAAATTCTTCTAAACCAGTGAGCCTGACCTGAACAGGTGAAGAATTAAATAACATACAATATGTACTATAATAATATTTATATCTATAAAATTTTTCAAGAATTATATATTATTGATCTATTCAAACGTCAAAATTCTAAACTTAAGAATTTAAAGCCACAACACACTTTAAATTTTCATTAACCCTTTGAGTAGTATGAACATTCGTGTACATCCTCGTGCCTCCTGACCACCCAGAGTACGATCATACATGTTCATCTTTAAACTTTGAGCTGGAGAATATAAAAAAGGGTGAATGCATCTCAAGACATAGTACAATCATGTGAGCTCAAAGACGGCGTGACAAAAGAGAGGTCAACATGCTAACTACAGTTCATGAGGACTTCATGATTAAAACTGGCATAAGTGATTACACTACTGGGCAAAGCATTACCAAGCCACTAAGTGTGGTTAGGTATAATTAGAATGTGGGTTTGACTGACAAGGCTGATATGCAAATAAGTTTCACAGGAAATGTAAGATAAACCATAAAATGGTATATAAAACTTTTTTCATGAAACTGACATTGCTGCTTTGAACTCACATACTGTGAATCAGGTGAAGACTACAGCTATGTGACTTCAGACTGAAGCTTATGGATCAGCTTTTGGAGGAGTCTGTGAAAGACAGGAAATCACCCAGAGGAGGCCAACCATCGTCAGTAGGAGACAGCCTTCATCTTTCAGGGCAGCACTTCCCAAAGCTAGTCCTTGCAACAGCCTCAAAGGATAAGCCACAACGAAAATGTTTCATATGTCAGCACACTACAAGAAGGGACGTAAACAGAGGGACACAGGGTAGTGTGCACTGAACGTAACGAACCACTTTGCTGCATCCATGTTTTGAGGAATACCAGTTTGAAAATTTTTTAAACGTAAGGAATAGAAATACCTATAAACTGTCCTAAGAATATCATCATATGTGAGCACACATTTGAGATTCTGCTAATAACAATACTTCTTTATGTACAGAAGGTATGCGAGAATTGCATGATAACAAAAATTTTATTTTTAAAAATGTGTAAGGCAATATTAAAAAAAGGCAACGGTATGTTCTTCTTGTCTCCATAAACTGGTTATCAAACAAACATGACTTTAATAAAACTATAACTGTAACTAATTTCATTTTTTGAAAAAAACTCACTCCCAGGGATCAGTGAGCATGAAAAAAACTCACTACTCAAAGGGTTAAAGTAGAATTCAAACTAATTAATCTTCTATTTTAACAAAACCATACTACTCCCTTTTATCAATTAAATAACCCAAGGGCAGTGAAAAAGTCACTAGGTCAGAAATTGGGGCTAAGATTTTTTAACCTTTTCTTTTCTTATATGATTCAACTTTCCTACAGTTACTTTATTTTCTCTTAACATTTATCTTCAATCTTCGCTCCCACAGATGATATAATCCACTGTATAATAGAATCATCTTCTTCTGAAGTAATTTCTAAAAGATTTTAAGTGCAACATTCGACAGTGTAGCAAATACGCTACATCCTCACACTAAATAAAAGAAAAGTATTGGCTGTTGCAACCAGATAAAAGTAACAGAAAGTACAAAAATTATAAAAAGTGAGACAGGTTCTACATTGGCGAAATCAGAGCTCTGAGGCTCATTCTCTTCCTTTTGTTAGTTATTTCAGCCATGTAATATGTAGATGACTGTATACTTGAAAACAAGAGATTAATTAAAAAACTACTTAACAAAAAGATGTTTCAATGAGGCAGCCATCTTTTCTATATCCAAACAACCATTAGAACATAAATATGAAAAAAGAAAAGATGGCGCTCGTTGGTTGGCTTTGTAGATAGAGCATCAGCCCGGTGTACAGATGCCCGGGGTTCGATCCCCAGAGAGGGCACACATGAGAAGTAACCATCTGCTTCTCTTCCGCTCCTTCTCCCCCTTCTCTCTTGCTCTCTAATAGCCAGGGTCTCGAATGGTTTCAGTGTTGGCCCTGGGCGCTGGGGTCAGCTCGGTGGATTCAAGCAAAGCCCCAAGATGGGGATTGCTGGGTGGATCCTGCAGAGTTGAAAACAGTTGGGCCATTCCGTTTAAAAAAGTCTCACAACAGCAGACAAGCACACAACAGGAGAAAACCTCTACTCTGACAAACAAACAGCAAGAATGGCTCCGCACAGTGGCAGGCAGGCAACGTGCTATCCACAATCCCCAGTCTCTCAATCGCAAGCACCCAGAGCCTTATACAAGCCTTATACACATATGGCGCAGCCACGCAAACACATACCAATGAGGCAAAATTTTTGCAGCTGGTAACCCTTGAGCAGCAGGATGCAGAGAACAAATCAGGATAGGGGAAACTTACGAAATCGCAAAGGTGTCATTGTCGGTGCCGGGCTGCAGCACAGGCCCGGTGTGGAGAGTCTGTTTTGGGCCAAAAGTCACTCAGGACAGCGTCTCATTCCTGCAGGAGTAGAGGTTACACACACTCGTTGGTGGCTTTCTCTTCAATTGTAGAAGAGAGCAGTCGGGCTGGTCTGTTTACAAAGATAATTATATAATACCTTCCATGATTTCAGGCAAGCTTGAGTGCAGACTCTGAAGAAAACCCAGATGTCAAAGTGCCGCCTCAGGGTGTTCTGCAGGAGCTGTAGTCTGCTGCAGATTGTTCAGCCCTTTCCAGAGGGCGTGTGTTGACAGAAGACCCAGGTCCACAATTGGACTGTGACCTGAAGAGCAGTTGACTGCTAAGCTTGAGTACTCTGTCTATGAGGAGGTGGCATTTATGCTGTCCTCCAGACACTACATTCTGCTGCAGCGTGACCACATTGCTGTAAAAGAAATTGGAACCAAAGTGGGAGAGTGGAGGTTAAGGAATGAAGCGATGAGCTAAAAAGATGAATAAGGATAGATAATATGGGCAATTACAAGTGAAATACTGAGAAGCTGGGAACAAGAGTAAGAAGGGTAATGAACATAAGGAGAGTTCAAGAACAAGAGAAAATCATATCAGTCAAAATGAGCTGCGGAGGATGTGGGAAGCTCACCAAGACCTAAGGAAAAGCCTGCCTTGGGCGGCAGGATGCAGAGAACAAATCAGAATGGGGGAAACTTATGAAATCGCAAAGGTGTCATTGTCGGTGCCGGGCTGCAGCACAGGCCCGGTGTGGAGAGTCTGCTTTGGACCGAGAGCCACCCAGGACAGCGTCTCATTCCTGCAAAAGGAGAGGTTACACACACTCATGCTGGCTTTCTCTTCAGTTGTACAACAAAGTAGTTCCACTGGTTCTGGATCCAGAGATAAATATATAATACCTTCCATGACTTTGGGCAAGCTTCATTTCAAACTTTGAAGAAAATTCAGATGTGAAAGTGACACCTTAGGGTGCTCTGGACGAGCTAGTCTGTGGCAGGTTGGGCAGCCTCCTGCATAGGATGCAGGTTGACACGGAGAACCAGGTCCAAAGATTGAACTGTGAACTGAACAGAGGTTGATTACTGACCTTGAGCAGTCTCTCGATAAGGACGTGTCATTCCGGGTGTCCTCGACACACTGTAGTCCGCTGCAGGGTGGCCACATTGCTGTGAAAGGAATGGATCAAAAGTGGGAGAGTTGAGGTTAAGGAAAGAAGTCATGGGCTAAAAAGATGAATAAACAAAGATACTGTGGGCCATGGCCGGTTGGCTCAGTGGTAGAGCGTCGGCCTGGCGTGCAGAAGTCCAAGGCTTGATTCCAGGCAAAGGAACACAGGAGAAGCGCCCATGAGCTTCGCCACCCCTACCCCTCTTTTTCCCCTCTGTCTCTCTCTGCCCTTCCCGAAGCCGAAGCTCCATTGGAGCAATTTGCCTGGGCGCTGAGGAGGGCTCTGTGGCCTCTGCCTCAGACGCTAGAGAGGCTCTGGTCTCCACAGAGCATCGCCCCCTGGTGGGCGTGCGCCATAATTTCGGTCAAGAGCATGCAGGAGTTTGTCTGACTGCCTCCCCATTTCCAGGTTCACAAAAGAAAATAAAAAGATAGATGATATGGGCAATTACTAGTCAATACTAGTAAACGGGAAAGAATAGTAAGGAGGATAATGAAGAAAAGCAGAGTTCACGAACAAAAGAAAATCGCATCAGTCAAGATGAGCTGGGGAGGATGCGGGAAGCTCACAAAGATCTAAAGAAAAGACTGCCTTGGGCGACAAGACGCAGAGAACAAATGAGGATACAAGAAACTTACAAGGCCGTAAAGGTGTCACTGTCGGTGCTGGGCTGCAGCTCAGGCACGCTGCGAAGAGTCTGCTTTGGGCCGAAAGTCACTCAGGACAGCATCTCATTCCTGCAGGAGTAGAGGTTATACACACTCATTGGTGGCTTTCTCTTCAATTGTAGAAGAGAGTAGTCGGGCTGGTCTGTTTACAAAGATAATTATATAATACCTTCCATGATTTCAGGCAAGCTTGGCTGCAGACTGTGAAGAAAACCCAGATGTCAAAGTGCCACCTCAGGGTGTTCTGCAGGAGCTGTAGTCTGCTGCAGATTGTTCAGCCCTTTCCAGAGGGTGTGTGTTGACAGAAGACCCAGGTCCACAATTGGACTGTGACCTGAAGAGCAGTTGACTGCTAAGCTGGAGTACTCTGTCTATGAGGAGGTGGCATTTATGGTGTCCTTGAGACACTACATTCTGCTGCAGCGTGACCACATTGCCGTAAAAGAAATTGGAACAAAAGTGGGAGAGTGGAGATGAAGGAATGAAGTGATGGGCTGAAAAGATGAATAAGGATAGATATTATGGGCAATTACAAGTAAAATACTGGTAAACTGGGAACAATAGCAAGAAGGGGAATGAAGATAAGGAGAGTTCAAGAACAAGAAAAAATCACATCAGTCAAGATGAGCTGGGGAGGATGTGGGAAGCTCACCATGACCTAAGGGAAAGACTGCCTTGGGTGGCAGGATGCAGAGAACAAATCAGGATAGGGGAAACTTACAAAATGGCATAGGTGTCATTGTCGGTGCCTGGCTGCAGCTCAGGCCTGGTGTGGAGAGTCTGCTTTGGGCCGAGAGCCACCCAGGACAGCGTCTCATTCTTGCAAAAGTAGAGGTTACACATACTCGTGGTGGCCTTCTCTTCAGTTGTACAAGAAAGTAGTTCCACTGGTTCTGGATACAGAGATTATGATGTAATACCTTCCATGACTCCAGGCAAGCTTCAATTCAAACTTTGAAGAAAATTCAGATGTGAAAGTGACACCTTAGTGTGCTCTGGAGGAGCAGTAGTCTGCTGGAGGTTGTGTAGCCTCCTCCATAGGATGTGGGTTGACACTGAGCCCCAGGTCCAAAGATTGAACTGTGACCTGAGCAGCGGTAGACTACTGAGCTTGAGCAGTCTCTCGATGAGGAGTTGTCATTCTGGGTGTCCTCGAGACACAGTAGTCTGCTGCAGGTTGGCCACATTGCTGTGAAAGGAATGGATCAAAAGTGGGAGAGTTGAGGTTAAGGAAAGAAGTGATGGGCTAAAAGATGAATAAAGAAAGATAATATGGGCCCTGGCCGGTTGGCTCTGTGCTAGAGCGTCGGCCTGGCGTGCAGAAGTCCAAGGTTCGATTCCTGGCAAAGGCACACAGGAGAAGCGCCCATCTGCTTCTCCACCCCTACCCCTCTCCTTCCTCTCTGTCTGTCCCGTCCTCTCCCACAGCTGAAGCTCCATTGGAGCAAAGTTTGCACGGGCGCTGAGGATGGCTCTGGGGCCTCTGCCTCAGGTGAAAGAGTGGCTCTGTTCTTGACAGAGCAATGCCCCGGATCGGCGGAACATCACCCCCTGGTGGGCGTGCCGAGTAAATTTTGGTCAAGAGCATGCGGGAGTTTGTCTGACTGCCTCCCAGTTACCAGATTCACAAAAAAACAAAAACAAAAAAAAAGACAGATAATATCGGCAATCACTAGTAAAATACTAGAAAACAAGAAGAAATAGTAAGAAGGGTAATGAAGAAACGGAGAGTTCACGAACAAGAGAAAATCACATCAGTCAAGATGACTTGGGGAGCATGTGGGAAGCGCACAAGGACTTCAAAAAGAAACTGCCTTGTGCAGCAGGATGCAGAGAACAAATGAGGATAGAGGAAACTTACAATGCCGTAATGGTGTCACTGTCGGTGCTGGGCCTCAGCACAGGCATGCTGCGAAGGGTCTCCTTTGGGCCGAAAGCCACTCACGACAGCGTCTCATTCCTGCACGTGTAGAGGTTACACACACTTGTGGTGGCCTTCTCTTCAATTGTAGAAGACGGTAGTCGGGCTGGTCTGGTTACAGAGATAATTATATAATACCTTCCAAGACTTCAGGCAAGCTTGGCTGCGGACTCTGAAGAAAATCCAGATGTGAAAGTGCCACCTCAGGGTGTTCTGCAGGAGCTGTAGTCTGCTGCAGGTTGTTCAGCCTTTTCCAGAGGCTGTGGGTTGACAGAAGCCCCAGGCCCACAATTGGACTGTGACCTGAAGAGCGGTTGACTGCTGAGCCTGAGTAGTCTCTCCATGAAGAGGTGGCCTTTATGGTGTCCTCGAGACACTACACTCTGCTGCACCGTGACCACATTGCTGTAAAAGAGATTCGAACAAGAGTGGGAGAGTGGAGGTGAAGGAATGAAGTGATGGGCTGAAAAGATGAATAAGGATAGATATTATGGGCAATTACAAGTAAAATACTGGTAAACTGGGAACAATAGTAAGAAGGGGAATGAAGATAAGGAGAGTTCAAGAACAAGAGAAAATCACATCAGTCAAGATGAGCTGGGGAGGATGTGGGAAGCTCACCAAGACCTAAGGAAAAGACTGCCTTGGGCGGCAGGATGCAGAGAACAAATCAGGATAGGGGAAACTTACAAAATCGCAAAGGTGTCATTTTCTGTGCGGGGCTGTAATACAGGCCCGGTGTTGAGCGTCTGCTTTGGTCCGAGAGCCACACAGGACAGCTTCTGATTCCTGCAAATGTAGAGGTTACACACACTCGTGGTGGCTTTCTCTTCAGTTGTAGAAGAAAGTAGTTCCACTGGTTCTGGATACAGAGATGATTATATAATACCTTCCATGACTCCAGGCAAGCTTCAATTCAAACTTTGAAGAAAATTCAGATGTGAAAGTGACACCTTAGGGTGCTCTGCAGGAGCAGTAGTCTGCTGCAGGTTGTGCAGCCTCCTCCATTGGATACAGGTTGACACTGAGCCCCAGGTCCAAAGATTGAACTGTGAACTGAGCAGCAGTTGACTACTAAGCTTGAGCAGTCTCTCGATAAGGACGTGTCATTCCGGGTGTCCTCGAGACACAGTAGTCTGCTGCAGGTTGGCCACATTGCTGTGAAAGGAATGGATCAAAAGTGGGAGAGTTGAGGTTAAGGAAAGAAGTGATGGCCTAAAAAAGATGAAAAATAAAGATAATATCGGCTCTGGCTGGTTGTCTCAGTGCTAGAGAGTCGGCCTGGCGTTCAGAATTCCCGGGTTCGATATCCAGCCAGGGCACACAGTAGAAGGGCCCAACTGGTTCTCCACCCCTCCCCCTCTTCGTCCTTTCTGTCTCTCTTTTCCCTCCCGCAGCCAAGGCTCCACTGGAGCAAAGATGACCCGAGCAATGAGTATGGCTCCCTGGCCTCTTCCTCAGGCGCTAGAATGGCTTTCGTCACAACAGAGCGTCGCCCCATATGCGCAGAGCATCACCCCCTGTTGGGCTTGCCGGGTGGATCCCGGTGTGTGATGCAGGAGCCTGACTTCCTCCTTGTTTCCAGCTTCAGAAAAATACAAAAATAAACAAAACTCAAAAATAACTTGAAGCCAGACTATCACTACTGATTCATTGTACAGAAGGGTTGCCCATTAAAAGAGTTGAGCCTATGAGTCACTGAAGCAAAGCACAGATAGAGCAGCACAGAATTCTTTACCCTTCTGCCCTCGATCTCTGATTAAGTTTCAAACAAAACCCGACCTAAGGACCTGGCTGGTTTGCATTAATGAAAGCAGAACAAAATCTCTACTCAGAGAAATTGCTTATAAAGCTTGAATACTGTAAACTCCTCTCAAAAGAGAAGCTTCCCTGGACCTTTAGCATTGACTATTTTCATTATGATGGTACTTAAACACCTGCAGAGAAACTAGGTGGAAACTCACACAATAGTAAAACCAACCTAACAACATACATTTAAAGGGAAGAATGACGATCTGGTGCAGAGCGCCCTCTTCCAACACGAACAGGGACTGACAGGTGGCTCAGGCTGGCACACTCAGCAAGTGCGGGCCAAGAGGGGCCACTGGTCAGTCATGCTGCCCACTTCTCTTTATTTAAACCTTTATTTGTACAGCTCCCTGGGTGCAAAGTCCTTAGCCTACTCTTGGCTCTAACACATCATTTACCATATTAATTTCACCTCTATTCTTCTATTCTCGTATTTGTTTCCAACCATTAAAAATGTATTATTTAGGAAGATGGCAACAGAGTAGGCAGATGCACAGACTCCCAGCTCACACCACCAAACTGGAATACAAATCAATTTAGGAACAATCAGCATGTAAAACCAACTCTGGATTACAAGAATAGCTCTCAACAACCAAGGAGCAAAGAAGCCACAACAAACCTGGTAGGAAGTGCCTGAATCTCCCCTGTTTACAGTAACAGGGGGGTGGGAGGGGTGAGGCTCCAAGGAAAAGAGCAGAAAATACTGCTCATAGCCACTTGCCTGGTGATCAGGGAGCGAGATGTGTTGAAAGGGCTGGCTTGTCTTCCAAAAAGAAAGGGGAGAGAGAGGGACAGACGGTGAGGGGCAGAGGAATGCAGGGAACGACCTGAGAAGCTGCCTCATCCAGGGCTGGAGGCAGCCATAGCTGGGGGAGGGGCTGATCCTTCCACAAAACAACAGATTAAATCGCTTCCAGGTCACAGATCTCCAGACATCTCTCCAGTTCCAATCAGTGCAACAAGACACAGCTGAAAACAAGAAGTGGGGAGGAGGGGCAGTAACTCAGGTCTCCATGGAGATCTGAGAAACACCTCCCACTACTGAAGCTGAGAAAGCAGCCTGCCCCCAGAGAGATTAACTGGTAGAAGAGGCCTTCAGAGTCTCAGGTTACACCCACTGCATTCCTGAATACCAATAAGCCCCCTGCTGAGATCAGTAAACAAGACTATCACCTGTTAAGAAAACAAACAAATCAAGACTTCAAAGCAGCCCAAATCTGGAAGTGGATTACAAATAATAGCTGATGCCAACCCAAGACCTAGAAATAACACAATTGAAAACTGGAGGCAGACAACACCAAGCCTAGACTCAACCAGCTCTACAAACAAAATACCCAAACACAGAGACATAATGAGGAGACAGAGAAGTGCAATCCAAATGCAACCACAAGAGAAACCTTCAGGAGATGAACTGAGTGATATGGACATAACCAAACTTCCAGATGCAGAGTTCAAAATAATGATTGTGAGGATGCTTAGGGATCTTAGAACAACAATGGATGGTCATTATGAACACTTAAATAAAGAAATAGCAAGTATGAAAAAGATATTGAAATATTAAAAAAGAATCAGTTGGAGATGACAAATACAATATCAGAAATGAAGACCACAATGGAAGGAATTAAAAAACAGGATGGATAGAGCTGAGGATCAAATCATAAAGTTGGAGGACAACTTGAATGAAGGCAAGAAAGCAGAGAAGAAAAAAGACTCAAAAAGTCTAAGGAGACAGATGGCTTCTTTCCTTCTCCCTCTGATGGAAACTGGAAGATATTTACTGTGGGAACTTGGTCAAGCTCTTGGAGATGGGGCTGACCTGGCCTATGCTTATGTGGACTTTAGCAACAACAGTACAACACTGGCCTCTCTGTTGGTGGCAACCCTGATCACACCTTGACCATCTGGAATTGGAAAGAGGTCCCATACTGCCATACTGAGGACAAAAGCTTTTACCCACAAAGTTTTTAAGGTTACTTTCAATCCTGAAGATGATGGGCAGCTCACTACATCAGGATCTGGCCACATCACATTCTGGCAAGTGGCTCTAACATTCACTGGTCTCAAGTTTCAGGGTTCACTAGGTCTACTTGGTAAAACACCCACAACTGATATAGGTTACGTGGAGCTCCCGGATGGGAAGGTGCTCTCAGGGTCAGAAGGGGCAATATGCTGGGGGGTTTGGGAAGCTGGCCTCATCAAAGTTGAGCTTTGTCAATCTGGAACCAAGTCTTGTCACCAGAATCCCATCAACCAGATGATGCTGGATGAGGGTGAAGTCATCACAATTGGTTCAGACGGATACGTTAGGATATGGAATTTTGAGGCCATAGACACTGCTGATGTTATAGATAAGACTGGATTGCTAGAGATTGAGCCCATTAATGAACTTCAAGTAGACAAGAATGTTAAACTCTTCTCTATGATAAAAATGAATGAAACAGGAAATAACTTTTGGTTGGCTCAGGATTCCAATGGAGCCACATGGAAGCTTGACCTTCGTTTTTCAAATATCATAAGCCACTCTGGGAGGACAGATTATTGTGGGATTTGAAGATGGGGTTGTTCGAATTCTTGAACTTCATGATCCAAAAGGGCTCACCATTTACGCAGGACGGAAGAAGTTTTTGGATGCAGATCTTCATCTGAAACATGTTTTCAAACCCCATACTGCTCATGTCACTGCTTTAGCTTTTGAACATGATGGAGAAATTCTAGCCACAGGGAGTAAAGATAAAACTGTGTTCTTCTTTGAAGTGGAAGAGAATTATAAACCAATTGATTATATTAATACTCCTGGACCTGGACCTGTTTGCCAGTTAATGTGGTCTACAAACTCTCATCCTGAAAGTACTTTACTGATTTTCTGTGAGAACGGCTGTTCTTGAAGCTCCACTTCCAACTATAAAGAAGGAGGTACAGGATCAAGATGCAGTGTCCTATGAAATCAAAGACATGTGCATAAAATATTTCCATTTCTCCAGTGTCAAATCTAAGATACTGAGATTTATAGAAATTGAAAAAAAAAGAAAAGGAGTTGAAGGAGAAGCAAAAGGAAGAAAGGAGAAAGCAGCTAGCAGCAGAGATGGGAGATGAAGAAAAGGAATACTAGAAGGAAGAGGAGGAGGAAGAAGAGGAGGAGGAGCCATTACCTGAAAACTTCATTCCATCAACTCCCTGTCACATTCTCTGTGGATTTTACTCTGTGCCAGGAAAGTTCTGGGTTTCTTTGGGAGGCTATGATTCTGGTTTTCTCTATCACTGTGAGTTTCCCCCGTATGACAAAAACAGTGATATAACAAAAAATAAAGATGAACCTTTTGATTTCCGTTTTGAGGATACAGAAAATAATCCTATCCAAGCCATCACTTTCAGTTTTGAACAAGATATAATGTCTTGTGGATTGCAAGATGGAGCAATTCGAATCTATATCCTAGATCCGAATGACTCTTCATTGACCAGTATGGAAAACTACTGGCACTTGAACATGCATGACAATGATTATGGATGTGTTAAGAGCATTTCTATTAGCTATGATGACCGTTTTTTGGTAACTGTTGGAGCAGATAGTAATATCTTTGTTTTCACCATTTTTTCTTTATTTGAGCTAAAGAAAGGCATCAAAGCCATAGTGCTACCTCCCAGGTTAGGTATTGAAACAGAGCCAATTCCAGAAGATATTCAAGATGCCAAAGCCTACAGTATAGAGTATGCCAGAAGAAAAAGAGAACATGACAAGTTAATGAAAGAAGTGAAGAAAATAAAGGCTGGGAAAAGAGAACAACTCAGAGCTCTGAGGAATCAATTTCAGAATCTACTAGAAATAAATGAAGAGTTACCAGAGCAAATGAAGTTTAAATGAACAGATTTTGATATAGATTTCAAAATTTGTGCTGAGATTGATAGAAAATAGTTTATAAAATTTAAAAAGTGGAAAAGGGCCCTGGCCGGTTGGCTCAGTGGTAGAGCGCCGGCCTGGCATTTGGAAGTCCCGTGTTCAATTCCTGGCCAGGGCACACAGGAGAGGCGCCCATCTGCTTCTCCACCCCTCCCCCTCTCCTTCCTCTCTGTCTCTCTCTTCCCCTCCTGCAGCCAAGGCTCCACTGGAGCAAAAGATGGCCCGGGTGCTGGGGATGGCTCCTTGGCCTCTGCCCCAGGCGCTAGAGTGGCTCTGGTCACAAGAGAGCGACACCCCGGATGGGCAGAGCATCGCCCCTGGTGGGCGTGCTGGGTGGATCCCGGTCGGGCGCATGCGGGAGTCTGACTGCCTCCCCTTTCCAGCTTCAGAAAAATACAAAAAAAAAAAGTGGAAAAGAAATTGGCTTGGGAAAAAGAGAAATATCACCTTGGCCTAAAGAAGCTACAGAATAGGTTTCATGATCCTCTGGAAGGTGATAGTATTGTAGTTCATGCCATAGGAAGTGATCACAAGATATCCTCCTACAGGCTTGTGAAGTGCTCTAAGTACTCCAAATCCAAAAAGGTCAGTCAGACAGAAGACCAAGCAAATGGGAGAGGTTTGAAAAATAAGGAACTGGAAGAAAGGACAGCCAGAAGGATGTAGGTGCAAGTATTAGTGAACCAGAAAAATCAATTATTGAAAACGGGAAGCAATTTCGGCCTAAATCCCTGAGTCAAATTATGGTGCGCAGTCAAATTGAGAAAACTAAGAAACTTAAGTTAAAAGCTGAAAGGGCCCCGATGAAGATTCAGCAGCGAAATAAAGAATGGGAGGAACTGTACAAAAGTAAACCGGCTGATAACTGTGAAGATCCCAAAGATATTCAAGCCATCAAAGAGGCTCAAATGTATATGGGAGACTTCAATCTAAAGACAGCCCCAGACTATAAGATACCTGAGCACATGAGAATAAATGCTGCCAAGAAAGAAGAGGAACTGGGACAGCTAGACTCTATGACCTATGCAAAGAAAAAGCACATGAACAAGTCCATCCTCTCTCTTTGAGACCTAAAATGGCTGTCATCGAGGAAATACAGTGCCTGGTACAAGAGCTGAAGA
The DNA here is from genome assembly GCF_036850995.1 of Saccopteryx leptura. Taxonomy (NCBI): domain Eukaryota; kingdom Metazoa; phylum Chordata; class Mammalia; order Chiroptera; family Emballonuridae; genus Saccopteryx; species Saccopteryx leptura. The sequence goes on from NC_089504.1 coordinate 328,315,084, forward strand.
ACATTCAGTCAACTCTTCACATATCCAAGCACATCCCCATTCCGCAAATCCCTCAGATACACCCAGAAGAAGTTCCTGAAAAGAGATTTCACTATGATGAAGAAACTCTCCTAGCTTTTAAGCAACAGCAGATGAAAAATGAGGATGGAAAGACCCCTCAAGTGGAACAGGAAGGGTCCACTGGCTCAAGTGGACGATTCCTTAGACTCACGTCTGTAAAGGATGGGGATTTGACAACACGAGATTCATTATCTAGATCAGGGGTCCCCAAACTTTTTACACAGGGGGCCAGTTCACTGTCCCTCAGACAGTTGGAGGGCCGGACTATGAAAAAAAAACTATGAACAAATCCCTATGCACACTGCACATATCTTATTTTAAAGTAAAAAACAAAACGAGAACAAAGACAATATTTAAAATAAAGAACAAGTAAATTTAAATCAACAAACTGACCAGTATTTCAATGGGAACTATGCTCCTCTCACTGACCACCAATGAAAGAGGTGCCCCTTCCGGAAGTGCTGCGAGGGCCAGATAAATGGCCTCAGGGGGCCGCATGTGGCCCGCGGGCCGTAGTTTGGGGACCCCTGATCTATATCATCAAAGGCATCGTTGGTCACTCTAGATATTCCAAAGTTAACGGAATTTGCAAAAGCAGATCCAATTGATGTAGAGCTAGAGATTATGAAGAGAAAAGAGATTAAAAATCTGTATATGCAACAGTATTTGACCAACAGGATCAAAGAACTGATTGTCACTTTTGATGCAGAATTCCATCTGAGACATCAGAAACTGAAACTAGATACTCAGATGAAATTATCTGACCTACACCATGTCACATTATTTCAAGAACTGCTTCTCCTCAAGAATTTTGAAAAACAGGAGAACATATTTCAAGAGCACGTTAATTCATTAGACAAAGAGGAACAGGATATGCAATGGAGAATAACGAAATTCTTAAGGATATGAAAGAGAAAAAGAATGAAATCACCAGGCTGCAGGATCAAGAAAAGGCCGTCTATGCTGGTTTCCAAACAGTCCTTGGAGAAAATAATAAATTTGCTGGCTTCCTTATGAAGGTCCTAAAGAAGATGATAAAGCGGATAAAGAAAAAGGAGGTTGAAAATGATGCCAATGAAGATGAGGAGAGTGAGGATGAATCTAGCCTGGAGAGTGAAGAAGATGAGTCTGAATCTGAAGATGAGGTCTTTGATTATTCTATCTGTCCAACAAATTGTGATGCGGGTCTTTTTGAACTGGCACTTCAACTTCGAGAGAAAAGGCTGGACATTGAGGAGGCTTTAGTAGAAGAAAGGAAAATTATTGATAACTTCAAAAAGGAGTATGATACATTGTCCAAAAAAGTCAAAACTGTGGTGAGGAATCTGAATGCTGCAGAGGAGGCCCTGGAGGCATATCAACGAGAGAAGCAGCAGAGGCTGAATGAACTGCTGGTTGTAATTCCGCTCAAGCTGCACCAGATAGAGCATGTGCTATCTGGAGAAATACCCAGTGATCTTTCTGGAACTTTGGTCTTTTCTAACCACTCCTTGGGACAGCTTCAGGAACGAATCGTACAACTCCAGGAGGAGAATTCCAAGCAGCAAAAACTTAACACAGAATTCTGGCAGAGACGTAAACAGCTTTTTCGAGAGAAGAGAGAGATGGCAAAAACTATACACAAAATAGAAGAAACAGTCCGTCAACTAATGATTAGCAAGTTTGGTCATGTGATAGACCTAGCAGCTCTTCAGACACTTTCTGTGAATACAACGCCTGAAGAACTCAAGATCAAAAAACTTCGAAAGGAGCTATTCAATACAAAGGAAATGAAGAAGTGGGAGGAAAAGATTGCTCAAGTGCGATGGGAACTGATGACAAAGACAAAAGAACACACCAAAAAGCTTCACCAGGTGAATGATCTATGTATTGAAAAGAAGAAACTCGATTCTCAGTTGAATACACTACAGAACCAGCAGGGCAATGTCTCTCAGAGCTCTCGGAAAGTCGATATTGTGGCAAGAGAGAAGGTCACTGAGTTGGTCCAACTCCAGGCAGAAAGGATTTTGGCCTTAAAGGAAGAGATTGCTGTTTTGCGTAAGAAAGGGGGCCTTACCCTCCCACCCATTCGGTCTCCACAAGAGAACAGATGAATTATGTTGCTTCTTTTCTCAAATCCATCCAATATTTTGGACAGAAAATTCACCAGAAATTGTTTGTCTCCTTCAACAATCCTGTTGTTTTTAAGTAAACTAATCTAAAAGTCTAAAACGAGATCCAGGCATGTAGCACCCAACATCTATTATTGAACTGATCCATTACTTACTAGATTGAATATGAAGTCTCAGAAGGCTATATCGCAAACTGTAAGAAAACACTTTAAATGTTTTAGGAATTTTTTTTCCTTTTGGTTACCTGAATTTTTAGGCATTGGCAGGAAAAACTATCACTGAGAGCATTAGCCCAGCCCCTTTTTGTTGTTAAAGTCAGGGGGCTAGAAGGTGAGTTACAGGCCAGATCTGAGGGCCCCTGAATTAATTAGCTAACGGAAGATCGAGAGCAATAGCCCTATCCCTCTCCTGGAAGCGATTGTGTCTGGTCATATCTTATTTGTTACCTGCTCTACTTCTCCTTTCCTATAATTTCCATGTTACTTCAAATCCTTTTTTTTTTTTTATTCTTAAAATATTTTTCTGAAAATCCTGTTGCATCTCAATGAGTTTTCCCAATTTAGCTTTGGATGGAAAAAGGATGCAAACCGTCTACCAGCGGGCACCCCATTTCTTCTGGCCAGCAGAGGGCGTGCTTGCCCTAGATTGCTGGATCCTGGGGCTCTCCTAGGGTCTTATGAAATTCATGACAAAGTTAGAAGTGAGAGTCTGACACCACACCCCTTAAAGAGATGATCTCAAGTGGCATTTCATCTGTAACCCAACTCTACTGAAATGGAGAGGATACACTGCAAGCTTCAGCCTCTATTTAGTTCCAGGTATAGAGGAGGATCCTGTGGTTGGACAACAAGAAGTAAATGTTTAAAATATCGACCAAGGAGTCAACTCTTCTGGCAATATTGGTATATCTTTGGGAAGAAGGGAAGTGAATTTTATCAGGTACCATGTGTTCATCATGTGTAGCATAACACAACTAAATGGAGAAAATACTTGGTCTTCAACACACACATACACCTATATAGAAATATATGCCTTTGATGAGACCAAGTTTTACCTTAAGTCCTGTCAATAAAAGAACTGAGAAAGCTAAAAGAAAAAAAAATGAAAAAGAAAAAAAAAGTCTGAGGAAACTCTTAGAGAGCTCTGTGACAACATGATGGGAAGTAACATCTGCATCATAGGAGTTCCTGAAGAAGAAGAGAAAGAACAAGGGATAGAGACTTTGTTCAATCATATCATAGCTGAAAACTTCCCTAAATTAATGCAGGACAAACTCTCCCAAGTTCAAGAAGCACAAAGAAGTCCATTAAAGAGAAACCCAAAGAAATCTACACCAAGACACATCATAATTAAAATACCAAGCTAAGTGATAAAGAGAAAATATTAAAGCTGTAAGCAAGAGAAAAAAAAGCTATCACCTACAAAGGAGCCCCCATAAGGATGACAACTGACTTCTCAACAGAAACACTGAGGCCAGAATGGAATGGCAAGAAATATTCCAAGTAATGCAGAAGAAGAGCATACAACCAAGACTACTTTATCCAGCAAGGCTGTCATTTAGAATTAAAGAAGAAATAAAGCTTCCTAGACAAAAAAAAAAAAAAAACTCATGGAATTCATTACAACCAAACCAATGCTGCAGGAAATGTTAAAAGGCCTGTTGTGGCCCTGGCCAGTTCGCTCAGTGGTAGAGCGTCGGCCTGGTGTGCAGAAGTCCCGGGTTCGATTCCCGGCCAGGGTACACAGGAGAAGCGCCCATCTGCTTCTCCACCACCCCTCTCCCTCTCCTTCCTCTCTGTCTCTCTCTTCCCCTCCCACAGCCTAGGTTCCATTGGAGCAAAGATGGCCTGGGCGCTGGGGATGGCTCCTTGGCCTTTGCCCCAGGCACTAGAGTGGTTCTGGTCGCAACAGAGCGACCCCCCAGAGGGGCAGAGCATCGCCCCCTGGTGGGCAGAGCGTCGCCCCCTGGTGGGCGTGCTGAGTGGATCCCGGTCGGGTGCATGAGGGAGTCTGTCTGTCTCTCCCCATTTCCAGCTTCAGAAAAATAAAAAAAAAAGAGGCCTGTTGTAAACAGATCAAAGTGAGAAAAGAATTTAGCAAAAGAGGAATACAGCTTTAAAGAATAAAATGGCAATAAACAACTACATATCACTAATAACCTTAAATGTAAACAGATTAAATCAGGGGTCCCCAAACTTTTTACACAGGGGGCCAGTTCACTGTCCCTCAGACCGTTGGAGGGCCGGACTATAAGAAAAAACTATGAACAAATCCCTATGCACACTGCACATATCTTATTTTAAAGTAAAAAAAAAAACAAAACGGGAACAAATATAATATTTAAAATGAAGAACAAGTAAATTTAAATCAACAAACTGACCAGTATTTCAATGGAAACTATGGGCCTGCTTTTGGCTAATGAGATGGTCAATGTGCTCCTCTCACTGACCACCAATGAAAGAGGGTGCCCCTTCCAGAAATGCAGCAGGGGCCGGATAAATGGCCTCAGGGGGCCGCATGTGGCCCACGGGCCGTAGTTTGGGGACCCCTGGATTCAATGATCCAATCAAAACACACAGGGTAGCTGCATGGATAAGAAAACAGGACCCATACATATGCTGTCTACAAGAGACCACCTTAAAACAAAATATGCACATAAATTGAAGGTAAAAAAAAAAAAAAAAAAATTTCATGCAAATGAAAATGAAAAAAAAAAAGCTGGGGTAGCGATACTTATATCAGACAAATTGGACTTTAAAACAAAGGATATAGTAAGAGATAAAGAAGGCCACTACATAATGATAAAGAAAATAACCCAACAGAAAGATATAACTATTATAAATATCTATGCACCTAATATAGGAGCACCTAAATATATATATAAAGCAGACTTTGATGGATATAAAGGGCGAGATCAACAGCAATACTATAATAGTAAGGGATTTCAATACCCCACTAACATTACTAGATAGATCCTCAAGAAGAAAAATTAACAGCAGACTTAAAGAACACACTAGATTAACTCGATTTAATAGATATCTTCAGAACCTTTCACCTTAAAGCAGCAGAATATATTCTTTTCAAGTGCTCATGGTACATTCTCTAGGATAGACCACATGTTAGGGCACAAAAGTGGTCTCAACAAATTTAAGAAGATTGAAATCATATCAAGCACTTTCTCTGATCACAATGGCATGAAACTAGAAATCAACCACAACAGAAAAGCTCAAAAATTCTCAAACACATGGAAACTAAATAGCAGGTTGTTAAATAAGAAATGGATTAAGAATGAGATCAAAGAAGAAATAAAAAAAAATCCTAGAAAGGAATGGTAATGAGCATACACAACAACTCAAATTTATGGGACACAGCAAAAGCAGTACTGAGAGGGAAGTTCATAGCACTACAGGCACACTTTAAGAAGCTAGAAAAAGCTCAAATAAACAACTTAACCCTGCATCTAAAAGAACTAGAAAGAACAGCAAGTAAAGCCCAAATGTAGTAGAAGGAAGGAAATAACAAAGATCAGAGCAGAAATAAATGCCATAGAGGCTAAAGAAACAATACAGAGGATCAATGAAACTAGGAGCTGGTTCTTTGAAAAGGTAAACAAGATCAATGAACTTTTAACTAGACTCACCAAGAAAAAAAGAGAGAGGACTAAAAAAAAATTAGAAATGAGAGTGGAGAAACAACAACTGACACAACAGAAATACAAAATATTGTAAGAAAATACTATGGAGAACTATATGCCAAAAAACTAAACAACCAGGATGAAATGGACAAATTCCTTGCAACATACAATCTTCCAAAAATCAGTCTGGAACCTACAAAGACCAATTATACCAAATGAGATCGAAACAGTTATCAAAAACCTCCCAACAAAGAAAAGTCCGGGGCCTGATGGCTTCACAAGTGAACTCTACCAAATATTCAAAGAAGAACTAACTCCTATCCTTCTCAAGCTATTTCAAAAAATTCAAGAGGAAGGAAGACTTCCAAGCTCCTTTTATGAGGCGAGCATAGTTCTGATTCCAAAACCAGGCAAAGATAACACAAAGAAAGAAAATTATAGCCCAAGATCTCTGATGAATTTAGATGCTAAAATCCTCCACAAAATGTTAGCAAACCAGATCCAACAATATATGAAAAAAATCATACAACATGATCAAGTGGGATTTATTCTGGAGAGGCAAGGCTAGTACAATATTCGCAAATCAATCAATGCGATTCATCACAAACAAAAGGAAGGAGAAAAACCACATGATAATTTCAATAGATGCAGAAAAAGCATTTGATAAAATCTTGCATCCATTCATGATCAAAACTCTCAGCAAAGTGGGAATACAGGGAACCTACTTCAACATGATAAAAACCACTTATGACAAACCCACACCCAACATCATACTCAATGGACAAAAATTAAAAGCAATCCCTTTAAGATCAGGAACAAGGCAGGGGTGCCCCCTTTCACCACTCTTATTCAACATAGTTCTGGAAGTCCTAGCCACAGCAATCAGACAGGAAGAAGAAATAAAAGGCATCCAAATTGGAAAAGAAGAAGTAAAACTATTATTATTTGCAGATAATATGATACTGTATATAGAAAACCCTCAAGTCTCAGTCAAAAATCTACTGGACCTGATAAATGAATTCAGCAAGGTGGCAAGATATAAAATTAATACTCAGAAATCAGAGGCATTTTTATACACCAATAATGAACTGTCAGAAAGAGAAATAGCCTGACCTGTGGTGGCGCAGTGGATAAAGCGTCGACCTGGAAATGCTGAGGTCGCCGGTTCGAAACCCTGGGTTTGCCTGGTCAAGGCACATATGGGAGTTGATGCTTCCAGCTCCTCCCCACCGTCTCTCTCTCTGTCTCTCTCTCTTCCTTTCTCTCTCCTCTCTAAAATAAATAAAATAAAATAAAAAATTTTAAAAAAAAAGAAAGGAAATAATCCCCTTTACTATTGCAACCAAAAAAATAAAATACCTAGGAGTAAATTTAACAAAGAAGATTAAAGACTTGTACTTGGAAAATTATAAAACATTGATAAAAGAAATAAAGATACAAACAAGTGGAAGCATTTACCATGCTCAAGGTTAGTTAGAATAAACATCATTAAAATGTCTATATTACCCAAAGCAATTTATAAATTCAATGCAATACCAACTAAAATACCAATGATGTACTTCAAAGATATAGAACACATATTCCAAAAATTTATACAGAACCAAAAAAGAACACGAATAGCCTGAGCAATCTTGAAAAGGAAGAATAAAGTGGGAGGCATCACACTTCCTGATACCAAGTTATACTACAAAGCCACTGTATTCAAAACAGTTTGGTACTGGCATAAGAACAGGCATATAGATCAATGGAACAGGACAGAGAACCCAGAAATAAACCACAGCTTTATGGACAACTGATATTTGACAAAAGAGAAAAGGAAATACAATGGAGTAGAGACAGCCTGTTCAACAAATGGTGTTGGGAAAATTGGACAGCTACCTGCAAAAAAATGAAACTAGACCACCAACTTACACCATTCACAAAAATAAGCTCAAAATGGATAAAAGACTTAAATGTAAGCCATGAAACCATAAGCATCTTAGAAGAAAACATAGGCAGTAAGTTCTCCGACATCTCTCGCACCAATGTATTTGCTGATTTATCTCCACGGGCAAGTGAAATAAAAGGATAAACAAATGAGACTATATCAAACTAAAAAGCTTTTTGCACAGCTCAAGACAGTAAGAACAGAATAAAAAGACAAACCACACAATGGGATAACATATTTGACAATAGGTCTGATAAGCGGTTAACATCCAAAATTTATAAAGAACTTATAAAACTCAACACCAGGAAGACAAACAATCCAATCAAAAAATGGGCAAAAGATGAATAGACACTTCTCCAAAAAGGACATACAGATGGCCAATAGGCATATGAAAAAATGCTAAACATCACTAATCATTAGAGAAATGCAAATTAAAACCACAATGAGCTATCACCTCACACCAGTCAGAATGGCGCTCATCAACAAAACAACACAGAATAAGTGCTGGTGAGGATGTGGAGAAAAGGGAACCCTCCTGCACTGCTGGTGGGAATGCAGACTGGTGCAGCCACTGTGGAAAACAGTATGGAGATTCCTCAGAAAATTGAAAATCCAACTGCCTTTTGACCCAGCTATCCCACTTTTAGGAATATACACTAAGAACACCATAGCACTGTTCCAAAAGGAGAAATGCACCCCCATGTTTATGGCAGCATTGTTCACAGTAGCGTAGATCTGGAAACAGAAGAAAATCTTACCTTTCACAACATGGATGGACCTGGAAACTTATGTTAAGTGAAATAATCCAGGCAGAAAAAGTAAAATATCATATGACCTCACTCATTTGAGGAATCCAATGAACAATGTGAACTGAGGAGCTGAATTAAGACAGAGGAGGTATCAAAGGGACCAGAGGAAAAGAGAACAGAGGGAAAGGGGAGATAGGATGGGATCAACCTGAAGGGAAGGGGGGATAGCGCTATGAGGAGGGGGCAAAAAAGATGTTGAGGGGAATACGGGGACAGGGAGATCAATTGGGGCAACACTAAAATCTATGTAAACACAATAAATTTAAAAAAAATTATAATGCAACATATGCATTGTTACAACATATAAAATTATTCCCGAGAAATATACAAAACTTCCTGCTTCACTCTTATACAGGTTAAAAATTAAGACAGAAGGATCAGTTCTAACAGTGGCCAACCAAAACCCTCTCTTCAGTCAAGTTCTGTGTGGGAGCTTCCCCACCAGTCCAATACCCCCATCCCAGGCTCTGATGAAAAAGCAGGAACAAGAGACTGATTGACCAGCACAGCTGGCCACCTCAGCCCACTGCCATATGTGCCCACACCCCCTCCTTAGCCTAGGCCAGACTTCCACCAAGCATTCGCTGCATGTGCTAGAAGCCCTGTGAATCAGACCTGACAATAAATTAACTCCTTTTAACTCCTTTCTGTAAAAATTACTAGGACTGGGTCCTCCCGCCCCTCCACTGTCCCGTGCGGGTCACGTACCTATGGTGGACACAACGGTGCCCTCGAAGTAGAAAGCGCCGGTGAAGTCCTAGCGTGACCGGGTGTTGTCCACGCGATGCCGGCCTCGGTGGCCTCCTCAGTGGCGAAAGAAGCCGCGCAGCTCCTCGCGGCTCAGGTTGTGGCGGCGGCTGAAGTCGGCCAGGCGCTCCTTGGCCTGGCGCTCGTGTGCCAGCTCCAGCGCGGAGAAGACGGCGGCGCCGCCCAGCAGGTAAAACACGATGAGCGCGTTGTCCTCGTTCAGGTGGCCCGGGCCGCAGCTGCAGCCGCAACCCCGGCAGGCCATGGCCGGCCCCCGCTGTAGCCTCACGCCGGACTGCTGTGACCGCGAGCGAATTCTCGCCCAGGCCCCCCCGGAGGTCCGTCAGCCCCGGGGCTCCCTGAGCCGCTGCCGCGACCGCTCCTGCTGAGCCAGCTCCCACGTCCGCCCCGGTTTCATATCCGCTTTTTGGCCGTCGTTGAGTTCTAAATCCTGAAGGTGCGCTTCTGCTTGCTTTTCTCCCCTTTCCCTCCCTCCTCTTCCCCCCCCCCTTTCCCTCCCTCCTCTTCCCCCCCTCCTCTTCCCCCCCCTTTCCCTCCCTCCTCTTCCCCCCCCTTTCCCTCCCTCCTCTTTCCCCCTTTTCCTCCCTCCTCTTCCCCCCGTTTCCCCCCTTTTCCCCTTTTCCCACCCTTCCTCCTTTTCCCCCCCTTCCCGCACGGGGGTGCGGGCGCTGATTCCGCCCTGCACCCTGTGCGGCTCAGACTGGGGAGAGCGTGGCGCGTCTTCACGGCCAACACCCGTGGAGCTGAAGTTCCCCCGGAGCGAGGGTTGGGGGGATTCGGGGGTTGGAGGGTAAGCGAGACCCCGCGGCCCCCGTCTACTTGATCAACTTTCTCAAGCCGACTGTTAGGACGCGGGGTCTCTGGCAGCTGGCTTTGCAAGTGAATCCACGGTGCTGCCTACCAGCGAGCATGTGCAAGTACGCGGGGGCGGGGCGGGGGGTGTTTGTCGGTCAGGCAGACGCAGGTGCAGGTATGCGGGGGTGTTGGTCGGTCAGGCGCCAGGGAGACGCGCTGCAGGATAAACAGCGCGGGGGAGGCACAAGTTGAGTGAGCACGTGGCTCGCCAGCTGGGGTTTGCAGACCAGTGCAGGGAAAAAAGCAAAAAGTACTTTTTGGTTCTCAACCTTTCTGGGCCTTGTTTTCCCCACCTAAAAATGAATGTGAAAGCTGAAGCTGTGATTACCTTGGAAAGAAGAAGGGGGGGGGGAGGAAGGGGAGGAGAAGGGGAGAGGGAAGGGGGAAAGGGGGGCAGAGAAGGAGGGAGGGAAAAGGGGAGAATAAATTTTGAGGAGTTTTATTAAGCCCACGGCATACATGGGGGATTCTTCAGACGGGGAGGAGGGAAGGGATGAGGGGAAGGGAGAGAAAGGGGGGAAAGGGGGGAAGAGGAGGGAGAGAAAGGGGGGGAAGAGGAGGGAAAAGGGGGGGAAAGGGGGAAGGGAGGGAAAGGGGGGAAGAGGAGGGAGAGAAAGGGGGGAAAAGGGGGAAGGGAGGGAAAGGGGGGAAAAGGGGAAAGGGGGGGAGAGGAGGGAGGGAAAGGGGAGAAAAGTGGGGGGTGACTGACAAGTCAATTTGGTCAGACAATTGCTTGGGTTGATTATTCCATTGACCTGAGTTTCGTCTTTGTTGTAGACCATAAATGGCAAAAAGCCTTTGTAAATTCAAGGCTTAGCAAAAGGCTAAGTTTTCCCCCCTTCACCTCCATATTGGCTGTGATGCTGAGTATTTGCACCCACTTCACTTGCTTCCTTGGGTTGCTGGAAGCACTTTACATGCCCTTTCTCTGACTCTGTTTGTTTTCAGATGTTGGTAGATTTCACTAATGCATCCTATTTTTGCCTTGGGAAGAGTTCCTGCTTTAGCCTCAGATGTGTAACTTTGTAACAAGGACTTCCTTGATTTGCATATGGCTATATAATAAAGCAAACTGGGACTATGGAGCTCTCAGATATTGCTATCAGCATTTGAAGAGTCCTCCCAGTCCCAATTTTTCTTAATGAGTATGTTTCCTTAATTCCACACAGTTATGAGGAGCCACGCTGGCCTGTGACATGTCTTGGCTCTGGGTAAATTAGGTTTGAGTGGAGACTGGGAACTGGAGGGCTGTGGATCAGGAAGGCCAGGAAGAGGACCTGGAGTAGGCCTTCTCTTTTCCAGGAGGGCCTGGGAGGGGAAGTTGAGGATCTAACATGGCCAGGTCTGCAACAAGGTCTTGAGGTATGCTGAGATGGAAGTAGCGGTGGTGATAGCATCATTCCCATTTTAAAGATGACTAATGGAGGTCAGGAAGCTGAGCCACTTCACCCAAAGCCACATGACCAAGGCAGCTGAACCAGAACTTGAAGGCTTGGCTCTTTCTGTTGCTTCTGTTGATGGAGAACTGAAAGTGACCTTTGCCTGATTTCTGGTGACCTTGCTCTCTTGTGGTGAGGAAAGAGAAATAACTCATGTGTGTAAGTGTGCAGCTGATGTTGCCCCAAAACCCGAACATGATCATTTTTTTGAAGAGAACTCATAACAAATCTTTAAGTGGTGTGACCCAGGACTTTGGGAAGTCTCCTAGATGAAACCTCCTGAGAAGGCCCCTGCAGAGTCAGCTTGCTCATCTGACAGGGAGCTCACTCTTTGCAAGGTGCAGTTGAGGCCGAGAAGAAAAAGCCCATTCCTTGAGGATGGAAGACCTGGGTCCTTTATGGTGGAAAAGAGCCAGGAACTCACCTGTCATAACACCCTCAGAGACTGTGACTGCCTTCCAGACATCAGTGTTGCAGAAGTCAGGGATAGAGTTGGCTTTGTGAAGTTGGCCAACCTTGGGGAAGGCTAGAGATTTCATTTGTTTTGGGGGCCAGAACTAAACAGTATGATCTTCTTCCTTCTGGTTTCTTTTTCCTGGCTGGGGACATCATTTGCTCACTTATTCATGACAGTGGCAAGAACAAGGGTCAGCTGTGTCTCCACACTGACAAACCCCTTCTCTGTTGGAGTGACCCGGACAGCAGGTCTGTGTGCTACTGACTCCAGGAACTCAAAGGCTCAGAGGGCCCAACTCCTACATTTACCAGGGAGGCAGCAGTGGCCCAGAGGGGAGACTGCCATGTCCCCAAAACCACACTGGTTTCCCTGTTCCAGTGTCATGTTCTCTGTCCACTCAAAACTGACCAGGGAGCCTGGGACTGAGCTGCTGTGTTCTAGCCTCAAAGGAACTCTTACCAGCTTTGCCTAGAGAGAGAGGCCCTGCTGGTGTCCGGGACAGGGCCTCTTGGTTCTAGGTGACTCAGACCTGCGTTTTGCAGTGGGAGTAACATGCTGAGTAACCTGCTCGGCTCAGCACCCCACAGGCAGGGCCTTTGGAGTGCACGTCAGGTGCAGTCCCAGCCCAGGCCCCTGGAGCCTTCAGCCCAGACTCAGGGAGGAGGGACTGAGGCCTTTCTAGTGTCTCCCTGAGAACTCGGAGTTGGAGTCAAGGCTTCCAGGTTACTAGTCTGGTCCTACCCTCATGTACTACCACTACAAATATGAATAATAATCATTCTAGGCCAAACACTATACTCCTGGCTTTGTATGTACTGTCACTTTTTTCCTCTACTGACTATAAGAAGTGGGTTGTATTTCTATTTTACATATGAGTAAACTGAGGCAACAGAGTGGCTAGATGACATGCCTGAGATCCCAGGGCTAGTGAGTGCTATAGAGCCAGGAGTTGAGGCTAGTTTGGTCTAAATGCTGACTTTGTCCTCTGAACCATGTGCAGGCTGCCTTATTCATTGAGCTCAGGTCCCATGTTTGGGCTGTAGCTCCGTAGCAGCTCCTTGGCCAGTGTGGCCCCACCTTGAGCTCCTGCTTGGGTCTGGGATGAGGTGGGCAGCACCCAAAGTCCTGTCACCTACTGATGTCAATTTTCATGCCCCAGACAGTCTCAACTTCTGAGCATCCCCTGATCCTTGGTTCCTTAGAGCTAAGATACAGGCTTTTGGTGACCATTCATCTCCTGCTGGGTGGCATTGCCTGTTCAAATCCTTGGCTGTCTCCAGGCTGAGTGGACCACCAGCCTCTTCTCGGTGCTTATGCTCTAATTCTACGACTCTGGGTAGCCTGACTGAGATGGGTTACTCAGAAACCTTGCAGGAGGCAGTCAGCATGTTAGCACACAAAGAAAGATACCTTCCCAGAAAGAAAAACATCTTTTATTTTCTTCCAGTAAATCAAGACTGGGAAATGCATTTGTTTAATGGGCTCTGTCCACAGCTGATCAAATTTGGTAAGTGACTTGGGGGTGGGGAAAGATGCTGACCTGATATTTCAGAGAGTGGACTCAGAGTAAGGTGCTTAGGCAGCAGTACACATGGGACAGTGAGCAGAAGGGGGAGAGGACCTGCTTGTGGACCAGGATTCCCTGCCTCTCCTGCTGTGACACACACACAACCACACATGTACATGCACACACCGGCTCGTGCACACACGCACCCGCACATGGACACCCGCACACGCACTTAGGCGTTTGTGCTGCACTGTCTTTCCGCTCTGGCTCTAGATCTGAACCTCTGCCCGTGTCTTTCCACCTGTCTGTCAGCCTGTTGCCATCACAGCTCACCAGGATTCAGTGGCCAGGCTCACCCCCCAAGATAGACAAATAATGAGCATTTTGGGGTGGACAGTCCTTCAGATTGAAGGATGAGAAGTGTGGTGAACAGAATAATGACCCCCCTCACCAGAGATATCTACATCTTAATCCCTGGAATGGGAATCTGTTTTCTTACATGGCAAATGTAAGGCCAGATGTAATTATAAGGGTCACTGTAAGAGGGGGCAGGATGGTGAGAGTCAGGAGCTATAATGAGGGAGCCAGAAGCTTGAGACATGCACTTTGGCGATGGAAGAAGGGGGCCATGAGCCAAAGTATGCAAGCAGCTTCTAGAAGGTAAAAAAGTCAAGAGAACAGATTCTCCTCCAAAAACTTTAGAAGGAACTCAGCTCTGCTGAAACCTTAATTTCAGCCTATTTATTTATTTATGTGTTTATTTCTTTGCCATGGAATTGGCTTATGCGATTATGAAGGCTGACAAGTCCCCTGATCTGCTGTGTGCAGGCTGGAGACCCAGGAAAGCAAGTGGTGTTGTTCCAGTCTGCGTGTGAAGGCCTGAGAACCAGGGGAGCTGATGGTGTAAACCTCAGTCTAAGGCAGGGGTAGGGAAACTTTTTGGCTGAGAGAGCCATGAACGCCACATATTTTAAAGTGTAATTCTGTGAGAGCCATACAACAACCCGTGTACATTAGGCATTATCCAATAAAAATTTGGTGTTGTCCCGGAGGACAGCTGTGATTGGCTCCAGCCACCTGCAACCATGACCATGAGCGGTAGGAAATGAATGGATTGTAATACATGAGAATATTTTATATTTTTGATATTATTATTTTTATTAAAGATTTGTCTACAAGCCAGATGCAGCCATAAAAAGAGCCTCATCTGGCTCACGAGCCATAGGTTCCCGACCCCTGGTCTAAGGCCAAAGAAGATGAGATAAAATATCCCAGTTCAAGCAGTGAGTCAGGAAAAAGGGGTAATTGCCTCTTTCTCTGCCTTTTGTTCTATTCAGGCCCTCAATGGATTGGATGAGGCCCACCCACACTGGGGAGGACAATCTGCTTTACTGAGTCCACCGATTCAAAAGCTCATCTCATCCAGAGCATCCTCACAGACACACCCAGAAATAATGTTTTGGGGGTTTGTTTGTTTTTTGTATCTTTCTGAAGTTAGAAGCAGGGAGGCAGTCAGACTCCTGCATGCACCGGACCGGGATCCACTCAGCATGCCCACCATGAGGTGATGCTCTGCCCATCTGGGGAGTTGCTCCATTGTGGCTGGAGTCATTCTAGCAACTGAGGTGGAGGCCGTGGAGCCATCCTCAGTGCCTGGGCCAACTTTGCTCCAATGGAGCCTTGGCTGCGGGAGGAGGAGAGAGAGAGAGAGAGGAAGGAGAGGGGGAAGAGTGGAGAAGCAGATGGGTGCATCTCCTGTGTGCCCTGACTGGGAATCCACCCGGGACTTCCACACGCTGGGCTGATGCTCTACCACTGAGTCAACCAACCAGGGCCCAGAAATTATGTTTAATCTGGGCACCTGTGGCTGTTAAGGTGACACATAAAATCAACTACCACAGAGGTCATGGTTTAGATCGAAGTCACAGACTGGGGTTGTGGGCTTGATTCAATCCATACACACATTTGACATGTCATTCTTTTTTTTTTTTAGCACATTTAGACCAACCTTTAATCATCATTAGATTTCATGTTAAGCCTGAAGTTCTGACTTATCTTAAAAAGTGAGGTGATCTGGCAATACTGGACTGGCACCCCTGCTTATTTCAGAGCCTCCCAGCCAATTCTGCTGGGGGTAGGTCATCTCCTGGGGGGCCAAGCCCTGTAGCCAAGGAGGTGGGGTCACTGTCATCCAAAGGGGAAGTATAAGCTCTTTGGACCTGGGTTTGGGGAACCTCCAGAGAAGGCTCCTCGCAGCACCCAGGTTCCAGATACAGCTTGACAAGTGCCAAGTGCACGGAACTCTCAGCCACACTGATCGGGACACTAAGCTTCTATTAATGTAGTCACAGAAGGCAAATTGCTTCCTTGGCAGTCGCTTGCAGCTGACAGCTCACCCAGACCTTACAGCCAGACGGAGACACCCAGACTGCTCACAGGAGCAGCTGAGAACCTGACACTTCCAGCCTGCTGTCTAGCTGTTGAGCAGGCATTGCGCTCCAACCTTGTGATGTGGGCCTTCACTTCTGCTGCGCTTCAGTGCTATCCTTCCTGCACTGGACCTAACCCACAGTAAAGGGCAGCGGGATCCCAGCACACAGCTGGGAGTGTGCTCCTTGTCCCACCTCCACTTGGCTCACTTCCCCAGAAGCTCACTTTTTTGGTGCCCTGACCCTACCTGGCTTCCTTCCTCAGCACATTCTAGGCCCCTTGATGACCTAGTTTGGATCTTTTCCTGCTTCTCCCTCCTCAGACTCACTCAGATGCACCACCATTTGGTTCTGACCTCTGCCCTAAGTACTGTGAACTGTGGTCTGTTACTGGCCAGGACCTCTCCTCAGTCACAGCAGCACCCTCTTCTGTCACCAAGGCATGTCAATTTTACTTTGTTGCCTCTTGAGCTTGTTTATTTCTCTCTATCCCCAGCCCAAACCGACACCTTCTCTTGCTTGGACTGTTACCTGGCCTCCTACCTCGGCTCTCTGGCTCCAGGTGTGTTCTTTCAACCCATTCTCCAACAGCAACCAGGGAATTCTCCTGAAAGGCAGACCTGACCGTGGCCACTCTGCTCAGAGTTCGTCATTGGGTCACCACTGATTTCAGGACAGAGCCTGGATACCGGGCACTTCATGACTTGGTCTCTATTCCCTCCTCCAGTCCCATGGCTCAGCAGCAACCCTCTATCCCCCTGCCTCATGTCCATGTTCTAGCCCTACTGGTCTATTCGCAGGATCCATGGTTCTCTCTGACTTGTGGGCTTTTCTACATATTGTTCTCTTCGGCTAGCATCTGTCCCTGCCCCACCCCTTCACCTAGATACCTCATCATTCAGTATAGGTGCCACCCTTCCCCCTCAGCCCCCAGGCTGGGCTCCCAGTCCACTGCTCCCATGAGACCTTGCCTTCCAGTCATAACACTTGACACCGTGAATGGTTATTGTTTCCTGAGTTGTCTGTCTTCCCCAGCAGGCTGTAAACACCACAAAGTCAGGGACCATGTCTGTTTTGCTCTCCATGATATTCCCACCATCTGGTTAAGTCTGGAACATAACAGGTGCTTGATGTATATATAGTAACTGAAGGAATGAATGAACGATAATGAAGACAAAGCCAAGAGCAGAGAAAGCCCATGCAAGTGAATAAAGACCTTCCTCCATGTTGATCCTGAGTTACCTTTAAATGACACTCTCTGGGCCCTGGCAGGTTGGCTCAGCGGTCGAGTGTCGGCCTGGTGTGTGGGGGACCCGGGTTCGATTCCCGGCCAGGGCACATAGGAGAAGCACCCATTTGCTTCTCCACCCCCCCCCCTCCTTCCTCTCTGTCTCTCTCTTCCCCTCCCGCAGCCAAGGCTCCATTGGAGCAAAGATGGCCCGGGCGCTGGGGATGGCTCCTTGGCCTCTGCCCCAGGCGCTAGAGTGGCTCTGGTCGTGACAGAGCGATGCCCCGGATGGGCAGAGCGTCGCCCCTGGTGGGCGTGCCGGGTGGATCCCGGTCGGGCGCATGTGGGAGTCTGTTTGACTGTCTCTCCCTGTTTCCAGCTTCAGAAAAATACAAAAAATAAATAAATAAATGACACTCTCTGGAAATACCCAGTGAGTTTGCCAGGTGAAGGGGGTGGGATGAGGAGCAGATTGTAGGAATCTTCCCAACTAGGACAATATCTTGTCCCCATGTCTCCATGGAGAGAGCAGGAGATGTTTTCAACTGCCTTGATGAATCCATTGACATTCCTGCCCACCAAAATGGAATGATCACAATGGGCCTACCTAATGTCCGAAAAAACTGAGACTTCCAGAGCTCAGCTTTTTTAACCACTGTACTATCCTGCCTGAAAGATGGCTGGGGATCAGACTGAAGTTCACATCCATGGGTGGGCTAAAGAACAGTGCGCAAACAGGCAAAGATCTGAGCTCTAGTCTTCATTCTTCCACATGGGGCTGTGTGACTTGGGGCCAATTTCTTACCCTCTCTGAGCTTCTATTTTATGTTACCTAATTGACAGAGCTGTTCTAAGGACTCATCTTCCATTACTTTGGGGCTCATAAGGGGCAGGGACTGGGCTTCACTAGGTGGGGTTTCCTAATGGTCAGCACATGGTCTTGCCCATTAATAGCAGTTCTGAAAACACAATAGAATTGCATTCAGACCTTCTAGATTTCAGACTTTTAAAAATCCTTCATGAGGGAGGTGCTTGAGCCTGGCACAGAAATCCACTTTATCCTCACTAACTGGACAATTGCCTCATGTCACTGACGTGTGTTATTATTTCCTCCGCTATAATGTATGTCTTTTAAAAAGAAAATTAGGATCTGTCAAGCACCATTACACAATGAACTCAGCAAAGAGGCCGCCAAAAGCAGTGCATCAAGCTAGAGTCCCAGCAGAGGTAGCAGTGGGGAGCATTTGCTTGGGGGGTCCAGCCATCACTGAATGACAAAGACAGCTCCGTGCAGAAGTTTGCCCTCTCAGGGGAGTCTCTTTCTGTCAGGTCCCTGGAAGCTGAGGGAAAGATCTCATACAACTCTGGCTCGAGGAGAAGAACGCACTTCTGAAAGTGCTCAGCATCCCCTGCCTGCCCCATTCCACAGAAACCTGTGCAAATGAGAAAGATCGGAGAATAGGTGTGTGCCATGATGGGAACGTTTCCTTTTGTCCCTGCAATGTCATGGCACCATGATGCAACCCTTAAGAATTAGATCCCTTTTCGATATGAGGAAAGACACTTGGAAAGACTCCAGCCTGGAACTAAGTGAGTCTGATCCTAGGACCCTGTGTGCTCCACACACCACGCTGCCTGCCTGCCTGCCTTCTGGGGCCTGTGAAATATGGAGAGGGGAAGGTCAGCGAGGGAGGGGCACTGGAGCTCTTACCTACGTCTGCAGGAGGCCAGCCTGGGACTCTTGTGGGATTGGTCAGCCACTGAGACACAGTCTTTAATTTCTCAATGTGCTGCTGGTTGCTGGAAGGGGCCGCCCTCTCCTAGGCCCAAACAGACACAACGTAGACAGTCCTGCAGTGGTGGCCAAGGAAGGCAGTCTAGATGCTTTGTCCTCAGTGGGCCCGCTATGTGGCCGAGAGTCCCTTACCCCCGCACATTTCTAGGGCTGGCGCTGCCTTGTCCTCTGCTCTTCTGCCTCCCCTCCTTCCTCCTGCTCCACTCCCTCTCCTGTCCTCGGACAGCACGTGGAACTGGGAGAAACAAGGGCCAGCCTCACATGTGAGGGAATAAACACTGAGCTGTGACAATCCTGTCTGCCTCAGAAAGAGAGGTTTTATGTGGGTTTTGGCATTTACAAATCCTTTGTGAAAAGGTCATCCTGTTCTTGGAATCTTTTATTAATGCTGAAGACTGGCCCCGAAAATGTCATGTCTTTTTACCATGATATTTACTTCAAAAAAGTATGACTAAGTCTCTGAAATTCTCTGGACCTAAACCTGGGCTGGGGAATTCTCAGGGGACAAATGGATGCTGGTCACCCTGGAGCTGGTGGGGCTCCACCTTCCCATCAGAGTAAGGGCAGGAGGGAGGAAAAAGGGCCATGTCCCCTGGGCATCTGCTGTCCACTTCTCCCTGTCATCCTCGCTCTTGTTCATCTCCAAGGTAAAGACCCACATGTTAGTGCTGGAAAGGATCTTAGGACCAACTCCCTCATTTTACCGATGTGGGGACTGAGGCTCAGAGAGGAGAAGGCACCTCAGTGACCCTCAGCAAGCAGGGTGCAAAGTGGAAACTAAGACCGTAAGTCCTGACTCTTAAGTCAGCCTACTTTCTAGCAAAATGTCACCTGCTCACTCTCATACTGAACCTGAGAAGAGGAAAGAACTTCTCCTTAGGCTCAAGGTTCTGGTTCCTGTACCCAGGGTCCAAAGCAGTCTGGTGTGAGAGGAGACATGGGCACGGGAGACCCTCCCCAGTGCTCTCGTCTGCCTCCCCTTCTATCAGCCTCCCTCCTCTGGGGTCTGTAGTGCAGAGTGCAGGGATACTGTCTTCAAAGAACTCACTATTTCTCTTCTACATGGTCCTGGTGGGGTTTGGGACAAGGGGTTAAATCCTGCCCTAGTGTCTTAGTCAAGTCAGGCTGCCATAACTAAATACCATAGACTGGGGTGTTTAAACAACAACAATTTACTTTCTCATGCTTCTGGAGGCTGAGGGTCTAGTGGCACAGCTTTCTCGATCACCCAAGCTGGGTATTTGAGGCCTGCCCCCCCTCTCCCCTTCTCTTCCTCTTTCTCTTCCGAAGCCAGTGGCCCTATTGGTTTGTTGGCCTGATAATTGCTCAGGTTGATCCGAGTGTGTCAGCCTCAGGCACTAAAAATAGCTCTGTTGATTAAAGCATCAGTCCTAGTCAGGGGTTGCCAGGTGGATCCCAGTCAGGGCACATGCGAGAGTCTTTCTCACTATCTCCCCTCTCTTGCCTAGAAAAAAAAAGGCGTCTCAGACTTTATACATCCTAAACTGAGCTCTTGTCTGCTTTCCTAGCCTCCTCCAGTCTCACTGTATCCTCATCCTCTCAGAACCAGCCCACAGACCTCCCATCCCCTTTCTCTCACACTAGTTTACCTATGTGTCCTGTCAATTCTAGATCCCAGACATTTCTCAATCTGTCCGCAGCTCCAGGTCTACCTCGACTTCCTGCTCCATCCTCAATCCATGCTCCAATAAGAGCCCCCCAAATCCAATCATGTCACTTCTACTTCAGGCTCTTCAGTGGCTTCTTGCCATACCCAGAATTAAATCCAAACTCTATTTTTTTTTAAGTGAGAGACAGAGAGAGAGAGAGAGGGACAGATAGGGACAGACAGGAAGGAAGAGAGATAAGTATTAATTTTTCATTGTGGCACCTTAGTTGTTCATTGATTGCTTTCTCATATGTGCCTTGATTGGGGGACTACAGCAGAGCGAGTGACCCCTTGCTCAAGCCAGCGACCTTTGAGCCAGAGACTTTGGGCTTCAATCCAGCAACCATGGGTTATGTCGTATGATCCCACATTCAGGCCAATGATCCCGCACTCAATCTGGTGAGCCCAGGCTCAATACAGATGAGCCCGCACTCAAGCCTGCGACCTCTGGGTTTCAAACCTGGGTCCTCTGTGTCCCAGGCTGATGCTCTATCCACTGCACCACCACCTGGTCAGGCAATCCAGACTCTTTACTGGGGGTTTTAAGGCCCTGGAAGGCCTGCCTTGTGCATTTCTGACTTCATCTCTGGCCCCTCTTTCCTCATCCACACCAAGTTCAGTCTAGTCCCATAGCTGTTGCACCTGCTGTTCTTTTGGGAAAGCTGTTCCTTGGCTCCTTCTTATCCTTTAGGTTTCAACTCAAGTGTCACTTGCCTCCACAAGCACACACACTAATGTCAGTACCTTCATTTGTCTCAATCTTAACGCCCTCCTTGTGTCCTGAGTGACTACTACCCACTGTGAGCTGGGGCCTGTCTGGTTCCTTCTGCCTCCCCTAGAGTGTAGGCTCTGTCAGAGGAGCCCTGACTCTCACTGCTGCAGCATCAAGCACGGAGCCATTTCTCGAATGAGGGAAGGAGTTATGGGACAGATGCAGAGCGGGGTGATCGATCTCCAGACCCGAGTTCCGAATGCCTCTCACTGACAGTGAGGAAAGAGGGGCTACCTGGGGACTAAAAACAAGGGCTTCTGGCAGAGGGTTCTGCACCTGCTTCTCAAAGCCTGGTTTTCAGCTCCTGTTGTGTGCTGCCCAATGCCAGGGCCTTCAGGATTTGGCAGATCCCACCCCACCCCTTCCACCTCATACCCCTTCAGGACCCCCAGGCTGGCATCTCAGTGCCCCTGAGGATTGTCCCACCCCCACAGAGGTTTTCTGCCCACTAGACTCACCTAACATAGCACTCTGGTTTCAGTGGGCCTGTCTCTTCGCGGGTATGTCCACAGTTTGCTGAGGTGTTGGGGGAGGGACAGTGGGCTCTACAGGTTTCAGAGGGAGGGGTTGGACTCAGAGTCATCTCAAAACCTTCCAAGAGAGCTGGTTCTCAGAGGCGCTCAGCCCTCAGTATTAGAGTCTGGGCTGCCATAGCCCAGGTTCTGGGGCTCCCAGACAGAGAAGCAAATTTGAGTAACATGGAGCACATTTTATGAGCCCATAAGGGGCTTTGCAAGGTGAAGGTTAGAGTCCCCGTTCCTGGGCTCCCTACAGAGAGCTGGCAGCTCCAGACTGGAATGGATGGACTGGGAGAGAGAACAAAGTAGATTCAAGACCCCATCTCCACCTGCTGTGCCCTTGAGGCAGCCGAAGCCTGAGCCAGAACTTGAACTTGGGGTTGAGCTTTGACTCTACTCGTGTTCTGATCTCTCGGGTCTGGGAGCACCAGGTGGATGGGGCGAAAGCCTGGGTTCTCTGGGGGTTGAGGAGAACCCTAAAGGGTGGGCAGCAGCTCCCTTTGATAATAGTAGCAGGAAAACAAATCATCACCCTTGGGGACTACCTTCCTGCAGCCTCCCTGGACTAACAGTTCAGGGGTACAGGCTCACTGCATGCTTTCAGTACCCAGTAGGCAGTTGCTCTGACCGCAGTGCCAGACTAAGACACTGAGGCATTGGAGATTTAGTGATGTGCCTGAGATTTAGTGAGGTGGCCCAGCTGAAATGTGTTCCTTCTGGGGTTGGTCCCAAGCCCAGGCAGAGCCAGGTGCCCTCACTTGCCTCCAGTCCCCCTCTTCCCACGCAGGGACCCCCGCAGCAAGGAGGTGGTAGTCACAGGCAGAGGACACAGGAGCCCGAGGTTGCTCCCACACGGCCCACCACATGGCCCACTGAGAGCTTGGCAGCCCGGTGAGCATGGCATGCCTGGCCAGGCCCGCTGGGGGGACTGGGCACAGCAGAGGAAAGCTGAGAGGTTGTTTCAATACAGGCCGCCCACTTGTCACCTGAAGGTGATTCTGGAGTGCTGGAGGGACTGGAATGGGTATGTGATTCAGCATTTTGGGAAAATAGTGGGAGCTAGAGGCAAAGCCCAGGTGAGTGCAGAGATAAGACACATAAGACAGGACATCACAGGCCGGGGGTGTGCCTCTCCTCAGAGACAGCCCTGCCCCCTCTCAGGGACCAGGTTTAGGGATGTTGCGAGATGAATGGTTTTAGCTGTCAGCCCCTTTAATGGTCCCCAGTCACAGGCATGTATATACATATGCACATGTGTGTGCTCAGATCTATGCATACACATGTGCGCATGGCATGTACACACACAGTTAAACCCACACAAATGCAAATGCATAAATGTACACATGCACACACAGGCCCCAGCCGAGCCCAGGACTGCCTCCGGGCTGCAGGCACCAGGCTTGAGGTGCAGGCGTCTGGAGAAAGCTCATGCTTCATGCCTGCCTGTCTGTCTGTCCTCTTATGCCCAGAGATGTTTTATGGCTATGGTTGGGACCCAGTCCTGGCCTCCAGGTAGGGTGACTAATTTGTCCTTGTTTGTTTGGGACTTTTCAGTTTTAACACTGAAAGTTTCACATAGTGGGAAACCCCTGAGTCCCAGACAAACCTGCGCTAGTCACCTGCCCCCCCCCCCCTCAGGCAGGCTCTCCTGTTTGTCACCTCTGCAGTGGCCAGGGGCCCTCAGGAGAGAGCCACGGTTGTGTCTGCTCTCACCCCCAGGCCTCAGCACTGATAAGATCCACCATGTTCACTGAACACCTGTGATGAGCCAGGCCCAAGGGTTTTCTTCTTGAGCACCTACTGGGTGCCAGGCACTATTCTAGGCCCTGAGACTATAGCAGGGAACACAGCAGACAGAATCATTGTCTTCATGGAGTTGACTATCAGTAGGGGGAGACAGAAAATAAAAAGGATACCTAAATGGTATCATTCATTAGAAGAGGATGAATGTTATGGGGAAAAGTAAACAGAGAAGGGTCCCTTTTAAGTAGGCTGCTGGGAAGGTGGTGTGGGGAGAGACCAGAATGGGGCACTGAGGAGCCCTGCAGATGTCCGGGAAGTGTTCCAGGCAGCGGGAACAGCATGTGCTCAGGGCTGGAGACCTGCCTAGCCTAGGAGAGAGCAGCAAGGAGCAGAGTGAGGCTGGGGAAGGAGAAGGGGAAGGAGAAGGAGGCGAGGATGTGTGCTACCTCTGGGCCCAGTAAGAACTCGGGGTGAGGTAAGGATGGCTGAGTGTGATGGGAGCCTTGGAGGGGTGGAGCAGAGGAGCCACATGGCCACTCGCACTTTTGCTGCTGCGTTGGCAAAGCTGTCGGGTGGGGGTGGTGGAGTGGCGACCACTGTTGAGATAGTCTAGGCGAGGTGCCATGGTGGCCCAGACCAAGGTGGTGGCTGGGAAAGTAGGTAAATTCCGGGGAGGTTCTCAAGTTGAGCTGACAGGATTTCTGATGAAGTGGGTGAGAGAGAAAGAGGAGGAGATATGGCTCTGAGGGCCTCAGCATGGCAGCCGGAATGAAGGAGCTGCCTTCCCCTGAGACAGAGGAGGTTTGTGGGGGGACAGCGACAGCTCAGTTTTGGGTGCACTGCGTTTAACAGATGGGGATATGGAGGTGGCGGGTGCATACAGGCATCTCCAGATAGAGAGGGCCAGGCTGTAGCTTAGAAGTAGAATGCCTATTTTACCGGTGAGGAAAAGGAGGCTCACACATGCAAGGGGACACACTTGTTAGCTGGGGAACCAAGACCCAGGTCTGTCTGGCTCCAAAGCCCGTGATCGTTTCACTGCCCTGTGCTGTGAGAGCTGGCCACCCTGTCCAGAGCCCCACATCTGGCAGTGGGGGCTGAGAAGGGAAGCCCAGCTCTACCCTGGCTGGCTTCCTTCTCCAGGGCGAGGCCAGGCTGAGGTGGGGGGATGCCCACCAGAAAGTGGCCTGTGTGTGGGTGCTGCAGAGGGACAGTGCCAAGTGCCCCGAGGCGCCAGCAGCTCTGTTTGCATAGCCAGCTGGCCTGAGGCCATTATCTGACCAGCTGAACCATTCAGTTAGCATCAATTGGCTCAGAGAGGGGCCCCTGGCAAAGATGGGTTGGGAAGGAATTCTGCCCTGTTCACGGGAAGGTAAGGTGCAGAGCCAGAATTGACCGCATGGCTATCAGTCTCCAAGACTCAGGGAGCCCCATGGACCTGTCTGGGGACCATGGGAATGCCAGTCCTTCAGGCCGTTCTTGTGTAGGTGTGTGGAGGGGGAGCCCTTTTGGGGCCAGATGGTGTCATATTCAGGTCAAAATGAGCCCTGAAACCTTGGGGCCAGAAAGGGTTGACCAGCACTTAGCTGGGGCTGCCCTGCCCTCCCATGCAACATGGAGCCTGTGGATGCAGAGTCAGCTGGGTGAGGTCTGTCCCCTTGGCTGGCTCACCAGCTGGGTGGCCTTGGCCATCCACTTCCCTCTGGATGCTACGTGTCCTCATCTACGAAATGGCACAGCACCCATGGGGTGAGGATTCCATGTAAAAACCCTGGCACAGGCTGAGGGCTAGGTCTTTCTTGCTTAGCTCCTTCCTGCTGGTAGGAGTAGGGGAGGTGCACTGGCCGTCTAGTCTGGGACTGGATTAGAAGTTCTGTTTGTGCTGGTTCTGGTGGGGAGCTGTCTGGCTTCCCAAGCCAAGGTGATCTGATATTACAGCTTCTTTGGGAGCTCTGGCTACTTAGAGGATGAGAGAGGGGCCAGGGTAAAATGGGGGCCTGCCACCTGCTTCTCTACCTCAGTACCTTTGCACATGCCCTTCCCACCCATCCCACCAGTCCCACCCATGGGACTGTTCATAAACACATTTTAGGAATGGGCTGCTGAGTGAACTGGGTGAGGTACTTGCCCATGCTCAGGCCACTCACCTCTGCCCAACAAGTCCTTCTCCAGCAGCTGAGGGGCTTTGGGGTTTGCAGGAAGGAGGACATGAAGACAATATCAGCTCTCATTCCTGCATATCTTCTATGCTGGCAGGGGAGCAGAGAGCTTCATGGAGGAGGTGACATAAGGACAGCAGGAGCCTTCCCTGAACTTCTCCACTCCCCCTGCACACCCCTAGGTGCCTACTTTGGGCCCGGCACCTGGCCAGACTGCCTAGTATTGTGAGACCCCTTATCTGCTAGTCTACGAGGACCCACCCAGTTCACCAAGGCCCCTCCCTGCCCTGGCATCCTGGATACTCCAGGACTCTGGCAACAATTGTTGAATGGAGGCAGGAATGAATGAGGCTGCAGAGATTCAGGAAAGCTCAGATATATGGGGGCCGGGAGGTTTGGGAGTAGCTAAGCAGAGCAGTCAGTCAGGAGCACACCCCTGGAGGAAGAGGAGAAGGAGAGGCTGAGGAAGGACAAAGAGTGGGGGAGATTCAGCCTTGCATTCTTTAGTTCTTTCGAGCAGAGCAACCCTTGCCTTACCCAGGAGGAGGCTGAGGAGTCTGATGGGAAGAGGTGCAAGGCTCCTCCATGGAGACTTGGATCCCTGCTAATTTGCAACCTTAAAATGCACAACAAATACACCAGCTTCCTTGTTAGTGCATTAATCAGTGATCAGTGGGTTGGGGCTCCCATGGACCACATGGAGGGGGCACAAGAGGAGTCTCGGCAATGCAGTGCCAGCCTCTCTGGGAAGGAACCCAGCAGGATGACAGTCTAGTGCCAGGACACCTGCTGGCTCAAACAGGGGGTGCCGGATGCAGGTGGGGTTGGCAGGGAAGGCTGGCCCAGGGTCTTGGAAAAGGAACCACCTTCCAGAGTGGAGAGGCAGACTCAACTGAGACCCACTCCTATGCCCAGTAGGAGGGAGCAGCTTCCATGGCATGGGACCGCTGGCATCTGGGCAATAATAAAGGATGAACAGGAGCTCTAAGTGTTGGCTGGACTCCCTGCCTCCTTCTGGGCCCCTCTCAAGAGGATGGGCATGGTGGCTCCTGCCCTGGGTCCTGCCTTCACCCACTCCCTACTTCTGACCCCCTCCCACCTGCCAAAGTGTGTTCACATGCCAGCTGCTAATAAGCGCACACCTAGATTTCTGGGCAGTTGGCTTTTTCACCCAAGTCGGGTCTTCACCTGGTTTCCCCCACCCCCCCACATCCCCTGGAGGCACCTGTCTTGAGGAAGGGGTGTTGCTGTCTGTGATCCTCTCAGCTTCTCTGGGGATCATTTCAGAGAGCCTCCTCCCAGAACCTTAAAGAGATAGAGCCACAAGAGCAGGCAGAGGGCTGTCTGCCCCCACCCCAGGTCATGGGGCAGGAAAATGTCCAGCAGTTGGGAGTTTTCTAAATTAAGAAAGAAAACCCAAAAATCCAATGTGAATTTTCCACTAGCTTGTAAGGGAGGAGAACCCGCTACACCGAGACAGGGCACACATTTGTGCATGAGCTTAACACTTGGGGGAAAAGACAGGCCCACCTCACGTGAAGGTCGGCTTGGGGATCCAAATATTCTGCCAGTCCCAAAGACCTGATGCCAGGGACCGGAACTGCATGATGCTCCGTGGACAGGAGGTCAGGTATGTTGTACATAACTGGTACTCGGTGAGCCAGGGGAGGGAGCACCAGACAAATTGTTATTTGGCTTAATAACCTCCACCCCTTGAGGGTGATGTGTTTTCCAGTTCCCAGGGATGGGCTGGATTGGGGAAACAAGGACAGAAGCCGCGCACCCTTGTGTGACCACACAGCTACTAAGGAAGCACTGGCTACCCTGGGTTCCAGCTTCAGTTCTGCTTTTCTAGCCTATGGCACCTGCTTATTTGTATATAATGTATTGATTTTAGAGAGAGTGTAGAGCTGGTGGTTGAGGCCAGGTAGGTTCTTAATAAATGCAGACAGATGGTAGAGGAACTGCAGAGCTGGAAAACGTCCGGCCATATCCATTTATTGGAGGCTCGCAAAGACAGGCGAGCAAATAAAAAAGGAAAAGAGCTAATAAAGGAGAACTTGCTTTTCTCAGTGAAGGGCGACGGAGCAGGAAAACCACAACTCACTGGCAGGAGAGCGATCTGGGAGACTCGCCCCAGAGGGACACCACCTGTGGCCTTACACAGACCACACACACACACACACACACACACACACACACACCGGCTGCCACATGCTCATGCGCTTATCAGGCAAAGTGCTTGCAGCCAGTAAACCAGCGAGTAAGCCTAACACAGCTGTTTTCCCCACAGAGGGAGTGAGAGAAAAAGATCAATTTGCTTTTCCATTCATTCATGCAGTCATAGGTTGGTTCTTTTATGTGTGCTGACCAGGAATCAAGCCTGCAACTTTGGAGTGTCGTGAGCACTCTAACCCAGTGGTTCTCAACCAGAGGTCTGTAGAGCGGTGTGGGTCCGCCAGAAAACTGCCAGTCCACAGCCCACCAGTTGAAAAACACTGCAGTCTAACCAACTGAGCTACCCAGCCAGGGCTTAACTAGTTATGTTTTAATGTCTAACCTCGTGGCTAGCGTCGGCTATAAATTTATACATTTCAAAAGAGGAAAATATATATTTTGTCAGCAATGCTGAGTACATTCTTTTAACACTATTTTCAGGTAGCCCGAGGAGGAGGTGATGTTATGACTCCCTTGCTTCACCTGTGTCCTCAGAAGCTGGTTCTGATCCTTCAATTTTAACTTCTGTGAGTTCACCTTCATCCCTGGGGGAAGAAGAATAAGGTTAAGGCTTTAACTTGTGCAAGGAACAGTTATAAACCATTCATTATTTCCTCACCTTAGGCAAGAATTCTAAATTGTTCCCAGTCACTTACATTTCGTTTGGAGGTTCATCTTCATCCAATGACTCCTTTTCATTGAGCCCCTGGGCCATATGTTTTTTCTTAATATTAGTCAATGATGTATAAAGATTTTGAAGCCACAGCGGCTGAGGGCTCCAAACACCGCCCGCCTAGAAACAGACAGGGAAATCTGAATTCTGTATTTTCCCTGCTTTGACCACCTCAGTACTTTACCCTCCTCAAAGTTACCTCCATTTCACTTTCTGGAGAGCTTCTGTTATGTCCCATAATTGGCAAAAAGCCCCTCGGGGGAAAACATATACCAACAATTAGTGATTTATACCATTTTCCATGTCTCTCACGTCACACAGCTCTGATCTAATTAGGATTAACTGGTTAGCTAGGTACAGAGTCATGAGAAAAATGCTCCAGACCTGGGACCTTGAAAAGGATTCCTTGCATGCTGGGCTCCCAGAAGTTCTCCGTGCCTGTTTAAAATGGCCCTGCAAGGTCTCTGGGGAGACCCTGCATGTGCCTCGGGAGGGGGTCTAAGGAGGAGCCACTGCCTCCACTTCACTGGCTCTTGGCCAGGTGCCTTCGTGCAGTGAACAGAAACGCACAGCCACACTGGGCAGAAGCGTCTACTCTCCAGAAGCATGTTACCTTGGCCCCCTCAGACGTAGTCTCCCATGCAGCATTTGTTTGATGGCGGTGTGGGAGAAGGTGCTTTTATTTTCCTAGCTGCTTTATCCGGTAACTTTAAGCACACCAATTAAATGCCTGAGTTGAACTAGCAAAGTTATCGAGCTTGCTGACTTTCCTACTGTAGGCTGTCACTGATGAGTGAGTTGTGAACTCAGTTTAAAGCTCATAACCAGCACTAAAGTACAAAAGTTATATTTTTCCAATATACTTTTTGCATACAAACAGAATAGGACATTAGAGTGCATAATTGTTTTAGAACTACCTATGTCTACATGGTGTGTGTGTACTGATTTTTGACATAAAATGTAGCTCACAGCCCAAGCACAGTACAGTTAATGGAGAAGTCCCCAACTGGAAAGGAATCATCTTCTTTCTGACACCCACTGACAGTGTGACCAGGGAGCAAGGTATTTCCCCTTCCCCCTTCTTTATTTCCTTATTACTAAAGGAAAAGATAAACTGTCTAAAGCAGTGCTTCTCAAAGTGTGTGTCAGGTCACACTTGTGCGCCCTAGAAGATTTTCAGGCACGCCCTATGCTATTCCAGAGAAATATGTGCCTGTTGGGGACCAAAAAACCAACAGGGTTTTTGGAGTTGAGATTTTTGGAGGACAGAGGTGTGGGGAATTGGCTGTAAACTGATAGTCTGCCAAACAGCCCACCTCACTTGCCTGATTAGTTTGCAGAAGGCTGTTAAGCTGTGGTGCTGGATTGTTTACACTACCCCCCATGTTCCCCCAAAAGATTGGAGGCAAGTTTCTTCTATCCTTTGTTTGGTATAAAGTTAAGATGATATGTATGGTGGGGGTTTTCTGCACCCAACACAATTAAGAGTAAAAAGAGAGGATTTCTTCAAGGTATTGACAGGGAAATGAGAGTTTGCCTTTCAAATATATGCCCAAACATTTAAGAACTCGCTAGGACACATCAGGCTCATGTTTCTCATAAACAAACACAAGAATGAAAAAACAGATTTGCGCTGGGACCAGCCACATTCACTAAATCTTACTAAGAATGTATCTATATATATATAAAAAGATAACTTTTTTGTCTTTTTTAAAATTTTTAACCCTACTCTTTTATGAATTCTAAAAAGCGTAGCTCAAGAAATGTATCATAAAAATGATATTTTTTTTTTTGTATTTTTCTGAAGCTGGAAACGGGGAGAGACAGTCAGACAGACTCCCGCATGTGCCCGACCGGAATCCACCCGGCACGCCCACCAGGGGCGACGCTCTGCCGTGACCAGAGCCACTCTAACGCCTGGGGCAGAGGCCAAGGAGCCATCCCCAGTGCCCGGGCCATCTTTGCTCCAATGGAGCCTTGGCTGCAGGAGGGGAAGAGAGAGATAGAGAGAGAGGAGGGGGGGTGGTGGAGAAGCAGATGGGTGCTTCTCCTATGTGCCCTGGCCGGGAATCTAACCCGGGTCCCCCGCACGCCAGGCCGACGCTCTACCACTGAGCCAACCGGCCAGGGCCTATATTTTCTTTAATATTTGACTTAATTACTATAACATGTTTCTCAGTAATTTGTATATAGTGTGCCTACAATTATTTATAGGGTTTTAAATGTACCCGGACTTCAAGAAGTTTGAGAACCACTGGTCTAAAGTGTGTCCCAGCTAAAATTCTATGAGGTTTGGATTAAGGAAACAGAGAGAGAAGGGGCCTGAGAACCGCAGGATGAGAAGGGAACCTTCCCTGCTACTTTACAGGAAGGACTCGTTTATTCCACCCTTCATCAGCCTTGAAGGACACTAGTGCCCTGACCCCGAGACCCTGTGGCCTTCCCTACCCCTTCCCCAGCGCCCCCACCACCAGCAGGGACAGGTACAACCAGGTCCTCTCCCGCTGCATCCCATTTTCTTAAAGGACTTGTGACAGCAGATGCACCTGTGCCAGTCCCATTCTATCTCAGCTCTGGCTACGGAGCTAGTCTCCCAAAATCCAGCAAAACATCAGGATAAATAAGTGTTCTCTCCAAATTTGGTGGTTTCTTCACTGTGAAATGAACAGACTGAAGTAGATGCATTCTAAGTTCTCCTCTAGGTCTTATTTTATATTTTTCTTTTTATTTTTATTAGTATTTATCTTTTGCTGAATTTACTCCCAGGTCATAAGTTTTTGGTTTTTCAGTTTCTTCCGGGGGATCTTTTCTTTCTGTGCAACCTCCTCTTCTGGTTGAGGAACAATCTCCTCTTTCAAGTAAGGATCATCCAAATGTGGCCGGGAGAAGTCATGGAAGGGCCGATCTGCCCATGAGCTCTGCGGTAAGTTCTGCGCTGCATCTTGGGAGCTCTTCACCTGGATGTGCTCGATGACCAGTGTCTATATCTAACCCCTATTCAGCATTACTCTCGGCATTTTTAAACATGTGCAGCAAGAATTCATCACTCTGTTTGGACCCCCATCCTGTGTCCAGACCTACTGTTTGGCCTGAATGCACCTTCCACCTCCACCATTTTAGACAATAGCACACATTGCTTCTGTAAAGTAACATCCTTCAGATACTTGGTGGCTTTTCAGACATGAATATCCTTGATGGCCTGAGCAGTTTCATGAGTGTTCTTAAAGTGAAGAGGAAGATTTGATTCGCATGACTTTGTGGGGTTTTCTGGGTCAAGTGAATACTGAACCATTTTCAGTGGTCACCTCAGGCTACTTACAAGAAAAGGAATCTCCTCTAGTTTTAAAATTCTACTTTAAAAACTGTCAGACCTGCATTACCTTGAGCTTCCTTCTCTCTCTTTTGCGAATCTGTGACAGATCTGTTTTGGAAGAAAACAACATCATGATTATTCATCACAACAACCCCTGTCTGAATCTTTATTGTTTCCCCTTCTAATGAGGTAACTTTTTGAGGACAGTAATTCTGTTTAATAGTCCTTGGACTCTTCCACAGTCCCTAATGTAGGGTCGTGCTTGCAGCTGGCAAAGGAGTTTATTGGCTGTTTTAGGTAACATTCAGCAGATAATCCCTAATAAAAAAAGACTCAGGAGAAAAAAAACATACCTACCAGAAATCAACACAGCAGCTTTAAGGTTAAGTACAAGGGTGAGACACCTGTTACTACTGTTACTATTCATCATTGTTAGAATCCTAATCAATGTAATAAGAAAAAAATTAAACTGTTTGAAAGAGACAAGACAAAACATTTAATTATGAGACAGTGCACAACCTAATAAGCCCAAGAGCATTGATTAAAATTTTATCGCAAGTAACATGACAATTCAGTAAGATGGCTAAATCCAAAATCATGAGCTCCACATGGAAAAATTAATAGCTTTCCTATACATGACAAATAACTAGTTAGAAAATGAAAGAAAAGGCTCATTTATAATATCAATAAAAATGCATAAAGTACCAAGGAATAAACTTCAAAAGAAATGTCTAAGACTTATGTGTTGGAAACTTTAAAACTTCTGAAGGACACTAGGAAGAATACTCAACATGAGATACAGCATTCCTGGAATATTGTAATGTATCAATTCTCTAATTAACCTACAAATGCAATGTAATCCTATTCACATTCCAACACAGTTTGTTAAACAAAAACTGGCCAGCTGACATTTCGTAGAGAAAATAATTCAAGAATAGCTATGAAATGTATGAAAAACTAAGATAAAGCAGGAGCTTACACTACTAAATACCAAAATGTGCTATAAAGGAACTGGAATCTCCTAGTGACACTGCTACTGGTACAGAAAAGATAACTGGCTCAGCAGATTAGACTCAGACAAAGGTAATATTTTAGGTCAGTGAACAGAGAATAAGCCAGTCAATAAATGATTTTACAACACTTGGATCTTCATGTAGGGGGAAAACTCAGCCACACTAAAAACAAAACCAATAATTGACAGATTTTTAAAAATTATTAAAAATAATTTTAAAAGAAAACCTAAAAATTATACATAACAAGAAATGTTAGGAAAAGGACTAGAAGAAAATATCAGTACTTTCATACCAGGAGGTAACAAAGGCCTCACTAAGAAAACCCACAGCCCATAAGCCATAAGAGGACTGGCAGATATGGTGACACATGAACAATACACACCCTATTCTTCACAGCCCTTGCCCTCTTCTCCCCTGGATTATTTTTTTCCTTTTAATATTAAATATCTTGATCCTTTCAATGACTTCATGAATTTAAATATTTCAAATATTCCTCAGTGTTTCTGGCTTAAGGAGACAGAACACTGGAGTAAGAAGCACAGGCTTTGCAGTCACACCACACTGGGTTCTACTTTCGGTTTTGCCACTGGGACCTTAGGTTGATGTCTTTCATCTATGGAGGAAGGAGGTCATATCGTCCTCAGGTGATTGTGGGGATTGAATCAGACAATATATGGAAAATTCCGTATTCTATACTTGGCATAAACCAGTGCTAAATTTGCTAATTGTGTCACAGACAAGGTGTTCCTATCTGTCAAACGGTTCTGCCTGTGGTAGTGAGCTCAGAAAGCTCTTCACTACCACCAGATTATAAAAATGTTGCTTCTATTTTT
Source organism: Saccopteryx leptura (assembly GCF_036850995.1). NCBI lineage: Eukaryota > Metazoa > Chordata > Mammalia > Chiroptera > Emballonuridae > Saccopteryx > Saccopteryx leptura. Next base: position 328,349,013 of record NC_089504.1, read on the forward strand.
TTCTAGTACTTTCACAGGTTCTATTTTTTCTACATTTACGTAAATACATTTGTTTAAGGTGAGAAATACAGATGTGCTGTTGTTATTCCCTCCTCAAATAGTTTGGTTGCTCTTGCATTGCCACTTCTGCATTTTCTTTTATTGATTAGAATATTAAAAGGTGACATTTCCTTCCTTATTTTTTTTTTTTTTTTTTGCAAGTAATGAAAGAATTTATTATGATTTCAGGAAGAAAGTCAAAGAAAAGGGGGCCTTGGAGACAGGTTCAGGGGGTTAACTGGGGATGAGCTGCCACCACCCACTGCTCCCCTGGTTGCAAGTCTTCTGGGGACCCCTGCAGCTTAGGAGAAAGAGAGAATGAGGACAAAGTGCCTGGGGGTGAAGGTGAGAGTAGTGGGGGAAGAAGGTGCAGGCATGCTCTTGGAAGGGAGAGCACTGAAAGGTGACATTTCAAAAGTCTTAGGAACACATGATCTATCTATTGCTGGGCTCTGTATGCCACTTCAAATGAATATTAGGTAGCATTACTGGTTGTGGTCTTGACAAAATGCCTCTTCCTCATTTGGACATCATTACTCTTCACTACAAAACAAAACATGGCATGATCCATGTCCTCAAAGGCTTATATGGTATAAGTGGAGAGAGGAAATAATAAAACCTCATAAATAAGTACAAATGCAAATTTCAACTATCGTATTTCCCAATGTATAAGATACTCCCATGTATAAGATGCGCCTTAATTTTGGGGCCCGAATTTTGAAAAATAAACTGTATTACATCAAGTTATTGAACTCAAGTTTTATTCATCATAAAATTCATACAACTCCACATCACTGTCAAAACTGCCATCCATTAGCTTGTCCTCATCTGTGTCTAATGATGAATCACTGTCTTCAACAATGAGCACAAAAACACAAGCAAAAAAGTGGGAAATGCAAGTAAAAACATCAATCACTGTATAAGACGCGCCCAGTTTTTAGACCCCAAAATTTTTGAAAAGAGGTGCATCTTATACATGGAGAAATACAGTACATAGAAATTAAAGGCAATATAAAAGATTATGGGAATGCCAAAAAAAACAAACAAAAACTATGTAGTAAGAGACATACTGTACTTGGCACTGTCTGGACAAAGGCCCTCTTCCCAGAGGCCTTGGCAAACTGAGCCCAGGCTTGTCCCCAGTGTCTTAGGCTCAGAAATCAAATTCTCTTCACCAAAAGAGATGTCACTTCTTCCCATTGGTGAAGTTTTGCCTTGCTGACACCACACGATTAAAATCCAGAATGCCAAATTACAACAGAATTACATCTGTCCCACAGACAGCTACATAGTCCACACATCAGAAAAATACATTGTGTACAGAGAGGCCACTCTGTACAGATGGACAGAGCATCACCCCCTGGTGGGCATGCCGGGTGGGTCCCGGTTGGGCATATGTAGGAGTCTGTCTGTCTGCCTCCCTGCTTCTCATTTTAGAAATATACAAAAAAAAAAATTCCTGGAATACAGTGTGTAATAAAAGAACAAAACGTATCAGTGTTTGCGACTAAAGAGAAATATCAAGTAGGAGTAGGTGGGAAAGTGGCTTTCATTTTTTGTTTGTGGGTTCTGAATCTATTTTAAAGACAATGTATTTTGGAAAGCTGAATTAATGATGTCTTACCAAGATGAGACACAAAAGCAAAATGAACATCATTGCTGCCACAGAAATAGGTATGGCCACGATGAGTTTTTTGTCAAACAAGTAGGATGGAAGTTCTGTTTTCATCTAAAAGATAATAAAAGAACAATTTTTTAAAGAAACCAGAGATAGAGAAAATAAAAGCTAACTATTATTGATTGAGTCTATTCTAAAAAATGGCTAAGGTTCTTAAAGAATGCACCAAATCTACTGTGTAATGTAATCTTAGCATTAGGATTTTCTTGTACAATTTATTCTGTATATTAGGTCCTCATTTATCTACCCTAGGGACAATGGCACCAGTCTCTAAATGAGCAGAGTGGGAGATCACCGTCTTCGCCAAAGTCACATGTCAACACAAGACACAGACTAGGCACCCCTGGTCCTCCTGCCGGTGCTTTCATGGCCTGTCCCACTCTGACTAAACGTCCAGGTCCCGTGTTTTGGGAGCTGTCCTCACCTCACTTGACTCCTGCTCTTCCTCTTCATCCTGGGCATCTGTCCTCTCATTTTTCAAGTGGCTCATTTCCCACTCTGCTTTGGGAACCTTGACTTGTTCCTCCTGCTTGAGAAGCTTTGTCAGGAGTCCTATTCCAGAAATCAGTTTCCTCAATTATTTTTGTAACTTGAATTGTAAAATTTAAATTTAAGAGAAGGGTTCCCTCTGTTACTTTTAACACAACTTAGATATATCTCTCCACCTTGTACATTTGAAAAAGGGAGTTTAGTAGTATTCTATATCTTCTAGATCAAGGGTCCCCAAACTACGGCCTGCTGGCTGCATGTGGTCCCCTGAGGCCATTTATCCGGCCTCTGCTGCACTTCCAGAAGGGGTACCTCTTTTATTGGTGGTCAGTGAATGTGGAGTACTGTATGTGGCAGTGCTGCAAAGCATGGAGTTGCTCACGGTACAGTACTACTTCCGGTGACGCGGGACCTACGCATCATGGCTCCGGAAGAGCGTCATATCACTTGTCACGGCTAGCAGTAACAAATAGGGAACCGGACATTGACCATCTCATTAGCTAAAAGCAGGCCCATAGTTCCCATTGAAATACTGGTCAGTTTGTTGATTTAAATTTACTTGCTCTTTATTTTAAATATTGTGTTTGTTCCCATTTTGTTTTTTTACTTTAAAATAAGATATATGCAGTGTACATAGGGATTTGTTCATAGTTTTTTTTTATAGTCTGGCCCTCCAATGGTCTGAGGGACAGTGAACTGGTCCCCTGTGTAAAAAGTTTGGAGACCCCTGTTCTAGATTTTCCTCCAGGAAATAAGGCACCATATGACTTAGTGCTCTAAGAACATCACTTGTGTCATTAAAATCAAGCTGCTCACTCGTAAAGGTTGACTGATTGCCGTCACTTTTTTTTGGAGATGTCTTTTCTGGTTCAATTGTCAGCTCAGTGCTGGTCCTCTTTCTAAGGATTTTTAAAGCATCTAATAATGCTGCCTTGGCTGTGGACAGTTCTTCATCTGTCAAAAAAGAAGAGAACACTTCTGATAAGGAAACACTCATGGGACAGCTTTTGTCAGTCCACAGCCTGCATCCGACTCAGATCAATTAGGAATCGGCAGATATCTCAGTGCTGTTTACAGAGGAAGAAAAATAAATCCTACCTAAACCTATGCTTGGAAATGCAACAAAAAGAGAAAAGGTATCTTTTTCAAAAGTGGTTATTCACTCACATTTCATAGCATGATTATAGTAAGTATATTTAGAATTATTGATTTGGTCCCCAAGGGACACCTGCCCAGTACTGAGGAAAAGCCAAGGCTGGAAGACACCTCTCAGGTAGACTCTGCAGATCCACGTGACTCCTCACATTCATGTGCCCCATCCTGTCCTCAGATGCGGAGGGAGCATGAGGCTTCCTCTCTCCATCGTGTCAGTGTGCTTGTGTTCTTGCAACCGTCGCAGGTGACCATGATGAACACCCAGTGCCAACATGTCCTCATCTGGACCTGCCATTCCCAACCTACCACCCACTCCTCAGCTTGGTTTCTGCTGCCACATATCCTGACACCCACAGCAGAAGGCTCTATACAGGAAAAACCACTATGTCCACACTAGCTCTGATTAAACTTAGGCAGGCATCAGCCCTGGCTGGTTGGGTCAGTGGTAGAGCATGTACCCCAGCCTGTGGATGTCCCAGGTTCAATTCCTGGTCAGGGTACACAGGAGAATCAACCATCTGATTCTCCATTTCTGCTCCTCCCTCAGCTCTCTCTCTTCCCATCCAGCAGCCATGGCTGGATTGGGTTCAACACGGCAGCCCCAGGAACTGAGGATGGCTCTGTGGAGCCTCCCCATAGGTGATAAAAATAGCTTGGTTGTGAGCATGGGCAGAGAATCGGCCTCAGGCAGGGTTGCCAGGCAGATCCCAGTCAGGGTGCATGAGGGAGTTTGTCTGTGTATCTTATGTCCTCTCACTTGGAAAAAAAAGAAAGAAAAAATTTGGCAGGCATCTAGGATGTAGGTTAAGAGATTTGCCAGGTTGTGAGCTGATGTGCAACACTCGGTAAGTCTACGGAATAATAATACATGGAGTCCTAAAATGCAGAAGGAAAAAGCAACTTTAGTCAGACACCTACTTTGCTTTCATTTCATGTCATGTCTTATATTTTCAGTTATACTTGGGAAACCATCCAAAGCTTCTGACCACATGAAGGTCAAGTGTACATTTGTGCAGCAGGGTTTCTTTTAGGAAAGAATTAAAAGTATTGCTGCTTGGCCCTGGCTGTTGGCTCAGCAGTAGAGCGTCGGCCTGGCATGTGGGGGACCCGGATTTGATTCCCGGCCAGGGCACATAGGAGAAGCACCCATTTGCTTCTCCACCCCCCCCTCCTTCCTCTCTGTCTCTCTCTTCCCCTCCTGCAGCCAAGGCTCCATTGGAGCAAAGATGGCCCAGGCGCTGGGGATGGCTCCTTGGCCTCTGCCTCAGGCGCTAGAGTGGCTCTGGTCACGGCAGAGTGACGCCCCGGAGGGGCAAAGCATCGCCCCCTGGTGGGCAGAGCGTTGCCCCTGGTGGGCGTGCTGGGTGGATCCCGGTCAGGCGCATGCGGGAGTCTGTCTGACTGTCTCTCCCCGCCCCGGTTTCCAGCTTCAGAAAAATACAAAATAAATAAATAAATAAATAAATAAATAAATAAATAAATAAATAAATAAAAATTAAAAAAAAGTATTGCTGCTGGTGGTGACAAGGTCAGAAAAGGACGTTGGAGTACTAAGAAAGGAAGCAGGGGCTTCAGAGAGCCCCAAACTGGAAGCAGGAGACCTGGTCACTAGGGGATAGCAATTAACACTTTCAGATCCTATTTATGCTCAGCTGTAAAAGGAGATGAAAATGCCTGTTCTGCCCACTTTTTAGTAAAAATGACTAATATATTTGGTCAAAAATGGCTTTGAAAAATAAGTGACACTGTCTTTATATAAGTAGCAAAGTGTTATTATTTATGATGTGGCCCAGATCACTGACAGAGACCCATATTCAAGCTATCAGGGCAGGAGGACACATTTTGGAACTGATCAAATGGGTGCTAATAAACCTAATGTGTACAAAAATAGTTAAAAGCACATGAGTGTTTGGTGCATAGAAAACCTTGAGCTTCAGAGCTGGTTTGGAGTGGTACAGCCTAAGAACACCAAGAGCCTCTGTCCATTAGAAGGGCTGGGAGCAGGTCTGCTGATCGAAGCAGAAACTTTCAGGTTCCAAATAAAATGTTCATGAAATAGTACAATTTGTACTCTATAAAAATTGCAAAAACAGCCCTGGCCGGTTGGCTCAGCGGTAGAGCGTCGGCCTAGCGTGCGGAGGACCCGGGTTCGATTCCCGGCCAGGGCACACAGGAGAAGCGCCCATTTGCTTCTCCACCCCTCCGCCGCGCTTTCCTCTCTGTCTCTCTCTTCCCCTCCCGCAGCCAAGGCTCCATTGGAGCAAAGATGGCCCGGGCGCTGGGGATGGCTCCTCGGCCTCTGCCCCAGGCGCTAGAGTGGCTCTGGTCGCAATATGGCGACGCCCAGGATGGGCAGAGCATCGCCCCCTGGTGGGCAGAGCGCCGCCCCATGGTGGGCGTGCCGGGTGGATCCCGGTCGGGCGCATGCGGGAGTCTGTCTGACTGTCTCTCCCTGTTTCCAGCTTGTTTCCAGCTTCAGAAAAATGAAAAAAAAAAAAAAAAAAAAAAAAAAATTGCAAAAACAGCCTGACCAGGCAGTGGTGCAATGGATAGAGCATTGGCCTGGGGTGCTGAGGACCCAGGTTTCAAACCCCAAGGTCACCACTGGTTCCTTTGGCTTGAGCTTGAGCATAGTCTCACCAGGTTAAGTTCAGAGTTGCTGGCTTGAGCATGGGATCATAGACATGACCCCATAGCTGCTGACTTGAGTCCAAAAATTTCTGGTAGGAAGCCCAAAGTCGCTGGCTTGAGCATGAGTTCACTGGCTCGACTGGCACCCCCCCAGTCAAGGCACATATGAGGAAGCAATCAATGAACTAAGGTGCCACAATGAAGAACTGATTTTTCTCATCTCTGTCCTTTCAAGTGAATCTGTCCCAATCTGTCTCTCTCAATATCTCTGTCTCTACTGCTAAAAAAAAAAAATTGCAAAAATAAGCAAATTAAAAATTTATCTGTACCTATCCTATAAAGGAAAAGGGAATAGAAACCTAATGCATACAGACCTGTTTACAAACTGTAAATCACTAATGAACAGGTTCTCATTTGGAAGTAAAGCACCAAGCAGAGAGCACAACGCACAGTATGTGACCATTAATGTTACTTCCCTTCCCCTTCCATTCCTTTCTCATGTGCCTTAACCTGACTTTTAGCAAGGGAGTATAATGTAGGGTGTTGAACTCTAAATGAATGAATAAAGTGCAATTACATTATTTAAAATTTATTGTTCATTAAAAATTTAAAAATTAAGACATAATAAAATTAAAATTTATCATCAGGCAATTCAGACTCACCACAAGGTGTGTTTACCACACATTCAGCTTCACAGTGCAGTTTAATTGTCTTGCTGACAGCCTCAATATCATTTTTCAATTGGCAGAGGCAGCAGAACAAACGTCTGGGTAAGATCCTACAAATGGAAACACAGAGAATTCAGTTAGTGCACAGGAGTTACTTGAGTAGGTAGAAGGGGTAGCTCAAGGCTACCACAGGGCTGTGGAGAAAAAGTTGCTGGGCCACATCGCCTGAACAGGTTGGTTGGGATCCACTGTCCATATGCTACCCTTGAATATTGTACATAAAGAGAGAGGAGGCCAGAAGTGCCCAACAGCAGGGGAAGAATGGCAGTGGGTATGGAATGCCTAGCATGAAGGGGAGAGGGATTAGAATTGGGTGACACAGATCTATACTTTAATTCAGAAGTATAGCCTCACAACCCAAAAGTCTCACTTAGGGTAGAGAGTACACAGGAAGGGGAAAGACTTTTAAGAAGGCCCTAAATAAATTCCCAATTTGTAGAGTCCATTTCTCAATTCCTAAGTGTGAGTGATAAATATATTAGAAATTACTCTGGGCATAAAAAACATTTATAAATAATAATATCTGAATATTCAAAAGAATGTTAATAAGGTATAACAGAATAATTTAAAGAAGAGCCCATGAGTGTAAAATGATACTCAAAAAAAGGCCCTGACTGGCTGGCTCAGCGGTAGAGCATTGGCCCGGCATGTGGAAGTCCTGGGTTCGATTCCCAGTCAGGGCACACAGGAGAAGTACCCATCTGCTTCTCCACCCTTCCCCCTCTCCTTTCTCTCTGTCTCTCTCTTCCTCTCCTGCAGCCAAGGCTGCATTGGAGCAAAGTTGGCCCAGGTGCTAAGGATAGCTCCATGGCCTCTGCCTCAGGTGCTAAAATGGCTCCAGTTGCAACAGAGCAACGCCCAAGATGGGAAGAGCATCGCCCCCTGGTGGGCTTGCTGGGTGGATCCTGATCAGATGCATGCAGAGTCTGTCTCTCTGCCTCCCTGCTTCTCACTTCAGAAAAATACAAAGAGAAAAAAAATGATACTCAAAAAGAAAAGAAGGGACTCCTGGCCAGATAGCTCAGTTGCTAGAGCATCATCTCAATATACCAAGATTGTGGATGCAGGTTCAATGTCTTGTCAGGGGTCAAACAATGAAAACATAAACAAGTAGAACAAGTCGATGTTTCACTCTCTTTCTCTCTTTCTTTATATCATTTTCTAAAATCAATTAAAATTTTAAAAAGAGAGCTATTTATAGAATAATACTAGCTACTAAATAAAGAAGGAATAATAGGAAAAGGTAGCACTTTGCAATTGATGTAATAATTGATTCAGACAAGAATTATTATACCACAGTTGGGTAATAAGTTGAAAGTAGAATCTTCACTGATCCCAAAGTATCAGCCCACAGATTATTTATTAATTACCAAGGGAAGAAGTACCTTTACAATAGAGTGATCTGGGAGATACCACCTTCACCAAGTGGTGAAACTTAGCAGCATTATGGTACACTTTAAGTGATGAAATAGGAAGGATGTATCACCTATGTAGGATTGTTCCTAAAAATGTTTACTTTGAACCTATTCATGATCAAACAGTCAAATCCAGACTGTGGGACACTTTACAGACAGACAATAGTCTTACACACATCAACAATGCCAGTGTCATAAAAGCATATATATATATATATATATATATATATATATATATATGTAAAGTCAGTGGCCACGGCCACTATTACAGCCACCTGGCCCAAGCAGGTTCGCATTAGATTCAGACAGATGGTAATGAAACAGTGGAGTCAAGAACTGGTGAGCCATCATCTTTAATCCTAGCTTGTACCCGGTGGGCAAGTAGAAACACACACTGGGAAAACACTTCCCTTTCCATTCAGGGCTCCCAAAGCCACTGACTTATCTGAGTTTCTTAGAATCAAAAGTTCTTAGCTCACCAGACTTATTCACCTCTGTTCCCCATCTCCTTCTTTCTGCACAAACTCTGCACAAACTGGCTTCTTCCTCCATCATCTTGGCTGCTTCTCCTGGCCTCCTCCACGTGGCCTCTCTCTGCTCTCCTCTCTGCTCTCTTCTCTAATGCTAATCTCAGGAACCAAGAGAGAGCAAGCTCCTGGTCTGCCCCACTTTATAGTGTAGAAATCCAAACCTTTAATCTAATATACAAACAAGGAAGTCTCTGATACAAAGTCACTTATCTGAGGCATAATGGGATTCCTCATGAGAGTGCACCACCCTACATCATGCAATCAGTCAAGGGTGTGGGGAAAAGCTTAGTTTTAAAACTAAGCCTTAGGCTATAACAACCCAGCCTGCTTACAGCCTGTCCCCCACACACAGTGCAAACACTATAAGCGAGCAAACATATATGTCATATTTAAAAATTTATTTGACCAACAATATATGTATTGGAATGAAAAGTGTTTTAGACTAAAGAAAACATGACATATGATGCTTGATGTTTGATTGGATCCTGGACCAAAAAAACCCCACCAGATTTCAGGAATATTACAAAAATCTAGAATATTCATACTGATCTCTTTCAACGGAAAACAGATCAATGGACGCACTGGGATTGGGGAGGGCAAGGAGAGATGAAAATACTTTTTCATGTGATAAACGGTTTGATTTTGGTGCTGTCAACTTACAGGTTTTCCAATGCAAGTGTCTCCATAAAGATATTTTCTACTGTTTTAAGCGACACCTCTGTTGTTCCCAGGTCTCTGAAGGAGAAAGCCCAAAGATGCATAAAATGAACCCAAAGGAAAAAATTCTACACTTAAAAAGACACTTAACATGTGATTTACTTCAGTCCAGCTTCTCTGTCAACCAGCTCAAGCGTTTACTTGCCAGAGATGGTAATTTCAGAGAGCTCTTTTTGAAGAAATTTAAATTTATTTGCATCATCAAATTAGTGACCTTGGTGAACAGTACAATTTTTTTTTATATTTCTTATTTTACCATTATCCCACTTCTCATTCTCAATTGTATCCACCATTGGATTACTCTTTAAAACAATGCATAATGTACAATTTACTCCTTTCGCTTTTCTGACATCAATGGTGTTTCCACATGCACCTACATGTCCCAGCTCTGAGTGTGTTCTTCAGCACACTCCCTCCCTCTGCTGGCTGCCCTGTCCACGTGCACCTACATGTCCCAGCTCTGAGTGTGTTCTTCAGCACGCTCCCTCCCTCTGCTGGCTGTCTTTTCCACATACACCCTTTCTCAATCATTTTTCTGTGCCAATAACTTTTTCAGTAATAACCCAGTTAAAATTTAAATTACAACTTTTTAGTCAAAATGCAAAATACTTAATCTTTGATGAAGGAAAGAACAGAAATCATCTCATGAGGCATGAGATGTTGCAATACTTTTAATGCTGGCAACCTCAAAAGATTGGGATCTTCAATTTTGTTTAGAGGATTACGATTGAGAATTCTGAAAAATGCAATGGAATTAAAATTATCTGCATTTTCAATAACTGCCATGAAATTTTATGTTCGTTTTGTTGGTACAAAACTTGAAGTTTAAAAAATTATTTTCTGCAAGATATAAAATGGCAATAGGGAACTCACAAGTATCAATAATTACACTAAATGTAAATGGATTAAACTCACCAATAAAAAGGCACAGAGTAGCAGAATGGATTAAAAAAGAAAATCCAACTGTATGCTGCCTACAGGAAACTCATCTAAGTAACAAGGATAAAAACAAATTCAAAGTGAAAGGCTGGAAAACAATACTCCAAGCAAATAACATCCAAAAAAAAGTAGGTGTAGCAATACTCATATTGGATAATGCTGACTACAAGACAGGAAAAGTACTCAGAGACAAAAATGGCCATTTCATAATGGCTAAGGGGACACTGAATCAAGAAGACATAACAATTCTTAATATATATGCACCAAACCAAGGAGCACCAAAATATATAAGACAGCTACTTATTGATCTTAAAACAAAAACTGACAAAAATACAATCATACTTGGAGACCTCAATACACCGCTGACGGCTCTAGATCGGTCATCCAAACAGAGAATCAACAAAGACATAGTGGCCCTTGCCCTGGCCGGTTGGCTCAGTGGTAGAGCGTCGGCCTAGCATGCGGAGGACCCAGGTTCGATTCCCGGCCAGGGCACACAGGAGAAGCGCCCATTTGCTTCTCCACCCCTCCGCCGCACTTTCCTCTCTGTCTCTCTCTTCCCCTCCCGCAGCCAAGGCTCCATTGGAGCAAAGATGGCCCGGGCACTGGGGATGGCTCTGTGGCCTCTGCCCCAGGCGCTAGAGTGGCTCTGGTCGCAATATGGCGACGCCCAGGATGGGCAGAGCATCGCCCCCTGGTGGGCAGAGCGTCGCCCCATGGTGGGCGTGCCGGGTGGATCCCGGTCGGGCGCATGCGGGAGTCTGTCTGACTGTCTCTCCCCGTTTCCAGCTTCAGAAAAATTAAAAAAAAAAAAAAAAAAAAAGAAAAAGACATAGTGGCCTTAAACAAAACACTAGAGCATCTGGATATGATAGACATCTACAGGACATTTCATCCCAAAGTGACTGAGTATACATTTTTCTCCAGTGTACATGGATCATTCTCAAGAATTGACCATATGTTGGGCCACAAAAACAACATCAGCAAATTCAGAAAAATTGAAGTTGTACCAAGCATATTTTCTGATCATAAAGCCTTGAAACTAGAATTCAACTGCAAAAAAGAGGAAAAAAATCCCACAAAAAATGTGGAAACTAAACAACATACTGTTAAAAAATGAATGGGTCAAAGAAGAAATAAGTGCAGAGATCAAAAGATATATACAGACTAATGAAAATGACAATACGACATATCAGAATCTATGGGATGCAGCAAAAGCAGTGATAAGAGGGAAGTTCATATCACTTCAGGCATATATGAACAAACAAGAGAGAGCCCAAGTGAACCACTTAACTTCCCACCTTAAGGAACTAGAAAAAGAAGAACAAAGACAACCCAAAACCAGCCGAAGAAAGGAGATAATACAAATCAGAGCAGAAATAAATGAATTAGAGAACAGAAAAACTATAGAAAAAATTAATAGAACAAGGAGCTGGTTCTTTGAAAAGATCAACAAAATTGACAAACCCTTGGCAAGACTTACCAAGGAAAAAAGAGAAAGAACTCATATAAACAAAATCCAAAATGAAAGAGGAGAAATCACCACGGACACCGTAGATATACAAAGAATTATTGTAGAATACTATGAAAAACTTTATGCCACTAAATTCAACAACCTAGAAGAAATGGATAAATTCCTAGAACAATACAACCTTCCTAGACTGAGTCAAGAAGAAGCAGAAAGCCTAAACAGACCTATCAGTAGAGAAGAAATAGAAAAAACCATTAAAAACCTCCCCAAAAATAAAAGTCCAGGCCCTGACGGCTATACCAGCGAATTTTATCAAACATTCAAAGAAGACTTGGTTCCTATTCTACTCAAAGTCTTCCAAAAAATTGAAGAAGAAGCAATACTTCCAAACACATTTTACGAAGCCAACATAACCCTCATACCAAAACCAGGCAAGGATGGCACAAAAAAAGAAAACTACAGACCAATATCTCTAATGAATACAGATGCTAAAATACTAAACAAAATTCTAGCAAATCGAATACAACAACATATTAAAAAAATAATACATCATGATCAAGTGGGATTCATCCCAGAATCTCAAGGATGGTTCAACATACGTAAAACGGTTAACGTAATACACCATATCAACAAAACAAAGAACAAAAACCACATGATCTTATCAATAGACGCAGAAAAGGCTTTCGATAAAATACAACACAATTTTATGTTTAAGACTCTCAACAAAATGGGTATAGAAGGAAAATATCTCAACATGATAAAGGCCATATATGATAAACCATCAGCTAACATCATATTAAATGGCACTAAACTGAAGGCTTTCCCCCTTAAATCAGGAACAAGACAGGGTTGTCCACTCTCTCCACTCTTATTTAATGTGGTACTAGAGGTTCTAGCCAGAGCAATCAGACAAGACAAAGAAATAAAAGGCATCCATATCGGAAAAGAAGAAGTAAAGGTATCACTTTTTGCAGATGATATGATAATATACATCGAAAACCCCAAAGAATCCACAAAAAGACTACTAGAAACAATAAGCCAATACAGTAAGGTCGCAGGATACAAAATTAACATACAGAAGTCAATAGCCTTTCTATATGCCAACAATGAAACAACTGAGAAGGAACTCAAAAGAATAATCCCCTTCACGATTGCAACAAAAAAAATAAAATACTTAGGAATAAACATAACAAAGAATGTAAAGGACTTATATAATGAAAACTATAAACCATTGTTAAGGGAAATCGAAAAAGATATAATGAGATGGAAGAATATACCTTGTTCTTGGCTAGGAAGAATAAATATAATCAAGATGGCTATATTACCCAAAGCAATATACAAATTTAATGCAATTCCCATCAAACTTCCAATGACATTTTTTAAAGAAATAGAGCAAAAAATCATCAGATTTATATGGAACTATAAAAAACCCCGAATAGCCAAAGCAATCCTAAAGAAAAAGAATGAAGCTGGGGGCATTTCAATACCTGACTTCAAACTCTATTATAGGGCCACGACAATCAAAACAGCATGGTATTGGCAGAAAAATAGACACTCAGACCAATGGAACAGAATAGAAAGTCCAGAAATAAAACCACATATATATAGTCAAATAATTTTTGATAAAGGGGCCAACAACACACAATGGAGAAAAGAAAGCCTCTTCAATAAATGGTGCTGGGAAAACTGGAAAGCCACATGCAAAAGAATGAAACTGGACTACAGTCTCTCCCCCTGTACAAAAATTAACTCAAAATGGATCAAAGATCTAAACATAAGACCTGAAACAATTAAGTACATAGAAGAAGACATAGGTACTCAACTCAGGGACCTGGGTTTTAAAGAGCATTTTATGAATTTGACTCCAATGGCAAGAGAAGTGAAGGCAAAAATTAATGAATGGGACTATATCAGACTAAGAAGTTTTTGCTCAGCACGAGAAACTGATAACAAAATAAACAGAAAGCCAACTAAATGGGAAATGATTTTTTCAAACGACAGCTCAGATAAGGGCCTAATATCCAAAATATACAAAGAACTCATAAAACTCAACAACAAACAAACAAACAATCCAATAAAAAAATGGGAAGAGGATATGAATAGACACTTCTCCCAGGAAGAAATACAAATGGCCAACAGATATATGAAAAGATGCTCATCTTCTTTAGCTATTAGAGAAATGCAAATCAAAACGGCAATGAGATACCACCTCACACCTGTTCGATTAGCTGTTATTAGCAAGTCAGGTAACAGCAAATGTTGGAGAGGCTGTGGAGAAAAAGGAACCCTCATACACTGTTGGTGGGAATGTAAAGTAGTACAACCATTATGGAAGAAAGTATGGTGGTTCCTCAAAAAACTGAAAATAGAACTACCTTATGACCCAGCAATCCCTCTACTGGGTATATATCCCAAAAACTCAGAAACATTGATACGTAAAGACACATGCAGCCCCATGTTTATTGCAGCATTGTTCACAGTGGCCAGGACATGGAAACAACCAAAAAGCCCATCAATAGATGACTGGATAAAGAAGATGTGGCACATATACACTATGGAATACTACTCAGCCATAAGAAATGATGACATCGGAACATTTACAGCAAAATGGTGGGATCTTGATAACATGATACGAAGCGAAATAAGTAAATCAGAAAAAAACAGGAACTGTATTATTCCATACGTAGGTGGGACATAATAGTGAAACTAAGAGACATTTATAAGAGTGTGGTGGTTACGGGGGGGAGGGGGGAATGGGAGAGGGATAGGGGGTGGGGAGGGGCACAAAGAAAACAAGATAGAAGGTGACAGAGGACAATCTGACTTTGGGTGGTGGGTATGCAACATAATTGAACGACAAGATAACCTGGACTTGTTATCTTTGAATATATGTATCCTGATTTATTGATGTCACCCCATTAAAAAAATAAAATTATATAAAAAAAAAAATTATTTTCTGTCCCTGGCCGGTTAGCTCAGTGGTAGAGCATCAGCCTGGCATGTAGAAGTCCTGGGTTCAATTCCTGGCCAGGGCACACAGGAGAAGCATCCATTTGCTTCTCCACCCTTCCCTCTCTCCTTTCTCTCTGTCTCTTCCCCTTCCACAGCCAGGGCTCCATTGGAGCAAGTTTGGCCTGGGCACTGAGGCCAGTTCTGTGGCCTCCACCTCAGGTGATAGAATGGCTCCAGCTGCAACAAAGGAACAGCCCACATGGGCAGAGCATCGCCCCTGAGTGGGCATGCCAGGTAGATCCCTGTCAAGTGCATGCAAGAGTTGGTCTGACTGCCTCCCCGCTTCTAACTTCGGAAAACTACAAAATATATATAATAATAATAATAGTAATAATAATAGATATATTTATTTATTTATTTTCTTTTTTCTTTACCTATAGATCACCCTAAAAATTTCTAAAGCATTCGTTTTTGGGGAATGACGCAGGTCTCTAAATGATACAGTGAAGAACAGAAAGTTTAAAAAAAAATGGATAGCAAAGAAATAAATATATGCTCAAGAACTTTGCAGATTAAGAACTTAGGGCTGACCTGTGGTGCTGCAGTGGATCAAGCATCGACCTGGAACGCTGACGTCACCAGTTTGAAACCCTGGGCTTGCCTGGTCAAGGCACATATGGGAGTTGATGCTTCCTGCTATCCTTCTTTCTCTCTCTGTCCCTCCCTCTACAATCAATCAGTCTTTCTATCAATAAAATACCTAGAAGTGACTATGCTAATAGGAAGCTCTTGCTCTGCAGGAAGTAAATTAATTTATATAGTGTCCTCCATAATTCAAAGTACTTTTCTTTCATCTCTAGAAATATAAAGAATTCCACAGTTTAAATCACCCAGTTAAAGACAAAAATGGACTTATTCCTTGGTTTAGGAACCAAGGAAGGGATAAATAGAAAAAGAGCTGCTGAAACCCCACTCCCATCATTTAGGCGCATGTGTATTCTTGCAGCACAGGTTTTGTTAGATTGTATATAATCACCTGTTTACTTGTCAATTTCTCTGACTGGTACTGCCTGACATTTACTAGGTAAGACGTGTTTGTTTTATATGTAAGACGTGTTTGTTTTATATATAAATAACATTTTGTTTACATATTAATGAAATGAACAAATTTTTGACAAATTTTTATTCCAAATGCTGGAATAAATTTTTTTCTCAATTCTTTAAAACAAGTAAGGAAAACAAGAAAACAGGAAGAAAGCAAAAGATATCTGTCTTTTGGTTAACTTGACTCAAGAATCATGAGTGTACTTTTGCAGCATATTATAAAGGTGATTATCACAGCTAATATCTATTAGGCTGCTGTCATCTGTGATGAACATTTCACATTTAATCCTCACAATAACCTTATTGATAGATATTATTATTATCCCATTTTACAAATAAGGAAACTCAGGAACTGAGAGGTTACGTAACTTGTCCTAGGTCATCAAGTTAGAAAGAACCAGAGCTGGAATTTGAAATCAGTTCTGACTCCAAAGCCTACCTTGAACCCATATGAATGAAAAGGGTTTAAAATAGCTGCTACTTTAATTCTGAGACCACTAAATAGAGAAATACCTTTCAAATTTCATGTACTGTTTGGGAGAGCCTCTATGAGAATTACATTTTCTCTTTTCATTCCTGTTCCCAAATTATCTCCCATGACTAAATAGTTAACTAGCTTATAGTCATTGAGACTTTGGGGATTTGGAACCATGCAAATCAGTGAAAAGGGTGAAGTAAGGACAGCTGAAAACTCATCCCTAAAAAACAAACTGGCAAAGGTTGTCAGAATTATTTCAACTCTGGCAACCAATAGCCTTGCAGAAATCTAGGAAACATTTATCCAAGAAAAACTATTTATTTCCAAAAAAAAAAAAGAAGGAAAAACTATTTCTGTAAGAACAGTGATCTGTGTTGCTTTAATATGTCCTAGACCTTTGCTCTCCATCTCAGGGGTAACCTTGAAAATTAGTTCACAATCCCCAATGCCAGAGGAAGCAGAATAGAACAAAACTCATTCTCAAAGAACTGTCCTTTCACCTGTCCAGTGGTTCCAGTGGTGGGATTCAGCCGGTATGCAACAGTTCGGCAAAACCAATACCTCATTTTTTGTTGAGCTCAGTGAACTGATTGTTAAAATGACACTTGTAATCAGGGTTTTCAGTTGGGAGCCTGGGCAGCCACCCAATATGGACATCACAGATTTAGATTCCTTACTTTTTTTACGTTCATTTGCACAATAGCATATTATTTTTCTTTTTCTTTTTGTTTTTTTTTTTGAAAATTAAATTTAACAGGGAAACATTGACCAACAAGAGTACATAGATTTCAGGTAAACATCTCCACATCATTTGAACAGTCGATTATGTTGTATACATATTACCCAAAGTCAAATCATCCTTTGTCACCTTATAGTTGTTCCTCTTTATACCCTTTCCCCAACACCCTCCCCCATGTCCCCCTGTAAGGCCAGTGGCTGTGGCCATGCAAGTGACATTGGATTCGGGGACATGGTAGAGAAACTATGAGCCATTCCATTTATTATTCTTACAATGCAGACTAGCAAGCAGGCAGGGAAAACTGCTTTTCTCTCTCAGGACTGTTGAGCAAACAGGCTGGAGGAGAAAACCTTCTCTGGCAAACAATACCAAAAAATGAGACACAATTTTTAATGTATCTGCAGCCCTGAGGGCAAGCACCTGCAGCCTTACAAACTATACATGCATGGTGCTGCCCCGGGATCATGCATCAATCAGGCAAAGTATAAGCAAGCAAGCCTAACATGCCTGCTTGCCCAACATTCCACCCCTTTAGAGTTGCTCGCTTCACAATCTACACTACAGGTCTCTGCCACTATGGTCCCTGTGCAAGGAGTGAGGTACATTACATAAACAAACAGACTAGAGCAACATGAACATGGGGGTGCATGTGTCTTTACATACCAATGTTTTTGAGTTTTGGGGATAGATACCCAGTAGAGGGATTGCTGGGTCATATGGCAGTTCTATTCTTAAATTTTTTGAGGGACCACCATACTTTCTTCCATAATGGTTGTACTAATTTGCAATCCCACCAGCAGCGAATGAGGGTTCCTTTTTCTCCACAGCCTCTCCAACACTTGTTATTACTTGTCTTGTTGATAATAGCCAATTTAACAGGTGTGAAGTGGTATCTCATTGTAGCTTTGATTTGCATTTCTCGAATAGCTAGTGAAGATGAGCATCTTTTCATATATCTTTTGGCCATTTGTGTGTCCTCTTGGGAGAAGTGTCTGTTCAGGTCCTGTCCCCATTTTTTTAATTGGATTGTTTGCTTGTTTATTGCTGAGCTTTGTGAGTTCTTTGTATATTTTGGACATTAACCCCTTATCAGAGCTGTTGTTTGCGAGTATTATTTCCCTCTTAGTTGACTGCCTGTTTGTTTTGTTGTCATTTTCTTTTGCTATGCAGAAGCTTTTTAGTATGATATAGTCCCACTCATTTATTTTTGCCTTTACTTCCCTTGCCTTTGGAGTCAAATTCATAAATTGTTCTCTACAGTCAGGGTCCATGAGTTTAGTTCCTATGTTTTCTTCTATATAAATTATTGTTTCAGATCTTATATTTATGTCTTTGATTCATTTTGAATTAATTTCTGTGCAAAAGGACAAACTGTAGTCAAGTTTCATTCTTTTGCATGTAGCTTTACAATTTTTTCAGCACCATTTATTGAAGAGGCTTTCTTTTCTCCATTGTGTGTTTTTGGCTCCTTTGTTGAAGATGATTTGCCCTTATGTATGTGATTTTATTTCTGGGCTCTTGATTCTGTTCCATTTGTCTGGGTGCCTATTTTTCAGCCAGTATCATGCTGTTTTGATTATCTTGGCTCTGTAGTATAATTTAAAGTCAGGTACTGTAACGCCTCTAGCTTCATTTTTTTTCCCCTCAAGGTTGCTTTGGCTATTTAGGGTTTTTAATGGTTCCATACAAACCTGGTGATTTCTTTTTCTATTTCTTTAAAAATTGCCACTGCAATTTTGATGGAAATTACATTAAATTTGTATATTGGTTTGGGTAATATGGTCATTTTAAC
Organism: Saccopteryx leptura; assembly: GCF_036850995.1. Taxonomy (NCBI): domain Eukaryota; kingdom Metazoa; phylum Chordata; class Mammalia; order Chiroptera; family Emballonuridae; genus Saccopteryx; species Saccopteryx leptura. The sequence continues at coordinate 328,367,870 of NC_089504.1, forward strand.
TAGCAACAGCATATTCTAAGCACCCGTAATAATGTCCATTCAGTCCATAAGTGAAAAAAAATTGACAATCTACACTTATATTTGTTTATTCATTCATAAAACTTATTATACTTTAGATAATATACATTTTAATCCCCTTATGTTTCTTACTTCAGTTAACATATAATGTAAAGAGAAAAAGTGCCAGACAACCAGGGGGTGACAAGCTGTCATTGGAAATATCTTCATAACAGTTTTATTGGTTTTTGTCAGGTAATAGTTAAATTTTTTTCATTAATATTTTAAAACTCTTTCTTATAGCATAATCTAGTTGTGTGTACATCTCATTGCTTTCATTTAAGTATTAAATGTATAAAATAATAAACTACCTTTTAGTATATCATTCTTTTATACTTAAAACGGTCATTAGGGCAGAGAACTGGTTGTTAAAGTATTTGAATCCCTCCACTGGGTGGTTCCCTGGAAGACCTCACATGGAAGGTTTGTCTCTGACCTGATGGGAGTGGCCTAGCACAAAAGCCTCCCTCCTCAGGGAAAATTTTTTAAAAACAATACTGGTACATGTTTTAACACAGCAGCTGCTGAGCCAGCGGATAACAGTTGGAGCGAAAAATAGCCTAACAAAAAAGCTTAAAAGAAAAAGCTGAGAAATGATGTGCATAGAGACTCTGAAGAGCTTCAGCACATGCCCGGGAAACTGGAAGACCATGAGACATATTCCTGGAATCTAGAATAGAACTATTAGTGTTAATAAGTGAGTTCACCAAGGGTGCAGGATACAAGATCAATATGCAAAACTTAGCTGTACTGTATTTCTCCACACTAGAAATGAGTAATCAAGAAATGAAAAGAAGATAACAATCCCATGTATAAAAGCATCAAAAAGAATGAAACAGCAAAAATTTTAACCAAAAAAGTGCATGACTCATACACTAAATACTACAAAACACTGGTCAAAGAAGTTAAAGAAGACGTAAATCAGTGAAAAGACAAGCTGTGTTCATAGATCAGGAGATGATATTGTTAAAATGGCCCTACTCCCCAAATTGATCTATGGTTTCAATGTAATCCTTATCCAATTCCCAACTGATTTCTTCCCAGAAACTGACAAGCTCTTCTAAAATTGTATAACAATTCAAGGGACCGAGAATAGCCAAAACGCTCTTGATAAAGAGGAACAATGTGGGAGGCCTCACACGTGCTGGTTTCAAAACTCAATTCAAAGCTATGGCAATCACAGTATGTTACCTGCAGAAGGCTCCAGTACTGACATCCAAATTGATGGAATGAAATTGACAGTCCAGAAATCAGTGCTCACATGTACTTTTTATTGATTTTTTTAACTAGGTTGCCAAAGCACTCCAATATGAAAAGAATAGGCTCTTCAAATGGTGCTGGGACAACAGCACATCCACATGCAAAATAATCCAGTTGGATTCAGCCTACACTTCACACTGTTTATAAGAATCAACTCAAAATGAATCAAATACCTAAATGTAGGAGCTAAAGCTATAGAACCATTAGAAGAAAACAAGGAGTAAATCTCTATGACCTTATATTAGGCCAACAGTGTCCTAGAGGGGATACTAAAACCACACACAAAAAAACAAGGAAAGTAGATAAATTTTATAAAAATATAGAACATTTGTGCCTCAAAGGACACTATCAAGAAAATGAAAAGGCAACTCACAGAATCAGAGAAATTATTTGCAAATTATATATTTGATAGAGGTCTACATCCAGAACACAGAATATTGAAGATTAATATCCATGCATTTATCCCTAGTGGAATCAAAATATGGAGCCACTCTCAAGTATCCTATTTCCTCCTCTGGCCTTTAGTGCTGTCTTCTCTTCACCAGGGTTGTGCCTGGGCAAAGGAGAGAAGGAGGGAGAGCGGACTCAACAGCTCAAATTTGAGGGACTTTACAGCAACTGTTTTTCCACAAACCACAATATGAGTGATTGCGTATTTGCACTATGTATCCTTTCCATTTCCCATCAATGCCCTCATTTTACAGATAAACAGTGTGCTGATTCCTCGTTCATTCCTTTTTATATTTTATAAAAATATAAAATATATTTATGGGCTTATCTTGATGAGAGTAAAACATGGCAGTGATTTTTATTCTCACAGACTATCTCAGAGTCAAAGTTTAAAAGATATTGCTCTACAAAGTTAAAGGAATCATGCTACTGTTCTCCAAACTCTACTGCAAGGCCATAGAACTCCAAACAGCAGGTTACTGGCAAGCAAAACAAGATGAAACAAAAAACATATACATCAATGGAACAGAATAGAGAGATCAGAAATAGACCCATGCCTTCATGATCAATTAATATTTGACAAAAGAGGCAAGAACATACAATGGGGTAAAGAGAGTCTATTCAATAAAGGGTGTTGAGAAAGTTGGACAGATATGTGCAAAAATATGAAACTAAACTTTACACATACACAATAATAAACTCAAAATGGATTAAACACTTAAAAGTAAGATTCAAAAGCATAAAAATCTTAGAAAAAAACATCAGCAGTAAAACCTCAGGCATTTCTCAGCAATATATTTTTTTCTGCTATATTGCCTCAGACAAGGGAAACAAAAGAAAAAAAATGAGTATTGGCCTACATCAAATCAAAAAGATCTTTCAAAGCAAAGAAATCCATCAACAAAATGAAAAGTCCACCCACTCGACAGGAGAACATATTTGCCAATGATACATCTGATAAAATGTAGAAAGAACTTACACAACTGAGCACCAAAAAAACAAAAAACAAAAACCAAACAAACAATTCAATTAATAAATAACCAAAGGACCTGAATAGACACTTCTCCAAAGAGGACATATAGGTGACCAATAGGCCTATGAAAAAATATTCATAACTAATCACCAGAGAAATGCAAATTAAAGCCACAATGAAATATTACTACATCCCTGTCAGAATGCTACTGTCAATAAATCAACAAACAAGTGCTGGCAAGGAGAGGGACAAAAGGAACCCTTGTGCGCTATTATGGGAATGAGGATTGATGCAGTCCGTGTGCAAAACAGTATGAAGTTTCCTCAAAAATTTAAAAATGGAAATGCCTTAAGACCTAGTGCTTCCTGAAGCAAGTTACTTTGTCCATTTGGAAGATTTGGCCCAAAACAAAGGAGCCCTGTGCCCAACACACACTTACGGTATTGTGATGATCTTCTGAAAGTAATTGTGAAATCGTTTTAGAAGTACAGCTCTATTCAAGTCATGTGGTAGGATATAAATTTATTTCTAATACTATCTAGCTCTGATACATTTATTACATTTTCTGTCATTTTAGATGAACCCAGAAACTCAAAATTAACAACTCAGTGTCTCCTCTATTATGAATCCTTATTCTTTTCCCATTGATTTGAGAGTGAGAGTGAGAGGATGAAGAAAACGGGGGATGAAGGGAGAGAGAGAGAAGCATTGACTGTTCCACTTATTTATGCTCTCAGTGGTTGCTTCTCCTATGTGCCCTGACTGGGGATCAAATCCATGACCTTGGTGTGTCAGGATGACACTCTATCTACTGAACCACCCAGCTAAGGCACAAATCTTTTCTAACCTATCACCATTTTTACATTGTCTCCCCACTAACTTGATACCCTTCTGTAGAGATGCTGACATAGCTCTCGTGTGCTTTCCCATCATATCCATCTTCCTCCAGCCAGTATAAAAGTTTCTTGGGGATAAACTCCCTGTCGAATTCTTCTTGCTAAGTCCCAGCACTTAGCACAGCGCTGACACACCATGGACATAGCACCCAGTAAATGTTTTTGAATGAATTCATTAATATTTATCAACTGTGTTTCTGCCATTTTTTTCCTGTGTTGCCTTCATAACTATAGTGAAGAAACACAGACTCTTATAAGGGACATTCGGTGTCCCACAATGCTTAGTGAAGGTGGTGAGTTTAACCCATTGTACTGACGCTATCAAACCTCCTGGCGGAGGGACCTAATGAGGATGCTCTCTACTGCATTGCCAAAAGGGAAACAGGCTGTCAGTGTTCTGTCCCAAGTCAGGCATCAGCAAATGAATGAGAGAAGAGGGGAGGCTGCTACAGATGGGCATCTGCAGGAGCTGTCAGTCCAGCTACAGACACGCCCTAAATACCTGCATCTAACCCAAAATGAATTGTGTGAAACTGGATTTCTGAACCACAAGACAATCAGTCTTTTCTGTACTTCATCCTGAGTCTAAAATCCTTTTCAGGTCACTGAATACACCCAGTATGATTTGCTGGGGTCACAGAGAAATCACAGAATTTTCCAACTGAGAGGGAATAAAACCCACACTCTTTACTGAGTGTAGTCAGGAAAAATTTTGGAATCCGGTTATAGCTATGTATTTTTTATGAATATTTTTTTCACACAAACAGCATATTTTCCCATGCCTCAAAGGTTCCTGTTGCCCAAAGGTAATTCACTTCAGAGGCATATACTTTCTGAAAAACTGTGTTCTGGGTGATTGAGAAGAGAAGGGCCCTATGGTGGGTTTTTAAGGAATTCATTCTGTGTTTCCCTTTAAAAGAGACTCATGACTGACAAATACCTGCACATTTTGCTTTGAACCAAACCTAATTCTTTCAGTTCTATGCTGCATACAGATGAGCAGTCAGGAACCTTGCACAGGAACAGGAATCAAAGTGAAATGCGCACATGGAATTTCAATGACCATTCACATAGCGGAGCAGCAGCACTGCTGGAATTCCCTTGAATGTAATGCTACCTTGAATGTAATTTGCCGGGTGCCTTCTATTGCCCACGCTGAGGGCCAGCACTGGAGAAAGCAGAGCATGCCACCTCTGAGTCAGACAAGTCTCTCGGCCTCTCTGTACTGCAGTGTTTTTGAAAAATGAATGACTCTTTTCAGAGTTCAAAATGGGCTTATCCTCAGCTAACCAATCACTATATGATGGCTTTTTTTGTTTTTTGGTGTTTTTTAAAATTTTTATTTATTTATTTACTTTAGAGAGGAGAGATAGAGGGATAGAGAGAGAGAGAGAGAGAAAGGGAAGAGGAGTAGAAAGCATCAACACCCATATGTGCCTTAACCAGGAAATCTAGGGTTTCGAACTAGCAACCTCAGCATTTCCAGGTTGATGCTTTATCCACTACACCACCACAGGTCAGGTCCACTCTATGATGTTTTTACACATAGCTCTTTACATGTATTCATCTTTAATTTCATTTATATCTTATGTAAAAACTGCATTCCATGCCAGGCCTCAAATGTTCCTAAGCTCAGTTTTCTTACTGAATTGCAGCTCTATATAAAAGACAAAAATGAAGAAGGATATTCTTTAGGACCATTTATTCTTTGGCAGTGATTCTAATTCACCTATGATAAAACAACCTCAATACCCCTCCATACTCTAAATAACTCTCACTGTGGAAAGTATTTGCTTATGATTCATGCTTTCATGTTTATGCATGGGGTACATCAGATACAAAATGGTAAGTGTTCAAATACTTGTGTTAAGTGATCTTTAAAAGGGTTACACAACTTCAACATTATTCACATTTTATGCTAGATAATTCTTTAATATGGGGACTGGACTGTCTTGTGCATTGTAGGACGTCGAACAGCACCTCTGGCCTCTGCCCACTAGGTGTCAGTAGCGTACCTTCTGTTCTGACAGCTAAAAATGTGTTTGGAACTTGGCACCTGGGTGCAAAATCACCCTGGTGGAGAACCATTGCTGTAGAATGGTTCATTCTGATCTGTGAGATAATTCTCAGGGTAATTTTTGCTCTAGACAAAAAGAATTTGCTACATAACTTTAATATCTTTCTACTAACAAAATTTTAATCTTACTTTAAAATGGATAACAGAGGTTTACAATTAAGTTTTATGAAAATTCTAAACATAATGAAGATATATTTATAACTTACAAATGCTGCAGAAAAGGAAGGGATTCAAATGTATTTCTTTTAATAAACTGGATCTTATTGCATGATAAATCTCTAGAAAAGTAAAAAGAAAACATATTGCCCCAATTAGCTACTAGATATCTATTAGTAGAAATAACTGGCAAAGGTTAGAATGATAATACTGAATACTTAGCTGTAATCTAAACTCTGAACAGAATTGTGATCTGAGCCTTCCACAGCCCCTAACCCTGCCCTCACCTCTCATAAGTGTCTCACCTTCATGATCGTCTTAAATATTAATAATATATACAACTATAGATCTTGATAGATTGTGAAGGTGATCTTTTCTAAGAGCAAAGGAATTGACCAGATGACCGTTTGTGGTCTCATCAAGTTTAGATTATGATCTCCAAGTCTTTATCTTCATATATAATTAAATATTTCTAACATTAAAAGAAATGGTCTCACATTTACACACATCTTCTTGGTTTAGTTCTGTTTTTCTAGGCTGGTTCAATATCAGAAGAAATAAAAAATACCAAGTCTCACATAATTGGAAGAAATGTACTCTTCTAATTGAATCAGAACTTTGAACTAATTCAGAATGATACTTTCTAGGATATTAATAGAAATTCATTTTTTTACTTTAACTGCTTTACTAATTTATAAATTTTTTTTTTTTTTTTTTGTATTTTTCTGAAGCTGGAAACAGGGAGAGACAGTCAGACAGACTCCCGCATGCGCCCGACCGGGATCCACCCGGCACGCCCACCAGGGGCAACGCTCTGCCCACCAAGGGGCGATGCTCTGCCCCTCCGGGGCATCGCTCTGCCAAGACCAGAGCCACTCTAGTGCCTGGGGCAGAGGCCAAGGAGCTATCCCCAGCGCCCGGACCATCTTTTGCTCCAATGGAGCTTTGGCTGCGGGAGGGGAAGAGAGAGACAGAGAGGAAGGGGGGGGGTGTGGAGAAGCAAATGGGCGCTTCTCCTATGTGCCCTGGCCGGGAATCGAACCCAGGTCCCCCGCCGCCAGGCCGACGCTCTTCTGCTGAGCCAACCAGCCAGGGCCTAATTCATAAATTTAATTGCTTCAGTTGTGCAGTTCTGGGACAATGGAAAGCAACATGGTGCTGGATTTTTATTTGAAAACACCCACTCTTGTCCATCGGTTCCAGCTTAGTCCCTCCCTTCTCATCTGGATGGTGTAACTGTATTCTGACCGGTGTTTCCATCTCTAGTCTCTCCCTTTCTAATCCATCCTGCACAGTCACCAGATCAACTCTCCAGAGTGGTTCTCAAATGCCAGCCAGCAGCACTCGGGAACTTATTGAAAATACAAATTCTCAGCCCTACTCTGGACAGACTGAATCAGTAACTGTGGCGGTGGAGCTTGAGTTTTCATTCCAAGTGATTCTGTTGTAGGCTGGTTTGTGCTAGAGAGCGGGTGTGATAACATGGTGGCTTGGTGTGTTACCCTTGGCTTGGCCTCCAAACCCCAGAAGATCTGGCTCTCATCTCCTACTCTGCCTACTTGTACTCTACAGGTACTCGCAGTATTTTTCCTTGTTTTGTCTTTCTCCATGCTCCTGCTGCAAACTCATTCTACCCAAGATGTCCATCTGATGATCCCCAAGGGTCCTTCAAAGCCGTTTTCAAAAGGCATTGCTCTAGTAACATCTTCACTGCTCCAACTTGAAGTCTCATTTTCCTCTGCCGTGTTTCAAAACCAATTTATACCTGTCATTGCCCACATGCATTTCTTCTTTTTAACACACTTATTTATGCATCCTATTTCCTCTGAGCATGAAATCTTTGAAAGTATGGACTAGGTCTTACTCATCTGTATTGTCTATAATGTTTAAAACTGACTTGAGAACATATGCAAACTCAAACACTTATACATTAGCTGAGAAGTAGAGGGAGGAAAAATGTTTAAAAGTAATCAGTTTAAGTCCTTCACGGCTCCCTCCTGTGTGCCTCTGCAGCCCTTCCTTCTTGTGCATTATGGTTTGAACTTATGCATAGACTTTCCCTGTGAGATCACGAGTTACTAGAAGGGTAAGAACCCTGTCTTACCTTTGTGCTGACAGTACTAGGTAGAGTGCTTGGCATATTTTTATTCTGCTTGTTTACAGATTGACATTTTTTAATGAAATGGAATACTTATGCTAGTGTGAAATAATTAGCTTACAATGTATTTCACAGTAGATACAATGAATTACCTCATCTATTTAGCAGTTAGTTACCTCAATTGTTCCTCTCCATTCTATTTGTAAGGCTTGGAACTAGAGGACAGCTATACCCACTGACCAGTATGAAAGTGGTTGCCCCTTGAGGCTGGGAATGTTTGATAATTCAACGGACTATTTTCAGTGTCATGGGAGGCTCTTTATACCCACTTCCCTTTAGTCTTCTCCATTTGCAAAAAGAATATTTGCTAAAGAGCATCGTTAATTAGTATAATAAGAAGTAGTGACATACATAGCTCTGGAAGCCATGGACAAAGGATAAGCATTAAGTTTTTGTAGCAAAAAGCATCTCTTTATTTCTAAATAGATAGAATTGATAGGAGAAGCGTTTCTTACTTGACAAGGAGGCTAGAGAAATTTTTATTTTGTAATAAATGAATTTAGGGGCATTTCTGATAGGCTCATTAATGTAAAATTTTCTAACTATATTATTTAACCATCATTTTAAACACTTCTTTTTCATACTGGTGTAATAATTCCTGCATTATCAAATAATTCTGGTTTAATGGCATTCAAGTTATGTATCTTTTCTTGTCCTATAGTGACGATTTGGGGTTAACTTGAATTATTCCCATTTTACTAATTCAGTATTTTAAAACCTTCATTGTAAAGGCCAGACAGTAAATATTTTAGGCTTGCAGGCCACCGACAATCTGTCTCATATTCTTCTTTGTTTATTTCTTTTCTTCTTTCTTTTGCTATCCTTTCAAAGTGTGAAAATTATTCTTAACTTAGGGCTGTAAAATAATAGACAATAGACCCTATTTGATCCATGGGCTCTACACTAAATATAAATATAAGCAGATGGTATATGAACACATATAAAAAGGTTCCTATGTGGAATAGAGGCAGAGGTGGGATGAAAGGGACCAGAGGGAAAGCAGACAAAGTGAAGGAAGTAAGAGGATGGGATCAGAGATGGGAAAGAGATTGGTGAAATTATATACACATAACACAGCGTTATAGAGAGCAGGAAAGCAAATCCTGGAGGGGAGGGGGCAGTGCGTGGGAGGAGGGGGGCAAAAGGGAGGTTGAGGGGAACACAGGTGTGGGGGGAAGTGTATTCGGTGGGATACTTGAATCTATGGAAACACAATAAATTAAAATCAATTTAAAAAAGTGAATGACCTAAAAATAATTTTAAAAGGTTCCTATGGGTGCCTATCATTACTCAGATTTCATAACCATTTTGCTCTATAACTGAATATTTTTTTATATGATGCTGGAGATGGACAGTAGCTCTCCATAACTTACAATATTGCAAAATTCTATTCCTGGGAGAAATGGAAAAGATTAAGTCAGTTGAACCCCTTATTTATTTTATAGATTGTATAACTAAAAACTCATAGAAAAATAAATAAACTTACAAATATTTGAGAGATGGCAGTCCATTAAATGAATTTTTTTTTAATTCAGTTATTTCATTTCTACTGAGAATTCTGAAAAAAAAAAAAAAGAAAAGGTTATTTCTGGATCATAATGCAAAATAACTGTAATCATTATCTACATAGAAATATCCATAGGAGAATCTGAGTAATGGTGCCATAGAAATACCCTAATTTAATTCATATTTAATTTAATGATGAGGATCTCTGCTCTGTCTTTATTCAAACTTTCCTTCCCATGTCCTCCTTTGTGTCCATCTCTCTCCATCACACACACACACATACTCTGTTCACTCTTCTCCCCAAGTCATTTACCTAATGCCTACTCTCTAGATCACAAAATCTCTGTTAGAACCCAATTTTGGCTGGTACCAACACTGGCAGAACTACCATTTGCTCCTCTCTTTTCCAAAAACTTATTATGGAAGTCCCATACAGAACACATTTGGGCTGCAAGTGAAGCCATTCAAGGAATTCCCTCATTTAAAAAATTACACATACATAACACAGCAGTATAGAGAGCAGAAAAGCAAATCCTGGAGGGAAGAGGGGAGGGCATTGGGGGGAGGGAGGCAAGGGGGATGTTGAGGGGAACATGGGGGTGAGGGAGATGTATTCAGTGGGACACTTGAATCTAGGTAAACACAATACATTTAAATCAATTAAAAAATTATTTTAGGCCCTGGCAAGTTGGTTCAGTGATAGAGCCTCGGCCCAGCGAGTGGATGTCCCAGGTTAGTTTCCTGGTCAGGACACACAGGAGAAACGACCATCTGCTTCTCCGTCCTTCCGGCTCCCCCTCCCCCCTTTCTCTTTCTCTCTCTCTCTTCCTCTCCAACAGCTATGGCTCAATTGGTTTGAGTGCATTGGCCCTGGCACTGAGGATAGCTCCGTGGAGCTTCCTCCTCAGGTGCTAAAAACAGTTTGGTTGTGAGCATGGCCCCAAATGGGCAGAGCATCAGCCCCGGATGGGGGTTTCCGGGTGGATCCCAGTCAAGTGCCTGCAGGAGTCTTATCTCTGTACCTCCCCTCCTATCACTTGGAAAAGAAGAAAAATTAAAATATAAAAATATAAAAAACTCTTTTGAAAACTAAAATGTGCATAAAACACACACTACATAAATAGCCATGTGACACCATTCATGTCAAGAAAGAACATTGCAGCATCCCGGAGCCCGCAGGGTGGCCCTCTCCAATCACAGCCCTTCCTCTGACTCCCGTTTAAGTATGGTGGCAACAACAGGGGTATGTGCTGCTACTTTCTCAACTGTAAATTTATACAATCTAAATACAGATCAAGTCTTTCTGATAAAAAATTTAGCAATGAAATGGAAATTTCGAAGACGTAGTATGAAAAAACGACTAAATTCTATCATGAACAATTTTTATATTGATTCCATGTAGAAAAGATAATATAGTACTTTTGGATAGTTTGAAGACACAATGAGAAAAAATGTAAACTATCTTAATAATACTCTATTGAGTTACCATAATTCCCCGTGTACAAGATGATCCCATGTATAAGATGCACCTTAATTTTGGGGCCCAAAATTTGAAAAAAAAAAAAGTATTACGTAAAGTTATTGAACTCATGTTTTATTCATCATAAAATTCATACAACTGCTCTTCACTGTCAAAACTCCCATCATTAGCTTGTCCTCATCTGTGTCTGATGACGAATCAATGTCTTCAACAATGAGCGCAAAAACAAGTGCAAAAAAGGCGGGAAATGCAAGTAAAAAAAATCCAGAACCACTGTATAAGACGCACCCAGTTTTTACACCTCGCATTTTTCAGGTAAAGGTGTGCCTTATACATGGGGAAATATGGTATTATATGCTGAAATGACAGTATTTTGGATACGAATTAAATAAAAATATATTAACATTTATTTCACTGTTTTCTTTAACTTTTATTTTTAAATGGCTACCAGAAAATTTAAGATTACTCGTGTGGCTTGCATTATGTAGCTAATGAACAGTATTCCATAGTATGACTCTATCACATGTTATTTATTCATTCTACCATTGGTGGATACTAAGATTTTTCTAGTTTTCAGTTATTACAATGCTGCTTTGAACATTCTTGTACTTGTATCCTGATACACATTTGCCTGAGTTTCTCTAAGGTATCATAGGGGTACAAAATTGTTTTCCTAAGATGACATGCTCTTTTAAGTTGGCAGATTGAAATATGCCAAGTCTCTAGCCCTCCAACCTTCACCAAAATCCCTAAGAATAATGGGAAAGATGTCATTTATGAAGCACAACCTTAGCTCAAAGCTTGGGAGCAGCTCCATAAACGCTTCCCTACCAGAAGTGCCTGGAGCACCCTGCACGTGAGCAGTTGGGACACTGCAGTAGGAGCAGCTGGTAGCACAAGGACCCCACATCTTCCCTCCTTGGCCCGGGCAGCCAGGGTGTCTTCCTTCAGGTGGAGCAGCTGGCATTAGATAGGGTATGCACTCCCTGCTAGCCCCAGGAGGGTGTCTCCACCTCTCCCTTATTCTCAGGGAATCCATTAGGACAAGCCCAGCAATCCATTTGACCTCTTCCCTAGGGCCAGAACACAGAAGCAGTGGGATCTCAGTTACAATGATGAAACTGCACTGGGGAAGGAGTGAACAACTTGAGAAAGCCAACTGCTTTACGGACAGAAACAAACACAAACATAAAAGCTGATAGCCAATGTATCAGAGTTAACAAAGACAGCACAAGAGGACTTCAGAATAGCCGCAGAGGCCCTGGCCGTTGGCTCAGCGGTAGAGCGTCGGCCTGGCATGCGGGGGACCCGGGTTCGATTCCCGGCCAGGGCACATAGGAGAAGCGCCCATTTGCTTCTCCACCCCCCCTCCTTCCTCTCTGTCTCTCTCTTCCCCTCCCGCAGCCAAGGCTCCATTGGAGCAAAGATGGCCCGGGCGCTGGGGATGGCTCCTTGGCCTCTGCCCCAGGCGCTAGAGTGGCTCTGGTCATGGCAGAGAGACCCCGCAGAGGGGCAGAGCATCGCCCCCTGGTGGGCAGAGCCTCGCCCCTGGTGGGCGTGCCGGGTGGATCCTGGTCGGGCGCATGCGGGAGTCTGTCTGACTGTCTCTCCCCATTTCCAGCTTCAGAAAAATGCAAAAAAAAACACAAAACAACCAGAATAGCCGCAGAGAGTACATCCACTGCAAAGAATCAACTCAAGATTATACAAATGAAGTGTTAGTCATAATAGAAAACTCAGTATATGAGCAGCAGAAATGACAGTTGACACAATTAGAAAACTGAGAGATCCAGTCAATGACTTCTCTGTAATGAGAAAGGAGATGGAACAAGAGTGGTCCACAGACAAGCCTGACACCTGGGTCTGCCCAAGGCATGTTAGAGGCCTTTGCTTTACCTAGTGTTGCAATAAAGATGTAAAGACTAGGAACGTGCTTGGGGTAGGGGTGAGGAGTGGAGTAGTTGCACTCATAAGAATACCTGATGAGCAGAAAGGCACACGGCCAGTGTCTCCAAGATGGAGAGAAGGAGTGGGTGAAGGCCAGTACAGAAGAACTCTGTAATACTAAGTTGTGCATCCTTCAGGAGCCTTGGGGATCTGAGCACATGCTAAGTGGACTTATGAAACTATTTCCATCTAGTTCAGCATTTGAAACTTTCTGTATTCCCTCTAAAGTCTGTTGGTGACATACTTATATTAATTCCATCTCATAGCATCATTCTGCCTCAAAGCTTAATCTTTACTCATAGCTTATAACAAAATATTACTGCCCAGAATCACTACATCTGAAATCAGGGAGAGTTCTCAGTTATAAAGTAGTTCATATTACACAGCATACAGTTAACATTTTTTTTTGTATTTTTCTGAAGCTGGAAATGGGAAGACAGTCAGACAGACTCCCACATGCGCCCGACCAGGATCCACCCAGCACGCCCACCAGGGGCGATGCTCTGCCCATCCAGGGCATCGCTCTGTCGCCACCAGAGCCACTCTAGCGCCTGGGGCAGAGGCCAAGGAGCCATCCCCAGCGCCCGGGCCATCTTTTTGCTCCAATGGAGCCTCAGTTGTGGGAGGGGAAGAGAGAGACAGAGAGGAAGGAGAGGGGGAGAGGTGGAGAAGCAGATGGGCACTTCTCCTGTGTGCCCTGGCCAAGAATCGAACCCAGGACTTTCGCACGCCAGGCCGACGCTCTACCACTAAACCAACCAGCCAGGGCCACAGTTAACATTTTTAACAGGCCATTAAAATAAAAACATAAAAACCTTAATTCTCACAAAGAACTCTTGGAATCCTAAGAATGCATCAGAGACTCTGACCTCGATTTGAAACTCACTGCGTCAGAAGAAGAGCAGTGGTGGTCAGAATGTGCATGAAGGCGGAATGGTCACAGGTGATGTTATGATTTTTTTCTCACTTCTCTTGGATAATGGTTTCAATATGTCCATGGAAATGATCCACAAAGAAAAAAAAAAAATCAATATGTCCAGTGATGTTTATAGTAATCCTTTATATGAGTATAAAAAGTTGGAAAAACCTGGCCCTGGCCGGTTGGCTCAGCGGTAGAGCGTCGGCCTAGCGTGCGGAGGACCCAGGTTCGATTCCCGGCCAGGGCACATAGGAGAAGCGCCCATTTGCTTCTCCACCCCTCCGCCGCGCTTTCCTCTCTGTCTCTCTCTTCCCCTCCCGCAGCCAAGGCTCCATTGGAGCAAAGATGGCCCGGGTGCTGGGCATGGCTTTGTGGCCTCTGCCTCAGGCGCTAGAGTGGCTCTGGTCGCAATATGGCGACGCCCAGGATGGGCAGAGCATCGCCCCCTGGGGGGCAGAGCACCGCCCCTGGTGGGCCTGCCGGGTGGATCCCGGTCGGGCGCATGCGGGAGTCTGTCTGACTGTCTCTCCCTGTTTCCAGCTTCAGAAAAATGAAAAAAAAAAAAAAAAAAAAAAGGAAAAACCTATACTTCCCCCTATCACTTAACAAAGGTATAGATTATATACAAAAAGATCATAGGAAATAATGGTGTATAAAGATCAAGACAAAAATAAAGTTGTATATACAATTATAATTTAAAAATTACAACCCCTGGTATCGGCCTGGTGTGCAGAAGTCCCGGGTTCGATTCCCAGCCAGGGCACATAGGAGAAGCACCCATTTGCTTCTCCACCCCCCTCTCCTTCCTCTCTGTCTCTCTCTTCCCCTCCCGCAGCCAAGGCTCCGTTGGAGCAAAGATGGCCCGGGCGCTGGGGATGGCTCCTTGGCCTCTGCCCTAGGCACTAGCGTGACTCTGGTCACGGCAGAGCGATACCCCGGAGGGGCAGAGCATCGTCCCCTGGTGGGCAGAGCGTCGCCCCTGGTGGGCGTGCCGGGTGGATCCTGGTCGGGCGCATGCGGGAGTCTGTCTGACTGTCTCTCCCCATATCCAGCTTCAGAAAAATACAAAAAAAAAAAAAAAAATATATATATATATATATATATATATGTATGTATATATAAAACCCCTGCCTGATCAGGTGGTGGCACAGTGGACAGTGTTAAACTGGGATGTGGAGAACCCAGGTTAGAAACCCCAAAGTTGCCAGCTTGAGTGTGGGCTCATCCAGCTTGAGTATGGGCTCACCAGCTTTAACACCGAGTCACTAGCTTGAGCGAGGTCTCATAGACATGACCTTATGGTTGCTGGCTTGAGTCCAATGTCTCTGGCTTGAGCAAGAAGTCATTTGCTCTGCTGTAGCCACTTGGTCAAGGCACATATGAGAAAATAGTCAATGAACAACTAAGGTGAGGCAACAAAGAATTGATGCTTCTTATCTCTCTCCCTTCCTGTCTGTCTGTCCCTCTCTGTCCCTCTCTGTCTCTGTCACACACCATATATATCCCTGACAAGAATGGCAAATGGATGTTACTCATATACCTTCATTTGGCAAACAGTCCTATGTCCACGTTACAGTGGATACATATTCTGGATTTATAGTAACCTCTGTCAGAACAGGAAAGGCTGCTAAGCATGTTATAGCTTATTGTCTGTATGCATTGTTCTGTTATTGGAGTTCCTAAACTGGTTAAACTGAAAATGCTCCTACATATGGAGCAAAAGCATTTACTGTATTTTGTCATTCTTACAATCTTTAAAGTTAAGGTATTATTAAAGTGTACCCAGAAAATATTTTAAGGTCAATTTAAAAAAATTTAAAAGGGGGTAGTCATATTCTGGAACTCCTACGGGTCTACCATATCATGCTTTTTACTTAAAAAAAAATTAAATTTCTTTTGAATGCTGATGAACAGGAGACGCCAAATCTTTTTCACCTGCAAACTACTACTTTCTTTATTTGATCCAGCTAATAACACTGTTTTGTCTTTTTCCAAATAGCTCCAGATATATGGAAAAGATTTATATAGGCAGATGGGGATCCTCAAACCCCTCAGTGAGATCTTCTGAGCATGGCTTTTAAGATACCTAGAGGGAGAAAAAGCCCAATAGAGATCAGGGGAACTACCAGCTTTTAGGATACACCCTTAAAGCCTCCAACGCCCCAAAGGGGTCTCATAGGATGCTATCTGGGTCCTGCTTCAATAGTGGAAAGGAAGGTCATTGAGCTAAAGCCTGCCAGACTTACATGCCTCTGCTGTGAGGAAACAGGGACACTGGAAGGTAAGCTTCCCCCTCGCTCCTCTAAGGGAGGGTTCAGTCTCTTCCAGCCCTGCTCCAGCCACCTATGACCTAACCTTGCCTAGAATGCTGGGGTTTGCCACTGAAGGCTGAAGGTGCCCAGGGCCGTCAGCCCCATCTACGACACTGTGGATGAGCCTAGGGTATTTCCTCCAAGAAGCAGGTAAACTGATCTCATTTGCACAAGGGCCACTTAACTATGTCTTGCCTGAATAGTCAGGTTTTTTTATTCTTCCCTCGAAGATCTCTGTTGTGGGTATTGATAGTCCTATTTTCTGCTGCTTTGTTTAATATATAGTGTTTCCTTTATTCCTCCTACCTCAATGCCCCACTCATATTTCAGGCTGGGACCTACTCCTAATTTAGAGCTCTCTTTCCCCCTTTTGCCAACTTCTATTATGAATCTACCTTTGCCACCCAGCTTAGTGTATCCCAAGGTTCTCTTTACCAAACCACAGTCACAGAGCTCTAGGGAAAAGCAACCTGGTCTCATCTCTCCAGGCAGAGAAGAACAGAAGCTCCATATCCACACATGCTACAGATGGCTTTTCCAGTCTACCTGAATCATTACCAGCTAGAAGCAGTGGTCAAACTTGGACGTGAGCTGCAAAGTATAGAATGGTGACAACAATTCCAGTGCCATGTGGACTTTTCCTGGATGTGGACTTTTTCTGGACTCCTGCTCCTGGTGACAGCTCCTAACAGACTGAACTGGGGTTGGGTTGCATTTTTCAGGGATTTGGCATGGTGTTGGGGCCAACTTGGACTTGGTGAACATGTTAAGGACACTACTCTTTTGTGGATTCTTGCTGTATTGGCCAAGAGTTTGCTTAAAGGCTTTAATCACTGTAAAAAAATATAGAAGACTAGATAAAGAAGATGGGGCACATATACACCATGATATACTATTCAGCCATAAGAAATGATGACATCGGATCACTTACAACAAAATGGTGGGATCTTGATAACATTATACGGAGTGAAATAAGTAAATCAGAAAAAAACAAGAACTGCAGGATTCCATATATTGGTGGGACATAAAAACGAGACTAAGAGACATGGACAAGAGTGTGGTGGTTGGGGGGGGGGGAGCGAAGGAGGGAGAGGGGAGGGGGAGAGGGAGGGGGAGGGGCACAAAGAAAACTAGATAGAAGGTGACGGAGGACAATCTCTCTTTGAGTGATGGGTATGCAACAGAATTGAATGACAAGATAACCTGGACATGTTTTCTTTGAATATATGTACCCTGATTTATTGATGTTACCCCATTAAAATAAAAATTTATTTATAAAAAAAAACAAAAAAACCCCAAATCATCAGTTTATTAGTACTCATGAGGGTAAGTATGGCCTTAAAGGAAAAGATGTGTCTGTCTTCTCCCTTACATTTGTGACTCTTAATTTTTTGAAACAAAAGCCCTGTAAGAATTTTATAAAAGCTATGGGCCCTTTCTCTAGAAAACTACACTTTCTTGAATGCATGCAAAAGTGTGTGTGTCATTCCCATTTCTCTTTAGGGCAGAGGTTGCTGAATAAAATTCAATATATTCATGGTTCAAAATTCCAAAGGTATGTAGTACACAATCCAAAGTTTTTTCTTCTCCTCCTGACCCGCAGCCTACCCCAGCCCTTCAGCTCCCCAGAGAAAACTAATGTTATTTATTTATTGAATAAATAACTTTCATTTTTCTTACAAATTTGGGAAATAAAATCTCCAAATTAGATACTATTATGGGAAATATAAACTATATAAAGTTTTAAGAAAATTTCTAAGTCAAAAATATTGGTTCTTGTATTTTTTCCTTACTAATAAGATAGACTAAGAGAGGAATACTTTACAATGGTCCTAAACCCTATTTTTAGATTGTTATGACTAGTATGTCTTTTATTATTAATTCAGAAGTCATTGATGACTTATCTATTTAAGAAGAACTAATATAACAGTTAGTTACCTTGAATATAAATATTTTCTTCCAAAATCACTTATGTGTCTAAACTGACTTTGCTACAAATCAATAAAAAATAAATTAAAAAAAAAATGGGCACAAAAGGACAGGACAAATTTAGAGAAGAGATACTAATATTCAATAAATATAAATAGATATTTAAGTTCAGAAGTAATCAGAAAAATTTAAATTTAGATGGCACCCCTTTTTATTTACCATTAGATCAGCCAAAAAGTGGAGACTATCCAGTGGTGGACGGTAGAGGGAAATGAATGCTGTCGTGGCCCACAGATCGCAGTGTAAGCTGGCACAAGTTCTTTGAGGGCAATTAAAATGCTATGTCGATATAGTCTGCACCTCAACAATTCCATTTCTAAATATCTATGTGACATAAATTCCTGCCCATGTTCACAAAGATGCATGTACAGAATGTTTGTTGCAGCAATACATGTAACAAGAAAATTGGACATAATCTAAACATCCGTCAGTAGGGTTATTAAACTGTGATACACCCATGCTCTGAAATATTAAGCAGGAGTTTAAATGAATGGGGAAACCCTCTATGCACCAAGAGGGCAACAAACCTAAGACATATTGTTAGGTGAAAAAAGCAAGTCATAAGACATTACTATTGGTGTAAAAAAACAGATATGAAAATCATGTGGCATCCCTATTTTGCTATCTGTAAATATGTAATTAGGCAAGTGTGTGGGAAAAGGTCTAGAAGGATACAGTAAACTCAGAGTAGCGGTTACCCTAAGGGTGGGGGACGAGGGCACATCCGAGTTCTCATGATACCTGTTATTTCATTGTCATATATTGAAAACGTAATCGTGTATTACTTGTGATAATAGAAAATCAGTTTAAAGGGATTCATTGTAAAGAGGGCCTGCCAAATTAAATTTTTTAAATAAACACCAGATTTAATCAATAGAGGTTAATTTGGGATGCAGACAAGGAAACACCTTTTTTCAGAGCTATTGACCTCAAAATACTGGACCAAGAAGGATCTTACAATGCGGTTGGTTCTTTGTATTCATTTTTGGAGGTATATACTCACAGTTTTTCAATGTGGTGGAAGGACTGCCAGGAATTTTCACTCAATGACACTATGGCATTCCCTCGCAAATCTCTGTGGAAAAACACAGTCAGTGTCCTTGAACAGGCAGGGAAAGAATGAACAGAGTAAGTGAAGCAACCGTGGCGACCTTGTGGGGAATACTCAAATGCAGAACACACCAGCTTTCTCATTCCACAGCCATCAGCTTCCCGGGTTGCATAATTAATAAAGACCTGATGTGGGGTCGCTGGCACAAATAATGAGGCACCACCTCAGACCTGACCTTCTTACCTGAGACAGGTGCTGCCAGTTAATTACTCTGAGTGCCCCCCCCCAATTACTTGTATCTAAAATGACTCCTTCTACAAATCAATGGGAAAAGATATCACATCAGCAAATAAATATAAAGAAACCTTATGCCAGGCCTCATCAAAGCTTTGGCTCAAGCCCTCTGTAAAAATCTCTCCAGATGTTAGAAGAATAAGGGCAAAGAGAAGTGAAAAGGACTAATATGGAAAGATCTCATAGACATATTTGATAGGAAAAGCAGAAATCACCAAACAAGGGGTAAATATCACCTCATTATGGGGAAGAGTTCAAAGGAGAGAGAGAGACAGAGAGAGAAAGAGAGAGAGATTGGAAGGGTACACATACACCAAAATGGTAACAAGAGTGACAGAAAGGGTTAGGTGGAGGCCTGGCCAGATAGCTCAGTTGGTTAGAGCATCGTCCCAATTTGCAAAAGTTGCAGGTTCAATCCCCAAGCAGGGCACATAGAGGAACAGATTGATGTTTCTGACTCCTTCTCTCTCCCTTCTTCTCTCTCTAAAATCAATAAATAAGTTCAAGATAAATATATAGATAAGGTTAGTTGGGATTTTCACATTTTATTCTATGTACTTCTGTGACTTTAAAAAAAAAAAAAAAAGGCCCTGGCCGGCTGCCTCAGTGGTTCAATTCCCTGGGGCTTTAACACAGAGGAGAAGTGCTCATCTACTTCTCTACCCTTCTCCTCTCCTTTTTTCCCATCTCTCTCTTCCTCTCCCGCAGCCAAGACTTCATTGGGGCAGTTGGCCCAGGCACTGAGGACTGTTCCATGGCCTCCACCTCAGATGCTAGAATGGCTCCAGTAGCAACAGAGCAATGTCCTAGATGGGCAGAGCATCGCCCCCTGGTGGGCATGCCAGGTGGATCCTGGTCGGGTGCATCAGAATTCTGTGTCTCTACCTCCTGGTTTCTCACTTCAGGGAGAAAAAAAACTCAAAACCAAAAAAAAAAAAAAAAAAAAAAAAACCCAATAAGAATGTATCCATGAAGTACAGATATTGCTTGGAAACTAATCAATTCCTAAGGTTCAATTCAACCACTAAGTCTGTGGATGGCTCTGAATCTTTATCTCTAGCTTTGTCCTCTCCCATCAGCAACAACTCACCTATTCAGTTTATATACAGAATTTTCAGGAAGGTCAGAAAAAGGTCAAACAGATACCTATTTACCCCTCTGCCTAATGGACATTTCCACTCAACCAGGAGCGTTCTGGTTGCTTTACACTCAGCAATAAAATACCCAATCTGAACTCATCTCCCTCAGCCTGGCTCTCATTCCCAATTACTGTTAAATCTACCTGCTACACCATCACCATTCTCCTCCTCATCCAGGACAGAAACTTGACAGGGACATGCCTGACTTTTCTCTTTCCTGTACCTCCCATCCCCAACTCCAGGCAGTTACTAATCTTGTCTGTTCTTCCATATAGAGTTCCCAGGATTTTCTTCCTACTCCAGTCACAACCACTCCGATTCAGCACCTTCTCATTTCACACCTAGATTTTGCCAGAGCATTTTATCTCCCTGAGTCAAGCATTCCTCTTTACACCACTCTATATAGGGAAACTAAAATAATCCTTATTTTAATCTTCTGTCTCTCTCACTTGAAATCTTTCAGTGGCTCTTCCTGTCTCAGTGTGACTTTCAAACCCCTACAGCTGACAGCCAAGGTTTTGCATAGTCCTATTTTTGACTGCTTCCTAAGCCAATGCTTTACAGCGAGACTGGCCTATAAATCCTGATCATTCCCGCAGCCCTGCCTTTGCCTGGACACTACTCAATATTTTTTCTCTAACAAATCATATCCAGCGTTTAAGCCCCTGCTGAAGTTCTAGGTTATCCTTGCAGGTTTCCCTGACTTCCACACCCCAGCACCTACAGACTGTGGTGAACTGTCACACCTCTGGTCTGAATCTCTTTTAGAACTTAATCATATATCACCTCCTGTTTTATGCACATTATCTTCCTTCTCATCTCTCACTGTCACGATCCACAATGACATACTTCTGTGGCTCACACAGTATGTGGCCCTAGATTGGGCACAAAATGGGTGATATATCAAGAAATTCAGAGACAAAGATGAGTTTTGGACATAGCTGAGGATCGAATAATGATAATAGCTAATACATACGTATGTTAGGCACTGATCTAAGTTTATATTAACTCAACCAAATATCACAATAATCCTATGAGATGGAAACTATCATAATCTTTGTTACAGATAATGAATATGGGCCTGACAAGCATTGGCACCATGAATAGATTATCAGACTGGGATGCAGAGGACCCAGGTTCGAAACTTCAAGGTTACTGGGTTAAGCATCGTTTCATCTGGCTTGAGAGCGTTCTCACCAGCTTGAGTGCAGGGTCGCTGGATTGAGTGTGGGATCAGAGACATGACCCCATAGTCACTGGCTTGAGCCTAAAGGTTGCTGGATTGAGGAAGGAGTTACTTACTCTGGTGCAGACCCCCAGTCAAGGTACATATGAGAAAGCAACCAATAAACAACTAAGGAGACTAAGGAGCTGCAACGAAGAACTGATGTTTCTCATTTTTTTCCTTCATGTCTGTCTGTCCCTATTTGCTTTCTCTCTGTTTCTCTTTCTCTGTAATGAAAGAAAGAAAGAAAGAAAGAAAGAAAGAAAGAAAGAAAGAAAGAAAGAAAGAAAGAAAGAAAGAATCCCAACACTAATGAATGACATTCTTGGGTTTAAACCCAGTCACTCTGGCTCTAGAATCTACTCTTAACCACTATGTTGTATCACCACCAGTGAGATGGGGAGGGGCCACATTGCTGTAAAGGGGATGGAGCAAAAGTGGGAGAGTGGAGGTTAAGGAATCAAGTGCTGGGCTAAAAAGATGAATAAGGAAAAATAATATGGGCAATTACAAGGAAAAGACTAGTAAAGAGGGGAACAATAGTAAGAAGGGGAATGAAGATAAGGATAGTTGACAGACAAAAGAAAAGCCACATCAGTCAAGCTGAACTGGGGAAGATGTGGGGAGCTCAGGACAACCTCAGGAAAAGGCTGCCTTGTGTGGCAGGATGCAGAGAACAAACGAGGACAGGGGAGTCTTACAAGGTGGTGAAGGTGTCATTGTCGGTGCTGGGCTGCAGCACAGGCACGCTGCGGAGCCTCTGCTTTGGGCCGCGAGCCACACAGGACAGCGTCTCATTTCTGCAGGAGCAGAGCTGACACACGCTCCTGGTGGCTTTGTTTTCAGTCATAGGAGGAACTCGTTCAGATGGTCCTGGTTGTAGAGACTTGGTACCTTCCATGACCCCAGGCAAGGTTGGCTGCCGACTCTGAACAGACCCCAGATATGAAAGTGCCACCTCAGGGTGTTCTGGAGGAGCTGTAGTCTGCTGCAGGGCTGCAGGTTGTTCAGCCTCCCCAGTTGGTTGTGGGGTGATGGTGAACCCCAGGTCCACGGACTGGACTGTGACCTGAGAAGAAGGTGACTGCTGAGCCTGAGCAGGACCTGCATGGGGAAGTGTCACCTCAGGGTGCTCTGGAGGAACAGTAGTCTGCTGAACAGTGGTAGGTTGTTCAGCTTTCTCAAAAGGTTGTGGGGTGATGGTGAGCTCCGAGCCCACAGACTGGTCTGTGACCTGAGGAGCGGTTGCCTGCTCAGCCTCAGCAGACTCTCGATGGGGAGTTGTCACCTCAAGGTGGCCTGGAGGAGCTGTAGTCTGCTGCAGGTCTGTAGGTTGTTGAGCCTCCTCCATAGGTTGTGGGGAGATGGTGAGCCCCAGGTCCATGGACTGGTCTGTGATCAAAGGAGCAGGTGACTGCTCAACCTGAGCAGACTCTCGATGGGGAGCTGTCACCTCAGGGTGCTCTGGAGGAGCTGTAGTGTGCTGAACAGTGGTAGGTTGTTCAGCCTCCTTGGTACTTTGTGGGGAGATGGTGAGCCCCAGGTCCATGGACTGGTCTGTGATCAAAGGAGCAGGTGACTGCTGAGCCTGAGCAAACTCTCGATGGGGAGCTGTCACCTCAGGGTGCTCTGGAGGAGCTGTAGTCTGCTGCAGGGCTGCAGGGTGTTCAGCCTCCTTGGTGCTTTGTGGGGAGATGGTGAGCCCCAGGTCCATGGACTGGTCTGTGATCAAAGGAGCAGGTGACTGCTGAGCCTGAGCAGACTCTCGATGGGGAGCTGTCACCTCAGGGTGCTCTGGAGGAGCTGTAGTCTGCTGCAGGGCTGCAGGGTGTTCAGCCTCCTTGGTACTTTGTGGGGAGATGGTGAGCCCCAGGTCCATGGACGGGTCTGTGATCAAAGGAGCAGGTGACTGCTCAACCTGAGCAGACTCTTGATGGGGAGCTGTCACCTCAGGGTGCTCTGGAGGAGCTGTAGTCTGCTGAACAGTGGTAGGTTGTTCGGCCTCCTTGGTGCTTTGTGGGGAGATGGTGAGCCCCAGGTCCATGGACTGATCTGTGATCAAAGGAGCAGGTAACTGTTCAGCCTGAGCAGACTCTCGATGGGGAGCTCTCACCTCAGGGTGTTCTGGAGGAGCTGTAGTCTGCTGAATGGTGGTAGGTTGTTCAGCCTCCTTGGTAGGTTGTGGGGAGATGGTGAGCCCCAGGTCCATGGACTGGTCTGTGATCAAAGGAGCAGGTGACTGCTGAGCCTGAGCAGACTCTCGATGGGGAGCTGTCACCTCAGGGTGCTCTGGAGGAGCTGTAGTCTGCTGAACAGTGGTAGGTTGTTCAGCCTCCTTGGTAGGTTGTGGGGAGATGGTGAGCCCCAGGTCCATGGACTGGTCTGTGATCAAAGGAGCAGGTGACTGCTCAACCTGAGCAGACTCTCGATGGGGAGCTGTCACCTCAGGGTGCTCTGGAGGAGCTGTAGTCTGCTGCAGGGCTGCAGGGTGTTCAGCCTCCTTGGTGCTTTGTGAGGAGATGGTGAGCCCCAGGTCCATGGACTGGTCTGTGATCAAAGGAGCAGGTGACTGCTGAGCCTGAGCAGACTCTCGATGGGGAGCTGTCACCTCAGGGTGCTCTGGAGGAGCTGTAGTCTGCTGTAGGGTGGTAGGTTGTTCAGCCTCCTCCATTGGATGTGGGGTGACTGTGAGCCCCAAGTCCATGGACTGATCTGTGATCAAAGGAGCAGGTGACTGCTCAGCCTGAGCAGACTCTCGATGGGGAGCTCTCACCTCAGGGTGTTCTGGAGGAGCTGTAGTCTGCTGAACAGTGGTAGGTTGTTCAGCCTCCTCCATTGGATGTGGGGTGACTGTGAGCCCCAAGTCCATGGACTGATCTGTGATCAAAGGAGCAGGTGACTGCTCAGCCTGAGCAGACTCTTGATGGGGAGCTGTCACCTCAGGTATCTCTGGAGACTCTGTAGTCTGCTGTAGGGCTGCAGGTTGTTCAGCCTCCTCCATTGGACGTGGGGTGACTGTGAGCCCCAGGTCCATGGACTGATCTGTGATCAAAGGAGCAGGTGACTGCTCAGCCTGAGCAGACTCTTGATGGGGAGCTGTCACCTCAGGGATCTCTGGAGACTCTGTAGTCTGCTGTAGGGTGGCAGGTTGTTCAGCCTCCTCCATTGGACGTGGGGTGATGGTGAGCCCCAGGTCCACGGACTCAACTGCAATTTCAGGAGTAGTTGGCTGCTGAGCCTGAACGGGCTCTGGATGGTGGAGAGTCACCTCAGGGATCTCTGGAGGCTGAGTGGGCCCCTCTTCATTACCTGAAGAAAGCTCTGCACTGGCAAAGTGCCCTTGGAGTAGAGCTGAGCCCTTCTTTGGAGGCACTTGTATAGCCTCCTCTTTTATAACAAATGTTTTTTCCTTCTGAGGGACTTCCAGTTGCTGAGCTGGGTCTTCCTGGAGGGTTGGAGAAATTTCTACTTCCCCAGGGGCCTCTGTCTGCAGAGCTGAGGCTTCTTGTTGGGAGGGAAATTCAGCCTCTCTAGGAGCATATGAGGGCTCTTCAGCGAGATTGTGTTGATCCTGAGGCCAGGGTTCGGTGAGCCCCCAGGTGGTAGGGATCAGTAGGTTAGGGTCCAGGGTCCGCTCTGCAAGCTGGTGAGCCTGGACCAGGAGCCACAACAGCTGCCACATAAGTAGGAGCCGTGGGGCCCAGAAGTGCATCCCGGACATGACGTTCGGGACACAGAGAGCGATTCACACAATTGGGACACGGAACGTGACCCAGACAAGTAGTTCACAGTATGTGACCTAAGTAAATGAGGTACCAGTACCATGCACTGAGATAAAGTGAAAAATTGACACCGGTGTCACAACTAGTCACCATGTCACAACTGGCAGCCGTGTCATAATTGGCAGCCATGTCACGCATGTGCCCCTTAGCAACCAAGCACCCACCTCCTCTGGTCCCAGCCTTTCTTTATAGAACCTTTGTTAGTTTGGGACTGAGATTGACTGCAGAATAGCAAACTATTCTCCCAGAATCACCGGAAACCAAGAAGTCCTTTTCCCCTGCAGAGGGCACAGCTAACTCCCACTGGGTCTCCCCTGAGCCCTCACAGCGAGGCCAGATGAGAAACTGCAGTAGTTCTGGGAGAAGTGAGATCCCCAGGAGAGTGAAGTAGGGTAATATTTAAGGTGCAGGAGAAGAGGAATGCCTTGGACATTTCTAAAAGAGTATTATAATTTCTTGTCTTAATAATTGTTTTTATGAAATCATAAAACATATGCTCATTTTAAGAATGTTAGATAATTTTAAAAAGTAAGAAAATAAGTCCCATGTAATCTTATCAGCTATTTAACATATTTCTTTTTCTGATAACATTCACAAAACAGGTATATATCTTTCTGTGCAAAATATTGTTAAAGTGGCCCTGGCCGGTTGGCTCAGTGGTAGAGCATCGGCCTGGCGTGCAGAAGTCCCGGGTTCGATTCCCAGCCAGGGCACACAGGAGAAGCGCCCATCTGCTTCTCCACCCCCTCTCCTTCCTCTCTGTCTCTCTCTTCCCCTCCCGCAGCTGAGGCTCCATTGGAGCAAAGATGGCCCGGGCACTGGGGATGGCTCCTTGGCCTCTGCCCCAGGCGCTAGAGTGGCTCTGGTTGCAACAGCGCAACGCCCCAGAGGGGCAGAGCATTGCTCCCTGGTGGGCAGAGCGTCGCCCCCTGGTGGGCGTGCCGGGTGGATCCCGGTCGGGCGCATGCGTGAGTCTGTCTGACTGTCTCTCCCCGTTTCCAGCTTCAGAAAAATACAAAAAAAAAAAAAAATATATATATATATATATTGTTAAAGAGTAGTTATACCTGCCTGACCAGGCAGTGGCGCAGTGGATAGAGCATCGGACTGGGATGCGGAAGACCCATCTTCCGAGGGTTTGAGACCCCGAGGTTGCCA
The DNA here is from genome assembly GCF_036850995.1 of Saccopteryx leptura. Classification (NCBI taxonomy): domain Eukaryota; kingdom Metazoa; phylum Chordata; class Mammalia; order Chiroptera; family Emballonuridae; genus Saccopteryx; species Saccopteryx leptura. Next base: position 328,394,699 of record NC_089504.1, read on the forward strand.
GCTTGAGCGTGGGCTCATCTGGTTTGAGCAAAGCTCACCAGCTTGGACCCAAGGTCGCTGGCTCGAGCAAGGGGTTACTTGGTCTGCTGTAGCCCCATGGTCAAGGCGCTTATGAGAAAGCAATCAATGAACAACTAAGGTGTCTCAACGAAAAACTAATGATTGATGCTTCTCATCTCTCTCCGTTCCTGTCTGTCTGTCCCTATCTATTCCTCTCTCTGACTCTCTCTCTGTCTGTGAAAAAAAAAGAAAGAGTAGTTATATCTGGTAATTACCTACATTGTGGTTCTAACAGGAACAAAGCCTATTGGGAAACTAAAGAGTCAGGGACTCGGAAGAAGGTGTGAGGATGTGTTACAAAACTCCAGGTGAATGTCAAGTATGGTTTCCCTCACCCTCAGGTTAGCTCAGCAAGAGAACAGTGATGTGTTCTGGGGACTAGCAGAGCCTTTTGCTCGCCAATCCTTACCTCACTTAGAAAGTGCGCATTACTGGAACAGGAGACCTCAGTTCTGGATTACTGTAATAATCAAATGGTTGCAAAGAGCAGAAGAAGGCCTTGGCTCCACATTTTATATGATTTTTAAACAAACATATTGATATATAATTTAATGCATTATTTTTTCCAGATTTCCTTAGTTTTAACCTAATACTCTTTTTCTGTTCCATAATCTCATCAGGAATATCACCATGTCTCCTTAGAACTCCTTTTGCTGTGACAGTTTCTCAGCCTTTCCTTTTCTTTAAGGATCCTGACAGTTTTGAGGATGACTCGATTGGCAGTGATAACACATGCATTTCTATGTAACTTTTACCAATTTGTCAGGAAAAAGTTCTAGTAGGAGGTTGGTGGAAGGCTATGCAGAGAACAATATGTGAAAATGTCATCTCAGTCATTTAAAAGCTAGAGTATGAGTGGGAATCAGTAGAGGGAAAGAACTCTCCTTTCTGACAAAACAGAGTGAACAGCTAAGGAATCTGACTTGAACTTGTGAATGTGAATTTATGTATCACCTGAGACTATGTGCTTCTGATCTATTATTGGATTCATAATCACAAGGCAGACACCAGACTCATGATATTTATTAATATAAGTAGAAAAATGACATTTCACGTAGACGTCTATAACATATTGAAACTACAATTGGAACCGCTGTTTCTGTAACAAGTAATGAGGTAACAAAATAAAAGGTTGTCAGGGTTGAGTTTTGAGAATTTTTATAGAGGAAAATTTCATTTACAAGGTGGTTGAGCAAAAATTGGTCAAAATTAGAATGTAATGTCTTAGATGAAAATGAACAGGTTAATGAATATGGATGAAACGTGTGAAAGGATGTAGAGTGAGTCCGATACATGATAGCAGAACATGGAGTTAAGGAGAAGTAAAAGGTGGCACTCTCAGAAGGCACTCATATTGAATAAGAGTATTTTTTTTATATAAGTAATGCTAGCTAGAAAATAGTACTGAGCAGACTGAAGAATGCTATATCTTACATCAATACAATGCTAACATTTGAATATGAATCTTTAAATATGTATGTGTGTGTGTGCAAGTGTGTAGAGAGATACAATTTTATTGAAGCTTAAAAACAAAACCTAAATACATTTCAACAATAAAATATTTAATATAGTTTTGTGGATAACAGATTAAAACAATTTAATAAAATAAATAAGTATATTGGATAATATAGATTAAAATTTTTATGTTATGTTTCATGGTAGGTTATAGATGCTCCCATAAATAGGTGATAAGTATGTCAGTAGTACTATTATGAATTAAGAGTATTGTTACCAGCCCTGGCAGCGATAGAGCATCAGCCTGGCGTGTGGAAGTCCTGGGTTCGATTCTCGGCCAGGGCACACAGGAGAAGCGCCCATCTGCTTCTCCACTCTCCCCCCTCTCCTTCCTCTCTGTCTCTCTCATCCCCTTCTGCAGCCAAGGCTCCACTGGAGCAAAGTTGGCGTGGGCACTGAGGATCGCTCCACGGCCTTAGCCTCAGGCGCTAGAATAGCTCTGATTGCAGCAGAACAGATGCCTCAGAGGGGCAGAGCATCACCCCCCAGTGGGCATGCCGGGTGGATCTCGGTCAAGTGCAAGTGTGAGTCTGTCTGCCTGCACCCCCCACTTCTAACTTCAGAAAAAATACAAAGAAAACCCAGAAAAGAGTATTGTTACTACCTGAATTTTAGATATCCTTTGCAATTATTTTTGAGTTGAAATTAAATCATTTTATAAACAAAGTATAGTATTTTCGTGGACATTTTTATCTTACAGATGATTATTCATATAATAGCAGGTGCTGATCTCATACCAGTCTGTATTCTAAACACGTTTGTGTATTATCAAATTTAATTTTCAGCACAACCCTGTGAGTTAGACACTATTATCCTCTGCATTTTACATATGAAAAAAAAAAAGAGACCTAGAGAAGGTTAGCAACTTACCCAACCTAAAAGAACTAGTAACTGAGGGATCCAGATTTAAATCCAGGTGGGATAATTCTAGAACTTGTCACTTAACCACTAAGCTATAGATGTCACCCTGCAGATATGTTTTAACCCAATATGTGTCAATTCCATTAACTTTTTTTTATAGAAAAACAAATGTAAGCTATTTAGAGATCAGTTTCTACATACAAATTTATTTTGGTCATTTCGCATGGTTTAAAGTGACAGCTTTCAAATAAATGAATACTAATTTAACTGATCTGTGGTGATTTATTTTGCACAACTCACACATGAACACACTTTAAATGTCTTTACAGATTGCTAGAGAAGTTAAGAAAAGTAAAGCAAAACAAAATTAACATTCAGTCTGTGCAGTATTGTTTGTGAAAGGCATTAAATGAATTTGACAAATCAGTCATGTAGTCATGTAGCAAACTGAAACTTCTAGATTTCTCTTGGGTAATGGTACCCACAAAGGAAGTGTTTGTATTATTTATTCTGTATTGAATGAAAATAGTGGTATAAAATGTAGAATTACTCTTTGTATTTCTTTTATTCTTATTTTTATTTAGGTTCACTTATTCATTAAAAGACTAATTCTTTTTCTCTTTCTCTTCTTTCTGGATTGTTTTGTAATGTTTACCTTAACTCTAGTTAAAGAGAGAAACTAAACAGACTGGATATATCAAGAAGATATTTAAATTCTACTTAGCTGGAGTATTTAGGTATATTAAACTATACCTTATTTTTGTTTTATTTAATCTTATACTTTAATTAAGAAGCTTGGATATTTCACAACACACACACACTCACACACACTGGTATATCACTAAAAGTAATTACTCAGTATTTTACATGTATTTACAAAAGGCATTTATAATACAGTATTACATAATAAGTGCCAAGAACTTTGCAAATATTACTAGTAAAATATCACATTATACTTCTTCCTCTAGAGAATGACATTCATCTTACTCTTTGTAGGATTGCTATAAGAAGTAAATAAGATACTAAAGGTAAAATATTTATCCATTGTCTAGATATAGTAATCTCTCTAAAAAAAAGTTTGTACAAGTATTTTTATTAGGCAAGCCATGCTTTGCTAACTAGGAGATTCCATTATAGTATTTGTTGATTTCTTGAATCTCATAAAACTTTTCAGTTATAATAGTTTTGATAAGAATGAATTCTATTGTTTTGTTTGTTTGTTTGTTTTTTGCAAACTGCTCCAATGGAGCCTTAGCTGTGGGAGGGGAAGAGAGAGACAGAGAGGAAGGAGAGGGGGAGGGGCGGAGAAGCAGATGGGCGCCCCCCCCCCCTCGTGCACCCTGGCTGGGAATCGAACCCGGGACTCCCGCACGTCAGGCCGACCTTCCACCACTGAGCCAGGGCAGAATATTTCTCTTTTGAAAAACTCAAACCTGTGTTTTCCTTCATCAGGTCACCTCTCTTGGGGCATATAACAGCTTCCACTAAAAGTTGTCCAAAGCCTGAGAGCTAGCTGGGTGCTGGACTGGAGTGACAGTTCTTCACAACATATGAATGGGCCCCACCAACCTCTCTTAGCTTTGAAAGTTCTTTGAGATAAGCATTATTAAGATGGTAACCCCATATCCAGGAAATCTGGCAATATCTGCTGTGTCCCACTGCCCAATACTCAAAAGACCCTCATTCACTTTCTCATCTCAATGCTACGTCATAGCATGATAGTTGTGGTAACATTTCAAGTAACACTAGGGATCACACCTAAGAGAACCGCCCTTTGGGCAGCTACCATTCCAGATCAACTGAGGTGCCTGCCAGCAGCCTTGAACCCTTTCCCTTAGCTGCCACATCTGCTGGGAGCTGATGACATACTCTCTTCATTTACAGTTCCTGACCCTGACAAGTTTATTTTTCAATAAGGTGTAAGGTCTATTAGGATTATAATAACCCTAAAAGATATGAATGCATATGTGGAAGGGTGGTGTCAAGAAAAGACAACATTCATCTGGGAATATGGAAGCTATATGACTGGATGGGAGAAAATAATGATAATGATAATAGTAATAAACATCACATCATGAACTATTCCTTTTTATTTTAAATTATCCTTTTTCTTCAGGGACATATACTTTTGATCCTACAATCTGATGTTGCTTTTTAGATAGCTATTAGTCACTGAGTATTTAGTACCTGGGATCCACCCTAGCAAAGAGCTGTGCAGGTGTAACACAGTGAGTGCCCTAAAGGAGCTTACCTACATAACTGGCAAAAGTTGTACGTTCATTCCACACAAGAAAATGTGTAAGTTTAAATGTTAAATTGGGAGAAGCATTTTTGAAAATTAAGCCTTTGAAAATTTTAGGAAATACAAGACTCCCCCCACCCCCCAAAAAGTATATCCATGCTCAACACATTCCCTGTGAGAGCCAGAATACCAGAGTTCCAAAGCATCAGTCTTAAAGTAACTAGGACATCAAAGGCATTTTCTTCTTTTAACTCTGCAACATTCACTTTGGAGGGAGCACTCTGCAGGCAACCAGAGATGATCAATGAGCACATTGTATGCTGCACTCAGGAAGGTTCCTGTCTGCTATGTTAGGAAAAGTAGAATTCAAAATTCAAACAGTACCCTAGAGGCAAAGGCTAATCACAGCTGCAACCCAGGCTGGTGTTCTCTTGGCAAAACAAACTGGCCTTCAAAGTCACCCCAAAGCCTGAGCAGTAAAAGTGCACCAACAAAGAGATAGAGACCCTGGGTCAGGCTCTTCACACATATTGGGTGCCTACGGAAATCTCAGTTAACCATTTTTAAAACACCTCAGCTTCTTTATCTAATAAACAGGAATAATGATTCTCTACCTCAAATAAATCTAACAATATTTATATGTTCAGCCCAGTGGTTCAGATGGGAGAATGTTCTGTTCAGGGAAAAATCCAGGAACAGAAAACAACTTTACTAAGGTAAGGTGGCATTTACCTCTCATTTGAGTTTTTCTTTTTTATTAAGTGAGAGGCAGGGAGGCAGGGAGGCAGACTCCCGCATATGTCCAGTGGCAATCCACCCCGCAAGCACCCCCCCACCCAGCCATGCTTTGCCCATCTGAGGCCGCTGCTCGGTTGCTTGGCAACAGAGCTATTTTAGCATCTGAGGTGAGGCCATGGAGCCATCCTCAGTGCCCTGGGCCAACTTGCTGTGAACCATTCAAGCCACGGGCTGCAGAAGGAAAGGAGAGAGGAGAGAGAGAGACAGAAGGGGGAAAGAGAAGGGGTAGAAAAGCAAATGATCGCTTCTTCTGTGTGCACTGACCGGGAACCGAACCCAGAACTGCCATATGCCTGGCTGAGGCTCTACTGCTGAGTGGCCAGGGCTTATTTGAGTTCGTCTAGATGGAGAAATGTACAATGCTCTTTTCTGAGTGTTCAGACCACTGCCTTGGGGTTCTGGAATCTAGAGGTGCTCTCAGGTGTGATTTCCATGTGCAGAGAAGGAGATGGACCTGATAGAAGTGGGTAAAATCGCCCTGGCCGGTTGGCTCAGCGGTAGAGCGTCGGCCTAGCGTGCGGAGGACCCGGGTTCGATTCCCGGCCAGGGCACACAGGAGAAGCGCCCATTTGCTTCTCCACCCCTCCGCCGCACTTTCCTCTCTGTCTCTCTCTTCCCCTCCCGCAGCCAAGGCTCCATTGGAGCAAAGATGGCCCGGGCGCTGGGGATGGCTCTGTGGCCTCTGCCCCAGGCGCTAGAGTGGCTCTGGTCACAATATGGCGACGCCCAGGATGGGCAGAGCATCGCCCCCTGGTGGGCAGAGCGTCGCCCCATGGTGGGCGTGCCGGGTGGATCCCGGTCGGGCGCATGCGGGAGTCTGTCTGACTGTCTCTCCCCGTTTCCAGCTTCAGAAAAATGAAAAAAAAAAAAAAAAAAAGAAGTGGGTAAAATCAATCCACAGATGGTACCAGTTCCTCTAAGTTGTTCCTTCACCCAAACACATCCTTGTGGTCATTCTCTGCCATTAGCATTCTCTTTGGGCTGCTGAGGTTCCAGGAGAGCCAAGTCCTCCCATGAAGGGACCAAGGGGTGGGCCCTGTTGTTCTGGCACCATATTCAATTCTTACCTTGTGGAAATGCTGCCAGAGGTCTGACAGAGGAAGCAGGACCACCTGGGGCCCTTACCAGTGCGGCTCCTATAACGGTGGGAATTAAGGAAACACACTTATCAAAACAAAAACGATGGGACCGGGAGGACTCTTCAAACTGCCTGGCAGTATCCGAGTGCCTCATAGCCCCAGTTCGCTTTATTATTGTTGGGCAGATAAAATATGTATTATGCTCACTTTGTTAAAGTGGCGCTGCCCACATGGAGGCCGTTGCCCAAGTGATATTAATGTGTGTCTCTTTGGGCAGGCAGAATCCTTGTAGCCTGGGGCTTGGTTTTGGGATTAAGCCTTTTCTACCCTTTTTGATGTAGGGCGGTACAATCCAATCATGCCTCAGAGAAGTGATTTTGTATTGGATTTCTACACTATAAAATGGGGACGGAGCGGGAGCTTGCGCTCTTGGTTCCTGGGATGATTAGCATGAGAGAGCAGAGGGAGCAGAGCAGAGAGCAGAAAGATGCCATGTGGCCAGGAGAAGCAGCCAAGATGGCGGAGTGCTGAGTGAGATGCCAGTTTGTACAGAGTTTGTATCTGGGATAAGGAAGGAGATGGGGAACTGAGGAGAATAAGGCTGGTGAGCTAGAAACCTTTGATTCTAGGAAACTCGGATAAGTCAGTGGCTTTGTGAGCACTGAATGTGAGTGGGTTTTGGAGCCCAGTGTGTGTTTTTTGCTTGCCCACCGAGTGCAAGCTAGGATTAAAGACTATGGCCCACCAGTTTGTGGCTCTGTTGTTTCTTTACCGACTGTCCGAATCCAATGCGAACCTGCGTGGCCCTGGCCCTGGCTCCTGGCTTTACAATTATATAGACATATGCAAATCAAGGACCCTGATACAAAGTTGCATATCCAAGGCTAAGACAGGTACTCTCTCAAGGCATAAAACAAGATGCATTAGTGAAATCTACCAACATCCAAAAACAGAGTCATAGGAAGGGCATGTATATTGCTTCCAGCAACCCAAGGAAGCAAGTGGAGTGGGTGCAAATAGCATCAAAGCCAAATATGGAGATGGAGGGGGGAGAAGTTAGCCTTTTGCTAAGCCTTGAATCTATAATGGCGTTTTGCCATTTACGGTCCACAACAATAACCAGCCTTCACCAACAGGAGCAGAATGGGCTGGCAAGGCTGGGGCTAGGGGCAGGTCTGAGCCTGTAAAAAACAGGCTCACAGATGTTTTTCTAAATCACTTTCACAGTTCATGAAATTCAAATTAAAAACACAGCTCCCCCCACCCCCAACTTTTGAAATGCAGGGAGCCTGCCCTCCTGAGCTCTGGCTCCCCTGTACCCACTTCCCTCAGGCAGCCACCCTAGTTCCTTTCCATTTCAACTGTGGAGGACTAGCAACTCCAGGACAAAAGACCTGTTTGGGGTCGGGCAGGTGTCTCGGAGTCTGGGCCGTGAGCCTGGTTTCTCCTGGATGGTTGGCCGATTAGGACTTGAGCATATACCAGACCTATAAAGTGGGCTTGTGTGAACCTCAAAACCGAACCTGAGCCCGGGAGGCCTTTAGGACCGGGAGGAGCCATATCTTATTGGAGCAAGGGGCAAATCTCGATTTTCAGGAATCCAGTGGCTGCCGACCTTCCCCAGCCGCGTTCGCCCTGACATTCCCAGACATCAGCCTCGGGCTACTTGACAGATGCGATCTCCCACGGAGGCCCCCTAGGGCAAAGTTGGCGGCAACCTTCATGCAGGGCAGTTCCCTCTTCCTCCTCCTCCTCGCAGTCGTTCTCCCGGGGAGCCCTTGGCTGTTGACTCCTGCACGCGTTTTGCCAGGCTTGGCAAGCCGTGCTGCACGATCCGGAGCGCCCCTTACCCAACACGCTCTCCGGGCGTGCGCCGCGGGAGTGTCCCAGCACCCCTGCCTTCCGCAGGGGCTTGAGGGCCGGGCCCCGCCCCATCGCGCGGCCCCAGAGCTCCCCGCCTCCCAAGCTGCCGCTGCACCTAGTCCTGTGCTCTACCGCGCGGCTGCTGGGGCGCGGGCGGCGAGCGCAGGGCAGGGAGCGGCGGGGGAGGGGAGGGAGGAGAGGCACCGAGGGAGCGGATGGGGGGAGGAGGAGAGAGCCAGGACCAAAGGCGGGAGCCGCGCCGCCCCGCCCCGCTGCCCACACGCTCGCTCGGGCGGGAGACGGGCGGATCGTCGCCTGAACGCATTACTGGGTCACCTTGTCCTGGAGGTAAGTCCCACCGCCCTGGCGGCGCGGGTGGCTGGGGGCAGGGCCCTAGGGAGGGAGGGCGGCCGGCACCGGAGGCAGGTCCGCGAGGCGGGCGTCCTGGCTCCGCCTCGAAGCGCTGGGACCCCGCGGCGCGGCGCCGGCGGCGAGTCCGGGTGGTCGCGGCTGTGGAACCTGTCAGGCACCAGGTTGCTGAACAGCAAGAGAGAGCAGGGCAGGAAAGCCAGTTGCGGAGGAAGGGGCCAGGCGCTGCCAGCTCGGGCTGCAGCGTGGCGCCTGGCCACCCGAGGCGCCCCGGCGATGCGGAGGGGCTGCTGTGCAAAGTCGGCGGGAGCTAGCGAGCTCGACACCGGGAGCGCCGCGAGCCGGGCTGCCCAGGCGGTGAAGGCTCCGCGGGTTCGGGTGGTGCAAAGTCGGCGGGAGCTAGCGAGCTCGACACCGGGAGCGCCGCGAGCCGGGTTGCCCAGGCGGTGAAGGCTCCGCGGGTTCGGGTGGTGCAAAGTCGGCGGGAGCTAGCGAGCTCAACACCGGGAGCGCCGCGAGCCGGGCTGCCCAGGCGGTGAAGGCTCCGCGAGTTCGGGTGGTCCCCTGGAGTGACCTAAATGAGACTGGCTGGGGCTGGTGAGTGAGAAACGGCGAAGTTGGGCACCGAGGTCTGTCTGGGACCAGAGAGGAAAGCGGGCTTCAATTCGCAGAGCGGAGGGGAAAGGAAGGCGAGGGAGGGTTCGAACGTTCTGTGGTTGGGATCTCCCAACAGGCGACCGGGACGGCGGCGGAGACTCCCGCAGCCCCTCGCTGCTGGTGACAGCAAGAGGGGCATCCGTGAGCTGTCTGCTTCCTGGCAGCCACGAACCCCGCAGCCCTGGTAGCCACCAGCCCAGGCGGGGAGAGGGAAGCGAGTGGATGCGCTTTTTGGGTTCAAGTTTCTAGCCTCGATTAACCTAGGTGTGATTTTTGGCTCTTCGTGTGCGCTCTCCAAAGCAGCAGGGAAAGGAATGGATTCCTGGCAGAGTTGGACCCTTTCCTTAAGGAAGGGGCTTTGATCTCGTTTCCTTCAAGATCCCAGTGGAATGGGTGATCGCATTCCTGCTTTGGGGAGTCTGCCAGTGTAGTTGCTCTGTTTGTCTGAAAAACTAGAGGGAAGGGGTCCTCTGATGGCATGTTTTTTCCTTAAGGGTCCGCTCACACGCAGAGGCTTGGACTCCTGGCACCCAGACTTCAGGTGCGCGAGCTCTTCTGTGACGCCAGATGCGCTGGCGCCGCCAGACCACTGGCCCGCACTTGATGCCTGCGCCTTTTCCTGGCCACATTCCGGTGTTTATTGCAGCAGATACTGGCCGAGGGCTTAGATAATTTGGGGAGGACGGGTTTTGTGACTCCGTTTTCTAGTTAGAATCAGGCTCAGGCGGTGGGACGTGAGCGCGCGTTTGTGTATCTGTCCGCCCCCTCCTGGTGGCCGGTGTGTTTGGCCAGAGCCCAAGGGGAGGGCGTGCTGCGAAGACCTGCAGCCTGTAGGGTCAGCAGCCTGCTGACAAACCGGAGGAGCCCAGCTTTACCATGCTAAGGTACGATTGCCTGGGAGAAGTCGCATGCGTGCAGCAATGTGGCATTCCAAAGGGGGTGTGTCAATTCTCCCAGAAGCCAAAGTGAAAATGATCGGCCAGGGGAGCCGGAGGCTGTCTGATGTCCATTCTGGCTAGGACAGGAAGTAGCTGGAGCTGAATTTTCGAATGAATTATTGCTTGCTGCGTGGCCTTGCAGTTGTGTGGATTGCCTTCCGCAAGATCAGACCACAGGTGCAGGAACTGTGGGACCTGTGAGGAAGAACCCTTCCCTTCCCGGATCCTTGTCTGTAACACCCTCTGGCCTATGTTTATTGATCCATTATTTAGATAAAAATATGGATGGAAGCAAAAGCTTCAGTTTTTATTTAAAGTACATAAATAATTCAATCCTATTACAAGACATGGTACAGGGCTTTTTATTCACAGTCAGCCTTACAATGCTAATAATTATACTATTAATTTAAGCCAAAACAGTTTCAATATGATTTTTATGTTTCATATGAACTGTCATAGAAAACAGGTAAAATGATATCTGTCTAAAATATTTGAAGATGGATGAATATTTCCAAGTTACTGTAAATGAGGGTTTGTTACATTTATTTTCAGATGGAGTTTCTTAGAGATTTCTTTGCCAACACCTCCAGGAAATGAATCAGTGTCAGAATAGCCTGAAGGAGAGTAGACAGGCAGAAATTATTTGAACTGGTTTAGAAAAAACTGTGAGAAAGGGTGATTAATTTAGTTATGTTAAGTTGAAGGAGTGAAACGAAATATCTACATAATGCCATCTTTGGACTTTCCATTCAAATCAGAATTTACATTTCTGAAATTTAATTTAATAAAAAAAAGTAATAAATATAAGCTGAAATAATATAAGCTTATCTTTTATTTTTATAATAAAAGTAAAGTAATTAAATAAAGATTACCACATGGTTAGCAACTTATTAGACTGATTTTTATCTATTGCCTGTTTGTTTGTTTTTTAGATTGTAAAATAAAATGAGGTTAGATCAGTGTAACTCTGCTTTGGGAAATTTTCAAACTTGTGACATTTAATATTTGTGCTGTGGCTATTCTTGTTTTAAGAAATGACATTGATAGACTAACATTTTAAATATCTGTAATTAGCAACTAAGTTCAGAACAAATGCTTATTTTCAGTTGAACCATTAATAATAAAATATTGGGAAATATATCAGTTATTTCATTAAATATATAACATTCAATTTTTCTTTTGTACATTAAACTTTAGTGTATTTAAAAAGACAAAATAAATTAAAAGCTACATATTCTATCAGTGATTTAAAACCCTTTTAATCTCATGACACACATAAACTAATTCCTAAAATTCTGTGGCACACCAAAAATATATTTTTGCTAATCTGATAAAAAAAAAGTATAGTATTGATTGATTTACAAAAAACATGATAGTAGTAATTACCTACTTTTTTTGCTCCAAAGCGAATTTTTTAAAAAATCAGGTTCCTATACTTGTATATAAGTATTTCTGGTACCAAGAATAAACCAGTCAGTTGTGATATGACTGATAATGTGCAACTCATTACGACCTATTTATTTATCATTATAGACAGGCATTTACACCAAAGGGCTAATGTGTTGGCTATTGTCATTTATTTTTTGACAATTTAAGAAAAAGTAGGTCAGTGACTTTGACTAGTTAGGTATTGCATGTTTTTAAATTATTTTATTTATTTATTTATTTATTTATTTATTTATTTATTTTTATTTAACTTATTGGGGTGACAGTATTTAAAGGAATTATACAGGTTCCAGGTGGACAATTCTATAACATATAATCTGTACACAGTATTGCATGTTCACTGTCCCTAGTCAAGTCTCCATCCATCACCATTATCCTCTCTATACTCTTCTCCACCTTCCCCCACCCCTCCCTTTTCCTCCCAGCAATTACCACACTGTTGTCAGTGTCCATGAATCTTTTCTCTTTTTGTTCTTGTATTTTTCCTTAATTTAAAATTTTTTTTGGCATACCAGTGTGCCACGCACACCAGTTGAAAATCACTGTATCATGGAAAATGTTGTTAATTATTTATTATATAAATGGACTTCAAAGACACATATAAACTCCTAATGTAATATTTTCATACTTACTTTTATTTCCGAATACACTAGGCAATTTATAATGAATGATGGGAAAAAATTTTTTATATGAAATATAAAATAAAATATTATAACATTTCACGTATATATCTCAAAAAACTATGGAACGAAGATTGCATAAATCAAATAACCTTCATCATAAGCACTAAAAAATGGGAGTTAAAAGCTACAAATATGGCTCTGACTGTTTGGCTCAGTGGTAAAGTGTTTGGATCAGTGGTAGAGTGTTGGCCTGGTTTGTGGATGTACCAGGTTCGATTCCTGGACAGGACACACAGGAGAAGCACCCATCTGCTTCTCCACCCCTCCCCCTCTCCTTTCTCTCTGTCTCTCTCTTTCCCTCCTGCAGCCAAGGCTCCACTGGAGCAAAGTTGGCCCTGGCGCAGGATGGCTCCATGACCTCTGCCTCAGGCACTAGAATGGTTCCCATTGCAATGGGAGTAACACCCCAGACAGGGAGAGCATCATCCCGTAGTGGGCTTGCTGGGTGGATCCCGGTCAGGCGCATGTGGGAATCTGTCTCCCCACTTCTCACTTCAGAAAAATACAAAAAAGAAGTTATAAATACTGATTTTGTTATAAACGATACTCTTTCTCAAATAATAAGACTTGTTTTTCAATCTAGAGATGTTGAAGTTTTGCTAAATTTACAAAAAGATTTTGTATTTAAATGGAAACTCGCCAAAAGCTAGAAATGCTATTTAGGAATTCCATCAAATAAGTAGTATCAATAGCCATGAAATATTACTACAAAAATCAACCATCTAGCAGTTTAAAATAGTGTTGTCAGTATTCTTATATATATAGTAAATGACATGTCTAAAGCATTTTATATGACTATGTAAATGATATATTGTGTTAAATTTGGGTTAGGGACAATTTCATGCAATTTATGGCTCTAAAGTATGGAAGTTTTCTGATCTACTCTAAACCATTTTTTTTTTGCTTATATTTCCATGTTTTATTTTGTTATGTATAAAAATATTGATTACTCTTCCCTTGACAAAAAGACAAATATATTTAAGTAAAATAAAAAGAATCATGGCTTCAATTCTTAAATTATTCAGTCACTTAGCTAATAAAGCAATTATCTTAGATGCTTTATTACATGGAGAATACTGATGATGTTTTATTTTTCTATAGGAGAAAAAAAGTAAATTTCTTGTTAACTTACAGTTCTGACAAACCACTGCTCCAGCTGAATATTTTAGGAAGCTGCAGTTTGGCTTGTTAAGAGTCTCAAAGGAAAAATAAGATCAATACTTGTCACAGCAGGAGATACTTTACTTTCTGTAGAGTGTTGTAATATATTGCTGAGGGTGAAAAAAAATGTCAACATTTTAGCTTTTCCTTATGTAATGAGCAGGCTTCTGTTAAGAAAACTAAATCACTTTTCCTAAAACTTTAATGCCTAGATAAAAAGGTTTGTGTCACTTTGTAGTTCCATTTCCATGTTTAGTGTATTTTATAAACTGATATATAAAATATACCAAAACTTTTGATGAGTAGGTCACATAAACCTACACATTATGTGTATTGTTCAGGTGATTCTTAGTAGTAGGGAGAAACTCAACAAATCTAAATATTTTAAGCTTCAATACATTAACACTCTAAAGGTCAGGGATATCGGAGGGTCCTTTTATTTTTCCTCCTTTCCTTCAACCTTTCCTTTGTTTTAAATTTTACTTTTCCATAATCCCCATTTTTTTAATGACTATATAAAACTTTGAATTCAAGTGAATATATGTGTAGATGTTTGTGAATCAATTTTTTAAAAAAATTACATGTTTCTTTCCATCTACATAAATTTTAGTTTGATATAAAGGTAGCAATAGTAATTAGGGATCGGGGCAAACTTGTAGGCAATGTACCAGTCAATCGGAAGTGGAACTGAGGATGCAGGGAATCTGAGGGTGAATAGTAGCAGAAGGAGGTGATCAATATCAAGTAAGGTCTCACCAACAGCTGTAGAAGCTAGCTGTGGTGGTTCTATTAACTCTCTTCCTAGATTTTCCAAGGGAGAGAGTCCTAGCAGAATCTTAAAAGGACTGGTCCCAAAATGTGAAATGGACAAAAGTGATGTAAGAAATGGACTGTACCGGACATCCACTTTACCTGACAAGGAAGGTCCTGTTGCCCAGGCGTTTAAAAGCGGTCAGCAGGCTGCTCTTAATACTTGAGGATTACTCTCAGCTACAGAGAGTGAACTTGACCAAAGGCATGTTCTCCCTAAAATGACCATATTCAAAAACTGATTGCAGTAGGTATGAAAATCACTTGCTATGCTGGCCTTCCACAGAAAATGTCTAATGGGCTTTGTGAGCTGAAGAGGTCTGGGTGAGCTAGGGCAAGACAAATTACGCTCTTAGCACAATTTGACTTTTTTTTTTTTTTTTTTTACAATTTGACTTTTTTTGCTGTCTTACGTCTCTCCTTCCCACCTCTTCTGTAGGTTTATCATTGACGATGCCTTGCATACCAAAATCCTTAAGTGCACTCCCCATCCAACTATTTGCCTATCAGTTGGGTAAACTGTAGTTGACATGGTCATGAACTTAACAAGTGTCACTTCCCAGCCAGCCCCAAAATTTATTCAAATAAGTCAATCACATTTTCCAGTAGGAATCAGGGCCCACCTCATACTTTTGTTACTCAGAGCCTGCCCTCCACAGACCCAGCTTGTCCACCCTATTCCTCAATGCGTTATTGAAGGGACTTGTAATGAGCAAGGAGGAGCAATGTTCTCCTCCTCCAGGCTGTGAACATGTGAGGCTAATTAACTGCTATTAGTCTTATCTGCTCAGTGTTGATAAGAAAATACACACACACACACACACACATATGCATATGTATATATAATATATGCACACTCACATGGATCACTATATATGTAAAATTATCCCCATTCATCAAAACCAGAAATTGAGACAATGGAGGAACTCACTAAATTATACAATAGTATATACCTTTAGGTTCTGAAGCTGGGATTTCAATGCTGGCATCTGGTTCCTGAGTTCTTGCTTTTAACCAATACACAGCTAGTTAGCATACTTTCTGGAAGCTGAAAACTTGTTTTCAATAATTTTACATTAAAAAGACTCAATCCACTTGTAAACACTTTAAAGGCAATGTTGAAAAAGTGTTGCACAAACCTTTCTTCTTAAAATAAGAATGAAAGGATGGCAATAACTTTCCTGATAGAAAATAGGAAAGCAAATAGTAGTTGCTTTCTAGTAAAATCTTAAAGGAGACCCTTGTATTTTGCTAAACAATCAAATCAAAGGCAAACAAAGAAGAAAAAAAATGAATAAAAGAATGAAGGAAAGGGAAGGAAGGAAGAGAGGGAGGGAGGGAAGGAAGGGAGGGAGGGAGGAAGGGGAAGGGAAGGAAAGAGAAGGGGGAAGGGAAGGAAGAAGGGAGGGAGGGGGAGGGAGGGAAGGGAGGAATGAAGAAAGAAAGATAAAAACAAAAAAAGAATGGATTGAGTGCTGTTGAGCCATAAGAATGGATATATATGTATTTACTGAATAATTGATTTGAAGAGAGTTTAATATTTAGGCAAAAAGTGTGAGGAATGACACAGAAACTGTCAGTCCAGGATACAGGTGAAACCCATATGTCTCCAGTTAGCATATGTGCCAAGTGAAGCCTTGGTATTTGGCATGTGGTGCACAAGCTGTTCTACATCAACCCACTGGAAACAGAAGAGGTGAAATTTGAAACTTTGACAAAGGTTTTCACACTGGCAGAATTGCAGTAAATGAACAGCAGTAAGAATTGAACTGTGGGTGTTTCCACCCTTTTAACTATTCCTAGAATTTCAAACAAGAGAACCAAGTGATGATAGAGGAGAGTATGAATCCAGAAATATTCATTTTGTAAAAAGTTACATGGTCTGTCTCTAAGAAGAAAATGTGATAGCCACAAAATCAGGGCAAGAAATTATCTCCTTAAAGTTTTTAAAACGTTGCAATCCTGTTGTCTGGAGGTTTCTGCCACTGAAATCAAAGGTCTTATATTTTGCTGTAAAAGTAAATTTTAAGGCAGGATACTGTATTTGAATAGTCAGTATAGGCTAATAGTGAGTTTCTCAAATCACCTATTTTTGTCAAGGATGTATAGACCTAGAGCTTTGAAAATATCCAAATGACTTGATAAAGTTAAAATTCTCACTTTCCTTTTAAACACTCCCAGATAACTCTTTTCAGTAAAAGACTCTAAAGAATGCATATTTATGTTATTATGGGCATATAGTATATAGTTAAAATATGACTGCTTACTATATTGTAAACAGCACACATTTGTAGAGTTGAACAAATATCAGAGTATTTTCCTCAGTTCCTGTAATTTGTAAATAAAAGAAATTGAAGCCATGGTCAGTAAAAAACTAGTGTCAAGTCTAGGATACTGTATTTCAGTTTAAACATTCGAGTGTAACACGTTAAAATACATTCTTATAATTACATATAAGGGCATAGTTTCTTAAAAAATGTGATTTAACATAATGTCTTGATTAAGATTTATGGATCTTTTTTATAACTAAAAAATAAATGCAACAGAAACTATTTGTATAAACAAAATCGTGTGGGCTTTGTTTATATCACAAAACACATTGATGGCTACGTGAATGAATCAAGCAGATATGCTATTTTGACTTTTTTATGCTAGTTAATTTAGAGTTCAATTAAATTAGGTCAAATATATAGTTTAAAAATAATCTAAAAAAGTTAAGAATGTATAGCTATATAGAGATATAGGTATAGATACATATAGATATATAAATAGATGATATAGATATAGATTAGATAGATAGATAGATATAGATAGATAGCATATGTCTATGTCCCAGTCTCTGAGTGGGTAGGTCTTTTTTTTTTTTTTTTTGACAGAGACAGACTCAGACAGACAGGAAGGGAGAGAGATAAGAAGCATCAATTTTTCATTGCAGCACTTTAGCTGTTCATTTAATATGTGCCTTGACCATGGGGCTAGAGCAGACCAAGTGACCCCCTGCTCGAGCCAGCGACCTTGGGCTCAAGCTGGTGAGCTTTGCTCAAACCAGATGAACCCAAGCTCAAGCTGGGGCCCTCGATGTTTTGAAACTGGGTCCTTCACATCCCAGTCTGACGCTGTAGCCACTGCACCACCGACTGGTCAGGCTATGTTGGGTCTTTTTGACACAGAATAAACCAGAGACAAATAAAGTCTATTAAGAAAGGCTGAAATACATTCTTTCTGGCATAAGACTTGCATACTATTATGAAGTCTTTCTTGGTTTCAAACATTCCAAAGTTATTTTTAACTTCATTTTACACTTATCCCCTAAACCTGGAGCCCCCTCTGTTCAGATTTTCATGCTCCTTAAAACCATTCTGACCTCAGCTTCGAACCTTGGAAATGCTTATTGTACACCCCGAGTATACCCCCTTATCTTTATTCATGCAACCTGATTGATACTGACTGTCAGAAATTATCATTTTTTTTGCCTGACCTGTGGTGGCGCAGTGGATAAAGTGTCAACCTAGAAATGCTGAGGTTGCTGGTTCGAAACCCTGGGCTTGCCTGGTCAAGGCACATATGGGAGTTGATGCTTCCAGCTCCTCCCCTCGTCTCTCTCTGCCTCTCCTCTCTCTCTCTCTCCCTCTCCCTCTCCCTCTCTCTCCCTCTCTCCCTCTGCTCTCTAAAATGAATAAATAAAAAATAAAAAAAAAAAGAAATTATTATTTTTATTTATTAGGTAATTACATGTTCTCAACGGAAACTTCCTGGAATTCTACAAGGGCAAAGAACATGCTTGGCTGTTCATAAGCACCCCCTCTTGAACACAGTGTGGTGCAGAATAAGCCCTCAATAAAAAAATAGTGAATAAAACAAAATCTGGAAGAAAATGAAGGACTGAATGGGTAAATATATAAACTCATTCAAATTTAGTATTTTATATTTTTGTAAAGGACATGATATACTAGACACTATACTAGGTATTAAAGAGGACAAATACATTAAATAAATGGAAAATTACAAAATAATCTATAACTTCAGAATCTAATAAGAAATACAGATCTGCATATACTTGTTTTACAAATACACAGAAATAATCATATAGGAACATCAGGTCATCAGAGTGGGAAGAACTGCTATATAACAGTTGAGTTGGACCTTAAACAAATGAATGGTATTTTGGTTGGCAGATACAATGATAAAGAAAAATGCAAGAAATAAGAGGTACAGCAGGTCTTTGAATAGTGAGATTTTGGTTCAATGCCAGTCCATTATAACATTGATGAAAAGAAAATGTCCTGCTGAGGCCACTATCTGTATGGCGTTTGAGTGCTCTTCTCATGTCCATGTCCGGGGACACATTTCCTCCCACATCAGAAAAACGTGTAGGTGAGGTGAGCTGGCGTGTCTAAGCTGGCCCAGTCTTTAGTAAGGGTGGGTGTGGCTGTGACTGGCACTGCAATGGGAAGGCATTCTGTCCAGGATGAGTCTGGCCACCCTTGACCTTGACCTGGAAAGAGTGGGTTGGAAAATGACCTTGCTTGTTTTCATTTATCTCTCTTAAATGTCTGCATAGTTTACATTTATTTCAATGTTTAATATTGGAAGTGCTTGAGGTTTTTATTTAGTAGTTTGGTGATGTTTTTGTGGCCAGAAATATGCTGTAGGAACTTAACTCTTATTTTTATCAATTAGCCTATGGGGAAGTTAGTTTTATTATATGTCCTTTCACTTAAAGATGCAGTTTCCAAAATCCTAGTGACGGCATTAACTGAGGACTTATTTTATTAGTTTTCTATTGCTGCCTTGACAGATTACCATACACTTAACTGATTGAAACAAGCAAACAAAAATATGTGTCATTCCACAGAAACTTCCGTACGTCAGAAGTCTGGATGACCTTGGCTGGTGCTTTGCATAGGGTCTCACAAATCTGAAACGTAAAAGTGTCCACATAGTTTTTTGTTCCTCACTGCAGATACCAGGGAAGAGTCTTTTCCTGAGTTCATTAAGGTTGCTGACCAAATCCAGTTCCTTGTAGATCAGGGGTCCCCAAACTTTTTACACAGGGGGCCAGTTCACTGTCCCTCAGACCATTGGAGGGCCAGACTATAAAAAAAACTATGAACAAATCCCTATGCACACTGCACAGATCTTATTTTAAAGTAAAAAAAACAAAACGGGAACAAATACAATATTTAAAATAAAGAACAAGTAAATTTAAATCAACCAACTGACCAATATTTCAATGGGAACTATGCTCCTCTCACTGACCACCAATGAAAGAGGTGCCCCTTCCGGAATTGGGAAGTGCAGCGGGGGCCGGATAAATGGCCTCAGGGGGCCGCGGGCCGTAGTTTGGGGACCCCTGTTGTAGATGCACAACTGAAGTACCCGTTTCTATCTGTTTGTAATATAGGGGGCCAGTCCTTGCTCCTAGATGTTGACCTCATGCCTTTGCAGAGTTTACATGGGGTTGCCTCCAGCATATCAGGTTAATTCCCTCTTCAACTTGGAATCTCTTCGACTTCATCTTTTATCACTAGCCAGAAAGTTTTCTGTTTTTTAATAGCCCAAGTAATTACATTGGGTCCTTTGGCATAATCCATGATAATTTCACTATTTTGTTAGATTCCTAATCTTAATGCAAATACAGTATTTCTTTTGCCAAGTAGCAAGACATATTTGCAAACATAGTATCATGCTTTAAAAATCATGGAAGACAAAATTCTGACTAAAATAACCCTGTTCCTAAGACCTCTAGAAAAATCCTAGATTCCTGATCATTTGCCATGTGATACCCCCCTCTTTTTTTTTTTTTTTTTGTATTTTTCTGAAGCTGGAAACGGGGAGAGACAGTCAGACAGACTCCCGCATGCGCCCGACCGGGATCCACCCAGCACGCCCACCAGGGGCGGACGCTCTGCCCACCAGGGGGCAATGCTCTGCCCCTCCGGGGCGTCGCTCTGCCGCGACCAGAGCCACTCTAGTGCCTGGGGCAGAGGCCAAGGAGCCATCCCCAGCGCCCGGGCCATCTTTGCTCCAATGGAGCCTTGGCTGCGGGAGGGGAAGAGAGAGACAGAGAGGAAGGGGGGGTGGGGGTGGAGAAGCAAATGGGCACTTCTCCTATGTGCCCTGGCCGGGAATCGAACCCGGGTCCCCCGCACGCCAGGCCGACGCTCTACCGCTGAGCCAACCGGCCAGGGCTTCCCCCTCTTTTTTTTTTATAGTGAGAGATTAGATATACCAACATTAGGAGAGTAAGGTACCACATTGTTTGGGACATTTCATTGTTTATAGAAATTTTACATAACTTGTAAAAGTGAAGAGGAAAACTAAAATATAAGGTTTTTAAAGAAAAACCTGAAATTTAACAAGCCAGATATTATAATACAATGTAACAGATTATAGTATCTCTATTATTAGAATAGAAAACACCTATCTATTATGGTCCATTTAAGAAGAAAAATGTGTAACTAAATGTCTCTCTTACTAAACATTTTTATAAAAGATAATTAAAGCTATTTTGCTCAAGGGGATTCCAAACTTATTTTTGTTCGCCTTGCCTAAGAAGTTGGAAATGAGTTGGATAACTTGTCAAATTTTTAAAAAAGATCAAGAAAGGGCTGAGAATCAGATGATACCAGAATATACTTAATTTTAATTTGATAATAAAATAAAGTCTATTGAAAATCATTTGTCAATATAGGTTCCCTGAATTATAAATATCACTCAATAATTTATTTATTTATTTATTTATTTTTTTTCTTTTTTCTGAAGCTGGAAACAGGGAGAGACAGTCAGACAGACTCCCGCATGCGCCCGACCGGGATCCACCCGGCACGCCCACCATGGGGCGACGCTCTGCCCACCAGGGGGCGATGCTCTGCCCCTCCGGGGCGTCGCCATGTTGCGACCAGAGCCACTCTAGCGCCTGAGGCAGAGGCCACAGAGCCATCCCCAGCGCCCGGGCCATCTTTGCTCCAATGGAGCCTTAGCTGCGGGAGGGGAAGAGAGAGACAGAGAGGAAAGCGCGGCGGAGGGGTGGAGAAGCAAATGAGCGCTTCTCCTGTGTGCCCTGGCCGGGAATCGAACCCGGGTCCTCCGCACGCTAGGCTGACGCTCTACCGCTGAGCCAACCAGCCAGGGCTCAATAATTTATTTTTGAAAAATCACTTACCAAACTCAGCATACAATGGAAAGTCACTGAACTTTGTTTTGTGAGTATACGTATATGCTGAGTAATGATATAATTGTTCAAATTTTGAGGAAGGAAGATAAGTGTGTATTTTTTTTGTCAGAGCAATAAAAATGGAAATAACATTCAGTGAGAAGACACAGAGAAAAACTTGATGTCACAAAAATTTTTATATCTTAAAAAAATAGATTTTGTACCACAAGCTGCTTTAATATTTACATCTAAATAAAAATAAGAGCTATCTTCATTCTACTTCTATTTGCTATTTTATTCTTCTTTTTTTTTTTTTTTTTTCATTTTTCTGAAGCTGGAAACAGGGAGAGACAGTCAGACAGACTCCCGCATGCGCCCGACCAGTATCCACCCGGCACGCCCACCATGGGGCGACGCTCTGCCCACCAGGGGGCGATGCTCTGCCCATCCTGGGCGTCGCCATATTGCGACCAGAGCCACTCTAGCGCCTGAGGCAGAGGCCACAGAGCCATCCCCAGCGCCCGGGCCATCTTTGCTCCAATGGAGCCTTGGCTGCGGGAGGGGAAGAGAGAGACAGAGAGGAAAGCGCGGCGGAGGGGTGGAGAAGCAAATGGGCGCTTCTCCTATGTGCCCTGGCCGGGAATCGAACCCGGGTCCTCCGCACGCTAGGCCGACGCTCTACCGCTGAGCCAACCGGCCAGGGCTTCTATTTGCTATTTTAGGAAAGTAAATTTAGGTCTTACTTTTAACAATACACTGTTAAATTAAGGTCCTCTCCAAAACTAAAAAATATGAGAATACCCAATATTATGCACAATGGAAAAGGTTACTTTTAAAAAGTATGTTTGGTTTTCTTTGAATATATGTACCCTGATTTATTAATGTCATCCCATTAACATTAATAAAAATCTATTTAAAAAAAAATAAAAAAATAAAAAGTATGTTTGGTTTTCGTGTTTTATTAAATCAAACTGTCAAGAACCATAGGTAGTCTAGTAGTTGTCATGTTTAAAATATATTCTATCTTTCTTGGGGTTTTTTGCAGATAGTTGTTATTTATTGGTACAGTTTTGGTTTTGGCAAGATAGGCCATGATTGATTCAGAAAAGAAAATGAGAATAAATTTTCAAGGGATTTGAATTTATCAAGACAATGTAGTCTATATTTCAGTAGTATTTATTAGTTTAATTTTGGATATTAATCTTTCCTTTTTAACTTGCTTTAAAGTAAATCTCAGCTATCTTCCCATGGTATAAGAAAAGATTAACCATTAGGTAAGCTTGATACCAAAATTTCCTGATCCTTCTTTGAGAAAGAACCAAAAAAGCTGGACTGAGCTTTGTGTAAACCCAATTTAACTGAACATCTGATTACAGACTTTCCTACTGTTTAGGATTGATTTTTTTCATCTTTTGAAAGCTTATGATGTCGAACTATAGTAGATCCATCTTGTTGGTACCGTATGGGCATATTCAACTTCATTAGACATGTCAGCTTCTCCTTGAAGGCATAGATGATCATGCTGTCAGCTGTAGGGACATGAACAATCCTGGGGAACCTGTTGGAGAAAGGTGACAAAAGGTCTATTTCTTACCCCTGGAACCTAAGATTATTTTGGCCCAGTGTTCAAGGCATATATTTGTCCTCACCACAAATAAGAAACTAATTCTGTGAGGTGATGAATGGTAATCATTTGGCACTAAGTATGTGTATCACATCTTTTCACTGTACACTTTACATTTACATGGTAACATGAGGGGTTGTTAAGCTGCCTCTAGTATTTTAGATGCAGAGTGAGATTTAAAGTGAAGTACCTTAAAAAGGGGTGTTAGAATTTCATAAATTCTGTAATGACTTAAAATTATTTTTTGTATTATACTTCATTCCCTATTATTGTCAAGGTTTTATTGAAAGTTCAAAGCTAGCCCTGGCCGGTTGGCTCAGCGGTAGAGCGTCGGCCTAGCGTGCGGAGGACCCGGGTTCGATTCCCGGCCAGGGCACATGGGAGAAGCGCCCATTTGCTTCTCCACCCCTCCGCCGCGCTTTCCTCTCTGTCTCTCTCTTCCCCTCCCGCAGCCAAGGCTCCATTGGAGCAGAGATGGCCCGGGCGCTGGGCATGGCTCTGTGGCCTCTGCCTCAGGCGCTAGAGTGGCTCTGGTCGCAATATGGCGACGCCCAGGATGGGCAGAGCATCGCCCCCTGGGGGGCAGAGCACCGCCCCTGGTGGGCGTGCCGGGTGGATCCCGGTCGGGCGCATGCGGGAGTCTGTCTGACTGTCTCTCCCTGTTTCCAGCTTCAGAAAAATGAAAAAAAAAAAAAAAAAAAAAAAAAAAAAAAAAAAAAAAGAAAGTTCAAAGCTAGTTTCCTTTATTTTGTGTAGGAAAGATATGCCCTATGTTTTATAACACGTTGGCAAAGATCAGTATTTCTTTTTCCATATATTAATACATTTCAGAAACCATGTCAAGGGTGTTGGGAGAAAGACCCAAAAGTCTAAATTCAGGATTGAGTCTGAAGAACTGACACAGAGCCTTACCCAAATTTGTAAGAGTTTTAACAGGAGAAGCTTAAATCCATGGGCACAGTAGCTGCTCCCTCCAGGTAGAAGCAGGCTGGGTAAAACCCACACCCCTCCCAGAACAAGGTTTCTTTTTATAGGGGGTTAATAGCAAAACCTTATGGTGGGTAGTCACATAGACCACCAGAGAGAACAATACATTTCTAAGTCAAAAAATACCTTCAGGCAGTTGGTACACGCTACACAGTCACTAACCTCCATCTGGGAACATGATGTTTATCTCTGGGCATCAGCATTCTGGCTTTCTGAGCAGCCCAATGGGAGGATGCAGAGTCACAGAGAGTAGCTGCGAGTACAGCCCTGTTGTGTCTCTATAGTGAGTTCTCCTCCAAGGGGTTAGTTTAATGACAGGAGAAACCACAGGCTGGTGGAATGAATAAAAGACTCTGGTATATTATAATAAACATAGAAGACATATTTCAGTTAATTCCAAAGAAATAAATGAGGATGAGTAAGTTGAAATTTGTAAAAATAAAGCCAGCCAAAACTTACTCTTTTAAAGTTGGAGTTAGGACTTCTTACTACTTATATTGTTTACTGTTATTTTACAAAATCTTGAAATAATAGAGCAATTCTCACTTCACTCCAGATTTAACAGTTATTATTTAAAAATAATATTGCAGGCTGACCAAAGCCCTTTATTGTACTTTTAAATTTTTCTTTATTTATTCTTTTATTTCTTTTTCAATTATACTTTAATATTATTTTATATTACTTTCAGGCGTATAGCACAGTGGTTACACAATCATTCTTTTCATCCTTTCATTCTTTTTTTATTACTCTCATTCTTTTTTTAATTAATTTTATTGGGTAAACACTGGTTAATAGGATCATATAGGTTAAAGTGTACATTTCTATGATACATGATCTGTATGTTGCATTGTGTGCCCACCAGCCAAAGTCAAACTATCTTCTGTCAACATATATTTGGTCCCTTTTTATCCCTCACGACCCCTCTTCCCCTTCCACTGGGTAACCACCATACTATTGTCTGTGTCTATGAGTCTCAGTTTTATGTTCCGTATATGAGTGAAATCATATAGTTCTTAGCGTTTTCTTGGCTTTATCCAATCCTCTACTGAAGGACACTTTGGTTGTTTCTACATTTCGGCCACTGTGAATAATGAGGATGTATATCTTTATGCACACATGTTTTTGAGTTTTGGGGGTAGACAGCTAGTAGAGGCATCAGTGGGTCATATAGTAACTCTAGTCTTTATTTTTTAAGGAACCACCAGATTGTTTTCCATAGTGGCTGTACCAGTTTACATTACTATCAGCAGTGAATGACAGTTCCCTTTTCTCCACAACTTTCCAACATGTATTATTACCTGGCTTGATGCTGATAGCCAACCTAAGAAGTACAATGTGATCCTTCATTGTGGTTTCTGTTTGCATTTCCCTGATAGCTAGTGAAGATGATATCTTTTCATATATCTGTTGGCCATTTGTATATGTTCATGAGAGAGATTCAGGTCCTCTGCTCATTTTTGCATTATCTGTTGATTTGGTGTTAAATTTTTTGAATTCTTAATATATTTTGGATATTAACCCCTTGTCAGAGCTGTTCTTTGTGAATATCATATCCCATTTGGTTAACTTCCTTCTTGTTTTGCTGATTTCTTTTGCTGTACAGAAGCTTCTTAGTTTGATATAGTCCCATTCATTTATTTTTGCCTTTATTTCCCTTGCTTTTGGGGTCAAATTTATAAAATGTTCTCTATGACCAAGGTCCATAAGTTTATTACATATGTTTTCATCTTGCAATTTATTGTTTTGGATCATATATTTAGATCTTTGATCCATTTTTAATTAATTGTTTGCACATGAGGACAAACTGTAATCTAGTTTCATTCTTTTGAATGTGGCTTTCAAATTTTCACATCATCCTTTATTTAAGAGGCTTTCTTTTCTCCATTGTATTTTTTGGCTCCTTTGTCAAAAATTGTTTACCCATATACTTGTGGTTTTATTTCTGGACTTTTTATGTGTATCTGGTTGTCTGCCAATACCATGCTGTTTTGATTGTCCTAGCTCTGTAGTGTACTTTGAAGTCAGGTAGTATGATACTTTTAGTTCCATTCTTTTTTCTCAGAATTGTTTTTGCTATTCAGGGGCCTTTCAGGTTTCATATAAATGACTGAAATTTTGATGAAGATTGTATTAAATCTGTATATTGTTATGGGTAATATGGTCATCTTAACTATGTTTGTTCTTCTAACTCATGAATTCAAAATATCCTTCCATTTTATTTTGTTATTTTTCATCTCTTTTAATAATACTTTATAGTTTTCAGTATATAAGTCCTTACATTCTTTGTAAAGTTTATTTCTCAGCATTTTATTTTAGTTTTTGTTGTTGCAATTGTAACAGGATTCTTTTTCATTTTTTTTTTTGAAGTTTCAATGCTAGTATATAGGAAAGCAATGGGTTTTTGTATATTGATTTTATATCCTGCAATTTTACTGTTATTGTGTATTGTTTGTAGTAGGTTTTTGTGTATGTGTGTGTGTAGTCTTTGGGGTTTTCTTTATACAGATTTATGTTCTATAAAAAGTGACACTTCTGCTTCTTCTTTCCCAATTTGAGTGCCTTTTATTTCTTTCTCTTGCCTCATTGCCCTGGCTAGAGCTTCCAGAACTATGTTGAATAAGAGAGGTGAGAGTGGCCATTCTCGTCTTATTCCTGATTTTAGAGAAAAAGCTTTCAGTTTTGCACCATTGAGTATGATATTGCCTGTGGGTTTGTCATATATGGCTGTTATTTTGTTGAGGCACTTTCCTTCTATAACTATTTTATTGAGTGTTTAAATCCTAAATGAATGTTGTATCTTATCAAATGCTTTTTCTGCAACTATTAATAAAATCATGATTTTTATATTTTGCTTTGCTAATGTGATGTATTACATTGATTAATTTGCATATGTTGAACCATCCTTGTGCCTTTGGGATAAAGCCCACTTGATTGTGATAAATTATTTTTAATGTGCTGTTATATGTGATTTGCTAGCATTTTGTTTAGAATGTTTGCATCTGTATTCATCAGAAATATTGGTCTGTAGTTTTATATTTTGTGTGTGCCATCCTTGCTGGGTTTTGGTATCAGGGTTGGCTGGGCTCACAAAATATATTAAGTATTGCTTCTTCTTTAGTATTTTGGAAGAGGTTGGGACAGATAGTTGCCAAATCTTCTTTGAATGTTCGGTAGAACTCCCTCCCTCCCTCCCTCCCTCCCTCCCTCCCTCCCTCCCCTAATGAAAACATTTTGATATGTTTTTATTAGCATAAAGCCACAGACTTTTCACAGTTTCTTAGTTTTCATTCTAATTCATTTTCCTGTTTCAGGACACCACATCACATTTATTTATCATATCTACTTAGTCTTCTTGCCTGTGAGAGTTTTTACTTTTCTCATTTTTTTGTTGTTTTTTAATTTTTGTGTGTGTGAGAGAGAGAAAGAGAGGGGAGAGAGAAAAAGAAGAGGGAGGGAGAGAGATGAGAAGCATCAACTCATAGTTACGTCACTTGTTCTTTAATTGCTTCTCATATGTGCCTTGACAGAAGGTCTCCAGCCAAGCCAGACACTTCTTGCTTAAGCCAGTGACCTTGGGCTTCAAGCCAGTGACCCCATGCTTAAGTGCTGAATCCAGATGAGCCCATGTTCACATCAATCCAGCAACCTCAGGATTTCAAACTTGAGATCTCAGTGTCTCAGGTCAATGCTCTAGCCACTG
Source organism: Saccopteryx leptura (assembly GCF_036850995.1). Lineage (NCBI taxonomy): Eukaryota > Metazoa > Chordata > Mammalia > Chiroptera > Emballonuridae > Saccopteryx > Saccopteryx leptura. Next base: position 328,422,648 of record NC_089504.1, read on the forward strand.
CACCCCCACCAATAAGTCCTAATTTTTCTTGTTTTTGATGGCCTTGGCTCTTGTAAGGAATACTGGGTAGGTATTTTGTGAGAGGTCCTTCAATTGGAATTGATGTGTGCGTGTGTTTTCTTGATTAGACTGGGATATATATATATATGTTGAGAAGGAAGACTACACAGGTAAAATACCATTATATTCTATCATATCAGGGGTACAAGTGTCACGGTTACACCATTGTTAATGTTAACCTTAGTCACCTGGTCACCTGAAGTGGTGCTTGTAGGCTTTTTCCATTGCTTCTACTCCCCCTTTCCATGATGTAGTCTTTGTGAGGGAAGTTCCTAAGCACAGCCCACACGAACGAATGGGGAGTTAGTTCTGCTCTATCTCATTGATGGTAAGGTACTTGTATTTAATCACGTGTATCTATATGAAGCTAAATATGAGTCCATACCAAGGTTTCCAATCAAATCCATTATCCTCTAGCCTTGCCTATCTGTAAACTTCTGCTAAAGATTGAGAATGCTGGATGCCACCATCCTCTAGCCATTTAATTAATTGTTCAGTTGCACTGTGTGTATCAGAATTGTTAGCTTCTACCCCAGGGTAAACTGCTTTATCTACAAATACATTGCTTATGCACAATTTGTTTTACTTTTAGTCTTACAGAATTCTCTCATTTCCAAACTTACTTAGGTCAGTATCTCCCTGCCCCCCTTACCCGTACGTCTGTGCATCTGTTCCATACATTATAATACTGTTAGGTTGTTTGTCACATTCTCCATTTCATTCTGAGTTCCCCCAACTTTCTGTTTTTTTCAAAAATTGCACATGTTAAAGTTCACTCTTTGTGCTTTAAGTTTTTGTGGGTTTTTACACATATATAATGCTTTCCTATTTTCTCTCTCTTTTTCTCCTTCCTTTCCTTCCATCCCTGTCACTTTCTTTTGTTGTAGTGATACTCTTCTATCAATAGATTATAAACTGGTAGTCTATAACTTTATTGACTCAGTGCTATTGTTACTAACAGGAAGGTCACATATTTTGTATAAACTAGTTTGTACCTTTTGTTATTAGTCTCAACAATTTCTTTGTTACCTGTAAACTCCCTTTCCTCAGTCTTTCAGAAGAAATGACTGCTACACAAAAATACATATGTATTCCTCTATTCATGTGAAAATAGCACATTCTGAGTTTTTAGGTTAAAAATTCATTTTAAGAGTTATAGTGAAAGATTTGGTAACAGTTTACTGTTGAGCAGTTGTTTAGGTTTCATGTGCCACCCACACCCCCAGTCTCATATTAGATACGATCCTTCAGGCTGTCAAAAACAAAAAGAGGAGATCATATGAAAGGATGAGAGTAACTTAATGAAAACACCGACAGGCTCTGGAATTTTATATCTCCCACAAGACAGTTTCTTTCATAGGGGAGGGTCCTGGTGGGGGAATAAAAAAATATGCAAATTCTGGTGTTGAGGGTGCTTTCTGCTCAGGTGCCTTGTAAAGCAGCCAGTTTCTGGCTTTTGAAGAGTAGGAGACAGGTGGCACTGGCTGAGTTGAAATATGGTTTGGGTACTACCTAAGATATGGTACCTAAGTTCCCTGATGGGGTTATGGATAGCACCTTCACAGACAGCTATTACCAGACATAAATGCCACCCGATACTGCACAGGGAAACATATAACAGAGTAGAGCAGGACCTGAAGGGCGAGACCCAAGGCAGCAAAGGGGGACAGAACTGCGTGGGTGACAATGTGAAGGAAGCACATGGGTGAGGCCACACAGAACCAAAAACCTCACTGAAACTACGAACGTGAAACCACCTGTCCCCACCAGTCAGACACCCGCTCCTGCAGACACATCACAAGCTAAGGCCCAATTAATTAGATATTCTAGAACAACGTTCAGTTTGAGGAATAATAACAGTAAAAGTACATGCTCAAATTCACTGCATTTAAGCCTGACCTGTGGTGGCGCAGTGGATAAAGTGTCGACCTGGAAATGCTGAGGTCACCAGTTCGAAACCCTGGGCTTGCCTGGTCAAGGCACATATGGGAGTTGATGCTTCCAGCTCCTCCCCCCTTCTCTCTCTCTCTGTCTCTCTCTCCTCTCTCTCCCTCTCGCTCCGTCTCTCTCTCCTTTCTAAAAAAAAAAAAAAAAAAAAGAATAAATCAAATTCACTGCGTTTAATACTTTAACATGATTGGATTTGATTGAGTCTATATGGAAGTGATTAGAGTTCCTATTATCAAGTATAAATGAGGGTTTGTGATACAAATTAAGTACAATTATTTAAAATAACGTTCCATGTTTATAATTTGAATTTGAATTTTGTGAAAGTCACACCTCTACTCTGTACTCTGCCTTAGATTAAAAAGAAAAAAAGAGTTTTCAATGCTTGCTTTAAGTCTTGCTGTATAAAATCATTTTAAGGGTGAGCTGGCTTTTCTGCTGTATGCTTTGCCAAATGTTAACTGAATGTTTTTCCACTTAACCCTAGAAAAGCTTATCTCTCCAATTTGAGTGTTCTTTGTGTGTTGGTGTGTTATGCAGTGATATTTCTTTGTCACTTTGTGGCAAAGAGAAGGACTAAATCACATTATCTCTGACAGAGAGAACCACTTCCTTATTGGGGTTAGATCTGAAAGTGGATCTCACATGCTGCAGCCACAGATCCTCCCCAAACAGAAAGAAATTGTTTAACCATTTCATACCCATTCTTGTAGTCTTCAATATTGTGACTTAACAGATAACTGAATAACCTTTCTATGAGTCTGAATGACTAATATGGGTTATTTCCACCTTATAAATAAAATGGAGTTATGTTTTAAGAGAAGGGGTCCCTTCAGATAAGCCTCAGCATATCTCATATTTGATTAACATTTAGCCAACTTGTAACAGCAAGAAACTATGTGACAAGAGCAGGTAGAATCTATATATTTTAAATTTACAAAACATGACTTTAATTTGTTGATGCTGATTATTTCTTTATGACTGAAATATAAAATGTATAAATAAAAATTATAGAAGAAAAAAAATTTTTTTTTTTTGTATTTTTCCAAAGCTGGAAACAGGGAGGCAGTCAGACGGACTTCCGCATGTGCCCGACCGGGATCCACCCGGCATGCCCACCAGGGGGCGATGCTCTGCCCATCTTGGGGCGTTTCTCTGCCACAATCAGAGCCATTCTAGCACCTGAGGCAGAGGCCACAGAGCTATCCTCAGCGCCCAGGCAAATTTTGTTCCACTGGAGCCTTGGCTGCGGGAGGGGAAGGGAGAGACAGAGAGGAAGGAGAAGGGGAGGGGTGGAGAAGCAGATGGGCGCTTCTCCTGTGTGCCCTGGCTGGGAATCGAACCCGGGACTCCTGCACGCCAGGCCGACGCTCTACCACTGAGCAAACCAGCCAGGGCCTAAAAGGAAAATTTATACAGAGCATATTAATTTAAGAAACTTACAGGTTAATATACATTAGCCCATTAAAATACAAATGAGAAGTCTTAAAGTCTAGAAAATAATTTCAAGGGTTTTTGGGTGAGTGATATCAGAGCAATGGCAGCATGAGAGATTGTCTTGGTCCCTCCCCTTGAAATTTTAATAATTTGAACAGCTATAACTCAACAAAGGATTTCCAGCCCACTATACAGGCATCCTCAGAGATTTGTGCATTGAGGAACTAAAAGTTGATAAGGGGGAACAGAAGCAGGGGGTGGAAAATGGGAGTAAGACTGAGACAAACCATGGACACAGCCCTGCAGCTGAGAGCTCAGGGCAGGGCTCAGATAAATAGGGAGAAATCTGCGTCTGCCTGGTGTTTCCTTCTACAGAGAGGAGTGGAGAGGTTTGGTGGGCACTCCCAGTGGAGTAGACAACAAGAACAGAGGTTGAGTTCAGGGACCTGGGCAGGGGACATGGCACTGGAGCACTGTTGCAACTATCTGAAACTCAGCGCTCTAGGCAGAGTAATAAAGACACAAAGTCCCAGATGCCCCCAGCCCACTAGAACTCACCTCCCTTCTCCTTCGGTATCAGGTGGTGGAGCACAATAATCACAAATGCAAGAACTGAAGCTATAGAATCACTATTTCCCCTGAGCAAAGCAGGTACTCTGTCTGGTCCCCTGGGGTACAAGGGAGAAGTCCAAGGTCACCATTAGTAGAAGGACAAAACAAAGAAGGTGGTTGGTTCCCTCAGCAAATCCCACCCCCTGTATCATGGCTACACTGATGGCAGCTAGGATCACGGTGGGGAACAACACAGGGATTTCACAGAGCTAAAACTTGTTATTCAATAGCACCTAATGGAAAATATAAGAAAGACCTGTTGGTACCAATCTGTCAGAAAAAAGTCAATCATACAGATGCCTAGACAAAGGAGAAGTCTACCAAACACCATAGCTAACCAAGGTAGCAACACAGTTCAGAAAGGAAATGAAATATCACCAGATAGCAAACTTAAACAAATGGAAATATGGGATATAAATGACAGAGAATTTAAGATGGAAGTTCTAAAAATACTCAGCAAGATGCGAGAGTATGTAGACGAGCAATTTAATATACTGAGAAAACAAATTAAAACAACCATCAAAACCTACATCATGCCAGAAAAGATACATTTTGGGGGGACATATTTTGTTGTATAATCTGTATTAAAATTTACCTGGACTATTTCCTGATGACTCTTTACCATATGGAATTGGACTAATTATTACTACTTTCATGATAAAGCAACGTGATGCTGGGCCGTTTTTTTTTTGTTTTTTTTTTTTATTAGTGATGTTGAACATTTTTTCATGTGCCTATTGGCCATCTGTGTGTCCTCTTTGGAGAAGTGTCTATTCATTTCTTTTGCCCATTTTTGGATTGGATTGTTTGTCTTCCTGGTATTAAGTTTTACGAGTTCTTTATAAATTTTGGTTATTAACCCCTTATCAGACGCAATGTCAAATATATTCTCCCATTGTGTAGTTTGTCTTTTTATTCTGTTCTTATTGTCTTTAGCTGTGCAGAAGCTTTTTAGTTTAATAAAGTCCCATTTGTTTATCCTGTCTTTTATTTCACTTGCCTCTGGAGACAAATCAGCAAATATATTGCTGCAAGAGATGTCAGAGAGCTTACTTACTGCCTATGTTTTAGACAATGCTCAAGACAAGCGAGCCATCCAGCCAGGACTACCTATGTTTTCTTCTAAGATGCTTATGGTTTCACGGCTTACATTTAAGTCTTTTATCCATTTTTAGTTTATTTTTGTGAGTGGTGTAAGTTGGTGGTCTAGTTTCATTTTTTTGCAGGTAGCTGTTCAATTTTCCCAACACCATTTGTTGAAGAGGCTATCTTGACTCCATTGTATTTCTTTACCTCCTTTGTCAAATATCAGTTGTCCATAGAGCTGTGGGTTAATTTCTGGGTTCTCTGTTCTGTTCCATTGATCTGTGTGCCTGTTCTTATTTCAGTACCATGCTGTTTTGAGTACAATGGCCTTATAATATAACTTGATATCCGGAAGTGTGATCCCTCCTGCTTTATTCTTCCTTTTCAAGATTGCTGAGGCTATTCGTGTTCTCTTTGGTTCCATATAAATTTTTGGAATATGTGTTCTATATCTTTGAAGTAAGTCGTTGGTATTTTAATCAGTATTGCATTGAATTTATTAATTGCTTTGGGTAATATAGACATTTTTAAATTTATTTATTAAATTTAATGCAGTGACATTGATAAATCAGAGTAAATATGTTGAGAGAAAACATCTCTAGATTATTTTGACATTTGATTGTGCTGTATACCTCTCCCCCAAAGTTAAATTGTCTTCTGTCACCTTCTATCTGGTTTCCTTTGTGCCCCTCCCCTCCCCCAACCCTTGTCTCCTTCTTCACCCCATCCCCCCTTCCCCCACCCCTCACCCCTGTTGCCATCACATTCTTGTTCATGTCTCTGAGTCTCATTTTTATGTCCCTTCTATGTATGGATTCATATAGTTCTTATTTTTTTCTGATTTACTTATTTCACTCCGTATAATGTTATCAAGGTCCATCCATGTTATTGTAAATGATCTGATGTCATCATTTCTTATGGTTGAGTAGTATTCCATAGTATATATGTACCAAAGCTTTTTAATCCACTCGTCCTCTGACGGACACTTGGGCTGTTTCCAGATCTTCGCTATTGTGAACAATGCTGCCACAAACATGCGGGTGCATTTCTCCTTTTGGAGCCGTTCTATGGTGTCCTTGGGGTATATTCCTAAAAGTGGGATAGCTGGGTCAAAAGGCAGTTCGATTTTCAGTTTTTTGAGGAATCTCCATACTGTTTTCCACAGTGGCTGCACCAGTCTGCATTCCCACCAGCAGTGCAGGAGGGTTCCCTTTTCTCCACATCCTTGCCAGCACTTATTCTGTGTTGTTTTGTTGATAAGCGCCATTCTGACTGGTGTGAGGTGATATCTCATTGTGGTTGTGGTTTTAATTTGCATTTCTCTAATGATTAGTGATGTTGAGCATTTTTTCATATGCCTATTGGCCATCTGTATGTTCTCTTTGGAGAAGTGTCTGTTCATCTCTTTTGCCCATTTTTGGATTGAATTGTTTGTCTTCCTGGTGTTGAGTTTTACAAGTTCTTTATAAATTTTGGTTATTAACCCCTTATCAGACGTATTGTCAAATATGTTCTCCCATTGTGTAGTTTGTCTTTTTATTCTGTTCTTGTTGTCTTTAGCTGTGCAAAAGCTTTTTAGTTTGATATAGTCCCATTTGTTTATCCTGTCTTTTATTTCACTTCCCCGTGGAGATAAATCAGCAAATATATTGCTCTGAGAGATGTCCGAGAGCTTACTGCCTATGTTTTCTTCTAAGATGCTTATGGTTTCACAGCCTACATTTAAGTCTTTTATCCATTTTGAGTTTATTTTTGTGAGTGGTGTAAGCTGGTGATCTAGTTTCATTTTTTTGCAGGTAGCTGTCCAATTTTCCCAACACCATTTGTTAAAGAGGCTGTATTTACTCCATTGTATTTCCTTACCTCCTTTGTCAAATATCAGTTGTCCATAAAAGTGTGGGTTTATTTCTGGGTTCTCTGTTCTGTTCCATTGATCTATATGCCTGTTCTTATGCCAGTACCAGGCTGTTTTGAGTACAACGGCCTTGTAGTATAACTTGATATCAGGAAGTGTGATACCTCCCACTTTATTCTTCTAAGATTGCTGAGGCTATTCTTTTTTTTTTTTTTCCTTTCAATAATTTTATTTTTTTAATGGGGTGACATCAATAAATCAGGATACATATATTCAAAGATAACAAGTCCAGGTTATTTTGTCGTTCAATTATGTTGCATACCCACCACCCAAAGTCAGATTGTCCTCTGTCACCTTCTATCTTGTTTTCTTTGTGCCCCTCCCCACCCCCTATCCCTCTCCCATTCCCCCCTCCCCCCCGTAACCACCACACTCTTATCAATGTCTCTTAGTTTCACTATTATGTCCCACCTACGTATGGAATAATACAGTTCCTGTTTTTTTCTGATTTACTTATTTCGCTTCGTATCATGTTATCAAGATCCCACCATTTTGCTGTAAATGTTCCGATGTCATCATTTCTTATGGCTGAGTAGTATTCCATAGTGTATATGTGCCACATCTTCTTTATCCAGTCATCTATTGATGGGCTTTTTGGTTGTTTCCATGTCCTGGCCACTGTGAACAATGCTGCAATAAACATGGGGCTGCATGTGTCTTTACGTATCAATGTTTCTGAGTTTTTGGGATATATACCCAGTAGAGGGATTGCTGGGTCATAAGATAGTTCTATTTTCAGTTTTTTGAGCAACCACCATACTTTCTTCCATAATGGTTGTACTACTTTACATTCCCACCAACAGTGTATGAGGGTTCCTTTTTCTCCACAGCCTCTCCAACATTTGCTATTACCTGACTTGCTAATAACAGCTAATCGAACAGGTGTGAGGTGGTATCTCATTGACTGAGGCTATTCTTGTTCTCTTTTGGTTCCATATAAATTTTTGGAATATGTGGTCTATATCTTTGAAGTATGTCATTGGTATTTTAATTGGTATTGCATTGAATTTATAGATTGCTTTGGGTAATATAGACATTTTAATGATGTTTATTCTTCCTAACCATGAGCACGGTATATGCTTCCACTTGTTTGTATCTTCCTTGATTTCTTTTATCAATGCTTTGTAATTTTCCGAGTACAAGTCTTTAGTCTCCTTGGTTAAGTTGATTCCTAGGTACTTTATTTTTTTGGTTGTAATTGTGAAGGGGATTGTTTCCTTAATTTCTCTTTCTGACTGTTCATTGTTGGTGTATAAAAATGCCTCTGAGTTCTGAGTATTGATTTTATATCCTGCCACTTTGCTGAATTCATTTATCAGGTCCAGTAGCTATTTGACTGAGACTTTAGGGTTTTCTATATACAATATCATGTCATCTGCAAATAATGAGAGTTTTACTTCTTCTTTTCCAACTTGAATGCCTTTTATTTCTTCTTCTTGTCTGATTGCTGTTGCTAGGACTTCCAGGACCATGTTAAATAAGAGTGGTGAAAGGGGGCACCCCTGCCTTGTTCCTGATCTTAAGGGTATTGCTTTTAATTTTTGTCCATTGAGTATGATGTTGGCTGTGGGTTTCTCATAGATGGCTTTTATCGTGTTGAGGTATGTTCCCTGTATTCCCACTTTGCTGAGAGTTTTGATCATGAATGGGTGCTGGATTTTATCAAATGCTTTCTCTGCATCTATTGAAATTATCATATGGTTTTTCTCCTTCTTTTTGTTTATGTGATGAATCACATTGATTGATTTACGAATATTGTACCAGCCTTGCCTCCCCAGAATAAATCCCACTTGATCATGGTGTATGATTTTTTCCATATATTGTTGGACCCGGTTGGCTAATATTTTGTTGAGGATTTTAGCATCTATATTCATCAGAGATATTGGCCTATAATTTTCTTTCTTTGTGTTGTCTTTGCCTGGTTTTAGAATCAGAATTATGGTCGCCTCATAAAAGGAGCTTGGAAGTCTTCCTTCCTCTTGAATTTTTTGAAATAGTTTGAGAAGGATAGGAGTTAGTTCTTCTTTGAATATTTGGTAGAATTCACTTGTGAAGCCATCGGGCCCCGGACTTTTCTTTGTTGGGAGTTTTTTGATAACTGTTTCGATCTCATTTGTTGTAATCGGTCTGTTTAGGTTTTCTGATTCTTCCAGATTGATTTTTGGAAGATTGTATGCTTCAAGGAATTTGTCCATTTCATCTAGGTTGTCTAGTTTTTTGGCATACAGTTCTTCATAGTATTTTCTTACAATATTTTGTATTTCTGTTGTATCAGTTGTTATTTCTCCTCTCTCATTTCTAATTTTATTTATTTGAGTCCTCTCTCTCTTTTTCTTGGTGAGTCTACTTAAAGGTTCATCAATCTTGTTTACCTTTTCAAAGAACCAGCTCCTAGTTTCATTGATCCTCTGTATTGTTTCTTTAGCCTCTATGTCATTTATTTCTGCTCTGATCTTTATTATTTCCTTCCTTCTACTACATTTGGGCTTTATTTGCTGTTCTTTTCGTAATTCTTTTAGATGCAGGGTTAAGTTGTTTATTTGAGTTTTTTCTAGCTTCTGAAAGTGTGCCTGTGGTGCTATGAACTTCCCTCTCAGCACTGCTTTCGCTGTGTCCCAGAAATTTTGAGTTGTTGTATGCTCATTGTTATTCGTTTCTAGGAATTTTTTTATTTCTTCTTTGACCTCATTCTTAATCCATTCATTATTTAACACCCTGCTATTTAGTTTCCATGTGTTTGAGAATTTTTGAGCTTTTCTGTTGTGATTCATTTCTAGTTTTATGCTGTTGTGATCGGAGAAAGTGCTTGATATGATTCCAGTCTTCTTAAATTTGTTGAGAGCACTTTTGTGCCCTAACATGTGGTCTATCCTAGAGAAGGTACCATGAGCACTTGAAAAGAATGTATATTCTGCTGCTTTAGGGTGAAAGGTTCTGAAGATATCTATTAAATCGAGTTGATCTAGTGTTTCCAATAAGTCTGCTGTTCCTTTGTTAATTTTCTTTCTTGAGGATCTATCTAGTGATGTTAGTGGGGTATTGAAATCCTCTACTATTATAGTATTGCTGTTGATCGCACCCTTTAAATCCATCAAAGTCTGCTTTATATATTTGGGTGCTCCTATATTAGGTGCATAGATATTTATAATAAGTTATATCTTCCTGTTGGATTACTCCCTTTATCATTATGTAGTGGCCTTCTTTATCTCTTACTATATCCTTTGTTTTAAAGTCCAATTTGTCTGATATAAGTATTGCTACCCCAGCTTTTTTTTCATTTCCGTTTGCATGAAATGTTTTTTTCCATCCTTTTACCTTCAATCTATGTGTGTCTTTTGTTCTAAGGTGTGTCTCTTGTAGACAACATATGTATGGGTCCTGTTTTCTTATCCACGCAGCTACCCTATGTCTTTTGATTGGATCATTTAATCCATTTACATTTAAGGTTATTATTGATATGTAGTTGTTTATTGCCATTTTCTTCTTTAAAGGTGTATTCCTTTTTTTTTTTTTTTTTCTGTATTCTTTTCCCACTTTGATCTGTTTACACCAGGCCCCTTAATATTTCCTGCAGCATTGGTTTGGTTGTAATGAATTGCTTGAGTTGTTTTTTGTCTGGGAAGCTTTTTATTTCTCCTTCGATTTTAAAAGATAGCCTTGCTGGATAAAGTAGTCTTGGTTGTAGGTTCTTGTTCTGCATTACTTTGAATATTTCTTGCCATTCCCTTCTGGCCTCAAGTGTTTCTGTTGAGAAGTCAGATGTCATCCTTCTGGGGGCTCCTTTGTAGGTGATAACTTTTTTTTCTCTTGCAACTTTTAATATTTTCTCTTTATCGCTTAGCTTTGGTATTTTAATTATGATGTGTCTTGGTGTAGGTTTCTTTGGGTTTCTCTTTAATGGAGTCCTCTGTGCTTCTTGGATTTGTGAGAGTTTCTCTTGCATTAATTTAGGGAAGTTTTCAGCTATGATATGATTGAACAAAGTCTCTATCCCTTGTTCTTTTTCTTCTTCTTCAGGAACCCCTATGATGCGGATGTTATTTCTCTTCATGTTGTCACAGAGCTCTCTAAGTGTTTCCTCTGACTTTTTGAGTCTTTTTTCTCTTTTCTTCTCTGCTTTCATGCCTTCATTCCAGTTGTCCTCTAACTCGCTGATTTGATCCTCTGCTCTATCTATCCTGTTTTTAATTCCTTCCATTGTGGTCTTTATTTCTGATATTGTATTTGTCGTCTCCAACTGATTCTTTTTTATACTTGCTATTTCTTTATTTAGGTTTTCAAACTGCCCCTCCATTGTTGTTCTAAGATCCCTAAGCATCCTTACAATCATTATTTTGAACTCCGCATCTGGAAGTTTGATTATTTCCATATCACTCAGTTCATCTCTCGAAGGTGTCTCTGTGGTTTCATTTGGATTGCACTCCTTTGTCTTCTCATCTTCTTTTTTTTGTTTGTTCTATTTGTAGAGTTGGTTGAGTCTAGGCTTGGTGTTGTCTGCCTCCAGTTTTCAGTTGTGTTATTTCTAGGTCTTCTTGGGTTGGTATCAGCTATTATTTGTAATCCACTTTCGGATTTGGGCAGCTTTGAAGTCTTGATTTGTTTGTTTTCTTAACAGGTGATAGTCTTGTTAATTGACCTCAGCAGGGGGCTTCCTTGAAACTGTAACCAGGAATGCTGTGGTTGTAACCTGAGACGCTGAAGGTCTTTTCCACCAACTAATCTCACTGGGGGCAGTGTGTTTTCTCAGCTTCAGTAGGGGGAGGTGTATCTCAGATCTCCATGGAGACCTGAGTTACTGCCCCTCCTCCCCACTTCTTGTTTTCAGCTGTGTCTTGTTGCCCTGATTGGAGCTGGATAGATGTCCGGAGATCTCTGATCCGGAAGCACTTCAGCTCTGTTTTGTGAAAGGTTCAGTCCCTCCCCCAGCTATGGCCGCCTCCAGCACGAATGAGTCAGCTTTTTTATTTCGTTTCTTGCATACCTTAGCCCCTCACAGTCTGTCCCTCTCCCTGTCCTTTCCACTTGGGAGATAAGCTGGTCTTTTCAACCCACCTTGCTCCCTGGTCGCCAGGTAAGTGGCTGTGAGCAGTAGTTTCTGCTCTTTTTCCTCTGTGAAATCCTCTCTGGGCTCTCAGCCTCACCCCCCCCTTCCGTTCCTGTAAGCAGAGGAGATTCAGGCACTCCTTACCAGGATTATTGTGGCTTCCTCTTTGCTCCTTAGTTTTTGAGAGCTGTTCTTGCAGTTCAGTGTTGGTTTTTCATGCTGATTTTTCCTATAATTGATTTGTATTCCAGTTTGGTGTTGAGAGCTGGGCGTCTGTGCGTCCGCCTACTCCGCTGCCATCTCTACATTCGTGTTCCAATTTCTTTTACAGCAATGTGGTCACGCTGCAGCAGAATGTAGTGTCTGGAGGACACCATAAATGCGAGCTCCTCATAGAGAGAGTACTCAAGCTTAGCAGTCAACTGCTCTTCAGGTCACAGTCCAATTGTGGACCTGGGGCTTCTGTCAACACACACCCTCTGGAAAGGGCTGAACGATCTGCAGCAGACTACAGCTCCTGCAGAACACCCTGAGGCGGCACTTTCACATCTGGATTTTCTTCAGAGTCTGCACTCAAGCTTGCCTGAAATCATGGAAGGTTATATAATTATCTTTGGAAACAGACCAGCCCGACTACTCTCTTCTACAATTGAAGAGAAAGCCACCACGAGTGTGTGTAACCTCTACTCCTGCAGGAATGAGACGCTGTCCTGAGTGACTTTCGGCCCAAAGCAGACTCTTCGCAGCGTGCCTGTGCTGCACCCCAGCACCGACATTGAAACCTTTAAGGCCTTGTAAGTTTCTTGTATCCTCATTTGTTCTCTGGGTCTTGTCGCCCAAGGCAGTCTTTTCTTTAGGTCTTGGTGAGCTTCCCTCATCCACCCTAGTTCATTTCGACTGATGTGATTTTCTCTTGTTCTTGAACTCTCCTTATCTTCATTACGCTTCTTACTATTGTTCCCTGTTTACCAGAATTTTACTTGTAATTGCCCATATTATCTGTCCTTATTCATCTTTTTAGCTCATCACTTCATTCCTTAACTTCCACTGTCCCACTTTTGTTCCAATTTCTTTTACAGCAATATGGTCATGCTGCAGCAGAATGTGGTGTCTGGAGGACACCATAAATGCCACCTCCTCATAGAGAGAGTACTCCAGCTTAGGAGTCAACTGCTCTTCAGGTCACAGTCCAATTGTGGACCTGGGGCTTCTGTCAACACACACTCTCTGGAAGGGGCTAAACAATCTGCAGCAGACTACAGCTCCTGCAGAACACCCTGAGGCGGCACTTTCACATCTGGATTTTCTTCAAAGTTTGAAATCAAGCTTGCCTGAAGTCATGGAAGGTATTATATCATTATCTCTGGATCCAGAACCAGTGGAAGTACTTTCTTCTACAACTGAAGAGAAAGCCAGCACGAGTGTGTGTACCCTCTCCTTTTGTAGGAATGAGACGCTGTCCTGGGTGGCTCTCGGCCCAAAGCAGACTCTGCACACCGGGCCTGTGCTGCAGCCCAGCACCGACAATGACACCTTTGCGATTTCGTAAGATTCCCCTATCCTGATTTGTTCTCTGCATCCTGCCGCCCAAGGGTTACCAGCTGCAAGAATTTTGTCTCATTGGTATGTGATTGCGTGGCTGCGCCATGTGTGTATAAGGCCTGTATAAGGCTCTGGTTGCTTGCGATTGAGACACTGGGGATTGTGGATAGCACGTTGCCTGCCTGCCACTGTGGGGAGCCATTCTTGCTGTTTGTTTGTCAGAGTAGAGGTTTTCTCCTGTTGTGTGCTTGTCTGCTGTTGTGAGACTTTTTTAAACGGAATGGCCCAACTGTTTTCAACTCTGCAGGATCCACCCAGCAATCCCTATCTTGGGGGTTTGCTTGAATCCACCGAGCTGACCTCAGCGCCCAGGGCCAACACTGAAACCAGTCGAGCCCCTGGCTATTAGAGAGCAAGAGAGAAGGTGGAGAGGGAGGGGAAGAGAAGCAGATGGTTACTTCTCATGTGTGCCCTCTCTGGAGATCGAACCCCAGGCATCTGTACACCGGGCTGATGCTCTATCTACAAAGCCAACCAACGAGCGCCATGTATTCTTTTTTCATATTTATGTTCTAATGGTTGTTTGGATATAGAAAAGATGGCTGCCTCATTGAAACATCTTTTTGTTAAGTAGTTTTTTAATTAATCTGTTGTTTTCAAGTGTAAAGTCATCTACATATTACATTACTGAAATAACTAACAAAAGGAAGAGAATGAGCCTCAGAGCTCTGATTTCGCCAATGTAGAACCTGTCTCACTTTTTATAATTTTTGTACTTTCTGTTACTTTTATCTGGTTGCAACAACCAGTACTTTTCTTTTATTTAGTGTGAGGATGTAGCGTATTTGCTACACTGTCGAATGTTGCATTTAAAATCTTTTAGAAATTACTTCAGAAGAAGATGATTCTATTATACAGTGGATTATATCATCTGTGGAAGCAAAGGTTGAAGATAAAAGTTAAGAGAAAATAAAATAACTATAGGAAAGTTGAATCATATCAGAAAAGAAAAGGTTAAAAAATCTTAGCCCCAATTTCTGACCTAGTGACTTTTTCACTGCCCTTGGGTTATTTAATTGATAAAAGAGAGTAGTATGGTTTTGTTAAAATAGAAGATTAATTAGTTTGAATTCTACTTTAACCCTTTGAGTAGCTTTTTTCATGCTCACTGATCCCTGGGAGTGAGTTTTTTTCAAAAAATGAAATTAGTTACAGTTATAGTTTTATTAAAGTCATGTTTGTTTGATAACCAATTTATGGAGACAAGAAGAACATACCGTTGCCTTTTTTTTATGTTGCCTTACACATTTTTTAAAAAAATTTTTGTTATCTCATGCAATTCTCGCATACCTTCTGTCTGTACATAAAGAAGTATTGTTATTAGCAGAATCTCAAATGTGTGCTCACATATGATGATATTCTTAGGACAGTTTATAGGTATTTCTATTCCTTACGTTTAAAAAATTTTCAAACTGGTATTCCTCAAAACATGGATGCAGCAAAGTGGTTCGTTACGTTCAGTGCACACTACCCTGTGTCCCTCTGTTTACGTCCCTTCTTGTAGTGTGCTGACATATGAAGCATTTTCGTTGTGGCTTATCCTTTGAGGCTGTTGCAAGGACTAGCTTTGGGAAGTGCCACCCTGAAAGACGAAGGCTGTCTTCTACTGACGATGATCGGCCTCCTCTGGGTGATTTCCTGTGTTTCACAGACTCCTCCAAAAGCTGATCCATGAGCTTCAGTCTGAAGTCACATAGCTGTAGTCTTCACCTGATTCACAGTGTGTGAGTTCAAAGCAGCAATGTCAGTTTCATGAAAAAAGTTTTATATACCATTTTATGGTTTATCTTACATTTCCTGTGAAACTTATTTGCACATCAGCCTTGTCAGTCAAACCCACATTCTAATTATATCTAACCACACTTAGTGGCTTGGTAATGCTTTGCCCAGTAGTGTAATCACTTATGCCAGTTTTAATCATGAAGTCCTCATGAACTGTAGTTAGCATGTTGACCTCTCTTTTGTCACGCCGTCTTTGAGCTCACATGATTGTACTATGTCTTGAGATGCATTCACCCTTTTTTATATTCTCCAGCTGAAAGTTTAAAGATGAACATGTATGATCGTACGCTGGGTGGTCAGGAGGCACAAGGATATACACGAATGTTCATACTACTCAAAGGGTTAATGAAAATTTAAAGTGTGTTGTGGCTTTAAATTCTTAAGTTTAGAATTTTGACGTTTGAATAGATCAATAATATATAATTCTTGAAAAATTTTATAGATATAAATATTATTATAGTACATATTGTATGTTATTTAATTCTTCACCTGTTCAGGTCAGGCTCACTGGTTTAGAAGAATTTCCTCTGAGAGGAATTTGAGAGTTAGAATTTTTAAGAAACCTACTTTATAGCTTGGGACTATGCGGGATTAGAACACGGAAGAAACAACAAGCCACTGTCATGTCTGCTGTACACATGCTATGTTGTAGATGGAGAACAGTGTTCGACTTACTTCAGTGACCCAGGATCCAGAACTTGGCTGTCTCTGGGTCACAGAATGGGAAATCACAGACCAAATCAACACCACTTTTGGCACTCAGTTTTAAGAAGTAGAGTGTAGAGTACATTATCAGAAAGCACTGGCCCTTGTAGGATACGTGCCATATAATGAAAACAGATGGAATCAGTGCCTACTTTCTAGAAGTTTATATAAGATTATAGATTAATACTCTGACAGTAGGAAATTAGTATAAATAACACATTCATAGCATTGATACATTAATATGAAGAAAGTATATCTCATTGTTACGAAGGTCTCCTGTCTATGAAAGGACATGTGATGTACCTAATATTTGTATGTTTAGGGCTTTGAATTGAATCAGAAAGTTTCATATGCTACTAAAGCTTTTCCTCAGCTGTTGCTTTATAATATCTGACAATATTTTTTACCCTATCCATGGAGACCCCTTTCTTTCACTTTTCAGATAAACTTTTTACAGAACAAACACAAAATTCACATCCAAGGAACTGATCTTCCTGACCCAATTGCTACGTTTCAGCAACTTGAACAGGAATATAAAATCAATTCCCGACTGCTTCAGAACATTCTGGGTGGAGGCTTCCAGATGCCTACGCCTATCCAAATGCAAGCCATTCCAGTTATGCTGCATGTGAGTATGAAGGTTTAGTATGCCTCTAACATTCTTTCTTGTCTTTGCTTACTCTCTTTTCTCTGTCTCTGAAATCTTCCTTTCTACTTCATCCCTTCCTCTGTTGAGTTCCTTACCTTGCTTTTAAGGTGTTTCTCCAGTGTGTGTGCCTTCATAAAACTTGTCCTGATCACTACAGCTAGATGTGATCTTTTTTTTTTTTTTTTTTTACCAATACTCCACTATCACCCTGGTCTCCATGGTATTGTGTTTTTTTCTTGCAAAATTTGTCTTATACTTCACACTACCGTGTATTTGCACTAATTATATTTATCTTTTCCTTTTACTAGAGCATAAACACTCTGAGGATAGGGACGATGTTCTGTTTATTCATCCATGATTTAATTTATAATTTCCAGAAACTAGTTTAGAAATACAGAATTTTTGTACTAACCTAATATTTTCCCCCAATACTATTTATTATTGAAGTATACTTTACATATAATAAAATACATGGATTTTAAGGGCACAGTTTAGTGAGTTGCAGTGATGCATATCCTATGTACTCATCTCCCCAGTGAAGAAGTGTAACACCTCTGTTACCCCAGAAAATTCTTGTGCCCTTTCCATTCTTCCCTCATCCCACCCCTGCCCAGAGGTAACCACTCTTCTGATTTCAATTGCCATATATTAGATTTGTCTCTAAAATGTCATGGAAGTGGAATTATTCATTATTTATTGTTTCATTTCTGGTTTCTTTTACTCTTCATACTGTTTTTGAGATTCATTCATGTTGTTACTGAGTAGTAGTCTGTTGTATGAATGTATCACGATTTGCATACCTACTTGTTGATAGATGAGTGAACCTAAATATTTGGAAATTAAGTTTTTCTAATACTTCTTTTTGTAGTGATGAGAGCTGACTTTTTCCCCCTACATAACCAAGGTGGCCTTCAGTTCTGGTAGTCATAAAATATCATACTGGTTCTTTTCATTTTCTTCGGGAACTAAAATGAGAATACATTTGAATGATGTTACTGACTCAGAGTAAATTTGCTTTTAATTTTTTTTGAAGATTATTTCTGTCATGACTTAAGCTCAAAGCTTTAAAAATCATAGTAACTTACTGAAGAGTAGAACCTGTTAATTACTCTGTCACTCAGGTTATCATCACTTTTTATTTCTTTCAGCCATTTTGTTACTTATTACACCTTCCCTGGGGATTGAGCAGAACAACTATCAGGACAAAAAGTTGGTTTTGTAATTTTGTTTTGATACATAGTTTAGTGGGAACGAACAATTGAAATGGTAGAGCCTGGCCTGTGGTGGCGCAGGGGACAAAGCACTGGCCCAGAACACTGAGGTCGCCAGTTTGAAACCCTGGGCTTGCCTGGTCAAGGCACTTACGACAGGTAACTACTACAAGTTGATGCTTCTTGCTCCCCCTCCTCTCTCTCTTTCTAAAGTCAATCTAAAAATAAATCAATCTCTAAATAAAATCTAAAAATTAAAAAAAATGAAAATAATTAAGATTCTGGACTGTTTTTGGATTTCAGTTACATTCTTTCCCCTGTTGAAATGGGTCCACAGGCAGTACTGAGAAACTCCGTTGGGGTGGTCGTGGCAGGGGAGTATTATATTAGAAAAGTGGATGTGGGAGAAGTAAGCAGAGTGATAACATGAATAATTGGATTTAGCACATATATTTTATTTGTTCTTTGTTTGGTTGGTAGTATTTGACCAGGCTCTGAAAAATTTGTGTAGTTTTCCTTGTATTTAATATACTCTGTTTTTAGGGTCGAGAACTTCTGGCTTCTGCTCCTACTGGGTCTGGAAAGACATTGGCTTTCAGCATTCCCATTTTAATGCAACTGAAACAACCCACCAATAAAGGCTTCAGAGCCCTGATTATATCACCAACACGAGAACTTGCCAGCCAGGTATGACCTGTAGCGTCAGTCATCTTTCTTATTTGAGGACAATAAAAATTCTCAAAAGAGTAAGGCTGTGTTTTTGTCATGCTCAAGTATTCTGTACAGAGCACACTTTAGGTATGTATTTTATTGCATATGGGCAAATCTTTTCTAAAACATGATTTTAACATTTGTGTTTTGGCAAATGCTTAAAGATTCTTGAATTTGAAAGGCTATATTAGCTAGGTTCTCTAAAATTTATTTTTCTAGCCTAGAAAAATGAAAACTTGCCTAAGTTTTTGAGAAAGTAAAACTATACAGTCATCTGCCCCACCCTCCAATGTGCTTAATGTAAAATACATGTCAAGTATGAAATACTTTTATAACAGGACTGTATTATATAAACAATACAATATGTAACAGGTTGGAAGAGTTTGGGTTTTATGTGTTCGAACTCTTACTAGACTTGAAGAAACTACTGAATCTTACTAGTCACTGAAGTTCAAGACTGCTGAGATTCCAGGTTAATCGGCACATTATTACAGGTTTAATTGCAGGTATTTGTGGAGTGGCAAAGGATTTGTTAACATAAAAGAGATACATCTCATCCAAGTAATTTAGCAGGTAATGTTTTTGTCATTTTCTGTTTTAGATTCACCAGGAGTTAGTACAAATATCTGAGGGGACAGGATGCAGGATACACATGATCCACAAAGCAGCAGTTGCAGCCAAGAAATTTGGACCAAAGTCATCTAAGAAATTTGGTAAGGGATTTATGTTTGAGATGTAGAGCATGAAGGAGATTTAGAAATTACAAATACCCTAACCGACACCTAAGCGTTCGTAAAGTGCTGTCATGCATAGAATTAATTTGATTTTAGATATGCTGGAAGAGATCTTCCCTTTCCCACCCAGTTATAGAAATATATACAGTGGTACCTTGAGATACAAGCAGACCAACATAACAAAAATATTAAGATACAAGTTGTGACCTGGTCCATATTTTTGTTCAAGATCCAAGCAAAATTCCAAGATACGAGTCATGATTCGGGAAGCTGCTGCTAGTTGGCGTGTTGGCACAAGGGTCCAGTATCAGCAGCACAACACCAGCATCTCGTTCTTTCTCACATGTTACCTGCAGTATCAAGTCAAATCTCATGCACTGTATTTGTTCTTGCATCATTTTTGCATTTTTTACTAAACTTTTTTTGTGTGATATTATGGGGCCAAAGAAAGTAAGTGTAAAGGACAGTGGTGAGAAGGAGAAGAGAATGATGTCGATAGAAGTAAAGCAAGGAATAATGGAAAAACATGAGCGTGGTGTACAAGTGATTGAACTGGCAAGACTGTACGACCGTAATACATCTACAATTTGTACCATCCTTAAACAAAAAGATGCCATCAAAAGCACAAATCTAGTGAAAGGAACTACAGTTCTGTCCCAATTAAGGACAAATATCCATGAAGAAATGGAGAAGCTTCTGCTGGTGTGGGTGAAGGAGAAAGAGCTGGCAGGAGATACAGTGACGGAGACTGTAATATGTGAAAAGGTATGTATTATTTATGAAGACTTGAAGAAGAAAGAACCATCAACCTTAAAAGAGGAAGCAGAAGATACATTTAAGGCAAGTCACAGCTGGTTTGAAAATTTCAAGAAGAGATCGGGGATCCACTCGGTGGTGAGGCATGGTGAAGCTGCCAGTGCTGATGTTAAGGCAGCTGAGGAGTACATCGCACATTTAGCTGCGCTTATCACAAAGGAAGGCTACATCCTCCAACAAGTGTTCAACTGTGATGAAACAGGATTGTTTTGGAAAAAAATGTCCTAGAGGACTTTCATCACTGCAGAGGAGAAGAAGCTGCCAGGCCATAAACCCATGACGGACCGTCTGACCTTTGCATTGTGTGCAAATGCTAGCGGTAACTGTAAAGTAAAGCTACTCCTAGTGGACCATTCCGAAAATCTTCGAGCCTTTAAGATTCACAAGATTCTTAAAGAAAAACTGCAGGTTATGTGCTAGGGCATGGTTACACAGCACTTTTTTATTGAATGGGTCTCGTCTTTGGTCCTGCAGTAAAGAAATATCTTCAAGAAAATAAACTCCCCATTACTAATCCTTGATAATGCTCCAGCCCACCCACCTGGTCTTGAAGATGACATTCTCAATGAGTTCAAATTCATGAAAGTCCTCTACCTCCCACTCAACACGACTTCAATCTTGCAACCTATGGGTCTGCAGGTCATTTCCAACTTTAAAAAGCTTTACACAAAGCACTTGTTCTGCCCCTGCTTTGAGGTGACTGAGAATACAATTCTAACCCTTCGAGAGTTTTGGAAAGATCGCTACAACATCGTGATATGTTTACGCATTATCGACTTGGCATGGCAAGAGTTTACAAGAAGAACCTTGAACTCAGCATAGAAAAAGTTATGGCCTGATGTTGTTGCAGACAGGGACTTCGAAGGATTCAAACCAGAGACTGAGACCGAGGTAGAAGCGTTGGAGGAGATTGTGTCCCTTGGAAAGTCGATGGGTCAGGAGGTAGATGAGGGTGATGTAAACAAGCTCATCGAGGAACATGAGGGGGAACTCTCAACTGGGGAGTTGAAGGAGCTACAGATGATGCAACATACAGAGCTTCTGCAAGAAATTAGTAGTGTGGAGGAGGTACAGTCGGAGGAAGTGATTTCTACAGTGTAATTAAAGACATGCTGGCAATGTGGGAGAAGCTTTCAAGTTTCATTGAAAAGAAAAACCCAGAAAAAGTTTCAACTGGTCATGTTCAGCACTTTTTAATGATACTTGTCTGTCACATTTCCGTAACATTTTAAAAGGCAGGCAAAAGCAAACCTCTTTGGATAGTTTTTTATTCAAAAGTCCTGCAAGTGAAAGTTCCAAAAGTGCAGCCAAAAAGGCAAAAACAGGTGATGAAAATAAGAAATGAAAAATATGTAATGTTAAGCTTAGGTTAAGTTTAAAATTAAGAAAGTGCATTTTTTTACAATTAAGTTTTTGTGGTTTCATTTTAAGTAAAGTAAGTGCAGTTTTAGTTTTGTTTAAAGTAAAGAAAATGCAGTTTTAGTTTACACTTAGTGTTAAGAAAGTGCAGTTTTAGTTTACATGTCTACAGTGCCTTCATCCCTTCCTCCCTCCATCCTCCTCCGCCATTCATCTCTGTTAGCCACACTCGTCTGTCTCTAAGGTAAGAATACAGTACTATATAACACTTTTTTCTTTTTATTTCATATATTTTATTATGCATTGGTAAAGTATACATGTGTGTTTCTTAATTAAAAATATCTTTTTTCATAATTTAGGATGGTTTGGGGATGTTTCACAGGGCTAGAACAGATTAAATCTATTTCAGTTACTTTAAATGGGAGAAATTTGTTTGATATACAAGTTGACTGACTTACAAACTCAGTTACAGAACGAATTAAACTTGTATCTCAAGGTACCACTGTACTAGTGGTTCTCAACCAAAGTCAGTTCTGCCCTCCATTCCCACCTTACCCTCCAGGAACATGTGGCAATACCTGAAGACATTTTAAGTTGGCACAACCAGGGAAGAGTGCTACTGATCTATAGTGGGCAGAGGCCAGGGATGCTGTTAAACATCCTACGATGCACAAGACAGACCCTACTGGCCTCTGCTGGTTGGTTCAGCGGTAGAGTTATCAGCTCAGCATGTGGATGTCCCAGGTTCAATTTCTGGTCAGGGCACACAGGAGAAGTGCCCATCTACTTCCCCACCCCTCTCACTCCTCTCTCTCTCTCTCTCTCTCTCTCTCTCTCTCTCTCTCTCTCTCTGTCTTCTCCTCCCCTCCTACAGCCATGGCTTGATTGGAGCGAGTTGGTCCTGGGCACTGAGGATGGCTCCATGGCCTCTCCCTCAGGCACTAAAAAAATGGCTCCGGTTGCAACGAAGCCAGGTCCCCAGACAGAGCGTCGCCCCCTAGTGGGATAGGCCGTTGGATCCCAGTTGGGGTGCATGCGGGAGTCTTTCTCTGCCTCCCCTCCTCTCACTGAAATAAAAAAAAAAGCCCCTACAACGAGCGCTGTCTGACCCGAAAAGTCAATGTGCTGAGGTTGACAAACCCTTCTTTATACTAAATGCCATGGAACTACTCTGCAAGCAAGAATAGCTTACATCCCTACCCAAAGAACCTGATTTTCCCTGTCTTTTCTTTTCAACTTCTGAATAGAATTTCTTTTAAAAAGGATGTTCCTTGGGAAAAAATTTGAAAATCAAACTGTTGATTACAGTGTTGTTGGCTCTTAGAAGTTGAGAAGATAGTCAAATATAAAAATAGAGAAGGGATATTCTAGTTTGTATTGTGATAGATACAAAAATATGTTTGTTAACTTACTGACAGGGAAGAACATTTGTGTAGTTGGTGTAGTGAGTATAACCACTCCCTCCTTTTCCCACTTCAGGGGAATTTAACTGAAATTCAGTAGGCTTAATTCTTAGTTCAAGAAGGATATACTTGTCTTTGAAACTTGTACCATTTGTTTTTGCTATAAATATTCTTGTGACCACTCCCAATCGACTATTTATTAAAGCAAGATCCTCCAGGAATAGACTTCACAAGGTACAGATTATATTTTAATGTATTTTATGTGTGTTTTCCATCTTTCATCCTTAATTGCTTGTATTGTTGCCTTTTGGAGCTTGCTGTAGGCCATCTTTCAGTAAGTATTGATGCTGAGAATAATGGTTTTCATTAAATTCATAGAAAAATAACTATCTGGTCTGGAAGAAAGCTACAGATTCTGATAAGCAGCACATAATTCCCCTAGACCAGCGGTTCTCAACCTGTGGGTCGCGACTCCGGCAGGGTTGCCTAAAGCCATCAGAAAATACATAATGCATATCAGGTATTTACATTCCGAATCAAAACTGTAGCAAAATTACAGTTATGAAGTAGCCACCAAAATTATTTTTTGGTTTGGGGTCACCGCAGTATGAGGAACTGTATTGCGGGGTCACGGCATTAGAAAGGTTGAGAACCACTGCCCTAGACTTTCAGCAATGCTGTTGGAGTTTATAAGGTTTATGTGAAGCTTTGTTGTTGCTAATGGAACCTCATAACTTTGAGGCTAATGGAATAAGTATATTAATTTGTTATCTTATTTTGGCCCTTTTCCTGCTTATTTTCCTTGTACCTTTTGTGGTATGGATGTGGGTCTGAGAAGCAGCATTACAGCTTGACTTCTTCATGCATCCCCAGTTTAGTGAAATGTCTTAGATCTTCCAGTTTAATACCCACAAGTTGTTTTGTTATTTCTTAGTGTTGAATGGCTGGTAGTAGATGAATTGGATAAACTATTTGAAGATGGCAAAACAGTTCAGAGACCAGCTGGCTTCTATATTCCTGGCTTGCACATCCCACAAGGTCAGAAGAGCAGTGTTCAGTGCAACTTTTGCATATGATGTTGAGCAGTGGTGCAGACTCAACCAGGACAGTGTCAGTACTGTGTCCATTGGAGCAAGGTAATTTTAAGTGCTTATAATACCATGTTAAGTAAAAATGAAGCCAAATGGTAGAGTAAAGAATACCCTAGGCCCTGGCCAGTTGACTCCGTGGTAGAGCTTCAGCCTGGTGTGTGGCTGTCCCAGGTTCTATTCCAGTCAGAGCACAAAGGAGAAGCAACTATCTGCTTCTCTACCCCTCCGCCTCCTCTTCCTCCTCTCTCTCTCTTCCCCTACTGCAGCCATGGTTCTATTGGTTCCAGCGAGTTGGCCCCGGGCACTAAGGATGGATCTGAGGAGCCTCTGCCACAGGTGCTAAAAATAACTAGATTGCGCTCTGACCTGTGGTGGCGCCTTGGATAGAGCTTTGAACTGGAACACTGAGATTGCTGGTACAAAACCCTGGGCTTGCCTGGTCAAGGCACATATGGGAGTTGATGCTTCCTTGTCTTCTCCCCCTTCTCTTTCTCTCCTCTAGAAAATAAATAAAAGCTTTAAAAAAAATAGCTGAGTTGCTAAGCAACAGCCCCAAGTGGGCAGAGCATCACCCATAGGAGGCTTGCTGGGTGGAACCCGGTCAGGGCACATGCAGGACTGTCTCTCTCTGTCTCCTCTCCTCTCACTTAAAAAACAAAACAAAAAAACCCCCACAGAATACCCTGTCTACTTTCAACTTAATTCCTATGTATAAAATGAAAAGAGAACGAACTCACCATAAATATAAAGGCAGACAACAAAATGGAAAAAATAGTTTTGATACAGTGTAATGTATTGCAGCAGCTTATAGAGCATTAGTTAAAAAACCCTCAACCCCAATATTTGTCTATAAATAAACCCTGCTATCATTAAGAAAAAATTAATGAAAGTATTTAGCAATATGTAATTACAACCTTAAAAATGGTGTATTTTACTGAAAAATATTACTTTTAGAAATAATTTGCTAAGTAGTTAGACATGAAGATTTATTTGACAAAATGTCAAGGTTTATTCTAAAATAGTAGAAGTGTGGGCAATTTATTGTTTACATTTCTTTATATTTTTCAAACTTTCTTGGTAACACTTGTATAACTATAGTAAAAGATTTTTAAAATAACTTTGTCTTTAGGTCAGGTATATATAATTAAGTGCTCATATTGACAATGGAAAAGTTCATTCTTTGGAGTTATAAATTTTTTCATTTATTTAGAATTTCAGGGGGGGCAGGGAAGCAAAAATTGGCTCTTACAGACAAGCTGGTATGTTTTCTTCTCAGGAATTCTGCAGTAGAGACTGTAGAACAAGAGCTTCTCTTTGTTGGATCTGAGACTGGAAAACTTCTAGCCATGAGAGAACTTATTAAAAAGGTATATTTCAGAAACAGTCTTGAATTTTGATAAAGTTCACTAAGCTTCTATTACTGGTGGGAGGCTGAGCACCTTTCCACATCATCTCATCTTTCATAATCCCGTGGTAAACTGTTCTGTACATTGGGGCCAGCTCGTGTTCCGAGGCGGAGCGGATCAACTGTTAGAACAGTAAGCTCTCTATTCTCAGCTCAGGGTGGGCTCGGGAAAGACTGACCTGAAGCCACGAAAGCTTTTTTCAACATCTGCACGTGTTATCTACTCCCCGCATCTCCCCCCATTCCTCTGCTGGTTTATGGAACTGGGGCATTGTAGAATGAGGACAATGACTGGGGTTTTCTCTTTGTATCCCTTCAGTAAAAACTGAGTAGAAGCCATAGTTTAAAGGTTAAGTACTGAAGGCTTGGGGTGGCGGCGTTGTAAAAGAAATATAAATCCTAAGCCCTGCCACTAGAATTTAGTGTTTTTAGGGGGTAAAATAAATATGCTTGTGTAAGAGTGTTTGTGGTAAAGAGTCATAAAAGGCTATGGAGTGTTTTTCTTAAATATTCATATAGTTATACTGGGGCCATCAGGGTGAGTTGAATTGGTTGAGGAAAGCCTTGAGGAGGCAATGCTACTACTAATCAGGGCCTTGAAGGATTTGTGGGATTAAAAGGTGAAGGGGGACAGTACTGGTGGCAGGGAGCAGTTGTAGTAAGTCTCAGATGGGGAGGAACAAAATGAGTATGTTTGGAGACTAATGAAGAAGTCACCTGCCTAAGGAGACAGTCTGTGGTGGGAATTAAAGACAATCAGTTTGGACAGGAGAGGTGGGGTCAAGTTAAGAGAATTCACCAAACATTGTTGAAGAATGTGGGGCCACATAATTTTTTTTAAGGAAAACTGAACAGTGGTGTATAAAATGGGTTGTCATGTAAAGAGACTGAAAGTAAAGAAACCAATTAGCAGTCTATTAAATTAGGCTGGTTAGACAGAGGAGGAAATAAATGAAGGTGCCAGTCTTAGTGATGGAGCGCTAACAGGAGCTGGAGGATGAAAAGGAGAGGCGGTTGCAATTACCTGCTGGTGACAAGGGAAGTGGTTAAGAGAATGGGCTCTGGAGCCAGCTACCTGGATGGGAATTTTAGCTTTAGGCAAATTAACCTCTGTTCTACGGTTTCTTCTTTTACAAAGTCAAAATTTTAAAAAGTGTTTTTAACTCATTAGAAACTCACTGTCGTAATGCATTATGAAACACATCAAGACAATAATTTTCATAGCTATCGTTACGGGTTAATCTAAATGAGGAGTACTTTGTAATTTGTTTCTTTCTGTGACAGATCTGGATAGGCTCCAGCAAATCACAGGTTTTATTTTAATTGAATTTAAAGATGAAGTAGTAAGTGATGAAAACAATGTCAAGTTGTATATTTCCTCTCACAACTTGCCCCGTATCCTTAATCTGTGTATTGTGTAGTAAATGTTCAAATTTAAAACTTAGAATGCTTGATTTAAAACTTTTTTGTGATGAGTGACGTCACGGAAATGGCGCCGTGAGCAGCGCGTCCGACAGATCTCCCCAAAATCACAACAAACTTATCAACTAGAAACAGGAAAATTTATCTTCGGAGCATTACGGAGTTCCACACAAACTGAAAGCAAAAGGACTGTTATCACTTGAATCTGAGAGACGAGGGTGTGGAGGAAGCTACCGCAGGGACGTTCATTCAAGCCGCGAGGAAGTGCGCCTGTGGTAAGTCATCCCGCACTCGGGAGCCGCGAGCAGCAGCCACCGCCGCCGCCGCCAGCCGCCCAGCCGCTGCCGCCAGCCGCCGCGAGCAGCGCCCGGGTCGGTTGCAGAGCAAGCACCGCCCACACTCCGGAGCGGCAGTAGCCGCTGGCGCGCGCCTGGTCTGGTTGCAGACCGAGCATTGCAGACTGAGCACCGCTAACGTTCCCAGCGGCCCGAGCTCGGGGAGCGGGAGAGGCCCCAGGGCGGTATTCCCTACTTGGGAGATTCTCTCCGCGGGCGGGGCACCTCACCCAGCCATTCAAGCTAACAATCAAGCGTTGGGGGAGGGGCGGGCGCAGGCAGCCTGAAATACCTTCGGGAGCACAGCTGCGACCCAATTACTGAAATTAACTTAACCCGTGAAATCTGCGCACCCTCGGTTCTAATTGATAAGATCTCTCTCAGTTCACCGACCCAAGACAAGAGGCGTGATATTTTTTAGTGCCTCTCGCTAAAGGGGCGGGGGCAACTTCTGATTGATAGAGCCTCCATATTCAGGGATAAACGCTAACAAGGACTTGGCAGATAATAAGATCTATACCACACTAGTCACAAGCAGAGACTAGTGCCTCTTCTTACCAGCCAAAACAGGCTACAAAGTGTGGAAAGCCTGGGTTGAGAGGTCCAACTGAATGCTAGGCGCTGAACAGTCACCTTGACAACAATTGACTCCCACCCCCGCCTGATTACACTGGAGGCCCTGACTGTCAGAGCCCTTCCCAAAGCCTTGCACTGAGTGGGGATAGAGTGGGGATTTCCCAGCTCTTTGAGCCTCTTACTCCCCAGGCAGAAGCAGTGGCAGCCTTATAGCTGGATCACCAGGCTGCTAATTCAGGAAGGGGGGACTAGGAGAGAGAATCCACGAAAGCAAACTCTCATCGTTGGACCCTGCAAACGCCAACAAGCCTTGACTACCAGCAAGACTAAAGCCAATTATATGACATTGCCATAGAATCCCATCAACTGCAAATCCCTACCTAAATGTGACACGGGGGCAGAGCCTGGGGTACAGAGTCACCGACCAGGAAGAGGGAGAGAAAAGAAAAAGGAAGAAGTTAACATCTCAAAATCAAGAAAAATCCACAGACTTTACAACTTGTTCCACTAATTTTTTTTTTGTTGTTGTTGTTGTTTGTTTCTTCTATCTTATTGCCTTTATTTCCTCCACCTCGGTCCTTCTATTCTCTGCCCATCTTATGCTTCCCTTTTCTTGAACTACACTACCCATAAGTGTTACATTTTATTTCTCTTCTTCATCCTTACCCTCCTTTGGGGTTATACTCCAGGACACTTAACTCTCACTCTCTCCTCTTTTGTTTTTTTTTGCTTTATTTCGTTTTTTTCTCTTCCTTTTTTATTTCTTCCTTCGTTTTTCTCTTTTTCTTATTTTTTCCTTTCTATTCATTTTTTCTTTTCTCGTTTTACTTTCCTCCCATTTAATCCTCAATCACGAACAAATTAGTTAATTTGGGACTCAAGGTTTTTTTTGGCTTTATTTTTCTTTTTCGCTTTTGTTTTTGTTTTTTTCTTGTTAGTTTATTTTTGTGGCATTTTGGGTCCTCCCAACCCAAGGTCTCCATTGTATTTGGTCTTTGCTCCACTTAATACAACATATTTTTACTTATTATTTTTATTTTTTTCTTTATTATTCCTTTTTTTGTCCTTTTTTCTGGTTCCCTCTTATCCCTCTCATTATATCTCTTAGTTGACCATCACCCGCAGGCAGATCAACTTATGCTTGTCTAAGATTTTCTTCCTTTTTTTTTTTTTTTTTTTGCATTTAGTAGGTCCCTACTCCCCTTTTTTTTTTTGCCCCTTGAACTCTTCACCGCAAACCAGGCCCTCCATTATAGGCACGATATTTCCCTGAGGAGGGGAGAGGAGGGAAGGAGAAGAAAGAAAAAAAAGGGGGAAATAATAAATTATTACTGCTTTTTTTTGTGGGGTGTTTTACCCTTTGTTTTTTTTTTGTTTTTTGTTTTTTTACTTTTTACTCTTTATTAATTCTAATTAGTGCTATCAACAAGACCACCCTCAGATGCCAATAAGAAAGAGGAAATCGAATATTATGGATACAAAAGAAAGAGAGGTAACACAAATAGATGTGGAAAAATCTATGGAGAAAAGACTTAACATATTGGAAGCCTTGGAGCTAAATGACAGAGAATTTAAAATAGAAATCTTAAAAATACTCAGAGATATACAAGAAAACACAGAAAGGCAATATAGGGAGATCAGAAAACAACTCAATGAACACAAAGAATATATTACCAAGGAAATTGAACCTATAAAAACAAATCAAACAAATGAAAAACTCAATTCACGAGCTGAAAAACGAGGTAACAAGCTTAGCTAGCAGAACAACCCAGATTGAAGATAGGATTAGTGAAATAGAAGACAAACAACTTGAGGCACAACAGAGAGAAGAAGAAAGAGACTCAAAAATAATAAAAAATGAGAAAGCCCTACACGAATTATCTGACTCCATCAGAAAGAATAACATAAGAATAATAGGTATATCAGAGGGAGAAGAGAAAGAAAATGGAATGGAGAATATACTCAAACAAATAATAGACGAGAACTTCCCAAGCCTGTGGAAACAACTAAAGCCTCAAATTCAAGAAGCAAACAGATCACCGAGTTTTCTTAACCCCAACAAACCCACTCCAAGGCACATCATAATAAAGATGACACAAACCAATGACAAAGAAAAAATTCTCAAGGCAGCCAGGGAAAAGAAGAGTACAACATATAAAGGAAGGCCTATTAGATTATCATCAGATTTCTCAGCAGAAACTCTACAAGCTAGAAGAGAGTGGACCCCAATATTTAAAGCCCTGAAAGAGAGGAACTTTCAGGCAAGAATACTATACCCATCAAAGCTATCCTTCAAGTATGAAGGAGATATAAAAACATTCACAAATACAGAAAAGATGAGAGAATTTATCACGAGAAAGCCCCCACTCCAGGAAATACTAAAGGGGGTTTTCCAACCAGATTCAAAGAACAAAAGAAAACAACACCACAAGTAACAGCTCCACCAAGAACACAATAAAACCAAACTTAAACTGTGACAACAAAGGAAAAAAAAGGGGGGGAGAGAATGGAGATTAACAGTAGCAAAGGACGATGAAGTGCAGAAATACTTATAAGATAGGGTCCTACAATGAATATGGTAGGTACCCTTTTCATTACTTAATGGTAACCACCCTAGAAAAAACCACCACAAAAACACATGACTTAAAAAAGGTAGCAACAGAGGAAAGAAGTATGGAACACAAACAAACAGAAACAAATGATAGAAAAACAAAAGAGAAGAATCAAACTAGATACAAAACTAACAGAAAGCAATTTATAAAATGGCAGTAGGGAACCCACAAGTGTCAATAATTACACTAAATGTAAATGGATTAAACTTACCAATAAAAAGACACAGAGTAGCAGAATGGATTAAAAAAGAAAATCCAACTATATGCTGCCTACAAGAAACACATCTAAGCAACAAGGATAAAAACAAATTCAAAGTGAAAGGCTGGAAAACAATACTCCAAGCAAACAACACCCAAAAAAAAGCAGGTGTAGCAATACTCATATCTGATAATGCTGACTACAAGACAGAAAAAGTACTCAGAGACAAAAATGGTCACTTCATAATGATTAAGGGGACACTGAATCAAGAAGAAATAACAATCCTTAATATATATGCACCAAACCAAGGAGCACCAAAATATATAAGACAGCTACTTATTGACCTTAAAACAAAAACTAACAAAAATACAATCATACTTGGAGACCTCAATACTCCGCTGACGGCTCTAGATCGGTCATCCAAACAGAGAATCAATAAAGATATAGTGGCCTTAAACGAAATACTAGAACACCTGGATATGATAGACATCTACAGGACACTTCATCCCAAAGCAACAGAGTATACATTTTTCTCTAGTGTACATGGAACATTCTCAAGAATTGACCATATGTTGGGCCACAAAGACAATATCAGCAAATTTAGAAAAATTGAAATTGTACCAAGCATATTTTCTGATCATAAAGCCTTGAAACTAGAATTCAACTGCAAAAAAGAGGGAGAAAAACCCACAAAAATGTGGAAACTAAACAACATACTTCTAAAAAATGAATGGGTCAAAGAAGAAATAAGCGCAGAGATCAAAAGATACATACAGACAAATGAAAATGAAAATACGACATATCAGAATCTCTGGGATGCAGCAAAAGCAGTAATAAGAGGAAAGTTCATATCACTTCAGGCCTATATGAACAAACAAGAGAGAGCCGAAGTAAACCACTTAACTTCACACCTTAAGGAACTAGAAAAAGAAGAACAAAGACAACCCAAAACCAGCCGAAGAAAGGAGATAATAAAAATCAGAGCAGAAATAAATGAAATAGAGAACAGAAAAACTATAGAAAAAATCAATAAAACAAGGAGCTGGTTCTTTGAAAAGATCAACAAAATTGACAAACCCTTGGCAAGACTCACCAAGGAAAAAAGGCACAGGACTCAAATAAATAAAATCCAAAATGAAAGAGGAGAGATCACCACAGACATCATAGATATACAAAGAATTATTGTAGAATACTATGAAAAATTATATGCCACCAAATACAACAACCTAGAAGAAATGGATAAATTCCTAGAACAATACAACCTTCCTAGACTGAGTCATGAAGAAGCAGAAAGCCTAAACAGACCAATCAGCAGGGAGGAAATAGAAAAAACTATTAAAAACCTCCCCAAAAATAAAAATCCAGGCCCAGACGGTTATACTAGTGAATTCTATCAAACATTCAAAGACTTGGTTCCTATTCTACTCAAAGTCTTCCAAAAAATTGAAGAAGAAGCAATACTTCCAAACACATTTTATGAGGCCAACATAACCCTCATACCAAAACCTGGCAAGGATGGCACAAAGAAAGAAAACTACAGACCAATATCTCTAATGAATACAGATGCTAAAATTCTAAACAAAATACTGGCAAACCGAATACAACAACATATTAAAAAAATAATACATCATGATCAAGTGGGATTCATCCCAGAATCTCAAGGATGGTTCAACATACGCAAAACGGTTAACGTAATACACCATATCAACAAAACAAAGAACAAAAATCACATGATCTTATCAATAGATGCAGAAAAGGCTTTTGATAAAATACAACACAATTTTATGTTTAAGACTCTCAACAAAATGGGTATAGAAGGAAAATATCTCAACATGATAAAGGCCATATATGATAAACCATCAGCCAACATCATTTTAAACGGCATAAATCTGAGGACTTTCTACCTTAAATCAGGAACAAGACAGGGTTGTCCACTCTCTCCACTCTTATTTAACGTGGTGCTAGAAGTTCTGGCCAGAGCAATCAGACAAGACAAAGAAATAAAAGGCATCCATATTGGAAAAGAAGAAGTAAAGGTATCACTTTTTGCTGATGATATGATCCTATACATCGAAAACCCGAAGGACTCCACAAAAAGATTATTAGAAACAATAAACCAATACAGTAAGGTCGCAGGATACAAAATTAACATACAGAAGTCCATAGCCTTTCTCTATGCCAACAATGAAATATTAGAAAACGAACTCAAAAAAATAATCCCCTTCACGATTGCAACAAAAAAAATAAAATACCTAGGAATAAACATAACAAAGAATGTAAAGGACCTATATAATGAAAATTACAAAGCATTGTTAAGGGAAATCGAAAAAGATACAATGAGATGGAAAAATATTCCTTGTTCTTGGATAGGATGAATAAATATAATCAAAATGGCCATATTACCCAAAGCAATATACAAATTTAATGCAATTCCCATCAAAATCCCTATGAGATTTTTTAAAGAAATGGAACAAAAAATCATCAGATTTATATGGAACTATAAAAAACCCCGAATAGCCAAAACAATCCTAAGGAAAAAGAATGAAGCTGGGGGCATTACAATACCTGACTTTAAACTATATTATAGGGCCACAATAATCAAAACAGCATGGTATTGGCAGAAAAATAGACACTCAGACCAATGGAACAGAATAGAAAGCCCAGAAATAAAACCACATATATATGGTCAAATAATCTTTGATAAAGGGGCCAACAACACACAATGGAGAAAAGAAAGCCTCTTCAACAAATGGTGTTGGGAAAACTGGAAAGCCACATGCAAAAGAATGAAACTCGACTACAGCCTGTCCCCGTGTACTAAAATTAATTCAAAATGGATCAAAGACCTAAATATAAGACCTGAAACAATAAAGTACATAGAAGAAGACATAGGTACTAAACTCATGGACCTGGGTTTTAAAGAACATTTTATGAACTTGACTCCAATGGCAAGAGAAGTGAAGGCAAAGATAAATGAATGGGACATCAGAATAAAAAGTTTTTGCTCAGCAAGAGAAACTGATATAAAAATAAACAGACAGCCAACTAAATGGGAAATGATATTTTCAAACAACAGCTCAGATAAGGGCCTAATTTCCAAAATTTACAAAGAACTCATAAAACTCAACAACAAACAAACAAACAATCCAATAAAAAAATGGGAAGAGGACATGAATAGACACTTCTCCCAGGAAGAGATACAAATGGCCAACAGATATATGAAAAGATGCTCAGCTTCATTAGTTATTAGGGAAATGCAAATCAAAACTACAATGAGATACCACCTCACCCCTGTTAGATTAGCTATTATCAACAAGACGGGTAATAGCAAATGTTGGAGAGGCTGTGGAGAAAAAGGAACCCTCATTCACTGTTGGTGGGACTGTAAAGTAGTACAACCATTATGGAGGAAAGTATGGTGGTTCCTCAAAAAACTGCAAATAGAACTACCTTATGACCCAGCAATCCCTCTACTGGGTATATACCCCAAAACCTCAGAAACATTGATACGTGAAGACACATGTAGCCCCATGTTCATTGCAGCACTGTTCACAGTGGCCAAGACATGGAAACAACCAAAAAGCCCTTCAATAGAAGACTGGATAAAGAAGATGTGGCACATATACACTATGGAATACTACTCAGCTATAAGAAATGATGACATCAGATCATTTACAGCAAAATGGTGGGATCTTGATAACATTATAAGGAGTGAAATAAGTAAATCAGAAAAAAACAAGAACTACATGATTCCATACATTGGTGGAACATAAAAATGAGACTAAGAGACATGGACAAGTGTGTGGTGGTTACCAGGGGTGGGGGGAGGGAGGACAGGGGGAGAGTTAGGGGGAGGGGGAGGGGCACAGAGAACTAGATAGAGGGTGGCGAAGGACAATCTGACTTTGGGCGAGGGGTATGCAACATAATTTAATGACAAGGTAACCTAGACATGTTTTCTTTGAATATATGTACCCTGATTTATTAATGTCATCCCATTACCATTAATAAAAATTTATTTAAAAAAAAAACAAAAACTTTTTTGTAATTATGATAGATAATAAAGTATGAATCAGCACTATTTTTTTTTTTTTTTTTTTTTTTTTTTCATTTCTGAAGCTGGAAACGGGGAGAGACAGTCAGACAGACTCCCGCATGCGCCCGACCGGGATCCACTCGGCACGCCCACCAGGGGCGATGCTCTGCCCACCAGGGGGCGATGCTCTGCCCATCCTGGGTGTCGCCATATTGCGACCAGAGCCACTCTAGCGCCTGAGGCAGAGGCCAAGGAGCCATCCCCAGCGCCCGGGCCATCTTTGCTCCAATGGAGCCTTGGCTGCAGGAGGGGAAGAGAGAGACAGAGAAGAAAGCGCGGCAGAAGGGTGGAGAAGCAAATGGGCGCTTCTCCTGTGTGCCCTGGCCGGGAATCGAACCCGGGTCCTCCGCACGCTAGGCCGACGCTCTACCGCTGAGCCAACCGGCCAGGGCAGCACTATTTTTTATAATCAGTTTTATTGAGATATAGTTTACATACGCTAAAACTTACCAATTTTAGGTATACAGTTTGATGAGTTTTGACAATTGTGTACCATCAGGTAACCAACATCACAGCCATCACATAGAACAATTCCATCAATTAAAAAAGTTTCCGGGCCCTGGCCGGTTGGCTCAGCGATAGAGCGTCGGCCTAGCGTGCGGAGGACCCGGGTTCGATTCCCGGCCAGGGTACACAGGAGAAGCGCCCATTTGCTTCTCCACCCCTCCGCCGTGCTTTCCTCTCTGTCTCTCTTCCCCTCCCGCAGCCAAGGCTCCATTGGAGCAAAGATGGCCCGGGCGCTGGGGATGGCTCTGTGACCTCTGCCCCAGGCGCTAGAGTGGCTCTGGTCGCAACATGGCGACACCCAGGATGGGCAGAGCATCGCCCCCTGGTGGGCAGAGCGTCGCCCCTGGTGGGCGTGCCGGGTGGATCCCAGTAGGGCGCATGCGGGAGTCTGTCTGACTGTCTCTTCCTGTTTCCAGCTTCAGAAAAATGAAAAAAAAAAAAAAAAAGTTTCCGTATGCCCTTTTGTAGTCAAATCTCCTCCTCCTAAACTCCCTAGCAACCACTGATCTCTTGTTCTGCCTTTTCAATAATTTAATGTAAATAGAATTATATACAGCATGCAGTCTTTGTGTCTGGTTTCTTGCACTTGACAATGCTTTTGAGACTTGTGTTGTACATATTAGTAGTTTGACCATTTTTATTGCTGAGTAATATTTCTTTGTATAGAGTATCACAAATTGTTTATTCGTTCACCAGATAATTGACTTTGGGTTATTTTTAGCATTTGCCAATTATGAATAAAGTTGTTATAAATATTGTATTACAAGTCTTTGTATGGACATAATGTTTTTGTTTCTCTTGGGTAGCATGATAAATGTATGCTTGATCTTATTAGAAGTTGATGAAATCTTTTCCTAAGCTATGTATTTGGGTTTCTGTTTTTCCACATCCTCACTAACACTTAGTATTGTCAGTCTTCTTCATTTTAGCCATTCTCATAGGTGTGTAGTTGTATCTCAGTTTTAATTTGCATTTCCTTAATGGCTAGTGATATTGAATATCTTTTCAAGTCCTTGTTTGCAGTTGGTATGTCTTCTTTAATGAAGTATCAAATCTTTTGCCCACTTTCAAGTTGAGTTTATTCTTTATTATTACATTATAATGTTGTATCAGAACAGTGAGATAAGATGTCTTGCCACACAATCAATCAGTTAGCCAAAATAAGAAATTAAGGTGTCTTTTAATTAACCGGCTGCATGGACCACATGGAGACCCAAGTCGTTCAAATCAATGTGGTGGTGAACACAGTTTGGGGCTGGATTTTAAAGGGAAAATTACATACTGATTGAGGAATGGGGAGGAGAGGAAGCATAGCAGTAAAACAAAGCAGTGAAACAAGCTTTCTTACAATTTTTATCTATAGGGTTAATTCAGGGAGAAACGTTCTGAGAGCACCTGCAACTTTGCAAAGCTAGCCCAAAGTCACAGTCTGGAAAACCAGCCTCAAGGCCAAGAATAGGGTGTCTTTTCAGAAAAAGTAAGTTCTGCTAAAAGTCTCTTTGTTTTAGAGAAAATAAGTTTTGCCAAAAATTATTCATGTTAAGAGCCTTTCTTTTCTACACTTCATTCCCTACTGGTTTTAATTAAATTTTAATCAAATCATTGATTTGTTTTTATTTTCGTAGCTATCCTCTTGTATTGGTGTGTATTGATTTCTGATTACTATTAATTTGATAGAGTTTATTCTCTCTTGAACAAACCTTGTTATAATATTGATTAAACATGATTCTACTGTCAGACAAGTTAAAATCAAAGTAAGAGGACCAATTGCTGCAGACTAAAGGGTAGTGAGCCATGGTAATTAATTAAAATTCTTTGGAACTTACTCTCTGACTGTTCAAATTCTTTTCTTCTTTTTTCTGTGTTTGCCCTAACTAAAGATAGGCTTTCTTTAATTACACTAGAATTATTAGCGTAGAAACAAGTTTCCTTTAATGCTACACATAAGCTACCTTGTTGAAGGAAAAGTAAATCTAAGCCTCTTTTATTTTGTATACAAATAGACTTGAGGCATAACATTTGCTAGAATATATCATATAATAGAGGCTTATTCTGTTACCTAAACCTATTTTTTTTCTCTTTGTACAAACCACTTACAACCTGCACAAACCTGCAACTTACATAAACCCTTGTCTTTCATGAACTTTCTTATCCAGAAATAACTAGCTTTCGTAACAACTTACTTTTTTTCTTTTCTTAAAAGTACCTTTATATCTTATATCTTCTATTATTAAAACTATACAGGCCCTGGCTGGTTGGCTCAGCGGTAGAGCGTCGGCCTGGTGTGTGGGGGACCCGGGTTCGATTCCCGGCCAGGGCACATAGGAGAAGCGCCCATTTGCTTCTCCAACCCCCCCTCCTTCCTCTCTGTCTCTCTCTTCCCCTCCCGCAGTGAGGCTCCATTGGAGCAAAGATGGCCCGGGCGCTGGGGATGGCTCCTTGACCTCTGCCCCAGGCGCTAGAGTGGCTCTGGTCTCAGCAGAGCGACGCCCCGGAGGGGCAGCGCATCGCCCCCTGGTGGGCAGAGCGTCGCCCCTGGTGGGCGTGCCAGGTGGATCCCGGTCGGGCGCATGCGGGAGTCTGTCTGACTGTCTCTCCCCATTTCCAGCTTCAGAAAAATAAAAAAAAAAAAAAACAAGAAAAAAAAACCCTATACAATCCCTTTTTAATCAGACCTCTTAATTTTAAAGCTCTTAACCTTCAGTGACAACTTGTTAGTACAATTTTCTTTTAAAATATGCTTCTTTTTGGAGGTGTCCTCCCCCTAAGCAGCTTGTCGGACATGTGATTAATATTTATAGGTTACTTTTCAGTGTTAGCTATGAGCACATATATTTTTTATTTACCTCGTAGCTTCTCTCTTAGCAAAGGGACTTAAACTCCCCTTCTGCATGACCCACAGCAGTACATGTATTAAATTTTAAGATGACTAGCTCTAGCCTTCCCCTGACCCAAGCTCCCCCCTTTCCCAAAGTCCAATTATAAAAGTTCCATGGTGACATTCCTCAGGCTTCAGTTGTACATAGACCAGCCAGCTTCCAGTTTGTGACTGGAGCAGGGCATGTCGTCTTTCTTAGGGTCAACTTATAGAGGTTGGTGGGACCCATTTGCACCATCTCTGAGGGGGTCTTCAAGGGAGAATAGGGAGAAGGCGTGTCACCCTGCCTAATACAATTCTATATTGGGTGAATTTTTCCTAGTAGGGGCTATATTTAGCTTCTAGTAGAACTTGGGGGAGTAAGTCAGTCAGTCTAGTTTTCACCAGTTTCTAAAATGAATTTAGTTAGGACTTCTTTCAGAGTTTGGTTCATTCCTTCAACTTGTCCCAAGCTCTGAGGCCTGTAAGCACAATGCAACTTCCAATTAATGTTGAGTGCCTTTCCTACTAGCTGTGAGACCTTAGATACAAATGCAGGCTTATTATCAGACTCAATATTAATGGGCAAGCCAAATCTGGGAATATTTTCGTATAGGAATTTCTTAACTGTTATTGCGGTCTCATTTCTCGTAGGAAAAGCTTCTACCTATCCTGAAAAGGTGTCAATAAAAACTAATAGATACTTATAGTGCTGATGGCTCTATCTTCATAAAACCTACCTCCCAATGTTTACCTGGGAAAGCTTCTCTATCCCTATTCCTTTTTACAACTTCTGTTTTGTTTAGTGTTTACTTGGGCACAAATTAGACACTTGGACACTATGCTTTCTGCAATAGCTTCTAAGCCTGGCAAGTAGTAATTTTTCTTAAATGATTAGCTTAGTTTGGCCTAAATGAGTTTAATGTAGCTGACTGATAACCTCTCTGCCCAAGGCTTCAGGTAAGAATGGTCTTTTGTCTGGCAACTCTAACTACCCTTCTTTATTTTTAGACGTTCCTTTTCTTACAGCAGAATTCTCCTCTAGTTGTTTATAAAATGACTTCTCTGTCAATAAGCATTCTGGTAAAGTCACTAAGACTTCTAAAGGCCCTACTGGTTGTAAAGCGACTTCTTTGGCTGCCTTATCTGCTGCCCGATGTCCTTTTGCCTCTGTTGAGTTCCCTTTCTGGTGTACTGGGCAATGAATAAGCGCTACAGTTTCCAGCAACCACACAGCTTCTAGTAAAGCTAAAATATCTTCTTTGTTTTTAATGTCCTTACCAGTAGATGTCAGGAATTCTGTCTCCTTATAGGTTGCTGCGTGAACATGGGCAGTAGCAAAAGCATACCTACTGTCAGTGTAAATGTTGACCTTCTTTCTTTTGGCCCACCTGGGTGAGAGTGATCAGTTCTGCCTGCTGAGCTGAGGTCCCGTGGGGCAAGGCTTCGGCCTATATGGTCTCATCAGGAGTTACTGCAGCCACTCCAGCATATCAAACCCCATCTAGGACAAAACTGAATATCTGTACTTCTGCATTAAATAGAGGTACATCTGGTCTTGCAGTTCGAACAGAGTCTAACACTTCAGAGCAGTCATGCAAGGGATGTTTGGTTCTTCATCAGGCATCAGGCTTGCTGGGTTGATAGCCTGCATCTGAACAAACCTAATGCGAGGCTGATCTATGAGCAGGGCTTGATACTGCGTGATCCTGGCACTAGATATCTACCTAAGCAAAGTCTCTACTGCATGTGGGGCTGTCAGGAACAATTCTTGCCCCATGGTTAGTTTATCTGCCTCTCTTACTAGTATGGCAGTGGCTGCTATGGTCTGAGACAGTTTGGCCATCTAGATGCAAAAGGGTCCAGCCATTTAGAGAGGTAAGCAATAGGCCTGCTCTCTGGTCATGACCCTAAAGTTTGGGTCAAAACCCCTTTTGCTTTTCCCTTCCTTTCGTGAACAAAGAGCTGGAAAGGCTTGGTAATGTCTGGCAAAGCCAGGGCAGGGGCCTCGATGAGGGGCTTCTTGAGGGTTTCAAAAGCTTCTTGTTCCATAGCTGTCCAAATTAACTCTTGGGTTCCTGCTGTACAGGAGTATAAAGGCTTGGCTATCTCTGCAAATGTAGGGATCCACACCCTGCAGTATCCAATTGCCCCGAGAAATTCTCGAACTTGTCTCCTGCTAGTGGGAGTTGGAATTTCAAGGATTGCCTCTATACAACTGGAAGAGGATGCTTCCCCGCCTCAATGTGGTAGCCTAGATAGGTCACCTTAGAGGTGCAGCATTGTGCCTTTTCAGCTGACTCCCGGTGCCCCAGAGTCTGCAGTGTTTGTAAAAGTCCCTCAGTGGCTGTCTGGCAGCTTACCTCTGTTTCTGCAGCTAGAAGCAAATCCTCTACGTACTGTAGCAGCGTGCATTCTGGATGTTCCTGGTGGAAGGCGAGCAGGTCCTGATGTAGTGCCTTATCAAAGAAGGTTGGTGAATTCTTGAAGCCCTGTGGTAATCTGGCCCAGGTTAGTTGTCTTGAAATGCCTGCCTCTGGGTCATTCCACTTGAAGGCAAAAAATGGGCTGACTTATAGGGGCCAGGGGAATACTGAAGAAAGCATCTCTCAAATCTAAAACCCTGTAAATTTTCAAGTCCGGTGACAATAGGCTTAAAAGTTCGTAGGGGTTAGGCACAGTTGGGTGTATTGTCTCAACCCATTTATTTACCTCTTGTAAGTCCTGGACTGGATGACAGTCTTTGGTGCCTGGCTTCTGGACAGGCAGTAAAGGAGTATTCCATTGGGATTGGCAAGGAACATGAATACCAGCTTCTACCAGTCTCTTAATATGGGGGGTTATTCCCTTTTTAGCTTCCCTTGACATAGGGCCCTGGTTGGCAAACAGGCTTGTGAGCCACATGTGGCTCTTTGACCTCTTGAGTGTGGCTCTTCCACAAAATACCACGTGTGGGCACTACCTCGATAAGGAATGTACCTACCTATTAATATATACTTTAAGTTTAAAAAATTTGTCTCTCAAAGAAATTTCAATCATTGTACTGTTAATATTTGGCTCTGTTGCTTGAGTTTGCCAACGACTGACATAGGGTATTCCTTCGCCCGTATGGGGATGGCACTTGCAGTAGACTGAATAACTACTGGGGTTTGATGCTTTGCAAGTCCAGGGGGCTTGGTTTCCGCCCAAACTGAAGGGAATCTATGCTGTAGGTCTGTTATATAGTCATGTGAAACTCCTTGTTCTTCCTTAGTATATATATTTAATAGATATTCTTCTGACAAAGTGCAAGTGACCATAAACCACACCTGACTATCAGCCTCAGCGTGGAACTCGGCAGAGTTATGACTAAAAGAGATAGTAGCCTTTAGTTTTCTTAACAAGTCCCTCCCAAGTAAAGGATAAGGACAGTCTGTAATAACCAAGAATGAATGGGTGACAGTGTTATCTCCTAAATTTACAGTCCACCAGGAAGTCCATGGACAAAGAATTGAGTTCCCAGTAGTACCTTGTATGGGCACTTGCTCCCCTGAGAGCGGTCCAAGAGGGGCAGTGAGAACAGAGTGAGAAGCTCTAGTGCTAGTGAGGAAGTCTACCAGGTAGCCTCCTACTTGTAAAGGCTAACAGGTATGGAGCCCCATCAATCCTCTTTTTTTTTTTTTTTTCTGAAGTTGGAAACGGGGAGGCAGTCAGACTTCCGCATGCGCCCGACTGGGATCCACCCGGCACGCCCACCAGGGGGCGATGCTCTGCCCATCTAGGGCATCGCTCTGCCGCAATCAGAGCCATTCTAGGGCCTGAGGCAGAGGCCACAGAGCCATCCTCAGTGACCGGGCAAACTTCGCTCCAGTGGAGCCTTGGCTGCGGGAGGGGAAGAGAGACAGAGAGGTAAAAGGGGGAGGGGTGGAGAAGCAGATGGGTGCTTCTCCTGTGTGCCCTGGCTGGGAATCGAACCCAGGACTCCCGCATGCCAGGCCAATGCTCTACCATTGAGCTAACTGGCCAGGGCCTATCTTTTAGATAAGGATTCTTGCAGTCTGCTGTGACTTTCAGCTTTGGACAGTCTTTCTTCCAATGTCCTCCTTCTTTACAAGAAGCGCACTGATTCTGCTTAACTTAGGCTTCCTTTTCTTTTTAATCTGGTGTTCTAAAACAGCTACAACTACCTTTGTTATTTTCTTAGTCTGTTTCTCCTTGAGGGTGTCTCTGTTACTATAAACTTTCTGAGCTACTTCAGACAATTGGGAAATTACTATCCCTGGGAAGCTAATTTTTGTAGATTCCTTCTGATATCTGGAGTGGACTGTGACACAAAAGCTAAGTTAACTGCCCTTGCATTTTCTGGTCCTTCAAGGTCTAGAGGTGTGTAGACCCTGTGAACTTCTTGCAGTCTCTCTAAGAAAGCTGAGGGAGTTTCCTGGGGGCCCTGGATAACCTCCGACACCTTCAATAAATTCATGGGTTTCTTAGCAGCTCCCCTGATCCCGGGTAACAGAAACTGGTGAAAAGTGTTCAAAGCTTCCCATCCTGCAACAGTAGGGTCCTATTTAGGCCGGACAATGGGGAACACCTTCTCAAGGTGGTCCCAATTGTCCTCCTCAGAGCCAGTTGTCCCCCGCATAACAGCTTTTCTTGCCTCTGATTTGATTTTTCTCTGTCTTCAGTAGTAAACAAAGTAACTAAAAGCTGCTGACAGTCGTCCCAGATGGGGCAATGTGTGTACAGCATAGATTCTAACAGTCCTGTTAGAACCTGAGGCTTCTCCGAGGTGGATGGAGCCAATGGAAGAGGAAGATATGGAGGGGGCAACCCTGAATCTTCCTGAACAGCTTGTAAAACAGGGACCTTCTTTTCTGATTTTGGGGCTATTGCTAGCAAAACATGATGACCGTTTCTAACAGCACAGCCTTTCAGCCAGGGAGGGGGGTTCTCTACTAGAGCCCTCCACTGGTCTATATATGGGAACTGGTCTGGGTGGCCTGGTGGCTTAGCTATTACATTCTATATAGCTCTGACATCTCTAGGATCTACTGAGCCCTGTTTTGGCCACTTTACCCCAAAGGATGGCCATTCTAGTTCACAAAGAGTTCGAAGTCTCCCTTGCTTAGTTTTACACTATAATCATCAGAAAATCCAATTTTGAAATTTTTAAACATACACTCAAGAGGAGTTTGACTCTTACATTGCCCTTCCCCCATTGTTACAAACAACATGAGTACAAATGAACTTCCCAAGATCACAAAAGGCATCAAGAACCAAAGTTTGTGCCAGTTTTCTAAAATGTCCCCCGTTGGATCATATCCTGGAGAACCAAAGGACAAAGAACTTTCAGACAAAAGGGAAGGGGGTGCCCATGAAGAGCCACACACTGGAAACTCAGGCTCAGGTGCCTGAGCTCTTTATTCACACATTCACTCAGGGGTTTTCAACACAGACAGAATAACAAAACAGAAGTGAAGAACGATATCTCGACAGAAGTAAAATCATAGAGGGACCCTTGAAAATAGAGGTCCTCTATTCAGTGAAGAATGCAGGAAGGAGATCCCAAAGAGGGACCAAAGCAGGAGATCCTTTTGGGATATCCTGTAAAAATAAAAGTGGCAAAACAAACAGAGGGCAAACATATGAGAGCAAATCCAAATGAGTCCTGGGAAGCTTGAGGTGGGACTCAATCCCAGCAACTGTCCCCCGGGAGCACACAGATCCCTCTTCCAGATTACTCTCCACCAATGTCTTGGCACTGGAGAGCCTATTGTGTGAGTTCGATCCTGTCCGATCCTCGATCACAATAGTACAGAGACAGCTAGCCATAGACAAACAAACAAACCACAAATTGCTTACCTCTGGAGGCTTTCTTGTTGACTCCAAATGGATGGATGGGCATGCTGATGGTCCGCGGCTGACTGTTGGCCAGACCGAAAAGACCAGCGGGGCCCTGGAATGTCTCAGGTGGTGCCTCCCCTGCTGGGTTTCCACTCCTGGCAGTCAGGCCGAGGAGGTCAGCCACCCTGCTTGTGTTGCAAAGACAAAAAGACAAATGTGTCTAGAGGACACTTATCTTACTGGGGCTTCAAATAATATGTTGTATCAAACAGCAAGAAACAGACATCTTGCCACACAATCAGTTAGCCAAATTAGGGAGTCTTTAATTAACCAGCTGCGCGACCACATGGAGACCTAAGTCCTTCAAATCAATGTGGCCCCGACTGCAATTTTGAATTAGGTTTTATAGGCAGAATTACATACTGATTGAGGAATGGGGAGGAGAGAAAGCATAGCAGTAAAGCAGAGCAGTGAAACAAGCTTTCTTACAATGTTCGTCTATAGGGTTAATTCAGGGAGAAACATTCTGAGAACACCTGCAACTTTGCAAAGTTATCCCAAGGCCACAGTCGTGAGACCAGCCTCAAGGCCAGGAATAGGGAGTCTTTTCAGAAAAAGTAAGTTCTGCTAAAAGTCTCTTTGTTTTACAGAAAGTAGTATTTTGCCAAAAATTATTCATGTTAAAAGACTTTTTCTACACTTCAGTAGAAGGTGTTGTATATATCT
The DNA here is from genome assembly GCF_036850995.1 of Saccopteryx leptura. NCBI lineage: Eukaryota > Metazoa > Chordata > Mammalia > Chiroptera > Emballonuridae > Saccopteryx > Saccopteryx leptura. The sequence continues at coordinate 328,467,370 of NC_089504.1, forward strand.
TAATTTTTAAAAGCTTAATTTTTCATTTTGACAATTTAAGATACATAAACATTTTTTTCTAATGTAGAAAAATCCAGTTGCACTCTTACAGGAATTGTCAGCAATAAAGTCTCAATATCAAACTTTGTGTGCACGCTTTAAGCCAATTGCTGATGAGCAGAACGTGACTAAGAGCCGCATTTGTGCCACTTTCAATAAGACTATGACCATGATACAAGAACTACAAAAGCAAACAGACTTGGAAGTAATCCTTTCAATTGATATATTGGATTTGTACAGTTTTTATTCTGAATGTTGCTTTGAAAAATAAATCCTCAGTAACTTTCATTTAATATTCAGCGGTCAGTTTCAACTGTTGATAGAAATAAGATTCTCTTGACTCTCTTTTATTTTATTAGCTTTTATTTTAAAATGAGCATGTAGACTTGGCATGGCTGATTAAGAGGTATGCTGTCTTGGATTATATGGCCATGACTGAAGAGAAAAGATGATAATATTTATTAAATCTGCCTGACTAGACCCTGGCCAGTTGGCTCAGTGGTAGAGTGTTGGCTTGGCACGTGGAAGCCCAGGTTCAATTCTGGCCAGGGCACACATGAGAAGTGCCCACCTGCTTCTCCACCCTTCCCCCTCTCCTTCCTCTCTCTCTCTCTCATTCCCTCCTGCAGCCAGGGCTCCATTGAAGCATTGTTGGCCCTGGGCACTGAGGATGGCTCTATGGCTTCCACCTCAAGCATTACAATTGCTCCAGTTGCAATGGAGCAACACCCCAGAAGGACAGAGCATTGCCCCATAGTGGGCATGCTGGCTGAATCCCGGTCAGGTGCATGTGGGAGTCTGTCCCTCTGCCTCCCTGCTTCTCACTTCAGAAAAAGACAAAAAGAAAATCTGCCTGACTAGGCGGTGGTGCAGTGGATAGAGCGTTGAACTGGAACGCAGAGGACCCAGATTCGAAACCCCAAGGTCACCGCTTGATTGCAGGCTTATCTGGCTTGAGCACAGGCTCACCAGATTGTGAGTGGGGCCACCTGTTTGAGCATGGGATCATAGAAATGACACCATGGTTGCTGGCTTGAGGCCAAAGGTCCCTGGTTTAAAGTCCCAGGTCGCTGGCTTGAGCCCAAGGTCACTGGCTTGAGCAAGGGGTCAGTTGCTCTGCTGAACCCCACCCCTGTAAAGACACATATGAGAAAGAAATTACTGAAAAACTAAGGTGCTGCAATGAAAAATTGATGTTTTTCATCTCTCTCCTTCCTGCCTGTCTGTCCCTACCTGTCCTTCTCTATTACAAAAAAAGAAGAAAAAAATTTAAATGTAAAATGATAATTTAGATATTTCTGTTATGTCATGAGAGATGAATATTGGGGAGGGAAAGGCAATTAAAAAGGGCACAGAGGGGTCCTGGCTGGTTAGCTTTATCATAGGTATGTATGTATGTATGTATGTATGTATGTATGTATGTATGAGAAAAAGCATATTTAGGGTTCAGAACTAGCTCCAAGTACAGGCAACCACTGAGGGTCTTGGAACACATCTTAGGATGACTGGATATGGTTAGGCAGACTTTTAACTGTCTCAGTGATTCTTTAGCTTCCGCCTCCTGTTAGTTCCCTGTTCCAGCCAGCCTGTGTGTTGGTGCTCTGTGACAGTCCTTTTACAAGTCCCCCTTCAGTGTCTCTTCCTCCCTTTGCGTTTGCTCCTACCGGCTTTCGTGGATACTATGCACTGGTTGTTTTCTCAGTATCTGCTCTCCCTTCCTACCCGAGAGTGCTGCTTTTCTTAAGATGTGTGCCGTCCCTCGCAGCCTCATGCCTGAGGTAAAGTTGGCACTAACCTCAGCTTTTCAGTGTGCATTATTGGAAAGGTGAATGGATCTCCCCTTAAACTTGATTCAGGAATGGGTTTGTGTCCCCTGTGACATGTGAGGAGGGAAAGTCCGGAAGTAGGAAATGAGGAAGAGTTTCCTCACCACTGAGAGCGCCCTGGGAAGAGACACTTTTCTTCTTCTAAATATTTTGTATAGATGTGATGCCTAGCACTGCTAGATCTATTTTCCTCTCAGCTTGAGGATAAGCCACCATCAAGGATGGTAGAGCCATGAGAAGGAAAACACGGAGTCCCTACATTCTTGAGCTGCTGAATAAACCAGCCCTGACATCTGCCCTTTTTCTGTATTTCTTTTGCAATGATGATAACTTTTCTTATTATTTATCCATTTTAGAATGTTTCTCTGTTACTTGCAGATCAAAGTATCTTAATTACCCTTCAAAATTTAGCCAAAGTTTCTACTCTGAGGAAACTTGCAGATTATTTTGTTCACGTTTTTTTTTTTTTTAATCAAAATACTTTACTAGGCCCTGGCTGGTTGGTTCAGTGGTAGAGCTTTGGCCTGGTGTATGGAAGTCTCAGGTTCGATTTCCAGCCAGGGCACACAGAAGAAATGCCTATCTGATTCTCCACCCTTCCCCCTCTTTTTTCTCTCTCTCGCTCTCTTCCACTCCCACAACCAAGGCTCCATTGAAGTTCGCCCAGGCGCTGAGGATAGCACCTCAGGTGCTAGAATGGATTCAGTTGTAGCAGAGCAACACCCCAGATGGGTCGATCATAGCCTCCTGGTGGGCATGCTGGGTGGATCCTGGTCGGGCACATGTGGGAGTCTGTCTGTCTGCCTCCCCCCACTTCTCACTTTGGAAAAATATAAAAAAAACATATTTTACTAATATGACATTCAAATGCGACTTCTTTGGTTCTGTTCAATTTTAGTCCTTCAGTTCTTTGATTTCTTGATCTGTTTTCTTCAACTTAATTGCAAATTATTTGGAAGCTGAACATCAAAGTACTTTATATGTGGATAGCCAAATAATCTATCTTTTCCCTGTTTTTCTAAATTTTGTGATCAAATAAATGGTATGATGTGGGTGGAGTGCAGAGCACATTCCTAGAAGCTGTGGCTGATGCAATGCTGTGAGAATACTCTAGCTCCCAGAAGCCTCCTGGGTATACCCAGGAAGGAAGCTTGCCCGCTATAAGGAAGTGACTTTGCACCAACCACGCAGCTCCCTGATATTTTCAGCCATTGGCCATAAAGGACACGCTGTAACACCCTATAGGCTGCACCTGTGTATATAAGCTAGCTTACTTCCTGAATAAAGTGGATCTGCGTCACTGAACCTGGTCCCCGGAGTTGGGTCTCTGCATCTCCGTCGTCCTCACCCCCAGCAGGACTTGTCCACAGTATGAGCTTTTGGAAAGTTGGTGTGATAAAGAAATTGACTAGATTGTTCGGCCTGCAGGGTACGCGCCGCACCCCAGCTCGAGTCTGTAGGAGAGTTGGGGACCTGCCCCTCCAGAGCCCCTGCGACGGTTGGAGCAGACGGGCGCCCCGAGCCGCCAGCCAGGCCCCCCAGCCCAAGAAGTTTGTGCCCCCTCCCCGCGCCACCCGCCTGCCGGCCTGCACACTCACCTCGCCACAGGTAGACCTGCAGGTGGACAAAGAGGCACATTTCTTTTGAGCGCTCCTTTGGTTACTTTTATTAAATCAAGGAATTTCAGGAGTCCAAGAAACTCAACTTTGTGGAGCTAGTAAGTTCCATGTATTCTTTAATACTCTAAAAATATTTTCTGAATGCTTGGTAAATATGGAGAACTTTGATTGTAAACTTGGAATCTTAAAGAATGTGAATGTGGGACAGGAAGATGGCAGCGGAGTAGGCGGATAAACAGACGCCCAGCTCTCAACACCAAACTGGAATACAAATCAATTTAGGAAAAATCAGCATGAAAAACCAACACTGAACTGCAAGAACAGCTCTCAAAATCTAAGGAGCAAAGAGGAAGCCACAATAATCCTGGTAAGGAGTGCCTGAATCTCCTCTGCTTACAGGAACGGAAGCGGGGGGTGAGGCTGAGAGCCCAGAGAGGATTTCACAGAGGAAAAAGAGCAGAAACTACTGCTCACAGCCACTTACCTGGCAACCAGGGAGCAAGGTGGGTTGAAAAGACCAGCTTATCTCCCAAGTGGAAAGGACAAGGAGAGGGACTGACTGTGAGGGGCTAAGGTATGCAAGAAACGAAATAAAAAAGCTGACTCATTCGTGCTGGAGGCGGCCATAGCTGGGGGAGGGACTGAACCTTTCACAAAACAGAGCTGAAGTGCTTCCAGATCAGAGATCTCCAGACATCTATCCAGCTCCAATCAGCGCAACAAGACACAGCTGAAAACAAGAAGTGGGGAGGAGGGGCAGTAACTCAGGTCTCCATGGAGATCTGAGATACACCTTCCCCTACTGAAGCTGAGAAAACACCCTGCCCCCAGTGAGATTAGTTGGTGGAAGAGACCTTCAGCGTCTCAGGTTACAACCACAGCATTCCTGGTTACAGTTTCAAGGAAGCCCCCTGCTGAGATCAGTTAACAAGACTATCACCTGTTAAGAAAACAAACAAATCAAGACTTCAAAGCTGCCCAAATCCGAAAGTGGATTACAAATAATAGCTGATACCAACCCAAGAAGACCTAGAAATAACACAACTGAAAACTGGAGGCAGACAACACCAAGCCTAGACTCAACCAACTCTACAAATAAAACACCATTATGAGAAGACAAAGGAGTGCAACCCAAATGAAACCACAAGAGACACCTTTGAGAGACGAGCTGAGTGATATGGAAATAATCAAACTTCCAGATGCGGAGTTCAAAATAATGATTGTAAGGATGCTTAGGGATCTTAGAACAACAATGGAAGGGCAGTTTGAAAACCTAAATAAAGAAATAGCAAGTATAAAAAAGGATATTGAAATATTAAAAAAGAATCAGTCAGAGATGACAAATACAATATCAGAAATGAAGACCACAATGGAAGGAATTCAAAACAGGATGGATACAGCTGAGGATTGAATCAGCGAGTTGGAGGACAACTGGAATGAAGGCATGAAAGCAGAGAAGAAAAGAGAAAAGAGACTCAAAAAGTCAGAGGAAACACTTAGCTCTGTGACAACATGAAGAGAAATAACATCCGCATCATAGGGGTTCCTGAAGAAGAAGAAAAAGAACAAGGGATAGAGACTTTGTTCAATCATATCATAGCTGAAAACTTCCCTAAATTAATGCAAGAGAAACTCTCACAAGTCCAAGAAGCACAGAGAACTCCATTAAAGAGAAACCCAAAGAAACCTACACCAAGACACATCATAATTAAAATACCAAAGCTAAGCGATAAAGAGAAAATATTAAAAGCTGCAAGAGAAAAAAAAATCACCTATAAAGGAGCCACCATAAGGATGACATCCGACTTCTCAACAGAAACACTAGAGGCCAGAAGGGAATGGCAAGAAATATTCAAACTAATGCAGAACAAGAACCTACAACCAAGACTACTTTATCCAGCAAGGCTATCTTTTAAAATCGAAGGAGAAATAAAAAGCTTCCCAGACAAAAAACAACTCAAGGAATTCATTACAACCAAACCAATGCTGCAGGAAATATTAAGGGGCCTGGTGAAAACAGATCAAAGTGGGAAAAGAATACAGAAAAAAAAAAAAAAAAGGAATACACCTTTAAAGAAGAAAATGGCAATAAACAACTACATATCAATAATAACCTTAAATGTAAATGGATTAAATGATCCAATCAAAAGACATAGGGTAGCTGCGTGGATAAGAAAACAGGACCCATACATATGTTGTCTACAAGAGACACACCTTAGAACAAAAGACACACATAGATTGAAGGTAAAAGGATGGAAAAAAACATTTCATGCAAACAGAAATGAAAAAAAAGCTGGGGTAGCAATACTTATATCAGACAAATTGGACTTTAAAACAAAGGATATAGTAAGAGATAAAGAAGGCCACTACATAATGATAAAGGGAGTAATCCAACAGGAAGATATAACTATTATAAATATCTATGCACCTAATATAGGAGCACCCAAATATATAAAACAGACTTTGATGGATTTAAAGGGCGAGATCAACAGCAATACTATAATAGTAGGGGATTTCAATACCCCACTAACATCACTAGATAGATCCTCAAGAAAGAAAATTAACAAAGGAACAGCAGACTTATTGGAAACACTAGATCAACTCGATTTAATAGATATCTTCAGATCCTTTCACCCTAAAGCAGCAGAATATACATTCTTTTCAAGTGCTCATGGTACATTCTCTAGGATAGACCACAAGTTAGGGCACAAAAGTGCTCTCAACAAATTTAAGAAGACTGAAATCATATCAAGCACTTTCTCCGATCACAACAGCATGAAACTAGAAATATATCCGAGCAGAAAAGCTCAAAAATTCTCAAACACATGGAAACTAAATAGCAGGGTGTTAAATAATGAATGGATTAAGAATGAGATCAAAGAAGAAATAAAAAAATTCCTAGAAACGAATGACAATGAGCATACAACAACTCAAAATTTCTGGGACACAGCGAAAGCAGTGCTGAGAGGGAAGTTCATAGCACTACAGGCACACTTTCAGAAGCTAGAAAAAGCTCAAATAAACAACTTAACCCTGCATCTAAAAGAATTAGAAAAAGAACAGCAAGTAAAGCCCAAATGTAGTAGAAGAAGGAAATAATAAAGATCAGAGCAGAAATAAATGACATAGAGGCTAAAGAAACAATACAGAGGATCAATGAAACTAGGAGCTGGTTCTTTGAAAAGGTAAACAAGATTGATGAACCTTTAAGTAGACTCACCAAGAAAAAGAGAGAGAGGACTCAAATAAATAAAATTAGAAATGAGAGAGGAGAAATAACAACTGATACAACAGAAATACAAAATATTGTAAGAAAATACTATGAAGAACTATGCCAAAAAACTAAACAACCTAGATGAAATGGACAAATTCCTTGAAACATACAATCTTCCAAAAATCAATCTGGAAGAATCAGAAAACCTAAACAGACCGATTACACCAAATGAGATCGAAACAGTTATCAAAAAACTCCCAACAAAGAAAAGTCCGGGGCCCGATGGCTTCACAACGGAATTCTACCAAATATTCAAAGAAGAACTAACTCCTATCCTTCTCAAACTATTTCAAAAAATTCAAGAGGAAGGAAGACTTTCAAGCTCCTTTTATGAGGCGAGCATAATTCTGATTCCAAAACCAGGCAAAGACAACACAAAGAAAGAAAATTATAGGCCAATTTCTCTGATGAATATAGATGCTAAAATCCTCAACAAAATATTAGCCAACCGGATCCAACAATATATGGAAAAAATCATACACCATGATCAAGTGGGATTTATTCTGGGGAGGCAAGGCTGGTACAATATTCATAAATCAATCAATGTGATTCATCACATAAACAAAAAGAAGGAGAAAAACCATATGATAATTTCAATAGATGCAGAAAAAAAACCATTTGATAAAATCCAGCACCCGTTCATGATCAAAACTCTCAGCAAAGTGGGAATACAGGGAACATACCTCAACACGATAAAAGCCATCTATGAGAAACCCACAGCCAACATCATACTCAATGGGAAAAAATTAAAAGCAATACCCTTAAGATCAGGAACAAGGCAGGGGTGCCCCCTTTCACCACTCTTATTTAACATAGTCCTGGAAGTCCTAGCCACAGCAATCAGACAAGAAGAAGAAATAAAAGGCATTCAAGTTGGAAAAGAAGAAGTAAAACTATCATTATTTGCAGATGATATGATATTGTATATAGAAAACCCTAAAGTCTCAGTCAAAAAACTACTGGACCTGATAAATAAATTCAGCAAAGTGGCAGGATATAAAATCAATACTCAGAAATCAGAAGCATTTTTATACACCAACAATGAACAGTCAGAAAGAGAAATGAAGGAAACAATCCCCTTCACAATTACAACCAAAAAAATAAAGTACCTAGGAGTAAACTTAACCAAGGAGACTAAAGACTTGTACTCGGAAAATTACAAAGCATTGATAAAAGAAATCAAGGAAGATACAAACATGTGGAAGCATCTACCGTGCTCATGGTTAGGAAGAATAAGCATCATTAAAATGTCTATATTACCCAAAGCAATCTATAAATTCAATGCAATACCAATTAAAATACCAATGACATACTTCAAAGATATAGAACACATATTCCAAAAATTTATATGGAACCAAAAGAGGACACGAATTGCCTCAGCAATCTTAAAAAAGAAGAATAAAGTGGGAGGTATCACACTTCCTGATATCAAGTTATACTACAAGGCCGTTGTACTCAAAACAGCCTGGTACTGGCATAAGAACAGGTATATAGATCAATGGAACAGAACAGAGAACCCAGAAATAAACCCACAGTTCTATGGACAACTGATATTTGACAAAGGAGGTAAGGAAATACAATGGAGTAAAGACAGCCTCTTTAACAAATGGTGTTGGGAAAATTGGACAGCTACCTGCAAAAAAATGAAACTAGATCACCAGCTTACACCACTCACAAAAATAATCTCAAAATGGATAAAAGACTTGAATGTAGGCCGTGAAACCATAAGCATCTTAATAGAAAACATAGGCAGTAAGCTCTCGGACATCTCTCAGAGCAATATATTTGCTGATTTATCTCCACGGGGAAGTGAAATAAAAGACAGGATAAACAAATGGGACTATATCAAACTAAAAAGCTTTTGCACAGCTAAAGACAACAAGAACAGAATAAAAAGACAAACTACACAATGGGAGAACATATTTGACAATACGTCTGATAAGGGGTTAATAACCAAAATTTATAAAGAACTTGTAAAACTCAACACCAGGAAGACAAACAATTCAATCCAAAAATGGGCAAAAGAGATGAACAGACACTTCTCCAAAGAGAACATACAGATGGCCAATAGGCATATGAAAAAATGCTCAACATCACTAATCATTAGAGAAATGCAAATTAAAACCACAATGAGGTATCACCTCACACCAGTCAGAATGGCGCTTATCAACAAAACAACACAGAATAAGTGCTGGCGAGGATGTGGAGAAAAGGGTACCCTACTGCACTGCTGGTGGGAATGCAGACTGGTGCAGCCACTGTGGAAAACAGTATTGAGATTCCTCAAAAAACTGAAAATCAACTGCCTTTTGACCCAGCTATCCCACTTTTAGGAATATACCCCAAGGACACCATAGAACGGCTCGAAAAGGAGAAATGCACCCGCATGTTTGTGGCAGCATTGTTCACAATAGCGAAGATCTGGAAACAGCCCAAGTGTCCGTCAGAGGACGAGTGGATTAAAAAGCTTTGGTACATATATACTATGGAACACTACTCAGCCATAAGAAATGATGACATCGGATCATTTACAATAACATGGATGGACCTTGACAACATTATACGGAGTGAAATAAGTAAATCAGAAAAAAAAAAAAAACTAAGATGAATCCATACATAGAAGGGACATAAATATGAGACTCAGAGACATGAACAAGAAGTGATGGCAACAGGGGCGGGAGGTTGGGTGAGGTGGGAGGGGGTGAAGAAGGAGATAGGGGTTAGGGGAGGGGAGGGGCACAAAGAAAACCAGATAGAAGGTGACAGAAGACAATTTAACTTTGCGGGAGGGGTATACAGCACAATCAAATGTCAAAATAATCTAGAGATATTTTCTCTCAACATATGTACCCTGATTTATCAATGTCACTGCATTAAATTTAATTAAAAAAATGCTTACTACCACGACAATAAAAAAAAAAAAAAAAAAAGAAATTAACTAGTTGGGTCAGTGGTAGAGGGTCAGCCCGGCATGTGGATGTCCCCAGTTGGATTCCCTGATCAGGGCACACAGGAGTAGTGACCATCTGCTTCTTTACCCCCTGCCCCTTTTCTGTTTCTCTCTCTCTCTCCTCCCCCTTCTGCAGCAATGGGTCGATTGGTTCAAGCAAGTTGGCCCCCAATGCTAAGGATGGCTCCCTGGAGCCTCACCTTAGGCACTAAAAATAGCTTTGTTGCCAAAATAGGCAGAGCATACCCTCCGGGGGAGCTTACTGGTTGGATCCCAGTAGGGAGAAAGTGGGAATCTGTTTTTGTCTCCCCACCCTTCACTAAAAAAAAAAAAGTTAACTAAATTAATTCAATAGCCTTTAAAGGTTTTTTTTAAAGTGCAGTTGAATCCTTTAAAGGTTTTTGAAATACTTTGTCATGTCATTTGTTTTCTAGCTGTCACCACTGATTGAAGAAAACTGCTGTACAGCAATTAAAATCTCACATGTCAGACTTATGAAAAAATGGAATTGCCAAAAGGACCTCTAATTGTAAAGAGATAAATTCCAGAGAAATTTAGAAAAATGTCTTGTTAGCATATGGAATGTTTGAGACTTCCATTCACCAGACCAATGCTCTACCACTGAACCAACCAGCCAGGGCCTAGTAGAGTATTTTGATATAAAAAAAGGGAACAAGCCCTGGCTGGTTGGCTCAGCGGTAGAGCGTCGGCCTAGCGTGCGAAGGATCCGGGTTCGATTCCCGGCCAGGGCACACAGGAGAAGCGCCCATTTGCTTCTCCACCCCTCCGCCGCACCTTCCTCTCTGTCTCTCTCTTCCCCTCCCGCAGCCAAGGCTCCATTGGAGCAAAGATGGCCCGGGCGCTGGGGATGGCTCTGTGGCCTCTGCCTCAGGCGCTAGAGTGGCTCTGGTCGCAACATGGCGATGCCCAGGATGGGCAGAGCATCGCCCCCCTGGTGGGCAGAGCTTCGCCCCTGGTGGGCGTGCCGGGTGGATCCCCGTCGGGCGCATGCGGGAGTCTGTCTGACTGTCTCTCCCTGTTTCCAGCTTCAGAAAAAAGAAAAGAAAAAAAAAAGTGAACAAGCCTGACCAGGCAGTGGTGCAGTGGATAGAGCATTAGACTGGGATGAGGAGGACCTACGTTTGAGATCCCGAGGTCGCCAGCTTGAGCACGGGCTCATCTCGTTTGAGCAAAAGCTCACCAGCTTGTACCTAAGATCGCTGACTTCAGCAAGGGGTTACTCGGTCTGCTGTAGCCCGGTGGTCAAGGAACATATGAGAAAGCAATCAATGAACAACTAAGGCGTCGCAACAAAAAACTGATGATTGATGCTTCTCAACTCTCTCCATTCCTGTCTGTCTGTCCCTATCTATCCCTCTCTCTCTCTGTCTCTATAAAAAAAAAAAAAAAAAAAAATACAACAACAATTTAAAAAAGTGAACAAAATAATTGCAAGTTTTCTCAGAGTAGAAACTTTGGCTAAATTTTGAAGGGTAATTAAGATACTTTCACCTGCAAGTAACAGAGAAACATTCTAACTAGTGGGTAGGGCATGGTGAAGGAAATTTGGCCTGTGTGACTAGACAGTGATGCCTTTCACAAAAGGAGAATATAAGGACAGATTGAATACATTTCAGTCAAAAGAATGGAATGTGAACAAAGATTTAAACAATATATGCACACACACTTAGTTTTGCAGTTTTTTGGCTAGAAAGTCAACACTATTTGCATCTGTTTTTGTAAGCCAAAGCAGCTGCCTGCTCCAGAAACTGCCCTCCTAGGAAACAGACAAAATAATATGAATTCTGTGTCTCCCCTGCTTTCTCCCACCACAAACACACTGGGCTGTTTCCCAGTCCCACTGACCCACTGGGGGACTGTGTGCCGTTGTTCCCTGCATGGTTGGCACCATTCTCCATCTCAGATTGCTAAACTACCAGCATTCCTTTGTGGTCATTTAGGTCAATTATTGAAGCTTGTTCATTCAGAGTTTCTTTTACTCTCTCAGGCATTTAAGTCACTGACTTACTACATGATCTAGCAACGCGGCTCCTTGCAGAAGGAGCGGAGGAACCTGTGCATTGTCACTTGGGGGTTGGGTGCCAGCTGAGCGGGAGGGCGCCGAGCAGCACACACCGACCCTCAGCGGGGTCAGGAGAGGCTGCGGCAGGACAAGGGATGGAGAAGTGGCTCAGCCATGTGTTTCCTGAAATCAGGGCCCAAGGAGAGAAGTCTTGTGCAATTACTGCGCTCACACATTCTTCTTTACCCCGTCTCTCCGGCACCTCCCTGCTAGCTGTCCAGCAATTGGGAGTTTTCTAAATTAAGAAAGAAAACCCAAAACCCAATGTGAATTTTCCACTAGCTTGTAAGGGAGAAGAACCCGCTACACCGAGACAGGGCACACATTTGTGCATGAGCTTAACACTTGGGGGAAAAGACAGGCCCTACCTCACATGAAGGTTTGCTCGGGGATCCAAATATTCTGCCAGTCCCAAAGACCTGATGCCAGGGACCGGAACTGCATGATGCTCCGTGGACAGGAGGTCAGGTATGTTGTACATAACTGGTACTCGGTGAGCCAGGGGAGGGAGCACCAGACAAATTGTTATTTGGCTTAATAACCTCCACCCCTTGAGGGTGATGTGTTTTACAGTTCCCAGGGATGGGCTGGATTGGAGAAACAAGGACAGAAGCCGCTCTCACCCTTGTGTGACCACACAGCTACTAAGGAAGCACTGGCTACCCTGGGTTCCAGCTTCAGTTCTGCTCTTCTAGCCTATGGCGCCTACTTATTTGTATATAATGTATTGATTTTAGAGAGTGTAGAGCTGGTGGTTCAGGCCAGGTAGGTTCTTAATGAACGCAGACAGATGGTAGAGGAACTGCAGAGCCAAAAAGTGTCGGGCCATACCTATTTATTGGAGGCTCGCAAAGACAGGTGAGCAAATAAAAAAGGAAAAGAGCTAATAAAGGAGAACCTGCTTTTCTCAGTGAAGGGCGACGGAGCAGGAAAACCACAACTCACTGGCGGGAGAGCAATCTGGGAGACTCACCCCAGAGGGACACCACCCGTGGCCTCACACAGACCACACACACACACACGGGAGAGCGATCTGGGAGACTCACCCCAGAGGGACACCACCCGTGGCCTCACACAGACCACACACACACACACACACACACACACACACACACACGGGAGAGCGATCTGGGAGACTCACCCCAGAGGGACACCACCCGTGGCCTCACACAGACCACACACACACACACACACACACACACACACACACACACACACACACACACGGCGCTGCCACATGCTCATGCGCTAATCAGGCAAAGTGCTTGCAGCCAGTAAACCGGCCAATAAGCCTAACACAGCTGTTTTCCCCACAGAGGGAGTGAGAGAGAAAGATCATTTGCTTTTCCACTTATTCATGCAGTAATTGTTGCTTCTTTTATGTGTGCTGACCAGGAATCAAGCCTGCAACTTTGGAGTGTCGTGAGCACTCTAACCCAATGGTTCTCAACCAGAGGTTTGTAGAGCGGTGTGGGTCCACCAGAAAACTGCCAGTCCACAGCCCACCAGTTGAAAAACACTGCAGTCTAACCAACTGAGCTACCCAGCCAGGGCTTAACTAGTTATGTTTTTGTTTTTGTTTTTTTAATTCATTTTAGAAAGAAGAGAGAGAGAGAGAAGAGGGGAGGAGCAGGAAGCATCAACTCCCATATGTGCCTTGACCAGGCAAGCCCAGGGTTTCGAACCGGCGACCTCAGCATTTCCAGGTCGACGCTTTATCCACAGCGCCACCACAGGTCAGGCCAACTAGTTATGTTTTAATGTCTAACTAATCTCGTGGCTAGCGTCGGCTATAAACTTAGACATTTCAAAAGAGGAAAATACATATATTGTCAGCAATGCTGAGCACATTCTTTCAAAAGTATTTTCAGATAGCCCGAGGAGGAGGTGATGTTATGACGCCCTTGCTTCACCTGTGACCTCAGAAGCTGGTTCTGATCCTTCTATTCTAACTTCTGTGAGTTCACCTTCATCCCTGGGGGAAGAAGAATAAGGTGAAGGCTTTAACTTGTGCAAGGAACAGTTAAACCATTCATTATTTCCTCACCTTAGGCAAGAATTCTGATTTGTTTGCAATCACTTACATTTTGTCCGGAGACTCATCCTCATCAGATGACTCATCATGGAGCCTCTGGGCCATATTTTTTTTCCAAATGGTGGTCAGTGGTCTATAAGCATTTTCAAGCCCCAGTGGCCGCCTGCTCCAGACACTGCCTGCCTAGAAACAGACAGGGAAATTTGAATTCTGCATTTTCCCTCCTTTGACCACCTCAATACTTTACCCTCCTCAAAGTTACCTCCATTTCACTTTCTGGAGAGCTTCTGTTATGTCCCATAATTGGCAAAAAGCCCCTCGGGGAAAAATATATACCAACAATTAGTGATTTGTGTCATTTTTCATGTCTCTCACAATGCACAACTCTGGTCTAAGTAGGACTAAATGTGTACTGGGTACATAGTCATGAGAAAAATGCTCCAGACCTGGGACCTTGAAAATGATTCCTTGCATGCTGGGCTCCCAGAAGTTCTCTGTGCCTGTTTAAAATGGCCCTGCAAGGTCTCTGGGGAGACCCTGCATGTGCCTCGGGAGGGGGTCCAGGGAGGAGCCACCGCCTCCACTTCACTGGCTCTTGGCCAGGTGCCTTCATTCAGTGAACAGAAACGCACAACCACACTGGGCAGAAGCCGTTAACTCTCCAGAAGCATGTTACCTCAGCTCCCTCAGACGTAGTCTCCCATGCAGCATTTGTTTGGTGGCGGTGTGGGAGAAGGTGCTTTTATTTTCCTAGCTGCTTTATCCGGTAACTTAAAGCACGCCAATTAAATGCCTGAGTCAACTTAGCAAAGTTATCGAGCTTGCTGACTTTCCTACTGTAGGCTGTGACTGATGAGTGAGTGAGTTGTGACCTCAGTTTAAATCTCATAACCAGCACTAAAGTACAAAAGTCTTATTTTTTTCCAAAGTATTTTTTTGAATACAAACAGAATAGGACAAAATCACAGTGCATAATAATTTTGTTTTAGACCAGTGTCTATATCTAACCCCTATTCAGCATTACTCTCGGCATTTTTAAACACGTGCAGCAAGAATTCATCACTCTGTTTGGACTCCCATCCTGTGTCCAGACATACTGTTTGGCCTGAGCACACCTTCCACCTCCACCATTATAGACAGAATAGCACACATTGCTTCTGTAAAGTGACATCCTTCAGATACGTGGTGGCTTTTCAGACATGAATATCCTTGATAGCCTGAGCAGTTTCACGAGTGTTCTTAAAGTGAAGAGGAAGATTTGACTCGCATGACTTTGTGGGGTTTTCTGGGTCAAGTGAATACTGAACTATTTTCAGTTTTCACCTCAGGCTACATACAAGAGAGGGAAGCTCCTCTAGTTTTAAAATTCTACTTTAAAAACTGTCAGACCTGCATTACCTTGAGCTTCCTTCTCTCCCTTTTGCGAATCTGTGACAGATCTGTTTTGGAAGAAAACAACATCATGATTATTCATCACAACAACCCCTGTCTGAATCTTTATTGTTTCCCTTTCTAATGAGGTAACTTTTTGAGGACAGTAATTCTGTTTAATAGTCCTTGGACTCTTCCACAGTCCCTAATGTAGGGTCCTGCTTGCAGCTGGCAATGCAGTTTATTGTCTGTTTTAGGTAACATTCAGCAGATAATCCCTAATAAAAAAAGACTCAGGAGAAAAAAATATATACCTACCAGAAATCAACACAGCAGCTTTAAGGTCAAGTACAAGGGTGGGACACCTGACTACTGTTACTATTTATCATTGTTAGAATCCTAATCAATGTAATAAGAAAAATGATGGAATTATTTGAAAGAGACAAAAGATATTTAATTATGAGATGATGCACAACCTAATAAGCCCAAGAGCATTGACTAAAATTTTATCTCAAGTAACATGATAATTAATTAAGATGGCTAAATTCAAAATCAAGAACTCAACATGGAAAATCAATAGCTTTCCTATATATTGCAAATAACTAACTAGAAAATGAAAGAAAGAGCCCATTTACAATATCAATAAAAATGCATAAAGTACCAAGGAATAAACTTCAAAGGAAATGTCTAAGGTCCATGTGATGGAAACTTTAAAACTCTTCTATCTCACTACATGAGATACAGCATTCCTGGAATGTTGTAATGTGTCAATTCTCTAATTAACCTACAAATGCAGTGCAGTTCTATTCAAATTCCTACACAGTTTGTTTAACAGAAACTATCTAGCTGACATTTGGCAGAGAAAATAATTCAAGAATAGCTATGAAGTGTATGAAAAAGTAAGATCAGAAAGCAGGAGCTGCATACCCCTCACCCAAAGTCAAATTGTCTTCTGTCACCTATCTGGTTTCCTTGTGCCCCTCCCTTCCCCCACCCCCTCTATCTCCTTCACCCCATCCTCCCCCCTGATTTATCAGTGTCACTGCATTAGATTTAATAATAAAATAAAAAATATATAAAAAGCAGAAGCTTAACCTGCCAGGTACCAAAATGTGTTATAAAAACACTGGAATCTCCTAGTGACACTGCTACTGGTACAGAAAAGATAACTGGCTCAGCAGATTAGACTCAGACAAAGGTAATATTTTAGGTCAGTGAACAAAGAATAAGCCAGTCAATAAATGATTTTACAACACTTGGATATTCATGTAGGGAAAATAATTGACAGATTTTTAAAAATTATTAAGAAAAATAATTTTTTTAAAAAACCTAGAAATTATACATAACAAGAAATGTTAGGAAAAGGACTAGAAGAAAATATCAGTACTTTCATACCAGGAGGTAACAAAGGCCTCACTAAGAAAACCCACAGCCCATAAGCCATAAGAGGACTGGCAGATATGGTGACACATGAACAATACACACCCTATTCTTCACAGTCCTTGCCCTCTTCTCCCCTGGATTATGTTTTTCCTTTTAATATTAAATATCTTGATCCTTTCAATGACTTCATGAATTTAAATGTTTCAAATATTCCTCAGTGTTTCTGGCTTAAGGAGACAGAACACTGGAGTAAGAAGCACAGGCTTTGCAGTCACACCACACTGGGTTCTACTTTCAGTTTTGCCACTGGGACCTTAGGTTGATCTTCATCTATGGAGGAAGGAGGTCATATCGTCCTCAGGTGATTGTGGGGATTGAGTCAGACAATATATGGAAAACTTTGCATCCTATACTTGGCATAAACCAGTGCTAAGTTTGCTAATTGTATCACAGACAAGGTGTTCCAATCTGTCAAATGGTTCTGCCTGTGGTAGTGAGCTCAGAAAGCTCTTCACTACCACCAGATTATAAAAATGTTGCTTCTATTTTTTTCTAGTACTTTTATAAGTTCTTTTTTTCTACATTTATGTAAATACATTTGTTTAAGGTGAGAAATACAGATGTGCTGTTATTCCCAGCTCAAGCAATTTGGTTGCTCTTGCATGACTTCTGCATTTTCTTTTATTGATTAGAATATTAAAAGGTGACATTTCTTTTTTTCCTTTTTTTTTTTTTTTTGCAAGTAATGAAAGAATTTATTATGAATTCAGGAAGAAAGAGAAAAGGGGGCCTTGGAGACAAGTTCAGGGGGTTAACTGAGGATGAGCTGCCGCTGCCCACTGCTGCCCTGGTAATAAAACTCCATAAATAAACACAAATGCAAATTTCAACTACTGTATTTCCCAATGTATAACATGCCCCCTTGTATAAGATGCACCTTAATTTTGGGGCCTGAATTTTGAAAAATAAACTGTATTACATAAAGTTATTGAACTCAAGTTTTATTCATCATAAAATTCATACAACTCCTCATCACTGTCAAAACTCCCATCCATTAGCTTGTCCTCATTTGTGTCTGATGACAAATCATTATCTTCAACAATGAGCATAAAAACATGAGCAAAAAAGCGGGAAATGCAAGTAAAATAATCTACAACCACTGTATAGTAGGCAACCAGTGTTTAGACCCCAAATTTTTTGAAAAGGGGTGCATCTTATACATGGGGAAATAGAGTACATAGAAATTAAAGGCAATATAAAAGATTGTGGAAATTCCAATAAAACAAAAAGCTGTATGCCACTAAGAGACATACTTGCTACTGTCTGGACAAAGGCCTTCTTCCCAGAGGCCTTGGCAAGCTGAGCCCAGGCTTGTCCCTAGTGTCATAGGCTCAGAAATCAAACTCTCTTCACCAAGAGAGAACTCACTTCTTCCCACTGGTGAAGTTTCGCCTTGCTGACACCACACGATTGATTAAAATCCAGAATGCCAAATTACAACAGAATTACATCTGCTCCACAGACAGCTTCTTAGTCCACACATTAGAAAAATACATTGTGTACAGAGAGGCCACTGGGGCACAGTAAAGCACAATCTGATGCCTACTTGCTGAGAACAGAAGGAGAGCAGGAATCAGCTGAATCCAGTGTGGATGGAAAATACTGAGTTCTCAGGATCCCTCTGTCTCCCCAACAGCCATAGCCCGACTCTACATCTGCGATCTCTATCCTAAGCCACCGCTACGATGGGCAATGCTCAGGTTGGTCTCGTCTTCACGTTTTCTCTGTTCTTACTGCTGATCAACCCTCTGCAGATAGACCTGTTTATCGTAAGCAGTTAATACATACAGTCAGGTTTTACTCGAGTCTGATAGACCAGGAAGTCATTTGGTCTCTATACATTTCTGCTCTGCCCCAGGATGTACTGACCTTGGTATTTATTTATTTATTTATTTATTTTTAATTTTTTTTGCATTTTTCTGAAGCTGGAAACAGGGAGAGACAGTCAGACAGACTCCCACATGTGCCCGGCCGGGATCCACCCGGCATGCCCACCATGGGGCAACGCTCTGCCCACCAGGGGGGGCGATGCTCTGCCCATCCTGGGCGTCGCCATGTTGCAACCAGAGCCACTCTAGCGCCTGGGGCAGAGGCCACAGAGCCATTCCCAGCGCCCGGGCCATCTTTGCTCCAATGGAGCCTTGGCTGCAGGAGGGGAAGAGAGAGACAGAGAGGAAGGTGCGGCGGAAGGGTGGAGAAGCAAATGTGCGCTTCTGTGTGCCCGGGCCAGGAATCGAACCCGGGTCCTCCGCACGCTAGGCCGACGCTCTACCGCTGAGCCAACCGGCCAGGGCCGACCTTGGTATTTATTACCTTGGAATTTCTTACTTGGGGATTCACCTTTTAAAAAATTATTTACCGTATTTTTAAATTCCCAGGAGAGTGGCATGCCTTACTACTGCTCCCATCCCTCTACCCCCCCCCCCCGGCCCCCAAAATGGTAACAAATATGACAGAAGAACCAGGACTAGTGGGGCTGGAGTACTCAGGGAAGGCTTTATGCGGAAGGATGAACTTGAGCTGGCTTTTGAGACATACATAGCACTTCCACACGCAGAGAGAGATAAGGGAATTTTAGATGGCCAGAGGCACAAACAAAGGTAGGAATGGGCGTGGTGGCTAGCTATGGGGAGGGGCTTCCTTAGCTGGAAAGAGGGGCTGCCAGGACCATTGAAAAGATAAACAAGGCAAATTAGTAGGGTAGAGTCAGGATTGTCATACTGTTTGAATGGTAGCCCCTATGTGCTGAAAAATAAACCATTACAAAATTGAATAAAAGGGACATAAACCATCTCCAGGTGACTATAACTATGACGTGCTTTAGAGAAGCCTGATGCAGGATTTAGGTTGTGGTGTTCTAACTGAACTATTTGCACCTTACACACTGGAGAAGAATGCGGGTAAGTCAATGTAAGGAACTGACAAGAAGACACTTTGATTAGCCATGCCCTTTAAGCCAGGGTGGCACGGCACCATGAAGATGAAGATTCTGTATCACTCCTCACTGCAGCCAACAAGAGAAGAAATCAGAAAGAGTCATTTTAGAGTACAGTAGATGAAATGAACATGTTCATTTTGAGCTGCAGGAATTTTGCTATCATGCCAACTCTGGCCTATTAACCTTCTCAACATAGTCTGGTGGCTTGTTTTCTTGATGTCAATTTTAATACATCTCTGAGAGGAAGCATCCTTTAAAAGTTCCTGGAATACAGTTTGTAATAAAAGAACAAAACATATCTCAGTGTTTGTGACTAAAGAGAAATATCAAGTAGGAGTAGGTGGGAAAGTGGCTTTCATTTTCTGTTTGTGGGTTCTGAATCTGTTCTAAAGACAGAATGTATTTTGGAAACCTGAATTAACTGATGTCTTACCAAGATGAGACACACAAGCAAAACGAACATCATTGCTGCCACTGAAATAGGTATGACCACGATGAGTTTTTTGTTCAACAGGTAGGATGGAAGTTCTGTTTTCATCTAAAAGAAAATAAAAGAACAACTTTTTAAAGAAACCAGATAGAAAAAATAACTATTATTGAGTCTATTCTACAGAATAGCTAACTATTACTCTAAAATACCACTCTTTCAGGTTCTTAATGTACACAATGTACCGTGTTATGTAATCTTAGCATTAGGATTTTCTTGTACAATTTATCCTGTGTGTTAGGTCCCATTCTCATCTATCCTAAGGACAGTGGCACCAGTCTCTAAATGAGCAGAGCGGGAGATCACTGTCTTTGCCAAAGTCACATGGCAACACAAGACACAGACTAGGCACCCCTGGTCCTCTGCCGGTGCTTTCATGGCCTGTCCCACTCTTGACTAAACGTCCAGGTCCCGTGTTTTGGGAGCTGTCCTCACCTCACTTGACTCCTGCTCTTCCTCTTCATCCTGGGCATTTGTATTCGTATTAACCAATTGGCCCGTCTCCCACTCTTCTTTGGGAACCTTGACTTGTTCCTCCTGCTTGAGAAGCTTCTTCAGGAGTCCTATTCCAGAAATCAGAGTTTCCTCAATTATTTTTGTAACTTGAATTGTAAAATTCAGGTTTAGAGAAGGGCTCCCTCTATTGCGTTTACCACGAATTGGGCATATCTTCACCTTGTACATTTGAAAAAGAATTTAATAATGTTGATTCTCTATCTTCTATATTTCCCTTCATGAAATAAGGCAGCATGTAACTTAGTGCTCTAAGAGCATCACTTGTGTCATTAAAGTCAAGCTACTCACTCAATATGGTTGTCAGATTATCGTCACTTTTTTCTGGGGATAACTTCTCTGGTTCAATCGTCAGCTCAGTGCTGGTGCTTTCTCTATGGCTTCTTACTGCATCTAATAACGCTGCCTTTGCTGTGGACAGTTCTTCTGTCAAAAAAGAAGAGACCACTTTTGATAAGGAAACACTCATGGGACAGCTTTTGTCAGTCCACAGCCTGCATTCGACCCAGATCAATTAGGAATCGGCAAATATCTCAGTGCTGTTTCCAGAGGAGGAAAAAAACCCCCTACTTAAACTTATGCTTGGCAATGTAACAGAAGCAGAAAAGGCATCTTTTTCAAAAGTGGCTACATAGCATGATTATAGTAGGTATATTTAGAATTATTCTTCTGGTCCCCATGGGACAACTGCCCAGTACTGAGGAAAAGCCAAGGCTGGAAGACACCTCTCAGGTAGACTCTGCAGATCCACGTGACTCCTCACATTCATGTGCCCCATCCTGTCCTCAGATGCGGAGGGAGCATGAGGCTTCCTCTCTCCATCGTGTCAGTGTGCTCGTGTTCCTGCTACCATCACAGGTGACCATGATGAACACCCAGTGCCAACATGTCCTCATCTGGACCTGCCATTCCCAACCTACCACCCACTCCTCAGCTTGGTTTCTGCTGCCACATATCCTGACACCCACAGCAGAAGGCTCTATACAGGAAAAACCACTATGCCCACACTAGCTCTGATTAAACTTAGGCAGGCATCAGCCCTGGCTGGTTGGGTCAGTGGTAGAGCATGTACCCAGCCTGTGGATGTCCCAGGTTCAATTCCTGGTCAGGGCACACAGGAGAATCAACCATCTGATTCTCCATTTCTGCTCCTCCCTCAGCTCTCTCTCTTCCCATCCAGCAGCCATGGCTGGATTGGGTTCAACACGGCAGCCCCAGGAACTGAGGATGGCTCTGTGGAGCCTCCCCATAGGTGATAAAAATAGCTTGGTTGTGAGCATGGGCAGAGAATCGGCCTCAGGCAGGGTTGCCAGGCAGATCCCAGTCAGGGTGCATGAGGGAGTTTGTCTGTGTATCTTATGTCCTCTCACTTGGAAAAAAAAGAAAGAAGAATCTCAGCAGGCATCTAGGATGTAGGTTATGTCATGTCTTACATTTTCAGTTATACTTGGGGAACTATCCAAAGCTTCTGACCACATGAAGGTCAAGTGTATGTTTGTGCAGCAGGGTTTCTTTTAGGAAAGAATTAAAAGTATGCTGCTGCTGTGACAAGGTCAGAAAAGGAGATTGGAGTACTAAGAAAGGAAGCACGGGCTTCAGAGAACCCCAAACTGGAAGCAGGAGACCTGGTCACTAGGGGACAGCAATTAACACTTTTAGATGCTATTTTTGCTCAGTTGTAAAAGGAGATGAAAATGCCTGTTCTGCCCATTTTTTAGTAAAAAGGACTAATCTATTTGGTCAAAAAATTGCTTTGAAAAATAAATGACACTGTGTTTATATAAGTAGCAAAGTGTTATTATTTATGATGTGGCCCAGATCACTGACAGAGACCCATATTCAAGCTATCGGGGCAGGAGGATACATTTTGGAACTGATCAAATGGGTTCAAATAAACCTAATGTGTACAAAAATAGTTCAAAGCACCTGAGTGTTTGGTGGATAGAAAAACTTGAGCTTCAGAGCAGGCTCGGAGCAGGACAGTTTAAGAACACAAGAGCCTCCATCCATTAGAAGGGCTGGAGAGCAGTTCTGCTGATCAAACCAGAAACTCTCAGGTTCCAAATAAAATGTTCATGAAATAGTGCAATTTGTACTCTCTTTATAAAATTGCATAAGCAGCCTGACCAGGCAGTGGCACAGTGGATAGAGCATTGACCTGGGGTGCTGAGGACCCCATAGTTACTGGCTTGAGTCCAAAGGTCGCTGGTTGGAAGCCCAAGTCACTGGCTTGAGCAAGAGTTCACTGGCTCAATTGTCACCCCCAGTCAAGGCACATATGAGAAAGCAATCAATAAACAAAGGTGCCACAATGAAGAACTGATGCTTCTTATCTCCTTTCCTGTTTGTCCCTATCTGTACCTCTCAATGTCTCTCTCTGTCTCACAAAAAAAAAATTGCAAAAACAAGCCAATTAAAAATTTATCTATACCTGTCCTATAAGGCAAAGGGGAATGAAAGCCTAATGCATACAGACCTGTTTACAAACTGTAAATCACTAATGAACAGGTTCTCATTTGGAAGTAAAGCACCAAGCAGAGAGCACAACGCACAGTATGTGACCATTAATGTTACTTCCCTTCCCCTTCCATTCCTTTCTCATGTGCCTTAACCTTTTAGCAAGGGAGTATAATGTAGGGTGTTGAACTCTAAATGAATGAATAAAGTGCAATTACATTATTTGTCTAAAATTTATCATCCATTAAAAATAAAAATATTAAGACATAATAAAATTAAAATTTTATCATCAGGCAATTTGGACTCACCACAAGGTGTGTTTACCACACATTCAGCTTCACAGTGCAGTTTAATTGTCTTGCTGACAGCCTCAATATCATTTTTCAATTGGCAGAGGCAGCAGGACAAACGGCTGGGTAAGATCCTACAAATGGAAACAGAGAATTCAGTTAGTGGCACAGGAGTTACTTGAGTAGGCAGAAGAGGTAGCTCAAGGCTACCCCAGGGCTGTGGAGAAAAAGTCGCTGGGCCACATCGCCTGAACAGGTTGGTAGGGATCCGCTGTCCATACGCTACCCTTGAATATTGTACATAAAGAGAGAGGAGGCCCGAAGTGCCCAACAGCAAGGGAAGAATGCAGTGGGTATGGAATGCCTAGCATGAAGGGGAGAGGGATTAGAATTGGGTGACACAGATCTATACTTTAATTCAGAAGTATATCCTCACAACCTAAAAGTCTCACTTAGGGTAGAGTGTACACAAAAAGAGAAAAGTCTCTTAAAAAGGCCCTGAATAAGTTCCCAACTTGTGGAGTCAATTTCTCAATCCCTAATTGTTAGTGATAAACATATTAGAAATTACTCTGGGCATAAAAAAGATTTGTAAATAATATTTGAAGATTCAAAAGAATAATGTTAATAAGGTATAACATAACATAGTAATTTAAAGAGCCCATAAGTTAAAATGATACTCAAGCCCTGGTCTGTTGGCTCAGTGGTAGAGCATCGGCTCGCATGTGAAAGTCCTGGGTTCAATTCCCAGTCAGGGCATACACCAGAAGCACCCATCTGCTTCTCCACCCTTCCCCCTCTCCTTCCTCTCTTTCTCTTTCTCTCTCTTCCCCTCCCACAGCCAGTGCTCCATTGAAGCAAGATTGGCCAGGGCACTGAGGCCAGCTCCGTGGCCTCAGCCTTAGATGTTAGAATGGCTCCAGCCACCACAGAGCAATGCCCCAGATGGGCAGAGTATCACCCCCTGGTGGGCATGCCAAGTGGATCATGGTCGGGTGCATGCAGGAGTCTGTCTGGCTGCCTCTGTGCTTCTAACATTAGAAAAATTCAAAAAATATAAATAAAATGATACTCAGAAAAGGCTCTGGCCGGTTGGCTCAGTGGTAGAGTAAGCCTGGTGTGTGGAAGTCCCAGGATCGATTCCCAGCCAGGGGACACAGGAGAAGTGCCCATCTCCTTCTCTACCCTTCCTTCTCTCCTTTCTCTCTCTCTCTCTCTTTCCCCTCCTGCAACCAAGGCTCCATTGGAGCAAAGTTGGGGTGGAGGATGGCTCCAAGGCCTCCATCTCAGGCTTTAGAATGGCTCCAGTTGAAAAGGAGCAATGCCCCAGATGGGCAGAGCATTGCCCCCTGGTGGGCTTGCTGGGTGGATCCTGGTCAGACACATGCTGGCGTCTGTCTCTCTGCCTCCCCACTTCTCACTTCAGAAAAATACACACACACACACACACACACACACACACACACAAAATTGGTTCTCAAAAAAAAAAATTAGTGGAGTCCTGGCCAGATAGCTCAGTTGCTTAGAGCATCATCCCAATATGCCAAGGCTGCAAATGCAGGTTCAATGCCGGGTCAGAATTCAACCAATGAAAGCATAAACAAGTGGAATAACAACTCAATATTTCACTTTCTCTCTTTTTATCTTTCTCTAAAATCATTTAAAATTTAAAAAATAAGGGGAGCTATTTATAGAGTAATACTAGCTACTAAATAAAGAAGGAATAATAGGAAAAGGTATCACTTTGCAATCGATGTAATAACTAATACAGACAAGATTATTATTGATGCACAGTTGGGTAATAAGTTGAAAGTAGAATCTTCACTGATCTCAATGTATCAGCCCACATTTATTAATTACCAAGGGAAAAAGTAACTTTACAATAGAGTGATCTGGGGGATACCACCTTCACCAAGTGGTCAAACTTAGCATTATGGGACACTTTAAGTGATGAAATAGGATGTATCACCTATGTAGGATTGTTTCTAAAAACGTTTACTTTGAACCTATTCATGATCAAACATACAAATCCAGACTGTAGGACAATTTACAGACAATGGTCTTATACCCATCAACAATGCCAGTGTCATAAAAGACAAAAATATATATATATGTATATGTATATGTAGGAAATAAATTTCTTAAAATAAATATATATTAATATATATTTAGGAAAACTTTATTTTTTATTTTTATTTTTTATTTTTTTCTGAAGCTGGAAACGAGGAGCCAGTCAGACAGACTCCTGCATGCGCCTGATCAGGATCCACCCGGTACGCCCACCAGGGGGTGATGTTCTGCCCATCTGGGGTGTTGCTCTATGGCCACCAGAGCCACTCTAGTGCCTGAGGCAGTGGCCATGGAGCCATCCCCAGCACCCGGGCCAACTTTGCTCCAGTGGAGCCTTGGCTGCGGGAGGGGAAGAGAGAGACAGAGAGGAAGGAGAGGGGGAGGGGTGGAGAAGCAGATGGGCGCTTCTCCTGTGTGCCCTGGCCGGGAATCAAACCCGGGACTCCTGCACGCCAGGCCTACGCTCTACCACTGAGCCAACTGGCCAGGGCCGGAAAATGTTTTAGGATAAAGAAAACATGACATGTGATGCTTGACATTTGATTGGATCCTGGACCAAAACAAAACAAATTTAAGGAATATTACAAAAATCTAGAAAATGCAAACTGATCTACATCAACGGAAAACAGATCAGTGGATGCACTGGGATTGGGGAGGGCAAGGAGACATGAAAATATATTTCCATGTGATAAACAGTTTGATTTTGGTGCTGTCAACTTACAGTTTTTCCAATTCATGGGTCTTCATGATGACAGTCTCAACTGTTTTAAGTGACACCTCTGTTGTTCCTAGGTCTCTGAAGGAGAAAGCGCAAAGATACATGATATGAACCCAAAGGAAAAACTTCTACCCTTCATAAGACACTTAACATGTGATTTACTTCAGTCTAGCTTCTCTGTCAACCAGCTCAAGCGTTTTCTTGCCAGAAATGTTAATTTCAGAGAGCTTGCCTTGAAGAAATTTAAATTTATTTGCATCATCAAATTAATGACCTTGGTGAACAGTACAATATTTTTTTATATTTCTTATTTTACCATTATCCCACTTCTCATTCTCAATTGTATCCACCATTGGATTACTCTTTAAAACAATGCATAATGTACAATTTACTCCTTTTGCTTTTCTAACATCAATGGTATTTCCACGTGCACCTACATGTCCCAGCTCTGAGTGTGTTCTTCAGCACACTCCCTCCCTCTGCTGGCTGGCTTTTCCACATACATCCTTTCTCAATCATTTTTCTGTACCAATAACTTTTTCAGTAATAACCCAGTTAAAATTTAAATTTTAACTTTTTAGTCAAAATGTAAAATACTTAATCTTTGATGAAAGAAAGAGCAGAAACCATCTCATGAGGCATGAGATGATGCAATACTTACAAGTATTTTAATGCTGGCAACTTCAAAAGATTTGGATCTTCAATTGTGGTTAGAGGATTTTGATCGAGAATTCTGAAAAATGAAATGGAATTAAATTATCTGCATTTTCAATTACTGCCATGAAAATTTATATTCATTTTGTTAGTACAAAACTTGAAGTTTAAAAAATTATATTCTGTCTTTACCTATAGATCACCCTAAGAATTTCTAAAACATTCTTTTGGGGGGAATGACGCAGGTCTCTAAATGATAAAGTGAAGAACAGAAAGTTAAAAAAAAGTGAATAGCAAAGGAAAAATATATGCTCAAGAACTTTTCAGATTAAAACACCTAGGCCCGACCTGTGGTGCAGCAGTGGATAGAGCACTGACCTGGAACACTGAGGTCACCGGGTTGAAACTGTGGGCTTGCCTGGTCAAAGCACATATGTAAGTTGATGCTTCCTGCTTCTCCCTCTTTCTCTCGCTCTCTCTCTCTATCGCTCCTCTCTAAAATCAATCAATCAATCTTTCTATCAATAAAAAACCTAGACGTGACTGTGCTATTAGGAAGCTCTTTCTCTACAGGAAATACTTTAATTTATGTAGTGTCCTCTGTAATTCAAAGTACTTTTCTTTCATCTCTAGAAATATAAAGAATTCCACAGTTTAAATCACCCAGTTAAAAACAAAAACGGACTAATTCCGTGCTTTTGGAACCAAGGAAGGGATAAATAGAAAAGGAGCTGCTGAAAGCCCCACTCCCATCACATAGGCGCATGTGTCTTCTTGCAGCACAGGTTTTGTTAGATTGTATGTAATCACCTGTTTACTTGTCAATTTCTCTGACTGGTACTGCCTGACATTTACTAGGTAAGACATGTTTGTTTTATATATAAATTACATTTTGTTTACACTCAATGAAATAAAAATTTTGACACAAATTTTTATTCCAAATGCTGGAATAAATTTTCTTCTCAGTTCTTTAAAACAAATAAGCAAAACAAAGCAAAACAGGAAAACAGGAAGAAAGAAAAAGATACCTGTCTTTAGGTTAACTCGATTCAAGAATCATGAGTGTACTTTTGCAGCATATTATAAAGGTGATTATCACAGCTAATATCTATTAGGCTGCTGTCATCTGTGATGACCATTTCACATTTAATCCTCACAATAACCTTATTGATAGATATTATTATCCCATTTTACAAATGAGGAAACTCAGGAATAGAGAGGTTACATAACTTGTCCTAGGTCATCAAGTTAGGGAGAACCAGAGCTGGAATTTGAAATCAGTTCTGACTCCAAAGCCTGTGTTGAACCCATATTAAGAAAAAGGGTTTAAAATAGCTGTTACTTTAACTTTAATTCTGAGACCACTAAATAGAGAAATACCTTTCAAATTTCATGTACTATTTGGGAGAGTCTCTATGAGAATTATATTTTCTCTTTCCATTCCTGTTCCCAAATTATCTCCCATGACTAAATAGTTAACTAGCTTATCGTCATTGAGACTTTAGGGATTTGGAACCATAAAAATCAGTGAAAAGGGTGAAGTAAGGACACCTGAAAACTCATCCCTAAAAAACAACCAAAAACTGGCAAAAGTTGTCAGAATTTTTTCAAACTCTGGCAACCAACAGGCTTGCAGAAATCTAGAAAACATTTCTGCAAGAACAGTGTTGTGTGTTGTTTTAGCACATTCTAGACCTTTGCTCTGCATCTCAGGGGTAACCTTGAAAATTATTTCACAATCCCCAATGCCAGAGGGAGCAAAATAGAGAACAAAACTCTCATCCCCAAAGAACTGTACTTTCACCTGTCCAGTGGTTCCAGTGGTGGAAATCAATTGTTTTGCAACAGTTCAGCAAAACCAATAGCTAATTTTTTGTTGAGTTCAGCGAACTGATAGTTAAAATGATACTTGTAATCAGGGTTTTAAGGTGGGCGCCTGGGCAACTGCCCAATGTGGACATCACAGATTTACATTCCTTCCTCTTTTTTACATTCATCTGCACAATAGCATATTCTTTTTCTCTCATTTTTTAAATTAAATTTAACAGGGAGACATTGACCAACAAGAGTACATAGATTTCAGGTAAACATCATTTGAACAGTCGATTATGTTGTATACCTATAGCCCAAAGTCAAATCATCATTTGTCACCTTATATTTGTCCCTCTTTATGCCCTTCCCCCAACACCCTCCCCCATGTCCCCCTGTAAGGCTGGTGGCCGTGGCCATGCAAGTTCACATTGGATTCGGGGAGATGGTAGAGAAACTACGAAGCTGGAAAATGGTGAGCCGTTCCATTTATTAGTCTTACAATGCAGACTAGCGAGCAGGCAGGGTAAACTGTTTTTCTCTCTCAGGGCTGATGAGCAAACAAGCTGGAGGAGAAAACCTTCTCTGGCAAAAAATACCAAAAAGTGAAATGCAATTTGCAATGTACACTCTGCAGTCCTAAAGGCAAGCACCTTACAGACTATACACGCATGGTGCTGCCCCAAGATCATTCACCAATCAGGCAAACTACAAGTGAGTAAGCCTAACACACTTGCCCAACATTCCATCCCTTTAGAATTGCTTGCTTCACAATCTACACGACAGGTCTCTGCCAATATGGTCCCTGTGCAAGGAGTGAGGTACATTACATAAACAAACAGACTAGAGTAACATGAACAAAGGGGCGCATGTGTCTTTATTTATTTTTTATTTTTTTCATTTTTCTGAAGCTGGAAACGGGGAGAGACAGTCAGACAGACTCCCGCATGCGCCCGACCGGGATCCACCCGGCACGCCCACCATGGGGCGACGCTCTGCCCACCAGGGGGCGATGCTCTGCCCATCCTGGGCGTCGCCATATTGTGACCAGAGCCACTCTAGCGCCTGGGGCAGAGGCCACAGAGCCATCCCCAGCGCCCGGG
Source organism: Saccopteryx leptura (assembly GCF_036850995.1). Taxonomy (NCBI): domain Eukaryota; kingdom Metazoa; phylum Chordata; class Mammalia; order Chiroptera; family Emballonuridae; genus Saccopteryx; species Saccopteryx leptura. The sequence goes on from NC_089504.1 coordinate 328,497,049, forward strand.
CCATCTTTGCTCCAATGGAGCCTTGGCTGCGGGAGGGGAAGAGAGAGACAGAGAGGAAAGTGCGGCGGAGGGGTGGAGAAGCAAATGGGCGCTTCTCCTGTGTGCCCTGGCCGGGAATCGAACCCGGGTCCTCCGCACGCTAGGCCGACGCTCTACCGCTGAGCCAACCGGCCAGGGCGCATGTGTCTTTACATACCGATGTTTTTGAGTTTGGGGGGTATATACCCAGTAGAGGGATTGCTAGCTCATATGGTAGTTCTATTCTTAATTTTTTGAGGGACCACCATACTTTCTTCCATAACAGTTGTACTAATTTGCATACCCAACAACAGTGAATGAGAGTTCCTTTTTCTCATTCACAAGCCTCTCCAACACTTGTTATTACCTGTCTTGTTGATAATAGCCAATCTAACAGGCATGAGGTGGTATCTCATTGTATTTTTCTTTTGTATTTCTTGAATAGCTAGTGAAGATGAGCATCTTTTCATATATCTGTTGGCCATTTGTGTGTCCTCTTGGGAGGAGTGTCTGTCCCCATTTTTTAATTGGATTGTGTTCTTGTTTATTGCTGAGCTTTGAGTTCTTTGTATATTTTTTATATTAACCCCTATCAGAGCTGTTGTTTGCAAGTATAATCTCCTTTTTAGCTGGCTGCCTGTTTGTTTTGTTGTTAGTTTCTTTTGCTATGCAGAAACTTTTTAGTTTGATATAGTTCCATTCATTTATTTTTGTCTTTACTTCCCTTGCCTTTGGGGTCAATTTCTTGGCTGTGGCCATTTGGTTCAGTGGTAGAGCATCAGACTGGTGTATGGAAGCCCCAGGTTAAATTCCCAGCTAGGGCACACAGGAGAAGCACCCATCTGCTTCTCCACCCTTCCCCCTCTCCTTTCTCTTTCTCTCTCTCTTCCCTTCCTGCAGCCAAGACTCCATTGGAGCAAAAAGTTGGCCTGGGCACCTAGGATGGCTCCGTGGCCTCCGCCTCAGGTGCTAGAATGCTAGAATGGCTCTGGTTGCAGCGGAGCAATGCCCCAGATGGGCTGAGCATCTCCCCCTGGTGGGCTTACCGGGTAGATCCCAGTTCCCAGTCAGGCACATGCGGAAATCTGTCTGCTTCTCCCTGCTTCAATTTGGAAAAATACAAAAAAAAAAAAGGGTTTTCTCTATAGTCAAGGTCCATGAGTTTACTACCTATTGTTTCAGATTTTATATTTAGGTCTTTGATCCATTTTAAATAATTTTTGTGCGGGGGGACAAAATGTAGTCAAGTTTCATTCTTTTGCATGTAGCTTTACAATTTTCCCAGAACCATTTATTGAAGAGGCTTTCTTTTCTCTATTGTATGTTTTTGGCTCCTTTGTCAAAGATAATTTGCCCTTATGTATGTGATTTTATTTCTGGGCTCTTGATTCTGTTTCATTGGTCTGTGTGTCTATTTTTCAGCCAATATAATGCTATTTTGATTATCGTGGCTCTGTAGTATAATTTGAAGTCAGGTACTGAAATACCTCTGGTTTCATTCCTTTTTCTCAGGATTGCTTTGGCTATTCAGGGTTTTTTATGGTTCCATACAAACCTGGTGATTTCTTTTTCCATTTGTATAAAAAACGCCATTGGACTTTTGATGAGCATTTCATTAAATTTATATATTGCTTTGGGTAATAGGGCCATTTTAACTAGCAACAGCAAATTCTAAGCTGTTGCTAGTTAGTCAATAAGTAAAAAATAATTGACAGAACTATGCTTATATTTGTTTATTCATTCATAAAACTCATTATACCTTAGATAAAATACATTTTAATCCCCTTGCATTTGTTACTTCAGTAAACATATAATGTAAAGAGAAAATGCCAGACAGCCAGGGGGTGACAAGCTGTCATTGGAAATAACTTCATAACAGTTTTTTTTGTTTTTTTTTTTGTATTTTTCTGAAGCTGGAAACGGGGAGAGACAGTCAGACAGACTCCCGCATGCGCCCGACCTGGATCCACCCGGCACGCCCACCAGGGGCGATGCTCTGCCCACCAGGGGGCGATGCTCTGCCCCTCCGGGGCGTCGCTCTGCCGCGACCAGAGCCACTCTAGCGCCTGGGGCAGAGGCCAAGGAGCCATCCCCAGCGCCCGGGCCATCTTTGCTCCAATGGAACCTTGGCTGCGGGAGGGGAAGAGAGAGACAGAGAGGAAGGAGGGGGTGGGGGGTGGAGAAGCAAATGGGCGCTTCTCCTGTGTGCCCTGGCCGGGAAACGAACCCGGGTCCCCCGCACGCCAGGCCGACGCTCTACCGCTGAGCCAACTGGCCAGGGCCAATAACAGTTTTATTGGGTTTTGTCAGGTATTAGTTAAAATTTTTTCATTAATATTTTAAAACTTTCTTATAGCATAATCTAGTTGTTTGTACATCTCTTATTGCTTTCATTTAAGTATTAAATGCATGAAATAATAAACTACCTTTTAGTATATCATTCTTTTATATTTAAAACAGTCATTAGGGCAGAGAACTGGTTGTTAAAGTATTTGAATTCCACCACTGGGTGGTTCCCTGGAAGACCTCACCTGGAGGTTTGTCTCTGACCTGCCTGAAAGTGGCTTACCACCAAAAGCCTCCCTCCTCAGGGGGAATTTTTAAAAAAACAATCACAGGCCTGGCTGGATGGTGGCACAGTGGACAGAGCATCAGACTGGGATGCAGGGAACCCAGGTTCAAAACCCCGAGGTCACCAGCCTGAGCGCAAGCTCATCTGGTTTGGGCAAGGCTCACCAGCTTGGGCCTGGGGTTGCTGGCTAGAGCACAGGGTCACTCAGTCTGCTGTAGCCCCCTGGTCAAGGCACATAAGAGAAAGCAATCTATTGAACAATTACGGTGCCACAACGAAGAGTTGATGCTTCTCGTCTCTCTCTCTTCCATTCTGTCTGTCTTATTCTCTGACTCTCTCTGTCTCTGTCACAAAAAAATAATAAACCAATAAAAACAAAAAGAAAATAATCACAGTACATGTTTTAACACAACAGGTGGTGAGACAACAGATAACAGTTGGAGCAAAAAATGACTTAGCAAAAAAGCTTAAAAGAAAAAGCTGAGAAATGATGTGCATAGAGACTCTGAAGAGCTTCAGCACATGCCCGGGAAACTGGAAGACCATGAGACATATTCCTGGAATCTAGAATAGAACTATTAGTGTTAATAAGTGAGTTCAGCAAGGGTGCAGGATGATACAAGATCAATATGCAAAACTTAGCTGTACTGTATGTCTACACACTAGAAATGAGTAATCAAGAAATGAAAGGAAGATAATTCCATGTATAAAAGCATCAAAAAGAATGAAACAGCAAAAAAATTTAGCCAAAGAAGTACATGATTCATACACTAAAAACTACAAAACACTGGTCAAAGAAGTTAAAGAAGATGTAAATCAATGAAAAGACAAGCTGTGTTCATAGATCAGGAGATGATATTGTTAAAATGGCCCTACTTTCCAAATTGATCTATGGTTTCAATGTAATCCTAATCCAATTCCCAACTGATTTCTTCCCAGAAACTGACAAACTCTTCTAAAATTGTATAACAATTCAAGGGACCGAGAATAGCCAAAACGCTCTTGATAAAGAGGAACAACGTGGGAGGCCTCACACGTGCAGGTTTCAAAACTCAATTCAAAGCTATGGCAATCACAGTATGTTACCTGCAGAAGGCTCTAGTACTGACATCTAAATTGATGGAACAGAATTGACAGTCCAGAAATCAGCGCTCACATGTACTTTTTATTGATTTCTTTAACTAAGTTGCCAAAGCACTCCAATATGAAAAGAATAGGCTCTTCAAATGGTGCTGGGACAACAGCACATCCACATGCAAAATAATCAAGTTGGATTCAGCCTACACTTCACACTGTTTATAAGAATCAACTCAAAATGAATCGAATACCTAAATGTAGGAGCTAAAGCTATAGAACCATTAGAAGAAAACAAGGAGTAAATCTCTATGACCTTATATTAGGCCAACAGTGTCCTAGAGGGGATACTAAAACCACACACAAAAAAAACAAGGAAAAATAGATAAATTTTATAAAAATATAGCACTTTTGTGCCTCAAAGGACACTATCAAGAAAATGAAAAGGCAACTCACAGAATCAGAGAAAATAATTTGCAAATTATATATTTGATAGAGGTCTACATCCAGAACACAGAATATTGAAGATTAATATCCATGCATTTATCCCTAGTGGAATCAAAATATGGAGCCACTCTCAAGTATCCTATTTCTTCCTCTGGCCGTCCTCTCTTCACCAGGGTTGTGCCTGGGCAAAGGAGAGGAGGAGGGAGAGCTGACTCAACAGCTCAAATTTGAGGGACTTTACAGCAACTGTTTTTCCACAAACCACAATATGAGTGATTGCGTGTTTGCACTATGTATCATTTCCACTTTGCATCAGTTCCCTCATTTTACAGATAAACAGTGTGCTGATTCCTCATTCATTCCTTTTTATATTTATGGGCTTACCTTAATAAGAATAAAACATGGCAGAGATTTTTATTATTCTGACAGGCTATCTCAGAGTCAAAGTTTAAAAGATACTGTTCTACAATGTTAAAGGAATCGTGCTACTGTTCTCCAAACTCTACTGCAAGGCCATAGAACTCCAAACAGCAGGTTACTGGCAAGCAAAACAAGATGAAACAAAAACCATATATATCAATGGAACAGAATAGAGAGATCAGAAATAGAACCATGCCTTCATGATAAATTAATATTTGACAAAGGAGGCAAAAACATACAATGGGGTAAAGAGAGGTAAAAAACATACAATGGGGTTGAGAAAATTGGACAGATATGTGCAAAAATATGAAACTAAACTTTATGCATACACAATAATAAACTCAAAATGGATTAAACACTTAAAAGTAAGATTCAAAAGCATAAAAATCTTAGAAAAAAACATCGGCAGTAAAATCTCAGACATTTCTCAGCAATATTTTTTTTTTCTGCTATATTGCCTCTGACAAGGGAAACAAAAGAAAAATGAGTATTGGACTACATCAAATTAGGAAGATTTTGCAAAGCAAAGACATCCATCAACAAAATGAAAAGTCCACCCCCTAGACAGGAGAACATATTTGCCAATGATACATCTGATAAAATGTAGAAAGAACTTACACAACTGAGCACCAAAAAAAAAAAAAAAAAAATCCAAACAATTCAATTAATAAATAACCAAAGGACCTGAATAGACACTTCTCTAAAGAGGACATACAGGTGGCCAATAGGCCTATGAAAAGATGTTCATCGTCAGTAATCATCAGAGAAATGCAAATTAAAACCACAATGAAATACTACCACATCTCTGTCAGGATGCTACCATCAATAAATCAACAAACAAGTGCTGGCAAGGAGAGGGACAAAAGGAACCCTTGTGTGCTATTATGGGAATGAGGATTGATGCAGTCCGTGTGCAAAACAGTATGAAGTTTCCTCAAAAAATTAAAAATGGAATTGTCTTAAGACCCAGTGCTTCCTGAAGCAAATTAGCTTTGTCTGTTTGGAAGATTTGGCCCAAAACAAAGGAGCCCTGTGCCCAACACACACTTACGGTATTGTGATGATGTTCTGAAAGTAATTGTGAAATAGTTTTAGAAATACAGCTCTATTCAAGTCATGTGGTAGGGTATAAATTTATTTCTAACACCAGCTAGCTCTGATTCTTTCATTACATTTTCTGTCATTTTAGATGAACCCAGAAACTCAAAATTAACAACTCAGTGCCACCTCTATTATGAGTCCTTTTTCTTTTTCCATTGATTTGAGAGCAAGAGAGAGAGGATGGGGAAAACGAGGGAGATGAAGGGAGAGAGAAGCATTGACTGTTCCACTTATTTATGCTCTCAGTGGTTGCTTCTCCTATGTGCTGACTGGGGATCAAATCCATGACCCAGTATGTCAGGATGACACTCTATCCACTGAACCACCCAGCTAAGGCACGAATCTTTTCTAACCTATCACCATTTTCTACATTGTCTCCCCAATATCTTGATACCCTTCTGTAGAGATGCTGGCATAGCTCTTGTGTGCTTTCCCATCACATCCATCTTCCTCCAGCCAGTATAAAAGTTTCTTGGGGATAAAGTCCCTGTTGAATTCTTCTTGCTAAGTCCCAGCACTTAGCACAGCGCTGACACACCATGGACATGGCACCCAGTAAATGTTTTTGAATGAATTCATTAATATTTGTCAACTGTGTTTCCACAGTTTTTTTCCTGTGTTGCCTTCATAACTATAGTGAAACACAGACTCTTATAAGGGACTCTCAGTGTCCCACAATGCTTAGTGAAGGTGGTGAGTTTAACACATTGTACTGACGCTACCAAACCTCCTGGTGGAGGGACCTAATGAGCATGCTCTCTGCTGCATTGCCGAAAGGGAAACTGGCCCTCAGTGTTCTACCCCAAGTCAGGCATCAGCAAATGAATGAGAAAAGAGGGGAGGCCGCTACAGATGGGCATCTGCAGGAGCTGTCAGTCCAGCTGCAGACACGCCCTAAACACCTGCATCTAACCCAAAACGAATTATGTGAAACTGGATTTCTGAACCACAAGACAGTCAGAAAGTCTTTGCTGTACTTCAACCTGAGTCTAAAATCCTTTTCAGGCCACTGAACACACCCAGTATGATATGCTGGGGTCACAGAGAAATCACAGAATTTTTCAGCTGAGGGAATAAAACCCACAATCCTTACTGAGTAGTCATCAGGAAAAATATTGGAATCAGGTTATAGCTATGTATTTTCTTTATGAATATATTTTTCACACAAACAGTGTATTTTCTCATGCCTCAAAGGTTCCATTGCCCAAAGGTCATTAATTCACTTCAGAGGCATATACTTTCTGAAAAACAGTGTTCTGGGTGATCGAGAAGAGAAGTGCCCTGTGGTGGGTTTTTTAGAATTTATTCTGCTTTTCCCTTTAAAAGAGACTCATGGCTGACAAATACCTGGACATTTTGCTTCAAGCCAAACCTAATTCTTTCAGTTCTATGCTGCATACAGATGAGCAGTCAGAAAACTTGCACGTGAGCAGGAATCAAAGTGAAATGCACACGTGGAATTTCAAGGAACATTCACATAGCGGAGCAGTAGCACCGCTGGAATTCCTGCAACAATGCTACCTTGAATGTAATTTGCCGGGTGCCTTCTATTGCCCACACTGAGGGCCAGCACTGGGGAAAGCAGAGCATGCCACCTCTGAGTCAGACAAGTCTCTCGGCCTCTCTGTACCGCAGTGTTTTTGAAAAATGAATGACTCTTAAGCCACCCTTTTCAGAGTTCAAACTGGGCTTATACTCAGCTAACCAATCACTGTATGATGTTTTTACATATAGCTTTTTACATGTATTCATCTTTAATTTCACTTACATTTTGTATAAAAACTGCATTCCATGCCAGGCCTCAAATGTTCCTAAGCTCAGGTTTTCTAATGAATTGCAGCTCAGATTTCTATAAAAAGGACAAAAAGAACAAGGATATTCTTTAGGACCATTTATCCTTTGGCAGGGATTCTAATTCACCTATGATAAAACAACCTCAATACCCCTCCATACTCTAAATAAATCTTACTGTGGAAAGTATTTGCTTATGATTCATGCTTTCATGTTTATGCATGTGGTGTATTAGATACAAAACAGTAAGTGCTCAAATACTTGTGTTAAGTGATGTTTATTTTTCTAGAAAGGGTTACACAACTCCAACACTATTGACATTTTTGGACTAGATAATTCTTTGATAAGGGGACTGTCTTGTGCATTGTAGGATGTCGAACAGCAACTCTGGCCTCTGCCCACTAGGTGCCAGTAGCGTACCTTTTGTTCTGACAGCTAAAAATGTGTTTGGATCTTGTCACCTGGGCGCAAAATCACCCTGGTGGAGAACCACTGCTGTAGAATGGTTCATTCTGATCTGTGAGATAATTCTCACGTTAATTTTTGCTACATAAAAAAAGAATTTGCTACACAACTTTAATATCTTTCTAACAAAATTTTAAGCTTACTTTAATTACTGTAACAAAGAGGTTTACAATTAAGTTTTATGAAAATTCTAAACATAATGAAGATATATTTATAACTTACAAATGCTGCAGAAAAGGAAGGAATTCAAATGTATTTTTTTCAATGAACCGGATCTTATTGCATGATAAATCTCTAGAAAAAGTAAAAGAGATATTGCCTCAATTAGCTACTAGATATCTATTAGTAGAAATAACTGGCAAAGGTTAAAATGATAATACTGAATACTTAGCTGTAGTCTAAACTCTGAACAGAATTGTGATCTGAGCCTTCCACAGCCCCTAACCCTGCCCTCACCTCTCATAAGTGTCTCACCTTCATGATCATCTTAAATAATATATACAACTATAGATCTTGCTAGATTGTGAAAGTGATCTTTTCTAAGAGCAAAAGAATTAACTGGATGACCTTTTGTGGTCTCATCAAGTTTAGATTATGAGCTCCAAGTTTTTATCTTCATATATAATTAAATATTTCTAACATTAAAAGAACTGGTCTCACATTTACACACACCTTCTTAGTTTAGTTGTTTTTCTAGGTCAGTTCAATACCAGAAGAAATAAAAAATGCCAAGTCTCACATAATTGGAAGGAATTTACTCTTCTAATTGAATCAGAACTTTGAACTAATTCAGAATGATTCTTTCTATATTAATTGAAATTCAATTTTTTACACTGCTTTACTAATTCATAAATTTAGTTGCTTCAGTTGTGCAGTTCTGGGACAGCGAAAAACCACATGGTGCTGGATTTTTCTTTGAAAACACCCACTCTTGTCCATCGGTTCCAGCTTAGTCCCTCCCTTCTCATCTGGACGGTGTAACTGTCTTCTGACTGGCGTTTCCATCTCTAGTCTCTCCCTTTCTAATCCATCCTGCACAGTCACCAGATCAACTCTCCAGAGTGGTTCTCAAGTGCCAGCCAGCAGCACTCGGGAACTTATTGAAAATACAAATTCTCAGCCCTACTCTGGACAGACTGAATCAGTAACTGTGGCGGTGGAGCTTGAGTTTTAATTCCAAGTGATTCTGTTGTAGGCTGGTTTGTGCTAGAGAGCGGGTGTGATAACATGGTAGCTTGGTGTATTAAACTTGGCTTGGCCTCCAAACCCCAGAAGATCTGGCTCTCATCTCCTACTCTGCCTACTTGTACTCTACAGGTACTCGCAGTATTTTTTCTTGTTTTGTCTTTCTCCATGCTCCTGTTGCAAACTCATTCTACCCAAAATGTTCGTCTGATGATCCCCAAGGACCCTTCAAAGCAGCATTGCTCTAGTAACATCTACACTGCTCCAACCAGAAGTCTCATTTTCCTCTGCTGTGTTCCAAAACCAATCTATGCCTGTCGTGGCCCATATGCATTTCTTCTGTTTAACACACTTATTAATGTATCCTATTTCCTCTGAGCATGAACTCTTTGAAAGTATGAACTAGGTCTTGCTCATCTGCATTGTCTATGATGTTTAAAATTGACTCAAGAACATATGCAAACTCAAATTTTGTACAATAACTGGGAAGTAGAGGGAGGAAACTGTTTTTTAAAAAATGCAGTTTTAATCCTTCACGGCCCCCTCCTGTGTGCCTCTGCAGCCTTCCTTCTCCATTGAGCTCTTGTGCATTATGGTCTGAGCTTATGCGTAGACTTTCTTGTAAGATCATGAGTTACTAGAAGGGTAGGAACCCTGTCTTACCTTTGTGCTGACAGTACTAGGTACAGTGCTCGGCATATTTTTATTCTGCTTATTTACAGATTGGCATTTTTTAATGAAAGAAAATACTTATGCTTGCGTGAAATAATTAGCTTACCATGTATTTCACAGTAGATGTAATGAATGACCTAAACTATTTAGCTGTTAGTTACCTCAATTGTTTCTCTTCATTCAATTTGTAAGGCTTGGAACCAGAGGACAGCGATACCCACTGACCAATATGAAAGTGGTTGCCCCTTGAGGCTGGAAATGTTTGATAATTCAACGGACTATTTTCAGTGTCATGGGAGGCTCTTTATACCCACTTCCCTTTAGCCTTCTCCATTTGCAAAAAGAATATTTGCTAAAGAGCATCATTAATTAGTTTAATAAGAAGTAGTGACATACATAGCTCTGGATGCCATGGACAAAGGATAAGCATTAAGTTTTTATAGCAAAAAGCATTTCTTTATCTCTACATAGATAGAATTGCTAGGCAAGCATTTCTTAAGACAGGAGGCTAGAGAGATTTTTATTTTGTAATAAGCGAAGTTAGAAGCATTTCTAATAGGCTCACTTAGTGTAAAAAATTCTCATTATATTACTTAACCATCATTTTAAACATTTATTTTTCATACTGGTATAACAATTCCTGCACTGAAATCCTTAACACCAGTCTGTCCTCTTGGTAACTTATCATGTTCTTTACCAGACTCTACATAATTCATCTGCTTAAACATTCAATATGTAAATGTTATTGTCTTGTAAATTAAATTATCAAAAAATTCTGGTTTAATGGCATTGAAGTTAATGTAAGTGTTGTATCTTTTCTTGTCTTATAGTGACAATTTGGGGTTAACTTGAATTCCTCCCATTTTACTAAATCAGTATTTTAAAACCTTCACTGTAAAAGCCAAAGAGTAAATATTTTAGGCTTTGCAGGCCACCAACAGTTTGTCTCATATTCTTCTTTGTTTATTCCTTTTCTTCTTTCTTTTGCTGACCTTTCAAAGTGTGAAAATTATTCTTAACTTAAGGGCTATAAAATAATAGACAATAGACCCGATTTGTTCCATTGGCTCTAAACTAAATATGAATATAAGCAGATGGTATATGAACACATATAAAAAGGTTCCTATAGGTGCCTATAATTACTCAGACCTCTTACCATTTTTCCTCTATAACTAAAGATGTTTTCTATCTATATGATTAAAAATTTGAAAGTACATAAAAAATATTAAATGCTGGAGATGGGCAGTAGGTCTACATAACTTAGAAAATTTCAGAATTCTATTCCTGGGAGAAATTGAAGAGATTAAATCAGTTGGACCCCTCATTTATTTTATATATTTTATAGCTAAAAATTATAGAAAAATAAATGTAATAAACTTACAAATATTTGAGAGATAGCAGTCCTTTAAATGAATTTTCTCTTAATTCCGTTATTTCATTTCCACTGAGAATGCTGAAAAAGGAAAAGGTTATTTCTGGATCATAATGAAAAATAACTATAACCATTAACTACATAGAAATATCCATGGGGAAACCTGAGTAATGGTGCCATAGAAATACCCTAATTTAATTTGTATTTAAATTAACGATGAGGATCTTTGTTCTGTTTTTACTCAAACTTTCCTTCCCATGTCCTCCTTTATGTCCATCTCTCTCCATCACACACACACACACACACACACACACACACTTCACTCTTCCCACCAAGTCATTTATTTAATGCCTACTCTCTAGATAACAAAGTCTGTTAGAACCCAATTTTGGCTGGTACCAACACTGGCAGAACTACCATTTGCTCCTCTCTTTTCCCAAAACTTATTATGGAAGTCCCATACAGAACACATTAGGGCTGCAAGTGAAGCCATTCAAGGAGTTCCCTTATTAAAAAAAAATTCTATTAGGCCCTGGCAAGTTGGTTCAGTAGTAGAGCCTCGGCCCGGCGAGTGGATGTCCCAGGTTTGTTTCCCAGTCAGGGCACACAGGAGAAATGACCATCTGCTTCTCCATTTCTCCTCAACCCCTCTTTCTCTCTCTCTCTCTCTCTTCTCTCTCTCTCTCTTCCTCTCCAGCAGCCATGGCTCGATTGGTTTGAGTGTACCAGGTCCCGGCACTGAGGATGTGAAAAAGTTTGATTGTGAGCTTGGCTCCAGATGGGCAGAGTATTGGCCCTAGACAGGGGTTTCCAGGTGGATCCCAGTCAGGTTCCTGCAGGAATCTGTCTCTCTACCTCTCTTCCTCTCACTTGGAAAAGAAGGAAATTAAAAAATAAAAATATAAAACATTTTTTTGAAAACTAAAATGTGCATAAAGCACACACAATATAAATACAAACAGCCATGTGACACCATTCATGTCAAGAAAGAACACTGCAGGCCCTGGCCGGTTGGCTCAGTGGTAGAGTGTCGGCCAGGCATGCAGGAGTCCCGGGTTCGATTCCCGACCAGGGAACACAGGAGAAGTGCCCATCTGCTTCTCCACCCCTCCCCCTCTCCTTCCTCTCTGTCTCTCTCTTCCCCTCCCACAGCCAAGGCTCCATTGGAGTAAAGATGGCCCGGGCACTGGGGATGGCTCCTTGGCCTCTGCGCCAGGCGCTAGAGTGGCTCTGGTTGCGACAGAGCAGCGCCCCAGATGGGCAGAGCATTACCCGTGGTGGGCATGCCAGGTGGATCCCAGTCGGGCGCATGTGGGAGTATGTCTGCCTCCCCGTTTCCAATTTCAGAAAGAAAAAAAAAAGAAAAAAAGAACACTGCAGTATCCCAGAGCCCACAGGACGGTCCTCTCCAATCACAGCCCTTCCTCTGACTCCCGTTTAAATATGGTAGCAACAACTGGGTATGTGATGCTACTTTTTCAACTGTAAATTTATACACTCTAAATACAGATCAAGTCTTTCTGATAAAAAAAAATTTAGCAAACAAATGGAGATTTCAAAGACTTAGTATTAAAAAAGGCTGTAAATTTTTTTTTTCTTTTTTTTTTTTTGTATTTTTCTGAAGCTGGAAACGGGGAGAGACAGTCAGACAGACTCCCGCATGCGCCCCACTGGGATCCACCCGGCACGCCCACCAGCGGCGACGTTCTGCCCACCAGGGGGCGATGCTCTGCCCCTCTGGGGCGTCGCTCTGCCGCGACCAGAGCCACTTCAGCGCCCGGGGCAGAGGCCAAGGAGCCATCCCCAGCGCCCGGGCCATCTTTGCTCCAATGGAGCCTTGGCTGTGGGAGGGGAAGAGAGAGACAGAGAGGAAGGGGGCGGTGGAGAAGCAAATGGGCGCTTCTCCTATGTGCCCTGGCCGGGAATCGAACCCTGGTCCCCCGCATGCCAGGCCGATGCTCTACCGCTGAGCCAACTGGCCAGGGCCAAAAGGCTGTAAATTTTATCATGAATAACTTTTATATTGATTCCATGTAGAAATGATAATACAGTACTTTTGGATAGTTTGAAGATACAATGTGAAAAAATGTAGACTATTTTAATAATACTCTATCGAGTTACCGTATATCCCCATGTATAAGACGACACCATATATAAGACACACCTTAACTTTGGGGCCCAAAATTTGGGGAAAAAAAGTGTATTACATAAAGTTATTGAACTCAAGTTTTATTCATCATAAAATTCATACAACTCCTCGTCACTGTCAAAACTCCTATCCATTAGCTTGTCCTCATCTATGTCTGATGACTAATCACTGTCTTCAACAATGAGCACAAAAACAAGCGTGTAAAAGGGGAAATGCACTCTGGCTGGTTGGCTCAGCAGTAGAGTATCGACCCGGCATGTGAAAGTCCCAGATTCAATTCCCAGCCAGGGCACACAAAAGAAGCGCTAATCTGCTTCTCCACCCTTTCCCCTCTCCTTTCTCTCTATCTCTCTCTTCCCCTCCCGCAGCCAAGGCTCCAATGGAGCAAAGTTAGCCTGGGTGCTGAGGATGGCTCCATGACCTCTGCCTCAGGCTCTAGAATGGCTCCAATTGCAGCGAAGCACCGACCCAGAAGGGCCAAGCATCGCCTCCTGGTGGGCATGCTGTGTGGATCCTGGTCCAGCACATGTGGGAGTCTCTCTGCCTTCCTGCTTCTCACTTCAAAAAATTACAGGGAGTGGCAAGATGGCGAGGGAGTAGGTGGACCTTCCAACTTCTACCTCCCAGAACCAAAGTGGACTACAACTTAACTTTAAGAATAGTCATCTGGAAAAACCAACTTTGGGCTAAACCAAGAGGACTCTATAACCAAAGATTACCAAGGAAGCCACACTGAGACAGACTGGTAGCAAAAGCAGAAACTCAGAGAGGGCTGCCAAGCTCCCAGGAGCATGGAGGGACTCATGTGGCAGTCAGGGATTTTTCCAGAGAGGGGAGGGTCCTGGGCCCCAGGACCAAAGCCCCAGCCTGAAGTCCCAGAACCTAAAAAAGGCATACGGACAATATTTAGCTGCAAAAAAAGCCAGGATACTGTTTGCGAGAGAGACAGATTTCTCAGACCCAGGATTCATCTTAAAAGGACTGCAAAGAAAACCTCTTTCACAACCACTCACCAGGGGCTCCGGGGAATGGGGAGAGGTGAGAGGACCAGAGTAGCAGGAAGAGAGTGTAATCTAGGAGGCACAGGGAGAAACACTTTGAGGAACAGTCACCCTAACCCCTGGGCTGAGTCATGCCCCAAATCTAAAGCAAATATTTTTCCTGGAACCAGCAATACAAGCAAAGGGAAGCAGGTCACCAGCCAAACAGAAGCTCTCCTGCTGCAGTCAGAACAAAGAGTCGCTTAGAAGCCGGGAGCCTTCAGGGATAGAGGGTTGAGTGCTGAGGTCTCAGTTACATCACCATCCCCACACTACTGAGTGCTCACAGGAGGGTGGATGGTGGTGGGAAGCAGGAGCAGGACCTGTCCACCAGGTTGGAAGCTGAGGGCAGGGCACGGCTGTGAACAGGGTGCGTGAAAGCAGCTGCCGGCCTGGGCATATGAAAGCAGTTCCGCCTGCAGTCCTGCATGTGGGGGCAAGGTGGAGGGTGCAGAGCCAGCAGAGGCTTGCAGCCCCAGCGTGAGAATACAGTCACGCCTGCAGGGGCGAGGCAGAGGCCAGTGAGCCGGCCAAGGCTTGCGGCACCAGCACACGAATGCAGTCCTGCCCACGAGAGCGGAAGCCAGGGGCCGGTTACAGCTGCAGACAGGATGTGTGAAAGCAGTCTGGCCAGTGCCTGTGGGCCAGGCATGCGGGCACAGTCTCACCTGCGGTCCAGCATGCAGGGGCAAGGCGGAGGCCTGGGAACCAGCGGAGGCACTGGCCAAGGCTTGTGACCCGGACACACGAGCACAGCCCCGCCCACGGAGGCAAGGTGGAAGCCAGGGAGCTGCCGAGGCTTGTGGTCCGGTGCATGAAAGTGTTCTAACGCATGGCTGTGGGTCGGCAGGCAGGTGCGGTCCAACCTGCAGTCAGGCCCATGGGGGTGAGGCGGAGGCCAGGGAGCCAGCCGAGTCTTGCAGCCCCAGCATGTGAGCACAGTCTAGCCCAGGGAGGGGGGGCAGAGACCAGAGGCAAGCACAGTCCTACCCACAGGGGCAGGGCGGAAACCAGGGAACTGGCAGCAGCTTGAGCATGGCGCATGAATGCAGCTCTGCCAGCAGGGCCGGGGCGAAGGTCAGGGGCGGGCTGCAGCAGATGCCTGAGCAGATGCCTGAGCATCTGCCCGGGCAGACAGACCACACCTTGGGAACACAGAGCCACACCCATTGAACTCCTGTGGCCACACCCTTCTGAGAGGTAAAAAAGAAGAGAAATTAAAATAAAATAAGATAAAATAAAATAAAAGGCTGGATAGAATGACACCTGAAGCTAAGGGGCAAGCCACATCCAATACCTTACCTAACCCCTGATTTATAGTACTGAGCCCAACAAGTATCTACCAATAAGCGGTGGCAGAAAGTGGATCTCGGGAACCTAAACATTTAAACAAACATCCTCCAGGCCAAAAGTAGAGAAAAGCCAGCCTAAGTTGATATTAACAATGGCACCTGAGCTCAGCAGAGGCAACTACAGGATCTGGATTGCCTGTTGCTCTAAAAAGGTAGATAAGGGCCAGTCACAGGCAGCGACCCCCACTGGTCTGCACCAGGCTCTGACCAAGAAGGTCCAGGGAGGGCACATTCAGAGGCCAGATATGGACAGCATCAGTTCAGGACCTAACAACCTTGTTAGAGTGACATCTTAAGGAAGGGCACCACACACCTGACCCAGTTAAGATATATAAGATGCCAATACAAATAGCAAAAAGAACAGTGACCACACAAATAGCCCACAGAAATTTACAAGCAGCAGCTGATGCCAACCCAAGAAGTTCTAGAAACAACACAACTGGAAACTGGAGGCAGGCAATACCAACCCTAGACTCAGCAAGCTACACAAACAACGCATCCAAAACAGGAATCTATATTCAGACAAAATGGGAAGACAGAGAAATGCAACCCAAATTAATCGAGAGATCCCCAGAAAAAGATCTGAACGAGATGGAAATAACCAAATTACTGGAGGCAGGGTTTAAAATAATGATTGTTAGGATGCTCAAAGATCTTAGAGCAACAATGGATGGACATAATGAGCACCTAAATAGATAGCAAGCATCAAAAAAGGACATTGAAATTATAAGAAAGAACCAGTCAGAAATGATGAATACAATATCAGAAATGAAGACCACAAGGAATTAAAAGCAGGATGGATGAAGCTGAGGATCAAATCAGCGACTTAGAGGACAAGATATACGAAAGCATGGAAGCAGAGCAGCAAAAAGAAAAGGCTCAAAAAGTCTGAGGAAACTCTTAAGAGAGCTCTGTGACAACATAAAGAAAAATAACATCCACATCATAGAGGTTCCTGAAGGAGAAGAGAAAGAACAAGGGATAGAGAATCTGACTAAAGAAATCATAGCTGAAAACTTCCCTAAATTGATTAAGGAAAAAGGAACACAAGTTCAAGAAGCACAGAGAGTCCCATTAAGGATGAACCCAAAGAGGCCTACAACAAGACACATCATAATTAAAATACAAAAATTAAGAGATAAAGAAAGAATACTAAAAGCTGCAAGAAAAAAGCAGTTAATGACCTACAGAGGAGCCCCCCATAAGGATAACATTTGACTTCGCAACAGAAACATTAGAGGCCAGAAGGGAATGGCAAGAAATATTCAAAGTAATACAAAACAAGAGCCTACAACCAAGACTTCTCTCTCCAGCATGGCTATCATTTAAAATTGAAGGAGAAATAAAAAACTTCCCAGACAAAAAAAATTTCAAGGAATTAATTACAACCAAACCAATGCTACAAGAAATGTTAAGGAGCCTGCTGTAAACAGAACAGAGGAGAAAAAATATCTCGTAAAAGAGGAATGTAGAATTAAAGAATAAAATAGTAATAAAAACTACATATCAATAATAACCTTAAATGTAAACAAACTAAATGCTCCAATCAAAAGACACATGGTAGCTGCGTGGATAAGAAAACAGGACCCATTCATATGCTGTCTACAAGAGAGACACCTCACAACAGATGATACAAATAGACTGAAAGTAAAGGGATGGAAAAAAATATTTCATGCAAATGGAAATGAAATAAAAAGCGGGGGTAGCAATATATATATCTGACAAAACAGACTTCCAAAAAAAGGCTATAGTAAAGGATAAAGAAGATCACTACATAATGATAAAGGGAACAACCCAACAGGAAGAGATAACCATTATAAATATCTATGCACCTAATATAGGAAAACCTAAATAAATTAAGCAGATTTTGATGGACATAAAGGGCGAGATCAACAGTAGTACTATAATAGTAGGGGATTTCAATACCCCACTAACAACACTGGATAGATCCTCAAGAAAGAAAATTAACAAAGAGACAGCAGACTTAAAGGACACACTAGCTCAATTGGATTTAATAGATATCTTCAGGACCTTTCACCCTAAACCAGCAGAATACACATTCTTTTCAAGTGCTCATGCTACATTCTCTAGGACAGACCACATGTTAGGGCATAAAATGAGTCTCAACAAATATAAGATTGAAATCATATCAAGCATCTTCTTGGATCACAATGGCATGAAACTAGAAATCAACTACAATAGAAAAACTGAAAAACAATCAAACTATTGGAAACTAAATAGCATGTTATTAAATAACAAATGGGTTAACAATGAGATCAAAGAAGAAATAAAAATTTTCTTTAAACAAATGAATATGAACATACAACTCAAAATTTGAGACACAGCAAAAGCAGTCCTGAAAGGGAAGTTCATAGCACTACAGGCATACCTTAGGATGCTAGAAAAAGCTTAAATAAACAATTTAACCCTGCATCTAAAAGAACTAGAAAAAGAACAGCAAGTAAAGCCCAGAGATAGTAGAAGAAAGGATATAATAAAGATCAGAGCAGAAATAAACTACATAGAGGCGAAAAAAAAATACACAGGATCAATGAAACCAAGAGCTGGTTCTTTGAAAAGGTAAACAAATAGATGAACCTTTAACCAGACTCACCACAGAAAAAAGAGAGGACTCAAATAAATTATATTAGAAATGAGAGAGGAGAAGTAAAAACTGACACAGAAATACAAAGGATTCTAAGAAAATACTATGAAGAACTGTATGCCATAAAATTAGACAACCTAGGTCCTGGCCCGTTGGCTCAGCGGTGGAGCGTCGGCCTGGCGTGCGGGGGACCTGGGTTCGATTCCCGGCCAGGGCGCATAGGGGAGGTGCCCATTTGCTTCCCCACCCCCACCCCCTCCTTCCTCTCTGTCTCTCTCTTCCCCTCCCGCAGCCGAGGCTCCATTGGAGCAAGGGATGGCCCGGGTGCTGGGGATGGCTCCTTGGCCTCTGCCCCAGGTGCTGGAGTGGCTCTGGTCGTGGCAGGGCGATGCCCCAGAGGGGCAGAGCGTCGCCCCCTGGTGGGCAGAGCGTCGCCCCTGGTGGGCGTGCCAGGTGGATCCGGTCTGGCGCATGCGGGAGTCTGTCTGACTGTCTCTCCCCGTTTCCAGCTTCAGAAAAGTGCAGAAAAAAAATTAAAAATTAAAATTAGACAACCTAGGCGAAGTGGACAAATTCCTCAAAACATATAATCTTTCAAAAATCAATATAGAAGAATCAGAAAACCTAAACAGAATAATTTCATCAAATGAGATTGAAATTGTTATAAAAAAAAACTCCCAACAAACAAAAGTCCTGGGCAGATGGCTTTACAGGCAAATTTTACCAAATATTCAAAGAAGAACTAACTCCTTTCCTTCTCAAGCTATTTCAAAAAATTCAAGAGGGAAGACTTCCAAACTCCTTTTATGAATCAAGCATAATTCTGATTCCAAAACCAGGAAAAGGTAGTACAAAAAAAGAAAACTATAGGTCTATATCCCTGATGAACTTAGATGCTAAAATTCTAAACAAAATATTAAACCGGATCCAGCAACACATGAAATAAATCATACATCATGATCAGGTGAAATTTATTCTGGGGAGACAAGGCTGGTACAATATTTGCAAATCAATCAATATGATTCAACACATAAACAAAAGAAAGGATAAAAATAACGTGATACTATCAATAGATGCAGAAAAAGCATTCGATAAAATACAGCACCCACTTATGATCAAAACTCTCAGCAAAGTGAGAATACAGGGAACATACCTCACATAATAAAGGCCATCTATGACAAACCCACAGCCAACATCATAATCAATGGGGAAAAATTAAAAGAAATCCCCTTAAGATCAGGAACAAAGCAGTGGTGCCCCTCTCACCATTCTTATTCAACATAGTTCTGGAAGTCTTAGCCACAGAAATCAGACAAGAAGAAGAGATAAAAGGCATCCAAATTGGAAAAGAAGAAGTAAAACTATCATTATTTGCTGATGATACGATATAGTACATAGAAAACCTTAAAGTCTCAAAAACCTACTGGACCTCATAAATAAATTCAGCAAGGTAGCAGGATTTAAAATCAATATTCAAAAATCAGTGGCATTTTTATACATCAACAATGAACTGTCTGAAAGAGAAATTAAGGAAACAATTTTCTTCATTACTGCAACAAAAAAAAAATAATAAAGTATCTAACAGTAAATTTAACCAAAGAGGTTAAAAACTTGTACTTGGAAAATTATAAAACATTGATCAAGAAAATCAAGGAAGATACAAACAAGTGGAAGCATATACCGTGTTCATGGATAGGAAGAATAAACATCATTAAAATATCTATATTACCCAAAGTAATTTATAAATTCAATGCAATTCCTATTAAAATACCAGTGACATACTTCAAAGATATAGAACAAATATTCCAAAAATTTATATGAAACCAAGAAAGAACACGAATAGCCTCAGCAATCCCAAAAAAGAACAATAATGTGGGTGGTACCACACTTCCTGATATCAAGTTATACTACAAGGCCATCGTACTCAAAACAGGTTGGTACTAGCATAAGAACAGGCATACAGATCAATGGAACAGAACAGAGAACCCAAAAATAAACCCACACCTATATGGACAATTGATATTTGACAAAGGAATTAAGAGTGTACAATGGAGTAATGACAGTCTCTTTAACAAATGTTGTTGGGAAAATGGGACAGGTACTTGCAAAAAAAATGAAACTGGATCACCGACACCATTCACAAAAATCAACTCAGAATGGAGAAAAGACTTAAATGTAAGTCGTGAAACTATAAATATCTTGGAAGAAAACATAGGCAATAAACTCTCCGATATCTCTCATAGTAATAGTTTTGCTGATTTATCTCCACAGGCAAGTGAAATAAAGGACAGGATGAACAAATGGGACTATATAAAACTAAAAAGCTTTGGTACAGCAAAAGACACTATTAACAAAATAAAAAGACAACCCACACAATGGGAGAATACATTTGCCAATACGTCTGATAAGGGTTAATAACTAAAATTTATAAAGAACTTGTAAAACTCAACACCAGGAAGGTAAACAATCCAATAAAAAAAATGGGCAATGAAAAATAAATAGACACTTCCCCAAAGAGAACATACAGATGGCCAATAGGCATATGAAAAAATGTTCAACATTACTAATCATTGGAGAAATACAAATTAAACCACAATGAGATACCACCTCACACCTGTCAGAATGGTGCTCATTAACAAAACAACACATTAAATAAGAGCTGGAAAGGGTGTGGAGAAAAGGGAACCCTCCTGCACTGCTAGTGGGAATGCAGACTAGTGCAGCCACTGTGGAAAACAGTATGGAGATTCCTCAAAAAATTAAAAATGGAACTGCCCTTTGACCCAGCCATCCCACTTTTAGGAATATATCCTATGAATACCAAATCACTGAAATGTACCCCCATGTTTATTGCAGCTTTGTTCACAAGAGCCAAGATCTGGAAACAACTCAAGCATCCTTCAGTGGATGAGTGGATTAAAAAGCTGTGGTATATTTACACAATGGAATGCTACACGGCTGGGAGGGAAAAGAAAATCTTACCTTTTGCAACAACATAGATGGACCTGGAAAATATCATGCTAAGTGAAATAAGCCAGGCAGAGAAAGAAAAATATCATATGAACTCATTCATTTGAGGAACGTAATGACCAATGTGAACTGAGGAACAGAACAGAGGCAGAGGCAGGATCAAAGGGACCAGAGGGAAAGCATTCAGAGGAAAAGTGGAAGAGAAGATGGGATTAGAGAAGGCAAAGAGATTAGTGAAATTATATATACATAGCACAGCATTATAGAGAACAGGACAGCAAATCCTGGTGGGAATGGGGGAAGGCATTGGGAGGAGGGGGCAAAAGGGGGAGCCAGTGGGAACAAGGGGGTGGGGGGAGATATACTCGGTGGGACACTTGAATTTATGTAAACACAATAAATTAAAATCAAATAAAATTTAAAAATAAAAAAGGGGAAAATGCAAGTATAAAAATCTACAACCACTGTATAAGACACACCCAGTATTTAAAATACCAAATTTTTCAGAAAAAAAGTATGATTTATAAATGGAGTTATTCTATATTATATGCTGAAATGACAGTATTTTGCAAATCAATTAAATATATTAACATTTATTTCACTGTGTCCTTTAACTTTTATTTTTAAATGGCTACCAGAAAATTTAAGATTACTCGTGTGGCTTGCATTATGTAGCTAATGAACAGTGTTCCATTGTATGACTATCACATGTTATTTATTCATTCTACCATTGGTGGATACTAAGATTTTTCTAGTTTTCAGTTATTACAATGCTGCTTTGAACATTCTTGTACTTGTATCCTGATACACATTTGCCTGAGTTTCTCTAAGGCAGGGGTCCCCAAACTTTTTACACAGCAGGCCAGTTCACTGTCCCTCAGACTGTTGGAGGGCCGGACTATAAAAAAAAACTATGAACAAATCCCTATGCACACTGCACATATCTTATTTTATTTTATTTTATTTTTTTTTTTTTTCATTTTTTTTTTTCTGAAGCTGGAAACGGGGAGAGACAGTCAGACAGACTCCCGCATGCGCCCTACCGGGATCCACCTGGCACGCCCACCAAGGGCTACGCTCTGCCCACCAGGGGGCGATAATCTGCCCATCCTGGGGGTCGCCATGTTGCGACCAGAGCCACTCTAGCGCCTGAGGCAGAGGCCACAGAGCCATCCCCAGCGCCCGGGCCATCTTTGCTCCAATGGAGCCTTGGCTGCGGGAGGGGAAGAGAGAGACAGAGAGGAAAGCGCGGCGGAGGGGTGGAGAAGCAAATGGGCGCTTCTCCTGTGTGCCCTGGCCGGGAATCGAACCCGGGTCCTCCGCACGCTAGGCCGACGCTCTACCGCTGAGCCAACCGGCCAGGGCCACATATCTTATTTTAAAGTAAAAAAACAAAATGGGAACAAATACAATATTTAAAATAAAAGAACAAGTAAATTTCAATCAACAAACTGACCAATATTTCAATGAGAACTATGCTCCTCTCACTGACCACCAATGAAAGAGGTGCCCCTTCCAGAAGTGCGGGCCGGATAAATGGCCTCAGGGGGGCGCATGTGGCCCGCGGGCTGTAGTTTGGGGACCCCTGCTCTAAGGTATCATAGGGGTACCAAATTGTTTTCCTAAGATGACATGCTCTTTTAAGTTGGCAGATTGAAACATGCCAAGTCTCTACCCCTCCAACCTTCACCAAAATCCCTAAGAATAATGGGAAAGATGTCATTTATGAAGCACAACCTTAGCTCAAAGCTTGGGAGCAGCTCCATAAATGCTTCCCTACCAGAAGTGTCCTGGAGCACCCTGCACATGAGCAGTTGGGACACTGCAGTAGGAGCAGCTGGTAGCACAAGGACCCCACATCTTCCCTCCTTGGCCCGGGCAGCCAGGGTGTCTTCCTTCAGGTGGAGCAGCTGGCATTAGATAGGGTATGCACTCCCTGCTAGCCCCAGGAGGGTGTCTCCACCTCTCCCTTATTCTCAGGGAATCCATTAGGACAAGCCCAGCAGTCCATTTGACCTCTCCCCTAGGGCCAGAACACAGGAGCAGTGGGATCTCAGTTACAATGATGAAACTGCACTGGGGAAGGAGCGAACAACTTGAGAAAGCCAACTGCTTTGCGGACAAAAACAAACACAAACATAAAAGCTGATAGCCAATGTATCAGAGTTAACAAAGGAAGCACAAGAGGACTTCAGAATAGCCGCAGAGAGTATATCCACTGCAAAGAATCAACTCAAGATTATACAAATGAAGTGTTATCATTCATAACAGAAAACTAAGTACATGAGCAACAGAAATGACAGTTGACACAATTAGAAAACTGAGAGATCCAGTCAATGACTTCTCTGTAATGAGAAAGGAGGTGGAACAGGAGTGGTCCACAGACAAGCCTGACACCTGGGTCTGCCCAAGGCATGTTAGAGGCCTTTGCTTTACCTAGTGTTGCAATAAAGATGTAAAGACTAGGAACGTGCTTGGGGTAGGGGTGAGGAGCGGAGTAGTTTACATTCATTTCTTACCTGATGAGCAGAAAGGCACACGGCCAGTGTCTCCAAGATTGAGAGAAGGAGTGTGTGAGGGCCAGTACAGAAGAACTACTCTGTAATACTAAGTTGTGCATCCTTCAGGAGCCTTGGGGATCTGAGCACATGCTAAGTGGACTTATGAAACTATTTCCATCTAGTTCAGCGTTTGAAATATTCTGTATTCCCTCTAAAGTCTGTTGGTGACACACTTATATTATTTCCATCTCATAGCGTCATTCTACCTCAAAGCTTAATCTTTACTCATAGCTTATAACAAAATATTACTGCTCAGAATCACTGCACCTGAAATCAGGGAGAGTTCTCAGTTACAAGGTAGTTCATATTACACAGCACACAGTTACATTTTTAACAGGCCATTAAAATAAAAACCTTAATTCCCACAAAGAACTGTTGAAGCCCTAAGAATGCATCAAAGACCCTGACCTCAATTTGAAACCCACTGCGTCAGAAGAAGAGTAGTGATGGTCAGAATGTGCATGAAGGCAGAATGGTCACAGATGATATGATTTTTTTCTCACCTCTCTTGGATAATGGTTTTATATGTCCATGGAAATGGTCCACAAAGAAAAAAACAAATCAATATGTCCAGTGATGTTTATAGTAATCCTTTTGTGTGTGTGTGTGTGTGTGTGTGTGTGTGTGTGTGTGTGTGTGTGTGTATTTTTCCGAAGTTGGAAACTGGGAGGCAGTCAGACAGACTCCGGCATGCACTCAACCGGGATCCACCTGGCATGCCCACCAGGGGGCAATGCTCTGCCCATCTGGGGCATTGCTCTGTCGCCGGCATACCCACCAGTGGGCAATGTTCTGCCCATCTGGGGCATTGCTCTGTTGCAACGAGCGCCATTCTAGCGCCTGCAGCAGAGGCCATGGAGCCGTCCTCAGCGCCCGGGCCAACTTTGCTCCAATGGAGCCTTGGCTGCGGGAGGGGAAGAGAGAGACAGAGAGGAAGAAGAGGGGGGGTGGAGAAGCAGATGGGCACTTCTCCTGTGTGCCCTGGCCAGGAATCAAACCCAGGACTCCTGCACGCCAGGCCGATGCTCTACCACTGAGCCAACCAGCCAGGCAGCCAGGGCCTATAGTAATTCTTCTTATGAGTATAAATAGTTGGAAAAACCTATACTTCCCCCAATCACTTAACAAAGGTATATGTGTATCATATAGATTATATACAAAAAGATCATAGTAAATAAATAATGGTGTATGAAGAAATCAAAACAAAAGTAAAGTTGTATATACAATTATAATTTTACAAATATAATCCCTGCCTGACAAGGCGGTGGCACAGTGGACATAGCGTCAGACTGAGATGTGGAGGACTCGGATTTGAAACCCCGAGGTTGCCAGCTTGAGCGTGAAATTACAGACATGACCCCATGGTTGCTGGCTTGAGCCCAAGGTCATTGGCTTCAGCAAGAAGTCACTTGCTCTGCTGTAGCCACCCAGTCAAGGCACATATGAGAAAATAGTCAATGAACAACTAAGGTGAGGCAACAAAGAGTTGATGCTTCTCATCTCTCTCCCTTCCTGTCTGTCTGTCCCTATCTGTCCCTCTCTATCCCTGTCTCTCTCTCACACACACACACACACTATATATATATATAAAACCCTGACAGGAATCCAGTATGGACAGAGAAATGGGTCAAATCCTCAGCTATTATAAAGTAGTCCATTCTGACTGGCTAAAGCCCATAGTCTGTTTGGTGAAAGAGTTTGAGTATCAACTAAAGGGTAACTGAAGGGTATGTATGGATTTTGAATTAATGGGGTTTCTTTTTGTGAAGCTGTTTGGATGACAGCATAGTAAGAATTAAGAATACTTTTGTATTGCTTTGAGAGAGAGAATTAGGGAGAAAAACAGTGAGAGAGAGAGAGAGATCAATTTGTTGTTTCATTTATTTGTGCATTCATTGGCTGATTCTTATTCTTGTAGTGCCCTGACCAGGGATAAAACCCACAACCTTGAAATATGGGGATGATGTCCTACTGAGTTGAGATACCCGGCCAGACCAAAACACATTTTTAAAATAAGAACAGTAAATTAAACCTGGAAGGAATGTTTAGATTGAGTATGAGTCAGTCACCAAAAAATTACCTAAAAAGAAGAGCTTCAAATAAGCAACCAACTGTAACAAAACTCTCTGATCTGTAGAACTCCACATATTCATTTTGACTAAAGCAAAAATTTTAAAAACTATAGGGAATCAGAGTTAAAGCCACATCTAAAAATTTTCTCACACCAGAAAAACATCAAAGCCTGCCATAAATTAACTTTTAAGAAATGTCCATGTCTGACTTCTGGTCAGGCTTCTTTTCACTAAGGCAAGCTTCTGAATTTCACATATTTGTCATTAATTCTAAATCACTTATACAATTCTTAGCACCTCCTCTGTAACTTCCAGAGAATTAAGAGGGTCAGGGTTTGGGGGGCGATTTTTGAGGACTTAACTATACATAGGATGCAAGCATTTTCTGGAATTGATTCACATTCCTTCCCCAGCTATCTTACTCTCCAAAAACCTTACCAATATTTAAAATTATATCTATCTATTTATTATATTTATATATTCATTTTTATAGTATATCCTTATAAACCCCTTGAGAGCTTGGGTATTTTGTCTATTTTGCTCTTGGGCCTATAACCCTAACACATAGAAACATTTCTTGCACATAGAAGATGCTTCATAAATATTTGTCCAGTGACTTCAGAGAGTAGCCGGTGATAATTTTTAGGTATAGTACTTTTATTTAAAACAAATCATCCATTTATTAGTACTCATGAGGGTAGTACCTCCTTAAAGGAAAAGATGTGTGTTTCTTCTCCCTTACATCTGTGACTCTTAATCTTTGAAACAAGAGCCCTATAAGAATTTCATATAGCCTATGGGCCCTTTCCCTAGAAAACTGCACTTTCTTGAATACATGCAAAAGTGTGCGTGTCATTCCCATTTGTGGACTTTCTCTTTAGGGCAGATATTGCTGAATAAAACTCAATATACTCGTGGCTCAAAATTCCAAAGGTATGTAGTACACAATGCAAAGTTTTTTCTCCTCTTCCTGACTCTCAGCCTACCCCACCCCTTCAGCTCCTCAGAGAAAACTCACATTATTTATTTCTTGTGCCAAATGACTTTCATTTTCCTTATAAATTTGGGAAATAAAATCTCCAAGTCTGATACTATTATAGGAAATATAAACTATATAGAGTTTTTTTTTTTTTTTTATCTTTTTTTTTTTTTTTTTTTTCATTTTTCTGAAGCTGGAAACAGGGCGAGACAGTCAGACAGACTCCCGCATGCGCCCGACCGGGATCCACCCGGCACGCCCACCAGGGGCGGTGCTCTGCCCCCCAGGGGGCGATGCTCTGCCCATCCTGGGCGTCGCCATATTGCGACCAGAGCCACTCTAGCGCCTGAGGCAGAGGCCACAGAGCCATGCCCAGCGCCCGGGCCATATTTGCTCCAATGGAGCCTCGGCTGCCGGAGGGGAAGAGAGAGACAGAGAGGAAAGCGCGGCGGAGGGGTGGAGAAGCAAATGGGCGCTTCTCCTATGTGCCCTGGCCGGGAATCGAACCCGGGTCCTCCGCACGCTAGGTCGACGCTCTAACGCTGAGCCAACTGGCCAGGGCTATATAGAGTTTTAAAGAAATTCCTATGTAAAAAATAAAACAGCTTGGTTCTTGTATTTTTCCTTACCAATAAGATAAACTAAGAGAGGAATATTTTACAATGGTTCTAAACCCTATTTTTAGATTACTATGACTATTACGTCTTTTATTATTAATTCATAAGTCATTTTGACTTATTTATTCAAGAAGAACTAATATGCCACTTAGTTACTTTGAATGTAAATATTTTTTTTCCACAATCATTTATGTGTCTAAACTAACTTTGCTACAGATCAATAAAAAACAAATAAATAATAGAAAAATGGGCAAAAAAGGACAGGATAAATTTAGAGAAGAGATACTAATGTTCAATAAATATAAGCAGATATTTAAGTTCACAAGTAAACAGAGAAATTCAAATTTATATGGCACCCCTTTTTATTCACCCATTAGATCAGCCAAAAAGTGGAGACTATCCAGTGGTGGACGGTAGAGGAAATGAATGCTGTCGTGGCCCACAGATCGCAGTGTAAGCTGGCACAAGTTCTTTGAGGGCAATTAAAATGCTATGTCGATATAGTCTGCACCTCAACAATTCCATTTCTAAATATTTATGCGACATAAATACCTGCCCATGTTCACAAAGATGCATGTACAAGAATGTTTGTTGCAGCAATACATGTAACGAGAAAATTGGACATAATCTAAACATCCGTCAGTAGGGTTATTAAACTGTGATACACCCATGCTCTGAAACATTAAGCAGGAGTTTAAGTGAATGGGGAAACCCTCTATGCACCAAGAGGGCAACAAACCTAAGACACATCGTTAGGTGAAAAAAGCAAGTCATAGGACATTACCATTGGTGTAAAAAAACATGTGATATGAAAATCATGTGACATCCCTATTTTGCTCTCTGTAAATATGTAATTAGGCAAGTGTGTGGGAAAAGGTCTAGAAGGATACAGTAAACTCAGAGTGGCGGTTACCCTAAGGGTGGGGGACAAGGGCACATCCGAGTTCTCATGATACCTGTTATTTCATTGTCATATATTGAAAACGTAATCGTGTATTACTTGTGATAATAGAAAATCAGTTTAAAGGGATTCATTGTAAAGAGGGCCTGCCAAATTTAATTTTTTAAATAAACACCAGATTTAATCAACAGAGGTTAATTTGGGATGCAGACAAGGAAATACCTTTTTTCAGAGCTATTGACCTCAAAATACTGGACCAAGAAGGATCTTACAATGCGGTTGGTTCTTTGTATTCATTTTTGGAGGTATATACTCACAGTTTTTCAATGTGGTGAAAGGACTCCCATGAATTTTCACTCAGGGATGTGATGGCATTTCCCCGCAAATCTCTGTGGAAAAACACAGTCAGTGTCCTTGAACAGGCAGGGAAAGAATGAACAGAGTAAGTGAAGCAACTGTGGCGACCTTGTGGGAAATACTCAAATGCAGAACACACCAGCTTTCTCATTCCACAGCCATCAGCTTCCTGGGTTGCATAATTAATAAAGACCTGATGTGGGGTCGCTGGCACAAACAATGAGGCACCACCTCAGACCTGACCTTCTTACCTGAGACAGGTGCTGCCAGTTAATTACTCTGAGTGCTCCCCCCCCCAATTACTTGTATCTAAAATGACTCCTTCTACAAATCAATGGGAAAAGATATCACATCAGCAACTAAATATAAAGAAACCTTATGCCAGGCCTCATCAAAGCTTTGGCTCAAGCCCTCTGTAAAAATCTCTCCAGGTGTTAGAAGAATAAGGGCAAAGAGAAGTGAAAAGGACTAATATGGAAAGATCTCATAGACATATTTGATAGGAAAAGCAGAAATCACCAAACAAGGGGTAAATACCACCTCATTATGGGGAAGAGTTCAAAGGAGAGAGAGAGACAGAGAGAGAAAGAGAGAGAGATTGGAAGGGTACACATACACCAAAATGGTAACAAGAGTGACAGAAAGGGTTAGGTGGAGGCCTGGCCAGATAGCTCAGTTGGTTAGAGCATTGTCCCATTTGCAAAGGTTGCAGGTTCAATCCCCAATCAGGGCACATACAGGAACAGATTGATGTTTCTGACTCCTCTCTTTCTTCCTCTCTATCTAAAATTAATAAATAATTTCAAAAGAAATACATAGAAAGAGTTAGGTGGGATTTTCACACTTTACCCAATATACTTCGGTGATGTTAAAAAAAAAAAAAATCAAGGCCCTGGCCAGTTGGCTCAGTGGTAGAGCGTCGGCCCGGCATGTGAAAGTCCCAGGTTTGATTCCCAGCCAGGGCATACGGAAACGCCCATCTGCTTCTCTACCCTTCCCCTTCTCCTTCCTCTCTATCTCTCTCTTCCCCTCCTGCAGCAAAGGCTCCATTGGAGCAAAATTGGCCCAGGCACTGAGAACGGCTCCATGGCCTCCACCTCAGGTACTAGAATAGCTCCAGTTGCAACAGAGCAATGTCCCAGATGGGCAGAGCATTGCCCCCTGGTCTGGCGCATGCTGGAGTCTGTCTCTCTGCCTCCCTGTTTCTCACTTCAGAAAAATAAAAAACAAAAAGTAGTAAGAACGTATCCATGAATTACAGATGTTGACTGGAAACTGATCAATTCCTGAGGTTCATTTCAACCACTAAGTCTGTGGATGGCTCTGACTCTTTACCTCTAGCTTTGTCCTCTCTCATCAGCAACAACTCACCTATTCAGTTTACATACAGATTTTTCAGGAAGGTCACAAAAAGTCAAACAGATACCTGATTACCCCTCTGCCTAATGGACATTTCCACTCAACCAGGAGCCTTCTGGTTGCTTTACACTGAGCAATAAAATACCCAATCTGAACTCATCTCCCTCAGCCTGGCTCTCATTCCCAATTGCTGTATGTTCACCTGCTACACCACTACCATTCTCCTTGTATCCAGGACAAAATCTTGACAGGGTCATGTTTGACTTTTCTCTTTCCTTACCTCCCATCTCCCAACTCTAGGCAGTTACTAAATCTTGTCTGTTCTTCCTTATAGAGTTCCCAGGATTTTCTTCCTACTCCTGTCACAACCACTCATTTTCAGCACCTTATCATTTCACACCTAAATTTTGCCAGAGCATTTTATCTCCCTGAATCAAGCATTCCTCTTTACATTGCTCTATATATGAAATCTAAAATAATCTTTATTTTAATCTTGTCTCTCTCACTTGAAATCTTTCAGCGGCTCTCCCTGTCTCAGTGTGACTTTCAAACCCCTACAGCTGACAGCCAAGGTTTTGCGTACTCCTATTTTTCACTGCTTCCTAAGCCAATGCTTTCCAGCGAGACTGACCTATTAATTCCTGATCACTCCCGCAGCCCTGCCTTTGCCTGGACACTACTCAATATTTTTTCTCTAACAAATCATATCCAGTGTTTAAGCCCCTGCTGAAGTTCTAGGTTATCCTTGCAGGTTTCCCTGACTTCCACACCCCAGCACCTACAGACTGTGGTGAACTGTCACACCTCTGGTCTGAATCTCTTTTAGAACTTAATCATATATCACCTCCTGTTTTATGCACATTATCTTCCTTCTCATCTCTCACTGTCACGATTCACAACAACATACTTCTGTGGCTCACACAGTATGTGGCCCTAGATTGGGCACAAAATGAGTATTTTATCTAGAAAGCCAGAGACAAAGATAAGTTTCGACATAACTGAGGATTGAATAATGATAATAGCTAACACATACGTATGTTAGGCACTGATCTAAGTTTATATTAACTCAACCAAATATCACAACAATCCTATGAGATGATAACTATCATAATCTTTGTTACAGTTGATGAATATGGGCCTGCCCAGGCGGTGGTACAGTGAAAGAGCATCAGACTGGGATGCAGAGGACCTAGGTTCAAAACTCTGAGGTCGCTGGGTTGAGCACAGGTTCATCTGGCTTGAGCGCAGTCTCACCAGCTTGAGTGCGGGGCTGTAGGCTTGAGCGCAGGGTCGCTGGTTTGAGCCAAAAGGTTGCTGGATTGAGCAAGGGGTCACTCACTCTGCTGCAGGCCCCATCAAGGCACATATGAGAAAGCAACCAATGAACAACTAAGGAGACTAAGGAGCTGCAATGAGGAACTGATGTTTCTCATCTCTCTCCTTCTTGTCTGTCTGTTCCTATCTGTCCCTCTCTCTGATTCTCTATCTCTGTCACCAAAAAAAAAAAAAAAAAAAAGTCAATACTAATGAATGACATCCTTGGGTTCAAACCCAGTCACTCTGACTCTAGAATCTCTACTCTTAACCACTATGTTGTATCACTACCAGTGAGATGGAGAGGGGCCACATTGTAAAAGAAATGGATCAAAAGTGGGAGAGTGGAGGTTAAGGAATGAAGTGATGGGCTAAAAAGATGAATAAGGAAAGATAATATGGTCAATTACAAGTAAAATACTAGTAAACGGGAAATAATAGTAAGAAGGGTAATGAAGATAAGGGATAGTTGACAAACAAAAGGAAAACCACATCAGTCAAGCTGAGCTGGGGAAGATGTGGGAAGCTCAGGACAACCTCAGTAAAAGGCTGCCTTGTGTGGCAGGATGCAGAGAACAAACGAGGACAGGGAACTCTTACAAGGTGGTGAAGGTGTCCTTGTCGATGCCGGGCTGCAGCACAGGCACGCTGCGGAGCCTCTCCGTTGAGTCAAGAGCCACACAGGACAGCGTCTCATTTCTGCAGGAGCAGAGCTGACACACGCTCCTGGTGGCTTTCTCTTGAATTGGAACTAGTTCAGATGGTTCTGGTTTCAGAGATATGGTACCTTCCATGACCCCAGGCAAGGTTGGCTGCCGACTCTGAACAGAATCCAGATGTAAAAGTGCCACCGCAGGGTGTTCTGGAGGAGCTGTAGTCTGCTGCAGGGTGGTAGGTTGTACAGCCTCCTCCATTGGACGTGGGGTGATGGTGAGCGCCAGGTCCACAGACTCAACCCCGATTTCAGGCGGGGTTGGCTGCTGAGCCTGAGCAGGACCTGGACGGGGAGGTGTCACCACAGGGTGTTCTGGAGGAGCTGTAGTGTGCTGCAGGGTGGTAGGTTGTTCAGCCTCCTCCATAGGACGTGGGGTGATGGTGAGCCCCAGGTCCACAGGCTCAACCCCGATTTCAGGCGGGGTTGGCTGCTGAGCCTGAGCAGGACCTGGATAAGGAGGTGTCACCGCAGGGTGTTCTGGAGGAGCTGTAGTCTGCTGCAGGGTGGTAGGTTGTTCAGCCTCCTCCATTGGACGTGGGGTGATGGTGAGCCCCAGGTCCACAGGCTCAACCCCGATTGCAGGCGGGGTTGGCTGCTGAGCCTGAGCAGGACCTGGATAAGGAGGTGTCACCGCAGGGTGTTCTGGAGGAGCTGTAGTGTGCTGCAGGGTGGTAGGTTGTTCAGCCTCCTCCATAGGACGTGGGGTGATGGTGAGCCCCAGGTCCACAGACTCAACCGCGATTGTAGGTGGGGTTGGCTGCTGAGCCTGAGCAGGCTTTGGATGAAGAAGTGTTGCCTCAGGATGCTCTGGAGACATTGTAGTGTGCTGCAGGGTGGTAGGTTGTTCAGCCTCCTCTATTGGACGTGGGGTGATGATGAGCCCCAGGTCCACAGACTCAACCGCGATTGCAGGCAGGGTTGGCTGCTGAGCCTTAGCAGGCTTTGGATGAAGAAGTGTTGCCTCAGGATGCTCTGGAGACATTGTAGTGTGCTGCAGGGTGGTAGGTTGTACAGCCTCCTCCATTGGACGTGGGGTGATGGTGAGCCCCAGGTCCACAGACTCAACCGCGATTGTAGGTGGGGTTGGCTGCTGAGCCTGAGCAGGCTTTGGATGAAGAAGTGTTGCCTCAGGGATCTCTGGAGACTGAGCAGGACCCTCTTCATTACCTGCAGAAAGCTCTGCACTGGCAAAGTGCACGTGGGGTGTAGTTGAGCCCTTCTTTGGAGGCACTTCTATAGGCTCCTCTTCTTCCTCCTCAGAGGACTCTGTCTGCAGAGCTGAGACTTCCTTTTGGGAGGGAAATTCTACTTCTCCAGCAGTATATGAGGGCTCTTCGGCAAGGTTTTGTTGATCCTGAGGCCAGGGTTCGGTGAGCCCCAGGGTGGTGGTGGTCAACAGGTTAGGGTCCAGGGCCAGCTCCGGAAGCGGATGAGCCTGGACCAGGAGCCACAACAGCTGCCACATAAATAGTAGCCGTGGGGCCCAGAAGCGCATCCCAGACATGACGTTTGGGATACAGAGAGCAATTCGCACAATTGGGACACGGATCGTGACCCAGACAAATAGTTCACAGTATGTGACCTAAGTAAATGAGGTACCAGTACCATGCACTGAGATAAAGTGAATAATTGACACCGGTGTCACAATTGTTCACTGTGTCACAATTGGCAGCTGTGTCATAATTGGCAGTCATGTCACGCATGCATCTCTTAGCAACCAAGCACCCCCTTCTCTGGTCCCAGCCTGTATTTATATAATCTTTACTACTTTTGGGCTGAGATGACTGCAGAATAGCAAACCTTTCTCCTAGACCTAGAATCACTGGGAACCAAGAAGTCCTTTTCCCCTGCAGAGGGCACAGCTAACTCCCACTGGGTCTCCCCTGAGCCCTCACAGTAAGGCCAGATTGGGCCTGCACACCTGGGTGGCCCAGACTCCAGTGGCACAGGGCTGGTGGGACAAGGGGGCTATTAATGGAGGGGTGGAACTGGGGAATGGTGCAGAGCTTTTCAAGGAAGCCACAGGGCCTCCATCCCAGAAACTCAGAAGTGCTGGTCCAGTTCTGGCAATCTGAACTCCTCCTCCAAGCTGAAAACTCAGAGACATTCTTCTTCCCCTTGGCCATACTGCTCCAGGTAGCTGGCCTACAAAATGAACAGCAGGTGGGGTGGTGGGCAGGCAAAATGTTGCCATTTTCTCAAAATTCTCTGTATCCATGTCTGATTCTTAACTCACCACTCTATCAGATAGGGGCTACCACTGAATCAGTGATGATTCCATAACATTTTTAGATGGGGCTTTGGAGGGTAAGCAATTCATTCTGGAAAAGTGGGTCTGAAATCAAGTGAATAACTACTTTACAACGGTACAGAAAAACGTCCCCCTCCCACTTTGACTCAACACAGTCCTTAATCTAGAAAAGTAACAATGCCACTTTTCATAGGTCTACCCCATGTGCACACATGGAAAAGTCACTTAAGGTGGAAAACCAACATGTCACATAGTTTTCTTGAAACACTGTAGGTAGCACCCAATTTGCTTCCTTCAAAGCCCTTTACACATTCTATTTTATTTTACTCCTGTTTATTGTCTGGCCCAACCTCTAGCATATAAACTCCAAGAAGAGAAGGGCTGCATCTAATTCCCAGTGTCTAGCCCATAGCTATGGTTTTTAAATGGAATTGAGTCCAGGATTGGCCTCATGTAGGGATGGACCTCTTATTGTATCAACTTTCTGAAACCTTTAGCATCAATACTGAATCCCTTCCTCACATATTTCACAGGAAGATAGACTTCTTAAAGCCCAAGACAACACCAGAGCTTTTGCTTTCTGTAGTCATCAGAGCATCCACATTTCAAAGTTCCAGCTAAGTATTCTCAGAAGTCCCACACAAGGTAAATTCAAGAACTATTCTATTCCAATTCTGATTTAATTTTGTTAAATTAGTAAATGCTTGATTCCAAGGACAGGAATTCTCTTTCATAGACCTTGGACTCTTCCACAGTCCCTAACTTAGGGTCTTGCATGCAGCTGACAATGCATTTTATTGGCATTCAGTCGGTAACCCCTACTAAAAAAACAAAAACAAACAAACAAAAAAAAGCCCCTCTTAGAATTAAGAGAAGAAAAATACCTTTCAAAACCTACAGAGCAGCTTTAAGGTCAAGTACAAGGGTGAGATGCCTGTTACTACTGTTACTATTCATCATTGTTGGAGTCCTAATCAATTTAATAAGAAAGAAGTTGAACTATTTGAAAGAGACAAAACGTATTTAATTATGAGATGATGCACAACCTAAAAAGCCCAAGAGCACTGACTAAAATTTTATCGCAAGTAGCACAATTTAGTAAGATGGCTAAATCCAAAATCAAGAGCTCAACATTCAAATCTCAATAGCTTTCCTATATATCACAAATAACTAATTAGAAAATGAAAGAAAGAGCCCGTTTACAATATCAATAAAAGTCCATAGAGTAACAAAAAATAAACTTTAAAAGAAATGTCTAAGACCTACATGATGGAAACGTCAAAACTCTTCTGAAGGACACTAGGAAGAATACACAACACGAGATACCGCTTTCCTGGAATGTTGTATAGATGTCGATTCTCCTCTAATTAACCTACAAATGCAATGCAGTCCTATTCAAATTCCAAGACAGTTTGTTAAACAAAAACAGGCCAGCTGATATTTGGTAGACAAATTATTCAAGAAGAGCCATGAAATGTATGAAAAAGTAAGATCAAAGAGCAGGAGCTTACCCTGCCAGATTCCAAAATGTGTTATAAAGGAACTGGAATCACCTAGTGATGCTGCTACCTAGTGGTACAGACACATCTCTGCTCTGCTCATGATGTGTTGATCTTGGTATTTCATTCTTAAAAGACTATTTACCATATTTTTTTAATTCTCAAGAGAGTGGCATGCCTTATATTGCCCCCCCCCTTCCAAATGCTGACAAATCTGACAGAAAGACTAGGACTAGTGGGGCTGGAGTACTCAGGGAAGCTTTATGAGGAAAGATGACCTTGAGCTGACTTTTCAGAGATACATAGGACTTCCATGTGCAGAGCAAAATAAAGGAATTTTAGATGGCCAAAGGCACAAACAAAAGTAGGAACAGGCATGGTGTGGCTAGATTATGGTGACTCCAGCTGCTTTGGCTGGAATCGAGTGCTGGCTTGACCACTGAAAAGGTAAACAAGGTAAATTAGTAGGGTAGAGTCACGACTGTCAGCTTATTAAATCACTCTTTGAATGGTAGCTCTTACATGCTGAGAAAATAAAACATTATGAAATTCAACAAAAGGAACACAAGTCAACTCCAGAAATATTTATATATATAAAAAAATAGAACATGCAAACTGTACAACCACATATTTAAGAATATATATTGCTTCAGTTGCCTATTTGAACATAACATAACAAGCCAAAATTTCAATAGATTAAAACAAACAACTACGTATTGTTTCTTGAGAGTCTTTGGGTCAGAAATATGGGCTGAGCTAGGTCAGGTGGACCATGTGGTATTGCCTAGGTTGCATGGTTGGATGTCTTCAGCTGTTGGCTGGGCTTCTAGAAGCTCCCAGAAGGCCTTGTTCACATTTTTGGAGACCTTGTGCTCCTCTGTGTGGTCTCTCTCCCTCTCTATCTCCGTATTATTTCTTCACCACCCTCTCATAAGTTCCCCCCCTTCCTTCCACCTCTCCATGAGGTCTCTCTCTAGCAGGATATCTGGACTTCCTTTCAGCATGGGTGTCTGGCTTCCAGGAATGAAAACTGAAGCTTCCATGTCCAGAGGCGGATTAAGGTTGGTTTAGGCCCCAGGCACAAAAGGAAATATTGGGCCCCTTATGTTAGAAAAAAAAAGTGTAAAGTTGGGGTTTTGTGGGGCCCTTCAGATGTCAGGGCCCAGGGCACACAGGGTGCACCCACAGTTAAATCCACCTCTGTCCCTGTCTCTTAAAGGCTAGACCCAGAACTAGCATAACTGTCACTTGAAGCACTTTCTATTGGTCAAAGCAAATCACTTGGTCATTCTGGATTCTAGGGGAGGGGAATAGACACTTCCTCTGGAAGGGTGTTGTCACGTGCACATACAGTGAAGGGAGAAGTGATGGCTTCCATCTTTGGAGACTGCCACATATAGGAAACACATCATTTTGGCTGCCTGTGAAGAGTAGAGGAATCGGTGTTGGGAAAGTAATAAAACAAGAGAAAGATCTTGTCAGACCTCAGAGGAAGACTGGGTGTCATAAACCCAGAAATGGACTAACCTAACTTTCTGTGCCTGAGGTACACCACCACCCCAAACCAAAATCACCCAAATAAAGCAGGATTTTGTAAGCAAATCAGAAAAACCCCAGCGAAAAGGTAAGGAGACAATATGGAAACTAAAGAAATAGCCCATGTGTATGTCAAATTTGGTTAATTAAAATGTTGACTTTTGAATAGTTAGAAAGAATAGGATGCAGAGGATGTCTCTTGTTTTCTGTGCTATCTCACCGTGCCAGGAGCGAGGGGTTGTACACAGAAATTTGGGATTACTTCAGTCGAGGTGGGTGGCCAGTGAAACTCAGTCCCTGGATGGCAGTCAGTGAACCGTGACAAGCAGTTGGTAATCTAGTTACTAGGCTCCTGTCTATATCTTGGCACACTAAAACCACATCCTTGCCAAGATTGGGGCTCCGTGACTGTTTTCAAACTTTGATTTGTGGCCCATTCATGGATCAGGAAACTCAATGGAATGCAAGTAGCAAGGTAAACATTGTTTCATGAAACTTTCATGGCAATAGTATATCTACAAATTCACTCATCCATTCATTCATTCAATCACTCGTTTATTTAATAAATACCTGTTGAGCACCTTTTATGTGCCAGGCACTGGGGATTCAAGAGAAAGTAAAGCATACAAATGTGTGTGTGTGTGCACAGCTGCTCACATGTGCATTCTGGGCCACACTGTAGAATGTATCTCTCACTGTGGGTCGCAGTCAAATAGCAAAGCAGCCACCACTGCCCTAGTGGCTTCATAGGAACATCAGGATATCGAATTGTGTGCCTACTTCCTGTGTTTGTCATAGTGTCATCACAAGAAAAGCACATGCTTGAAACTAATATAACATTGTATGTCAATTATACTCCATTAAAAAAAATCCCAGCACAAGGGGTCTAAAAATCAAGGACAAAAAATGTGTTTTCTTCCCCCAAGCTATTGTTACTGTGAGTATAGATGGTTACAAATGTTCCTCAGTTCATGAACCCCAACTTCCCTTGAGGACCGCTCTTTTATGGTATGACATTTTTCCTCTTTATCTTGTTTTGTTTCCCATTTCCCTCCCCTCTGACCCGTCCCCCTGGGAAAGTCACGTAAACCTCCCTGAGGCTCCAAGTTCTCCTCTGTAAAATGGGAACAGCCACCTCCTGGGGTGTTGTGTTGTGGGAGTTACAGGGGACACTGGCTGAGTGAGGACAAAGGTTTGTGTTGCCAGGGCCCCGCAAGGGGCTTATTGGAGTTGAGCTCCTCCTGCCCCAGGATGGCTGCCCTCTGCCACTGTCCTCTCTTCCTCCCTGCACTTCCAGTTCCCCAGGGACCAGGAGGGTGAAGCTTGTTAGCCCAGAGCTGGGAGCCTGTGGCTGAGCCCAGAGGAAGCGGGGGCCTAGGCTCAGATGCCAGATTGAGCAAGACAGAGAGCCGGCCCCTCTGATCCTGGTCAGAGGTATTTAGTGACACTAGCAATTCTGGGAAATTCGGAGGCAGGAAGTGGAAGATGGGAGAATGAGAGGAAACCCTGAACTGTACCCACAAACCCCTGGTCTGGCCTTTCCTTCAAACTGCAGTGAAGAGTGAGGTGACCGTCTTATAGGGGTGAAGGGGACAGAAGACCCTTTCTCTAGGAAAAACAGTCCTGTCCCCAGCCCCCACTATGTTTTGCCTGAATTCCAACTCCATTTCTCCTGTTTACTGTCCAAAGTCCTGAGGTGAGCAGATGCCAGGTTAGAACCACTTGGACATTCAGACACAGGAGCTCCGGGCCTTCACCGGGACCAGGCCCCTCCCCTCCTCTTCCCTCCTGTCTAGCGCCACATGCCCCACTTCCCCTGGCTCCAGCTCCTCCTTAGCCTTGGGGCTGGGGAGCCTGAGGAGCTCCAGAGTAAGCCCTCCACGTTGTTAACAGGTAACCGAGGGTGGGGAGGACGGAGAGGCTGGCAGGCCTGGGGATGTTTGGGATTAAGGGGACCATAGTTCAGGAACAGTGGGGGCTGGATGGGAAGATGAGCATGTGGAGGGATGTTTCTCCTTGGCCATGGCACAGCCTAAGCCAACACCTGAGACGGGAGAGGACCAGGCTGTATTTCACCTCCCCAAACTCACCTCCAACCTCAGACCCAACCCAGGCTGCCGCCTTGACCTACCCTGACCCTACCCCCCATCCCAGTGCCAGCCTCCATCTGAACTAGCATCTCAGCACAGCATCAGCCTTGCACTCGGCCCCAGCCCTGATTGCAGCTTCGGCTCCACCCAGGTCCAGCTGCTGCACTGGACCCAGAATGGCCAAGGACTTTCAAGACATCCAGCATTTAGACTCGGAGGAAAATGACCACCCGCTCGGTAGAGGTGAGGGGCCAGGAGCCCGTGGGTACAATCCCAGGAGAGAAGACGCATTTTGGAAAGGCAGGGGTGCAGTGTTGGGGGCTTCACTTCACCTCGGTCTTGCTCCGGATTGCTCTGTCTCTCTGAGGCCGCTGTCACAGTCACTCCATGAGCAGGGCCTGGGCACCCCATAGGTGTTTAGGTGTGTGGTGCCAACCAACAGCCCTGCTTGCCCCCTGACCTCAGCTTCCTCTCCGTGCTTAGGACTCAGGAAAGGGTATGTGCTCAGCGGGAAGGGAATAAGTGGAAGCTGGAGGTGACTTCCTCCCCTCTTCCTTCCAACCTTCCTTCTGACATGTGCTGTGTGTGTGACATGGCCAGGCCTGTCTGTGCACATTTTGTGTGGGCAAGGACAGCACATTTAGCCAGGAGAGTGGATTTGTATGTGGGAGGGTGTGGGGATGGGTGGGACAATGGACACAGAGATACAGAGATACTGTGGAAAAGTCCCTCTCTCCCCAAGCCCCCACCTGGGTCTTTCTCTAGCAGATCCTGATGGAAGGCCCCGTGTCTGAGAAAAGGTTTTGAGGCAAGAGAGGCCTGAACCATCCTAGCTGAAGGGCAGGAGCCAGGAGAGGGGAGGGCTGTAGGGTGTGTGAGATGTGGGCGCTGGTGATGGAGTGGGGCTCTGTGGAGACAGCACAGGCTGCTGCTCAGAGCTCGGCGAGAGGAATTGGCTAGCCTGGGCTGGGCAGAGAAAGCCCCCTTTCTGAGGCTGGCAGACTGCAGGGGCTGGTGCTATTGCGGGTGAGGGTGGGGTCTGGCAGGGCAGGAGCTGCAGGGGGGACAGGCGTT
Organism: Saccopteryx leptura; assembly: GCF_036850995.1. NCBI lineage: Eukaryota > Metazoa > Chordata > Mammalia > Chiroptera > Emballonuridae > Saccopteryx > Saccopteryx leptura. Next base: position 328,537,607 of record NC_089504.1, read on the forward strand.
CTCACGAAGGCTTCTCCTTTCCTTGGGGTGATGGGCTGGCAGGACTTCCTTCCGGGCAGTAGGCTGCCCAGGGCAGGGGCCACATCTGTCTCACTCCCCTGGTGAGATATACGTGATGTCTGGCATGTAGTGAACACTCAGAAATGCTTTTGGATGATGTTGGATCTTCTGAGGGTGAGACAGTTCAGAGTTGAAGCAGGAGGCTTGGCGAGAATCCAGAGGTTTTGGGTTTCGTGGGAGGAGAAGCTCACCCCAAAGGCCTGATGGATGACGCCACGGGGCACCTCTGAGGTGCTACCACCATCAGCGCATTCTCTCCAGCAGCCTCTGTGGCCTTCAGGTGAGCTGACATCTACCACCTGCCCACCCACAACCATCTTCCACTCATCCATGCCTCTTATATGCCCATGGCTTTCAGTAAATTTGAAACATTTTGCTCATTATCTGCCTTGTCCTTCTCCTTTTTCAAGGACTCCAATTCTGCATCTATTAGTTGTCCTACAGTTCACTGATGCTATTTCCATTATTTTTTTAATTTTACATTGATTTGAGAGAGAGAGGAAGGGAGAGAAAGAGAGGAACAGAGAGAGAGAAGCATCAACTTGTTGTTCCATTTAGTTGTGCATCCATTGATTGCTTCTCCTACGTGCCTTGACCGGAGGACCGAACCCACGACCTCAGTGTGCCAGTAGGATGTTTTCTCCCCTGAGCCGCCAGACCAGGGCCACTATTTCCATTAGAAACATTTTTTTCTCTTGGTTTTTCTTTTTTATATAGTTACTATTGCTATGTCTTTAAGTTTATAACCTTTCCTAATGTATATCTAATCTTCCATTCATTGTACCCAGTATATTTTTTATTTCAGACATTGTAGTTTTCATGTCTAGAAGTTCAATTTGGGACTTTGAAATATCCTCCTTGAGATTCTACTTAACTTTTTGAGCATATGGAATACAGGTATAATGGCTGTTTTACTGTCTTATCTGCTAATTCTAAGGTCTGTATCACTTCTGGATCAGTTTTGATAGATTTATTAACCTCCTTGTTATACAATGTGTTTTCTTGCTTCTTTGTACATCTGGTCAATGTTGTTGGATGCCAGGCATTGTGAATTTTACCTTGTGTGCTGGGTGTATTTGTATTCCCCTAAAAACTCTTGAACTTTCTTCTGGTATGTAGTTAAGTTACTTGGAGTCACTTTGGTCCTTTTTGGTGTTGTTTTTATAACCTGTTAGGCAGGTCTGAAGCGCTACTGTGGCAAGGGCTTTTGGTCCCCACACCCATGCTTGGTGGGTTGTGTTGGTAGGAATAGGCACTATTTCTGGCCCTGGATGAGTGTCAAACATGTCCTAATCCTTTCAGATTGTTTTTCTGGGTATCTGTCATTTTCTTTACCTGCACACACTGCTCAGTGCTGAGTGCTTGAAGGGAACCCTCCACAGATTGCTGGGTTTCTCTGTGCAGCTCTCCTCTGATACTTAATCCTTTTAGGTCTAGTGACCTTGGTCTCCTTAGACTCTTGGCCCCATCTCCTCAACTGGGAGCATGTGCTGGGCTCTGCTTGGATCGCCCCTCCCTGCCCCGTGGCCTGAACGCTTTCTCCCAGCACTGGGCTGGGACAATCATAGGGCTCATCTTGTTAGTGTCCTGTCTCTCAGGGATCAATTGTCCTGTTTCCTGAACTCGTGTCTTGAAGATGTTTGTTTCTTATAGGTATCTGTTTTTTGTTTTGGTTGTGTCTGGGAGGAGGGCAAATCTAGTCCTTATTATTCCATGTTGTGCAGACCTTTTACCTACAAGCTTGCCTAAACAGCACTTTACATGTTTTAACTCATTTCATTCTCAGAAAAACCAGATCACACAACTACTCTTTTTTTTTTTCTTCTTCATTTTTCTGAAGCTGGAAACAGGGAGAGACAGTCAGACAGACTCCCGCATGCGCCCGACCAGGATCCACCCGGCACGCCCACCATGGGGCGACGCTCTGCCCACCAGGGGGCGACGCTCTGCCCATCCTGGGTGTCGCCATGCTGCAACCAGAGCCACTCTAGCGCCTGGGGCAGAGGCCACAGAGCCATCCCCAGCGCCCGGGCCATCTTTGCTCCAATGGAGCCTCGGCTGCGGGAGGGGAAGAGAGAGACAGAGAGGAAAGCGCGGCGGAGGGGTGGAGAAGCAAATGGGCGCTTCTCCTGTGTGCCTTGGCCGGGAATCGAACCCGGGTCCTCCGCACGCTAGGCTGATGCTCTACTGCTGAGCCAACCGGCCAGGGCTACAACTACTCTTCTTACCCACATTTTTTCTCTATTATGGTAAAAACACAATATGGAATCTAGAGGGGTTCGGAGGAGGCGCAAGGCCCAGCCCGCCGAGCCCGGAACCGGGAGGGAGGCCGGCGGTGGCATGAGGCAGGCGGCGCGGCGTCCGTGAGCGAGCGGCGGGCCGAGCAGAGGCCGGGCGCCCCTCCCCGCTGCCAGGCCGAGATTTGCGGCCCACTGCGCCCCCGCCCACCTGCCGCCCTCGCCGTCCTGCCCTTTGCAGCTTGCCTCTTGCCCTCGTCAGAGCTGTGGCCGGCCCGCCCAAGGCTGCGGAGAGCGAGGCGCAGTCCGTTGGCCCGCGAGGGTGCGGCCTGCTGGAGTCTTTGAGGCCAGCAAGGACGACTGGGAAGGGGAGTGGCTGGGATGGCGCATACTCGGCCCCGCGAATACAAGGCGGGCGACCTGGTGTTCGTGAAGAAGAAGGGCTACACGCACTGGCCGGCCCGGATTGATGAACTCCCCAAGGGAGCAGTGAAGCCTCCAGCAAACAAATACCCCATCTTCTTTTTTGGCACCCAGGAAAATGCATTTCTAGGTCCTAAAGACCTTTCTCCATATAAGGAATACAAAGACAAGTTTGGAAAGTCAAACAAACGAAAAGGATTTAATGAAGGATTGTGGGAAATAGATAATAACCCAGGAGTAAAGTTCACTGGACACCAGGCAATTCAGCAACAGAGCTCATCAGAAACTGAGGGAGAAGGCGGGAAAACTGCTGATGGGAGCAGCAAGGAGGAAGGTGATCAAGTTGAAGAATATGGAAAAGGCAGTAGCCGTGGCCACCATCAGAGTCGCCTGGCCCATGCAGGTTTAGGTTTGCATTTAATTCCAGGCGATTGTAGAGAAACAACAGAGCCAAGAGCTGGTGGTCCATTTTCCTTTATTCCTGCTCGCAACCCGGCAGTGAGAAAATACGCACAGCGGGAAAACACTTTCCTTTCCATTAAGGGCTCCCAAAGCCAATGACTTTCTCCAGTTTTTGCTAGAATCAAAGGCTTCACTCAGTCCCTGATGCATGCCTCCATTTTGGCTGGCTCTTCCATGCGGCCTCTCTGCCCTCATACAACATGGGCTCCTCTCCACAAAAATGGGGTATTTCCTCTCCCCAAAATGGCCTCTTAGCTCCTCCTTTTAAAACATATTCGCAGGACAATCCCCTCTTCCAGTACAAATTAGTATAACCAAGCCCCTTCCCAAGCATGAAAGCAATTAGCTGTATCACCTGAGAGCAGCATCACTTGAGCAATGGCCATCTTTAACAAGAGTGAGAAAAAAACAGAAAATACAGATATTACAACTAATTTGCCCAATACATAGTAAGGACTCAGTAAATATTACCTGCCACGGACCACTACGACTAGTCACTGTCCAGGCTCTGAGTGAAAACCATTTGGAAAGAAGAAACAAACTCAGAGTAAAAGGATGGGATCCGGAGGTCTCTTTGGAATGCAGGTAGCTTGCAAGAGCGAGTCTCCATCCCAAACCGCTCTATTTATTGGGCAGAGTAAAATCATTAGCAAATCAAAGATATCTCTGAAACAGAGTCACATTTCCAAGGTAACCCAAGAATTCTCCCAAGTGCAGAAAACCCTCTACCCTGCATAACTGAAATCAACCAACATCAAACCAAACAAAGGGTGAGAGGAAGGGCATGTAAATTGCCTCTAGCAACTTAAACAAGTAGGGATGGGACCAGCAGAAACACTCCAGTATCACAGCTAACAGGGAGGTGTGGGGAAAAATTAAACCTTTAGCAACTTAAGCTAGCAAGTGAGGTGGGGGGTTGGGCAGACTGTCAGCTTGCTGCCAGTCCCCACACCGCTATCCCCCAAAAATCTAAACTGCAAGGACCCTGTCAGCTTGAAGTCTCCAACAGTTACCATTAATCTCTTCTGTTTCCAAAAAGCAAAACAAAAATACCCCACCTATTCTAACAGGTTGATTCTTCCCCTTGAACTTCAGTGTTTGGGGTTGTGGGCTGGTGGCAGCAGTGGGCAGGTGAGACCTGGAGGGGCTTTGAGGAACCCAGTACCCATAGCTGGTGGGTCACCGGGGCTCCTGCCCCCTCTGTTCCTTCCTCCCAACTGACTGCCACTCCTGTGGCTAGTACACAACAAGCAGGAGCTCTCAGTGCCTCTACTATGTTCTACATCCAGGTCCTTTCTTTTTAAATTCATCCTGTCTTGCATTGTCTTCTGACCTGCTCCTCATTACCTGCTCACCTGGCTCCTGCCCCTTTGCCGAGTCCTGGCCGTAATCTCCCACTTCTTAGGATCAGTGGCTGCTCCGCTATGAACCCTGGAGTTCTGCCAGACATCTGCTTCCGGCCTCTCCCGTAGGTTAAAAAAATAAAGCGGGCCTGATCTAGCCCCCCAGAGTTTGCATTCCAGAGGTTTCCTCCCGCCTTCAGGAAGAGTGTGGACTCACCTGCTCCTGTCTGGAGTTGATGACAACCAGATGCGCGTTCTCCAGCTGGCAGTACTTCTCAGCCTCGGGCCAGGTCAGTCCAGAGCGAGAGAACCAGTAGCAGCTGCCTTCAGGCTCCAGCCAGTTAACGGGGCAGCATTCTGTGCCTGTGGGGAGGGGAGTGGGCAGGGGGAGATGAGATCCTGCTGGGGGGGCAGGCACACTGGGAACGGAGACCCCCACTGTCCCTACCATTGCTTCGCAGGAAGGCCATCTGACAAGCCAGGATGCGCAGATCAGCTGGGAAGTGCTTCAGGTGGAAGAGCAAGGTGGCATGATCTAGGGGACAGAGTGACAGACAGTGATGTGGGTAGTGTGGGCACCATACCTACTAAGACCCCGCACAGGACTCCAGCCTTTGGGAAAATTCAACACACATTCACACACCACACATACATTCACACATACCACTCTCACGCACATACACTCTCACATGTCCACTCATGGGAGGGGCTCAGACCTGCTTTCAGGTCCTCCTGTTTCTCCAGCCTGGCTTCCAGAGATGTCACGCTGTCACGTATGCTGCCTCCTGAAAAAGAGAAAAGCTAAACTGTTTTCCTTCTATTCTGCCTCCTAACACCCTCCATCGTCACCCACTGGAGCACCAGTCTAAGCTCAGATCTCCGTCAGGGTGCTGGAGGAGAAGTTGTTGAAAGATTCTTTTAGGGTCCAAAACTCCACTTACATCTGTGTTTCTTGTCAGGAGGGAGAGCGCACAGGACGGAGTGGAGGGGTCTGTGCCCATGTGACAGCCCCGTCACGATCATGGCACTGTCTCCCTCACCACCCCCACCCTGCCCCATACTCGCTCAGCACTGCACCTCACTGCCTCCATCTCTTCCCGTCAGAGCTCTCACGCCCCCAGCACTGCCCATATCTCTGCTTCCCCATCAGGGCTTCATCTCCACTGGCCCCTGTGACCCTCACTTTGGGACCCAATCACACAGATGGCCATCAGCAGCAGGACGCTGAAGCCCAGGACCAGAAGACTGAGCTAGAGCCTGGAGCAGAGACTCTGCTGCCGACGGGGCTGGGAAGGAGGCGTCCCTGCAAGAGAAGCGGTGTCAGGAGGAGGGCTGGCGACAGCCAACCTAAGGGAAGCAGGGGAACAGAAGTCTGAGGAAGTACAGCCCAGGGGGTGGAGGGAAGTACTTGGGGAGGGATTGGGGAGTCAATGGGCTGTGACCCCAGCATTTAAGCACTACATACACACTTATTTGCACAAGTGCACCCATGTTTACACATGGAAATATGCACACATGCCTACACAGGTATATGCAATACATCTGCACACAGCATTGCTATTCACATCATCTGTGTGTAAAGTCCCAATCTTGGGGGACCTAGAGGACAGGCCCTGTGTTCTTCTTAAAATCCATGCCTGGGCCCCTCGGACAAGTACAAAACTGGACCCCCTACCCCGATTCCACTGGGATATTTAAGTCCAGGGCATTTCAGCCCAGACCACTCCCCAAGGGCTGCCCTCCAAGCTCATCCTCTCATCTCCCACATCTCTCTGCCCTTCCACCTCAGAAACCCTTGTTCCACTATAAACTCCCTCCCCTTAGACCTCAGTCACCTCACAGAGACCTCTCCTGACCCTTGTTCAAGCTGAATCCTGAACACACACACACACACACACACACAATTTTCCATTTCACTCCCACACTCATTAGTACATACACACTCACCTCCGCCAGCACTGCCAGCATCTCCTTTCATCAGGGCTCCACCCCTGCTGGCCCTTGTGACCCCCACATTGTGACTTAATGACACAGATGGCCAAGAAAAGCAAACAATTTCATTAACACACATCCTCACACACATATCAACATGCACATTCTCACACACAGTCTCACATCTTATAGCACACATTCACATATCTCCTCACACATATACACACATTGACACACACATCCCCACATGCACACATGTGCCCACATCTTCATATGTGCAGCCCTGGCTCCACCCCTCCTGATCCGTCCCTGGGCCTGGAGCAGTGTCTGTCCTCCCAGGCCCAGGCTGCTGCCTTTGCACCATCCTCTTCTAGCAAAACGCTTTCTCCCCTGTGCTTCAGACCCTGCCCTTCCCTCTCTTCTCGCAGCCATCACACCCAGGGGTCCTCACATCTTGGGAATGCTCAGTCAGGGGCCCAGAATCTTTCTCTCCAGTCCATCAGTTACCATCAACCTGAGCTGACACTGTCCCTGTGAGTGACCACCCAGAACTCTTGGCCATTTTACACCAATGACTATCACCTTCCTCCACTCCAGCCACACCCAGGACCCCATCTTGACCCAGAAAGGCCATGTTTCTGACACTTCCACCATCTGTTCCCCACTCGGAACACTGCCTCCCCTCTGCCTCTCCCCACCATGTCGACTGTGATCGCCCGTGCGTCTGTCCATCTAGAAGCTCTCACTAAGCACAGTTCTCCCCACCCGCTGGGACCCTATGGCTGAGCTGACTGCTCTCTCCAATACTGTCCACTTAGTGGCCCTTGTCCTGCTTCTCAGCCTGACCTATGACCCATAAACCCTCAACTCTGGGTCAGCTCAGCAACCTGTCTCTGCGCCTCTGCCCTGAAACCAGACCGCCCATGGCTGAGTCTTAACTCTGCCACCCACTAGCTCTGAGATCATAGGTAGGTCATTCAACCCTCTGGTGCCTCAGTTTTCATGTCCCCTTTAAAGTACTCAGTCTCATAGAAACAGAGAGTAGGCTGGTGATTGCCAGGGACTGGAGGACAGGAAATTGGGAGTTGCTTTTCAATGGGTGTAAAGTTACAATTATGCAAGAGATCTAGAGACGGGCTGTACAACACTGTGCTTATAGTTAACCAAGCAGTATTATGCACTTTAAACTTTGTTAAAGTGTAGATCCCATATTATTATTATTATTATTTTTTTAAAGGCTAAAATGTCTTTTTTTCCGTTCTCTAAACACAGAGAGGAATGTGGATAATGTACATACAAACTGGGGTTCTGTCAATGACAACAGGGACCATGTTGGTTCATATAAAATCCAAGAGTGTCAGACAACCAAATGCACGACCATTTGTGGTCTCTCTGAATATGCGGCGTTTGCTCAGGTGGTTAGGTCCTTCCCTGGTTTTCTGCAAGTCTGAAGTTGTGTTTCTTGTGTCATTGCTGGCATCTCCACCCTCTGAGCTGCTTTTGTTTCCCTCTTCTTTGCAGTCCTTGTCATCTTCATCTCCTGGGGATTTTCTGAATTGTTTAGAGGGTTTCTTTGAAGTGTAGGACTTTTTCCTCTTCGAGCCAGCCTTTTCATTCTTCCTTTTGCCTTTTCCAGCCCCCCCGCCCCCGCCAAAACCAGTCGCCCCTCCGCCGCCCCCGCCCCCCCCACCAGCACCAGCCGCCCGCCAACACCAGCCGCCCCTCCGCCGCCGCTGCCCCCCCCACCAGCACCAGCTGCTCCGCCAACACCAGCCGCCCCCCCCAGCACCAGACGCCCCGCCACCTCAGCACCAGCCGCCCCTCCACCGCCGCCCCCCACCAGCACCAGCCGCCCTGCCAACACCAGCCGCCCCGCCGCCGCAACTGCACCAGCAGCCCCGCCAACACCAGCCGCCCCTCCGCCGCCCCCCCCACCAGCACCAGCCGCCGCCGCAACAGCACCAGCCGCCCCTCCGCCGCCCCCCCACCAGCACCAGCCGCCGCCGCCGCCGCAACTGCACCAGCCGCACCGCCGCCGCCCCCCTACCAACACCTACCGCCCCGTCAACACCAGCCGCCCCGCCGCCGCCTCAACAGCACCAGCTGCCGCTCCGCCGCCCCGCCGCCGCCGCCGCAACAGCAGCACGAGCACCTGCCGCCCCGCCGCCGCCGCCCCACCAGCACCAGCCGCCCCGCCGCCGCCGCAACAGCACCAGCCGCCCCGCCAACACCAGCCGCCCCCCCACCAGCACCAGACGCCCCACCACCGACGCAGCAGCAGCACGAGCACCTGTCGCCTCGCCACAGCCGCCTCAGCACCAGCCGCCCCTCCGCCGCCGCAGCCACCGCCGCCGCCACCACCAGCACCAGCTGCACCGCCGCCGCCCCCCCACCAGCACCAACTGCCCCGCCAACAGCAGCCGCCCCGCCGCCGCCCCCCCATCAGCACCAACCGCCCCGCCAACAGCAGCCGCCCAGCCGCCGCCGCAACAGCACCAGCCGCCCCTCCGCCACCGCAGACGCCGCAGCCCCCCACCAGCACCAACCACCCCAACACCAGCCGCCCCGTCGCCGCCGCCGCCCCCCCAGCACCAGCCGCCCCGCCGCCGCCGCCCCGCCACCGACGCAGCAGCAGCACGAGCACCTGTCGACTCGCCGCCTCAGCACCAGCCGCTCCGCCGCCGCCGCAACAGCACTAGCCGCCCCGCCAACACCAGCCGCCCCACTGCCGCCGCCGCCGCAACAGCACCAGCCGCCCCGCCACCGACGCAGCAGCAGCACGAGCACCTGTCGTCTCGCCACCGCCGCCTCAGCACCAGCACGAGCACCTGTCGCCTCGCCGCCACCGCCTCAGGACCTGCCGCCCCGCCGCCGCTGCCCGGAGCCCGGCGCGCTGAATGCACACTAATAGGGATGCCAAAGGAAAAATATTCTCCAGATCCTCGCAAAATTTATACCATCATGTCAGCAGAGGAGGTAGCCAATGGGAAGACATCTCACTGGGCAGAATTAGAAATCTCGGGCAATCCTTTATCCCACGATATTATGAGTTTATACCAGGACCCAGATGGAATTTGAAAGCTACTGAACTTCATGCTTGAAATCCTGCAGTTCATCTACAGTAGTTTCCACCGAGGCCATGGATTACATTAAAAGAACGAGACCAGATTCTGCCACCAGGTAAGTAGTTTTTTTTTCTTCCTTGACTATTTTCAGAAATACTTGAATGCCATTTGGGTATTGTGATGTAATGAACAGTCTTTCATTTTACCTCCCCTGGATAGGTGGCTGTAAAAATACTAATGGATAGACTTTTTAAAAATCCACACTCATGCTTATGTACAGGACTTGCCCATCTTTCACAATGATGCAACTCTTGGTTTAAAATGATTCTTTGTACTGCAGCCTTCCAGGTATCATCTTCACACAGGGTATTGAGAAATGTAAGAAAAACAATAATGAATTTTTTTCTGAAAGTTTTAACCTACTTAGGCATTTTTCATATTTTTCGCTCCATAAGACGCATTCCCCCCATCCCAAAAGTGGAGGGAAAATGCCCGTGTGTCTTATGGAGCGAAATATATGGTATTTTATTAAATATTTTAACACATCATTTGGTTCAAAATATTTTTTTTCTTATTTTCCTCCTTAAAACCCTAGGTGTGTCTTATAGTCAGGTAAGTCTTATGGAGCGAAAAATACAGTAATCTTGTTTGAGCAAGTAGACTAATAACACTTGTGAAAGAATAATTTAGACTGAGTTTATATTTGCTATACTGGAAACAAAATATGATGTCGGACCAGTGGTGTGGAAATTGTACAGGGTGAGCATTTGAGAAAATTAAGTATATGGTTTAGTACTTCTACAACTGCATTAATATAGGAAATACAAACTTTTATCTCTGTAGAGATTAATTAGTATTTGACATCATTTATAGGGCCTTCTACTGGTTACTAGACATTTTATGATTGGTAATTCTACTTAAAATAAGGTGTTATGAATTGCTATTTCTCCAGTTGCCTTCTTTTTAATCAAAAGAGTAATAGTTTTCATGGCACCTAATTTCATTATAAAATTAACAAAAATTTTACTCTTGTATATGAAGATTAAACCAATAACTGAACACTTACACTTGAATAATTTTTAACAGGTAAATTACAGAGTTTATTTTGTACTTTTTAAGCCCTTCTATTATTTTTGGTTTGTTTGTTATGAAGAGGTTTCATAAAAAAATGATTTGCTTTGGTATTGGGAAATATGGGCCGTATAACATCTTCATAGTCCTATTTGCATTTTATTAACACTAAGAAATATTATTATACACAATACATTTCTGTGTTCCAGAATTAATAATTTTGAAAACACCACACTCTAGAGCTACAATATCACCTGTCCTAAGAGGCACTGTGTTAATGTTATCACAAATAACATTTCTATTACCAGGAGATACATTAATGAGCTGAAAAAAAGACCCAAGGTTATCTACACAGCCTTAAGTTAGGTGGATTAATTTTACCTCTAGCCTTCCTTAATGTGCAATTAATTTTTCCTTTTTGGTATTTAAAACACATTTTCTAGTTATGCAAAGCAATCCCTTTTCAAGCACAAGTGAGCATAATCTTGAAGAAAAGCATTCTTAATATTGCGTCCCTACATTTACATTAAGAAAAGAAACAACAGAAACAAGTTTTCGTTAGTTGTTGAGTTCTCAGAGTCATGTGTTTTTGGGTTTTCCTTATTGAAAAACTAGTATGAATTTTGCTTGAGATATATGGTGCTTCCCTGAGTAGAATCTGAGTGCTAATAAACAATATACTAAAAGTGCCTTAAAAAAAAATAATTCGTGGAAGTAAAGTTCAAAAATATGTGCCCATGTAAGAAACTGACCATGCTGGCCTTATATGTTAGTGAGTGAGACAACTGGTCACAATCTGGCAGAATTTGGTTCATAATAAAAACAAAGTTTTAACAGTCAGATCAGACTTACTGCCCTAGCTCACACACAGTGAACTGAGAGTTAAAGAGGGGTGAAATCAAATGTAGGGTGGGCCAAACTGAAAAGACTGACAGTATCTTAAAATAGAAGCTGCACATGATTTAGACTCTCAGCTCTGCCATTTCTTGCTGTGTGTCCTTTGCGAGATCACTCACCCTCTCTATGCCTCATTTTCCCCACCTGGAAAGTAAGCTCAGTGATATTCACATCACAGGGTTGTGGCAATGGCGAAAGGAGAGAATGTTAACGAAAGTACTGGTGCCTCCCACCTATCTCACTTAAACAGTGAGCTCACCTTAGCGCACCTGAGGCTTCAGCTAGTGACTGCACAGCTCCCACAAGCTGCGCATCCCAACCTTGGCTTTCCTCATCTTTCTCTCTGCCTCAGGTATCTTACAGTGTGCACTTCCCTCTCATTCTCATTATTAAATGATCTTGTGTTTGCTAAACAGTCATGGGAAGAAAATGAACAAGCATTGCTGGAAAGTGTAAGTGCAGGGAGGGAGCGTGAAATGCCGATTCAGGCTGTGTGATTTACCCATCATCACACTAGGCATATTTTGGTGTCTTATGGCAGCCTCCAAACAGCTGCACAATTTGGGGAGCCTTGACACCCTACCTCCTCGGCACCCTATCATGAGTTATCGATGAAGAGCCACAGCCTCGGGCTCCCAACCTAGTGTGTGCAGCATCATAGGAATGCAGGCTGGAATGGCACCTCAGCTAAGTGCCCTTGGCCAGCACAGGACGGGGGGGGGACCTTACCAAACCTTACGTCTTGGTCATCCATATTAATGAAATAGGAATAGGAAAAGTACTTCCTTGGTAAGTAACTAATATTAATATCTGCTATGGGCTTGAAGTTCAGTGCCCCATCTCCCAAATTCAAATGTTGAAATCCTAACTCCAGTCTGATAGTAATAAGAGGTGGGGCATTTGGAGGTGATTGATCATGAGGATAGAGCCCTCATGAGTGGGATTAATAACCTTATAAAAGAGACCCCAGGAGAAGATGGCCGTCTATAAGACAGGAAACAGGTCCTCATCAGACACCCAGTTTGCTCCTCCTTGGTCTTGGACTTCCCTACCTCCAGAACTGTGAGAAAGAACTGTTTGTTGTTTAAGCCTCCCAGTCTATAGTATTTTTATTATAGCAGCCGAAACTAAGACAATATTAATATCAGCACTAGTAGTATCTTAGCTTTCTGGTCTTGGGAAGTTCAGACAGATCAGATTCTACCGGTTACAGACAAGAGAAACCACTCAACCAAGGTCAAGTAAAAGAGAATAGTGAAGAGATAGAACAGAATATCAAGAAAATGGAGTACAGGAAGTACAGCCAAGCTTCACAGGAACTAGAAAGCCATCTCCCCTCCCCCCCACATGTGTGCACACACAGAGAGAGAGAGAGAGAGAGAGAGAGAGAGTTTTTCCATCATTGTTTCTCTCTCTCCATTTGCTCCATTCTCTGAGCTTCCTGGCCAGGGCCCAGGCACTGCATTTCTTCGTCATATTCTAGAAAAAAGATGACCAGATTTTGGCCAGATTATGGTTGATTCTTTGGGGGTAATATATGGCACTACTTGGTCTAATTGTCAAGTGTAGGTCACAGGGTACTAGGATCACTCTGTCTATGGCATGTGGGTAAGGTCCATTGAGCTAGAAGAAGATCTACCATAAGTAAAAATTTCAGATCACAAATTTTACTTGAAATAAGACTGCTAATTTAATTTTCATAAAAAAAATCTTTTTATATTACATTATTTACTTCTCCATGTTTTCTTTTTAGTTTTTTTAAATTAAATTTAATGCAGTGGCATTGATAAATCAGGGTACATATGCTGAGAAAAAACATCTCCAGATTATTTTGACATTTGATTATGCTGTATACCCTTCACTCAAAGTCAAATTGTATTCCGTCACCACTTACCTGGTTTTCTTGGTGCCTCTCCCCTCCCCCACCCCCTCTCTCCTTCCTTGCCCCATCCCTCCTCACCCCCCACCCCCACCCCCGTTACCATCACATTCTTGTCCATCTCTCTGAGTCTCATTTTTATGTCTCATCTATGTATGGATTCATATAGTTCTTAGTTTTTTCTAATTTAGTTATTTCACTCCGTATAATGTTACCAAGGTCCATGCATGTTATTGTAAATGATCCAATGTCATCATTTCTTATGGCTGAGTAGTATTCCATAATATATATGTACCAAAGCTTTTTTTGTTTTTCTTTTGTTTGTATTTTTCTGAAGTTGGAAACAAGGAGGCAGTCAGACTCCTGCATGCACCCGACCGAGATCCACCCGCCATGCCCACCAGGGGGTGATGCTCTGCCCATCTAGGGTGTTGCACTGTCCTGACCAGAGCCATTCTAGCGCCTGAGGCAGAGGCCATGGAGCCATCCTCAGCGCCCGGGCCAACTTTGCTCCAATAGGACCTCGGCTGCGGGAGGGGAAGAGAGAAACAGAGAGGAAGGAGAGGGGGAGAGGGGAAGGGGTGGAGAAGCAGATGGGCGCCTCTCCTGCGTGCCCTGGCCAGGAATCGAACTTGGGACTCCTGCGCTCCAGGCTGACGCTCTACCACTGAGCCAACAGGCCAAGGCCTGTACCAAAGCTTTTTAATCCACTCGTCCTCTGACGGACACTTGGGCTGTTTCCGGATCTTCGCTATTGTGAACAATGCTGCCACAAACATGGGGGTGCATTTCTCCTTTTGGAGCAGTTCTATGGTGTTCTTGGGGTATATTCCTAAAAGTGGGATAGCTGGGTCAAAAGGCAGTTCGATTTTCAGTTTTTCAAGGAATCTCCATACTCTTTTCCACAGTGGCTGCACCAGTCTGCATTCCCACCAGCAGTGCAGGAGGGTACCCTTTTCTCCACATTCTCGCCAGTACTTATTCTGTGTTGTTTTGTTGATGAGCGCCATTCTGGCTGGTGTGAGGTGATATCTCATTGTGGTTTTAATTTGCATTTCTCTAATGATTAGTGATGTTGAGCATTTTTTCATATGCCTATTGGCCATCTGTATGTCCTCTATGGAGAAGTGTCTATTCATTTCTTTTTTCCATTTTTTGATTGGATTGTTTGTCTTCCTGGTGTTGAGATTTACAAGTTCTTTATAAATTTTGGTTATTAACCCCTTATCAAACGTATTGTCAAATATGTTCTCTCATTGTGTAGTTTGTCTTTTTATTCTGTTCTTATTGTCTTTAGCTGTGCAAAAGCTTTTTAGTTTGATATAGTCCCATTTGTTTATCCTGTCTTTAATTTCACTTGCCCATGGAGATAAATCAGCAAGTATATTGCTCCGAGAGATTTTGGAGAGCTTCCTGCCTATGTTTTCTTCTAAGATGCTTATGGTTTCACGGCCTACATTTAAGTCTTTTATCCATTTTGAGTTTATTTTTGTGAGTGGTGTAAGCTGGTGATCTAGTTTCAGTTTTTTGCATGTAGCTGTCCAATTTTCCCAACACCATTTGTTAAAGAGGCTGTCTTTACTCCATTGTATTTCCTTACCTCCTTTGTCAAATATCAGTTGTCCATGGAGCTTTGGGTTTATTTCTGGGTTCTCTGTTCAGTTCCATTGATCTATATGCCTGTTCTTATGCTAGTACCCGGCTGTTTTGAGTACAATGGCCTTGTAGTATAACTTGATATCAGGAAGTGTGATACCTCCCAATTTATTCTTCTTTTTTTAAGATTGCTGAGGCTATTCGTCTTCTTTTTGGTTCCATATAAATTTTTGGAATATGTGATCTATATCTTTTGCCGGGGTCCAGCCCCGGGGGGGATCCAGGGGTCCCACAGGAGGAGACGGCGTCGGCGAAATCGAGTGAGAGAGCCGAATTCTTTTCTTTCTCTTTATTCTCTTGTTAGCATTTACTGCCAGGCATCTCTCTCAAATGCTAGTACAGCTCCTTTTTTATACACACACACTAAGTTACAATTACATGGTATTAATCATTGCTTCTGTTTCACTATGTTTACATGTTTCCAGATAACAGTTAATTTATATCTATAAACTACAAATCAGGTGGCAAATTATTCAAAGTACAATTAAAAAATAACTTGAATAGCGATAACATCGGTAAAAGCTTTTAAGGGATTAGTACTAACTAATAACTCAACTTTACTGTTGTTGGGAGTCAAGGGGCAGAGAGAGATTAACAGACAAAATCATTAAGGACTAGCAAAGGACCACCGCTTGCTCAGGCAAATGGCCTTGAGTTTATGCAGTGTCCTAACTTTCCTCACAAGACTTCAAAAGGCTTGCTTATTAAGAAATTGTCATAACATCAAGAGTAACTTTTGCTTAAAGATATATAGAGTGCACCTGCAAGATAGCTAGTAGCAACATAATATCAGAAGGCATTAATTGCTATTGCTTCTATGGATTCTTCCATATTCCTCTTTATTATCTGAACGAAAAACCTTGGGAAAGTATATAAATCTCATGAGAATGTCTCACTGAGAAAGCCCAGCACTGCCTTCAGTCATAAAACAATTCTCTTAGCAAAACATTCTTTTCTTGCTGACTGCATTCCCATCCCAGGCCATGCAACAGGCCATTCCATAACACCTTACCTAAGATTCTATTGTCTAGTTAAACTTTATTTATTTACTATATTCATACACTAGCTAAGTTCTAGCTATATTCTTTCTAACATGATTAATAAGAAGAAATTCTCCTACAAACTTAACCCTTTACGAGGGATATCATAGCCAGCCTCTTATGTTTATGAGCCCAGATCAAGGGGCTTACAGGCTTTTCTGTGGAACTTACACCTTCTGTCTCATTTCCAAAGAAATTACTACAAATCTACAGGGAAAGTACGGTACTATTATCCCTGTGCCACAAATAATAGCACACACCCAGAAAAAGGGGGGATATAAGGCCAGATTAATTCAAAAGATTAAAGGGGGAAGTATCGTGCCTTCCCTTGCGGTGACTTTGTCAACCCGCAGCTGTTGGTCTTACTGCGGTGACTCTATCTTCTTTTGCTGTGACTTTGTCAACCAGCAGTTGTGGATCTTCTTCTGCTGTGACCTGTGACCTAGTTAGCCAGCATTAGTGGATCGGCTCCCGACAATCTTTGAAGTATGTCATTGGTATTTTATTTGGTATTGCATTGAATTTATAGATTGCCTTGGGTAATATAGACATTTTAATGATGTTTATTCTTCCTAACAATGAGCACGGTATATGCTTCCAGTTGTTTGTATCTTCCTTGATTTCTTTTATCAATGCTTTGTAATTTTCCGAGTACAAGTCTTTAGTCTCCTTGGTTAAGTTTACTCCTAGGTACTTTATTTTTTTGGTTGTAATAGTGAAGGGAATTGTTCCCTTAATTTCTCTTTCTGACTGTTCATTGTTGGCGTATAAAAATGCCTCTTATTTCTAAGTATTACTTTTATATCCTGCCACTTTGCTGAATTCATTTTTCAGGTCCAGTAGTTTTTTGACTGAGACTTTAGGGTTTTCTATATACCATATCATATCATCTGCAAATAATGATAGTTTTACTTCTTCTTTTCCAACTTGAATGCCTTTTATTTCTTCTTCTTGTCTGATTGCTGTGGCTAGGACTTCCAGGACTACGTTAAATAAGAGTGGTGAAAGGGGGCACCCCTGCCTTGTTCCTGATCTAAGGGGATTGCCTTTAATTTTTGCCCATTGAGTATGATGTTGGCTGTGGGTTTTTCATAGATTGCTTTTATCATGTTGAGGTATGTTCCCTGTATTCCCACTTTGCTGAGAGTTTTGATCATGAACGGATGCTGGATTTTATCAAATGCTTTTTTTCTGCATCTATTGAAATTATCATATGGTTTTTCTCCTTCTTTTTGTTTATGTGATGAATCACATTGATTGATTTACAAATATTGTACCAGCCTTGCCTCCCCAGAATAAATCCCACTTGATCATGGTGTATGATTTTTTCCATATATTGTTGGATCCGGTTGGCTAATATTTTGTTGAGGATTTTAGCATCTATATTCATCAGAGATATTGGCCTATAATTTTCTTTCTTTGTGTTGTCTTGGCCTGGTTTTGGAATCAGAATTATGCTCGCCTCATAAAAGGAGCTTGGAAGTCTTCCTTCCTCTTGAATTTTTTGAAATAGTTTGAGAAGGATAGGAGTTAGTTCTTCTTTGAATATTTGGTAGAATTCAGTTGTGAAGCCAACAGGCCGTGGACTTTTCTTTGTTGGGAGTTTTTTGATAACTGTTTCAATATCATTTGGTGTAATCGGTCTGTTTAGGTTTTCTGATTCTTCCAGATTAATTTTAGGAAGATTGTATGTTTCAAGGAATTTGCCCATTTCCTCTAGGTTGTCTAGTTTTTTGGCATACAGTTCCTCATAGTATTTTCTTACAATATTTTGTATTTCTGTTGTGTCAGTTGTTATTTCTCCACTCTCATTTTAATTTTATTTATTTGAGTCCTCTCTCTCTTTTTCTTGGTGATTTTAGTTAAAGGTTCATCAATCTTGTTTACCTTTTCAAAGAACCAGCTCCTAGTTTCATTGATGCTCTGTATTGTTTCTTTAGCCTCTATGTCATTTATTTCTGCTCTGATCTTTATTATTTCCTTCCTTCTACATTTGGGATTTACTTGCTGTTCTTTTTCTAGTTCTTTTAGATGCAGGGTTAAGTTATTTGAGCTTTTTCTAGCTTCTAAAAGTGTGCCTGTAGTGCTATGAACTTCCCTCTCAGTACTGCTTTTGCTGTGTCCCATAAATTTTGAGTGGTTGTATGCTCATTGTCATTCGATTCTAGGAACTTTTTTATTTTTTGGTGTTTTTTTTGTATTTTTCCGAAGCCAGAAACAAGGAGGCAGTCAGACAGACTCCCACATGCGCCCAACCGGGATCCACCCGGCACGCCCACCAGGGGGCGATGCTCTGCCCATCTGGGGTTGCAACCAGAGCCACTGTAGCGCCTGAGGCAGAGGCCACAGAGCTATCCTCAGCACCCGGGCAAACTGCTCCAATGGAGCCTTGGCTGCGGGAGGGGAAGAGAGAGACAGAGAGAAAGGGTATGGGGAGGGATGGAGAAGCAGATGGGCACTTCTCCTGTGTGCCCTGGCCGGGAATTGAACCCGTGACTCCTGCACGCCTGGCCGACGCTCTACCACTGACCTACTGGCCAGGGCCTCTAGGAACTTTTTTATTTCTTCTTAGATCTCATTTTTAATCCATTCATTATTTAACAAGCTGCTATTTAGTTTCTATGTGTTTGAGAATTTTTGAGCTTTTCTGTTGTGATTCATTTCTAGTTTCATGCCATTGTGATCAGAGAAAGTGCTCAACATGATTTCAATCTTCTTAAATTTGTTGAGACCACTTTTGTGCCCTAATATGTGGTCTATCCTAGAGAATGTACCATGAGCACTTGAAAAGAATGTATATTTCGCTGCTTTAGGGTGAAAGGTTCTAAAGATACCTATTAAATCGAATTGATCTAGTGTGTCCTTTAAGTCTGCTGTTTCTTTGTTAATTTTCTTTTGTTAATTTTCTTTGTTGAGGATCTGTCTAGTGATGTTAGTGGGGTATTGAAATCCCCTACTACTATAGTATTGCTGTTGATCTCACCCTTTATATCCATCAAAGTCTGATTTATATATTTAGGTGCTCCTATATTAGGTGCATATTTATAATAGTTACATCTTCCTGTTAGATTACTTCATTATTATGTAGTGGCTTTTTTATTTCTTACTATATCCTTTGTTTTAAAGTCCATTTTGTCTGATATAAGTATTGCTACCCCAGCTTTTTTTTATTTCCATTTGCATAAAATGTTTTTTTTCATCCTTTTACCTTCAATTTATGTGCATCTTTTGTTTTAAGGTGTGTCTTTTGTAGACAGCATATGTACGAATCCTGTTTTCTTATCCATGCAGCTACCCTATGTGTTTTGACTGGATCATTTAATCTGTTTACATTTAAGGTTATTATTGATATGTAGTTGTTTATTGCCATTTTATTCTTTAAAGCTGTATTCCTTTTTTGTTATATTCTTTTCCCACTTTGATCTGTTTACAATAGGCCCCTTAACATTTCCTGCAGCATTGGTTTGGTTGTAATGAATTCCTTGAGTTGTTTTTTGTCTGGGACCCTTTTTATTTCTCTTTCGATTTTAACTGATAGCCTTGCTGGATACAGTAGTCTTGGTTATAGGTTCTTGTTCTGCATTACTTTGAATATTTCTTGCCATTCCCTTCTGGCCTCAAGTGTTTCTGTTGAGAAGTTGGATGTCATCTTTATGGGGGTATTTTTGTAGGTGATAGCTTTTTTTTCTCTTGCAGCTTTTAATATTTTCTCTTTATCACTTAGCTTTGGTATTTTAATTATGATGTGTCTTGGTGTAGGTTTTTTTTGTTGTTGTTTCTCTCTAATGGAGTTCTCTGTGCTTCTTGAACTTGTGAGAGTTTGTCCTGCATTAATTTAGGGAAGTTTTCAACTATGATATGATTGAACAAAGTCTCTATCCCTTTTTCTTTCTCTTCTTCTTCAGGAACCCCTATGATGCGGATGTTATTTCTCTTCATGTTGTCACAGAGCTCTCTAAGAGTTTCCTCAGACTTTTTGATTCTCCTTTCTTTTTTCTTCTCTGCTTTCTTGCCTTCATTCAAGTTGTCTTCCACCTTGCTGATTCGATCGTCAGCTCTATCCATTCTGTTTTTAATTGCTTCCATTGTGGTCTTAATTTCTGATATTATATTTGTCATCTCCGACTGATTCTTTTTTAATATTTCAATATCCTTTTTTATACTTGCTATTTCTTTATTTAGGTGTTCGTAATGACCATCCATTGTTGTTCTAAGATCCCTAAGCATCCTTACAATCATTATTTTAATAATCCTTACAATCATTATTTTGAACTCTGCATCTGGAAGTTTGATTATTTCCATATCACTCAGTTCATCTCCTGAAAGTTTCTCTTGTGGTTTCATTTGGATTGCATACCTTTGTCTTCTCATCTGTGTTTGGGTGTTTTGTTTGTAGATTTGGTTGAGTCTAGGTTTGGTGTTGTCTGCCTCCAGTTTTCAATTGTGTTATTTCTAGGTCTTCTTGGGTTGGCATCAGCTATTATTTGTAATCCACTTTGGGATTTGGGCCACTTTGAAGTCAGACTCCCGCATGCGCCCAACCGGGATACACCCGGCACGCTCACCAGGGGCGATGCTCTGCCCACCAGGGGGCGATGCTCTGCCCCTCCGGGGCGTCGCTCTGCCGCAACCAGAGCCACTCTAGCACCTGGGGCAGAGGCCAAGGAGCCATCCCCAGCGCCCGGGCCATCTTTGCTCCAATGGAGCCTTGGCTGCGGGAGGGAAAGAGAGAGACAAGAGAGGAAGGAGGGGGGGTGGGGGTGGAGAAGCAAATGGGCGCTTCTCCTATGTGCCCTGGCCGGGAATTGAACCCGGGTCCCCCGCACGCCAGGCCGACGCTCTACCGCTGAGCCAACCGGCCAGGGCCTCTTTTGTTTTCTTAATAGGTGATAATCTTGTTTACTGATCTCAGCAGGGGGCTTCCTTGAAACTGTATCCAGGAATGCTTGGGTGTAACCTGGGACTTTGAAGGCCTCTTCTTCCAATTAATCTCTCTGGGGGCAGGGTGTTTTCTCAGCTTCAGTAGGGGCAGGTGTATCTCAGATCTCCATGGAGACCTGAGTTACTGCCCCTCCTCCCACTTCTTGTTTTCAGCTGTGTCTTGTTGCACTGATTGGAACTGCAGAGATGTCTGGAGATCTGTGATACAGAAGCACTTTAGCCTTGTTTTGTGGAAGGATCAGCCCCTCCCCCAGCTATGTCTGCCTCCAGTATTGGATGAGTCAGCTTTTTAGGTCCTCTCCTGCATTCCTTTGCCCCTCACCATCTGTCCCTCTCTCTCCCCTTTCCACTTAGACGATAAGCTGGTCCTTTCAACACACCTCGTAACCTGGTCGCCAGGCAAGTGGCTGTGAGCAGTATTTTCTATTCTTTCCCCTGGAGTGAGATCCCCCTCTGGGCTCTCAGTGTCACCCCTCCCTCCATTCCTGTAAGCAGGTGAGATTCAGCCACTCCCTACCAGGTTTGTTGTGGCTTCTTCTTTGCTCCTTGTGTTTTGAGAGCTGTTCTTATAGTCCAGAGTTGGTTTTTCCCACTGATTTTTCCTAAATTGATTTGTATTCCAGTTTGGTGGTGAGAGCTGGGCATCTGTGCATCTGCCTACTCCGCTGCCATCTTCAGGTCTTCCGGGTAGTATCTTTTCTGCATCTCATGTCACTCAGTGGGGTGACACACAAACACAGGCTTCACCAACTCAGCAGGGCTTGAATTAGGAGAACAGGAGACACTCCCTGCACACAGAGACCACGGCATGGGATCCTGTGAAATACAGCAAAACTCGAGTACACGGCGTCACAGAGGAGCGCTCCCGAGGGGCGCGTGTGTACTCTCTACTCCAACGACGCGCTTTGTGGCCTGTGCGTCTCAGTGTACTGCTTCTCCATGTTTTAAAAAACATTTTTTCTGATAAAAATACATAGTTTCATAACTTTTAGAAAATATACAAAAAGAATATGAAAAATAAAAATCAATTTCAATTTTCCTACTTAAAAATTAACCTGGTTAACATTTTAATCTATTTCTCTCATTTTCCCTAGTGTTTTTACATGGTTGTGGTTGTAATTATTATTTTGCAACATAGTTTTACTTGGTTTGAGTTTCCTAGCAAAAAATTCTGAAATAAAGGTGCCAGAGTACGTCATTTATTTTGAAGGTGATCCCAGAAAATACCAGTAGGAAATTGGGGAAGAGATCAAAGGAAAGGGGATGTTTCAGTCACTATTGCTGTATAACAAGTAACTCCTTAGTTGTATAAAACACACCATTATATTTGGCATGCAATTTTGGGCATCAGGAATTTGAAAAGAGCTCTACTGTAAAATGTCCTCTGAGCCTGCAGGCGTTTGAAGGCTCTCTGGGCTGTTTCCCAAATGGCTCATTTCCATGACTAGCATTCAGTCCTGAGTGTCTGCAGGGAGCTGAGCTGGTCTATGGACCAGCGCATCTGCATATGGGCTCTCCAGCACAGCAGCCTTAGTATAGTCAGACTTCTTACCTGGTGACTGGTTTCCCTGAGAGTGTCTGAGAGAACCAGGCAGACGCTGATGGCCTTTTTTAGTCTAGGCTTAGAAATCACACTGTGTCAATACTGCCATACTGTTTTCATCAAGACCATCACAAGCCCCCAAGGGGAGGGGACATATACCCTACCACTTCATGGGAAGAATGCCAAAGAATTGGGAGTCTTTTAAAAAATCATTATAGGAAGGAAGCCAATAATTTTTTTTTTTTTTGTATTTTTCTGAAGCTGGAAACGGGGAGGCAGTCAGACTCCCGCATGCGCCTGACCAGGATCCACCCGGCACGCCCACCAGGGGGCGATGCTCTGCCCATCTGGGGTGTCGCTCTGTTGTGACCAGAGCCACTCTAGCGCCTGAGGCAGAGGCCATGGTGCCATCCCCAGCTCCCGGGCCATCTTTGTTCCAATGGAGCCTTGGCTGCGGGAGGGGAAGAGAGAGACAGAAAAGGAAGGGGAGGTGGAAGGGTGGAGAAGCAGATGGACGCTTCTCCTGTGTGCCCTGGCTGGGAATTGAACCTGGGACTTCCGCATGCCAGGCCGACGCTCTACCACTGAGCAAACTGGCCAGGGCAAAGTTTTTATAATTAATCCAATTGGCACTGTGTTGCACCTAGAGCTTAGTTCTGCTGGAGAATTCTTGGAAACAGTATAGAAAACATCTCAAAATTGGCCCCAAGGAGGGCTGAGAAATCTAATGTATTTAACCATAAATTTCCCATCAGTAATTGGTTAGGGCTGGAAGTTTGAACAGTGAGCAATAATTCTCCCAGGATTAGATGGGCCATCCTCTAGCATTGACCTCTAGCATGCTGCCTGGCTTAGGGGAAAACCTCAAGCAGTGTGTTTCATGTGGTCACAGCAAACAGCCTCTCAGTAGCAGAGATCTGCAGAGATGAATGCCAAAGAGTTCTGAAGATGGTGCCCACAGTATCTCCTACAGTGTATATTAAGCATTTCTTTTTTGCCATTGGATATTTTTTTTTTCTTTTTTCTGAAGCTGGAAACAGGGAGAGACAGTCAGACTCCCGCATGCACCCGACCGGGATCCACCCGGCACGCCCACCATGGGGCTATGCTCTGCCCACCAGAGGGCGATGCTCTGCCCATCCTGGGCGTCGCCATGTTGCGACCAGAGCCACTCTAGCGCCTGAGGCAGAGGCCACAGAGCCATCCCCAGCGCCCGGGCCATCTTTGCTCCAATGGAGCCTTGGCTGCGGGAGGGGAAGAGAGAGACAGAGAGGAAAGCGCGGCGGAGGGGTGGAGAAGCAAATGGGCGCTTCTCCTATGTGCCCTGGCCAGGAATCGAACCCAGGTCCTCTGCACGCTAGGCCGACGCTCTACCGCTGAGCCAACCGGCCAGGGCCACCATTGGATATTTTTTATGACAACTTTCCATGGTTGCATAGATATTCTGTTGTTTAATTAACATCTCTGTGCATAAAGCTGAGGGACGGGCAAAAAATCATGCCATTACATTTTCTCTTGAGACCACCAAATATCCATCATTTTAATTTTCCTAGATTCACTCATCACTTGCTTTACACCAAACTCTCACCTCTCTCCCCACAATCCCATTTCAATTTGCACCCCTTTGCTTTAGGCAGATAACCTAATCTGTTTCAGTAACAAAACAGAAGAAATCAGATGATCAACCTCAACTTTGTACTTTCTTACCTACCCAGTTTTCTACATCTAATCCCTTTCTCATTCTTTTTCTTCTAGCCTCAAAATGTGAGGAGTTCCTCCATCAGTTTTAGACCAACCCCATCCTGCCTTCCTCTGAATCCTTGTCCTGACCCCATCTGAGTTCTTCCTGCCTCCTCCTGGATCTTATCCTGTTACTCCTCTCTGTACCCTTGATTTTCAACCCCTCACTCACTTTTTCCTCTTCTCTTCCTCCCTATAAACATGCTTAAGGCTTTTCTCATGTTGACATCACATGCCCTTACCCACCTAGCAACTGTAGACTTTCTCTCCTCTCTTCCCATTCGTTCCATACTGCACTGCATTTGGACTTCTGCCTCCAGTCTTCTGAAACTGCACTGACCGTGGTTACTCATCAACAGCAAATTGCCAGCTTTGGAGGGTAAGTCCTTGTTCCTGATTCTTAGAACCCTGCTGGTGATGAGTCACTGAGAATGGATGAAGAAGGAAAGAAAGAAAGGAAAGAGAGAAAGAGAGAGAGAGAGAGAGAGAGAAAGAAAAGGAAGGAAGCAAGAAAGGAAGGAAGGAAAAGAAAAGAAAAGAAAGTAAGGGAGGGAAGGGGAGGAAGGGAGGAAAGGAGGAAAGAAAGGAAGGAAGGAAAAAAGAAAGAAAGAAAAGAAAGGAAGAAAGAAGGAGGGAGGAAATGAGGAAAGAAAGGAAGGAAGGAAAGAGAGAAAGAGAGAGAGAGAAAGAGAAAGAAAGAAGGAAGCAAGAAAGGAAGGAAGGAAAAGAAAGTAAGGGAGGGAAGGGAAGGAAGGGCTGAAAGGAGGAAAGAAAGGAAGGAAGGAAGGAAAGAAGAAAGAAAGAGAAAGAAAGATAGAAAAGAAAGGAAGAAAGAGGGAGGGAGGGAGGGAAGAAGGGAGGAAAGGAAGGAAGGAAGGAAAGAAAAAAGAAATGAAAAGAAAAAATGGGGAGGGAAGGGGAGGAAATGAGGAAAGAAGGAAAGGAAGGAAAGAAGGAAAGGAAGGAAGGAAAGAAAGAAAGGAATGAGAAAGAGAGAGAGAGAAAGAAGGGAAGAAGGAAGGAAAGAGAAAGGGAAGGGGAGCAAGGGAGGAAAAGAGGAAAGAAAGGAAGGAAGGAAAGAAGGAAAGAGGGAAGGAGGGAGAAAAGAGAGAGAGAAAAGAAGGAAGGAAGGAAAGAAAAGAGTAAAGGGGAGGGAAGGGGAGGAAGGTAGGAGAGGAGGAAGAAAGAAAGGAAGGAAAGAAGGAAAGGAAGGAAGGAAGGAAAGAAAAGAAAAAGAAAGGAAGGAAGGAAGGAAAAAGAGAGAGAGAGAAAGAAAGAGAGAGAGAGACAGTCGTTTACCTGGTCAGCAGCACTGCTGACCTCCTGGCTCCCAGTTCACTATCCTCTCACTTATATATTCTGGCTTCTATCTGAGCACATTCTGTTAAATAGGCATTACAACCATCTCTATTCCCAGAAAAGTACCTCTTTCTAGGATATTTCAAAAAGGGATAATACTTATTTTAGAATTAGAAAAAATTTTACAGTTTATTTAAATCCTGATGAGCTGTATCAGTCAGTGTGAGGTTAGGATTAACACAGGCAGGAAGCCATTACTGCCCTGACACATTTAGGGAAGGAGGGAGGAGTGGTCACCAGACTTGAAGTGCTACGGTTGTAGGAGAGGCAATGACATTTGGCAGAGAAATGTGGCTGTTGCCATGTACTGCTAACAAGAAAAGGGAAGGTCAAATGAATATGCCTTTCTCTGATTTCTGCTAGTTCCTTCCACTCCCATTGGTTGAACCCACCTAGAAGTTAGAGGACGAAAGAACCCATTGAAGCCATTTATAAAGACCCGAGGATACAGAGCAGAAGTGAAAGGTAGATAATGGATCTACAGGTGACTTCATTAGATCACACTTCATTTTAGAAGCAAAAGCACTCAGACTCCAGAAATGAAATGGCTTGCTTAAGGTCTCTCAGTGTTAGATATGGGGCGATCATGGTATTTATGGCAAAACACTTCTACCCATACATCAGTAAGAAAAGAAAACATTTGTCTAAAGTTGGAAAATCTCCTGGCCGGTTGGCTCAGTGGTAGAGCATCGGCCTGGCGTGCGGGGGACCCGGGTTGGGTTCCCGGCCAGGGCACATAGGAGAAGCGCCCATTTGCTTCTCCACCCCCCACCCCCTCCTTCCTCTCTGTCTCTCTTCCCCTCCTGCAGCCAAGGCTCCATTGGAGCAAAGATGGCCCGGGCGCTGGGGATGGCTCCTTGGCCTCTGCCCCAGGCGCTAGAGTGGCTCTGGTCACGGCAAAGCGACGCACCGGAGGGGCAGAGCATCGCCCCCTGGAGGGCAGAGCGTTGCTCCTGGTGTGCGTGCCGGGTGGATCCCGGTCGGGCGCATGCGGGAGTCTGTCTGACTGTCCCTCCCCGTTTCCAGCTTTAGAAAAATACAAATAAATAAATAAAGTTGGAAAATCTGCCACAAACAAAAAAGAAAGAGAGAGAAAGAAAGAAAGAAGAAAAAAGAAAGAGAAAGAAAGAAAGAAAGAAAAATAAAATTAGTCACAAGCAGAATAAACATCTAAAGCAGTGGTCCCCAACCCCTGGGCCATGGACCGGTACCTGGCCATGGGCCATTTGGTACCGGTCTACAGAGAAAGAATAAATAACTTACATTATTTCCGTTTTATTTATATTTAAGTCTGAATGATGTTTTATTTTTAAAGAATGACCAGATTCCCTCTGTTAAATCCGTCTAAGACTCACTCCTGACGCTTGTCTCAGTCACGTGATACATTTATTCGTCCCACCCTAAAGGCCAGTCCGTGAAAATATTTTCTGACATTACACCAGTCTGTGGCCCAAAAAAGGTTGGGGATCACTGATCTAAAGGAAGTTGTTTTAAAAAGAAGGTAGTATGCATAGCTTTCACAGAATTAGCATTCATTAGAAGCTTTGTGCTATAGACTTTGCAAGTCTGATTCATCATATATGATAAAGAAAACATTTTAAGATCATGAGTTTTCTCCCTGCTTCTGTCCTAATGATCACCACAGTGTCTGGGACATTTAGAAGAAGATGAAGCAGAGTATTATAGATTTTTAGTTAAATAAAATAAGATAGCTAAATCAAAGAAAACTGTTGAAAAAGTTCAGACTTAGATCCTCAAACAAGGATTTTTCATAATTAAAGGACCATGAAACAACTTTTCAGACTCCTAGAAGTTCACAAGATGCTTTCTTTTTAAAAAATGATATGACAAGACTTTGAACATAAAACATTGAAACTTCAGGGAAATAAGACAAGAATAGTGCTCCTTTTTTTCCGTTACAGAAGTAACGCAGCATAGCATAGTAATTAAGAGTCCAAATTCAAGAATCAAAACCTTGGGTTTAAACCTAGGCTCCAATGCTTATTAGCTGCATAACGTTGGGCAAGTGATCTCACCTCTCTTTTGGAACTCTAGTTTTCCCATTTGTGACATAGGAGTAATTCTACCTACTTCATCAGGTTGTGAGGACTGGATAAAATAATATCCATAGAATACTTTACATGTTGCCTCTCTAGCTCAGTGGTCTCCAACCTTTTTTGGGCCACGGACCGGTTTAATGTCAGAAAATATTTCCACGGACCGGCCTTTAGGGTGGGACGGATAAATGCACAAAATAAAATTATGCGACCAGCATAAAATCTGTGGTATTTTTAAATGTAATTGTCGAACTTATGGTATTTATTAGGCTAAGTTAAAGGAGGAATGAACATGTCCTCATTATCCAGGCTGTATTTAAATTTGTTTTTCTGACATTTCATGTCTGACATCAATATGTAATATGATAGGTTCAGGCTTGCTACCAATCATGAACCTATGATAATAAAAATAAACATGAATGCACTGTGTACTCGTATGCAACTTTATTAGAAGCGTCCTCTTAACATCGCACCAACAACATAACATGATAACATCCTCTCTGCCTCCAAACACTTTCCAGTCGCTATGGTAACATTTAAACATGCCTTAAAAATAAGATACAACACAAAAACAAATATGTGCATGAAAAATACAACTCACCATTGTTATGAATATTGTCAGTTAAGGGTTATTTATTATAATATTTATATAGAATGAGAGACAGTAGCCTATCTCTCAACAACCAGAACGCTAAATCAGTGGGAGCCCTGAGCTTGTTTCTCTGCAACGAGATGATCCCATCCAGGGGTAATGGCAGACAATGACACCTGAAGTGTGTTGCTTATGTCCAGTCTATTCCGTAATTTTGTTTTGGTTACTGTCACTGCAGAAAATCCCACTTCACACAAATAGGATGTCGGAAATGGCAAAAGGGTTTTTAGTGCTTTTGTGGCGATCTCGGGGTAATCTGCCATGACTTTAATCCAGAATACCGGCAGAGTTGTAGTCTCGAACATATTTTTAAGGCCGCCGTCATTTGCGATCTCCAGTAGTTAATCCTCTTCTTCCATAGGCACGCTGGATTCACCTGGTTTGTTTACAAATGGATTGCGGATCCATTCCTTGGCAATTCGTGGGTCTTTTGTGGTTGGGAAGTAGCGTTCAAACTCTTTTAAAAACAAATACAGGTGATCGTGCACCAGCTGGGACAATGAGGGCTTGGGCTCAGTCTCTTCCAAAATTCCTGCGAATGTTTGAAACATGTCAAATATACCCCTGTTCACGTGTCATCCCCACAAATCCAGTCTGGCTTTAAATGCTACTTTATCTGCCAACTTGAAGACAGTTGTCATTTTCCCCTGAAGTGATCGATTGAGTTCATTGAGGGGGTTAAATATGTCACACAAGTAAGCAAGTTTTGTGACCCATTCCTCGTCACTGAACTGTGCTGCTAGCGGT
The DNA here is from genome assembly GCF_036850995.1 of Saccopteryx leptura. Classification (NCBI taxonomy): domain Eukaryota; kingdom Metazoa; phylum Chordata; class Mammalia; order Chiroptera; family Emballonuridae; genus Saccopteryx; species Saccopteryx leptura. The sequence continues at coordinate 328,566,711 of NC_089504.1, forward strand.
GACTTTCTTTTTGAGAGAAATCTCTGCAGCGGCTCTTATAATTCAAACACTCTGGCCTGGGACCTCCCTCAGGATAACCATCTTATTTCTGTGTATAAGAGAAGGTGACTGTGCTCTGCGTTCATTTTTTCACAAAGCTGCTCAAACAGGCACGAGTGAAGGGTGTGTGCTTTGATGTGGTTAATAACTTTAACAACATCATTCAATAGGCTGTTAAGTTCCGGTGGTATTTTTCGGCTAGCCAGCCTTTCCCTGTGAATGACACAATGCGTAGACTCGCATTCAGGTGCAACCTCCTTAATCCGAGTAGTTAAACCAGACATCCTTCCGGTCATGGCAGCAGCTCCATCTGTGCATATGCCGACACAAAAAGATCATTTCAGTTTTCCTGATATATAGTCATCCAGTGATTTAAATAGTTCTGCGGCTGGGGTTTTGGTTGGCAATGATAGTGCACATAACATATCCTCATGCACATGCTCTTGATAAAGATATCGCACGTAAACAAGTAGCATTGCCTTGTTGTCAATATCTGTAGATTCGTCAACCTGGAGAGCATAGCACGGTGATTTATTAATCCTTTCCAATTGTGATTCAGTGTCCTCTGCTGTTTCCTCAATGCTCCATGTGACGGTGGTAGCCGAAAGAGGCATCTGTGCTATCTTTTCAACCGCAGCCTCTCCTAGAAGTTCACGACAAATGTCTTTAGTGGTTGAAGGGATCAATTCTTCACCAATAGTGATTGGCTTCTTAGCCTTAGCAATACGATTAGCCACCAAGTATGATGCTCTCATTGCACTCGCATTTTTTGTTGTAGTGGCTACCAGTAATTGTTTCTGTCCTTCTTGTTCATGCTTTTTTCTTTCGAAATACTCAGAAGGTTTGTCTTTTAAAGTAGGGTGCTTGGTCTCCAAGTGGCGAAGCAGTTTTAAAGGCTTCATTTCCTCATTACTTAGCCAGTCGCCACATATTATGCAGAGTGGCCTTGGTGCGCGAGAATCACCAGTTGCGATAAATCCATACTTCAAGTAGGACTCCTGGTATGGTCTGTTAAATGAAGCCTTCTTTTTCTTTGAGGTTGTAGGTTCTTCTGTTTCCTCACTGGCCCTTTTCCACTTCGCAAGAAAAACTTTCGATGGAATTTTGTTTTTCACTCATTTTGCTAGTTTATGGGTTTAATTTTAGTGGCAACATATCACGTGACCAAGATAAGTGTCAGAAGTGAGTCTTAGATGTAACAGAGGGAATCTGGTTATTTTTAAAAAATAAAACATCATTCAAGCTTAAATATAAATAAAACGAAAATAATATGTTATTTATTCTTTCTCTGCGGACCAGTACTGGTCCACGGCCCAGGGGTTGGGGACCACTGCTCTAGCTCATACTACATAGATGCTTAAAAAGTGCCAGCTAGTGGTATTTTAGCATAATATATTCTTTTTTTGAATCAGAGGTGGTTATTTACCCACATTAAGTAACTAATATCACAGTTATTTTTGGCTAGCATTGATCTGTTGATCTGTTAAAACCACTATGAAGTCCAAGTGAATTATAACAGTTATAATTATGAAGATGTACCTTTTTCTGAGTGAAAAACAGTGACTAGTAATGCTGAATTAATTAGATAAGGGAACAGGATGAGAAATGAAAGGAGAAAGAAAAAGAAAAAAGAAGGGGTAGAAAAAAGAGCCCAAAGTATGGTTTTTTTTCTTTTTTAGTGAAAGGAGGGGAGGCAGACAGACTCCCCCATGCTCTCCTACTGGGATCCACCCAGCAAGCCCACTAGGGGGTGATGCTCTGCCCATCTCGGTCCATTGCTCCTTTGCTCAGCAACTGAGTCATTTTTTAGTGCCTGCGGCAGAGGCCATGGAGACATCCTCAGCACCTGGAGCCAACTAAGTCAAATTAATCAAGCCATGGCTATGGGAGTGGGAGAGAGAGAGAGAATGGAGGAGGGGAGTGGTGGAGAAGCAGATGGTCGCTTCTTATGTGTGCTCTGACTGGGAATCAAACCTGGGACATCCACACACTGGGTGGATGCTCTAGCACTGAGCAAACCGGCCAGGGCCAAAATATGGATTGTTTGAGGGGTGAGGAATAGGGGATGTGTCGGTTTGCCACCATGATTGCCCCAGGGACTACAGCTAGCTACATATTGGACCAAAGCAGAAAAGGCAACAGAAATAAGTCTAAGTGCTTAATGCATATAGGATATTTCTATACTAAGGATGCCAACATTCTGAAATTATTTCCTTGAAGGCTCCCGTGCAGGAAGGGCCTTCCTCTGACTCTATTTCTTAATTTGCTTCCTTCACTTGGTGGAAACTACTCTGTGTGATCATTAGTTGAGAACTGCCTTAGGCTTTAGGGAGTCCCACCTAATTATTTTTTGCATGTCAGGTTCCCTGGACACCTCTAGGGACTCAGAAAAATGTGAAAACAGCACCAGAATGGTTCTTACCCTTAAAAAACTTGCAACCTCAAGTTGCATGTTAAATTATTTACATATTTCTCCCTGGTCAAGTGTATCAACACAAACAGTAGAGTTAAAAAAACAAACAGTTATTTCTGTTATTCTTCCCAAAGAAGAAAATGTACTATTTACATCACTTATGGCAGTAACAGAGAAGCAGAATGAGGAAAACCAAGCATCTGATATATTTGTTCCAGAATTAAAATTACATAGTCCTAGCTCACAGTGCCCGTCCTTAGCTACATTTGGAAAGAGCTAGCATTTTGATGGCAGTAAAACTCTGTAAGCATTTTGGTTTCTTATTTGTAAAGCTGGGTGACAGCCTTTCAAGGCCCCTTTTATTTCCCCTTGGGGAGGTAGAAGGAATTTTCCCACTGTCTATAGCAGGGGTCCCCAAACAAGGCCCGCAGGCCACATGCGGCCCCTTGAGGCCATTTATCCGGCCCCCGCTGCACTTCCGGAATGGGCACCTCTTTCATTGGTGGTCAGTGACAGGAGCATAGTTCCCATTGAAATACTGGTCAGCTTGTTGATTTAAATTTACTTGTTCTTTATTTTAAATATTGTATTTGTTCCCATTTTGTTTTCTTACTTTAAAATAAGGTATGTGCACTGTGCATAAGGATTTGTTCATAGTTTTTTTACAGTCTGGCCCTCCAATGGTCTGAGGGACAGTGAACTGGCCCCCTGTGTAAAAAGTTTGGGGACCCCTGGTCTATAGTTTACTTTATTTGAGAAATAAACACAGACAAATCTTGCTTGTCCCATCAAGTTTCCGGTTTCCTAATTCCTTTGAGGTTTGAAGCAATTCTTTGTTTTTTGTTTATTTTTTGTTTGTTTGTTTGTTTTTTGCATTTTTCTGAAGCTAGAAACAGGGAGAGACAGTCAGACAGACTCCCGCATGCGCCCGACCTGGATCCACCCGGCACGCCCACCAGGGGGCGACGCTTTGCCCACCAGGGGGTGATGCTCTGCCCATCCTGGGCATTGCCATGTTGCGACCAGAGCCACTCTAGGGCCTGAGGCAGAGGCCACAGAGGCATCCCCAGCGCCCGGGCCATCTTTGCTCCAATGGAGCCTTGGCTGCGGGAGGGGAAGAGAGAGACAGAGAGGAAGGAGAGGGGGAGGAGTGGAGAAGCAGATGGGCGCTTCTCCTGTGTGCCCTGGCCAGGAATCGAACCCCGGATCCCTGCACGCCAGGCCGACGCTCTACCCCTGAGCCAACCGGACAGGGCCCAATTCTTTGTTTTATTTCCTTCTTTGCCACCTTGTTGTATACCACCAATATTTTTTGTTCCAAGGGTTTGCTAAAATTATGGAAGTTCTGTAATCTTTTCTGGTACGTTTCTTGTGGTGCTGTGTGAGAAGCATTCTGCATTAGGGCATAACGTATATATATGGTATGTTCCTTATGTGAAACTACTCAGTAATCTCCTTTTGAAGGATATCGCATTTTGAAACAGAAACCTAAAAATCTGAGATCTAACATGTTCTAGGATAGGTGATCTAAGCAAGAATCCATAAACTGTCAGGACAATATGTGTTTACTTGGTGGGTTTATAAAAATAATCTAGAAGTGTTTTCAAATTGAAAGGTTTAATCATTAACTCATTCAGATGAATACTACTTGACATGGACGGATCTAGAGGGTATTATGACTAAGTGAAATAAGTTAGAGAAAGACAAATACCATATAATTTCACTTACATGTAGAATCTAAAGAATACAATAAACAAACAAAATAGAAACAGACTCATAGATACACAGAGCAGACTGATGGTTCCCAGTGGGGAGGAGGGTCACGTGACAGTGAAGAAAAAATGTGAAGGGATTAAGAAGTACAAATTGGTAGTTACAGAATAGTCACAGGGATATAAATTACAGTATAGGGAATAGAGTCAATAATATTGTAATAACTATGCATGGGGCCAGAAGGGTTCTGGAAATATCAGGGGAACCATTTTGTAAAGTATACAATTATCTAACCACCATGCTATACACTGGAAACTAATACAAAATAAGACTGAATGTCAACTGTAATTGAAAATTTTTAAATAATTTTTATTTTCTGAAGCTGGAAACGGGGAGAGACAGTCAGACAGACTCCTGCATGCGCCCGACCAGGATCCACCCGGCATGCCCACCAGGGGTGACGCTCTGCCCACCAGGGGGCGATGCTCTGCCCCTCCGGGGCGTTGCTCTGCCAGGACCAGAGCCACTCTAGCGCCTGGGGCAGAGGCCAAGAAGCCATCCCCAGCGCCCGGGCCATCTTTGCTCCAATGGAGCCTTGGCTGCGGGAGGGGAAGAGAGAGACAGAGAGGAAGGGGGGGCGTGGAGAAGCAAATGGGCGCTTCTCCTATGTGCCCTGGCCGGGAATCGAACCCGGGTCCCCCGCACGCCAGGCCGACGCTCTACCAGTGATCCAACCAGCCAGGGCTAAATAATGTTAACGTTAAATTTAAAAAAAAAAACTACATGAAATGAGCATCTATTATTACATTCTACATTTTAAGTTATGGTCTATGAGCTGTGTAGCCACTAGTAAGTAGCTTAGAATAAGTTCACTACTATTCTGTGAAATGAGTTAAAAATATATGTCCTGAAAACTCAGAAAGACAAGTCTAGTTACATTAGTAATTGACTGTAATAGGGAGATAATAAAGAAGTACTGTCATAATAGAGATGACCTGAACTACATATTTCACATGTTTTACAGGGGGAGGATAAGAGAATAGGGTCAAAATACTATAAGACTTTCATTACCACCTGACAAGTAGTGGCACAGTGGATAAAATGTTCACCCAGAACACTGAGGTTAACAGCGCGGTAACCATCAATCTACTCTCTGTCACCTGTTCGAAGCCCCAAGGTCACTGGCTTTGAATGTGGGCTCACTGGCTTGAGAGTGGGGTAGGGGGAATCGTCCACACAATCCCAGAGCTCACCAGCATGAGCCCAGAAGTCACTGACATAAAAGCCCAAGGTCGTTGGCTTGAGTAAAGGGAGACTAGTGTGCCCTGGTCAAGGCATGTACAAGAAGTTCAATGTACAACTAAAGTTAAAGCAACTGTGCGTTGATGCTTCCCATTTTCTCTCCTCCTGCTCTCAGAAGCATTCAATGTACAACTAAAGTGATAAACTACAAGTTGATGCTTCTCATCTCTCTCCCTTCCTGTCTTGCTTTCACTCGCTCTCTCTCTCTCTCACTAAAAAAAAAAATTATTACCATGACCTGTTTATAAAAGAGGAAATGGAGAGGTTAAATAATTTGCTCAAGGCCACATGGCTGGGAAGTAATGAAGCTCTAAATCTCGTTTTCTTTATATTACAACTTCCTTTGCACACCTATTAAAATGGTCAAAACCTTAAACACTGACAATACCAAATGCTGGAGAGGATGTAAAGCAATAGGAACTAATTCATTACTGTTGGGAATACAAAATAGCAGAACTACTCTGGAAGACACTGGCAGTTTCTTAAAAAATTAAACCTACTCTTACCACATGACCTAGCAATTGTATTCCTTAGTATTTACCCAAAGGAGCTGAAAAATGATGTCCAAAAAAACCCGGCATAGACATGTTTATAGCAGCTTTACTCAGAATTGCCAAAACTTGGAAGATACTAAAATGTACTTCAGTAGGTGAATGGATAAATGAACTATAGTACATCCAGATGATTTAATATTATTCAGTACTAGTAAGAAATTCACTGTCAAGTCTTAAAAAGACATAGAGAAATCTTAAATGCATGTTATTAAGTGAAAAAAGCCAATCTGAAAAGGCTATTCCAGGTTCTGGCATCAATTCCAATGTAGAGGCAGAAAGATATTTCCCACACCAACAAGCAATTTTCCTGATACCAGCTGAGCGTCCTCCAATTCAACGTGATTCTGACATAATCTAGTAGAAGGCAGCATTAGATGCCACAGGTTAAGGTTTCGGTACTACAAGACTGCTCCCACCCAGGTTGTCACCTGTGCTTCTGAGCAACTAACTATAGATTGAAGGTTCTGATGATTTCCTCCCCCCCCCCCCCACCCGTTTTAGGTATGATTAATTTGCTAGAGTGGTTCACAGAATTCATAGAAACATTTTACTTACTAGATCACTGGCATTCTTTTAAACTAACCAATCAATTTCTGAATCCTTTAAATGTTTCTGTTGGGACCTCCTTCTCCTTCATTTTAAAAGGATATAAGTCAGGAGCAGCCAAGTGGAAGAAATGCATAGAGCAAAGGAGAAGGGGCTCAGAGCATGCCCTTAGAGCGTGCTATGCTCCCAGCCCCTCCAAAGGTTGCCTCACCAACCTGGAAGCTCTCTACACCACATCTTTTTGGGGTTTTATGGAGGCTTCATTACTTAGGCATGATTGATTAAATTACTGGCTATTGATGATTGAACTCAACCTTCATCCCCTCTCCTGAGTCAGGGGGTGGGACTCAAAAGTTTCAACCTTCTAAACACATGGTTTGTTTGCCCCCATTCCAAACAAACCGGCCCCCTGGCAACCAGCCCCTATTCCAAGGTGCTTTTAAAAGTCACCTTATTAACCTACGAATAGACGCTTTTGTTGCTCTCATTGTTGCCAGTGGAAATGGAGTCCTCGCAGTGTTGTTAGAAAAGTATAGTATTTTAGGAACCATGCATGGGAAGATGATGTATGGTGGTAAGATTTATTGAAGCTGGAGCAAACACAAAGGACTGTCCTGGGTTCAACTCATGCTGTTGTCAAGCCCAGGGAAATGGCCAATGTCCAGAAATTCTGTGCTATTGGTTTAGTCCAGGTCAAAACTTTGTCCAGTTCAGCTTCTGTCCCTATATAACTAGTGTAGTCTCTGTTCCCGGCTGTGCTGTGTCTAGTGATGTTGTACCCAGGCTTGAGCTTGGAGCCTGCAGTCTGTGCACCTGCTAGGGCCACATGGCTGCTATGGAGAGAGACTGTGTGAATAAATGGGGTGAATCTGTGTTACAGGACCAGGGAGAGAGTGGGCAAGCTCACCTTTGTTAGGCTTATTATATTATCTCATGCTTGAAAAGGACCAGGCATTCTTTTAAACTAACCAATCAATTTCTGAATCCTTTAAGTGTTTCTGTTGGGCCCTCCTCCTCCAATCCATTTTCTAGATCTTCTGAGGTTCTGTGTCCCTTATCCAATCTGATCTTTTCCCGACTAGACAGACAGGTTTTTATGGTTGCCATCTTGGCTCTTGTTGGGCATAGGCCCAGCAGAGAAATTCCCCTTTTTATTGTTTTCTCTATCCCTCGGTAATCTTGGCTAATGACTGGTGATCCTTCTTACCCACTTTGGGGCAAGGACAAAAGACGCAGCAGTCCCCTGGGGTGTATGTGAAGCTGTAGCTTCCAACCTAATTAAGCTTAGCCAACGTAATTAAGCTTAACCTAATTAAGCTTCTCTTGTAATAGTATCTAGCTACCTACTCTAATATCATTTAGGTAATTCCAAGGGTTTAGGAGTTCTGTGCCAGAAACTGGTGGAAAGCCAAATATATATCTTATTATAAATCACAATATCACAGCTACATACTCTATCATTCCAACTGGATGACATTCTGGGAAAGGTAAAACTATGAAAACAGTAAAAAGATCTTTGGTTGGCAGGAGTTCAGAATGGGGAGGAATGAATAGAGCACAGAGAATACTTGGGATAGTGAAGATACTCTGTATGACACCCTACTGATAGACACATGCCATTACACATTTGCCCAAACCCATAGAGTGTACAACACCAAGAGTGAACCCTAATGTAACTATGGACTTTGCATGATAATAATGTGTCAATGCAAGTTCCTCAATCATAACAAACTTATCATTCTGGTGGAGGTGTTGATAATGGGGGAAGTTATGTGTGTGTAGGGAAAAGGGATTGTTAAGCTAAAATTTTTTAACTTCTGCAGCTGAAAGTCTTTTTCAAAGTACGGTTTTACTGAGCCAAAAAATACTAGCCAAAAGATCCGTCTTGGAGCATGGAGTCTAAACCACCAGCATCTTGGCTAGGGAGAAAAGACAACATGTCCTTCTTCCTAGAGTTTTACAAATGTTTTGATACATCAGGTAGGGAGAAGGGGAAGAAAGGAGTGATTTAAAAGAATTTACACGAGCTATATGAAAGCGGTGGGAAGTGAAGCTAGGCCAGCTTTGGCATAGCAGAGTCTGCATCAAGAAAGGTCCAGCTCCTGTGGAGTGGCTGGGGCAGCAGTCGCAGTCCAGAAAGCCTTTGTGCAAACAAGTGGTGGCTCCTAGAGTCCATGTTGCCTGGCTAAGATAACCTGCAGAAAAAGCTACCTGAAATGAATCCAAAATTCCCACAGGCAAAATGGGAATGTGAGAGAGCTTCTGTTAGCTGGTCAGCAGCCATTAACAGACTAATGTTTCTGTCTCTTTCTCTCACTTTCCAGCTGCTTTAATTTAACTTATTTAACATCTCAGATGGTTTCCTTATTAGGATATATGGGAAATCTACCTTTCCCTTAATTTTTCTATGAACCTAAAATGGCTTTTGAAAAATTGTCTTTCTTTTAATATGTGTGCACAAGGAATTTACATAAGCATGAAAAATTTAAAGACAGTAAGGCAACATTGGATATGGGTAGGTGTCACCTCAGGGTGCTCTGGAGGAGCTGTAGTCTCATTATGTAGGGCTGTAGGTTGTTCAGCCTCCTCAGTAGGTTTTGGGGTGATGGTGAGCCCCATAGCCACAGACTGGTCTGTGACCTGAGGAGCGGTTGGCTGCTGAGCCTGAGCAGACTCTCGATGGGGAGCTGTCATCTCAGGGTGTTCTGGAGGAGCTGTAGTCTGCTGCAGGGTGGTAGGTTGTCCAGCCTCCTCGGTAGGTTGTGGGGTGATGGTGGGTCCCAGGTCCATAGACTGGTCTGTTATTTGCGGAGCGGTTGCCTGCTCAGTCTAAGCGGGCTCTTGATGGGGAGGTGTCACCTCAGGGGACTCTGGAGACACTGTAGTCTGCTGCAAAGCGATAGGTTGTCAGCCTCCTCCATAGGATGTGGGGTGGTGGTGAGCCCCCGGCCCACAGGCTGAACCCGATTTTAGGAGTGGTTGGCTGCTGAGCCTGAGGGGGCTCTGGATGGATAAGAGTCACTTTAGGGATCTCTGGAGGCTGAGTGGGACCCTCTTCATTACCAGAAGAAAACTGTGTACTGCCAAAGTACCCTTGGGGTATAGCAGAGTCCATCTCTGGAGGCACTTCTAAAGCCTTTTCTTCTGTATAAAGTGCTTTTTCCTCCTCTGGGACTTCTGGTTGCTGAACAGAGTCTTCTTGGGGGGGGGGGGGGATTTCCACTTCCTCAGGGCCTTCTGTCTGCAGAGCTGAGGCTTCCTGTTGGAAGGGAAAAGCAGCCTCTCCGGGAGCATATGAGGGCTCTTTGGCAAGGTTTTGTTGATCCTGAGGCCAGGGTTTGGTGAGCACCAGGGTGGTGGTGGTCAGCAGGTTAGGGTCCAGGGCCAGCTCTGGAAGCGGGCGAGCCTGGACCAGGAGCCACAACAGCTGCCACATAAATAGGAGCCGTGGGGCCCAGAAGTGCATGCCGGACATGACGTTCGGGACACAGAGAGCAATTTAAAGAATTGAGACACAGAAAGTGACTCAGACAAGTAGGACACAGTACGTGACCTAAGTAAATGAGGTACCAGTACCATGCACTGAGATAAAGTGACTAATTGACACTGGTGTCACAATTGGTCGCCGTGTCACGCATGTGAACATCACTGCTACCAGAGAAAGAGGTATTGTCACGACTGGGTTTTAGTTAAACACATAGGGATAGAAGTTCTGTTTTCACCTAAAAGAAAATAAAAAAACAATTTTTTAAAGAAACCGGAAATAGAAAAAAATAAAAACTAACTATTCTTGACTGTGTTCTAAAAAATAGCTAAGTATTCTTAACGATTACTCTAAAATACCACTCTTTCAGGTGAATATATAGGTTCTTAAAGAATACACCCAATCTACTGTGTTATGTAATCTCAGCATCAGGATTTTCTTGTACAAGTTATCTTGTATATTAGGTCCTCTTCTTGTCTACCCTAAGAACAGTGGCACCACTCTCTAAATGAGCAGAGTGGGAGGTCACTGTCTTTGCCAAAGACACATAGTCAACACAAAACACAGACTAGGCACCCCTGGTCCTCTGCCACTGCTTTCCTGGCCTGTCCCACTCTGACTAAACCTCCAGGTGCCGTGTTTCAGAAGCTGTCCTCACCTCACTTGACTCCTGCTCTTCCCCTTCATCTTGGGCATCTGTCCTCTCATTTTTCAATTGGCCCATTTCCCACTCTGTTTTGGGAACCTTGACTTCTTGCTGCAGTTTGAGAAGCTTCACCAGGAGGCCTGTTTCAGAAATCAGAGTTTCCTCAATTATTTTGGTAACTTGAATTGTAAAATTCAGGTTTAAGAGAAGGGCTCCCCCGAAGAATCAGAAAACTAAAACAGACCAATTACAACAAATGAAATAGAAATAGTTATCAAAAACCTCCCAGCAAACAAAAGTCCTGAACCAGAAGTTCACAGGCGAATTTTTCCAATTATTTAAAGAAGAAGTAACTCCTATCCTTCTCAAGCTATTTCAAAATATTCAACAGGAGGGAAGACTTCTAAGCTTTCTTTATGAGGCAAGCATAATCCTCATTCCAAAACCAGGTAAAGACACTACAAAGAAAGAAAACTATATGCCAATATCCCTGATGGATTTAGATGCTAAAATTCTCAACAAAATATTAGCAAACCAGATCCAGCAATAGATGAAAAAAATCATACATTATGATTAAGTGGGATTTATTTTGGAGAGGCAAGGCTGGTACAGTATTCGCAAATCAATAAATGTGATTCATGCCTGGCCTGTGGTGGCAACAGTAAAAAAAGTGTCGGGCCTGGAACACTGATGTTGCAGGATTCAGAGGGATGATAGGGCTGGAGATAGAGATGTGGGGATTCATCAGCCCATGGAGGACATTTAAAGTCCTGAGCCTGAATAACAACAGAAGGGGAGAAGTGCAGCTAGACCAGAGGAGGGTCTGGGAACAAAGCCTTGGGCTCTGGGCAGCTAGTCCACAATCAGCAATCAAATTGCAGGTTCAGGTCTCCCTCCCTCTGCCTCAGGGAAGTCTGGTTCAAACAACAGAGAAGGCTCCTTCCCCTCACAGAGAGATGCCCAAAGGCAAATGGCTTCTCCTCCAGGCAGGCAAGAATGTGGGGGAGTGGTATTCTCTAAGCCTAAAGGTGAATATAGTCAAGTTACTTGGAAGAGTGGTTTGTTGCGTTAACCAACAAAGGTTTGAGGGTGTAAAACAAATTAAAAGTTGATTTTTGTGGTCTTAAAGGAGTCAAACTCCAGAGACACAGATTCAGGTAGCAATCCAAACTGTGCTCTGGAGAGAAGAAAAGCATAATTTATAAATGCAAAAACCACAAAATATAATTCTTTTTTTTTTTTTTTTTTCATTTTTCTGAAGCTGGAAACAGGGAGAGACAGTCAGACAGACTCCCGCATGCGCCCGACCGGGATCCACCCGGCATGCCCACCAGGGGCGACGCTCTGCCCACCAGGGGCGACGCTCTGCCCACCAGGGGGCGATGCTCTGCCCATCCTGGGCGTCGCCATGTTGCGACCAGAGCCACTCTAGCGCCTGAGGCAGAGGCCACAGAGCCATCCCCAGCGCCCGGGCCATCTTTGCTCCAGTGGAGCCTTGGCTGTGGGAGGAGAAGAGAGGGACAGAGAGGAAAGCCTGGCGGAGGGGTGGAGAAGCAAATGGGCGCTTCTCCTGTGTGCCCTGGCCGGGAATCAAACCCGGGTCCTCCGCACGCTAGGCCGACGCTCTACCGCTGAGCCAACCGGCCAGGGCCAAAGTATAATTCTTTTATGCAAATGAAGGATTACTGGCTTGGTTAACAGAGACTGGTTATTTTGAATATGCAAACAAAGGAGGTAAAAATGACAAGAAAGAAGGGAGGCCCTAGGTGTCCATGTAGCAGTGGTTGTTCCAGGATGTTTATTCTTCTAAGGTGGTTATGGCTCAGACTTGAGTTGAGTTTAGCAACATGTTTAGCAGCTCAAAGAACTGCCAGAGGCAGAATATACAACTGACCCTTTCTCTGCTGCTCAGGGCGGACTCCCTTACTGGATTCAGTCCGCCTGCACCCAGGCACTTGCAATAAATTTTCTTAGCACCTCTTAGGCCTTTGTGTTGTTGATGCGACTCCTGCCAGATCTCGGGCCTTTCATTTGGTGCCAAAACCCGAGAGAACCTGCAGTAGTGGATCAGCTGGCTATTGCAGGCCCCAGATTCCTTCTAGATCTCCTCTGGACTGGGCAGGAAGACCTTCAACCACTGGATAAGGGGACTTTAGTCTCTCTCTCCCTCTTGTCTGCCAGCATCCTATCAACAGTGGTCACTAATTCACGAGGTGAGACTCTCTCTTCCCTACACCTTTCATCCAGGCTACTCTGTTTCTTAACTGGGACCAGGTCCCCCGTCACTAATGGTGACTCTGAAAACCCAGTACTGGTCAGATGAGACGTGAGGGCTGAGAGACACGAGGGCAAGTCCTTCATAGCCAGGCTCCCTCAACTCATTCTGCATTTGGGGACACCCAGGGCAGACGAGTTGCTTCACCCTCTGCACCTACTTTAGGAATGGGGATGCCCTTTCCCTGAGTAAGGTGCTCTGTTGGTAGGAATAGGCACTATTTCTGGCCCTGGATGAGTGCCAGGCATGTCCTAATCCTTTCAGATTGTTTCTCCTAGTGCCGCTCATTTTCCTTACCTGCATGCACTGCTCAGTGCTCAGCTGAGTGCTTGAAGGGAACCCTCCACAGATTGCTGGGTTTCTCTGTGCAGCTCTCCTCTGATACTTTGTCCTTTAAGGTCCAATGGCCTTGGTCTCTGTAAAGCCAGTAGCCATGGCCACCATCACAGCTGTCTGGCCAGTGCAGGTTCTCGTTAGATTCAGACAGATGGTAATGAAACAACAGAGCCAAGAACTGGTGGGCCTTTAGCTTTAATCTTAGCTTGCACCCGGGTGGGCAAGAAATACTCACAGTGGAAAAACACTTCCCTTTCCATTCATGGCTCCCAAAGCCACTGACTTATCCAAGTTTCCTAGAATCAAAGGTTTGTACCTTACCAGCCTTATTCACCTCTACTCCCCATCTCCTTCTCTCTGCACAAACTGGCTTCTCCTTCAGCACTCCGCCATCTTGGCTGCTTCTCCTCTCCTCCATGTGGCCTTTCACTGCTGTCTTTTATAGTGCTAATCTCAGGAACCAAGAGAGAGCAAGCTCCTGGTCTGCCCAATTTTATAGTGTAGAAATCAAAACCTTTAATCCAATATACAAACAAGGAAGTCTCTGATACAAAGTCACTTATCTGAAGCATAATGGGATTTCTCATGAGAGTTCACCACCCCCTATTCTGCAACAGTCTAGGGTGTGGGGAAAAGATTAGTTTTAAAATTAAGCCTTAGGCTATAAGGATCCTGCCTGCTTATAGCCTGTCCCCCATACCCCATGCAAACTATAATCAAGCAAACATATATATCATATTTACCAACTTATTTGACCAACAGTCTCCTTAGACTCTTGGCCCCATCTCCTCAACTGGGAGCATGTGCTGGGCTCTGCTTGGATCGCCCCTCCCTGCCCCGTGGCCTGAACGCTTTCTCCCAGCACTGGGCTGGGACAATCATAGGGCTCATCTTGTTAGTGTCCTGTCTCTCAGGGATCAATTGTCCTGTTTCCTGAACTCCAGTGTCTTGAAAATGTTTGTTTGTTAAAAGTATCTGCTGCTTGTTTTGGTTGTCTCTAGGAGGAGGGCAAATCTAGTCCTTATTATCTCATGTTTAGCAGACCCTTTCTTTTATTTCCAAACTTGCCTAAGCAGCACTTCACATGTTTTAACTCATTTCATTCTCAAAACAACCCGATCAGGTAACTACTATTCTTACCCACATATTTTTTTCTATTGTGGTGAAAATACATAATATGGAGTCTTCCCTTTAACAAAGTTTAAAGTGCACAATACTGCATTGTTAACTCTAAGCACAGTGTTGTACAGCAGGTCTCTAGATCTCTTGCATAATTGTAACTTTACACCCATTGAAAAGCAACTCCCAATTTCCTGTCCCCCAGTCCCTGGCAACCACCATCCTACTCTCTGTTTCTATGAGACTGAGTACTTTAGACTGTATAAGCCAAAGGGGACATGAAAACTGAGGCACCAGAGGGTTGAATGACCTGCCTATGATCTCAGAGCTAGTGGGTGGCAGAGTTAAGACTCAGCCATGGGCGGTCTGGTTTCAGGGCAGAGGCGCAGAGACAGGTTGCTGAGCTGACCCAGAGTTGAGGGTTTATGGGTCATAGGTCAGGCTGAGAAGCAGGACAAAGGCCACTAAGTGGACAGTATTGGAGAGAGCAGTCAGACTCAGCTATAGGGTCCCAGTGGGTGGGGAGAACTTGTGCTTAGTGAGAGCTTCTAGATGGACAGACGCACGGGCGATCACAGATGACATGGTGGGGAGAGGCAGAGGGAAGGCAGTGTTCCGAGTGGGGAACAGGTGGTGGAAGTGTCAGAAACATGGCCTTTCTGGGTCAAGATGGGGTCCTGGGTGTGGCTGGAGTGGAGGAAGGTGATAGTCATTGGTGTAAAATGGCCAAGAGTTCTGGTGGTTACTCACAGGGACAATGTCAGCTCAGGTTGATGGTAACTGATGGACTGGAGAGGAAGATTCTGGGCCCCTGACTGAGCATTCCCAAGATGTGAGGACCCCTGGGTGTGATGGCGGCGAGAAGAGAGGGAAGGGCAGGGTCTGAAGCGCAGGGGAGGAAGCGTTTTGCTAGAAGAGGATATGATGCAAAGGCAGCAGCCTGGGCCTGGGAGGACAGACACTGCTCCAGGCCCAGGGACAGGTCAGGAGGGGTGGAGCCATGGCTGCGCATATGAAGATGTGGGCACATGTGTGCATGTGGGGACGTTTGTGTCAATGTGTGTATCTGTGTGAGGAGACTTGTGACTGTGTGCTGTAAGGTGTGAGAATGTGCATGTTGATGTGTGTGTGAGGATGTGTGTTAATAAAGTGTTTGCTTGTCTTGGACCTCAATACCCTGCTGCTGGTGGCCATCTGTGTCATTGAGTCCCAATGTGGGGGTCACAAGGGCCAGTAGGGGTGGAGCCCTGATGAGAGGAGATGCTGGCAATGCTGGCGGAGATGAGTGTGTATGTACTAATGAGTGTGGGAGTGAAATGGAAAACTGTGTGTGTGTGTGTGTTCAGGATTCAGCTTGACCAAGGGGCAGGAGAGGTCTCTGTGAGGTGACTGAGTCTAAGGGGAGGGAGTTTATAGTGGAACAAGGGTTTCTGAGGTGGAAGGGCAGAGATGTGGGAGATGAGAGGATGGGCTTAGAGGGCAGCCCTTGGGGAGTGGTCTGGGCTGAAATGCCCTGAACTTAAATATCCCAGTGGAATCGGGGTGGGGGGGTCCAGTTTTGGACTTGTCTGAGGGGCCCAGGCATGGATTTTAAGAAGAACACAGGGCCTGTCCTCTAGGTCCCCCAGGTCTAAGATTGGTGTCGGGAGCCGATCAACGATTGCTGGCTGACAAGGTCACAGCAGGAGAAGACCCACAACTGCTGGCTGACAAGGTCACAGCAGAAGATCAAAAACTGCTGATTGACAAAGTCACAGCAGAGAAGACCAATGGCTGTGGGGTGACAAAGTCACTGCAGTGAAGACCAATGGTTGCAGGGTGACAAAGTCACCGCAAAGGAAAGGCACAACGATACTTCCCCCTTTGACCTTTTGAATTAATCTGGCCTTATATCCCCCCTTTTCTGGGTGTGTGCTATTATTTATGGCACAGGGATAATAGTACCGTGCTTTCCCTGTAGATTAGTAGTAATCTCTTTGGAAATGAGACAGAAGGTGGAAGTTCCACAGAAAAGCCTGTAAGCCCCTTGAACTGGGCTCATAAATATAAGAGGCTGGCTATGATATCCCTCATAAAGGGTTAAGTTTGTAGGAGAATTTCTTCTTATTAATCATGTTAGAAAGAATAAAGTTAGAACTTAGCTATTTTAACTAGACATTAGAATCTTAGGTAAGGTGTAGTGGAGTAGCCCGTTGCGTGGCCTTGGATGGGAGCGCAGCTGGCAAGAAAAGAATGTTTTGTTAAAAGACTTGTTTTGTGAATGAAGGCAGTTAGTGGGCTTTTCTCAGTAAAACATTCTCATAAGATTTTTGTATTTTCCAAGAATAAGGAGAGGAATGTGGTGGGATTCATAGCAGCAATAGCAATTAATGCCTTCTGATATTATGTTGCTACTAAGCTATCTTGCAGGTGCACTCTAGAGTATCTTTAAGTAAAAGTTACTCTTAATACTATGTCAGTTTCTTAAATAGCAAGTCTTTTGTAGTCTTGTGAAAAAAGAATTAGGACACTACATGAACTCAAGGCTATTTGCCTGAGCAAGCGGTGGTCCTTTGCTAGTCCTTGATGATTTCATCTGCTCTCTCTCTCTGCGCCCTTCACTCACAACAACAGTAAAATAGTTATTAATTAGTACTAATCTTTTAGAAGTTTGTACCGATATTGTTATTACTATTCAAGTTATTGTATAACTGTACTTTGAATGATTTACCACCTGATTTGTAGCTTATAGATATGAATTAACTGTTATCTGGAAATATGTAACCATAGTGAAACTAAAACAATGATGTATTCAAAATACCATGTGATTGTAACTTAGTGTGTGTGCATAAAAAGTAAAAGTTAGACCAGCCATTGGCAGAGATGCCTGGCAGTAAATGCTAACTAGAGAATAAAGAGAAAGAAAAGAATTCGGCTCTCTCACTCGATTCGTGCCGACGCCGTCTCTTCCTGTGGGACCCCTGGATCCCCCCTGGGGCTGGACCCCGGCAGATTGGGACTTTACACACAGATGATGTGAATAGCAATGCCGTGTGCAGATGCGTTGCATACACCTGTGTAGGCATGTGTGCATATTTGCATGTATAAATGTGGGTGTACTTGTGCAGATAAGTGTGTGTGCAGTACTTACATGCTGGGGTTACAGCCCATTGACTCCCCAATCCCTCCCCAAGTACTTCCCTCCACCCCCTGGGCTGTACTTCCTCAGACTTCTGTTCCCCTGCTTCCCTTAGGTTGGCTGTCGCCAGCCCTCCTCCTGACACCGCTTCCCTTGCAGGGACGCCTCCTTCCCAGCCCCGTGGGCAGCAGAGTCTCTGCTCCAGGCTCTGGCTCAGTCTTCTGGTCCTGGGCTTCAACATCCTGCTGCTGATGGCCATCTGTGTGATTGGGTCCCAAAGTGAGGGTCACAGGGGCCAGTGGAGATGAAGCCCTGATGAGGAGGCGGAGATATGGGCAGTGCTGGGGATGTGAGAGCTCTGATGGGAAGAGATGGAGGCAGTGAGGTGCAGTGCTGAGCGAGTATTGGGGCAGGGAGGGGGTGGTGAGGGAGACAGTGTCATGACCGTGACGGGGCTGCCACATGGGCACAGACCCCTCCACTCCGTCCTGTGCGCTCTCCCTCCTGACAAGAAACACAGATGCAAGTGGAGTTTTGGACCCTAAAAGAAGCTTTCAGCAACTTCTCCTCCAGCACCCTGTCAGAGATCCGGGCTCTCGGCTCCCATGGTGAGCAGGTGCTCCCGGAGGGGACGTGCCAGGGCGGGTTGGGTGGGTGAGGCAACGGTTTACCAGGACAGGTTTGCCGGACTCTGAGGTGGGTGCCCAGGGTCTGGTCTGCAAAAGGATGTGTTTGGGGTGCCGTGGACAGATAACCCAGCCTGAGGAGCTGGGCAAGGCTTCTAGGGACACTGATCCCTGGGCTGAGGGACGCTGAGGGGGGAATAGGCAGGTGAAGAGGATGGCGGTCAGTGGCAGGTGGAGAGGACAAATCTGGAATGACCAGAAGGTGAGGAAGACCACTGCATGTTTGGGAACTGCAAACACTTCCAGCGTGGCAGGAAC
Organism: Saccopteryx leptura; assembly: GCF_036850995.1. Lineage (NCBI taxonomy): Eukaryota > Metazoa > Chordata > Mammalia > Chiroptera > Emballonuridae > Saccopteryx > Saccopteryx leptura. The sequence goes on from NC_089504.1 coordinate 328,585,200, forward strand.
TAAGTGGCGAGGGGTGGGCTAGGAGGTGGGTAGGGGCCGCGCCAGGCAAACTGCTGTGTTAATAAAGTGAGGCGTTATCTTGAGAAAATGGGGCGTATGCAAGGGATTGAAGCAGGGGAGCAGCCCGAGTAGGTTTGTTCCTCAGAAAGCCAGGGTGGCAGTGTGGGGAGACTGGCAGAGGTGGGGAGACCGGGGGCAGAGCCGGAACCTCCCAGATGAAGGTGACGGTGGCTTGGACTGGTGCTCCAGTGGGTGATGATGGAGGCTGTTAGGAGGCAGAATGGAGGGAAAACAGTTAGCTTTTCTCTTTTTCAGGAGGCAGCATAGGTGACAGCGTGACATCTCTGGAAGCCAGGCTGGAGAAACAGGAGCAGGACCTGAAAGAAGGTCCGAGCCCCTCCCATGAGTGAGTGACATGTGAGTGTGTGTGTGCGCGTTAGAGTGTATGTGTGATGTGTGTGGTGTGAGGTCTGTGTTGTGTGTGTGAGAGTGTATGTGTGATGTGTGGTGTGAATGAGGTGTGTGTTGTGTACGTGAGAGTGTATGTATGATGTGTGCTGTGAGTGAGGTGTGTTGTGTGTGTGAGTGTATGTGTGATGTGTGGTGTGAGTGAGGTGTGTGTGGTATGTGTGAATGTATGTGTGCTGTGTGTGTTGAGTTTTTCCAAAGGCTGGAGTCCTGTGTGGGGTCCTAGTAGGTGCAGTGCCCACACTGCCCACATCACTGTCTGTCACTCTGTCCCCTAGATCATGCCACCTTGCTCTTCCACCTGAAGCACTTCCCAGCTGATCTGCGCATCCTGGCTTGTCAGATGGCCTTCCTGCGAAGCAATGGTAGGGACAGTGGGGGTCTCCGTTCCCAGTGTGCCTGCCCCCCCAGCAGGATCTCATCTCCCCCTGCCCACTCTCCTCCCACAGGCACAGAATGCTGCCCTGTTAACTGGCTGGAGCATGAAGGCAGCTGCTACTGGTTCTCTCGCTCTGGACTGACCGGCCCGAGGCTGAGAAGTACTATCAGCTGGAGAACGCGCTTCTGGTTGTCATCAACTCCAGAGAGGAGCAGGTGAGTCCACACTCTTCCTGAAGGCGGGAGGAAACCTCTGGAATGCAAACTCTGGGGGGCTAGATCAGGCCCGCTTTATTTTTTTAACCTACGGGAGAGGCCGGAAGCAGATGTCTGGCAGAACTCCAGGGTTCATAGCGGAGCAGCCACTGATCCTAAGAAGTGGGAGATTACGGCCAGGACTCGGCAAAGGGACAGGAGCCAGGTGAGCAGGTGATGAGGAGGTCAGAAGACAATGCAAGACAGGATGAATTTTAAAATCCAGGACCTGGGTGGAGAACACAGTAGAGACACTGAGAGCTCCTGCTTGTGTGTACTGGCCACAGGAATGGCAGTCAGTTGGGAAGAAGGAACAGAGGGGCCAGGAGTCCCAGTGACCTGCCAGCCATGGGTACTGGGTTGAATGAAAGTCGCCTCCTGGAAGACTCAGGTGCAGCCGGGGTTCCTCCATGACCCTCCAGGTCTCACCTGCCCACTGATGCCACCAGACCACAACCCCAAACTCTGAAGTTCACGGGGAAGAATCAACCTGTGCCACGGCCCAGCGCAGCTCCTAATAATGGTGCAAAATTAAGGAAACATACTCATCAAGAAAAAATCAAGAAAAAAATGGGACCAGGAAGAGTCTTCAACTGCTGATGGCAATATCCCAGTGCCCCATAGCCCCAGTTTGCTTTATTATTATAACCATATGCAAATCAAGAAAGTCCTTGATACAAAGTTACACATCTGTGGCTAAAACAGAAACTCTCCCAAGGCATAAACAGAATGCATTAGTGGCCTGACCTGTGGTGGCGCAGTGGATAAAGCATTGACCTGGAAATGCTGAGGTCACCAGTTCGAAACCCTGGGTTTGCCTGGTCGGGGCACATATGGGAGTTGATGCTTCCAGCTCCTCCCCCCTTCTCTCTCTCTGTCTCTCCTCTCTCCTTTCTATAATGAATAAATAAAAAATAAAAAAAAAGAATGCATTAGTGAAATCTACCAACATCTGAAAAACAAAGAGTCAGAGGAAGGGCATGTAAATTGCTTCCAGCAAGTTAAGGAAGCAAGTGAAGTGGGTGCAAATACTCAGCATCATAGCCAATATGGAGGTGGAGCAGGGAGAACTTAGCCTTTTGCTAAGCCTCCAATCTACAATGGCTTTCTGCCATTTATGGTCCACAACGAACCTGTTAGAATAGGTGGGGCATTGTTTTGTTTGTTTTTTGGAAACAGAAGATATTAATGGTAACTGTTGGAGACTGAGAGCTGACAGGGTCCTTGCGCTTTAGATTTTGGGGGGACTGAGGTGTGCCGTACTGATAGTAAGCTGACAGTCTGCCCAACCCCCACCTCACTTGATTAAGGTGCTAGAGGCAATTTACATGCTCTTTCTCTCACCCTTTGTTTGTTCTGATATTGGTTGATTTCAGTTATGCAGGGTGGAGGGTTTTCTGCACTTGGGAGAATTCTTGGGTTGCCTTGGAAATGTGACTTTGTATCAGAGATATCTTTGATTTGCTAATGACTTTATTCTGCCCAATAAATAAAGCGGTTTGAGGGTGGAGACTCACTCTTGCAAGCTCCCTGCGTTCCAAAGAGACCTCGGATCCCATCCTTTTTCTCTCTGAGTTTACTTCTTCATTCCCCACAGTTCTCACTCAGGACCTGAACAAGTACTAGCCGCACTGGTCCATGGCAGGTAACATTTACAGAGTCCTTACTATGTAACAGACATTGTCTTATATGTATTCACTCCCTTAAAACTCACAATCCTGGCCCTGGCCGGTTGGCTCAGCGGTAGAGCATCGGCCTGGGGTGCGGGGGACCCCGGTTCGGTTCCCGGCCAGGGCACATAGGAGAAGCGCCCATCTGCTTCTCCACCCCCACCCCCTCCTTCCTCTCTGTCTCTCTCTTCCTCTCCCGCAGCCAAGGCTCCATTGGAGCAAGGATGGCCCGGGCGCTGGGGATGGCTCCTTGGCCTCTGCCCCAGGCGCTAGAGTGGCTCTGGTCACTGCAGAGTGACGTCCCGGAGGGGCAGAACATCGCCCCCTGGTGGGCAGAGCGTCGCCCCTGGTGGGCGTGCCAGGTGGATCCCAGTCGGGGCATGCGGGAGTCTGTCTGACTGTCTCTCCCCGTTTCCAGCTTCAGAAAAAAAAGTACAACAAAAAAACAAAACAAAACAAAAAACTCACAATCCTACTAGATCAGCACTATTTTTTTTTTTTTGTATTTTTCTGAAGCGAGAAGCAGGGAGAAGCAGACAAACTCCCGCATGCACCCGACCGGGATCCACACGGCATGCCAACCAGTGGGCAATGCTCAGCCCACTGCAACAGGAGCCATTCTAGCGCCTGAGGCGGAGGCCATGCGGCCATCCTCAGCACCCAGGCCAACTTTGCTCCAATGGAGCCTTGACTGTGGGAGGGAGAGAGAGAGACAGAGACAAAGGAGAGAAAGAGAGGGGGAGGGGTGGAGAAGCAGATTGGCACTTCTCCTGTGTGCCCTGGCCGGAAATCGAACCCAGGACTTCCACATGCCAGGCTGACGCTCTACCAGTGAGCCAACCAGTCAGGGCCACAACTCTTATTATCCCCACTCTGAGGGAAGCAGAGATGAAGGAACCAGGGACAGGAAAGCTAAGGGACTTGCCATGCAGCAAATGTGTCACGATGGAGCCAGAATTCAAAGCCACTCTTCCTCCTCAGCCAGTGTTTTCAATGGCTACATGTTGCCAGAATACAGTTACTGAATTTGAATATATATATTCAATTTACATGGTGGAATAATTGCAAACATATTTTACTTTACCAAGGTTGAAATTGCCAATTTTGACCTATAAAAGTGTCAGTTTCTTCTAGCCCTACCTAACATTTCAGTACTGTGTGAGTGGATAGAGCATTAGGCGCTGAGGACGGCTTGGTTGGTCTGAGCATCGGCCCCGGCTACTGATGCTAGTTGGGTTGATTCAAGCATCAGCCCCCAGACGGGAGTTGCCAGGTGAATTCCAGTTGGGGTGGATGTGGGAGTCTGTCTTCTATCTTTCCTCCTCTCACTTAAATAAATAAATAATAATCCCTGTGAAGCATTTAGTATGTGCGTTAGCCCAGTGAATGTTTTCTAAACCAGTGGTTCTCAACCTTTCTAATGCCGTGACCCCACAATACAGTTCCTCATGTTGCAGTGACCCCAAACCAAAAAATAATTTTGGTGGCTACTTCATAACTGTAATTTTGCTACAGTTATGATTCAGAATGTAAATACCTGATATGCATTATATATTTTCCGATGGCTTTAGGCGACCCACAGGTTGAGAACCGCTGCTCTAAACAATAGCTAAGGTTTTAAAAAAAATTTCTTTTTAAGGTGAGGAAACAGTTTTGTTGGGAGCTGATGCTTCAACTCGGGGGCAGGTCAAGTTGGGGAAGGCTGAGGGAACCACAGCTAATGCCTGCATGGAGGTACAAGGGTCTAGAAACTTCCCTCCTACCTGTTTTCCAGAAATTCGTCTTCAACACACACACCCCTTTAAAACCTGGATAGATCTCACTGAAACCGATGGTTCCTGGAAATGGGTGGATGGCACAGACTATAGGAATAGCTACAAGTAAGTATCCCCTCCCCACCCCCCTAGTCTCACCTGGGGACAGCCACCTGGTCTGTTGCCCCTATGTATCCCCGCCCATTCTTAGGGACTAAATTCCCCAATCCTTCACCCTCCAGACTCCCAGCCTTCAAGGCTGCAGCTTCTGCTCTCTGAACTCTCTAAGGTGGTGCTTCTCTGAGGTGGGAAAGAATTGCTGGGACAGGAGTGGTCAGAGCTTTGAGCCCTGTCCTGCCTTCCTAGGAACTGGGCTGCCACTCAGCCAGATAACTGGCAGGGCCACCAGGAAGGTGGAAGCGAAGACTGTGCGAAGTCCAGGTGGACGGCCGCTGGAATGACAATTTCTGCCATCAGGTGCAACGCTGGGCGTGTGAGATGAGTCAGGACATCACCACCTAGGAGCCCGGATCTCCCGCAGATCTCTACCTGCATCCTCCTCACCCCACCCCCAGCTTCTCTCCTGGGGGTTTTGAAAAAAGGAAGATTAGTCAGAGACACCGGGAAGAGTTGAGGGAAGACAGAAAAGAGGGTTTAAGAATCTCAGGCCCTGGGGAGACAGTTACCTCCTCTTTCTGCTACTCACTGTGATTATTATAATTTTCAGACTCCACACTGGAGTAGGAAAAGAATAAATAAATACTTGAAGCTCTGTGTGGACCAGTCATTTGGAACTGAGAAATGTAGAAGGCAAAGAAGAGGGAGCAGATAGGGTCTGGAAGAAAGTTTAAGACTAGACTTCTTCTGCTTGCTACCCAGTCCTGAGGGACACGGATCAGGGAAGGGAAGGAAGAGGCTTGGAGAGGAGCATCCATTAGAAGGCAGTGGGTTTAGGGGTGGGGGAAGGAGCTGGCTGGGCTGGGCGGGAGGGTCCCACACGGCAAGGGTCCTGGACAAAGCGGCTTTCTCTGCCTTCAGGATTGACAGGAGAGATTTCAGGGAGCATTCCACTTCCCTCAGTCTGGGAACTGTGGAGTGGGCTGGCAAGGCCACTGGGAAACGTTTGCTAAGAGAAGGAGGACTAGTAGCACACTTTCCCACTGTTTTCAGCGTGGCTGCAACTTATTGACCACAAATAGATCTAGACATATGTCCAAGACAAGTGTCACCAACAATTTCCACAGTGGGTAAACCTCATCTTCCAAGATCATTTTAGAACCAGTCTTAGAAGGATCTTTAAGCAATTAGATTTCTTGTTTTATTTTTATTACACAAGTCATATGTACTATTAGTAAAACAAAAAATGTTTTAAGGACACACTCATACACAGAGATTTATTATGAAGAATCGGCTCATGTGGTTGTGGAGGCTGACAAGACCCAAGTTCTGCAGGTGAGCAGTCAAGCTGGGGCCCAGAAGAGGCAATGGTGTCATTCCACACAGAGACAGCAGACTAAGGACCCAGAGAGAAATGATTCCTTTTGTGTCCAAAGGCAGAAAGAAAGCCAATGTCCCAACTTGAAGGGGGTCAGGCAGGAAGAGCTCTCTTATACTCAAGAAAGTCAGCCTTCTTCCGCTATTCAGGGTTCCAACTGGTTGGATGAGGCACACCCACATTAGGGAGCGCAATCTGCTTTACCAATTCACATGTTCCTTCCTCTCATCTACAAACACCCAACAGACACACCCAGAACAATGTCTGACGACTCATAAAATTAATCGTTATGGATTTCCTATCAGGATGTTTCCTGCATGTGCTCAAATAAGCAATACTATGCTGACAGCTTTTTCTACTTTGCAGGGTCTTGTGGACACTGATCCAATCAATGCTATTTCCTGGGAAGTTTTAACTCATGTAATTTAGCAGGGGTGGAGACTTCCAAAATATAAATCTGCCATGTTATTTAAGTTTTTCTCCCTGTGGTAGCTTAGTTTTCATTTCTATAGGCTTTCCCATATAATATTTCAAGCAATTTTTGCTCTGCTAAGACTTCCTAATTTTCAGCTGCAAAATTTTCTCAGACGTCTTTTTCCAAATGTATATGATTGGCATGAAGTAAAAAAGGTATGAAAGTAATAATACATGCAATTTAAAGTCCTGTGGGGTTAGAAAAAGCTACCCCTGGGGGGCGGTGAGATGGTGATGGAGTAGGTGGAGGTGCCAACTTCCACCTCCCAGAACCAAAGTGTATTACAACTTAATTTTAAGGTCAATCATCTGGAAAAACCAACTTTGGACTAAACTAAGAGGACTCCTTAAACAAGGATCACTGACAAAGCCACACTTAGACTGATAGGAAAAGCGGAAATGCGGAGAGGGCGGCCCAGCTCGCGGGAACAAATGGCAGCCCAGAGGGACTCGCGTGGCGGGTGAGTTTAGCGGAGAGGGGAGGATCCTGAGCCCAAGGAACGAAGCCCCAGCTTGCAGCCCAGAGCCTAGAAGAGGCATACAAACAGTATTTAGTTGTGAAACAAGCCAGGATACTGTATGCAAGAAAGAGACAGATTTCTCAGACCCAGGATTCGTCTTAAAGGGACCACACAGAAAACCTCTTTCACAACCACTCACCCAGGGCTCCAGGGAACAGGGAGAGATGAGAGGACTAGAGTAGCAGGAAGAGAATATAATCTAGGAGGCACAGAGAGAAACACTTTGAGGGACAGCCACCCTAACCCCTGGGCTGAGTCACTCCCCAAATATAACATGAATATTTTTCCTGGAACCAGCAATACAAGCAAAGGGAAACAGGTCACCAGCCAAATAGAAGCTCTCCTGCTGCACTCAGAGCAGAGTTGCTTACAAGCAGGGAGCCATCAGAAATACAGTATAGAGTGCTAAGGTCTGAGCTGCATTGCCCCACACACACTGCTGAGTGCTCATCAGAGGGCAGGTGGTGGTGGGACACGGAAGCAGGGTCCCCTTGGCAGGGACAGAAGCGGGGGAGGGCTGGCCACGACTGAGGCTCCGCGTGAGCACAGTCCTGCTGGGTGGAGGCAGAGGCTGAGGGCGGCTGTGGTGGTGGAAGGGGCACATGAAAGCAGTCTGACCCATGGCTGCGGGCTGGGTGAGCGAGAGCGGTCCTGCCTGCAGTCTCGCCCACAGGGGCAATACAAATCTGGGGAACCAACTGAGACCTGTGGCTGAGTGCAAGAGCACAGCCCCACCTGAGGGGCCAAGGCTGGTGACCCCTGCACTTGAGCGCAGTCCCGCAAGCGGGGGCGGGGCATAGGCCAAGGCTTGCAGCCCAGGCATACAAACACAGATCCACCCTCGGGGGAGGTGCAGAGGCTGAGCTGGCCGAGGCTTGTAGTTGGGCTACACAAACACAGTCCCGCCCATGGAGGAGAGGCAGAAACAGCAGCAAACATCGAACACCTAACACCGCAGCAGGCCGGTGGTGGCAATACCCATGCCTGAATGCCCGAGGCAGCAACGGGGGTGGCGGGCCTGCAGACAGACCACACCTAGAGCCACAGGGGCAAAGGGAAATTTTATGAAGCCTGAAGTATCATATATGAAATTTCAGGGAGCTGTCCTTAAGAATACAAAAGTTGCCATACACAATTAAGCATAAACGTCCATATTAAGTTTTAAAAAACATAAATTTACAAAGCTGAAGCTACCGTAAACATGACAAAATCCAGAACAATGACATAATATTTTAGATAATCTCTTCTAACACATCTCTAAACTCCATTGCCCCTACACTTCTTTGCTGCACACTCGTTGTTCTTTTTTTTAATTTTTTTTAATTTATTCATTTTAGAGGGGAGAGGGAGAGACAGAGAGAGAGAGAGAGAGAAGGGGGGAGGAACTGGAAGCATCAACTCCCATATGTGCCTTGACCAGGCAAGCCCAGGGTTTCAAACTGGCGACCTCAGCATTTCCAGGTCGACGCTTTATCCACTGCGCCACCACAGGTCAGGCCACTCATTGTTCATATATGACCAAAGTGTTGCAAGGTGGGTCTACAGGGAGAATAAGAGATGGTTGAATGTTTTCTCTGGCTTGTGTCTTTGTTACTGATGTCAGGTCCCTCATGTCACCCCAAATGAGTCTGCATAGTGGGTGACACAAAGACCCTGAAAGCCATTCTGCCCATCTACAGCCACTGCCCCATTGCTCAGCAACCAAGCCATCTCAGTGCCTGAGGCTAGGCCATGGAGCCATCCTCAGTGCTCTGGGCCAACTTGCCTGAACCATTTGAGCCATGCTGTGGGAGGAGAAGAGGGGAAGAGGGGAAGAGAGAAAGAGACAGAGAGAGAGAAGGGGGGAGGGTGGAGAATCAGGTGCTTCTCCTGTGTGCCCTGACTGGGAATCAAACCCGGGACTTCCACATGCTGGGCCGATGCTCTATTGCTCAGCTAACTGGCAAGGGCTTTTTTTTTTTCTTTTTTCTTCCTTTTTTTTTTTTTTTTGAAAGAGAGACAGACAGAAAGGGAGGGAGAAGCATCAACTCATAGTTGTGTCACTTTAGTTGTGCACTGATTGCTTCTCATATGCACACTGACCAGGGAGCAGACCTGGGACCTCGGGCTCAAGTTGAGCTTGCAAACCCCCTTGCTCAAGCCGGTGACCCTGCACTCAAGCTGGCAACTTTGGGTTTCAAACAGGTGACATCATAGCTCTGAGTGGATGCTCTATCCACTGTGCCACCAACAGTCAGGCTCCTTACAAAGTTGTGTTCTTTTTTTTTTTTTTTCCAAGTGAGAACAGGGGAGATAGACAGACTACCACATGCACTTGGACTGGGATCCACCCAACAACCCCCGTCTGGGGGCTGATGCACAGTGGATCTGGGGCCATGCTCCCAACAGAATTATTTTTAGCACCTGAGGCAGAGACTCCATGGGGCCATCCTCAGTGTCCAGGCAGATGTGCTTGAACTAATTGAGCCATGGCTGCAGGAGAGGAAGAGAGAGAGAGGGGGGGGGGGAGCGGAAGGGGTGGAGAAGATGTTCGCTTCTCCTGTGTGCCCTGACCAGGAATCAAACCAGGTCATCCACACACCAGGTGGATGCTCTACCACTGAGCCAACTGGCTAGGGCCACAATTTGTTTAATTGAAATACAATCCATGTACCATAAAATTCACCCTTTGAAAGTACAGTGTTTTTTAGTATATTCATAAAGTCATGCAACCACCACCACTATCTAATTTCAGAACACCTTCACTGCTTTTAAAAGAAACCCTGTACTCATTAGCAGTTCCTCCACATCCTCCCCGGCCCCAGGCAGTCACTGGTCTTTCTGTCTCCATGGACTTGCCTGTTCTGGACATTGCACATAAATGGGACCATACGCTATAAGGCATTTGTCTCTGGCATATTTCACTAAGCATAATTCTGCAACGTTCACCCATGGTGTGGTGGTTGTCAGTACTGCATCCTTTCTAAGACTGATATGTTCCACTGTATGCCACCTTTTGTTTATCCAATAGAATAATGAAAAACATCTGAATTCACTTCTCCCTAAAGACTCCATTGGGAATCGGATAGCTGTTCCCCTTACTAATTCAGAGGGCTCAAGATTCTTCTCTGCCTCTCTGTTCATGTCTTAGTTCTTGTCCTGTGATAAGATTCTATCATTTATTTTCATGTTGGACCTATAATTAATCCTTTTTTTTTTTTTTTTTTTTTTTTTTTTTTTTTTTACAGAGACAGAGAGAGAGTCAGAGAGAGGAATAGACAGGGACAGACAGACAGGAACAGAGAGATGAGAAGCATCAATCATTAGTTTTTCATTGCGCATTGCGACACCTTAATTGTTCATTGATTGCTTTCTCATATGTGCCTTGACCGCGGGTCTTCAGCAGACCGAGTGACCCCTTGCTCGAACCAGCGACCTTGGGTCCAAGCTGGTGAGCTTTTGCTCAAACCAGATGAGCCCGCGCTCAAGCTGGCGACCTCAGGGTCTCGAACCTGGGTCCTCGGCATCCCAGTCCGACGCTCTATCCACTGCGCCACCGCCTGGTCAGGCTAATTAATCCTCTTTTAAAATTTATTTCTAGGCATTTTATAATTTTTGCTGCAATGATGAATTCATTTTTTCATTTCTAATTCTGATTAGTCAGTGTAGAGTAAAACTATTGATTTATTTTTGTATGTAAATTATTGACTGACTTTGTATCGTAGCACTTCCCAAATTCTCTTAAGCCTAATGGGTTGTTTTAGTAGACTCTCTTGGGTTTTCTTTGTATACAATTATATCATCTGCAAAAAAGAGAATTTCTTCTCTTTTCCAATAGTAAGAGATTTTATTTTCTTGCCTTATCACATTAGTTAAATACTACAGAATATTGTTGAATGACTGATGATGCGCTGTTCTTAGTTTGCATTTTTTTTTTTTTTTTGTATTTTTCTGAAGTTGGAAACGGGGAGGCAGTCAGACAGACTCCCACATGCACCCAACCGGGATCCACCCGGCACACCCACCAGGGGATGATGCTCCGCCCATCTGGGCCATTGCTCTGTTGCATCCAGAGCCATTCTAGCATCTGAGGCAGAGGTCACAAAGCCATCCTCAGTGCCTGGGCCAACTCTGCTCCAATGGAGCCCTGGCTATGGGAGGGGAAGAGAGAGACAGAGATGAAAGAGAGGGGGAGGGGTAGAGAAGCAGATGGGTGCCCCTTCCTGTGTGCCCTGGCTGGGAATCTAACCCGTGACTCCTGCACGCCAGGCCGACGCTCTACCACTATTAAGTCAACCAGCCAGGGCCTTGGTTTCATTTTGATAGCTCATGACTTCAGTGCTTTCTTAATGAATGTGATATTTGGTGTTAGATTTTTCTCTTTTTGGTGAGTAATTTCCTTTCATTCTCCTATTACTTAAACTTTTTATTTTGCAGATAATTTTAACTTTGGAGGGGAAGGTATTTTAAAGCAAGATAGGAAACCTAGAAACTGCAAGGCAAAAGAAGGACATGCTTGACTTCAAGAAAATTAGGAAAAAATTGTTTTGGAATGACAAAATACTATGCAAAATATAAAGTCAAGGAGAAAGATATTTGCAATCTGTTTAGTATCGCTAATACATCAATAAAAGGAACCTGTTCAATAAAAAATGAGCAATGGATTTAAACAGGTAATTTTAAAAAGAGGAAACCTGAATAATCAAGAAATAATAAAGATTTTAAAAGATACTCAAATGTGAAAATTACAATAATTAAATATCACCCTCCACCAGGTCTACTTGCCAAAATGATAAATACCAACACTATTCATGGTAGGCAAGGATGCAGGAATAAATGAGGATAAAAAACAGTAACATTTTTGGACTACTGTTGGAATGTCTATTGAGATTTAAAACATACATACCCATTTTTGGAAACCTACCCCATGGAAATAAAAGCATGATATACATATAAAGGTGTTTCATTACCACTGGTAGTATGAAAAGCCAGAAAGAATTTGAATGTCTATCAATAGGTGAAGAATTAAATAATAATACAAGACATAATAGAATTTTATTCAGCAATTATAAATAAAATAAAGTAAAATCTATCTATATTGATCTGGAGGGATGCCCATAATATTATTTTAAGTGAAAACAGCAACCTGCAGAATTAAGGGTAAACACCTACTTTTGTTAACTAAAACAAAAGCAAAAACAAAACAAAGGCCCTGGCCAGTTGGCTCAGTGGTAGAGCGTCAGCCTGGCGTGCGGGGGACCCAGGTTCGATTCCTGGCCAGGGCACATAGGAGAAGCGCCCATTTGCTTCTCCACCCCCCCCCCTTCCTCTCTGTCTCTCTCTTCCCCTCCCGCAGCCGAGGCTCCATTGGAGCAAAGATGGCCCGGGTGCTGGGGATGGCTCCTTGGCCTCTGCCCCAGGCGCTAGAGTGGCTCTGGTCGAGGCAGAGCGAAGCCTCGGAGGCGCAAAGTATCGCCCCCTGGTGGGCAGAGCGTGGCCCCTGGTGGGCGTGCTGGGTGGATCCCTGTCGGGCGCATGCAGGAGTCTGTCTGACTGTCTCTCCCCGTTTCCAGCTTCAGAAAAATACAAAAAAAAAAAACCAAAGAAACCCCAATATCAAGTATATGTTTCTAGGAACAAGAGAAAAGGTTTTGTTTGAGAAGAGATTTTAATTTGTAATATACTTTTGAATTTACTTGTTAAAATATATTATGTATGCTTATATAATTAAAAATTAATGAAAATTTAAAGGAAAAAGAAAAAGGACCTCCTCAGAAACATCAATACATTTCATTTGATGGTTTTGTGGACTGAAAAGTTCATGGCTTGTGTCTATTGATTATCTTTCCTCCCAAAGGTCAGGAGAAAGAAAGCAAGGTGAGCTGGAATGGGGGGAGAACCTGGGAGCCACAGCTGTGCCAGCCCAAGGGCTGCGAGAGGGAGGAGAGGGGGGAGAGGGGGGAGAGGGAGGAGAGGGATGGAGAGGGATGGAGAGGGGGGAGAGGGAGGAGAGGGGGAGATGGATGGAGAGGGAGGAGAGGGATGGAGAGGGACGAGAGGGAGGAGAGGGAGGAGAGGGATGGAGAGGGAGGAGAGGGATGGAGAACAGGGGTGGGTGCGGTGGGGGGAAGGGAAAGAGGGTCAGAGAGAGTGTGCTGGTCAGGATCAGCTTCCATACCTGGGAGCAGGGACCTCGGGGCAGAAGGGGGATGCAGCAGCCTGGGATGAGAGACTCCTCATGAGAGCGGGGTGATTTTAACATCCTCTGAGTGTTTCCTGAGGCTGTCCAACTGACCCCTTACCTAGAGGAGCCTGCAGACCCGAATGAAGCCCCTCCATAGATCTTTCAAATATCCTGGGGCAGGTGGGTGTTCAATCATTCATCTCGGAAGCATCTCTCCTGTGCCTTACTCATGCTAAGAAATCGGCCTGTTCAGGGAGCCATGGCCCTGTCCCCATGAAGCTTTCAGAGCGCTGGGGGAACCACACTCCACTGGCCACTCTTTCCACTTGGGCTCAAGTTCAGTGTTGGCTGAATGGGGTGCCATGAGGGTAGGGCTTACCAGACAAGCTTTGACCTGGACCACACACAGTAGCTCTGACAGCAGCCAGCTGCCTAGCACCTGGGCGCTGCTGATGGTGGGGCTGGGACTGGAGAGAGAAACCCCTCTTGAAGGTGGAAATACACCAACCGGTTCCCCAGTCAGCAGCGGTCTGGAAAGGCCTGGTGACACCCCTGCGCCACACTGCCAAGGCTGCTCAGTGGGGCTGTCTGCTGCCAGGAGCCCGCCCAGCCTGAGAAGGACTCCAGGTGAAGGCAGCAGCCCCTGGCAGCTTGGGGGACTTCCTAGAGGCAGGCATGGCCGAGTCCTCCCAGAGGCTGCCACAGACTTGACTGGAAGCCACATGAACCAGGAAGCCACAGAAGGGCTAGCCCTCCTAGAGGGCTCCACCTTTGCCTTTGCCCTGGACCCCAAACCAGCTATAAGGATGGTTCCAGCTGGCCCAGGCCTATGGTCTCCCACAAGTGTCTGGGAGCTGCCCAAGAGCCTCTGTGAGGGCATGGCCAGGTCTGGGGTGGCCAGGAGGCCCAGATTCAATCAGAAACCACAGATTCTGGCTTCTGCACAGGCTTATCAGAGAGGACAAGCGCAGCCACCCAGGGTCAGGCTTAGAAACTGGTCAGGAACAGCCGGCCTGTTGGTGACTCTGGTGACCTCCCTTGCAAACCCCTGACACTGGCTTCTATGGCACTGAACCTCTCTGCTTTCCTCTTGCCTCTCCTGCTACGCCTCCTTCATCCCCTCCACCCACTCCTATTCCTCCCTCTCCTCAACTAAAGGTTTCCCCAAGTTTAGTTCTGTCCACCACATGCGCCCACACATTTCTGGTGCGCCCCTGTCTGGGTGGGTGCAGACACCTCCTGGGCCTCCACAACCTGCCCAGGGCCATCATCAGCCCTCACTGTCCTGCTGCCCCAGGACAAAACACACAGGTCACCTATCAAGCAGAAGGGCCACCACCTTCTGCTTGGCACTGCCTGGCACAGGGCCTGGCCTGCAGGAGGTGCTACCTTGTGCCCTGGGAGGCTGGAGGGCTTCCAATCTGGTCTGCAGAGGGAGACAAGTTCACATGAGGGGCCTCCACATGGCCTGGCCTCAGGGCAAACTTGGTGAATCCACGTGCCCACCCTGAGTGTGTGGGCCGCTGGCTTCCTCACCCCCGTCATTAAAAGGCCGTCTGTGCCTGTGTGGCTGAGGAGCAGACAGAGTGTGAGCATGCACGTGTGTGCCATGCTGATGCTGCAGCAGACATGGGGGCCTCCGGGCTCCCCTCCCCAACTCACTCGAGGCAACATTCTAAACCCAAGAGTGTCCCTCAGCTTCGGTTTCCACGGCTGTGTCTCTGCCCTCAGCCAAGGGACACTGATTCACCCCCACAGCGGTCAGAACTGAAGAAAGGCCCAGCGCTGAGGGTGGCCACGGGAAAGAAGGGAAGAGGGAGCAACTCCAACAAATATCCCAGGCTCCCCCCGCGTCTGGCCAGCCACAGCGCCCCCCTCAGGCCAGGCCCAGCCAGGCCCACTCTCCTTGACCTGTCCCCGTCTCCACTTGCAAGTGGTCCCTGCCTGTCCCTGGCAGTGACGGCCGGGAGAGAACTCCAGGGAATCCGAAGTGCAGGCAGAGTCCTGCAGGAGCAGCAAGGAAGGCCCTCGGCAGACGAGCCGAGGGGTGCCGAGGAAAAGATCCCCGGAGAACCGACGCCAAGCTGCCCATCACGGTTATGTTTGAAAGGGCCAAGCTACAGGGAATTTTTACCTGCTAAATTATATCTTCTGATAACCTTCACAATTTTTTGTTAAAAATTCCGTACATTTTGTGTGTGTGTGACAGAGACAGGAAAAGGGACAGATAGGGACAGACAGACAGGAAGGGAGAGAGATAAGAAGCATCAATTCTTTCTTGTGGCTCCTTAGTTGTTCATTGATTGCTTTCTCATATATGCCTTGACCGGGGGGCAACAGCAGACCAAGTGACCCCTTGCTCAAGCCAGCAACCTTAGGCCCAAGCTGGTGAGCCTTGCTCAAACCCAGATGAGCCCGCTCTCAAGCTGGCGACCTCAGGGTTTCGAACCTGTATCCTTCACATCCCAGTCCAATGCGCTGTCCACTGCACAACCGCCTGGTCAGGCCACGCTGTACTTTTGTAACAAGGAAAAAAAGCCCAAATGTTCGAGAGCCCTCTGAGACTCCTATTTCTTGGGTCTACAAACCCAGGAAAACACCTGGCATCAGGATGAGCCTCATCTCATTCAGGACCTTTCTTCCTGAGTCTTGGGCTGAAACTCAGGCACTTCCAGACAGAAGGAGCCAGAGCCCAGAGGCAGGACCCTGTCCTTTGTTCCCAGCCCTGTCACACATCAGTAAGCCCTTTCTTTTGCCTGGGCCTCAGGCTACTCATTTATTAACTGGGGATAATAAAAGCCTGTTCTGTCCACTTTCAGAGGCTGTTGTGAGACCAAGAACTTTGAAACCCGACCAGGTGGTGGCGTAGTGCATAGAGTGTTGGACTGGGATGTGGAGGATCCAGGTTCAAGACCCTGAGGTCGCCAGCTTGAGCGCGGGCTCATCTGGTTTGAGCAAGGTTCACCAGCTTGAGTCCAAGGTCACTGGCTTGAGCAAGGGATCACTCAGTCTGCTGTAGCTCCACGACAAGGCACATATGAGAAATCGAGCAATGAACAAGTAAGGCAGTGGTCCCCAACCCCCGTGCCGTGGACCAGTACCATCCGTAGGCCATTTGGTACCAGTCCACAGAGAAAGAATAAATAACTTACATTATTTCTGTTTTATTTATATTTATGTCTAAACAATATTTTATTTTTAAAAAATGACCAGATTCCCTCTGTTACATCTGTCTAAAACTCTTTTTTTTTTTTTTTTTCATTTTTCCGAAGCTGGAAACTGGGAGGCAGTCAGACAGACTCCCGCATGCACCCGGCATGCCCACCAGGGGGCAATGCTCTGTCCCTCTGGGGCGTCGCTCTGTTGCATCCAGAGCCATTCTAGCGCCTGAGGCAGAGGCCACAGAGCGATCCTCAGCGCCCAGGCCATCTTTGCTCCAATGGAGCCTCGGCTGCAGGAAGGGAAGAGAGAGACAGAGAGGAAGGAGAGGGGGAGGGGTGAAGAAGCAGATGGGTGCTTCTCCTGTGTGCCCTGGCCGGGAATCAAACCTGGGATTCCTGCACGCCAGGCCGATGCTCTACCACTGAGCCAAGCGGCCAGGGCCTAAGACTCACTCTTGACGCTTGTCTTGGTCACGTGATACATTTATCCATTCCACCCTAAAGGCTGGTTCATGAAAATACTTTATGACATTAAACCGGTCCGTGGCCCAAAAATGGTTGGGGGACCGCTGAACTAAGGAACGGCAACAAGGAATTGATGTGTCTCATCTCTCTCCTTTCTGTCTGTCTGTCCCTCTTTCTGACTTTCTCTGTCTCTCTCTCTCTCTCTCTCTCTCTCTCTCTCTCTCACACACACACACACACACACACACACACACAAAAAGAACTTTGAAAACAAAATCATGAACATTAAGGCATCTTGCAAGCTGTGCAGAGATGTCTGCCTAGCTCACCTTCTGATGGTGGCCGCACCTGGAAGGCAACCATATCAGGCAGCCACCACAAATACCAAGGGGCCCTTGGCACAAGGTCACTTTCCTCAGTAGGAGGACTGGGGAAGCCAAGAATCCCCCCTAATTGAAACACAAGACAAGACAAGTGCTGAGAAGAGATGGTACAGGCCTGCTTTGGAAAGACATTTTCATACTTCACAAAAAACTCAACTGATATCACATTTCTGCAAAAATTCAGTGTTGTTCACGGCCTCCCCACCTCTGTATTAGTGCTTGTTTGTGAAATGAGCCCCTCAGGCTGCAGGCAATCACTATGTTGAGGTCCAGCCACTCACGTGGGTGCATGTGAGTAGTTGAGGGCACAGAGAGGGATGAAACATCAGTATGAGACACGTGGAGAATGTGGCAGGCATTGCCGGGTGCCCACGGCACTGGCTGGCTGATGGCCTAAACAGATGCTATCCCGGGAGAGGGGACAAAGACAGGGACTTAACTCTCCCACGGGCCCATGTGTAAACTGGACTGGTCTCAGTGCTTCTGGGCTCTTGCTCAATTGGCTCCACAGACAAAGATCGTAAGTGGGGGTCATCAGCCCGGCCGGGGGTCTTCAAAGGCAGAATGTACTTGGGGAGCCCTTTGTAGAACCAGGCCCCTGACCTCTTCCAGACCTGAGTGCGGGAGACACCTGCTTAGAGCACAGGACGCAGAGCAGCCCCCTGCACCACGCTCCCACACAGGCCCACCCTCCCTCCTGGAGCAAGGCTGGAAAGTGCTCAGTAGATGCCACCGTGCTCCTCCTGCTTGCCCTTCCCCCTGTGACTCTGGAGGCTGGAGGAAGGGGCAGCTGGGCCACGCAGGGTACTGGAAGCTGTCAGGAGAGTGGCTCGGGAAGAAACCATCTGTAGCAGGCACAGAGGGCCAGAATCTCAGAGAGCCACAGAGAAGAATTCAGAACAGCAACTGAGATAAGGCCCCTGAACTTAATGACTACTTTGTACAAGACCCATTGCTCCCTAATCTCTTTTCTGAGAAAGGGAATACATAGTGGTCTTTAGTATGAGTGGGAGTATGTGAAGGAATGATGTGACCTTTTAAGGGAAGAGGAAGACTCGGTGGTTTGAATTCTAGATCCTGGACCTGTCACCTAGCAGCTGTGAGATTTGGACACATCCTGACCCTCAATGTCATCACCTGTAGGCAGATGTAGGAACAGTGCCCATCTCACAGGGCGGCCATGAGGATCAGACTAGCAAATGAACACAGGCCCACCGCCCAGTGCTGGGCACAGAGCAGCCACTCGACGGATAGGATTCTTGTCATTGTCATTGTCCCCTACCTCCTTCCACCTGACAAATGCAACAGATTTACAACGAGAGGACCAAGTCCCTTACTTAAAAGGGGGAACTTAAAATCAGAAGGCCAGTCCTGGCCAAGTAGCATTTCCCCAATATGCCAAGGTTGTGGGTTTGATCCCCTGTCAGGGTACATACAAGAATCAACCAATGAATATAGAAATAAGTGGAACAGATCAATGTTTCTCTCTCTCTCTTCCCCTTTCTCTCTTCCTAAAATTAATCAACATATAAATTTAAAAAATAATAGAACCAGAAGGGCAGAGTCTGCCCTGATTCTCTCTAGGACAGTGTTTCCTTCTCCCCAAGCTTCCTCTGTCCTCAGGTGAGTCCTGCAGGATAGTAAAAGGGGCCACTCAACAAAACAAAACAGAAACAAAAAGGTCCCTGATGATACACACTGGAAAGCACAAGGTTAAACAAGCTCTGTGACTACAGGAATTCTCAGAGCCTTTAGTATGCCAGTGTGCACAGGGTTCTCCAACAGGGCGGAAGAGCAGACAGTGCTTTCCACTCGGAACAACCTGACAAGTCTTCCTGTGCAACTCAACTCTAGTCATGGTCAGCGTACACACAGCCCTTGGCTGAGCACTCAGCTCTACAGCACTGCCTGTTCACTCGTTGAGTGATGGGAATTTCTCCAAGCCGTCAGCAGCCACCTCTTCATGCTCCAGAGTGTGAGACACAGGACCAGAGTCCCAATCCTGTCCCTGGTACGAGTCACCCCCTCCCTCCCAGCTGCTCTCTGCGGAAGGGCCTGCTTTCATGGGGCTCTTTTCATGGGGCTCTTTTTTTTTTTAATTTTTATTTTATTTAGTCATTTTTAGAGAGGAGAGAGAGAGGGAGAGAGAGAGGGGGGGGGGAGGAGCTGGAAGCATCAACTCCCATATGTGCCTTGACCAGGCAAGCCCAGCGTTTCGAACCGGCAACCTCAGCATTACCAGGTCGACGCTTTATCCACTGCGCCACCACAGGTCAGGCTTCATGGGGCTCTTGAATAACAGAACCCGCCTGCTGGGATGAATGCTTTGGAACACCCTCTCTGATACTCTCACAGCCTTCCTACAATACGTAACCATTTGAATTGTTAACACCCACACATGACCTAAAATTCACAAAATACACGATTAAAAAGTCTTCTCCCTCATTCCTAGCATCTGGTGATAACAGTCTTCTAGGAAGCTCTATTATTATTCCCACTGTCCAGACGGAAAAACTGAGGCTCTGACAAGTTAAGCCACTTGTCCAAGGCTAACCCACCACTCTGTTAGCCTCTACTCCACATTGCAGGCCATACAGTCTGATCCCAAAAGTTTACAGATACAAAGTAGGTGCTCACTAAGTTGTGGCTGAGTGGGGGTGAAGAAATCTTCAGTGGGTTCTCAGCATGGACACTAAGTGTCCTGCAGACTGGATGCCTAAAGGGGATGGAGGTGCCATACAGGGAGATAAAATTAACATAAGTAGCAGCTGCCAAGGCCACCCTGTCCCTGCTGCAGAGCTGCTATGTGGCTCCTGAGAGCAGGTGCCTTAGCCAGAGGCAATATGGGGCCAGCAAGGGGCTCACTCGCCTCCCTCTGCCTAGCGAAGGCCTGCCCATCCACCAGTGCTGGCTTTGCCTGCCCTCCCCAGAGCATGCCAGCCTCCTGTCCCCAACATGGGCTGGGCCTCCTGGGGGAAGGGACCAAAAGAAGCAAACCCTCGAGAGCCATTGTGAACGGCGGGGCCCAGGTGGGCTTAGGACCTGTACCACACTGCCTCCCCACGCTGCCACGGAAATGGCTTTGTGGGTGGGGGCACACTCCCCTCATGCCTGGCCAGCTGAGATCCTGTCTGAAGTGGAGCGGATGGGACAGCCCTGAGGGTGACTCAGAAATGTGGCTCACTCTTCATTCCTGTGTGGCGTTTATAGGGAGAGATCAAGAAAGTCTACAGAGCAGTGCTTGGGGACACCACAACATCAAGCACATCATTAATGCTCAGCGAGCCCTCTCCTCACAGCCTCCATGCTGTCCCTGTGGAGCTGGGGCTATCATGCCAGCTCATGAGTGTGCATGCTTGCTTTCTTTTTATTTAAAGAATGTTCACTTGTGCTAAAATGCACGTGACATGCAACTTACCATCTTACCATTTCTATGTGTACATTCCCCTTGTTGGGTAGTCAATCTCCAAAAGTGTTTTCATCTTAAAAAACTTACACATTTCTATCCATTAAACAACTCCCCATTCCCCTCTTCCTGCAGCCCCTGGTGACCACTGCTCTATTTTCTGTCTCTATGAATTTGGCTATTCTAGTACCTCATATAAGTAGAATCAAACATTTGTCTTTTTTCCTTCATAGAATTCTCAAGCTTTTATTCTCTATTAATTGTCATGTAATCTTACATAAATTCACCTTATTATTATTATTAATTTTAATGCAGTGACATTGATAAATCAGGGTACATATGTTTAGAGAAAATATCTCCAGATTATTTTGACATTTGATTCTGCTGCATACCCCTCACCCAAAGTCAAATTGTCTTCCATCACCATCTAACTGGTTTTCTTTGTGCCCCTCCCCTCCCCCCACTCCCTCTCTCTCCTTCCTCACCCCATCTTCTCCCCCACCCCCCTCCCTACTTCCCTATTACCATCACATTCTTGTCCATGTCTCTGAGTCTCATTTTTATGTCCCATCTATGTATGGATTTATATAGTTCTTAGTTTTTTCTGATTTATTTATTTCATTCCATATAATCTTATCAAGGTCCATCTATGTTATTGTAAATGATCCAATGTCATCATTTCTTATGGGTGAGTAGTATTCCATAGTATCATATATATGTACCAAACCTTTTTAATCCACTCGTCCACTGACGGACACTTGGGCTGTTTCCAGATCTTCGCTATTGTGAACAATGCTGCCATAAACATGGGGGTGCATTTCTCCTTTTGGAAAAGTTCTATGGTGTTCTTAGGGTATATTCCTAAAAGTGGGATAGCTGGGTCAAAAGGTACCTTGATTTTTAATTTTTTGAGGAATCTCCATACTGTTTTCCACAGAGGCTGCACAGTCTGCATTCCCACCAGCAGTGCAGGAGGGTTCCCTTTTCTTCACATCCTCACCAGCATACAGTATTTGGTTTATTTCACTTAGCATAATGTCCTCAAGGTTCATCCATGTTGCCACATGCGTCAGAATTTCCTTCCTTTTTCAGGCTGAATAATATTCCATTGTACGGATATGCCACCTTTTGTTTATCCATTCATCCATCAAAGGACACCTGGGTTGCTTCCACCTTTTGTCTGGTCTTTTCCTTTTTTATCTGTCTCTCCTACTAGGGTCTACCATCCCAGAGGGAGGGCCAGGGTGCCTTGGCACACTCCTGACATAGTAAGTGCTCAATAAACACTTGCTGAGTGGCTGAACTGACAGCGTGGATTGTTTGCTGAAATGTGTCCCAATCCATAAAGTCTGCCGCCTTCCTAGGGAAGTGGCCTGAGGGTTTCACCCAAGTTCTTGTAATAAATCAAATGACTTGATTGCTTCAGATTAAAAGAGGGATAAAGGAAGTGCCCAGCAGGGGAAGCCAGCACAAAGCAAGCGCTAATGAAACTCCCTGACCCCGAGCTCCAGAGAGCAAGGCAGCCACATGTCCCCGTCCCTCCTCCAGCACCAGCGAGGCCCACAGCACTGGCTGCCCCACCCTACCTGCTGTATCACAGTCCGGGGCCCATGCTGCCAGCCTCGTTTCCTGCTGCAACAATCCACCTCTACCCCTAGCCCCCACCTAAAAACACTGATCAGCCAAGTGCTTTGGGAAAACAGAATAAAGAACACAGGTTTAAACTATTAGGTTGAACTGCATGAAACTGCTGATAGTCAACCTTTTTAATGGTTTCTGACTGCTTTTGAACCATAAACCCCCTGTCAATTTTATACAATTCACCCCGATATTTATGCTCAACAGAGGCAATGATATCACGGGTCTGCCAGGCCCACAGTGCCTCCCCAGGGTCCAGGGCAGGTCAGTTATTCTGAGTCCACTGTAACGGGGCCTGGAGTCTGTCTGCTATTCCTGTGAGCACTGTAGTCTGGTGAAGGCCTGATGCCATCACGATGGGCAAGAGACTCGACCGAATTGGACCAGCTCGAGGAGCAGCCCTTTCTGAGTGCTTGCAGCAGGGGGCACAGGTGCATCACCCCCAGTAAGGAGAGCACACCTGGGGGGAGGGGCATAAAACATAGGGTCAGTATTTTGGGAAATGCCTTCCGCGTGCGAGGGCAGGACTGGCGAGGCAGGTGTGAGGGATCCCGGTGGGGCTGAGTGCTGGGCGGCCACCCCTCCCCCCCGATGTCGATCTATGAACATCCTCAGACCTTCTCTTGCCTCGGTGCCCACCCGCACCCTGGAAAACACACAACAGTAGGTTTTAATCACGTAGTTTCTACTCTCTGCATCCAGGCCCATCGCCCACTGCCTGGCATCATTGCCTGGTTCATTCCCCTACTACAGTGGCAGGAAAAGCCCTCCGAGGAAATTAACCCCCACCCACCCTGTCTGGGGCCACAGCTCAGAAAAGGTTCACTGGCTGAAGAAGCTGTGCGATTCTGCAAAGCCCCACTCTGTTCCCCATGTGTGATTGGTGCGGTAAGGCTAGCAAAGCAGCCAGCCTTGAAAATGCCATTTAATGAGAAAAGACCCTCACAGCCACCTCGGTGCTTGCCTTGGGTGGCCAACGGCACTAAATCCTCCTCCTAGCACTGCTCTCCCTGCTCTGCTTCCAGGTTTTTATTCCGATTTCAGCTCACGGCCAACATGACTGCAGAGACTGATGGATGTTAGCCAAGCTGTTCCCAGGGACTTTTAATTACCATGATAATGATCGCTAATCATCGGCATTTCCTAAATGGTTGTGGATTGAGAAGTTGGTACTTGCCAGATCCCACTGGCAGGAAGGGGAGGCCTAGGGGACCAGCCAGTGGGGAGGATGGAGAGGGGCAGCTTGACCTCTGTCCCTGTCCAGTGCTCCGCCCCTTATGTGCGTTACCATCACTCCGTGTCCCATGCAATTAGGACTGCACCTGCCTGAGCTCGGTTGAGGGGTCTAGGCTCTCCACCCTTGCCCCACAGGGGCGGGGCAGTCTGTGGCTTTGGCACATGTTCTTCCTTAAACCTGGAGTGCTCTCCATCCTTGTCTCCATCAAGCAGCGACACTTCCCCTAGGAAGCCTTCTGTGGCACCTCACAGAATCAGCGTGCCTCTGCCGTGCTCCTGGAAGTCAGGTGTACCACTGGGCTCCACCCAGCTGGGAAGCTGCACGCTCTTCAAGGGCCAGGCTGGGTTGAGCTGTCCCCCATTCCCAGGACCCAGCACGAATCTTGGACCTGCAGGAATTCTGCTGAGTGACTGAATGAACAAATAAAGAAAGCAAAGAAAAAGAACTGTCCCCAGGGGACAGAACCTGGAACTCTGTCTTCAGGAAGACCATGCTCTGTCTGCCGAACAAGCTCCAGGCTGGCCCAGTGTTGAAACACCACAGGAAATAGCCTGTTATAGAGGGGTCTTCTTGCTTACACTTTGGTCACTTTAAAAGGAGTCTCTTGGCCCTGGCTGGTTTGCTCAGTGGTAGAGCGTCGGCCTGGCGTGCAAGGGGTCCCGGGTTCAATTCCCGGCCAGGGCACACAGGAGAAGCACCCATCTGCTTCTCCACCCCTCCCCCTCTCCTTCCTCTCTGTCTCTCTCTTCCCTTCCCGCAGCCAGGCTCCATTGGAGCAAAGATGGCCCGAGCGCTGGGGATGGCTCCTTGGCCTCTGCCCCAGGCGCTAGAGTGGCTCTGGTCGCAACAGAGCGACGCCCCGGAGGGGCAGAGCATCGCCCCCTGGTGGGCGTGCCAGGTGGATCCCGATCGGGTGCATGCGGGAGTCTGTCTGTCTCTCCCCGTTTCCAGCTTCGGAAAAATACAAAAAAAAAAAAAAAAAAAAAAGGAGTCTCTTAGGTCCTGGCCAGTTAGCTCAGTCAGTTAAAGAGTGTTGTCCCAAAACAACAAGGTTGTGGGTTTAATCCCTGGTCAGGGTATACACACGGGAAGCAACCAACCACTGCATCCCCCCCAAAAATGCATGACTGAGTGACAACAAATGCTTCCCTTCCCCCTCCCCTTTCTCTCCCTTCCTCTCTCTAAAAATCAATAAAAATTAAGCCCTGGCCAG
Source organism: Saccopteryx leptura (assembly GCF_036850995.1). NCBI lineage: Eukaryota > Metazoa > Chordata > Mammalia > Chiroptera > Emballonuridae > Saccopteryx > Saccopteryx leptura. Next base: position 328,609,881 of record NC_089504.1, read on the forward strand.
ATAGATCGGTTGGTTGGAACATCGTCCCAGAGCGTGGACATTGCCAGGTTCAATTCCCTGGTCAGGACACATACTTGATTATCCTGTCTCTCTCTCTTTCTTTGCCTCTCTCTCTCTCTCTCTCTCTCTCTCAAAAAGGGGGGGGAGGGGTCTCTTAAAGGGGCAACCCACCTTGGCAGAGAAGGCTCATGGAGAAAGAGAGAACGTTTGCCAGCCTCCCAGGAACTCTAACAGCAAGGTACACTTCACAGCATGGCCAATAAGGCCCCAGAACTGGGCCAGGCCCTGCCTTCCTCCCCAGCCTCAGCTCTCCTTTCCTGCGGGCCCCCACACCCTGGATCAGCCAGACACAGCCTCTGTTCCCTGACCAGGCTAAGCCATCTCTTCCCTCCAGGCCTTTGGATGAGCTGTTTGTTTTTTTTCTCTCCCCTGAGGAAATCCAGCCTTCAGGCAATTACTTTAATCCAGAAGCTTCCTCAGAACTATGCAGATCACTGCAGCACACACTGTCATGATTGCCTATTACATGTCTATCTGCTACATCTAATCAAAAGCTCCATGAGGGCAGGAGCCCAGTGCACCCCCAGTGAGAGCACATGCTGGACACCCAACAAGTATCCATCAGCTGAGACTACTGAACACATGCCAAATGTCAAGGCTTTAACTCAGGTTACCTACGAGCAGTACTAGCTCTTAGAGGGGGCTGTGGACTGAATCAAGCCCCACTCCCAAATTTGTAAATTGATGCCCTCACCTCCAATGTGATGGTATTTGGAAATGAGGCCTTTGGGCGGTAATCAGCTTTAAATGAGGGTGGACCCCATGATGGGATTAATGTCCTTATAAGAAGAGACACCAGAAACAAATCTGCTGGACCCTTAATCTTAGGCTTCCAGACTCCATATCTGTGAGAAATAAACTCCTGTTGTTTAAGTCCCCATCCCTTATGCCAGCCTTAGGTGACCAAGACAGCAGGAGAAGCTGCCTGGGAAGTTTTAGTAGATCAAACATGGCCCAAATTATTTTCCTCTTCTCCTATCAAAAGGTAGAGTCTATTTCTCCACCTCTTGTTACTGGTCTAGGTTTGTGACTTGCTTTGGCCAATAAAATGTGGCAGAAGTAACATGTGATATCTGACCAGGCCTCAAGAGGCCCGGAAGTTTCCCGTCTCATCACTTGGAACACTGCTGCCATCATAAAGGAGAGCCTAGTCCCGTGTATTGGAGGACGAGAAGCCACACGGAAAAGAACAAAGATGCCCAGCCAACAGCCAGCACCAACTGCAGAGGAGTGAGCCTTCCTCTGCCTCCACCCCAGTCAAACTGCCAAATGACTGCAGCCCATGAAATGACCCCAGGAGAACCAGCAAAAGAACCATCTTTGGCAGTCAGCCCAAACTATAGAATTGTAAGCAAATAAAGAATTGTTGTTTTAAGCCTTTTAAGCCTTCACACTTGTGGCAGGGCATCCATCTTCCATTTAGGCACTTCTAGAAATGGAAAAAAATCAGATATGTGGCTATTTAATTAAGTAAAGTAGGCAAGTTAAATGCAGGTACTTAAATATATATAGGTTAATTCCTCAAATAAGAAAATTCTATGTTGCCTGACCAGGTGGTGGCACAGTGGATAGAGCATCAGACTGGGACACAGAGGACCCAGGTTCAAAACCCAGAGGTTGCTGGCTTGAGCGTGGGCTCACCTGGCTTGAGCCCAAAGGTCACTGGCTTGAGCCCAAGGTCTCAGGCTTGAGGAAGGGGTCACTCACTCTGCTGTAGCCCCTTAGTCAAGGCACATATGAGAAAGCAATCAATGAACAAGCAATCAACGAAAACTAAGATGCTGCAACGAAGAACTGATGCTTCTCATCTCTTTCCTTTCCTGTCTGTCCCTATCTGTCCTTTTCTCTGTCTATGTCACAGGAAAAAAAATGCTATGAAAAAGGAACAATTGGAGGATAACAAAAGCTCCTAGAAATTAAAAACACCATGCAGAAACATAAAAATATAAAATAAAGGCTGGAAGATAAAAATGAAGAGATTTGCAATGTGGAACATAAAGATGAAGAAATAGAAAAATGTAAAATAAATATAAGACACACAAATATTTAACTTGAGGGGTCAAATTCCTAATAATAGGCCCTGGCCAGATGGCTCCATGGTAGAGCGTCAGCCCAGCGTATAGACGACCCAGGTTCAATTCCCAGTCAGGGCACACAGGAGAAGTGACCATCTGCTTCTCTATCTATCCCCCTCTCCCTTCTCTCTCTAGCTCTCTTTTCTCCTCCTGCGGCCATGGCTCAGTTGGAGCAAGTTGGCCATGGGCGCTGAGGATGGCTCCATGGCCTTGCCTCAGGTGCTAAAATAGCTTAGTTGTGGCCCTGGCTGGTTGGCTCAGCGGTAGAACATTGGCCCAATATGTAGAAGTCCCTGGTTCGATTCCCAGTCAAGGCACATAGGAAAAGTGACCATCTGCTTTTCCACCCCTCCCCCTCTCCCATCTCTTTCTCTCATACCCCCTCCCACAGCCATGGCTCATTCGAGCAAGCTGGCCCTAGGCATTGAGGATAGTACCATGGCCTCACCTCAGGTGCTAAAATAGCTCAGTTGCCGAGCAACAGAGCAACAGCCCCAGATGGGCAGAGTATTACCCCAGAGAGAGCTGGCTGGGTGGATCTAGTTGGAGTGCATGCAGGAGTCTGTCTTTCTGCCTCTGGCCTTTCATTTAATAAATAAAATAAAATAAATTATCTCAGTTGCTGAGCAACGCAGCAACGGCCACAGATGGCCAGAGCATCACCCTATAGGGGGCTTGCCGAGTAGATCCAGATGGGGCACATGTGGGAGTCTGTTTCTCTGCCTTCCTGCTTCTCACTTAAGAAAAATTAAAAATAAAAAAATAAAAAAAAAACCTTATTTATATCTCTTTTACACTTTCATTATCATCCCTAGTTCCCTAAATACCAATTCTCACAGTTCCTTTTGCTGTCTCTCTTTCATGGTGGCTTTTTTCACATGTGGTTGGGTAGACAACAAGGGCAAATCCACAGAATTCTGAGTGGGAAAGATTATGGTTAATTGTATTATCAATCAAGTTATCTTCTTTGCCTGACCAGGTGGTGGCGCAGTGGCTAGAGCTCAGACTGGGATGTGGAGGACCCAGGTTCGAGACCCCAGAGGTCACCAGCTTGAGCACGGGCTCATCTGGTTTGAGCAAGGCTCACCAGCTTGGACCCAAGGTCACTGGCTCGAACAAGGGGTTACTTAGTCTGCTGTAGCCCCACGGTCAAGGCACATATGAGAAAACAATCAATGAACAACTAGGGTGTTGCAACAAAAAAATGATTATTGATGCTTCTCACCTCTCTCCATTCCTGTCTGTCCCTATCTATCCTCTCTCTGAGATAGACTCTCTGTCTCTGTAAAAAAAAAAAAAAAAAAAGTTACCTTCTTTGTGTAAAGGCAACAGCTATTATCATGTAGCAAAAGACTCAGAAAATACCACTAACATGCTCTTATTTAAAAAAAATTATTTTGGTTGAGAGGAGGGGAGATAGTGAGGCAGACTTCTGCATGCACCCTGGGATCTACCCAGTAACCCCATGTGAGGCTGATGCTCAAGTATCAAGCTATTTTTAGCACCTGAGGCTGTCACACTCAGACTACTGATCTATCCTCAGTGCCCAGGGCCATGCTCAAACCAATTGAGCCACTGGCCATGGGAAAGGAAGAGGAAGAAAAGGGGGAGAGGGAGGAGGTGAGAATCAGATGGTTGCTTTGACTGGAAATAAAACCTGGTTGTCCATTTGCCAGACCGATGCTCTATTGAGCTACCAGCCAGGACTGAGGTGCTCTTATTTAAAAAGATTAAAATGGCCTAACTGTTGGTAGCACAGTAGACAGTGTCAACCTGGGACACTGAGGTCTTAGGTTTGAAACCCCATGGTCACTGGCTTGAGCACAGGCTTCCCAGCTTGAGCATGGAATCATCCACATGATCTCATCATCACTGGTTTGAGCGCAAAGGTCACTGGCTTGAACAAGGGGTCATGGCTTGGCTTGAGCCTCATTGTCAAGGCACATACCAGAAGCAATCAATGAACAACTAAAAATGACGCAACTACGAGTTGATGCTCCTCATCTCTATCCTTTCCTGTCTTCCTCTCTCTTGCTAAAAAAAAAAATAATAAAATAAAATGATTAAAATCACATACCAACTAATTATAAGATAAATGAAAAGTAATGCAAGCCTCACCAGGCAGTGGTACAGTGGATAGAGTGTCGGACTGGGATGTGGAGGACTCAGGTTCGAAACCCCAAGGTCCCCAGCTTGAGTGCGGGCTCATCCAGCTTGAGTGTGGACTCACCAGGTTGAGCGCAGGGTCACTGGCTTGAGCGTGGGATCATAGACATAATCCCTTGGTCACTGGCTTGAGCTCAAAGGTCTCTGGCCTGAAGCCCAAGGTCACTGGCTTGAGTAAGGGGTCACTAGCACTGCTTGTCAAGGCATATATGAGAAAGCAATCAATGAACAACTAAGAAGACTAAGGAGCCACAAAGAATTGATGCTTCTCATCCTTTCCCTTCCTGTCTGTCTGTCCCTCTCTCAGTCTCTCTCTGTCTCTGTCACACAAAAAAGAAGCTATGCACACAAATATATATTACAGTTATTAATAAAAGGAAAGACTTAATGTGTTAAATGAGCAGAATCTCCATATAACAGAATGTTTACAAAGAGTTCTTGATTATACTAAGAACTACTTATATGTACATTTTAATACATGAGTTCAAAAATATAAGGAAAAAAACTCACAATCAGAAGTAAATATGCAAAAATGTTAGCAGTGAGAAACGGCAAGATTATTGATATTTTGGGTGTGTATTACTTTGTTTTTAATGCATTATAAATGTCAGTGATCCATGTTAATTGCATAACCAGAGGAGTAAAATGTATATGTATATACATATTTTTGTTGTTGTATTTTTTTGAAGTTAGAAGTAGGGAGGCAGTCAAACAGACACCCGCATGTGCCCAACCAGGATCCACCTGGCATGCCCACGAGGTGGCTATGCTCTGCCCATCTGGGGCATTGCTGCATTGCAACCAGAGCCATTCTAGTGCCTGAGGCAAAGGCGATGGAGCCATCCTCAACACCCAGGCCAACTTTGCTCAAATAAAGCCTTGCTGGGGGAGGGGAAGGGAGAGACAGAGAGGAAGGAGAGGGGGAGGGCTGGAGAAGCAGATGGGTGCTTCTCCTGTGTGCCCTGGCCAGAAATCAAACCTGGGACTTCCACATGCAGGGCCAATGCTCTACCATTGAGCAAACTGGCCAAGGCCTCATATATTTTTTTATTGAGACAGGGAAGCAGAGAAACAGACTCCCGCATGTGCCCTGATCATGATCCACCTGGCAAGCCCACTAGGGGGCGATGCTCTGTTTGAAGCCGCTGCTTTGATGCTCAGAACTGAGCCATTTCAGTGCCTGAGGCTAGGCCATGGAGCTATCCTCAGCTCCTGGGACCAAAGTGCTCGAACCATTTGAGCCATCGCTGTGAAAGGGGAGGGGAGAGAGAAAGAGAGAGAGCAAGACAGAGAGAGCACGGGTAGCGGGAGGGGTGGAGAAGCAAATGGCCACTACTCCCGTGTGACCTGACTGGGAATCGAACCTGGGACTTCCACACGCCAGGCCAATGCTCTACTGCTGAGTCAACTGGCCAGAGCCTATAATATTTTTAAAAATGAAAATTTCTTAAATTTCAGTCAAGAACTTAAATATCTGGGGCAATACTAAGTAAGAATGATAGAATATCATGATACTGACTCTGATATTATAACTATAATTTATTCTCAACACAGCAGCCAGAGCATCCTTTAAAAAGTGGAGGAGGATTCAGGTCAAGTCTCTCCTTCACTCCAGACCTTCAAGGGCTCCTCATTTCACTTAGAATAAAAGCCAAAATCCTTACAATGGTTGACAAGAACCATCATGATCTGACCCCCCTGCCATGTCTCCGACCTACTCTCTGAACTCTGACTGACACCAGTCACACTGGTCTCTTTGCTATTCCTTAAAATCAGCAATCATACCCCTGCCTCGGGGCCTTTGCACTCACCATAACCTCTATTTGGAATGCTTTTCATCCCTACAAACATATAGTGTGCTTCAGAGCTCTGCTCAAAATGTCATTATATCAGGAAAAGCTTCCCTGACCCCCCATACAAAATAACAGCTACCCCCATTTCCCCAGCACCCTTTCCCCCTTTACCCTGAGCAGTTTATCACCATCTGTGGAAAAGTGGGTATTTTACTTAACTGTGGTCTCCCTCCCATGAGAAGAGCTGTTTTGCCTGGCACATAGAAGATGCTCAATAAACATGTGCCGAGTGCCTGAATGAACCCACGCCTCAGACTGGGAGGCCTTAAAGAACAGAGGCGCTGAAGCACAAACCACGGCACTTCTGCAGAAAACTGGCAGCCACGCCAACCGAACAGCCCCAGGGACATTTAACCAGCAGTCACCTCACTCCAGAAAGAAATACTTGAAAATACAAACAAAGATGATGGCAGTGAAGCATCCAAAAGACAGATAAGAGTATTTGGACAGAGCGGTATAAGAGTCTCCACCAGAAAATTCAAGTTCTTCCATCAGGACGTGGTTTTTCCTGAAGGACAGAACTCCTAATTTTTATCACAGATTCAGAACCAGCTATATGCAGCACTTAAAATGACATTTTAAATGCTCCTTCTATCTTTCTATTTAGCTAACTCTTTGTTGTGATTAGCTATCTTTCCAATGGGTAAAAAGAGGCATTAGGAAACCAATTACCCTGTCACTCTCCCTCCCCGAAAGCAGGCAGGAAAAGGCAGCACCCGGGTACGGTACCCACCGGCTCCCAGAATCAGAGACACGCACACTTTTCCAGCCTGTCCGCACCTACAGCACGTGCACAGTTTGCCTGGCACTGCAGAGACAGAATGCAGCACTCTTCATCTTGCTAAGTTTTACTGGCCTCTAGAAATTCAAGGACAAACTGATAGCATTACTCACACCCTGATATTCTTTGCCTTAGGAAAGATAAGAAAATTTATCCTGAGCTATTTCAGATTTTCTAGGCACCTCAGAGCTCCAGTGATTAGGACGGGCTGGTGGTGGGTCCTGCATGTGGGATCCCAGGACTATCAAGGGTAAGAGGTAACGTGTGGTGGGGACGGACAGGGACAGCTACGGCTGCAGCCTCCACTAAGTTATTGATATTATGCTTGCTAAATTCGTCTTTCCTTTCACCCATCTTCTTTTCCATGACAGCTCCTTCATCTCTGTCTTCTAACAGCTCAGCGGTGACTATCATTTCATCCTGCTAAGGTGTCTCCACCAAGATACTGCTTGAAGGAATTTCCTCTCTCACAGACAGCTGCATCTTAAATGGGATCCCCTGAGGACCAGAAGGACCTCAAGCTGAAAGGGAGGTGTAAAGCCAGGAGCCACGGCCAGGGCCACCATCAAAGCAGCCAGTCCCATGCAGGTTCGCATTGGATTCGGACAGTCGGTAAAGAAACAACGGAGCCAAGAACTGATGGGCTGTCATCTTTAATTCTAGCTTGCACCCGGCGGGCAAGTAAAAACACACACTGGGCTCCAAAACCCACTCACATTCAGTGCTCACAAAGCCCAGGGTTTCGAACCAATGACCTCAGCATTTCCAGGTCAACGCTTTATCCACTGCGCCATCACAGGTCAGGCAAAGATGAGTATCTTAATGGATGAGAAACCCAAATATTTACTATTTTGAGAAGCTGAAGGCATAACCTGTGGAGCTCTGGGTCCTGAAGCAGATGGAGAAAACCAGGAGCTTGGTCTTCTAGGGCACAGAGACTACAAGTGTCCCAGGGAAGGTGGGGGACCACAGCTGAACATCGGGGCTGGTAAAGGAATTTCCCACTTGGGAAAAGAAGCTGAAGAAAGCAGAGGGTCCCCCCACCTCCAGCCTAGAGCTTCCCTAAGATTATGAACGCCTAGAGGAGCTGGCGGCAGTACGCACATAACCAGGGCCTGGCCAGGCCGCACCTCCCCCCACCCCTTTGATGATTGGCTCTGAGAATATTTTCATTATCACCAAGGTCACGCAGCTCATCAATAATCCAAGACACCTGGCTCAGCACTGGGGCACCCAGGACCTGGGTGCAGGTGATGGGCAAGGAGAGAAAGAGGGAGAAACTGATTCTTATTCAAGATGAGCCCACAAACCCAAACTCCAAAGCACCTAAGGGAAGCTGATGCTGAGAAAGATGGTCACCACCACCAGCAGTTGGGAGGTAGTCCCCAAGGGTTAGTGAACTGGAAGACAGTACTGAACAGTTTACCCAGAAAAATAAAGAAATAAACACAAGCAGCTGGGAGCCATGGAGGATGGACTGGGAGGCTCTACAAAGTGACCAACAGGATTTGCAGAAGTGGTGACATAAAATGGCAGGACAGCAATACTCCAGGACAGCCTGGCTGTGAAGTTTCCATAACTGAAGACATTTTATGGATTCTCAGATTAAAAGCACATACCAAGTGTCAAACAAAGTAAGTAAAAAAAAATAAAAAAATTAAAAAAAAATCCACATCTGGAAAAGCAGGGGCATGTTCCCATGTTCCCTCTGCTGGGCTCATTCGGTTCCCGCCCTCCCTGTCCCATGACCCTCCCTGGAAGCTGCCTGCCAACGTCCTATGGTGTGGCCCCACTTCAGATCCTGGTACCGTGACGAAAGCCCTGGATTTGGGGTTAGGAGATGCTGGTTTAAGCACCCCACCTGTTTCTGCCTCACTGAACCTCGAATTCTTCCCCTAAAATGGGGTCAGAGGTAGGATTATAGAACCTTAACACTGGAAGGGACTTTGGGGTAGCATCATCACAGCACAGCACAGCACAGCTGCATTTATTTCTGGCTCCCGCAGGAACCAGCTCGGTGCCCCTGAGTTAGTGAACCTCCCGAGTGTCCACTACCCCATCAGAAGGGGATACTAATAGCACCCACATAGGGGGTTGTGAAAGGATGAAATGAACTCATACATGTAGATAACTATGCGCAGTGGCAGGCTCATAATAAACACTCAACCTAGAGCAGCCATAATTATAGACCTCCCGCCATGCCACATGACCTATACTGAGTGTGAGGGGCTTCCCACCGAAACCAGAGACCCCGGGAGTACCAGAACCAGGGCCCACTGCCACCTCTGCACTGTGAAAATGGGCAAGCCAGCAGCTGAACCCTCCCACCCTTCTCCCTGGTCACCGCTCAGTAGGTCCTCCTCGACCTTCAGATAAGTCCTTCCCACTGACAACATGAACTTCCCCCAAATGGGGAGGGCCCAGATCAGGCCCCAGTACCCCCACCCAGTCGTCCTGGGCACCCTACCCCTCTCTGCTCACTGCAGATCTTACACAGCCACAGGGGCTGCTTCCTCCTCAGATGAGGGGCTGGGGAAACTGTAATCAAGGAACTCTTTGCCATTTTCCAAGGGGGTGGCTTTTGCTTCAGGCCAGATGGGCAGATAACCCAAAGGGCACAGGTCATCTAACACCCACAGGGGGCTGTGGGGCACAATGGATGTGCCCAGCCACGGATCCCCACGATATAGACTCAGCCCCACAATCATGTTCTGTTAGGAGCACATCAGAATAAGCCTGCGGGAACCAGCAGAACTACATTCTTCAACAACTGAAGTGAAAGGCACCACCACGAGTGTGTGTAACTCTTCTCCTGCAGGAATGAGTAGCTGAACTGTGTGGCTCTCGGCCCATAGCAGAGGTTCCGCATCGTGCCTGTGCTGGCCCAGCACCGACAATGACAGCTAAGCACCTTGTAAGACTCCCCTGTTCTAGTTTATTCTCTGCATCCAGCCGAATAAGGCAGACTATTTATGAAGACATCCTGAGCTCTGCACATCTGTCCCAGCTCATCTGTACAGCTCCTGCAGAGCACCCTGAGGTGGCACATGCACATTTGGATTTTCTTCAGAGTCCGCAGCCAAGCTTGTCTGGAGTCATGGAAGGTATTATAGAATTATCTCTGTAAGCAGACCAGCCCAACTAGTCTTCTACGACTCAAGAGAAAGCCACCACGAGTGTGTGTAATCTCTATTCCTGCAGAAATGAGACGCTGTCCTGGGTGGTGTTAGATTCAAGGAGTACTGACATGCTGGGGATGCCAAGAGTGTACAAGGTCCCTATGACACCGAGAACAAAGAGTTCAGCAACATCCTGCATTGAGTCAGAGACCCTTATCAGAAGTTTATGTTTGAAATTCTCCACTGAGTAATACCCCCCCTGTAACTGCGCACGACCTCCCTAGCCAATGACTAACAGCCACATCAGCTTCTGTATGATGCTTGCTCATCCTAGATAGCCACCCTATAAAAAGGAGCCATTTTAGAAGCTCGGGGCTGCAGTCCCTGTGCAGGTTTGGGGGGCTGCAGTCCCTGCGCAGTTTGTTGGCTGCGCAGGTTTGGTTGGCTGCAGTCCCTGTGCAGGTTTGGGGGGCTGCAGTCCCTGCGCAGTTTGTTGGCTGCGCAGGTTTGGTTGGCTGCAGTGCTCCCCTGTGTGGGTTACCTGCAGTCCCTGCGCAGTTTGTTGGCTGCGCAGGTTTGGTTGGCTGCAGTGCTCCCCTGTGTGGGTTACCTGCAGTCCCTGCGCAGTTTGTTGGCTGCGCAGGTTTGGTTGGCTGCAGTGCTCCAGTCTCTTCGGAGGCGTGGGTTGCCTGCAGTCCCTGCGCAGGTTTGGGGGGCTGCAGTCCCTGTGCAGGTTTGGGGGGCTGCAGTCCCTGCGCAGTTTGTTGGCTGCGCAGGTTTGGTTGGCTGCAGTGTGCCCCCGTGTGGGTTAGCTGCAGTCCCTGTGCAGGTTTGGGGGGGCTGCAGTCCCTGCGCAGTTTGTTGGCTGCGCAGGTTTGGGGGGCTGCAGTGTTCCCCTGTGTGGGTTACCTGCATCCCCTGCGCAGGTTTGGAGGGCTGCAGTGCTCCCTTGCATGGGTTGCCTGCAGTCCCTGTGCAGGTCTGCAATAAAACTTATAAAATTCACTTTGTGTCTGCTGTGGCCTGTCTCCTAGGATGTAACAGGTGGCTTTCGGCCCAAAGCAGACTCTTCGCAGCGTGCCTTTGCTGCATCCAGCACCGACAATGACACCTTTGCCACCTTGTAAGTTTCCCCTATCCTCATTTGTTCTCTGCCTCCTGCCGCACAAGGCAGTCTTTTCCTTAGGTCTTCGTGAGCTTCCCACATCAAGCCCAGCTTATCTTGACTGATGTGATTTTCTCTTGTTCGTGAACTATCCTTTTCTTCATTACCCTTCTTACTATTCTTTCCGTTTACTAGTATTTTACTAGTAATTGCCCATATCATCTTTCTGGGTTTTTTTTTTGTTTTTGTTTTTTTTTTTCCTGAACCTGGAAACGGGGAGGCAGTCAGACTCCAGCATGAGTCCGCCCGGGATCCACCCGGCACACCCACCAGGGGGCGATGCTCTGCCCATCCGGGGCATCGTTCTGTGGTGACCAGAGCCACTCTGGCACCTGAGGCAGAGGCCTCAGAGCCATCCTCAGCGCCCGGAAAACTTTGCTCCAATGGAGACTCGGCTGCAGGAGAGGAAGGGAGAGACAGAGAGGAAGGAGAGGGGGAGGGCTGGAGAAGCAGATGGGTGCTTCTCCTGTGTTTTATGACCGGGAAACAAACCCAGGTCTTCTGCAAGCAAGGGCGACGCTCCATCACTTAGCCAACAGGCCAGCATCCATGTTATCTTTCCTTATTCATCTTTTTAGCCTATCACTTCATTCCTTAACCTCCCACTTTTGATCCAGTTCTTTTACAGCAATGTGGCCACCCTTCAGCAAAAACAGTATCTCCAGAGCACCCAGAATAACACCTTCTCATCGAAACGCTTCTCAAGCACAGCAGTCAAGCGCTCCTCAGGTCGCAATCCTATCAGTGGACCTGGTGCTCACTGTCAACCTTAATCCTATGGAGGAGGCTGAACAACCTGCAGCAGACTACAGCTCCTGCAGAGCACACTGAGGTGGCACATTCACCTCTGGATTTTCTTCAGCGTCTGCATCTAAGCTTGACTGGAGTCATGGAAGGTATTCTATAATTATCTCTGTAACCAGAACCAGCCCAACTACTGTCTTCTACAACTGAAGAGAAAGCCACCACGAGTGTGTGTAATCTCTATTCCTGCAGGAATGAGACGCTGTCCTGGGTGGCTCTTGGCCCAAAGCAGACTCTCCGCAGCCTGGCTGTGCTGCAGCCCAGCAAGGACAATAACACCTTTGCCACCTTGTAAGTTACCCCTATCCTCATTTGTTCTCTGCATCCTGCCGCACAAAGCAGTCTTTTCCTTATGTCTTCGAGAGCTTCCCACATCCTCCCCAGCTCATCTTGACTAATGAGATTTTCTTTTGTTTTTAAACTATCCTTATCTTCATTACTCTTCTTACTATTTTTTCTTGTTTACTAATATTTTACTTATTATTGCCCATATTATCTTTCCTTATTCATCTTTTTAGCCCATCACTTCATTCCTGAACCCTCCACTTTTGATCCATTTTTTTACAGCAATGTGGCCACCCTTCAGCAAAAGACAGAATCTCCAGAGCACCCAGAATAACACCTTCTCATCGAAACGCTTCTCAAGCACAGCAGTCAAGCGCTCCTCAGGTCACAATTCAATCAGTGGACCTGGGGCTCACTGTCAACCTTAATCGTATGGATAAGGCTGAACAACCTGCAGCAGACTACAGCTCCTGCAGAACAATCGGACGTGGTACTTTCACTTCTGGATTTTATTCAGAGTTCACAGCTAAGCTTGCCTGGAGTCATGGAAGGTATTATATAATTATCTCTGTAACCAGAACCAACCCAACTACTGTCTTCTGCAACTGAAGAGAAAGCCACTACGAGTGTGTGTAAGCTCTGCTCCTGCAGGAATGAGTCGCTGTCCTGTGTGGCTCTCTGTCCAAAGCAGAGGCTTTGCAGCATTTCTGTGCTGAATTTCAGCTCCCACAATGACACCTTCATCACCTTGTAAGAGTCTCCTGCCCTCATTTGTTCTCTGCATCCTGCCGCATAAGGCAGCCTTTTTCTGAGGTTGTCCTGAGCTTCCCTCATCTTCCCCAGCTCAGCTCGACTGATGTGGCTTTTCTTTTGTTTGTCAACTATCCCTTATCTTCATTCCCTTTCTTACTTGTCGCGAGCCGATCCACTAATGCTGGCTAACAAGGTCACAGCAGGAGAAGATCCACAGCTCCTGATTGACAAAGTCACAGCAAAAGAAGATCGATGGCTACTGGTTGATAGAGTCACCACAGTGAAGACCAACGGCTGCGGGTTGACAAAGTCACCGCAAAGGAAAGGCATAACGATACTTCTCCCTTTGACCTTTTGAATTAATCTGGCCTTATATCCCCCCTTTTCTGGGTTTGTGCTATTATTTATGGCACAGGGATAATAGTACCATGCTTTCCCTGTAGATTTGTAGTAATTTCTTTGGAAATGAGACAGAAGGTGTAAGTTCCATAGAAAAGCCTGCAAGCCCCTTGAACTGGGCTCATAAACATAAGAGGCTGGCCATGATATCCCTCATAAAGGGTTAAGTTTGTAGGAGAATTTCTTCTTATTAATCATGTTAGAAAGAATAAAGTTAGAACTTAACTAGTGTATGAATATAGTAAATGAATAAAGTTTAACTAGACATTAAAATCTTAGGTAAAGTGGAGTGGAGTGGCCTGTTGCGTGGCCTTGGATAGGAGCGCAGCTGGCAAGTAAAGAATGTTTTGTTAAAAGACTTGTTTTGTCACTGAAGGCAGTTGCTAGGCTTTTCTCAGTAAAACATTCTCATGAGATTTTTGTATTTTCCAAGAATAAGGAGAGGAATGTAGTGGGATTCATAGCAGCAATAGCAATTAATGCCTTCTGACATTATGTTGCTACTAGCTATCTTGCAGGTGCACTCTATGTATCTTTAAGTAAAAGTTACTCTTAATGCTATGTCAGTTTCTTAAATAGCAAGCCTTTTGTAGTCTTGTGAAAAAAGAATTAGGACACTACATGAACTCAAGGCTATTTGCCTGAGCAAGCGGTGGTCCTTTGCTAGTCCTTGATGATTTCGTCTGCTATCTCTCTCTGCGCCCTTGACTCACAACAACAGTAAAATAGAGTTATTAATTAGTACTAATCTTTTAGAAGTTTGTACCGATATTGTTATTACTATTCAAGTTATTGTATAACTGTACTTTGAATGACTTACCACCTGATTTGTAGCTTATAGATATGAATTAACTGTTATCTAGAAATATGTAACCATAGTGAAACTAAAACAATGATGTATTCAAAATACTATGTGTGTCTCTCTCTGTTTCCCCTCTTCTCATTTAAAAAACAAAAACAAACCCTATCTATTTAAAACTTAATTACTGTGTATAAAATGAAAATAGAACAAACTTACCATAAATATAGAGGCAGACAACAAAATGGAAAATATAGTGATATAGTGTTATGTATTTCAGCAGCTTATAGAACATTAGTTAATAAATCCTCAGCCCCAATATTTGTCTATAAATGAAACCTGCTATTGTTAAGAAAAAAATTAATAAAAAAGTTTAGCAATCCTGACTAGGCAGTGGTGCAGTGAATAGAGTGTGGGACTGGGTTGCAGAGGATCCAGGTTTGAAACCCAAAGGTTGCCAACTTGAGTGTGGGCTCATCTGATGTGAGCAAGGCTCACCAGCTTGAACCCAAAGTAGCTGGCCTAAGCAAGGGGTCACTAGCCCCCCCCCCCCCACGGCACATGAGAAAGTAATCTGAGCAACTAAGGTGGCACAAGGAAGAATTGATGCTTCTCATCTCTCCCCCTTCCTGGCTGTCCCTCTCTCTCTCCCTCTGTCTCTGTCACACACACTAAAAAAGTCCAGCGATATGTAGTAACACCTTAAAAATGGTCTATTTTACCAAATAATTTTACTTTTAGAAATAGTTTGCTAAGTAAATAGACTTGAAGATTTATTTGAAAAAATGTCAAACGGTATTCTAAAACAGAATTGTGGACAATTTGTTGTTCACACTTCTCTGTATTTTTCAAACTTTCTTGATAATATTTTTGTAACTAGAGTAAGAGATTTTACAAATAACTTTGTCTTTAGGTCAGGTATATATAGGTAAGTGCCCAGATGGTTTGTCCCGCAAGTGTCTGTCTGCAGCTGGCGGTTTGCTTGTAAGGTGGCGGTCGGTGAAAGGGCAGCAGTAGCATGCCAGGAGCAGGAAGGCGCTCCGGCCGGGAACAGGAGCAGGCGGCGGGGGCGGGGCCGCAGGAGCTGGTGCGGGGACCGTCGGGGGAGGCAGGTGAGTGTGAGGAGCTGGGTGGGACCGGCCCCGCAGCCGCCAGCCGAGAGTGGCGGTACTGGCGGTTTTGGCAGTTGTGGTGGTTGTGGCGGTTTTGGTGGTTTTCGCTGGCTCGGGCTCTGAAGAAGGGTCGTCTGGGCACGTAGGCCGGAGGGGACGGACGCAGCCTGGGACCCTGACTCCTGTCCTCCAGGCTCAGGGCTCTGTCTGCTGGGACCGGGCGGGGAGCGAGCGCGAGCCCCATTGCGGGGAGGAGAGGCGAGGAGAGGGTGGGGAGAGAGGAGGATGAGGGTCCGCTCGCTGGGGGTGGCACCGGCCTGCATCGAGAAAAGGGGGGACCCCAACGTCACGCCCCTTGCCTTGGCTGGCTCGGAAGTAACCCCACTTCCCTTCCCCGGGCTTGACCCTGGGTGCTGTCAAAAAGGTCTGAAGAGGAAGAGGAGGTGGAGGAGGAGGCGGCTCGGTGAGAACGAGCTGCGAGCTAGAGCGCGGAGCGTGAGTGAAGGAGCCCAGCCGCCCGCCCTCCGCCTCCTCTCCATAAGCAGGAGCCCGGGCCGGGCCCAGCACGCCGCCGCCGCTCCAGCCCCAGCACGCCGCCGCCCCAGCCCCAGCACGCCGCCGCTCCAGCCCTAGCACGCCGCCGCTCCAGCCCCAGCACGCCGCCGCTCCAGCCCCAGCCCTAGCACGCCGCCGCCCCAGCCCCAGCCCCAGCCCTAGCACGCCGCCGCCCCAGCCCCAGCCCCAGCACGCCGCCCCAGCCCCAGCACGCCGCCGCTCCAGCCCCAGCCCCAGCCCCAGCACGCCGCCCCAGCCGCTCCAGCCCCAGCACGCCGCCCCAGCCCCAGCACGCCGCCGCTCCAGCCCCAGCCCCAGTACGCCGCTCCAGCCCCAGCCCCAGCACGCCGCCCCAGCCCCAGCACGCCGCCGCTCCAGCCCCAGCCCCAGCACGCCGCCCCAGCCCCAGCCCCAGCCCCAGCACGCCGCCCCAGCCCCAGCACGCCGCCCCAGCCCCAGCCCCAGCCCCAGCACGCCGCCGCTCCAGCCCCAGCACCAGCACGCCCCGCCCCAGTCCCAGCACGCCCCGCCGCTCCAGCCCCAGCACCAGCACGCCGCCCCAGCCCCAGCACGCCGCCGCTCCAGCCCCAGCCCCAGCACGCCGCCCCAGCCCCAGCACGCCGCCGCTCCAGCCCCAGCCCCAGCACGCCGCCCCAGCCCCAGCACGCCGCCGCTCCAGCCCCAGCCCCAGCACGCCGCCCCAGCCCCAGCACGCCGCCGCTCCAGCCCCAGCCCCAGCACGCCGCCCCAGCCCCAGCACGCCGCCCCAGCCCCAGCCCCAGCCCCAGCACGCCGCCCCAGCCCCAGCACGCCGCTCCAGCCCCAGCCCCAGCCCCAGCCCCAGCACACCGCCCCAGCCCCAGCACGCCGCCCCAACTTTTTTCCTCCTTTCTCTGTATATTGGGCTCAGAGATTAGTGTCTCTATGTGAATATGGACAGTTAGCATTTACCAACATGTATCTACTTTCTCTTGTTTAAAAAAAGGAAAAAAACTAAAAAAATGGGGGGGTTATAGAAGGTCATCAAAGGATGGGTTTGAGATGTTTGGGTGGGTTAAGTGGGCATTTTGACAACATAGCTTCTCCTTTGGCATGTTTAATTGTGATGTTTAACGGACATCCTTGCAGTTTAAGATGACACTTTTAAAATAAAATTCTCTCCTAATGATGACTTGAGCCCTGCCACTCGATGGGAGAATCAGCAGAACCTGTAGGATCTTATTCAGAATTGACATTGCTTTATTGTAATTTTGTTCCTGTTTATTTTTAAATTTTCTTTTTGTTTCACTGGAAAGGAAAAATGTTCAGTTTTAAACGTTCAAAGTGTACAAGTTGCTTTGTTACAATAAAACTAAATGTGTACACAAAGGGTTTGATGCTTTTCTCTCAGTACAGATTTCAAGTTTGACTTGTGTAACATATTGTCAAACTTGGTTGCCTAACTCCATATTTTTTGATACGCACTTTGCAGGATGACCTCAGGGCTATGTAGACTGAGTAAAGGGATTTCAATCAATGTATTAATGTCTCCATAGCTGGGAAACATCATGAGTACAATTTACTATCAATTTTAAATCATTTGGGATACCAGATTGCTCCAAAACTCAGTTCTGAGTAAGTTGTACCCTTTATTTTGTATTTGAAATTGGCATTTAAAAAAAATGGGTCTGTATTTACCTGGATAGAATAGTGCCTGCCACCACCATCAGACAGACCTGGTGCTCTACTGCCGAGTTACACAATGGGGCTATTGCTGGCGAGTCTCTATTGGCGCTATAAAATGGCCGAGAAGACAGACTCAAAGTAAGAAGCTCCTATTGGTGGTTAAGAAACTCAGGAGTACTTTTGTTTCTAAGTACCAGCTATTTAGTGTATTGTTCTCAAATAAGACCCTTCTGTGCGATTCTGGGCGAGATGCGGGATGGTGCTCCATCTGCTCAATGCCACTATGTAGGGAACAACATTTTGAGAAGCTACCTAATGCCTAAGCTTTTTAATGCTGTAAAATATAGTAGCTGAAATTAAATGCCACTTAACTTTCTCAGAGATGGATTAATGGACAGCCTGGTCAGATTCAAAGCTCTTTGATGTATAAAACTTTATAAATGGAACTATCCCATCAATAGGCAAAGTGTAATGGAAACCTATCTAGATGGATAGTATGTAATTTCTGCACAGGTCTCTGTTTAGTAAATACATCACTGTATACTGGTCAGGAATCTTGCTCCAATAAAGGAACATAAAGATTTTTTAAAAAAGGTCTGAAGAATCTGGTCCGAAAGCCAAACAGTTGTTTCCGAGATGTGTGCATGGTACGGTTCTTTTCCCTTTTAGGTTAGCCTGTCCTTTCTGTTTTCTTAACACACGAGAAACCACAGGAAGACCTGAAGACCTTTCAGTGAATAAATAGAGCTCTTGTAGATGTAACTCTTAAGACGTGCCTGTTTACTAAAAAGCAATTGACTGTTAAAGAGCCCTTTGCAGTTATTAAAACAAAGCTAGACTTTTCACTTAGCCCTTAAATAAATCTGCCCTCTGTCATATTTCAGCTGATAATTGCTTGTGGTTCTCATACCCAGATCTATTAAAGAAAATAAACATTTGCAACTTGATACTTTTATCAGTTTTATAAATAAGCAAAAGTTTATTTAGAAAACCACAGAGGCAGAAGTGAGCCATAGAAGAAATGGGTTCAGGAAACACGTTACAGAAGCAAAAGAAGGAGCTTAAGAGAAAGGGGTAAAGGTAACAAGCCTGGGAGGAAGGGAAGGGGACGGGAGCATGTTTCTGAGACGGAGAGCCCAACAAGTTCATCATTTAGGGAAAAATTTTACTCCAGAAAGTTTTACCCTACTTCTGTAAAGACATAGTCTGATTCTGATTCAATAGCAAACGCACACTGCATATGCATTTGGAGATAAGATTAGCTTTTTATCGAAAGCATTCTAAATTATCTTTGAAAACAAAACTTTTGATATGCAATGTTTTAATTTTGGAGGCATGAACACTAAAAAGTGTACAGTCTTTAAAGTGATCACCTCCTGCAGGTGCTTAATATATATGCTAGAAAAAAAGAGCAGCCGCTGTTCAAGAAACTGCCTGTGTGCAGCCCTATTTTTCATTTGCTCTATGCATCCTTCATTAGATTTAAATTTTTCCTTTCTCTTGTTTTCTGATTTTCACAGTTTCACTACAGCTAGCTGTTCATGAATACTTGATATAAGTCAGTTTCTGCCTGGAGAAGTCAAATATATAAGAATCTATTTCTCTTGTATATGTATGACACTTTGTAACATGTTCTTGAGTGGCATTAATTTGATAAAGTATGTAATTAATCATGACTTCAAGTTCTGGGAAAATATGAACTTAAAATAATTTGGTATTCCAAGCCCAGTTGTTTTGTTTTATTTTACTTTATTAATTTTTCCTTTTTTTACTTTTTTTAGAGTGAGAAGGATCTTACATAGAGAAAGCTGAGTGGATCTTCACTTGAGTTAACAGTATTTTAATATCATTGGTCCATGAACACAAATTGGTAAAACTTAATATGGCCCAAATTGTGGTAGATGTTAGAATGACTGATTTTAAAATTACTTTCGTCTGTAAAATTTTGTTGTAGTAACATCTGCATTTTAAAACTCCACAGCTTACCAGAAAGAGGAAGTTGTTCAAATGATTGTTACCTTTAATAATATGTGGGAAATGTTAAACACATTAGAAATTTTGTGAGCCTGAGAAGCTGTATGTTCAATGAACGAAGAATATTATAGTCTTTGGGGAGTAGTGAGGGCTGAAGTTATTTTATGAGGAAGCTAACATTATGGTACCCTAATGATAGTTTAGGGAAAAAGAAAAACCAGCTTTTAACAGGGAAAAATCATGGACTATAATTTACCATAGGCCTGGACTCCTATGAGGCTTCCTAATGGTTCTCCCCACCTCCAGTAAGTAGCTCATATAGCACAGGTGAGGTGCATCTTCCTAAAGGACCATTTGGCAACTATCCTAACGTTAAAGCTATGCAATGATTCCCCTTTACATTAAATTTCCTTAGGCAGGTCCTGGCTGGTTGGCTCAGTGGTAGAGCGTTGGCCTGGCGTGCAGGAGTCCCAGGTTCGATTCCCGGCCAGGGCACACAGGAGAAGCGCCCATCTGCTTCTCCACCCCTCCCCCTCTCCTTCCTCTCTGTCTCTCTCTTCCCCTCCCGCAGCCAAGGCTCCACTGGAGCAAAGTTTGCCCGGGTGCTGAGGATGGCTCTGTGGCCTCTGCCTCAGGCGCTAGAATGGCTCTGATTGTGGCAGAGTGATGCCCCAAGATGGGCAGAGCATCGCTCCCTGGTGGGCATGCCGGGTGGATCCCGGTCAGGTGCATGCGGGAGTCTGTCTGACTGCCTCCCCGTTTCCAACTTCGGAAAAATACAAAAAAATACAAAAAAAATTTACCAATGACATACTTCAAAGATATAAATCACATATTCCAAAAATTTATATGGAACCAAAAAAGAACACGAATAGCCTCAGCAATCTTAAAAAAGAATAATAAAGTGGGAGGTATCACACTTCCTGATATCAAGCTATACTACAAGACCATTGTACTCAAAACAGCCTGGTACTGGCATAAGAACAGGCATACAGATCAATGGAACAGAACAGAGAATCCAGAAATAAACCCACAGCTCTATGGACAACTGATATTTGACAAAGGAGGTAAGGAAATACAATGGAGTAAAGACAGCCTCTTTAACAAATGGTGTTGGGAAAATTGGACAGCTACATGCAAAAAACTGAACTAGACCACCAGCTTACACCATTTACAAAAATAAACTCAAAGTGGATAAAAGTCTTAAATGTAAGCCGTGAAACCATAAGCATCTTAGAAGAAAACATAGGCAGTAAGCTCTCTGACATCTCTTGGAACAATATATTTGCTGATTTATCTCCATGGGCAAGTGAAATAAAAGACAGGATAAACAAATGGGACTATATCAAACTAAAAAGTTTTTGCACACCTAAAGACAATAAGAACAGAATAAAAAGACAAACTACACAATGGGAGAACATATTTTACAATACATTTGATAAGGGGTTAGTAACAAAAATTTATAAAGAACTTGTAAATCTCAACAGCAGGAAGACAAACAATCCAAACAAAAAATGGGAAAAAGAAATGAATAGACACTTCTCCAAAGAGGACATACAGATGGCCAATAGGCATATGAAAAAATGCTCAACATCACTAATCATTAGAGAAATGCAAATTAAAACCACAATGAGATATCACCTCACACCAGTCAGAATGGTCCTCATCAACAAAACAACACAGAATAAGTGCTGGCCAGGATGTGGAGAAAAGGGAACCCTCCTGCACTGCTGGTAGGAATGCAGACTGGTGCAGCCACTGTTGAAAACAGTATGGAGATTCCTCAAAAAATTGAAAATAAACTGCCTTTTGACCCAGCTATCCCACTTTTAGGAATATACCCCAAGAACACCATAGAACTGCTCCAAAAGGAGAAATGCACCCTCATGTTTGTGGCAGCATTGTTCACAATAGCGAAGATCTGGAAACAGCCCAAGTGTCAGTCAGTGGACGAGTGGATTAAAAACCTTTGGTACAGACCCTGGCCGGTTGGCTCAGTGGTAGAGCGCCGGCCTGGCGTGCAGGAGTCCCGGGTTCGATTCCCGGCCAGGGAACACAGGAGAAGCGCCCATCTGCTTCTCCACCCTCCCCCTCTCCTTCTTCTGTCTCTTTCTTCCCCTCCGGCAGCCAAGGCTCCATTGGAGCAAAGTTGGCCTGGGCACTGAGGATGGCTCCATGGCCTCTGCCTCAGGCGCTAGAATGGCTCTGGTTGCAACAGAGCAACGCCCCAGATGGGCAGAGCATCGCCCCCTGGTGGGCATGCCAGGTGGATCAGGTACATGCGGCAGTCTGACTGCCTCCCCTTTTCCAACTTCAGGAAAATACAAAAAAAAAAAAAGCTTTGGTATATATATACTATGGAATACTACTCAGCCATAAGAAATGATGACATCTGATCATTTACAATAACATGGATGGACCTTGGTAACATTATACAGAGTGAAATAAGTAAATCAGAAAAAACTAAGAAGTGTATGAATCCATACATAGATGGGACATAAAAATGAGACTCAGAGACATGGACAAGAATGTAATGGTAATGGGGGTGGGGGTGGGGGGTGAGGAGGGATGGGGCAAGGAAGGAGAGAGGGAGTGGGGGAGGAGAGGGGCACAAAGAAAACCAGATAGAAGGTGACGGAAGACTATTTGACTTTGGGTGAAGGGTATACAGCATAATCAAATGTCAAAATAATCTGGAGATGTTTTCTGTCAGCATATGTACCCTGATTTATCAATGTCACTGCATTAAATTTAATAAAAATAAAAACAAAAAAACCATGGAGAAGTAAATAATGTAATATAAAAATATTTTTCTTTTCTAAAATGAATAAAAAAATTTTTTTCTATGAAAATTGAAATTTAGCAGTCTTTTTATTTCAAGTAAAATTTGTGATCTGAAATTTTTACTTATGGTAGATCTTCTAGCTCAATGGGACTTAACCCACATGCCATGGGCAGAGTGATCCTAGTACCCTGTGACCCACACTTGACAATTAGACCAAGGAGTGCCATATATTACCCCCAAAGAACCAACCATAATCTGGCCAAAATATGGTCATCTTTTTTCTAGAATATGACGAAGAAATGCAGTGCCTGGGCCCTGGCCAGGAAGCTCAGAGAATGGAGCAAATGGAGAGAGAGAAACAATGATGGAAAAACTCTCTCTCTCTCTCTCTCTCTCTCTCTCTGTGTGTGCACACATGTGGAGGGGAGGGGAGATGGCTTTCTAGTTCCTGTGAAGCTTGGCTGTACTTCCTGTACTCCATTTTCTTGAGATTCTGTTCTATCTCTTCACTATTCTCTTTTACTTGACCTTGGTTGAGTGGCTTCTCTTCTCTGTAACCTGTAGAATCTGATCTGTCTGAATAAGTACATTTCCCAAGACCAGAAAGCTAAAATAATACTAATGCTGATATTAATATTGTCTTAGTTTGGGCTGCTATAATAAAAATACTATAGACTGGGAGGCTTAAACAACAAACAGTTCTCATAGTTCTGGAGGTAGGGAAGTCCAAGACCAAGGAGCTAGCAAACTGGGTGTCTGATGAGGACCTGTTACCTGTCTTATAGACAGCCATCTTCTCCTGGGGTCTCTTTTATAAGGTGATTAATCCCATTCATGAGGGCTCTATCCTCATGATCAATCACCTCCAAACACCCCACCTCTTATTACTATCAGACTGGAGTTAGGATTTCAACATTTGAATTTGGGAGATGTGGCACTGAACTTCAAGCCCGTAACAGATATTAATATTAGTTACTTACCAAGGAAGTACTTTTCCTATTCTTATTTCACTAATATAGATGACTAAGACGTAAGGTTTGGTAAGGTCCCCCGTCCTGTGCTGGCCAAGGGCACTTAGCTGAGGTGCCATTCCAGCCTGCATTCCTATGACACTGCACACACTAGGTTGGGAGCCCGAGGCTGTGGCTCTTCACTGATAACTCGTGATAGGGTGCTGAGGAGGTAGGGTGTCAAGGCTCCCCAAATTGTGCAGCTGTTTGGAGGCTGCCATAAGACACCAAAATATGCCTAGTGTGATGATGGGTAAATCACACAGCCTGAATCAGCATTTCACTCTCCCTCCCTGCACTTACACTTTCCAGCAATGCTTGTTCATTTTCTTCTCATGACTGTTTAGCAAACACAAGATCATTTAATAATATTGAGAATGAGAGGGAAGTGCACACTGTAAGATACTTGAGGCAGAGAGAAAGATGAGGAAAGCCAAGGTTGGGATGTGGAGCTTGTGGGAGCTGTGCAGTCACTAGCTGAAGCCTCAGGTGCGCTAAGGTGAGCTCACTGTTTAAGTGAGATAGGTGGGAGGCACCAGTACTTTCGTTAACATTCTCTCCTTTCGCCATTGCCACAACCCTGTGATGTGAATATCACTGAGCTTACTTTCCAGGTGGGGAAAATGAGGCATAGAAAGGGTGAGTGATCAGTCAAAGAACACAAGAAATGGCAGAGCTGAGAGTGTAAATCATGTGCAGCTTCTATTTTAAGATACTGTCAGTCTCTTCAGTTTGGTCCACCCTACATTTGATTTCACTCCTCTTTAACTCTCAGTTCACATGTGTGTGAGCTAGGGCAGTAAGTCTGATCTGACTGTTAAAACTTTGTTTTTATTATGAACCAAATTGTGCCAGATTGTGACCAGTTGTCTCACTCACTAACATATAAGGCCAGCATGGTCAGTTTCTTGCATGGGCACATATTTTCGGACTTAACTGCCACAAATTATTTTTTTAAGGCATTTTTAGTATATTGTTTATTAGCACTCAGATTCTACTCAGGGAAGCACCATATATCTCAAGCAAAATTCATACTAGTTTTTCAATAAGGAAAACCCAAAAACACATGACTCTGAGAACTCAACAACTAATGAAAACTTGTTTCTGTTGTTTCTTTTCTTAATGTAAATGTAGGGACGCAATATTAAGAATGCTTTTCTTTTTTTTTTTTTTTCTTTCATTTCTCTGAAGCTGGAAACAGGGAGAGACAGTCAGACAGACTCCCGCATGCGCCCAACCGGGATCCACCCGGCACGCCCACCAGGGGCGACGCTCTGCCCACCAGGGGGCGATGCTCTGCCCATCCTGGGTGTCGCCATGTTGCGACCAGAGCCACTCTAGCGCCTGAGGCAGAGGCCACAGAGCCATCCCCAGCGCCTGGGCCATCCTTGCTCCAATGGAGCCTTGGCTGCGGGAGGGGAAGAGAGAGAGAGAGAGGAAAGCACGGCGGAGGGGTGGAGAAGCAAATGGGCGCTTCTCCTGTGTGCCCTGGCCGGGAATCGAACCCGGGTCCTCTGCACGCTAGGCCGATGCTCTACCGCTGAGCCAACCGGCCAGGGCGCAAATCATTTTTTTATGAAACCTGTTACTTCATAACAAACAAACGAACCAAAAATAACAGAAGGGCTTAAAAAGTACAAAATTAACTCTGTGATTTACCTGTTAAAAATTATTCAAGTCTAAGTGTTCAGTTATTGGTTTAATCTTCATATAAAAGAGTAAAATTTTTGTTAATTTTATAATGAAATTTAGGTACCATGAAAACTATTACTCTTTTGATTAAAAAGAAGGCAACTGGAGAAATACCAATTCATAACACCTTATTTTAAGTAGAATTACCGATCATAAAATGTCTAGTAACCAGTAGAAGGCCCTATAAATGGTGTCAAATACTAATTAATCTCTACAGAGATAAAGGTTTATATTTTCTACATTAATGCAGTTCTAGAGGTACTAAACCATATTCTTAAATTTCTCAAATGCTCACCCTGTACCATTTCTGCACCACTGGTCCGACATCATATTTTGTTTCCAATATAGCAAATATAAACTCAGTCTAAATTATTCTTTCACAAGTGTTATTAGTCTACTTGATCAAACAAGATTACTGTATTTTTCGCTCCATAAGACTTAACTGACTATAAGACACACCTAGGGTTTTAAGGAGGAAAAGAAAAAAAATATTTTGAACCAAATGATGTGTTAAAATATTTAATAAAATACTATATTTTTTGCTCCTTAAGGCACACGGGCATTTTCCCTCCACTTTTGGGATGGGGGAGTGCGTCTTATGGAGCGAAAACTACGGCAAATGCCTAAGTAGGTTAACACTTTTTAGAAGAAAATTCATTATTACTTTTTTTACATTTCCCAGCACCCTGAATGAAGATGATAACTGGAAGGCTGTAGTACAAAGAATCATTTTAAACCAAGAGTTGCATCATTGTGAAAGATAGGCAAGTCTTGTACATAAGCATTAGTGTGAATTAAAAAAAAAACAACCTACCCATTAGTATTTTTACAGCCACCTATGCAGGGGAGGTAAAATGAAAGTCTGTTCATTACATCACAATACCCAAATGGCATTCAAGTATTTCTGAAAATAGTCAAGGGAGAAAAAAAAACTACTTACCTGATGGCAGAATTTGGTCTCGTTCTTTTATTGTAATCCATGGCCTCGGAGGAAGCTGCTGTAGATGAACTGCAGGATTTCAAGCATGAAGTTCAGTAGCTTTCAAATTCCATCTGGGTCCTGGTATAAACTCATAATATCGTGGGATAAAGGATTGCCCGAGATTTCTAATTCTGCCCAGTGAGATGTCTTCCCACTGGCTACCTCCTCTGCTGACATGATGGTATAAATTTTGCGAGAATCTGGAGGATATTTTTGCTTTGGCATCCCTATTAGTGTGCATTCAGCGCGCCGGGCTCGGGCAGCGGCGGAGCGGCTGGTACTGGTGCTGCTGCAGCGGTGCGTCGGAGCGGCTGGTGCTGCTGCGGCGGGTTCTGGTGCTGCGGCGGCGGCGGGGCGTCCGGTGCTGGTGCTGCTGCGGCGGCGGGCGACTGGTGCTCGTGCTACTGCGGCGTCGGCGGGGCGGCCGGTGCTGGTGCTGCTGCGGCGTCGGCGGAGCGGGCGGTGCTGGTGCTGCTGCTGCGGCGGCGGGGCGGCCGGTGCTGGTGCTGCTGCGGCGGCGGCGGGGCGGCCGGTGCTGGTGCTGCTGCGGCGGCGACGGGGCGGCCGGTGCTGGTGCTGCTGCTGCGGCGGCGGCGAGGCGGCTGGTTTTGGTGCGGCTGCGGCGGCGGCGGGGCGTCTGGTGCTGCTGCTGCGGCGGCCGCTGGTGCTCGTGCTGATGCTGCGGCGGCTGGGCGGTCGGTGCTGTTGCTGTTGAGGGGGCGGCGGGGCGGCTATTGCTGGTGCCGCTGCGGCTGCGGCGGCGACGGGGAGGCTGGTGTTCGTGCTGCTGCGCCGTCGGCGGGGCGGCCGGTGCTGGTGCTGCTGCGTCGGCGTCAGGGTGGCTGGTGCTGGTACTGCTGGGGCGGCGGCGGGGCGTCTGGTGCTCCGGCGGCTGGTGCTCGTGCTCCTGCAGCGGCAGCTGGGGGGCTGGTGCTGCTGCGTCGGCGGCGTCGGGGCGGCTGGTGCTGCTGCGGCAGCGGGGGTGGCGGCTGTGGCTGGTGCTGCGTCGGCGGCGGCGGTGCGGCTGGTGCTGGTGCTGCTGGGGCGGCGGCGGAGCGGCAGGTGCTGAGACGGCGGTGGCGAGGCGACAGGTGCTCGTGCTGCTGCTGCGTAGGTGGCAGGGCGGCTGGTGCTGTTGCGGCGGCGGCGGCGGCTGGACGGCTGGAGTTTGCGGGGCGGCTTGTGCTGTTGCGGTGTTGGCTGGGCGACCGGTGCTGGTGGGGAGGCGGCGGCGGAGGGGCGGCTGGTGCTGGCGGGGGGGCTGGTGCTGGTGGGGGGGCTGGTGCTGGCGGGGGGGCTGGTGCTGGCGGGGGGGCTGGTGCTGGCGGGGGGGGACGGCGGGGCGGATGGTGCTGTGGCGGCGGCGGCGGCGGCGGGGGGGGGGGCGGCGAAGGGGCGGCTTGTGTTGGCGGGGCGGCTGGTGCTGGTGGGGGGGGCGGCGGCGGGGGGGCTGGTGCTGGCGGGGGGGGCGGCGGGGCGGATGGTGCTGTGGCTGCGGCGGCGGCGGGGGGCGGTGGCTGGTTCTGGTGGGGTGGCTGCAGCGGAGGGGCGGCCGGTGCTGGTGGGGGGGGGGGGCGGGGGCGGCGGGGCGGCCGGTGCTGGTGGGGGGGGCGGCGGGGCGGATGGTGCTGTGGCAGCGGCGGCGGGGGGGGGGTGGCTGCAGCGGAGGGGCGGCCGGTGCTGGTGGGGGGGGCGGCGGCGGGGCGGCCGGTGCTGGTGGGGGGGCGACGGCGGAGGGGAGGCCGGTGCTGGTGGGGGGGCGGCGGCGGCGGGGAGGCCGGTGCTGGTGGGGGGGGGCGGCGGCGGCGGGGCGGCCGGTGCTGGGAGGGGCGGCGGCGCAGGGGCGGCCGGTGCTGGGGGGGGCGGCGGCGAGGGGAAGCGGCTGGTGCTGGTGGGGGGGGGGGCGGCGGGGCGGATGGTGCTGTGGCAGCGGCGGCGGCGGGGGGCGGTGGCTGGTTCTGGTGGGGTGGCTGCAGCGGCTGGGCGGCCGGTGCTGGTGGAGGGGGGCGGCGGCGGCGGCGTGGCGGCCGGTGCTGGTGGGGGGGGGGGGCGCCGGCGGCGTGGCGGCTGGTGCTGCAGCGGCACCAATATAGCAGGTATAAACAGTCTTATTCTTTCACAAGTGTTATTAGTCTACTTGCTCAAACAAGATTGTACTTTTTGCTCCATAAGACTTACCTGACTATAAGACACACCTAGGGTTTTAAGGAAAAAAATAAAAAAAATATTCTGAACCAAATGGTGTGTTAAAATATTTAATAAAATACCATATTTTTCGCTCCATAAGACACACGGGCATTTTCCCTCCACTTTTGGGATGGGGACAGTGCGTCTTATGGAGCGAAAAATATGGCAAATGCCTAAGTAGGTTAAAACTTTTCAGAAGAAAATTCATTATTACTTACTTTTCCCAATACCCTGTATGAAGATGATAACTGGAAGGCTGTAGTACAAAGAATCATTTTAAACCAAAAGTTGCATCATTGTGAAAGATGGGCAAGTCCTGTACATAAGCATTACTGTGGATTTTTAAAAAGCCTATCCGGGCCCTGGCCGGTTGGCTCAGCGGTAGAGCGTCGGCCTGGCGTGCGGGGGACCCAGGTTCGATTCCCGGCCAGGGCACATAGGAGAAGAGCCCATTTGCTTCTCCACCCCCACCCTCCTTCCTCTCTGTCTCTCTTCCCCTCCCGCTGCCAAGGCTCCATTGGAGCAAAGATGGCCCGGGCGCTGGGGATGGCTCTGTGGCCTCTGCCCCAGGCGCTAGAGTGGCTCTGGTCGCGGCAGAGCATCGCCCCCTGGTGGGCAGAGCGTCGCCCCTGGTGGGCGTGCCGGGTGGATCCCAGTCAGGCGCATGCGGGAGTCTGTCTGTCTCTCCCCGTTTCCAGCTTCAGGGAAAAAAAAAAAAAAAGTCTATCCGTTAGTATTTTTACAGCCACCTATCCAGGGGAGGTAAAATGAAAGACTGTTCATTACATCACAATACCCAAATGGCATTCAGGTATTTCTGAAAATAGTCAAGGAAGAATAAGAAACTACTTACCTGATGGCAGAATTTGGTCTCGTTCTTTTAATGTAATCCATGGCCTCGGAAGAAGCTGTTCTGGATGAACTGCAGAATTGTCAAGCATGAAGTTCAGTAGCTTTCCGGTTCCATCTGGGTCTGGTATAAACTCATATCCTGTGATAAAGGATTGCCCCAGATTTCTAATTCTGTCCAGTGAGATGTTTCCCCATTGGCTACCTCCTTTGCTGACATGATGGTATAAATTTTGCGAGAATCTGGATCATATTTTTCTTTTGGCATCCCTATTAGTCTGCTTTCAGCGCGCTGGGCTCCGGGCAACGGCGGAGCGGCTGGTGCTGGTGCTGCTGCGGCGTCCGCGGAGCGGCCGGTGCTGGTGCTGCTGCGGCGTCGGCGGGGCGTCCGGTGCTGGTGCTGCTGCGGCGGCGGGCGACTGGTGCTCGTGCTGCTGCGGCGTTGGCGGGGCGGCCGGTGCTGGTGCTGCTGCGGCGTCGGCGGGGCGGCCGGTGCTGGTGCTGCGGCGTCGGCGGGGCGGCCGGTGCTGGTGCTGCTGCGGCGTCGGCGGGGCGGCCGGTGCTGGTGCTGCTGCGGCGTCGGCGGGGCGGCCGGTGCTGGTGCTGCGGCGGCGGCGGGGCGGCCGGTGCTGGTGCTGCTGCTGCGGCGGCTGTTGGTGCTGCTGCGGCAGCGGGGGACGCGGCTGTTGCTGGGGCTGCGGCGGGGCGGCCGGAGCTGTTGCTGTTGGGGCGGCGGCGGGGCGTCTGGTGCTGCGGCTCCGGCAGCGGGGGAGGCGGCTGTTGTTGGTGCTGCGTCGGCAGCTGGTGCTGGTGCTGCTGCGGCGGTGGCGGCGAGGCGGCTGGTTTTGGTGCGGCTGCGGCGGCGGCGGGGCGTCTGGTGCTGCTGCTGCGGCGGCCGCTGGTGCTCGTGCTGATGCTGCGGCGGCTGGGCGGTCGGTGCTGTTGCTGTTGAGGCGGCGGCGGGGCGGCTGGTGCTTTGGGGGCGGCGGGGCGGCTATTGCTGGTGCCGCTGCGGCTGCGGCGGCGGCGGGGAGGCTGTTGCTGGTGCTGCTGCGGCGGCGGGGCAGCTGGTGTTCGTGCTGCTGCGTCGGCGTCGGGGTGGCTGGTGCTGGTGCTGCTGGGGCGGCGGCGGGGCGTCTGGTGCTCCGGCGGCTGGTGCTCGTGCTCCTGCAGCGGCAGCTGGGGGGCTGGTGCTGCTGCGTCGGCGGCGTCGGGGCGGCTGGTGTTGCTGCGGCAGCGGGGGTGGCGGCTGTGGCTGGTGCTGCGTCGGCGGCGGCGGTGCGGCTGGTGCTGGTGCTGCTGGGGCGGCGGCGGGGCGGCAGGTGCTGAGGCGGCGGTGGCGAGGCGACAGGTGCTCGTGCTGCTGCTGCGTAGGTGGCAGGGCGGCTGGTGCTGTTGCGGCGGCGGCGGCGGCTGGACGGCTGGAGTTGGCGGGGCGGCTTGTGCTGTTGCGGTGTTGGCGAGGCGGCTGGTGCTGGTGGGGGGGCTGCGGCGGGGCGGCTGGTGTTGGCGGGGAGGCTGGTGCTGGTGGGGGGGCGGCTGGTGATGTTGAGGCGGCGGGGCGGCCGGTGCTGGGGGAGGCGGCGGCGGATGGGTGGCTGGTGTTGGCGGGGCGGCCGGTGCTGGTGGGGGGGCGGCGGCGGGGCGGCTAGTGCTGGCGGGGGGGCTGGTGCTGGCGGGGGGGGCGGCGGGGCGGATGGTGCTGTGGCGGCGGCGGCGGGGGGGGTGGCTGGTTCTGGTGGGGTGGCTGCAGCGGAGGGGCGGACGGTGCAGGTGGAGGGGGCGGCGGCGGCGGGGCGGCCGGTGCTGGTGGGGGGGGGCGGCGGAGGGGCGGCCGGTGCTGGGCGGGGGCGGCGGCCGGTGCTGGTGGGGGGGGCGGCGGCGGAGGGGCGGCCGGTGCTGGGCGGGGGCGGCGGCCGGTGCTGGTGGGGGGGGGCGGCGGCGGCGGGGCGGCCGGTGCTGGTGGGGGGAGGCGGCGGCGACGGGGGGGCTGGTGCTGGGGGGGGGGGCGGCGGCGGAGGGGCGGCCGGTGCTGGGCGGGGGCGGCGGCCGGTGCTGGTGGGGGGGGGCGGCGGCGGAGGGGCGGCCGGTGCTGGGCGGGGGCGGCGGCCGGTGCTGGTGGGGGGGGGCGGCGGCGGCGCGGCCGGTGCTGGTGGGGGGGGCGGCGGCGGAGGGGCGGCCTTTGCTGGTGGGGGGGGCGGCGGCGGAGGGGCGGCTGGTGTTGGCGGGGCTGCTGGTGCTGGTGGGGGGGGCGGCGGCGGGGGGGCGGATGGTGCTGTGGCAGCGGCGGCGGCGGGGGCGGTGGCTGGTTCTGGTGGGGTGGCTGCAGCGGAGGGGCGGCCAGTGCTGGTGGGGGGGGGGCGGCGGCGGAGGGGCGGCTGGTGCTGGCGGGGCGGCCGGTGCTGGGGGGGGCGGCTGGTGCTGGTGGGGTGGCGGCGGCGGGGCGGCTGGTGCTGGCGGGGGGGCTGGTGCTGGCAGGGGGGGCGGCGGGGCGGATGGTGCTGTGACAGCGGCGGCGGCGGGGACGGGGGCGGTGGCTGGTTCTGGTGGGGTGGCTGCAGTGGAGGGGCGGCCGGTGCTGGTGGGAGGGCGACGGCGGAGGGGCGGCCGGTGCTGGTGGGGGGGCGGCGGCGGGGCGGCCGGTGCTGGTGGGGGGGGCGGCGGCGGGGCGGCCCGTGCTGTTGGGGGGGGGGCGGCGGCGGAGGGGCTGCTGGTGTTGGCGGGGCGGCTGGTGCTGATGAAAGGAGATGCTGGCAGTGCTGGCAGAGATGAGTGTGTATGTACTAATGAGTGTGGGAGTGAAATGGAAAATTGTGTGTGTGTGTGTGTTCAGGATTCAGCTTGACCAAGGGGCAGGGGAGGTCTCTGTGAGGTGACTGAGTCTAAGGGGAGAGAGTTTATAGTGGAACAAGGGTTTCTGAGGTGGAAGGGCAGAGAGATGTGGGAGATGAGAGGATGGGCTTGGAGGGCAGCCCTTGGGGAGTGGTCTGGGCTGGAATGCCCTGGACTTAAATATCCCAGTGGAATCGGGGTGGGGGGTCCAGTTTTGGACTTGTCTGAGGGGCCCAGGTATGGATTTTAAGAAGAACACAGGGCCTGTCCTCTAGGTCCCCCAGGTCTAAGATTGGGACTTTACACACAGATGATGTGAATAGTAGCAATGCCGTGTGCAGATGCGTTGCATACACCTGTGTAGGCATGTGTGCATATTTGCATGTGTAAATGTGGGTGCACTTGTGCAAATAAGTGTGTGTGCAGTGCTTAAATGCTGGGGTCACAGCCCATTGACTCCCCAATCCCTCCCCAAGTACTTCCCTCCACCCCTGGGCTGTACTTCCTCAGACTTCTGTTCCCCTGCTTCCCTTAGGTTGGCTGTCGCCAGTCCTCCTCCTGTCACCGCTTCTCTTGCAGGGACGCCTCCTTCCCAGCCCTGTGGGCAGCAGAGCCTCTGCTCCAGGTTCTGGCTCAGTCTTCTGGTCCTGGGCTTCAGCTTCCTGCTGCTGATGGCCATCTGTGTGATTGGGTCCCAAAGTGAGGGTCACAGGGGCCAGTGGAGATGAAGCCCTGATGGGGAGGCGGAGATATGGGCAGTGCTGAGCAAGTATCCGGGCAGGGAGGGGGTGGTGAGGAAGACAGTGCCATGACCGTGATGGGGCTGTCACATGGGCACAGACCCCTTCACTTCGTCCTGTGCGCTCTCCCTCCTGACAAGGAACACAGATGTAAGTGGAGTTTTGGACCCTAAAAGAAGCTTTCAACAACTTCTCCAGCACCCTGCCGGAGATCTGAGCTTGGACTGGTGCTCCAGGGGGTGACGATGGACGGTGTTAGGAGGCAGAATGGAAGGAAAATAGTTTAGCTTTTCTCTTTTTCAGGAGGCAGCATACGTGACAGCGTGACATCTCTGGAAGCCAGGCTGGAGAAACAGGAGGACCTGAAAGCAGGTCTGAGCCCCTCCCATGAGTGGACATGTGAGAGTGTATGTGCGTGAGAGTGGTATGTGTGAATGTATGTGTGGTGTGTGAATGTGTGTTGAATTTTCCCAAAGGCTGGAGTCCTGTGCGGGGTCTTAGTAGGTATGGTGCCCACACTGCCCACATCACTGTCTGTCACTCTGTCCCCTAGATCATGCCACCTTGCTCTTCCACCTGAAGCACTTCCCAGCTGATCTGCGCATCCTGGCTTGTCAGATGGCCTTCCTGTGAAGCAATGGTAGGGACAGTAGGGGTCTCCGTTCCCAGTGTGCCTGCCTCCCCAGCAGGATCTCATCTCCCCCTGCCCACTCCCCTCCCCACAGGCACAGAATGCTGCCCCGTTAACTGGCTGGAGCATGAAGGCAGCTGCTACTGGTTCTCTCGCTCTGGACTGACCTGGCCCGAGGCTGAGAAGTACTGCCAGCTGGAGAACGCGCATCTGGTCGTCATCAACTCCAGACAGGAGCAGGTGAGTCCACACTCTTCCTGAAGGTGGGAGGAAACCTCTGGAATGCAAACTCGGGGGGCTAGATCAGGCCCGCTTTATTTTTTTAACCTACGGGAGAGGCCGGAAGCAGATGTCTGGCAGAACTCCAGGGTTCATAGCGGAGCAGCCACTGATCCTAAGAAGTGGGAGATTACGGCCAGGACTCGGCAAAGGGACAGGAGCCAGGTGAGCAGGTGATGAGAAGCAGGTCAGAAGACAATGCAAGACAGGATGAATTTGAAAAGACAGGACCTGGATGTAGAACATAGTAGAGGCACTGAGAGCTCCTGCTTGTTGTGTACTAGCCACAGGAGTGGCAGTCAGTTGGGAGGAAGGAACAGAGGGGGCAGGAGCCCCGGTGACCCACCAGCTATGGGTACTGGGTTCCTCAAAGCCCCTCCAGGTCTCACCTGCCCACTGCTGCCTGACCAGCACAACCCCAAACACTGAAGTTCAAGGGGAATAATCAACCTGTTAGAATAGGTGGGGTATTTTTGTTTTGTTTTTTTGAAACAGAAGAGATCAATGGTAACTGTTGGAGACTTCAAGCTGACAGGGTCCTTGCAGTTTAGATTTTTGGGGGATAGCGGTGTGGGGACTGGCAGCAAGCTGACAGTCTGCCCAACCCCCCACCTCACTTGCTAGCTTAAGTTGCTAAAGGTTTAATTTTTCCCCACACCTCCCTGTTAGCTGTGATACTGGAGTGTTTCTGCTGGTCCCATCCCTACTTGTTTAAGTTGCTAGAGGCAATTTACATGCCCTTCCTCTCACCCTTTGTTTGGTTTGATGTTGGTTGATTTCAGTTATGCAGGGTAGAGGGTTTTCTGCACTTGGGAGAATTCTTGGGTTACCTTGGAAATGTGACTGTTTCAGAGATATCTTGGATTTGCTAATGATTTTACTCTGCCCAATAAATAGAGCAGTTTGGGGTGGAGACTCGCTCTTGAAAGCTACCTGCATTCCAAAGAGTCCTCTGGATCCCATCCTTTTACTCTGAGTTTGTTTCTTCATTCCAAACTGTTTTCACTCAGAGCCTGGACAGTGACTAGTCGTAGTGGTCCGTGGCAGGTAATTTTTACCGAGTCCTTACTATGTATTAGGCAAATTAGTTGTAATATCTGTATTTTCTGTTTTTTTCTCATTCTTATTGTTAAAGATGGCCATTGCTCAAGTGATGATGCTCTCAGGTGATACAGCTAATTGCCTTTCATGCTTGGGAAGGGGCTTGGTTATACTAATGTGTACTGGAGGAGGGGGTTGTCCTGCGAAAATGTTTTAAAAGGAGCTAGGAGGCCATTTTGGGGAGAGGAAATACCCCATTTTTGTGGAGAGGAGCCCATGTTGTATGAGGGCAGGGAGGCCACATGGAAGAGTCAGCCAAAATGGAGGCATGCATCAGGGACTGAGTGAAGCCTTTGATTCTAGCAAAAACTGGAGAAAGTCATTGGCTTTGGGAGCCCTTAATGGAAAGGAAAGTGTTTTCCCGCTGTGCGTATTTTCTCACTGCCGGGTTGCGAGCAGGAATAAGGGAAAATGGACCACCAGTTCTTGGCTCTGTTGTTTCTCTACAATCGACTGGAATTGAATGCAAACCTAAACCTGCACGGGCCAGGCGGCTCTGATGGTGGCCACGGCTACTGCCTTTTCCATCTTCTTCAACTTGATCACCTTCCTCCTTGCTGCTCCCATCAGCAGTGTTCCCGCCTTCTCCCTCAGTTTCTGATGAGCTCTGTTGCTGAATTGCCTGGTGTCCAGTGAACTTTACTCCTGGGTTATTTTCTATTTCCCACAATCCTTCATTAAATCCTTTTCGTTTGTTTGACTTTCCAAACTTGTCTTTGTATTCCTTATATGGAGAAAGGTCTTTAGGACCTAGAAATGCAGTTTCCTGGGTGCCAAAAAAGAAGATGGGGTATTTGTTTGCTGGAGGCTTCACTGCTCCCTCCAGGAGTTCATCAATCCAGGCCAGCCAGTGCGGGTAGCCCTTCATCTTGGCGAACACCAGGTCGCCCGCCTTGTATTCGCGGGGCTGGGGACGTGCCATCCCGGCCGCTCCCCTTCCAGGTCATGCTTGCTAGCCCGAAGACGCCAGCAGGCCGCACCCTCGCGGGCCAACGGACTGCGCCGCACTCTCCGCAGCCTCCAGCGGGCGGGCGGGCCGCTGCTCCTACTAGGGCAAGCGAAGGCGGCGGGGACGGCAAGGGCGGCAGGTGGGCGGGGGCGCAGCGGGCCGCAAATCAGGGCCTGGCGGCGAGGAGGGGCGCCCGGCCTCAGCTCGGCCGCTGCGCGCTCACCGACGCCAGGCCGCCTGCCTCATGCTGCCGCCGGCCTCCCTCCCGGTTCCGGGCGCAGCAGGCTGGGCCTTGCGCCTCCTCTGAGCCCCTCTAGATCCTATATTATGTGTTTTTACCACAATAGAGAAAAAATGTGGGTAAGAATAGTAGTTGTGTGATCCGGTTTTTCTGAGAATGAAATGAGTTAAAACATGTAAAGTGCTGTTTAGGCAAGCTTGTAGGTAAAAGGTCTGCACAACATGGAATAATAAGTACTAGGTTTGCTCTCCTCCCAGACACAACCAAAACAAAAAACAGATACCTATAAGAAACAAACATCTTCAAGACACGAGTTCAGGAAACAGGACAATTGATCCCTGAGAGACAGGACACTAACAAGATGAGCCCTATGATTGTCCCAGCCCAGTGCTGGGAGAAAGCGTTCAGGCCACGGGGCAGGGAGGGGCGATCTAAGCAGAGCCCAGCACATGCTCCCAGTTGAGGAGATGGAGCCAAGAGTCTAAGGCAGGGGTCCCCAAACTATGGCCCACGGGCCACATGCGGCCCCCTGAGGCTATTTATCTGGCCCTCACCGCACTTCTGGAAGGGGCACCTCTTTCATAGGTGGTCAGTGGAGGAGCATAGTTCCCATTGAAATACTGGTCAGTTTGTTGATTTAAATTTGTTATTTTAAATATTGTATTTCTTCCCGTTTTGTTTTTTTACTTTAAAATACGATATGTGCAGTGTGCATAGGGATTTGTTCATAGTATTTTTTGTAGTCCGGCCCTCCAACTGTCTGAGGGACGGTGAAATGGCCCCCTGTGTAAAAAGTTTGGGGACCCCTGGTCTAAGGAGACCAAGGTCACTGGACCTCAAAGGATAAAGTATCAGAGGAGAGCTGCACAGAGAAACCCAGCAATTTGTCGAGGGTTCCCTTCAAGCACTCAGCACTGAGCAGTGTGTGCAGGTTAAGAAAATGACAGACACCCAGAAAAACAATCTGAAAGGATTAGGACATGTTTGACACTCATCCAGGGCCAGAAATAGTGCCTATTCCTACCAACACAACCCACCAAGCATGGGTGTGGGGACCAAAAGCCCTTGCCACAGTAGCGCTTCAGACCTGCCTAACAGGTTATAAAAACAACACCAAAAAGGACCAAAGTGACTCCAAGTAACTTAACTACATACCAGAAGAAAGTTCAAGAGTTTTTAGGGGAATACAAATACACCCAGCACACAAGGTAAAATTCACAATGCCTGGCATCCAACAACATTGACCAGATGTACAAAGAAGCAAGAAAACACATTGTATAACAAGGAGGTTAATAAATCTATCAAAACTGATCCAGAAGTGATACAGACCTTAGAATTAGCAGATAAGACAGTAAAACAGCCATTATAACTATTCCATATGCTCAAAAAGTTAAGTAGAATCTCAAGGAGGATATTTCAAAGTCCCAAATTGAACTTCTAGACATGAAAACTACAATGTCTGAAATAAAAAATATACTGGGTACAATGAATGGAAGATTAGATATACATAAGGAAAGGTTATAAACTTAAAGACATAGCAATAGTAACTATATAAAAAAGAAAAACCAAGAGAAAAAAATGTTTCTAATGGAAATAGTGGCCCTGGTCTGGCGGCTCAGAGGATAAAACATCCTACTGGCACACTGAGGTCGTGGGTTCGGTCCTCCGGTCAAGGCACGTAGGAGAAGTAATCAACGGTGATGCACAACTAAATGGAACAATAAGTTGATGCTACTTTCTCTCTGTTCCTCTCTTTCTCTCCCTTCCTCTCTCTCTCAAATCAATGTAAAATTAAAAAAATAATGGAAATAGCATCAGTGAACTGTAGGACAACTAATAGATGCAGAATTGGAGTCCTTGAAGGAAAAAGGAGAAGGGCAAGGCAGATAATGAGCAAAATGTTTCAAATTTACTGAAAACCATGGGCATATAAGGGGCATGGATGAGTGGAAGATGGTTGCGGGTGGGCAGGTGGTAGATGTCGGCTCACCTGAAGGCCACAGAGAGGCTGCTGGAGAGAATGCGCTGACGGTGGTAGCACCTCAGAGGTGCCCTG
This sequence comes from Saccopteryx leptura, assembly GCF_036850995.1. Classification (NCBI taxonomy): domain Eukaryota; kingdom Metazoa; phylum Chordata; class Mammalia; order Chiroptera; family Emballonuridae; genus Saccopteryx; species Saccopteryx leptura. The sequence goes on from NC_089504.1 coordinate 328,647,780, forward strand.
TGGCGTCATCCATCAGGCCTTTGGGGTAAGCTTCTCCTCCCACGAAACCCAAAACCTCTGGATTCTCGCCAAGCCTCCTGCTTCAACTCTGAACTGTCTCACCCTCAGAAGATCCAACATCATCCAAAAGCATTTCTGAGTGTTCACTACATGCCAGACATCACGTATATCTCACCAGGGGAGTGAGACAGATGTGGCCCCTGCCCTGGGCAGCCTACTACCCGGAAGGAAGTCCTGCCAGCCCATCACCCCAAGGAAAGGAGAAGCCTTCTTGAGAACGCCTGTCCCCCCTGCAGCTCCTGCCCTGCCAGACCCCACCCTCACCCACAATAGCACCAGCCTCTGCAGTCTGCCAGCCTCAGAAAGGGGGCTTTCTCTGCCCAGCCCAGGCTAGCCAATTCCTCTCGCCGAGCTCTGAGCAGCAGCCTGTGCTGTCTCCACAGAGCCCCACTCCATCACCAGCGCCCACATCTCACACACCCTACAGCCCTCCCCTCTCCTGGCTCCTGCCCTTCAGCTAGGATGGTTCAGGCCTCTCTTGCCTCAAAACCTTTTCTCAGACATGGGGCCTTCCATCAGGATCTGCTAGAGAAAGACCCAGGTGGGGGCTTGGGGAGAGAGGGACTTTTCCACAGTATCTCTGTATCTCTGTGTCCATTGTCCCACCCATCCCCACACCCTCCCACATACAAATCCACTCTCCTGGCTAAATGTGCTGTCCTTGCCCACACAAAATGTGCACAGACAGGCCCGGCCCATGTCACACACACAGCACATGTCAGAAGGAAGGGTGGAAGGAAGAGGGGAGGAAGTCACCTCTAGCTTCCACTTACTTCCTTCCCGCTGAGCACATACCCTTTCCTGGGTCCTAAGCACGGAGAGGAAGCTGAGGTCAGGGGGCAAGCAGAGCTGTTGGTTGGCACCACACACCTAAACACCTATGGGGTGCCCAGACCCTGCTCATGGAGTGACTGTGACAGCGGCCTCAGAGAGAGCAATCCGGAGCAAGACCGAGGTGAAGTGAAGCCCCCAACACTGGACACCTGCCTTTCCAAAATGCGTCTTCTCTCCTGGGATTGTACCCACGGGCTCCTGGCCCCTCACCCCTACTGAGCGGGTGGTCATTTTCCTCCGAGTCTAGATGCTGGATATCTTGAAAGTCCTTGCCCATTCTGGGTCCAGTGCAGCAGCTGGACCTGGGTGGAGCCTAAGCTGTAATCAGGGCTGGGGCCGAGTGCAGGGCTGATGCTGTGCTGAGATGCTAGTTCAGATGGAGGCTGGCACTGGGATGGGGGTAGGGTCAGGGTAGGTCAAGGCGGCAGCCTGGGTTGGGTCTGAGGTTGGAGGTGAGTTTGGGGAGGTGAAATACAGCCTGGTCCTCTCCCGTCTCAGGTGTTGGCTTAGGCTGTGCCATGGCCAAGGAGGAACATCCCTCCACATGCTCATCTTCCCATCCAGCCCCCACTGTTCCTGAACTATGGTCCCCTTAATCCCAAACATCCCCAGGCCTGCCAACCTCCCCATCCTCCCCACCCTCGGTTACCTGTTAACAACATGGAGGGCTTACTCTGGAGCTCCTCAGGCTCCCCAGCCCCAAGGCTAAGGAGGAGCTGGAGCCAGGGGAAGTGGGGCATGTGGCGCTAGACAGGAGGGAAGAGGAGGGGAGGGGCCTGGTCCCGGTGAAGGCCCTGAGCCCCTGTGTCTGAATGTCCAAGTGGTTCTAACCTGGCATCTGCTCACCTCAGGACTTTGGACAGTAAACAGGAGAAATGGAGTTGGAATTCAGGCAAAACATAGTGGGGGCTGGGGAAAGGACTGACTGTTTTTCCTAGAGAAAGGGTCTTCTGTTCTGTCCCCTTCACCCCTATAACATGGTCACCCTCACTCTTCACTGCTGTTTAAAGGAAAGGCCAGACCAGGGGCATGTGGGTACAGTTCAGGGTTTCCTCTCATTCTCCCCTCTTTCACTTCCTGCCTCTGAATTTCCCAGAATTGCTAGTGTCACTAAATACCTCTGACCAGGATCAGAGGGGCCGGCTCTCTGTCTTGCTCAATCTGGCATCTGAGCCTAGGCCCCCGCTTCCTCTGGGCTCAGCCACAGGCTCCCAGCTCTGGGCTAACAAGGTTCACCCTCCTGGTTCCTGGGGACCTGGAAGTGCAGGGGGAAGAGAGGACAGTGGCAGAGGGCAGCCATCCTGGGGCAGGAGGAGCTCAACTCCAATAAGCCCCTTGCGGGGCCCTGGCAACACAAACCTTTGTCCTCACTCCCCTCCCTAATTGGGGGGATTCCCTACCGTGAGAGGATCTGGATTTTGAGAAACAGTGTCCTTTCTAGTAATGAAAACAACCAGTCTGTGTTCACAGTGGCCAAGACATGGAAACAACCAAAAAGCCCTTCAATAGAAGACTGGATAAAGAAGATGTGGCACATATACACTATGGACTACTACTCAGCCATAAGAAATGATGACATCAGATCATTTACAGCAAAATGGTGGGATCTTGATAACATTATATGGAGTGAAATAAGTAAATCAGAAAAAAACAAGAACTACATGATTCCATACATTGGTGGAACATAAAAACGAGACTAAGAGACATGGACAAGAGTGTGGTGGTTACCAGGGGTGGGGGGAGGGAGGACATTGGAGGGAGGGAGGGAGAGAGTTAGGGGGAGGGGGAGGGGCACAGAGAACTAGATAGAGGGTGGCAGAGGACAATCTGACTTTGGGCAAGGGGTATGCAACATAATTTAATGACAAAATAACCTAGACATGTTTTCTTTGAATATATGTACCCTGATTTATTAATGTCATCCCATTACCATTAATAAAAATTTATTAAAAAAAAAAAAAAAAGAAAACAACCAGTCTGGACTCTGATCTCTGTCTCTTCTCTCCTCTGTTCCTTAGTGAGATTCCCTCTCAACCCAAAACTGATGAGGGCTGTTCCCGACATCCCGCTGCCCTTTGGCTCACCACAAGTATAGGGTTTCTTCTTGGGACTTGACCTCCTCCCTGTTTCTTACCACAGTAAAGCTTTTCCCCTTGTGTGTCACAATAGATTGTTTCAAAGGCAGAATGACTTCTTTTCATCTACCCCTCTAACAAGTTCAGAAAACGAGCCCTGGTCAAATATTGTACTATGGCTGTCTTCCCAGGTTATAAAACTAATGTCTCAGTGTTGGTCAAATAAGTTTGTAAATATGATATATATGTTTGCTCGCTTGTGACTTATATTGGGTGTGGGGGACAGGCTATAAGCAGGCCAGGTCGTTGTAGCCTGGGGTTTGGTTTTGGGAATAAGCTTTTCCCCACACCCTTGACTGATTGTATGATCTGGGTGGTGCAGTCTCATGAGGAATCCAATTATGCCTTGGATAAGTGACTTTGTATCGGAGACTTCCTTGTTTGTATATTGGGTTAAGGGATTTTGGTTTTCTACACTATAAAGTGGGACAGACCAGGAGCTTGGACACATAGTTCCTGCTATCACAATTGCAGGGGCTTCCCTGATCCCTTGCCCTTCATGGGAAGAGCTGGTTTTCTGCTTTTCCCTTGTCTTCTTTTGTGGTTTGCCTGTCTTGGTGAGACACCAATAAATAGGATGGCCCCCCATCCTCTGACTCCGCCATTTCTTTATCGTCTGCCCGAATCCAATGGGAACCTGCATGTGAATGGCCACGATGGCGGCTCCTGGCCTTACACTCAGATATCTGCAAACCTCTCCATTGGCCCTAGCTTATAAGGTAATATAGGACTAGTCACTGTCCCCCTGGAGTCCTCCTTGGACCAGAGTCCCCTTTTCCATCTCTTTAATAATGCCCATGAAAGAGTTTATAAAACAGCTCTGAGATCTAGAATATTGCTTCAGAAATGTCAACCAACTTCCATCAAAATGCTACTGTGAATTCTCATTTATTGTTGATGGGGGGGGGGGGGGGAATTGACCACTGTCAACGAAGACAATTTTGAAATAGCTATCAAAATTAAAAATGGAGCTTGGCCTGGGGTGGCTCAATGGATAGAACATCAACTCAGGGCACTGAGAGCCCCAGTACGAAACCCCAAGGTCGCCCGTCAAGTGCAGGGAAAGGTTTGAGTGGAGGATCATTGACCTGATCCCAAGGTCACTAGCTTAAGCCTAAAGGTCACTGGCTTGAAGCTCAAGTCGCTGGCTTGAGCAAGAGGTCACTGGCTCAGCTGGATCCCCCGGTCAAGGTACATATGAGAAAGCAATCAATGATCAACTAAAGTGATGCAGCTATGAGTGGATGTTTGTCATCTCTCTCCTCCCCTCGTCTTACCCTACTGTCTCTCTCTCAAAAAAGATTTAAAAAAAAAATGGAGCTGCCAATCTAGAACTCAAATATCCTTTAGTAATACAAAAATGCATAATTAAATCATAGAATATCATTAGCAGTAAAAATGGATGGATTCTATGAATCAATATGCTAGAAACCCACTGAGTGAAAAAAACAAGACCAAGAAGATTACATAAAAAATGATAATTTTTTAATCTCTTAAAAACAAGCAAAAAAGTCCTGGCTGGATAGCTCCACTGGTGAGAGCATTGGCCTGAAGCGCTAGGGTTGCTGGTTCGATCCACGGTCAGGGCACATACAGGAGCAGATTGATGTTCCTGTCTTTCTCTCCCTTCCTCTCTAGCTAAAATCAACAAATTAAAAGAAAAAAAAATTTTTTTAAAACAAGCAAAAATACAGAGAGCCAAAGATAAGCTACTTTGAAATTCAGAGTGTGTTCACTTTTTTAAATCAAGAAAGCCCAATTCAAATGTTGATATGAATGACTTGAAGCTTTTCAACAGGAAAATAGGCATCAGAACACCCTCTGATATCTTATGTTGCCATAAGGAGAGTCTAAATTTAACTATGAAAACTTAGTATTTGCTGAAAGCACTTTATGGGGTGGCATTAATGTATGTTACCTTGTGACTTAATTTAGAGATGTAGTGTGTATTCACTCTGTTATGTTATATCCTAAAACATAAATGTTCTAAAGGGAAATAAATACAAGCAGAGATGAATAATATATATAGTGTTTAGGTCCATATATATATGCAATAAAGTTGTTATAAAAATGTAAAAACCATGAGTATATATTATTATACAATAATGCTTTAGAGTTTACATGTGTTACATACATACATTTGTGGTTCAAAGTTTGTGATAAAAATATAACTTAAAAAAATTTTATCTATGTATCTTCTAACCCAGAAATTCCACTTTAGGAATTTCTCCTATTATACCCACATATGTATGAAATAAGCTACTTGCGAGAATATTCATGCAGCATTATATATACAAAAAATGAAAAGGACATTTGTCAATAAGTAACTAAATAAACAAAGGTGTATATCATGAAATTAGCTAAAAATATAAAGTTGTAAAAGTATAGGTATACTATTCTGGTACTTAGAAAATAAGAAAATATATACATATGCTGAAATATCCATACATCTCTGGGAAGACATGTTGCCTCTGAGGAGAAAAACGGTGTTGCCTGAGGAGCAGGAATGGGGGAGGTAAGACTTTTTATGACATGCCTTGTCCTGGTTTTGTCTGTGTGTTTTAGCTTTTCACTTTGTGTGTATTTTACCTGTGTAATGGTTAAACTGATAGAAAGAAAGAAAAAGAGAAATAAAGGAAGTGTGGAAAGTTATGTACCTTGTGGATGCTGTCATTGGCTGAGGATAGACCTGGCTCTGAGCTCTGCACCAATGAGAACGAGTCTCACTGCACATCATTTTCTTATGAAATCAAGGAGATTATCAAGACAACATAAAATACAAAAGATTTTGATAAAACACAATTTTTGCTTTCTAGGCAAAAAACTTATCTTGCAGGAGCAGACCAATAGTTCTTTTATCAGCAAGAAAGAAAACCAAGCTTTAATTCTGCAGCACCTTATATTTGATACTGAAATTCATTTAATTAGCCTGATCAGGCGTTGGCTCAGTGGATTGTGTCGACCTGGGACGCTGAGGACCCAGGCTCAAAACGCCAAGGTTGCTGGCTTGAGCGCAGGCTCATCCAGCTTGAGCACGGGGTCACTGGCTTGAAGCTTAAGGTCACTATCTTGAGCAAGGGGTCACTGGCTCAGCTGGGCCCCCCCCCCTTTCCCGGGTCAGGGCACATATGAGAAGCAATCAATAAACAACTAAGGTGCCGCAACTCTGAGTTGATGCTTCTTATCTCCCTTCCTGTCTGTCTCTCTCTAAATAATAATAATAATGATGATGATAATCACTCAGGGGCTCATCTTTTCAGTTCTTCTCACTCAGCCATTTCAACTTCAGCTATGAGGTCAGAGTAAATCCAGCCGTTTGTTTTGTCCCGAACTCTGTACCCCTCAGAATTAAACCAGATTGATTATTTTCTCTTTCTTCTATTTCATTTGAACCTTCTTCACCTCTGTGAGAGCATGCCTAATCTGCTTATTTCTCTCTTGTCTCCCTGCCATGTCACCTCAGGGTGCTCTGGAGGAGCTGTAGTCTGCTGTACGGGGGTAGCTTGTTCAGCCTCCTTGATAGGTTTTGGGGTGATGGTGAACCCTAAGTTCATGGAATGGACTGCGACATGAGTTGCCTGCTCAGCCTGAGCAGGACCTGGATAGAGAGTGTCACCTCAGGGTGCTCTGGAGGAGCTAAGGTCTGTAGGTTGTTCAGCCTCCTCGGTAGGTTGTGGGGTGATGGTGAGCCCCAGGTCCATGGACTGGTCTGTGACCGAAGGAGCATATAATTTGGGTTCTATAATTTGGGTTTCTGATTGCCCTGATAACACGACAGAGAATATTTTACCCATCAATGACCATCTAACCGCTTCCCTCACAGCAGTTAGAAAAATCTACAAAAATGGAATGGCAGTGAACTGGGCAGTAAAGTATTTCAAAGGTGGGGGCAAGGAAGAGTAAAATTGGTACAGTAAGCATTGTTGAATAAGAGTGTGAGTTGTGGATCTGGAAGAATTAGATGTTCAGAGGTGATAGATGAAATAGGTCCATCACAGCAACACATTCTTGTCTTCCTTCTTCCCTCCCTCCCTCCCTCCATTCTTCCCTCCCTCCCTTCACTCCCCTTCCCACCTTCCCCCCTTCCCTCCCTTCCCTCCCTTCCCCCTTCCCTCCTTTCCTCCCTTCCTCCCTCCCTTCCTTTTTTTTCTTCCCTTCTTTCTCCTTTTTTTTCTTGCCATGCCTGATGTTTGTTCTATTTAAAGTGTATTTAGGGCCCTGGCCGGTTGGCTCAGTGGTAGACCGTTGGCGTGGCGTGCGGGAGTCCTGGGTTTGATTCCCGGCCAGGGCACACAGGAGAAGCGCCCATCTGCTTCTCCACCCCTCCCCCTCTCCTTCCTCTCTGTCTCTCTCTTCCTCTCCTGCAGCCAAGGCTCCATTGGAGCAAAGTTTGCCCTGGAGCTGAGGATGGCTCTGTGGCCTCTGCCTCAGGCCCTAGAATGGCTGTGATTGAGGCAGAGCATCGACCCCTGGTGGGCATGCCGGTGGATCCCGGGCGGGCGCATGCGGGAGGCTGTCTGACTGCCTCCCCGTTTCCAACTTCAGGGGGAAAAAAAAAAAAAAAAGGCAGAAATAAAGTGTATTTAATATAGTGGAAGAACCGGGAAACAGGGATTGCGGCTAGGCAGTTTCTTATTCTAAATTTAAATACGAAGCGGCTCTTTGGCCCCGTTAGTGTGGCACTACCACAAAATACTACCAAGGAGCCAGCGAGCATGTGCAAGTGCGGGGGGGGGGGGGGGGGTTGTTTGTTGGTCAGGCGCTGGGGAGACAGGGAGACGCAGGTGTAGGTTTGCGGGGGCGTTGGTTGGTCAGGCACCAGGGAGACGCAGTCAGGCGCCAGGGAGAGGCCCTGCAGGATAAACAGCGCGGGGGAGGCAGTGAGCACGTGGCTCACCAGCTGAGGTTTGCTGACCACTGCAGGGGAAAAAAGCAGAAGGTACTTTTTGGTTCCCAACGTCTCTGGGCCTTGTTTTCCCCACCTAAGAATGAATGTGAAAGCTGAGGCTGTGATTACCTTGGAAAGGAGAAGTAAAAGGGGAAGAGGAAGGGGGGGGGGGGATTAATTTTGAGAAGTTTTATTGATTAAGCCCGTGGCATACAGGGGGGATTCTTCAGAGCCGGGAGGGGGGAAAGGGGGGAAAAGGGGGGTAGGAGGGAGGGGAAGGGGGGAGAGGGGGGAGAGAAGGGAGGGGAAGGGGGGAATGAATTTTGAGGAGTTTTATTGATTAAGCCCGCAGCATCCATGGGGGATTCTTCAGACGGGGACGGGGGAAAGGGGGGAAAAAGGGGGGAGAGGAGGGAGGGAAAGGGGGGAAAGGGGAGGAAAGGAGGGAGGGGAAGGGGGAAATGAGGAGTTTTATTGATTAAGCCTGAGGCATACACGGGGGATCCTTCAGACCCAAATCATGCAGCCCCAAGTATATTTCAGAGGTTGGTTATATACCCTTTGACTACAGACAGGTTGAGGGGTGCATGACAGCATAAGAAAAAAATAAAAAACAGATTTTGTGATCAAGAATCAACTACAAGGTGGGTGCTATGGAGTGAAAGTTTGAACCCCCCAAATCACATGTTGAAACATTAACCCCAAGGTGATGGTATTAGGAAGCAGGGCCTCTGGAAGGTCATTCCATCATGAGGACAGATTCCTCCTGAATGAGATTAGTGTCCTAATAAAAGGAACCCCAAAGGGATCCCTCACCTCTTCTGCCATGTGAGGACACAGAGCCAGCAAATGGGGTCTTACCAGACACTATATTTGCCAGCACCTTGATCTTGGACTTCACAGCTTCCAGAACTATGAGAAATAAATTTCTGTTGTGTGTAAGCCACCCAGTCTATGGTGTTTTGGTATAGTAACCCAAATGAAGTGAGATAGTAGGGGTGCCCAGATGGCACTGGGAATTTCTTAACACCCACGGAAGGTACAAAGGTAATAGTGATCCTATTTCTTAAGATGGATACAGAGGTGCTTGTTTTATTATTCCTTAAACACTAAATATATATTTCATCAGATGAAAAAAGATTCAAAACTAGTTTTAGCTTTAAGCTACATTTAATTCTTTCCTCTCTTTGCAACTTTCAGCAAACAAAAGAAGATGATTAAGAAGCCATTGCAAAGGGAGAGCATTAGTGCCACTCCAAAATACTTCTTAGAAAATGCTAAGGATAAATGTTAAGTAGATGGTGAGAAAATTAACTGACTCCATTATGTAGTTGTAGTAGGCATTATTTTTTCTTAGGATGAGTTTTTTAGAGGTGGATTGTATCAGAACTGTTGTACACGCGTTAGAATCTATGTTCTCTGGGTAATATGGAAAGTGGGATTACAAACGCAGTCCTTCCAGGCACTGAGCAGCAGCTGATGAAAGTTTTTACAAGGGTTGAAACTGAGTATAAGATGGTGGCTCTGTTGATATTAATAAGAAATATCAATGTTTTAAATACTTGTGTTGATTCTTGTCAGTTTGTATTTATAATTTTGAAGTTATTAAAACTTAGAGTTGCACTAAGACTTTAAGGGCACTTGGTATAAATTTTATCACTCTAGACCCCTAATTAAGATGCTCTCTTCATTTTTTTTTTTACATTTAAAAGCCATATATATATTTCTTTCAAATTACAAGAGCAAGTTTAATTAGAAAGTTACAGAGATAGTAGAAGTGAGGCCGCTGGGCTGCACAGGCTCAGGAAACAAGTTACAGAGGCAGAAGAAAGGCCATTACAGTTTAGGAGAGAGAAAGTCAAAGGTAACTGCCTGGGAGGAAGGAGAGGGGAAGGGAAAGGCGCAGGCCTGCTCCCAAGAGGGGGAGAGAGCCTGAAGGCCATACTTCTTAACATAGCCCACAAAGAAGAACTGATCTGACTCTAGCTTAGTTATCCAATACAGGTGTTCCTTTAGTGATGCTGTCCACACGTGTAGCCTCAGCTCATATCTCTTTGCTGGTAACTCTTGCGTCCATGTCTTTGAGCCCAGCTTCTCAACCTGAATGTAATATCAACTCTACCACTTGTGTTTGGCTGAGGATTAAATGAGTTAATCTACATCTGAGAATTTTGCATTACTTTCCTATGGTATGCTAACATTATTTTCTCAAAACTTGTTTCCTTTTCCTGTATTAACATTTAGTTATGGCTTTCACCAGACTCTAAAATCAGACTGTTGGGGTTCATGTCTAACATTTATCACCACTGTGTGATGATCACCAAGTTGCACCACCATTCTTCATTTTTTTAAATTTTTTTACAGGGACAGAGGGGGGAGATAGATAGGGACAGACAGACAGGAATGGAGAGAGATGAGAAGCATCAATCATCAGCTTTTTGTTGCGACACCTTAGTTGTTCATTGATTGCTTTCTCATATGTGCCTTGACCACAGGCCTTCAGCAGACTGAGTAACCCCTTGCTCAAGCCAGCGACCTTGGATCCAAGCTGGTGAGCTTTGCTCAAGCCAGATAAGGCCGCGCTCAAGATGGTGACCTCAGGGTCTCGAATCTGGGTCCTCCGCATCCCAGTCCGACACTCTATTTACTGTGCCACCGCCTGGTCAGGCTGGAGAGACAGTTTTAATATGATGGAATCAGCACTTCTCTCTAGATGTCTCACTGTGGGAGCACACAGGAGGGAGTAGCTGGTGCTGGGCGAGGGGAGGTAGTCAAGGAAGGCAGCATCAAGGAGAAGACATTTGAATTCTACCCGAAGGATACATGGAAGTTCACAGCTTGGGCAAAAGCACGGAGGTATGGGTTGGCAGTGCTATGGGCTTGGCGAGACTGCAGGGTTAGGTGGAGGCCAAGGAGGAAGGTTCTCACATATGTGCATTCCTTTTCTTGCTTTTCTGCCCTCGACCTGTGAGCCCTGCTGTGCTCTCTCTGCCAATCCAGGGCCTGGGAGCAGCAGGGCCTTAGAAAGTGTTGCCAAATACTTTTGGCATCGTTGGTCCCAGCCTGCAGCTAAAGTTGCTGCCCCCCAAATCCTAGGGGCAGGGATGGTGGAAGGTTAACCAGAGGCTCCTGCCTCACCCTCCGGAAGGCAGGGCTGTGGTTTCAGAGCCTTTGAGTTCAGGCGGAGAGACTAGTCACATGCCTTGGAGCCATAGAATTTCAGAGCTAGGATTTTCTCGGCAGATCTGGCCAGGGGCTCCTTGCAGCCAATGTCCTTTCCCCACCATGGGGCTTTGTGGCAGTCCCCGAGGAGCCAGGCTCACTTGCAGCCATTAGCTCAGGGGGTGCTGGGTGGGCCAGGGCATTTCAGGACACCAACGTGAGGATTTAAAAAAAGAAAAAAAAATTTTTCCCCTTGAGTCCACGGGTGAACCTGTTGATAGAGGCCAGAATTAGTTGGCTGAATTTGTGTTCGTTTCTCCATAAATTTGCCAAACTCAGAAGAGAACATCTGTAGAGGCAGAATGATGAACCCTCTGATTAAGCATGTTATCAGCCTGGTTGTGGCCAAATTCCCTCCTCATATATTCATGCACACATCCTTTACTATGAGTTGCATATGTGCTTTGCAATTGTGGGGGAGATTTAGGTTTGTTTTTCTTTCTGCTTTTTCTAGTCCAGAAACTCATCATTTAAAGTTTTTGGAAGCAATTTAGAAGTGCTATGAGATTCCCAACCCCCTCCTATCTTTTGGAGTACTTGCAGTTATTTTTTTTCTGGCACAAGAACAATTAAAAAACACACACAGAGAAATGACAAATTCCCAAAGGGAAACATAAAAGTACTTCCTACTTTATTTGTAAGCCACATGACTTGTTTATTCTTACCTGCTATCACCAGAAAGGTTATTTCATATTAAAAAAAAAAAAAAAAGTGGAAGGCAGATTTTTTTATGATGGGGGTGAGGGGAACAGCATTGAGGACCTGAAGGGAATTGCAAAGGAACAGTTGCTTTTGTTTGGTGAGTGGTTACAGGTGGTTAATTAAGGTATGATTTGAGTGATTGAAGAATCAGGTAGGTGGTACCTTTGAGTCTTTGGATACATTTATTTTTAAAAGCAGTATCTTGAGATACAATGTAAATTGATTTTGAATTTCTAATCATCAGTTTATTCCTAAAAATTGGTAATTATGAGAACATTGTTTTTTAAAGTAGTTTGGGAACCTGAAACGGGAAGAAAAGAACCTTTAAAAATGGATGTTTTTCAGAGTTACAGAATGATTTAGAAGTTGCTGGGTAATAACCTTGTTTACACTGCCAATTTTCTAGCATGTGAAAGGTAAGCTGTGGTTTATAGCCCAAGCCCTCTCCTGTTCACAGAGCAATGCCTAACCCTAACCCTAACCCTAACTGATAGCTTTGGAAAAATTAAGCAATGCTTCTTCAAAATTGAAGGGATTAATGTCTTTGTATTCTTTCCTTACAAATATCCCTTACAATGAAATACGAAATGCCTACAATTTGTTACATGGGAAAAAAAAAAAAAAAGACGGGAGAGGAATCAATTCCAAAATTCCAAACAAGAAACCTGAACAAAGATGATGACCATGGGTCACTTAATAATCAGTCCCTCTGCGCTTCAGTCACTAAAACAGGTGTGGGGTTCAGGAGCGCCTTGCCAGATGCTGCACTCTGCTCTCTTCTCCATACAGTTCTTCTCATCGTAGATCAAAGGCTTTCCCGGCTCTGCTCATTGTAGCTCAGAATCCTATGGCTCCACCCCACTTCCTCTCATAGCTGGCTTCGTCCTCAACACATTCATTCTTTGCGTGTAAAGTTTTTATTTAAATTGAGAGTTTAGGGTGGCTTTGGGGGGGTAAGAAAAGGTTTTTTTCTTTCTAATGGTCCACCAAGCTACTTGCCTTCAGGATGCCCAGGAATAGATATGAACAAAATGTTTTTATATCATACATGAATCATTCTTCAAACCTTTGTTCTCACATTAACATTTGAACATAGCTTTTGGCAGGGCAAGAAAGTGAAAGGGTTTTGATGACTGGGGCTGTTAGGTTTTCTCCTGCTCCTTTTCTCCCATTGTACACGAGTCTCTCCCCAGCCACCCGAGTCTCGAGACAGCTTTGCCATCTTCCCCATCTTAACCCCAATTTAAACAGCCACAGGCAGCCAAACAAAACATGCCCATCTGCTCCAGATGTGTCAGATGAAGTTCTCCTCTTTTAATTTTTTGTCCAGACAAATCCTCCAGCAAATATATATAAACAGGTTGCTTTTTAGAAGTGATAAAGATTAATGTCTCTCTGGAAAGAAGAAGGGAAAAAAAGCCTGTACATTTTGGAAACATCAACCATTTTCCCTTTCAAAGAAAGAAAAGTCACCTAATGAAATGCACAGCTTGTCCTCCAGTTTGCTGGGGTTGGGGGTGGGAGGCACGGTAGTTTCAGGCTTTGTTCCTGTAGCCTCTGCTTGATCTGGGCTTATCTTCCAACTGAGAAAGAGCCTACCCTGTAGCCAGAGACTTGCCTTTGGTTCCCATTCATTCCTGGGCAGCTTTGAGGCGAACATCACACAGTGTTGGACGAGGCAGCCAGGCTGGTGTCAGTGACCAGCGGAACCCCGTCCGCTGTTCATAGTGTCCCCTTTCTTTCCAGGGAGGATGTCTCTCACAAGACTGTACAGTTCAGTCAACAATGATTCCCTAACCACCTAAGTCATGGCAGGAACTGTTCCAGGATCGGAGCTTTCAGCCATGAACAAAATACACACGGAGTCCCTGCTGTTATGGGCCTGAAGGCAGACGATGAGGGTAGGTACCCATATGTAATGAGACAGGTAGAGAGTGACGCTCTGAATGAATGTACGGCAAGTGCCATGGATGAGCAGTGACCTGGGCGGAAAGGCTTTGACCACAGTGGCCAGAGCAGCGTCTCCAGAAGGTGACATTAGAGCAGGCACCTGAAAGAAGAGAGCGAGTGTGGGAGAGCATACGCCTGCGGCTGGGACATGGTTGGCAGTCTGAGCGTCTGCAAGAGGCCCTAGCAGTCCAGAGTGAGTGGGGCAAGGCGGAGGCAGAAAGAAGTGCGAAAAGCGTGCACAAGACAGAGCAGGAGGACTGAGCTTCCCAAAGCCCCGATGGGCTCGCGTCCCCAGTGAACCTGTCAAAATGCAGACCGGGATTCAGCAGGACTGGGGCAGTTGCAGGGTCTGCATGGCTCACATGCTCCCAGCTCATGCCCTTGTCACTGCAGGTCCCCAGACCACACTTTAAGTAGCAAGAATTTGGGCTTTCTTGGCCACACTATGAATTCTGCCTTTATTCTGAAGAAATGGGAAGGCTTGGAGGCACCTTCCCTTTGAGTAAAAGGAAAACGGATCTGACTCGTTTCAATGGAGCCAGTTTGGCTACTCAGTGGAAAATGCAAAAGGGAGGAAGTAGGAGGCCTGCTAGGAGGTGATGGGAGTCGTCTAGGTGAGATGTAACCCTCAGGTGGAACAACCGCACCCAGAGCCACCTGGGAGAATGTGGGGATTCGCTCTGCTGGCCAGGTGGAAACACCCCTGCAGCTGTTCACCTGTCGCTTTGCAGAATCCTGCAAGTCAAAGGCTCTTTGATGATTTCGTGAAAATCAAGTTTGAGATGCTTGATTCTGGGAACTTCATCTGCGTCGTTCCTGAATTTGATTTACAGTCCCAACGTACGTATTTCTATTGAGTTAAATGTGAAGTCATTGTATCCTGTTTCGGTAAAGTGTGTACACTGTTACAGCTGAGGTATTTTTATCCCTCTCCAAAATAAGCGTGACTTCTGCTTGCATCACAATATGGCACCTTAAGCTTACAAGAGAACCTATTTAATTTTTTAAACTTGACTTTTGTGTTCTTTAATTTAAATAACATTTGTAAGTTATTCTCAGGACAAGAAAGTTCACTTGGAATAGAAATCAGTACCATTCAGTGGAGTATCACCGTAGTGGGTAACTCCCTAGCTGAATTACTTTTCTTAATAATCAGATCTAGTTTAAAACACGTACATTCCCCCCTTCCCTCTGATTTTATAATTTCTCTGAGAAACCCTCCTGAATTTCTTTAAATTTCCCAGATCTTATGTTTTTCAACTACAAGTGGTTTCCCCCCCAAGGGACATTTGACCATTTGTGAGAAACTTTTGAATATTAGGACTTGGGGAGGCTGCTACTGGTATCTAGTGGATAGGGATGAGGATGCTACCTTTAATGCCACAGGGTTGGGACAGTGCCCATAGCATACAATTATTTAGTTCAAGCCTGACCAGGCGGTGGTGCAGTGGATAGAGTGTCAGACTGGGATGCGGAGGACCCAGGTTTGAAACCCCGAGGTCGCCAGCTTGAGCACGGGTTGATCTGGTTTGAACAAAAGCTCACCAGCTTGAGCCCAAGGTCGCTGGCTTGAGCAAGGGGTTACTCGGTCTGCTGTAGCCCGTGGGTCAAGGCACATATGAGAAAGCAATCAATGAACAACTAAGGTGCTGCTAAAAAGAATTGATGCTTCTCATCTCTCTCCCTCCTGTCTGTCCCTATCTGTCCCCCTCTTTATCTCTGTCACACGCACAAAAAAATGTCAGTAGTGCCCAGTTTGAGAAACCTTGACTCTCTGGTAACTACAGACTTCCAACCACGGAAAATGTAATCCACCAAAGACCCTACTGGCTGTGCTCTGAACTCCATCACAGTGTCTGCACTGAACCATCTTTTCCCACAGGCTGGTCCCAGCCAGTGCCTGCTGCGTGGGCAGGGATTCTAAAGCCAACTCTTTCTGTGGGACAGAGGATTCCCCTAAGGGCAGCTTTGGCCCCGGGGTTCCCCCAGACCCTGCCTGGACAGCAGAGTCTGCAACACTTGCACCAGCTCCCCTCCTTCCCTCGGTCCTCTATTAGGGTCGGGTTAGCATCTCAGTCTGCAGGCTCTCTAAGACTTTTTCCACTCCCTCCCAATTTCCTCTCAAGGCATTTTCCCTAATGAAGTTCTTGCACACCCATTTTAAAGTCTGCTTCTCAGTGGGCTTGGATTAATATATTACATGAAATAATCAACAATAATGAATTTAAGAACCCCCGGTGTACTGATAGGGAAACAAATGTTCTAATACACAGAAATGGCTCAGAAATAAGAACTTGATGAATAAATTGTTTGTAAAAGTGAGTGAAAGGATAGAAATATTTAGGAAGTAATTGAGAATCCCAATTATTCAAGGAAAAAACAAAAAATTAATTTGCTACTGTTCATGTGTTTAAAATCCACGTCAGGCCTCACCTGAAGCAAATAAAATTAGGAACCCTAATTACAAACCCTACTCCTGCTCACTTTTGAAAATCTGTCCCTGTGGAACTCACACCCTCTGTCTCATTTCCAAAGAAATTACTACAAATCTACAGGGAAAGCACGGTACTATTATCCCTGTGCCATAAATAATAGCACACACCCAGAAAAAGGGGGGATATAAGGCCAGATTAATTCAAAAAGTCAAAGGGGGAAGTATCGTTGTGCCTTTCCTTTGCGGTGACTTTGTCAACCCGCAGCCATTGGTCTTCACTGCGGTGACTTTGTCAATCAGCAGTTTTTGATCTTCTTCTGCTGTGACCTCGTCAGCCAGCAGTTGTGGGTCTTCTCCTGCTGTGACCTTGTCAGCCAGCAGTTGTGGGTCTTCTCCTGCTGTGACCTTGTCAGCCAGCAGTTGTGGGTCTTCTCCTGCTGTGACCTTATCAGCCAGCAGTCATTGATTGGCTCCCGACAATTCAGTTCCTTGTGACTATAGGACTGAGGTCCATGTTCTCTTGCTGGCTGTCAACAAGGGTTGCTCTGAGCTCCCAAAGGATGCCCTTTGTTCTTGGGCATGTGACCTTCTCACTACATGACAGCTGCTTCTTCAAAGCCAACAGGATGGTTTTTCATTTTAGAAAAAATCCAGCCCTCCTTATAAGAATTCCCCTTTTTGAGTCATACCCACCTAATATAATCTCCTGAATTAGCTCAAAATCAACTGATTGATAAACTAATCACAGGAGCGTTATCCCATAATATCCTTAGTTCCCACCCATACTCAAGGGGAAGAGATCATACAGGTCCCATACACCAGGTGTCAGAGTTCCAAATTTTGGCTCCAACTTTCACTGCGTTAAAGAGAACGTACAACGCTTCGGGGCGCTGCCTGGCTCAGGAGAGCGAGGAGCGCTAGTCCCTAAATCCCTTCAGTTTTCTCGGACGCTCGGTTTGGTTCCCGCCGTGGCGGTGGCCGCAGCGTCTCCGCACAGGTTCCAGCGACCCCTGTCGGGAGTTGCCTGCAGCTGCTGGGCGCGTCACCGCCCCACGCCCGCCTGTCCCGCCGGGCTCGAGGAGAGAAAGGGGCTGCGCCTGGGAGCGCCGAGCCCAGGCTCCTCCCGGTGGCGTGTCCGCGCCTCAGGGTGGGGGTGTGGTAGGGAAGAGGGAGGGGGGCGAGGGAGGGGAGGATGAGAAGGAGGCGCCAGCCTCCAACCTGCGGGAGGGAGGTGGGTGGCTGTGGGGCAATTGAAAAAGAGCCGGCGAGGAGTTCACCCAAACTTGTCGGAACTGCGGGCTTGTGCGAAGCGCAGGAGAGGAGCGGCGGCGGCTGCCTAGCGGATGGGAGCGCGGGCAGGACAGTGAACGTCTTTCACTGGAAGCGCCGGACAGAGGCCAGGACCAGAGCCGACAGCGGCGGGACCTAGTGTGGCGGGAACCGCGAACTTCCCAGGGCGACAAGAGCAGTTCCCAAAAGCCAGGGAGACCGCCTGACGAAGCGACCAGTAGTCCCAGGTGGCCGGGACCGCACGCCGCGTCTGCGCTGCTCCCCGCTGGCGACCGGAGACGCCCCCAGCGCAGCACTAGTGCCGCAGTCCGACTGTGCTCCCCCTCCAGGGACAAACTTTACCAAACCCGATCCAAGCCCTCAGACCAAACTTGTCGCGCGTCGTCTTCACCTGGAGCAGTCCGCCTAGAGTGTGAACTTTTCAGACGAGATGTCCGAGCGCAAAGAAGGCAGGGGCAAGAAGAAAAACCGAGGCTCCGGCAAGAAGACCGCGCCCACGGCAGGCGAATCAAGCACAGGTGAGTACGCCGAGCAAGGGCTCCGCGATCCTCCTCCTCCTACCATGCCGTTGCTTCTCTCTGGTTTGCGCCCTGCGCTCCGGGCACCTGGCTCTGATCCCAGGCGCCCGTGGAGCCGGGTGGTTCTCACCCTCCGTCGGGCCGCCACTTACCTGGGCACCCAACCCCACCTGGGTGCCCGCACCCCAAGCGGAAAGCAAGGGGTGAAAGCTCCAGGCCTGCTCTCCGACGGTCCGGGATGAGCAGCGCTCCTAGGTACGGCCTTTTACCAGCGCCCCAGTCGAGCCCAGCCTGGGAGCCCGGAGTGCTGGAGCGGAGGCTGGTGCGCGCGTGTCGGGAGCCAGGAGGGCTTTGCACGGGCCCCGTCTGCCCTCTAGCGAGAGAAGCGGGAACGGGTCTCCCACCCGCGTGCCTGGCTCGGAAGAACCCGGTGGTCGAGCGAGGGGCCGCGCGTGCGGTTGCGCAGCGGTGGTTTGGACAGAGGGGCGGGAGGAAGTCGCGACGTGTGCGCACCTTCTCTCTGACCCAGTCCTGCGGCGTGGGTACTCCAATCAAAAGAGAGGGATTCCTAGAGGTCAGCGAAGCAGATAAAATCTAGCCCAGTGCCAGAAATCAGGTCTGCTGTAAATAAGTTCTCAAACTTTTGGCTTAACAGTTCTAGTTTTGAGAAACTCCTTGGTAAATATATGGTTCATTTATGTTCTCAAGAGGTGCCAAAAAGCAAAAGTTTCTTTGAATTTTTGAACCCAGTTATGTACTGGTTATATAATAGAATTCAGTGACACTTGGGTTTCTAGAGACAAACCTTGTATTGATAACACAGAACACGTACATGAATGACAGTTTTCACCTTACATTTCCCTAAGAAGAGCTGAGAGTCAGACCATTGGAGGGCTGCCAAATACAGTGGTCCTCTCACTGACCACCAATGAAAGAGGTGCCCCTTTCAGAAGTGCAGTGGGGGCTGGATAAATGGCCTCAGGGGGCCGCATTGCGGCCCACGGGCCATAGTTTGGGGACGCCTGCTTTAGACATTGTCTTAGACAGAGGAGGTATCCCAAATAAATAGTTGTTTAAGAGTGTTTTATTGAAAAAGATGCTACAGAAAAGAGAGAGGAAGGGGCAAAATATAAAAGCTCCCCCCCCACCACCATAAGTCACTTAGAACAACCCACAACAGTTTTTATACAGTACTCTGAAGAATTAATTGAATAGCACTTAGTAATACTGTGGCTGAAGAAGATAAACAGAAGTATTTGCCTGCCCTTGCAGGATTTTTTTTTCCTAGTCTTCTTATTGGCATCACTGATAACATTTCAGAACCTGGCTTGTTGGCAAAGACATTAAGCAGGTTTTGAACAAAACAGAATTTGAACAGAGAGTAATTGTTTGGCTGTGCATGCTTTTATAATAAGATACTGCTAATCAGATTCACCTTAATTACCTTTCATTAGCCCTAATGAAGATGGACTGAAAATTTCCTTTCTCTTATCCTATGTTTTGGAGTACCGTATAACATTTCATTCAACAATGTATGAAATGGGGAGCTAGATTAGCCACCTCTCTCAGTGACTTCCTCTACGGTCCTTTGAAGGAGATCATAGTAAATTAAAGAGACCTTAGACCTAACTGAAACTGTAATGTTGTACAGAGTTATTTTTAGGGCCCTTTAGATGTTCTTTGTCCTGCCTGTGATGACTCTGCTTTCAGGAGTTTCTAATGGTCCTTTGGAGGAGTCTGAAGAATTAAGGAGAGGGAAATAGATGAATGTAGTATCCCTTTCAAGTAACAGGTTTGCATTTTGTCAAGGGTTCCAAGCAGCAGTGCCTTAACACAGACATTACAGATAAGCAGGTAGTTCCATGGGGCTGAGGGGGGCTGGGGGAGACTTCATAGCACGCAGGCATTTCTGTGCCCTGCGGATCTTATCTGCTAGGTAGGTAACTGTGGCAACTACCTGATGTTCTCTCAAGAGCTTCGCTGGTGGCTCTTGTTCTGCTTCCCAGTCCCACAGGTGTGATTCCCTCTCAACCAGACAGATTGGCATTGTCTTTCACATTCTCCCTACTGTCCTTCTGAAAAGATCGGGGTGAACTTGTTTCTAGGTTAGTTTTTAGTCTCTATGTCTCTCTCTTTCCTATCAGGTAGTAAGTTGTCTTCTGTGGGGAGGAAACTTACTCCATGAAGGGCACCTTGTGCTCTTCATTTTATGTGAAAAAATAGGCCTGCTTGAAACTGGCTTCATATAAAATTACAGAACATTAAACGGTATCATTGAAATCAGTGTTTCCGTCTTGTCATGCTCCTATTATGGTAAGTACCAGTGTGCTTTTCCTTACCTCGGGAGAATGAATAACTGATAGGAATAATGATTTGTGAGAGAAACCCACACCCTTTTTTTCAACCTTTTTTTTTTGCACTCTTTAGTCTCAGGCGTCCTTAAAGGAAGGACCTCTATGTTCCATAACTAGAGGACTGCCACTTGTCAGCCCAAATTACAACTTCTGAGGACACTCAGAATGGCGCCTTTATTAGTGCCCTCAAATCCTAGGCTTCACCCCTTTCTTAAAACAGCCCCTGAAACTTATATCTTAGACGATACACATGCAACAGCCAGGACTTTTTTTGGATGTCATAACAGGCCTTCATGACAGTCGGGGGAGATATAACGTGAAGAGAACTCAGCTTGTCAGCCCGCTGTGTGCTATATTACATGAAGAGGCATAAACACATCTGCTGGAGGGAAACTTTCAGGGGAAAACGCTTCTTTAACTTTCATGTGCCATGTGTGACTGATACATGATACATACGTGGCTGTGTTTCATAGCGTTTGCATTTTTATACAATTAACTGAATATTAAATTGCACACTATCGGGGCTGCAGATGTTCAGCAGAATTATCTATTCCATAATAATGGCTCTTGTAGGTCTCAAACCCTTGGAGTCATTAATTCCTCTTCTCTTCTCAAAATAAGCAGCCTCAGCATAATTCTGGGCTTTGTAACATGGATCCATGTGGCAAGGGCTCTGTAACGTGCAGGGCCTCCTAGAGGCCAGACCTCCCATGCTCCAGGTCCTTCCTATTGATTCAGCTCAAGGGCTTTCCTGTTGAAGCCTGAACTTCAATACTAATCCAGAACATCTTTTTGTTGTTTTTGTTTTCTTTTTTTGTATTTGACTCTAAGCTTTCCTTTCGAATTTGTTTGCTGATATGTTTTTCTTTCATTAAAACACTGCAAAGGATTCTTTTTCTTTTCTTTTTTTTTCTCTTTTGAATGACCTGGGACAAACTTATTATCAAGCTTAGCCCAGTTCTAGGACTACTGGGTCTTCCTTCAGTCCTGGCAAAGGGGCATTTGTGATTATGAGTGGTAGAAAAATCGAGAAATTTAGTATCCCAAATGGATAGAAGCAAGGCCATATGCTCCCCTGATGACATCACCCATCTGTTTCTTTAACTAAGAGGCTCCCCAGGCTGAAATGCTTGAAAACATTCTTGGCAATGAAGTGTCCTGTCACCAACAGGGCAGCGTGTGTTCGCAGAACTGGAGGAATGTCCAGTGATCTGTTTCAACCTGGTTACTTGTAACCACTACCTTACATAATTATTAAGAACATTAAGTAGCATTTATGGAATGAATTAGCATTTCTTTTGAAGAATCATTTTGAAGCAGAAAGAGTGATTCAAATTTGAGAGCTATTATTTTAAATGATAAAAGGATATTGATGGAAGAACAGGGAGGAAAAGGTATATAATCAATGAGAAAATATTGAACCAGTAAGAGAACAGTAACCACCTATCTATGGCAGGCACTCTGCTGGACACTTTTATGTTCATTAACAAGGGGGCTAGTATTTAACAAATATCTTACTGTAACAGATGCTGTCTGTGTTTTATCACCTGCCCTTTAGGGAGGAAAATGCCTCACAATTAGGCAGCAAGAGGAGGATGGCTGTGTGTAGCCCTGCAGCCAGATTGCCTGGGCTTAAATCCTACTTGTGTTTGCTCCTTGTCTGGACAGTCATGGGTAAGTTGCTTAATCTCTCCATGCTTGAGTTCCCTTATATGTAAAATTGGGATAGGACCGTTATGATCATGAGGTTATTATAAGGCGTGAGTGAGATAATCCATAGAAGCATTCTGAACCTTGCCCACCCTGTAATAAGTGCCCAATAAATGTTAGCTCCGTTTATAAATTACTTTAGAAACAATTAGATGGTGTGTTTGCAAAGATATTTGATATAATTTTCAAAATTTACCTTTTATGGTAAAAAAATAAGCCAAAGTTTGCCTTAGATTAGAGTGAGTGTAAATATTAATATCTACTACCTGTAAATATAGAGAAAAGTGGATAATTATTTCAAAGAGCATAACTGCATATATTAGAATGAAAACAGTCCTGAATTCAGTCTAAATATTGAAAGTAGAGTGAGGTGCAACATAATTTTATCTCTGGCAGAAAACTGTTGAGGTTTTAAGCTATAAGGTTTTGAAACATAATTCTTTTTCTGTCAACACTGAAGAGTTGATGCTTAAACCTCACTTTATTATATAGAATGCATAATCTCTTTGGGGACTAAGTACAAATTGCAGCAGTTTTTTAGTGTGTATTAACATAGTCTTTGTTATCTTTTTATCAAGTGTAACTGTATAGTGCCAGTGAGGTTTGTCAAATTGAGTGCAGGTGTTTCTAAATATAAACAAAATAATGAATATAATAAATCCACATTTCATGCTATTTTCATTCCTCCACTTTTCACTAAAAAAGATGCATGTAGTGTTTAAAGTACTGGGAGTGGGATTCTTACCAAATCAGTGTTTTATTAGCATTCTTTAAGTAACATGTGAAATTTGACTTTTCTAACACTACTGAGAGCTTATCGTGTTCTGTTATGGCAGAAGGAAACAAACCAAGTGTCAATATTTTGGGTTAGTGGTTTTATTTGCTCAAAGAAGCAAAGTAAGTGTGTGGTAGACTTACCAGGGGATCACTTTATAGATCATATAAATGTCTAATCACTATGCATCACACCTGAGACAAATATAAAATAATATTGAATGTCAACTTTCATTGAAAAATAAAAAATACACATACAAAAAAAAAGCAGGCCCTGGCCAGTTAGCTCAGTGGTAGAACGTTGGCTCAGCGTGTAGATGTCCTAGGTTTGATTCCCAGTCAGGGCACACAGGAGAAGCAAACATCTGTTTCTCCACCACTCACTCCCCTTCTCCCTTTTCTCTCTCTTTCTCTCTCTTCTCCTTCCACAGGCATGGTCAGTTGGAACAAGTTGGCCCTGGGCACTGGGGGTGGCTCCATGGCCTTGCCTCAGGTGCTAAAATAGCTCAGTTGTGGAGCAACAGCCCAAGATGGGCAGAGTATTGCCCCATAGAGGACTTGCTGGGTGGATCCTGGTCGGGGTGCATGCAGAAGTCTCTCTGCCTCCCTCCTCATGTAAGAAAAGAAAAAAGGAAGCAAATAATGGACTTCTAATATTTTAGTTAATCCTAGCGCTTCCCTCTTGACAAGTAGATAATACAAAAAACTAAATCAGACAGTATTAGCTTATAAAACAGATTTATCTTAATCAGAGAAAAAATAATATCTATTAAATATGCTATCAGGTACAGAAAATGAGGTTTTCCCGCCAAAATAAGTGATGTTTTGGATTCATTCTAATGCTATGCATGTCTGTATGTGCGTGTCCTTGCATGTGTTTTAATAGATGAAAAAAAGGAAAGCTTCCCAAATGCCAAAAGATGTCAGTGTTTGTTGCTTTAGAAAAGGTAAGGTTTAGAAAAAAGAGACCGCTTAATTTATTCTTCATTTTAATAAGCATAATAAAGCTGGCTACTTTAAAAATAGGACAATTAAAACCCTGTGTAACTTTGCTTACTTATATATTGTTAATGAAAATATGTTTTCACCTCCCTTTCTTTTAAATACTAAAAGATGCAATAGTTTTCCCCCAAAATTCAGAATGTCAGCTGAAAAGAACACTAATCAGTATATTTCTTATTTTTTTTAAATTAGAAATAATTGTTTGAGAATTTTGTTGCACCTTGGATTTATTTTGTATTGTTAAACTAAATTAATTATGCACGTTTCTCATGTCACCCTGATTAAGACTGAACAAGTGCATCTTTTGAGTCCAGCTCAAGTGAGGGTTGTGGAGTCCATTGTCTGGAAGGCCCGAGGTAATTCGATTTTCCTTCTTTCTTCTTCTTCCCCGTGTCACCTTGCTCTGGCCTCCAGAGGGTGCTCCAAGAGCATCACACTGCTATTCCCCAAAGAATGACTCCTTTCTTCTATTCTTAAGTTACTTCCAAATTCTGGGCAACCTTTGGGGAAGAAGAGGGTCTGGATTTTATGAGTTAGCTGCTTCAGCAGGAGTTTATGTTACAGCTTGACCAAATAGCCCAACTACATGAAGAATTCTGCATCCAAACATTCTGAAACATCATCCCGATGATGACAATGCAGGCGTCAGCTTGCGAGGGGACACCTGGGAGATTAATTTTAACCAGCACCTTTTCCCCAGAGACTCAAGCATCTATCTTATAAGCACCTTTCAGTTGCCTCTTAGGCAATGCCTTTTGCATCCATGCAAGCAGTACCCACAGAAAGGGTTAGTTACACTGAAGCTCCACTATGGCATTGTGGAACGATATGGGAAAGCCTGAACGTGGAACAGAGGAGTATCACTGACACATTTATGTTCATTTCTTCACACTCTATCCTCAACCCTTGGCTGGCATGTGTAAGAACTCCCGTTTGAGTTACACCTTTTGACTCGCTTGGATCATGGGCTAATGCTGTAACACTGTCATGTAGTCCCTGGGATTTGCTCATGACTCATTCCCCTCTGCACTCATCATCTGCACCGTGTGTCACTCTCCTTAGACCATTCCTTTCTCTTTTCGAAGTGCAATATTATTCACACAACTGTTTTGATCCGAGAAAGGTATTATTGATGGAAAGTAGGTAGCCTTTGCCCTGCCACAGTATCCCCAACCCTTCATGTCACAGCTTCAGAAGGCAGGCAGCTGGCTCCTTTGGGCAGCTGTTGAGTTTCAATTTCAGTGATGTGAGAGTCAGGGAATGTTTTATTAGGTTGAAACATATGAAATTGTCAAATTTTTAAGTCATACATGACTGAATATTGTTAGAGTCATGTAGTTGATGTTAATCTAATATTTGAACTCTTTATGCTTTCCATGTTATTTTAAATGATACAGTAATGACAACTTGGAAAACATTCTTGTATGTTTTGATAATTAAATGAGGTTAAAGCAATATATAAAAGGAATGTGAGCTAGGAAATCATTAAGCCAGTGGTGGCATTTTCTCCAATAGATAGATCAGGTCATATGATATCCATATAAAATGAATTCAGGGTAAAGTTAGAGAGCCAAGACAATGAGCATTTTCCCTTGGAGAGAAAAGTTATACATTTCTAACACAGCATAACTTTCACTTTTATTGGACATGTTATCAAGCTGTTATCAAGCTTTATCTTACCAACCATTTTTCTGCAGAGATTTGAGTAGGAAATATTGGTGATTGATGAGTAATGCCAACTTTATTTAGAAGATTTTTTTCTCAGTTTTACAGTATACATGAATTCCATTTTTCTAGTAGCTTCAGTAAGTGTGAATTTTATTGTTACGTGAAAATGCATCTCATTTTGAATGGTCTTTATTTTTTTAAGTTTTTTATTGATTGATTTTAGAGAGAGTGAAAGTGGAGAGAGAGAAAGAGAAACATTTGTTTGTTGTCCCACTTATTTATGCATTAACTGGTTGGTTCTTGAATGTGCCTTGACCAGGGATCAAACCCGTAAACTTGGCATATCAGAACACTGTAACCAATTGAACTATTCGGACAGGGTTCTATTATTATTATTATTATTATTATTATTATTATTATTATTACTACTATCATTATTTTTCAAGTGAAAGGCAGTGAGTCCGCAAGACAGACTCCTGCATGCTCCCCCAACAGGATCCACCTGGCAAGCCCCATCTGAGACTGATGTTCTACCCATCTGGAGCCGCTGCTTTGTTGCTTGGCAACTGAGCTATTTTAGCACCTGAGGTGAGGCTCTGGAGCCATCTTCAGTGCCTGGGGCCAACATTGCTGTGGGAAGGGAAGAAAAAGGGGGAGAGAGAGAGAGAGAGAGAAAAGAAGAAGAAGAAGAAGAAGAAGAAGAAGAAGAAGAAGAAGAAGAAGAAAAAGGAAGAAGAAGAAGGAAGAAGAAGAAGGAAGAAGAAGGAGAAGGAGAGGAAGGGGAAGGGAAAGGGGAAGGGGAAGGGGAGGAGGGGAGGGGGAGGGGGAGGAGGAGGAGGGGGGGAGGAGGGGTGAAGAAGCAGATGGGTGCTTCTCCTGTGTGCCCTGACTGGAAATCAAACCCGGGGCTTCCACACGCCCGGCTGATGATCTACCGCTGAGCCAATAAGCCAACCAAGAGGGCCTCTGTTACTTTATAAATAAGGTTAAAAGTAGATAAAGCCAGTTTTTAAAAGTGTGTAGGTTTGTTCTTGTGATTGTAACTCATCTGTTTATTGCATATAATGTCACAATTGTAGAGACAAATTTTATTTTTTTTAAAATATGGCAGTCTTCTTAGCTATTCTATATTGAATCTAAAACAAATCTTTAAAAAGAAATGTCTAAATTCCAAGTTGGAAAGATTTTTTTCCCCAGAACAAAAACATTTATAAATATAGTAAAATGTTTTGAATACTGAATGTCTTATATTTAAACACTTCCAAATTGAAAGTTGAAATTCCTACACATTTTATGATTTTTTTCAAAAAATACTATTTAATCTTATGCAAGGGAAAATTTGAGTATTAATTATGCATAGAAAATTTTCATTATTAAAGTCCTAAAGTTTTATGACTTAGAGTTTTGTATCTTAGCTGTTTATTATGTCATTTATTAGAATTTTCCATCTGTGTATAATAAGAAATTACATGTGAGCTGATAAGAAATGTATGCACAAATCAAAAATGAAAAATATGAAGAAGGTAGTCAACAGGTATTTAAAAGAAAACTAAAGCGAATGACGAGAGCATTTTTAGAGATAAATACGTATGTCACTTTCATGTTTAGAAATATGTACTCTATAAATCGAATCTTCTTTTCTATTTGTAAGTTTATCAGGACTTAGGAAACTTTCTAATTGTCCTTGAATGTGTCTCTTCTCCCCATCCTCATCTTATTCCTTGCACTTTTTTCTATACTGGAGGACAATTAAGGTTGTCACTTGCTCTAAGACTAGTTGATGTAGGATAAGGGAACTCATTTTGGACACAGCACACCGTGGTACCTATAATGCCCATACAGGGTGAACATTTGTGCCAAATGTGAACACATGAATTATATTTAACATGAGTTGGTTTATGAATAAGAATTTTTTTATGGATCTTGTGCCTAGAGTGTGAACATTTTAATGGTATTTAACATGTTAGTATATGAAAAACATTTTTTTGTCTTCTCTCCCGCCCTCTGACCCAACCTTGGAAACTTTACTTTCCACTTTTAAGTTTATACTATTGTAAGGGTTATAGATGTTTAAATGAAAGGATTGTTTTGCGTGTGTTTTGTATATTCATGTAATGTATGAGTACATAGTAGGATGCTTTTCTGAATGGAGACCATATATATTTGTGCCCTCAGTTAAGGTTGATCTGAGACTAAAACATGCACCAATGTAGTCAGCAGTTCAGTGAAACTCCAATGAACATTTGAAGTCCTCATTCTGAGGATTTTAAGTTTGAATGATATTCATTCTAAACAACACATTTTTACTTCTCTCCAAAGCTCTGTGGCAAAGAAAGTACAAAGTGTGGATGACATTTTGACTCCATGGGACGGGATGAAACTTGATTCCCCTAAGAAGGACATACTTGGATTTAAGCCCTCATGGGTGTTGCCTCACTCCTGACACCTTTGATGCAAATAGCATGACTTTTGGAAGCCTTCTAGCACTAATCTGCTTTAGCACCTCTAGTCTTTTGCCTTCTCCCCAAATTTGGCTTGTTCACCTCAAAAATAAAAGTTCTTTTTCTAAATCTTGTTACTGAAAAGAAAAGTCAGCTCTGTTCTTTCTGATCTACCCGGCCAAATTAGACTTCCTGTGTTTAAACATAGTGCGATTCTGAACACAACAGCGTGAAAATCTGATTCTGAGCAGCACCAGGTTGAGGTCCTGGGGCACTTGAGTGGCAGCAACCTGGCTTAGCAACTGCTGTTTATGTTCCAGGGGAGTTAGATCCCAGCCGTGGATGAGAGCCAAGGCTCTGGCTCCACCCTCTCACCACGTGGCCTGAGCCCAGGCTGCACCACCTCCCTGTCTGACAGTGAGGAACTCGAAGCCTCAGTTTCCACATGCATACATTGTGGTCTTTATGAGAATTACTGTTTTATTTATGAGTACAGAGTGAGGAATAAATGATCAATGTTACTGGATTTAAATATTAATAATATCTAAGCATTTTTTCAGTCTTTATTCATCTAATGGTATCTTCTTGCTATATATGCCTACATTGATGGGGTCTGAATTTTAGTCTTTCAGACAATAACTTCATATCTTCTTTTCACAAGGTCTTATACACAGAGGTGCTTTGTAAATACTTATAGTGTTGTTGAGGATACTTGTCAAATATTTATTTGCAATAGATTTCATAGCTTTGAATCACTGGTGACATTTGAATGCCAAATTTGTAACACATTCGTAAAGAGATCAATTGGACATTTTCAACTTCGAGTTTGGCTTGATCTTTGACCTACACAGATGTACTCATTTTTGGAGAATAGAGGAAGACTTGTGATGATGTGTCAATAGGTTGGCACAATAACAGGTTATGTGCACTTTTATTTTAAATTACACACACACACACACACACACACACACACACACACACACACACACACCTTTAGCCTTTTAAAATATATGCCAGTTCTTTAGATGTAACTTTCCCATTCTTTATCTACATGTCTTGATGGTCAAAGGATAATTGAGTGAGAATCATTTTTCTATATCCATTTGTTGACTGTTTCGTTTCCTGAGCTACAAGGATAAATAATTGTAGTTTATGAATTTATTCAATTGGAGCATGTTACAATTGTGTTATGTGATCTAGTAAGATCATTGTCTGACTATTTTTTATATGTACGTTAAGCAGACATTGTTTTGTGTGTATGTTTCAAATCAGCTTTTATATTCTTTTGCTATATTCTCTTTTCTCTGCCAACAGACTGACAGCTTATGTGTTAAGCACAGTATTTCATCATTTAAAAATGTAATATTCCTTACATTCAACTTAAACTGTTTTCAAATAAGTGATTACAGGGATCTTGCCTTGAAGCCCATGCAATGGTAGATTTTTATAATCAGTTGTAATAGCAGTAATACTGGAAATTATTGTCATCTATTTCTGAGGAAAAATATTGAAGGCTGCCATATCGCCCCCAGAAGAATTGATTTAAATACAGAAAATAGATTATGATTATAATTTGCTTTAGAGAGGTTACCTTGCTGTGTACTTGGAATCTTCCCTGGGGGTCTGGGGAGGGGACTGCTCATGCATCATCCGTTTTGGGAAAGAGTTATACATACGGGAATTATGGAAATGAGCTGGTGGGTTTGTTGTGAGAAAACCAATTATTTGAATACTGAGTTGAAATAGAAATACATAATTTTCCATATATTAAATTGGATAGAAATGGGGACTTATGTCTTAAAGGTTGTTTTTTTAATTTTTATTTTTCTCATGTTTATTATATTGTGTGTTCTCAGTTGTCCTAAAACTGATAGGAAAGAAAAATGTCAATGGAAATAGTTATTTCATATATTTGATATATAGAAAGCAACATTAGAGTTTTAAATGTTGTATACATTATTTATTCCCCTTCAAATAGTGCTGTGATCCATTTCAGAAAGGCAGGTAAGACAGGTCATTTATTTATTTATTTATTTTTTTTTCATTTTTTCATTTTTCTGAAGCTGGAAACAGGGAGAGACAGTCAGACAGACTCCCGCATGCGCCCGACCGGGATCCACCCGGCACGCCCACCAGGGGCGATGCTCTGCCCACCAGGGGGCGATGCTCTGCCCATCCTGGGCGTCGCCATGTTGCGACCAGAGCCACTCCAGCGCCTGAGGCAGAGGCCACAGAGCCATCCCCAGCGCCGGGGCCATCTTTGCTCCAATGGAGCCTCGGCTGCGGGAGGGGAAGAGAGAGACAGGGAGGAAAGCGCGGCGGAGGGGTGGAGAAGCAAATGGGCGCTTCTCCTGTGTGCCCTGGCCGGGAATCGAACCCGGGTCCTCCGCACGCTAGGCCGACGCTCTACCGCTGAGCCAACCGGCCAGGGCAGACAGGTCATTTATTATCTTTCACAGGACTTAACAGAAACTAAAGGGACAGAATGGAGAATATAGACCCCAAGACCTCTAGAGATTCATTGTCCTCTCAGATCAAATTTACATAAGACTCCTTCTACCAAGTAGTGCCTTCCAACTGGACTGTGCACAGGGAGAAAATGTCACCACTTTCTGTATGCTATTGATTACAGAATAGATATTCACAAAACTCAAAAAGCTTAGTGAAAGCCCCTCATTTGAATTTGGTGACTGATTACCCTGTCATACACTGTGATGGATGGGACCTCACCTTAAGGCTGTGAGGTTTGAATTAGCCCCGTTTCACAGATGAGGAAACAAAATTCAGAGAGATCAAATGATCTTCCAGATGATGCAGCTGGAAGTGATGAGGACAAGGCCTCTTCTCCTTTCGCTTCGCACCCCACCCCTCCACAGGGGTTATGGTGGAGAGAGGGACACAGGCTTGCAGCCCCTTATTCAGCCTCAAGGAAAGGACCCCGCCAAGAAGATAGGCACGTCTGATCTGTTAGTAGAAACCTGAGAGTAAATATGTCCTGTTTATATCCAGGGCTTTCCGGGGTCACACCTGTATAAGCAGCAGCCATTCCCAGCATTGCTCTGTTCCCGGAAAGCAGGACAGCAGCCAGGGCTGGGCTGTCTGGAATTTGTTTAGTTATCTGGCCACATGAGACCTGAGCGGATGGGCAGTCCACACACCCTGCCACTCCACCTCTGCCTCCATCACTCCTCTGGAAGGGCTTCTCTGGCCCTGGCCCTGCCTGCCCTCACCCACCTCCTGACCACAGCTTGTGATCGAGGTTCTCCCTGACTCCATCCCCATCGGTCCCTTCAACTACTCACTTGTAAGCAAGGGACTAAATTGAGTTTACAGAGTGTTTGTATGTGGCCTGGTGGCCTGTGTGAACAGACTGTGTCAGCAATGACCTTAGACAGCTAAGGACATATATGTCCTGCTAGTGTGTGAGCAGCCTGTGCCCACACTCCTAGTGTGGCTGTGTATCCCACCGGATGTGTGTGTGTGTTGGGGGGGGTGTCGGTGCAGAACCCCCAATCACTTCTATGGTGTGTTTTGTGTCCTGTTAGTCATGCTTGGGGCATGGAAGAATGTGCCCAGTCTCCTGACTACCTCTATGCCTATGTGTTTGTGTATTGTTTGCGATGTACTCAACCAACCCTGTATATATATGTTTGTGTGTGTGTCCTGCAGATATGAGCCAGCAGACACTTTTATCAAGTGTCTACACATGTTTGTGTGTTGTGGACCATAAATGACAAAAAAGCCATTGTAGATTGGAGGTTTAGCAAAAGGCTAAGTTCTCTCCCCCCCCCCCCATCTCCATATTTGGCTGTGATGCTGAGTATTTGCACCCACTTCACTTGCTTCCTTAGGTTGCTGTAGGCAATTTACATCCCCTTCCTCTGTTTGTTTTCAGATGTTGGTAGATTTCACTAATTATCCTGTTTTTGCCTTGGGAGAGTTCCTGCCTTAGCCTTGGATGTGCAACTTTGTATCAAGGTCCTTGATTTGCATATGGCTCTATAATAAAGTGAACTGGGACTGTGGGGCACTCAGATACTGCCAGGCATTTTTGAACAGCTCCTCCCGGTCCCATTGTTTTTGTTTTGATAAGTGTGTTTTCTTAATTCCCCACCGTTATTAGGAGCTGCGCTGGTCCGCGGCATTTGTGTGTGACTGAGATGTCCCTTGCACAGCTGCATGTGTTCTGTGAGAGCGAACAGGACCAGCAAGTGCTGGAACGGGCTGGAACGTGGGGAGTGTGCGCCCTATGTGTCTCTGCTCAGCTCCTTGCTTGTTCTGCGACCGTGCGTGAGTGTAAAGTGCCCAGGTGGCCCTGCCCTCCCGTGTGTGTGCATACTCGGGGTCCCGGGCTGGCGTGCACGCCGGTGTGGCTGCTATAGAGTGCGGCGCCGCTTGGCTTGCTCGGCTCCGTGCTGCCCGGATAGCCCGCACACACACTGCTTGGTTGCTACTGGTTGACGCGGGCTGGGCTCGCTGGCTGAACCTGTCCCCTGCCTCCTGGCCCCTGGCACTCACTCGTGCCCGCCGCCACAGAGCAGGTAGTGTGTCAGAGCCATCCTGGAGGCGACGCTGGCGCTGCCCCCCCCCCCCCAACAGGGCCACGCGGTCTGCTGCTCCGCTGGACGCCCCCGCGCGCTCAGTCACAGCCAGCGCTGGCCGCCGCAGCTCCTCCAACGGTGCCTGCAACGACGATGAGGATGTCGACCAGTTCTTCGGCGCCTACGGCACAAGCTGGGACCCAAGCCCAGAGCGGCCGCCCACCAAGCCGCCCGAGGAGGAGCGGGACGCCAACGGCTACGAGTCCGACGACTGCAGTGTTACCAACTCGCCGACGTCGTATCCCCTCCCGTGGCTCAGCATCTCGCGCCCTCTCCAAGCCGCTGGCTCCTTGGTCTCCCTACGGTCTCTTTGCACATCGGCCTGTACACCCTGCGGAGTCGGGGCACCCTTGTCTGTTCCTCGCGCTCTTTGCGCCCCGTGTAGACCCAGCCCGACACCTCCCCCGACCTAAGCCAGAGAGGTGGGAAGTTTGGGGACGACGCCTGGGGGTGTCCCAATCTGAGGTCCAGCTCCCTAGAACCCACGCCACACCCCTCTCGGCCCGCCGCCTGGAGCTCTGGCGCAGGCGGCGGCGTTTGTTCATGGGAAGGGTGGAGCTGCGCCCTGGGTAGACAACAGTTGCTGCCGCCGGCGTGGTAGCTCTCTGCCCGGCAGCCAGCCGGCCTTTATGCCGAAGGTCGGAATGGAACAGCACAGGTAGGGTGTCGGGATGGGGCTAGGACCGGGGACGGGCCGGCCTCCCGGGTAGACCCGGCGCCACTCAGAGCACAGTGGTTTTGCTGGCGCGCAGGCCGAGGACCAGAGGACTGCGGAGACGCTTGTCCTTTGAAAAAACCTTGGCGGTTCCTCTTCCCATGCTTGTGGACCCCCGCCACTGCACCCGCCCGGGCCGCCAACCTTCGTGAACCTGTTATCTCCCCTTCCCCAGACAGGAAGGGGCCCCAGCCCGCGTCTCCTCCCAGGGCTGAGCCCCGAGCCCCAGTGAGTAGACGAGAACCGGGGTCCCCCGTGGCCGAGGCCCGGCAGGCGGGTGCTCCTGGAGCTTTCCTTGTCCCTGAAGTTGGACTCAAAGTCATTGGCTAGAGCAATAGGTTACTTGGTCTGCTTTAACCCCACGGTCAAGGCACATATGAAAAAGCAGTCAATAAACAACTTAAGTATCGCAAAGAAAAACTGATAATTGATGTTTCATATCTCTCTGTCCTTTGTCCCTATCTCTCTCTCTCTCTGACTCACTCTCGGTCCCTGTCCCTATAAAAAATAAAATAAATTAAAAAAAATTTTTTTTAAATGTGCCCCTGGAAGCTGATGGTGGGGGTTATTAGCTCTACTAGGGTGAGAAGGAGGGTGCAGATCTCTCATCCCCCTACCGACACAGGAGTCAGTGGGAGCTCCAGCGTGGGCGCGTGCTTTTGTTTCTGGAAAGGGCGGAGCTGCACACTGGGGAGACACTAGTTGCCCCCCCCCCCCCCCCCCCCCCCCCCCCCCCCCGCGCGCGCGCGCGCGCGCGATAGCTCTCTGCCTGCAAGTCAAAGTCGGTGCCTAGTTCATTATCCAGGTCAAGGCTGAACCACAGTCAGGATTTAAGTGAAGGCAAAAGACTGGGTTAGGCTAGAGGTCAATATTAATAATGGCCAGGTCAGGGGTGAGGTCTAGGTCAAAAGTGGGATCAGCCTGATCAGGCAGTGGTGCAGTGGATAGAGCAGGGGCCTAAAACGCTGAGGATCCAGGTTCGAAACTCCAGGATCACTGGCTTGAGCACAGGCTCACCAGCTTGAGCTTGGAGTTGCTGGCTTGAGCATGGAATCATAGACATGACCCCATGGTCACTGGCTTGAGACCAAAGGTTGTTGCCTTGAGCAAGGGGTCACTGGCTCAGCTGGAGCTCCCTGGTCAAGGCACATATGAGAGATCAATCAATGAAAAGCTAAAGTGCCACAATGAAGAATTGATGCTTCTCATCTCTTCCCCTTCCTGTCTGTCTGTCCCTGTCTGTCTGTAAAGAAACAAACAAACAAGTACATAAAATAAATAAAATAAAAAATAAAGTAAGTATGACCTGTATGATGTCTACAACTTTGAAATGCAATTAAGAAAAGATGGATTAGGCTCTGGCCAGTTGGCTCAGTGGTGGAGCATCAACAAGGCATATGGAAGTCCCGGGTTCTATTCCGGACAGGGAACACAGGAGAAGTGACCATCTGCCTCTCCTTCCCTCCCTCTCCCCCTTTTCTCTCTCCTCTTCTTGCAGCAAGTGGCTCAACTGATTCAAGCATGTTGGCATCAGGCACAGAGGATGGCTCCGTGGAACTTCTGCTTCAGGCATGGTTGTGAGCACGGCCCCAGATGGGCAGAGCATCAGTCCCAGATGGGGTTGCCAGGTAGATCCCGGTCCAGGCACATGTGGGAATCTGTCTCTCTGTCTCCCCTCCTCTCACTTAAAAAAAGATGCATTAAGGATAGACAGATGGGCCTGACCAGGTGGTGGCGCAGTGGATAGAGCGTCGGACTAGGATGCAGAGGACCCAGGTTTGAGACCCCGAGGTTGCCAGCTTGAGCACAGGCTTATCTCGTTTGAACAAGGCTCATCAGCTTGAGCCCAAGGTCACTGGCTTGAGCAAGGGGTCACTCGGTCTGCTGTAGCCCCCTGGTCAAGGCACATATGAGAAATCAATCCATGAACAACTAAGGAACCACAACGAAGAATTGATGTTTCTCATCTCCTTCCCTTCCCGTCTCATCTCCTTCCCTTCCTCTCTGACTCTGTCTCTCCCACAAGGAAAAAAAAAAGGGGGGTAGACAGTTGGATAGGTATGTGGTAAAGCAAGTACAACAAAATATTTGTAGAATCTAGATGGTGGATATACAGGCAAAATTATTTCAATTTCTTTTTGTGTTTGAGATTTTTGTAACAAAATGTTGAAAAAAACAAGAATGAAGCAGAGGCAGGTGTTCACGGGTTGCTCTTTCCAAGCCCTGTGGCAAGTGCTCCCCCCACTCCTCACGACCTCTCCCAGGCTCCTATCTAGTGGCCTCACCATGGCGGTGATCTCGTCAAAGGACTGGAGGTACTCCACGATGCAGGACTTGTGTGCAGGTTCCACACGGGCAAAGCAGCAGGCCTTGCGACAGGCATAGCGCTGCTCCTCAAGGCTGAGGTCATCGAATTCACGGCCTGTGTAGGCCTTGCTTTCCATGTCCTCCGTGTCCTTGAAGCTGCCAAGTCGACGGCAGATAGCTACAGCTGTGCCTTTGTTGTCCCCTGTGATCATGACCACACGGATGCCTGCCTGGTGGCAGCGTGCGATGCAGGCAGCCACCTCAGGCCTCGGAGGGTCCAGCATGCCCACGCAGCCCACAAAAGTCAGGTCCGTCTGCAGAGAGGGGGTATATGCAGGTGGGGCCTGGGCTATCCTCAACAGGCTGCCTGCCCAGCTGCTGCGGGCAAATGCACGCTCCAGCCCGGGGGCCCTGCCCGGCACCCACCTCGTACTGTACAAACTTGCTGCAGTCATCCAGCTGCATGTCTTCCTTCCTCGGGGGCGCATCCTGGGTGGCGAGGACCAGGCAGCGCAGCATGTCCAAGCCTGAGCCCCAATCCCGGATCTTGGCTAGGATCTGCTCCCTGGAGGTGGTGTTCAGGGGTACTGTGCGGCTCCCCACTCGGACTGAGCTACAGCGTTCGATCACACTCTCGGGAGCCCCCTGAAGCATGGGGAGAGAGGCAATTCCATCAGTCAGGATCCCCCCAAA
The DNA here is from genome assembly GCF_036850995.1 of Saccopteryx leptura. Classification (NCBI taxonomy): domain Eukaryota; kingdom Metazoa; phylum Chordata; class Mammalia; order Chiroptera; family Emballonuridae; genus Saccopteryx; species Saccopteryx leptura. The sequence goes on from NC_089504.1 coordinate 328,684,078, forward strand.
ACAATTGAGGAAACTGAGGCCCCAGATATAGGAAAGGCCACCCAAGGGGACACACAGCAAGGCAGGGAACAGAATCCATTCTTTGGAAGCTCAGAGTGGGAACAAGTGGGCCCCACTGTGAGAACACCTGAAGAATATGTGGGCCGGGTCACATCCGCCCAAGGGGGGCACCCTTCCCTGACCAGCCTGTCCTGGGAAGACAGCTGCAGTATTTTAGGGGTGACAGCCCTCCCGCAAGGCCTGCCTGCCTGCCAGCCTGGTGCAGCTGGGATCCCAACTCTGTAGAGGGCTCAGCAGCGGGAGGCAGGCTGGGCCCTGCCTGGGCACCAGAGATAGAGCCATGCTGAGGATGCGGTGGGTGTGGCTCTGGGAAGGTGCCTTGGGGGTGGTAGGCTCCTCAGGGACCTCACCTCACGCCTGATAACAGCCTCTAAACATTCTATCAGTGCCTTCTCTTTCCCCCAAAGGCACTGCTAAGTGTTCAAAGCAGCCCAAGCTCCCCATGCAGAAGCCTTTCATTTCAAAAGGGCCCAAAGCCTCCACTGCAGGGTGAAGTCAGGGCTGTGATTCCTACTTCAGGTGCTGGTGCAATGACAGGAGGTGCTGCAGTCAGAGGTCTGGGTGGGGCTAATCCCTTCCCTCTCTGGATGGAACAAAAAGCACCAAACACAGGCACCACCCACCTCTACACCCCCAGTCAAAGGTTAAGGGCTTCTGAAACCTTCTAGCCTGCCCCTGATATTCAGATGGGGAGACTGAACCCCACAGAGGAGGCTGGGTGACCCCAAGGTCCTATGACGAGGCAGTGCCGCTCCTCTCAGAGCTGGGGCCACAGCAAGGGGCAGGCTCAGCTCCTGTCCCTGGCTTTACCTCCACTGAGTCTGGATCCTGCTCCCAGTTCCCCCAGGCAGGCTGAGCACCCTCGTTCTGGATTCACTGCTTTGTCAGTGGGCCTTACACCTCCCTTAGTCTCCCACAGCTGCAGTCTTTGGCTCTAAAGGATTAAAGACCAGGTACCCTCGGGGACCCCAGGTACGCAGAGGCCCCAGGTCAGTCAGACAGGTCCCACCTTCACAAACATCTTGCTTCCCTGGGCCAGCAGGCCAGTGCGGGTGGGCGTGCAGTACGCCGACATAGACTTCCGGTCTCGGGAGAACTCCAGGGTGAACTCCTTTTGCATCAGCTGATTGATTACCTGTGGGGCCCAAGTGGGTCAGGGTGTGAGGGGCAGAGCCAGAGACTCACTGCTTTCTCACCAGCTGCTCAGCCCCAGAACAAGCCTCTTGTTTCCTGTGGGATGATGTCTCTCCTCCCCTGACCCTGGCCTTTGAAGCCCCCATCTTCCTTTCCAGCCCCAGAAATGCCAAAAAGTTATCAATTTCTGACGATGACGTGCACTTCCCAACTCCATCTTTGACCACACCCAGTCTTTTCCTCTCTTTTCTTCCTAGCCAAGTATTACCAGGGTCTGAGGTCTTTCCTCCTCCCAGAGGCCCCCCAAGATTTCATTCTCCTCTCTCCCTTCTCCAGACGCCCCAGCAGGCCCAGCCGCATGACTGTGGCCTAAACCCCCCACCATGCTCACAGCATTGCAGGCGCCAGCTCGCTCCACCCGGGACAGCACTTGCAGGTTGGTGACAAACACATTCATCTTCTCCACCAGGCAAATCAGGGCTGTCTCTGTGGCCTCTCCCACCTTCTCATACGTGCCCTTGGCCTAGCAGGGCACAGGATGCAGGGAGTGAGAGGTAGGGTGGCCCTCAGAGGGGCTCCCAGCTTCACCTCCCATTCACTCCTTGCCCCCTGGAGCTCCTTCAGAGAGTCACCTGTAACCTCCTTTGCACCAAATCGTAAGCCCTTCCCAGCCCAGCTTACCTAGGGGCTGGGTGGTGCCTGGCACTGGTGTTCACATTCCCTTCCGACCCTCCTTTTTCCAGACACCAATGGCCTTGCACCCTCCCTGCCCTCTGCCACCTCTTTGCTGGCTCCTGCTCAGGCTCCTTCCCCAGTTTCCTTCCTCCTCCTAAGCCCTGCTGCCTGGATCTTGCTCCCACCTTCTCTCCCTGAGGTCTCATGTGCCTCCTGCCGCCACCACCTTTCACGTGTTCATGACTGCCAGTGCCCAGCGGGCCAAGACGTCTCTCCTGAGTTCCATGCCCACCTTCCAATTGCTGCCCATTGAACTCTGTTCTCTGGGGACCTTAGGCTGCCTCTCCTTTCCCTACATTTGCCACTTTGGTGACAGTCCCAGCCAGGAAGCAACCAAAGCAACCCTGACATCCACCCTCTTTTTCATCCAGCCAGTTACCAAGTCCCAGGATTTGGGCTCTAAGTCTCTCTCTGACCCATGCCTTCTCCCATCTTCCTCCGGCCTGGATGACCACATAGGGCTCCCTGGCTGCTGGCTCCCATGTTGCCCTGTCTGATCTGTCCTCCACACAGAAGCCTGAGTGATATTTTCCTATTTAAATCTGACCATGTTGCCTCCTTGCTTAAAACGCTTCAGGGGCTATCTCCTAGCCCAGCCTGGCATTGGGCCTGACGTGGTATGGCCAAGTCAGGAACACCCTCCTGCATGCTCCATTCCACGGCTCCAGCCACAGGGAAGAGCAGTCAATGCCTAAATCACATCATGGTTTGCTGGCCTTTTCTGGGCTGTGCCTTCTGTTTTATACACCCACCCTAAGGGTCCTGCCCCTCAAAGCATAGCTGGCCCGTCAGCCCTTATGTTACAGCCCCCCCCCCACAGTCCAAGCTCCCCAAGGCAGGGTTCCAAATCCAGTCCAGAAACAGGGAGGGGTGGCAGGCCACCCCTTGGGCCCTCCAGGTCTGTGTTGGCAGATTCCTGGCTCCAGTGTGAGTGTAGGCCAGGCCACAGTCTCCCTTCCCTGGACTCCACTGCCACCTCCACGGTGGTTCCCATGGTGGCGGCCCGGTTTTCTGTTTACTCGGCTCTCTGTGTGTGATTTTTCCACAAACGGCCAACACAATGCCAGCTTCCCCTCAAGGAGGTGTTGCCAAGCCTACGCCCGTGGCCAAACAGAGAATGTGACTGCAGGGAGTAGGGTGGGGGGTGGGGGATGCTGACACCAGGCAGCTCAGACTCCCCGGGCCCCTGGACCTAGACCTTGCCGCCTGGGAGGGTGCAGAGAGCCCACCTCAGAACGGGTTTCTTCCCCAGAAAGATGCGGAAAACACTGAGCAAGTCACCTCCCCTTGGAGATGACTCCCAGGCTGTAAAATGGGTCACATGCCAGCCTGGTGGCAGCTGGGAGGCTCCAAGCACCCACACGGAGAAGGGTCTGCCCTGGCTCCTCCCAGAGAGGCAGCCCCAGAGCTGAAGGTCGGGGAGTCCCAACAGCAAACACTTCCTGCGGCGGCTGGCTCCTGACCAAGCCCACAACCAGCCAGCTCAGGTCAAACTGATAGCGCGGCCTTCGCCCTGACCTCCTGTCCCCAGCTGGGAGCAGGACTGGGTTAAAACGCCAAGATATGAATCCTACTCCTCATTGGGTCTTCTGTAGCATTGTAAAATAACAATAATAGTAATATGCATGGAAATAATTAGTAAATAAGTGTCATTAAACATCCTGGGCACCTGCTCCTCAATTGTCCTAAGATATGAACTGATCCTTGGCATACAACATGCACGGGGCGTAGTCTAAGCACTTTGGATGACTTGACTCTCTTTACTCCCCCTGAGGTGTTCATCCTTGACAGTTTATCCACGGGCTCAGGGGCCCAGAGGCTCAGAACAGTGAAGTGACTTGCCCAAGATCGCACAATCGAGTATGGTAGATCCGGGAACTGAATGAACCCTGACAGGTGGGTGAATTCTTGGGCCTGATCACTGCATTGTGCTGCCTGGAAATGCTGATATCCATTGTTTTGATGTGAGAGGTAGGACTGATTTTTTTTTCCCAGGAGCTGAGAACAGTCAGGGAGCTGCTTAATGCTTAAGCCTTTGTCACCCTCTGAGGATTCATATCCCCAGAGTTGGACAGGCAGCGTGAGTGAGGAGCCCCGGGTTCCAGCCCTCCTGTCTCCTCAGTCCTGTCTCAGCCTCACCCCACCCAGCCCCAGCCTCTGGGCTCTTGGCTCAGCTGACCTTCCCCTTGCTCGGTGGGGGGCTCCCCTCCTGAAGCCAGCTTGCCTATCCTGATCCCCTCATTTCAGTACCCTCCCACCTCCCCAGCTCATTCCCCTTCTTGCTTTGTCTTCTTGTCCTGCCATAATATTCCTTTCTCCTCATCTGTCCTTTCCTATCCTTTCAGACCCAAACCATCCTGGCCTGAATTGCGTCTGGCATTTAGTAGACCTATCTTTTCTAAAATGGTGTGTGTTCCCTCCCATCAAGGTTTGCTGGGAAACTGGGAGACACCTACCCTAGGGTCTGTGTGTCTGGTCAACTGAATACCCACATGCAGAAGAGTGAAGCTGAACCCTTACCACATACAACAATTAAATATTCATAGGCCCTGGCTGGGTATCTCAGTTGGTTAGAGCATCATCCTGATATGATAAGGTTGTGGGTTTGATTCTTGGTCAGGACACATACAAGAATCAACCAATGAAGCACTGGCCAGCTAGCTCAGCAACAGAGTGTTGGCTCGGCATGTGGAAGTCCCAGGTTTGATTCCTGGCCAGGGCACACAGGAGAAGCACCCATCTGCTTCCCCCTCTCCTTTCTCTCTATTTCTCTCTTCTCCTGCAGTCAAGGCTCCATTGGAGCAAAGTTGGCCCGGGTGCTGAGGACAGCTCTATGGCCTCTGCCTCAGGTGCTAGAATGGCTCTGGCCACAGCAGAGCAATGCCCCAGAGGGGCAGAGCATTGCCCCCTGGTGGGCATGCTGGGTGGATCCTGGTCTGGGGTATGTGGGAGTCTGTTTGCCTCCCTGCTTCTCACTAAAGAAAAAATACAAAAAAAAAATAATAAATTAACCAATGAATGCATAAATGTGTGGAACAACAATTGATCTCTCTCTCTCTCTCTCTCTCTTTCTTTCCTTCACTTTTCTCTCTCTGTAAAGTTGATAAATAAAAATTTTTTTTTTTTTTCTTTTTTCATTTTTCTGAAGCTTGGAAACAGGGAGAGACAGTCAGACAGACTCCTGCATGCGCCCGACCGGGATCCACCCGGCACGCCCACCAGGGGCAAAGCTCTGCCCACCAGGGGGCGATGCTCTGCCCATCCTGGGCGTCGCCATGTTGCGACCAGAGCCACTCTAGCGCCTGAGGCATAGGCCACAGAGCCATCCCCAGCGCCCGGGCCATCTTTGCTCCAATGGAGCCTTGGCTGCGGGAGGGGAAGAGAGAGACAGAGAGGAAAGTGCGGCGGAGGGGTGGAGAAGCAAATGGGCGCTTCTCCTGTGTGCCCTGGCCGGGAATCGAACCCGGGTCCTCCGCACGCTAGGCCGACGCTCTACCGCTGAGCCAACCGGCCAGGGCAAATAAAAAATTTTTAAATTAACTTCTTGGCCTGACCTGTGGTGGCACAGTGGATCAAGTGTTGAAAGTGTCGACCTGGAATGCTGAGGTTGCTGGTTTGAAACCCTGGGCTTGCCTGGTCAGGACACATGTGGGAGTTGATGTTTCCTGCTCCTCCCCACCTTCTCTCTCTCTCTCTCTTCTCTAAAATGAATAAATAAAAATTAACTGTTCTTAGAGAAAATGGGTAAATCTTTATAACCTTGAATTTTACATTGGTTTCTTAAATATTATAGTAAAAGCAGAAGCAACAACAAAAAATAAGAAGTTGGATTTCACCAAAATTAAAAACTTCTGTGCTTCATAGAAACTATTAAGAGAGTGAAGAAAAAGCTCACAGAATGGAAGAAAATGTTTACAAGTCATATATCTAATAAGGGTTTAGTGTCCAAATGTCACAGGATAAACAGAGTGTATTTTACTATTACCCAAAAGTTTCTGGAGAGAGCATTGCTTTGATGTTAAGACATAACGGTAGAGAATAAAAATTTACATAAAATTTAAGCTACCATGGAAGCTATTAAGAATTTGGAACCTGAAGTCCTGCATTTGGGGCGATGTGAGTGCAACTTCTTGCTCTTCAATGAGGGAATTGTGTGGGAAAGTTCCCACAACCTGCAGGACTTTATGGCTGGAAGGATCCAGAGGGCTGGCTTGCTGGGCAGGCTGTTAGGGAGACCGCAGGCAGGGACAGCAGCCAGGAGGAAGCCTGGACCTCCCTGGGCTATGGATTCTGAGAGGAAGAGACTGGGTCTGCCCCATCAGCACTGTGTCTCTGGGCCTAGCACAGCACCTGCCTCCTAGTTCACTGAATTAGTTAGATCTTTTTTGGTTGTAAGTGACAAAACCCCATCTCAGCCTGACCTGTGGTGGTGCAGTGGATAGAGCGTGGCACAGCAAGGTACATATGAGAAGCAATCGAACAACTAAAGTGAAGCAACTACAGAGTTGATGCTCCTCACTCTCTCGTCACCCTGCAAAACCAAACAAAACAAAACAACCCAAAAAACAAAAAGCCATCTCAGAGTGGTTGTGCAAAAATGGGAAATTCTTGGTTTATGTGACTGAAAAGCCCAGGGTAGCTGGCCTCAGGTTTGCGACACCAGAAAACAAAACATCAGTGGACTTCATTGTTAGGCTCTTGACAGGGGCTGCAGGAGGGCCACCAGCAACTCCAGGCTGCTGCTCCCTTCTCGCAGCAACCCCAGCAGAGCTAGAACTTTTCTTTCTTCATAGTTACCGCTGAAGTCCCAGGACCGAGTTTCATTGGAATGAATTGGGTCCCCTGCCCAACCCTGGACCAGTCACTGTAGCAAAAAAAACCCCAGAAGGCTCTGATTGGTGAGGCCTAGGCCACATGCCTGCCACTGCCAGGTGAGCCACAGGGAGAGAAAAAGTTCTATGAGAGGAGGGAAAATACCAAGAGCAGAGGCTCAGCTTGCAGTGTTCACATAAACGCAGGTGGAATTAAATACAAAGGCCAGGATGCCCGGTTCAGTGGAGAGTGGGGTTGAGGCCTGCCCAGGGCAGCAGGGCTGGTGAGGGGCTCAGTGCCCATGCAGTGTGCTGACAGGCCCAGGAGGCTGTCCAGAGTCAGGGCTCTGTGAGAAAAGGGCAGCTCCTGTTTGTTCCAAACTCCCAGTGCCTCTCAGGCAACCTGGAAAAACACAATTCCCCAAGCAGGAAACTGGCGCATATTCCAGCCTGGAGCCCAGAAAGCCAAACCCTGTGACAAATTTAAAAACAAAAATTGAAAAAGCAAACTCTCACAATAGAACATTAAAAAAAACCCCTTTATTTTCCTTTTTTATTATATAGTACTACACATTGTAGAAAAGATTTCAAAGTACAGATAAGCAAAAAAGATAAAATTTCCCATAATTTCACCACTAATGATGACCAATGTGAATATTTTACTGCAATTTTTGTCAGACTTTTCTCTATAGGTAAAAAATTTTTTTGTCAACATTTATAATGTTTTCTCACTAAGTAATATATTGTGAACATTTTTTACATGTTAATAAATACACATGTACAATATTATTTAAAACACCTACATAATATTTCATCTTATTTAATAAAGTTTCTATGTGGATGTTTTCAAGGTCTTCAGTGTCAGAAAAGACACACCTCAGCACGTTGGCCAATTATTCCACGGATGAATTTCCAGAAGGGGCACATTGGGTTCTATGGTCTTGCTCCATTAAAGCTCTAACCTTGCTGCTGAGGCCTCTCTGGACAGTGAAAGGGGAGGCTCAGGCTGGCTCCCTACCAGCACTGCAGGGCCCGGTGATCCACACCCACCCATGTGCAGCTTTTTAAAATCCTTGCTGCAATTTCTGGTAGGTAAACAGTTGCTTTTTTCTTTTTTTTTTTCTTTTTTTTTTTTTGCATTTCTTTGATTACTCTTGCAGGTGAGCATTTATCATTTGCTTATTGGTCATTCTGTATTTTTTCTTTTGGGACTTGTCAGTTTCTCACTTCACCATTTTTATTGATGGGTTGATCTTTGCCTTATTGATTTGTAAGGGATCCTTCTAGATTATGGAAAACAACTGTTTGTTGTACATGTTATAGCTATTTTCCCAGTTTATCACTGATCTGTATGTCTAGCTTTATGCCAGTATCACACTCTCTTGAAATTCTGTTGCTTTGTAGTAAGTTCTGAAACTGAGAGCTTGAGTTCTCCGATCCTTTTTCAAGATTCTCTTGGCTATTCAGGGTCTCACATGAATTTTAGAATTAGCGTGCAAATTCTTCAAAGAAGTGAGGTGGGAATCTGATAGAGATTGTACTAGGTCAAATTGGGGAGTATTGCCATCTTAACAGCAATAAGTCTTCTGATCTATACACATGAGACTTTCTATGTATTTAGATCTTTAATTTATCTTAGCAATATTTTGTGGTTTTTTGCACTATAAATTTTGCACTTCTTTTAAATTTTTCTTTTTTTTTTAAGAGAGAAAAAGACAGGAAGGGTTAGAGAGAGAAAGGGAGAGAGATGAGAAGCATCAACTCGTAGTTGCAGCACTTTAGTTGTTCATTGATTGCTTCTCATACGTGCCTTGACTGGTTTCTTGAGGCAGTTTTGATAGTTTGAATCTTTATACAAATTTGTTCATTTTATCCAAGTTAGCTAATTTATTGGGATGCAATTGTTCATAGTATTACTTTATAATTATTTTTATTTCTGCAAGGTTAATAGTAGTGTTCTCTCATTCATTTCTGATTCTAAGAATTTGAATCTTCTCTCTTGATTTTCTTGGTCCAGCTAAAGGTTTGTCCATTTTGTTGATCTCTTCAATGAACCATCAGTTTCACTGATTTTCTCTGTTTTTCTATTCTCTATTTAATTTGTTTCCACTCTAATCTTTATTCTGCTTTCTTTAGGCTTAATTAATCTTTAGGCTCTGATCACTGCCTTAAAGTGGAAGGTTAGGTTATTGGTTTGAGATCATTCTTCTGTTAATGTAGGCATTTACAGCTATAAAAGTCCCTCTAAGCACTGCCTTAGCTGCTCGTTGGTTTTTGTATCTTAATTTTATTTATTTAATTTTATAATTTTATTTTTGGTTTGACCCATTATTTATTTAGGAGTATGTTGTTTAGTTTCCATATATTCGTGAATTTTCCAAATTTCTTTCAACCAAATAACAATTTAGTTCTAACTTCATTTCAGTATAGTTGGAGAACATCCTTTGTGTTATTATATCCTTTTAAATTTATTGACATTCAGTCTGGCCTGTGGTGGCGCAGTGGATAAAGTGTTAACCTGGAATGCTGAGGTCGCGGGTTCGAAACCCTGGGCTTGCCTGGTCAAGGCACATATGGGAGTTGATGGTTCCTGCTCCTCCCTCTTCTCTCTCTCTCTCTCTCTCCTGCCATCTCTCTAAAATAAATAAATTTAAAAATTAATTTATTGACATTTGTTTTATGGCCCAGCATATGGTCTGTACTGGAGAATGTTCCATATGCATGTGTACATTCTGCCGTGGTTGGGTGAAGTGATCTATGGCTGTCTGTTATGTTAAGTTGATTTATACTGTTGTTCATCTCTTCAAATTCCTTGATGAGCTCCTGAATTATTCTTCTATCCATTATTGAAAATGGAGTATTAAAGTCTCCAACTAGTATGGTTGAATTGTTTATTTCTTCCTTCATTTCTGTCAGTTTTTGCTTTATGTGTTTTGGTTTTCTGTTATTAGATGCATATATGTTTAGAATTGTTCTTTCTAATGAATCAACCCTTTTATCATTATAAAATGTCTCTATCTCTGGTAGCATTTTATTTTTTTGGTCTTAAAGTTCATTTGGTCTATTAGTATAGCCACTCCAGTTTTCTTATAGTTGCTATTTTATGACATATCTTTTTTAAAATTTTTATTTGTTGAGATTAGAGAGAGAGAGAGAGTCAGGAATATCAATCTATTCCTGTCTGTGCCCTGACTAGGTATTGAACTGGCAACCTCTGCATATCGGGGCAATGCACCAACCAACTGAGCTATCTGGCCAGGACTGTGTGACATATCTTTCTCAATCTCTTTACTTTCAATCTACTTGTATTTTTAAATCCAGTCTGATAATTTTTCTTTTGATTGCATTGTTTGATTCATTTGCATTTAATGTTGTTGTTGATCTAATTGGATTTATGTCTGCCAAAACTTTGTTTCCATATGCCTCATATTTTTTGTTCCTCTATCCTCCTTCATTGCTTTCTTTTGCATTAAGTAAATATATCTAATGTAGCATTTATATTTCTTTAATTATTTTTTTCACTATATATACCTTGCATTATTTCCTCAATTGTTGTTCTAAGGCTTACTATATCTATCTTAACAGAATCAATTTCAGACTTATAATACAGGGGGTCCTTGGATTATGACAGTCTCGACATATGAAGTTTCGAGCTTACAATGCTCAGTCCCATAAAATCTTTAAAACAATTGAGACGTGAGCATTTCGATTGTTATGGATGTTATAGGCAGATTTTGGAAGATGAAGTCATCAACCTTCTAGACTAGCCAGGAACAATTCTTTAGGAAAGTAGAGAGGCCTGCAACAGATCCTGTACCCTCTACATCAGCTGCTTCTCAAGATAAAACACCTGTAGTACAGGTAGAATCATCTCCAGCGTCTCCTGCATGCTCCTTAGGCAATCCTGATTCACCTGACCCCGTATCTCCAGCACCTTCTGCAGGTTCTCCTGCCTCCCCAGCTTCCTCCTCCCATACGTCACTCTCTCCCACCTTGCAATGCCCCCTCCAGTGTGCAAGCCAACCACAGGAATGAAGGTAAGGAATTTTATTACACTTATTTTTTCTGTTACTACAGTACAGTGTACAGTACAGTATATTTATGTCCTTTTCCTTTTTCTAAGGCTTAGTTGTGTTTTCATGTTCTAGATTATGATTTTACAACTGTGGTAGGATAGGCAAGTGACTTAGGTTATGGTGTGTTTTGACTTACACCAAAATTCAGGTTACGTCACTGTCGTAGGAACGGAACTGTGTCATAACCCGAGGACCCCTTATACCTCTAATGCCTGTGAAAACATATAGAAACATTACTCCTATATAGCTGTTTCCCCTCTGCCTCCTTTTCTGTGGCATTATTGTTATATGTTTATGACATTTAAGGAATCTGAGAGAAGATGAGAGCAAGTATATATTTATAGCTTTTATTATATTAATCTCTTATTTATAATTCCTGGTTCCATTCATTTGTTCCTGTGGATTTGAGTTACCATCTGGAGTCATTTCCTTAGCCCAACATAGCTTTGCTCCCACCCATCTCCTTTTCCTGTTATTGGCAAATATATATATAACATTTCTACATGCAATAGGCCCAACAATACATGATTACATATCATTTTATACTATTGATGCTTAAGTCAGTTTAGAAAGGGAAAAAATTCATCTATATTCAGTTTTATATTTACATTACTACCTATACCAGTTCTCTATGTCTTTTCATATGGATTCAAATTACTATCTGGTGTCACTTGCTTTCAGCTGTTATTCTTATTGGGGTTCCCTTCTCAATGACACATACGTTTTCTCTCGCTGCTTTCAAGGTTCTTTACTTGACTCTCAGCTTTTTTTCTGTGATGAGTCTTTTGCGGGTCTCTTTGTATGCATACTACTTGGACTTCATTGAACTTCCTGAAAATGTAGGTTTCTAAAAATAAATTTGGGAAATTTTCAGTCCTTCTTCCTTTGAATATTGTTTTCTCCCCCTTCTCTCTCTCCTCCCCTTCTGGTGATCCCATTTTACATAGGCAAGTCTACTTTATGGTGTCCCACATGTCTTAGAGGTTCTGTTTATTTTCCTTTATTTTTTTTTTCTGTCTGTCTTTCGACTGCATACTTTCCATCCATCTATCTCCAAGTATACTAATTCTCTCTTCTTCCAGGTCGAATCTACTATTGAGCCCCTTGAGTAAAATTTTCATTTCAGCTACTATCCTTACCAACTCCAGAATTTCCACTTGGTTCTTTTAAAATAAATTCTATTTATTGATATTATCTATCTCTCTCTGTTCTTACCAAATTTTAGTAGATTTTCTCAGCTAAGTGTTTCTTCATTTGCTGCACATTCTCAGGACTATATCCAGAGAGTTTAAATGGTAGAGTGTTTTAAAAAGTTTTACTAGAGAGTAGTGCTATCGGATCCTTCATTAGTGGATATTTAGGTCTTTCTGTTTTTCACTCTTACAAACAAGCTGCAGTGAACATTGCGATACACATTTGAGCACACGTCCTAAAGTTTCTGCAGGATAAATTCTTAGATGTGCAGTTGCTGGGCTGAGGGTAAGTGCTTTCAGCATTTGGATAGATCCTGCCAAACAGTCCTCCAGAAAGGTAGCACCAGTTCACACTCCCACCCACGTGCGAGCCTTCTGAGTGTGGTAGAGTTTTCTAGTTTTTGCCAGTCTCATGGAATAAGACAATGGATTTACATTCCAATTACAAATAAGACTGTACATATTTTTAATCTGTTTATTAGCCAGTTGTATATTTCCCCTCTGGAATTTATAGTGATGTAAAGTGTGACATAGGAATTAAAATTTATTTTGTTTTCAAATACAATTCAAAATGCTTACAAGCTTTCCTCCCCTTCGCAATAGTTCTAACTTTTGTATAGACAAAGTTGTTTTGCATAGTCTCTTGTATGGCTTCTGTCTTTGCTATTATGTTCATTGCCATTGTCCCTGTTGAGCAGAGGTCTTTATGCCTAGCTATCCATGGGCCTCCAGTGGTGAGGCTCTCACTTAAGTTCTTACCAGAGGCCTGACCTGTGGTGGCGCAGTGGATAAAGTGTCAACCTGAACGGCTGGGGTTGCCAGTTCAAATCCCTGGGCTTGCATGGCCAAGGCCCATACAAGGAAGCAACTACTATGAGTAGATGCTTCCTGCTTCTCCCTGCTCTTTCTCACTGTCCTCTTTTCTCTTCCCCCTCTCTCCAAAAATCAATAAATAAAATCTAAAAAACAAAATGTTTTAAAATAAATCCTAGAGTTCATAAAAAATTTGTTTTAAAAAAAGTTCTTACAAGAGGCTCCCCTTGCTTAAGGAGCAGCTCAGGGCCAGCTCCCTCAACACAAAGAGAGGGACCGGGTTGCTATTCGTAGGAATGATGGTGGGTCATGTTTGGGACCCACGCTCATCCACTTTGCTTTTTTTCTAATCCATTGTTTTATTTTATTTAATTAATTATTTTTAGAGAGAGAGAGAGAGAGACAGGGACAAACAGACAGGAAATGAAAAAGGTGAGAAGCACCAAGTCATAGTTGCAGCACCTTAGTTGTTATTGATTGCTTTTTCAAATATGACTTGACCAGAGGGCTTTGGGAGCCCAGCCAAACCAGTGATCCCTTGCTCAAGCCAGCGACCTTGGACCATGCCAACGACCATAGGGTCATGTCAAGCTGGTGAGTCTGCACTCAAGCTGGTGAGTACACATTCAAGCTGGATGAGCCCGTGCTCAAGCCGGCGACCTTGGTGTTTCAAACCTGGGTCCTCAGCATCCTAGGTCAATGCTCTATTTACTGTGCCACCACCTGGTCAGACAATTCTATTTTTAAAAAGATTATTTTATTGATTTTAGAGAGGTAGATAGGAAAGGAGCAGGAAGCATCAACTCATAGTAGTTGCTTATCATATGTGCCTTGACTGGGCAAGCCCAGGGTTTCAAACTGGCAACCTAAGCATTCCAGGTTGACGTTTTATCCACTGCGCCACCATAAGTCAGGCATAATTCATTATTTTATTTTTTAGGTATTCTTTCATTGCTTTTTGTTATCTTGCCTATGTTTATTTTCCTTTTTGATTTCTAACTCCTTGACATAAAATTTTAGTTCATTTAATTCTACTTTCTTTATACTAGAAAAAATGCACTTCTACTTAAAATTTTCCTAGAACAAAACTTTGACTACTCTTACTCACTACACACACACATTTAAAATATATGTATTTCTTCACTATCATTAACTTAAAAATAATGTGTAATTGCAGTTTTGACTTTCTTTTGTCACTAAAGAATGACCTAAGAATAGCTCCCTCCCAACTCTCATGGTTGGGTTTCTAAACCTTTTGTTAATAACATCTGGTTTTATGGCATACTGTTTCTGCTTTAAATTTGTTATTGAGATATATGTGTAACGTAAAATTTACCACTTAAAAGAGAAACACAATTCAGTAGTATTTAGTATATATATTCACCATGCTGTCCCCCTATCCCCACTATCTAATTTCAGAATATTTCTGTTATCAAATTTCTGCTTCAAAAAATATTTAATGAAAACTCTCTCATAGGTGAACACACAATACAGTGTACAGAAAGATAGATGTGTTGTGTAATTGTGCACCTGAGACCAGTTAACCGTTAACTAGTGTCACTCCAATAAATTCAATAAAAAGGAAAATAAAATAAAGAGAAGAAAATCCACTCAAGTAAAAAGGGGGACTCTCACAGAAATAAAATACAGAAACAGTAGCTGGACTTCAAAGGAAAATAAAGTAACAGGTCTGAGCAGGCGGTAGTGCAGTGGATATAGTGTTGGACTGGGACACAGAGGACCCAGGTTCGAAACCCCAAGGTCACCAGCTTGAGCCCAAGGTCACTGGCTTGAGCAAGGGGTGACTCACTCTGCTGTAGCCCCCTGGTCAAGGCACATATGAGAAAGCAATCAATGAACAACTAGGTGCCGCAACAAAGAATTGATGCTTCTCATCTTTCTCCCTTCCTGTTTGTCCCTATCTGTCCCTCTCTCTGTCTCTGTCACAAAAAAAAAAAAGAAAAGAAACAGGAAGCCACTCTTGGGCTGTGAATCATTATTGGACCTCTTTTTTCTTATCTCCAATATCTACCCTGCAGATGAGCTTCCTTTGCTTGAGCATGGCCCAACATGACCACTAGACCCAACTTTACATAACTTCTTAGATCCAAAGTTCACCACAGTATTGGTCTCCTAAAACCCGTATTTCCAAAAGGACCAGATTGCCATAGCTTGGTCAGGTGTTCACTCCTGGTCCAATCACCTATGTGGCCTTAAGGGATGATTACTTGCTCACCCCTCCAGCTGGCTGGGAATGAGGTCATGCTCCCTTAAAATGATTATTTGGGAAGTGACACAATATCCAGCATATCTAATAGAATGACCTGAAATAGGACCCACTTTTAGGAATCTTCCATGCGCACTAAAAGAGAAGGCCTTCTCTGCGGGTACAAAGCATGCACACACGCGCACGCAAACACAGGTGCACACCCATACTTACCAGATCAGTGGTTAACTGCTGCCCTAAGACTCTTGTACAGATGGATGGTGGTAACCGTGTTGTGACGTAGCCAGCATGTTGGTGCCATGAAGTAAAGTTGGGTGGACCAGTGTCCCTGTATAAACTGGGCATTCCCACTGCCCATTGGTCTGAGAAGAACTGGACCTGGGAGAGAGTGAGGACTTGAGACAGAGGCTGGTCTGAGTGCTTCAGACAGTGGGAAAGGCGATTCCTTCGCCCTCCTGAATCCTGAAGGGCACACCGGTGTGTGTGGAGGGCATGTCCTCTCAGTGGGGAGCCCCTGAGCTATGACTAGAGCTAGCTGGTCACCTGCGGTAGACTTGACTCAGCTGTGACCCCTGCTTGTTCTACCTTGATGAAATGAACTTTGACAAGCTTTTCAGCCCAGCCATGGCTGTGTGTTGTGGAGATCAAAGGAAAGGTCTGTCCACACCCAGCCTGCAGGGTAAAGGAAGCAGAGGGCCCGCAAGCCAGCATTACATGGCCTCAGGATCTCCTGAGACACCCCCACCTGAAAGGGAACCCTCAGGGACAGGATGCAGGGGTCAACTGCCCCTCCTCTCAGGACATTCTTCCTCCACAGTCAGTCTTGGAGAAGGGGAGCTTTGTCATGAAAGCTTCCTTACAACGCTGCTGTTCATCTTTTTTTTTTTTTTTAATAACCCGCTAGTAACTGAGAAAGATGGTACTTCCCATTACTATGGTTTGCCCAATTCTCCACACATTTCTAGCAATTTTATAGCTTGCCCAATTCTCCACACATTTCTAGCAATTTTTGCCTTATGTAACTTCTTGTGGGATTTGGTGCAGAAAAGTGTTATTTTTTAAATTGCAAATTAAACTATACATAGAATATATTGATACATAAAATGACTTTTGGCCTGGTTGAATTTTGTTCCTGAGTGACAATGCCTAACACCAAATGACCATGACTTTGTTTGCATCTGCTCTGTACCCTTGTGCTCATTCTTCTCCATTTCACCTGTTTGTTTTTGAATTGGTAGTTTGGGGCTGTTTCTCTCCACTTACGTGGTAAATGTCTACACTAATGGATCTGCTGCCCCCATATTCTGGGGCACCTTACCCGGCAGGGTAGCTAAGTGATTGAGCAGATGTGTTGATGTGGCTCACAGGGTGTGTGGGGATCTCCCAGGCACTTGTTCTGCCTTGCTGTCGTGGATGTGGTGTTGCTCAGCAGTTCTGGGATGACAACTTGCAAATTCATGGGTCTCCCAAGTAGTTTTTTAAACATTAAGCTAAATCATAGCTAGAAAACATCAGTTAACAACTTAGGGAAGCCTCACATGAAGACAGTGAGAAGCCCTCTCCACTGGGGAATCAGTGTGGTCAGCACTCAGGTCCAAAAGGAGAAGAGAACCATCACCTGGTTTTTCATTTTCACCGTCATGAGAACCCAACAGGGAGGCAGAGCAGGGGAGTGGCGGGGAGGGAGTGGACTTGGTGGGTGGGGACAGACAGACTGACCTGGCATCATGAGCCCTTGGAATCTGGAGCCAGATGCAACTCTTGGACCTTCCAGTTTTGTAAATCAATAAATTGTTTTTAAGTTAGTTTGGAGTGGGTTCAATGTGCAACTGAAGCAGACCCTGGAAACTCAGGCAATGCAAAATAACCCAAAATTATTGCGGAAACTCACTGAACAGGAGCCAAGGTGCATATGCAAGAATCCCTAAGAAAGAGAAGAAAGTATAGGAAATGTCAGTCTCCTGAAGGCATACGGTCAGACAAGAAAGAAGCCTTTAGAGTCCTTTTCCAGATAGTTGTGGGTATTATTTTTTGATACAGCAAGACTTAAACATGTGGTAATTTTGTAAAGGTAAGCTGCTATATGGACTCTGAATTCTTATCAATAAATTATTATAAATAGGTTTTAAAGAAAAAAAAGGTCTTGGTAATTGCTTCAGGTTGATGCTATCTGTGGCTCAGCTAGACACTGTTGGGGCCTTTCTGATTTCAGGAATCTGTATGTATTTACTTTTCCATATACTGTTCATATTACTGTGATAAGACAGAGAACTGTGACAGTTTTTCAACCTATTGAAGCCAAATTGTTGCATAAATTTGGGACAGAAATTCTTTCAGTTGTAAAGGATCACCCGACAACAAACATTCTTTGTCTCTGTCTCACACACACACACACACACACACTAACCTACACCTGCAGGTTGTCAGTTCTAGGGGTCAATGTTCAAATAATGTAATTAAGGAGTCTAAACTCTTCTTCTGCTCCTACAACTTCCAGTTTCCCAGAGGGCGACAAGATTGCCGTAGGAGGGCCATGTGGCATGCTCTCCTACCACAGTCAAAGGGAACAAAGCCAGATAGCTGCCTTCCCCAAAACCTCCCCTGGGCTTCAGCTTAACTCTCTCCAGCCAGAACCGGGCTGCACAGGTATGCTGCTGCACAGGTATGGGGGCCAGGAAACTGAGCATCCAGCAAGTAGAAATGTTTACTGAGAATGGTTTAAACTGATCATGACTTTCCTCATGAGGTAGTAGGTCCTTTCTTGAGATTCAAGTACCTCCAGTCACCACCTGCAAAAATCTGGATGTTAGCAGGAAGTAGGGGAGGGTGTAGGAAAGGAAAGCTAAGTGAGAGGGTCCACCACAGGCACATTGGGCCATGTGTAGCTGTGGCCTCAATCTTGACCAGGTGGCTTCTGGGCAGCTCCAGCACCCAGCATACTGCTGATTTATTGAGTGAATGAGCACCTGCACATAGTGGTGACAGCTTTGGGGCTGGGCATCAGAACTGAGCTGGTCTGGCTCTGCTACCACTTCCTGTGCGACTCCAAGCTGACCTCTCATAGCTTCTAGTTCTGAAATGAGGAAGCTCAGCTGGTTGAACTGTTTCCCTTCCCTTCCATTCAAAATTGCCTTTGAGCCTGACCTGTGGTGGCGCAGTGGATAAAGTGTCGACCTGGAATGCTGAGATCGCTGGTTCAAACTCTGGGTTTACCTGGTCAAGGCACATATGGGAGTTGATGCTTTCTGCCTCTTTCCACTCCCCCTCCCCTTTCTCTCTGTCTTTCCTCTCTAAAATGAATAAATGAAATCTAAAAAAAAAATTTTTTTAATTACCTTTGACCTTTGCAACTTTCTATTGTTTATTCATGGATTAGTCTCAGCAGGTAACCTTCACACTTCTGCTCCTGATTTCTAGGCAAGCAATTAGTCACTCCTATCAGCAGCTCCGGGCTCAGATAGACAGACCAAACAGCCTGGTTCTCCTGACCAACTTTTCAGAGTAAAGGCCCAGGGTTCTCAAGCCCTTGGTGAGGTGAAAGAGGATTAAAATGTTATCACTAGGACCTAGAGACTTGGGGTTGCACAGGCCCTGGAAGCATCCAGTTCTGCTGAGCCTCAGGCCCAACCAGCTTTCCTTCTGGTCTCAGGGATCATGAGGGCTGAGGCTGTCCCGGCCTCCCGGGATTCCCTGGAAGGCAAGGCAGTTGGGGGCTTTAGGGGGATGTGTCAGTCAGATGCTGTCAGGGCAGAATAGGCCATGAAGGTTAGTTAAGTCCAGCCCCAACCAAAAAGTCTATCTTCTCTAATTCCCAAGAGATAGCCCTCAGTGTCAGGAATGCTGAGCAAGAAGTGGCCAGCCAGAGAATTGAGCGAGGAAGTTGAGACCCAAAGGGAGGCCCAGCTCTGTATTTAGTGAGAAGCAAGGTTCAGAAGCACGTGACAAGATGCTTAAGGAACAGCAGGCCCAGGATTGAACCTGTCTTCCTCCTCTCTGTTGGCTGCACACTGTGTCCTGTGTGCCACAGGAGGTAAAATATGAGCAGGGTGGGGGTGGGGGGATGGGCTGGGGAGGGCCGACTTGGGGATGAGAGCACGCGTGAACCTGAGCAGCTGTGCAGAGGGACAGACAGGCCTGCAGTCCAGGCTTATTCAGGTATGGTGGGGGGTGCAGCTGGGAGCCTAGAACCTTTCTGTTCCTTTCAACCCAGAGGCCTTGAGATTCTAGAATTTCTATCAGTTTGGGATTGGTAAAAACTCTTAAGTATAATCTTCACAGGAGAGGCAGAAGGAGGGGAAGGAGGAAAAAAAGGCCCACACACAATTTTACTTTTTTATATAGAATTTGTACAATATATTTCTCATTTGCATATTTTATCCACACCTTAACATCCTTTTTACAGGCTGAACTCAGCTGATATAATCAAAATTGTTTCTTTCAACCAAATAGGAAAAATTCAAAATTGTAAACCCATAAGAAAACAAATTAAAGACGATGATGAAAATAAGTCTCTAGTCTTTGTAATAATGAAATAAATAAATACTAAATTTCTTTGGTGTTTTAGCTACAATCCTCTGAGCTATCACTTTCTTTCTTATTCTTTGCCTGGAAACTGAGGCGGGGGACATGTGTTGGATCTGACTATAGAAAATATCCCAGCAGCTGCCAAGAGAATTTTCTTGGGGAAATTTTGTTTAGTCTCATCCATCATCAGTCCCTCTGTCAGAAAATGCCCTGAATAAAATCAGGCAGGCATCTTTCTAGTCTGACTGTGCTCTGAAATCCCGGGTTTCTCTTTGGTTTGTCTGGTCTGGTTTGTCTGATTCTAATTTCTGTTTAGTTTTTGTTTAATGTTGTCTAAAATGTGATTTTTAAGGCCTGAATTGTGTTTACATACAAAGATTAAAAATGCCGGCTTTTATATTGAAAAAATAGTTTCATCCATATATTTTTTGCTTTAAAATGAGAAATTATAAGGAGTGCTCATTTAAATTTAAACTGAATAGGATATGGATCCTTAAGACTTGCTAATTTGGTTAATACATTGTAAGGTATATTCAAAGTTTGAAATCAAATAAGAATTCAAGTATTAGGATTAATTAAAGTTATATGTTATACTTGTATTTCTATATTGAAAATTGTCTTGTTTATGTGTAAAATATGCTCAAATTTGTAAAACTAAGGAATTAAATAAAATTAAGTCATTTTAAGAATTTATCTCAAGCTGCTTTAGACAGTTGGCTGCTTGTAAGGCAACATCCTAAAAAAGGAGGCACTGAGGAAAGTGGGAATTTAGTTCCTCTGATGCCCTATAATAGACTTAACAATACAAAAGACTTTTAGATATAGAAGCTGATGCATCTCTTATTACTAAGCAACATTAGTTTTCTTTTTAGCCCACTTAGGTAGTAGTCACTAAGCTGCATGGCTTAGGAAAAGTCCCTAACAAAGTTCTAAGATTTCTTTTACAATAGGAAAATAACAAGGGTCATTTGGCCTCTGATAAAGAAAAACATTTATCTTACAAGTAATTAAAAGAGCAACTTTTTAAATTACAATCTAAACTTTCTGACAAGGAGTTTTTTATACTCACTATGACCAAATTTCTGTCAAAGCTCTTAAAGAGTTAAAAACAGCTTGCTCCCAGTATAAAACTGTCTTTATATGCAGGAACTGCTATCCTCCTTCATAGACTCTGAATGTTTTATTTCAAAAAATTTAGAAATGTTAGCTTGGACTGTTCTTTCAAAAGCGAAAGAGTTACAATTTATAACTTAGGAAAATCAAGCTTGTATTCAAGCTAATCAAAATACTAATGTTAACCTTCTTATTAATGTTACAGAAGATGAACTTTTTTTTTTTTTTTTTGTATTTTTCTGAAGCTGGAAACGGGGAGGCAGACAGACTCCCGCATGCGCCTGACCGGGATCCACCCGGCACGCCCACCAGGGGGCGACGCTCTGCCCATCCGGGGCATTGCTCTGTTGCAACCAGAGCCAGTCTAGCACCTGAGGCAGAGGCCATGGAGCCATCCCCAGAGCCTGGGCCATCTTTGCTCCAATGGAGCCTTGGCTATGAGAGGGGAAGAAAGAGACAGAGAGGAAGGAGAGAGGGAGGGGTGGAGAAACAGATGGGTGCTTCTCCTGTGTGCCCTGGCTGGGAATCGAACCCAGGACTTCCGCACGCCAGGCCAACGCTCTACCACTGAGCCAACCGGCCAGGGCCAGATGAACTTTTTAGATGGACAGTTTGCTAATTTACAACAGCAATGTAGGCAAAATGTAGGGGTGAGGATTTGCTCTTATCTCCACAGATATGGGACTAGTATTGTAGATACCTTCCAGAAAATTGAAGCCTCGGCATAAGTTGGAAATAGAAAAAAGGGAAATTTGACAATTAAATAAACTTACCTAGGAGGCAAAAAATGTTTTAATTAAGATTGACTTCAAAAAACATCTTTGACTCTGTTTCTAGCAATGCTAGCTGTTGTGTCTATAACAATAAGCATAACTAACTATTCTTACTAAGTTTATATTACTTAAATAAGCAATATTGAATAGTCAGACACTGTATCAACATTATGTAAATCAACCTTTAGAAAAAATTTGTTAAAAATATCCTCAATCTTTAATAATCCATTATATAAATGACATATTAATAGCTTATAAAAATAATGCTGAACTTTCAGTCAGTCATCCTTAAAAATGCTTCTGAAACCTTAAATCAGTGTAGTTTGATTGTAGTTAAAGGCAAAATTTAAACATCCTGTCCTATTAACATTGTTACTGATTCACAATATGTAGAACATACAATTAAACTTATAGAAACTGTTTATATTTCAAATAATAGTTCTAGATTGGACAAATTGTTTCAAGAGTTACAACTTTTATTGTAGGAATGAAATTTGCCTATCTACATAACTCACATTTGTTCTCAATACAGCTTTAGGAGGACCTATGTCTACTACAGATAATGAAGTTGATCAATTACTCATTAGATCAATAAAAATAGCTACTAAGTTTTATACAAAGACTCATACAAATAAAAAAGATTTAATGCAAAAATTTAAAATAACCTGGTGAGAAGCTCAGAATATTGTTAGAAACTGTCCTCAGTATAGTATTATAAATGCTCCTCCATTACCGAGAGGAATAAATCTTAGAGGGCAACACAGTAATAACCTGTAGCAAATAGATATTGCTCATATTTCTTCTTTTAAAAAACTATCTTATGTACGGTTTTATTAATATTTATTCTTCCTTTCGATAGGCCAATCTTTGCCTAAAGAAAAAGCTAATTGTGTCATTCAACATCTTATTGAAGCTTTTAATGTTATAGGCATTCCTAAAGCAATTAAAACTGACAATAGTCCTACCTATACATCTACTAAATTTCAACAATTCTTAGCATTTTAGAATATTAAACATACTATTAGAATTCCATATAATGGCCCTGGCCGGTTGGCTCAGCGGTAGAGCGTCGGCCTAGCGTGCGGAGGACCCAGGTTCGATTCCCGGCCAGGGCACACAGGAGAAGCGCCCATTTGCTTCTCCACACCTCCGCCGTGCTTTCCTCTCTGTCTCTCTCTTCCCCTCCGGCAGCCAAGGCTCCACTGGAGCAAAGATGGCCCGGGCGCTGGGGATGGCTCTGTGGCCTCTGCCTCAGGCGCTAGAGTGGCTCTGGTCGCAACATGGCGACGCCCAGGATGGGCAGAGCATCGCCCCCTGGTGGGCAGAGCGTTGCCCCATGGTGGGCGTGCCGGGTGGATCCTGGTAGGGCGCATGCGGGAGTCTGTCTGACTGTCTCTCCCTGTTTCCAGCTTCAGAAAAATGAAAAAAAAAAAAAAAAGAATTCCATATAATCCACAAGAACAAGCATTTATTGAATGCAGTAATTGCACTCTGAAAAATATGTTACTTAAACAAAAGGGGGGAGAAGAAAGGAGATTATTCTCTAGAATTATGTTACACAAAGCTTTATTTACTTTAAATTTTTTAAATACAGGAGAAAATAATTTGACTGCTGCAGACAGACGAAAAGTAACAGTTCTAAGATTAATCAACCTATACATTATAAAAGTGAGTTGAATCAATAGGTACCTAGTGTAGTGCAACATTGGGGAAGAGGGTTTGCTTGTGTCATTGCAGAATCCGGTGAAGTCCTTTGGAGTCCTGCTCGCAGAATTAAACTAACAACATGAATAAGAACAATAGATTCTTTCCATAACTGCCCATTGCTGAGATGGAAGAAATGAATTTCAAAAGAAGAATCTTAAAGGTGCTGCTGCTCGGTATTGAAAAGGCTAAAATACCAAGTTGGGTTCAACTTAAAAAGCTGATCTTTAATGGTAAAAATATGCTACAAGTTACTAGAAAAAAAAAATGCTACTAACCTGTTTTTAGCAATGACTGCTTTGGTAATAATTCCGGTAAGAAGTAGAGCTGAAAATTTTAGTTATTAGGCATATGTTCCTAATCCTCCATTAAGTAGAGCTATTCCTTAGGAAAATAGTGCCTTTCCTATTTTTGTTAATGACTCTAATTGGCTTCTAGGACCTTTTAATGATACAGGTCCCTTAGCACCTTCGAAAGAAGGTGTAATATTAGAAAATCATACAACAGGAATTGAGGAATTACCTATATGTATACGACATGAGCCACATTGTTTAAACATAGAAGCTCAAGCATGGCTATCTATTGTCAAAGATAACAGTAAAGGAAATGAAAAAAAAAACCCAAAACGTTTGTTACAAGGATATAGATTTAAAAGTAATATATCTGTATATAAAACATTATAGATTAAAGCCCTCATAGCTCTGCCCAAGTTAAAGGGCAGGGTGCTCACTTAAGGTGGCATAAGAACAATGGTTTAATTACAGCTGGTGATCAAAGGAATCATATGGCATAGAGAAGGGATGTCACCTCAAGCTCCTCATATAAAATTTGGTCCTATACAAATATCATTTGTGCAAAGTAGCCATGGCACTTAAACATATGTCAGTGTAGAAAGGAATAACTGAAAACAATAAATAAAACAGAAGAGTAACCATGGATTTGGCAACATGGAGGTATCAGTGCAGTGGATGAGGAAGGTTTCAGTGGAGTGGGAAAACAAAAGCCAGTCTGGAGTCTTCTCAAGAGAGAATTGGGGGTGAGGGTGTGGAGACAGTGAGTATACATAACTCACTTCTATTATTATGAACTTAAGTTAGATGAATTATAGCTCTGGTAATTAAAACAAATGACTATAATTCCAGTTTTACAGATGAGGGAACTGACGTCTAGAGATTCTAAGTAACAGGCCCAGGGTTTTACAACACAAGAGCTTGTGCTTTTCACCACAAGGAAGATCACCTCCTCCTATCTTCTGAGTATGACAAGGAGGAAATAAATGCCCTTTGCTATTTCAAATCCCTTCCTAAGCTCAAGAGACACTCAGGGCTGTCATTGGGGAAGCCAAGTCTGACCCAGCTGCCTTGGACTGGTGGTTTCAGGTCAAGCACGGAGCTAAATGTTTTACAAGACTTACGGCATCTAGTCCTTTCAATGGTCCCATGAAAGAGGAGTCATCATCTTCACATTATAGGTAAGGAAACTGAAGCTCAGAGAGGCTAAGATTTTCCCCTGACGTCACACAGGTAGAGAGTAGTCAAAGTTGGAGCCTGGATCCGCCTAACTTCCAAGTCAGCATTCTTAAACATCAGACCTTACAGCCTCCGCGCCAGTGGCGAAGGCTGGGTGGGTGGGGAACGCTGAAGAAGTGTATGCTGAGGCTTCCCACCACTTCCTTGCCAGCACCCCGCACTAGTGACTGCTCTGAGGACCCTCTCGACCTCTCTATAAACTAGGCACTGGAGCAGTGGGTAGAGAAGTTGTGGAAACAGGAGTCGGTTCACAGCCTGCCCACACGTGCTCTAACCGAGGTCGGTGCTTGCTGTGGTCTTGTTTCCAGGCAGGCAGGTACTGTTTTGCAGGAGCTCAGGCACAGACCTGCTCAGACAGTAACTCGCCAGAACCCAAGAGTTGAGGAGGAGGAGGGGGCATAGGCTCTGGAAAGGGCAGCAGGCAGAAACTGCAGAAGGAGTCCCAGTGAGAACGCCCTAGCCCCGAGTTCCTGAACCGTGATCCACAAGGCCCTGGGCATGTCTATCTGGACAAGAGGAAATACTGGGACCGGACAGATACAAGTTCAAATTCTGATGTCAGCCTTATATACCTGCACAGACTTGAGTCATTTTTCTGAGAGCTTAGAAACAGAAATTAGAAGGTGAGTGTTGTTGAGCAGATGCAGAATGAGAAGACCAAAGTCTGGAAGTCCGGGTCCAAATCTATCACCTGTGTGAACTTGGCCAGACCCCTCCCCATCTTTGAATCTGCTTTTTTGCTTATGTAAATGAGGCATAAAAATATCTACCTTGCAGGAAGGGTGAGAGGCTTACCCAGGAAAGGTAAGACGGAAAGGCACCTGGAGGCCTGCTTGGCAAATGGGACGCACTTAAAAATGTTAGCTCTGGCCTTGGCCGGTTGGCTCAGCGGTAGAGCGTCGGCCTAGCGTGCGGAGGACCCGGGTTCGATTCCCGGCCAGGGCACACAGGAGAAGCGCACATTTGCTTCTCCACCCCTCCACCACGCTTTCCTCTCTGTCTCTCTCTTCCCCTCCCGCAGCCGAGGCTCCATTGGAGCAAAGATGACCCGGGCGCTGGGGATGGCTCTGTGGCCTCTGCCTCAGGCGCTAGAGTGGCTCTGGTCGCAACATGGCGACGCCCAGGATGGGCAGAGCGTCGCCCCATGGTGGGCGTGCCGGGTGGATCCCGGTCGGGCGCATGCGGGAGTTTGTCTGACTGTCTCTCCCTGTTTCCAGCTTCAGAAAAATGAAAAAAAAAAAAAAAATGTTAGCTCTGAATTCACTCATCCATTATTTACTGAATATCCCCTATGGCCCAAGCACTTAGCTAGGCACAAAGGGCTTGGGAGCTTTGAGATGCCCCTGAACTACGTGCATTTCTCCTGGGAGGTGGGTGAGAAGGCATCCTGGGAAGCTGATGGCTGTGGAATGAGAAAGCTGGTGTGTTCTGCATTTGAGTATTCCCCACAAGGTCGCCACGGTTGCCTGACTTACTCTGTTCAGGGACACTGACTCTGTTTTTCCACAGAGATTTGCAGGGAAACACTATAACATCCTTGAGCGAAAATTCTTGGAAGTAGTCCTATCAGCACATTAAAAAACTGTGAGTATATATCTCCAAAAATGAATACAAAGAAGCCACTGCATTGTAAGGCAAGCGAAGCCTTGGGTGCAGTTTAGTAGAATCCTTGGTAGTTGGGAGCTGCTAAAGAAAGGAGCATGCAAGAAACCTCCAGCCAAGGGGGCAGAGCCTCTCTCAGGATTCCAAGAAACCTCCAAATATGGGGGTTGAGCCACTCTCCAAAATGGAAGAAACCTTCAGGGTGGGGGGTTCAGTCTCTCCAGAGAGTGCAGGAAACCTCTAAGAAGGGGGGCAGAGCCTCTCTAAGGAGGCCAAGAAACCCACAGGATGGGGCTTGAGCCTCTGTTGGCAGCGCAAGAAACTGAAGCTCAGAGAGGCTAAGATTTTCCCCTGACGTCACACAGGTAGAGAGTAGTCAAATTTGGAGCTTAGATCTGCCTAACTTCCAAGTCAGCATTCTTAAACATCAGACCTTACAGCTTCCCACCACTTCCTTGCCAGCACCCCACACTAGTGACTGCTCTGAGGCATTGAGCTTCTCTCATGACTGAAGAGACCACCAGAAAGGGGCATTGAGCTTCCCTCATGACTGGAAGAGACCGCCGGAAAGGGGCGTTGAGCTTCCCTCATGACTGGAAGAGACCGCCGGAAAGGGGCGTTGTGCTTCCCTCATGACTGGAAGAGACCGCCGGAAAGGGGCGTTGAGCTTCTGCTCTCTGTGTCCCAAACTTAATGTCCGGCATGCACTTCTGGGCTTTATGACTCCTATTTATGTGAGAGCTGTTGTGGCTCCTGGTCCAGGCTCGCCCGCTTCCAGAGCTGGCCCTGGACCCTAACCTGCTGACTGCCACCACCCTGGTGCTCACCAAACCCTGGCCTCAAGATCAACAAAATCTCACCAAAGAGTCCTCATATGCTCCCGGAGAGGTTGAATTTCCCTTCCAACCTTCTCAGCTATGCAGACAGAGGCCCCTGAGGAAGTGGAAATTTCTCCGATCCCCCAGGAAGACCCAGCTCAGCAACCAGAAGTCCCTGAGGAGGAGAAGCGATTTTCACAGAAGAGAAGTCTTCAGATCTGCTTCCAGAGAAGGGCTCAGCTCCACCACAAGGGCACTTTGCCAGTGCAGAGCTTTCTTTGGGTAATGAAGAGGGTCTTGCTCAGCCTCCAGAGATCCCTGAGGTGACACTTCTCCATCCAGAGCCCATTCAGGCTCAGCACCCAACTGTTTCAAAATCATAGTTCAGTTAGTGGACCTGGGGTTCACTATCACCCCACAAAGGTACTGAAAAGGTTGAAAAACCTGCAGCCCTGCAGCAGACTACAGCTCCTCCAGAGCACCCTGAGGTGACATTTTCATATCCAGAGTCTCTTCAGAGTCGGCAGCCAACCTTGCCTGGGGACGTGCAAGGTACCAAGTCTCTACAACCAGAACCATCCGAACTAGTTTCTTCTACGACTGAAGAGAAAGCCACCTCAGTGTGTGTAAGCTCTGCTTCTGCAGGAATAAGATGCTGTCCTGGGAGGCTCTCAGCCCAAAGCAGACTCTCCGCAGCGTGCCTGTGCTGCAGCCCGGCATCGACAAGGACACCTTCACCACCTTGTAAGACTCCCCTGTTCTCGTTTGTTCTCTGCATCCTGCCGCCCAAGGCAGTCTTTTCCTGAGGTTGTCCTGAGCTCCCCACATCTTCCCCAGCTCAGCTTGACTGATGTGGTTTTTGTCTGTCAACTATCCCTTATCTTCATTACCCTTCTTACTATTGTTCCTCCCTTCAGTAATCTTTTACTTGTAATTGCCCTTATTATTTTATCTTATTCATTTTTAGCCCCATTACTTCATTCCTTAACCTCCACTCTCCTACTTTTGCTCTGCCCCCTTAGAACAGGCGTGGCCAACAGTTTTTGCCCTCAGGCCAGATTTGAAGGGTTATATCACAAATAAAATAATTATTTCATTTTACAAACAGCCTAGACACGTTTTCAGTTATCAACTGCAGCTATTGTCTATGCTACAATGCCACTTGATTCAGCACACTTGACCACAAAAATAATGAATTGCTTGACCTTGGGTGCGCACTGGCAAACTCTGCCTAAAAGAATGTGGGTTTCACATCACTGCTAAACATCAAATAGTTCATATTGAGTATAGACAAGTACAATTTTTAAATCTCTATAATGGAATTCTTTAAAAAAATAAAGTATCGCGAATCCATCCAACCAATTATTGGAAGTTAACCCTAGATTAGTCACACGCAGAATTCTTTTCCGCATATCACTATCTTCTTAAATATCTCAATTTCCAATAATCAAAGACACTTCTGCTTCAGAGTAGCTGAAATTTTAAAGTAGCGGAGAATATTAAAAATTTAATCGCAGGCCGCATAAACTCATTACGTGGGCCTGATCCGGCCCATGAACCGTATGTTGGCCATGCCTGCCTTAGAACAACGTGGCTCCTCTCTTTCTCACTGGTGGTAATACAACATAGTGGTTAAGAATAGAGATTCTAGAGCCAGAGTAACTGGGTTTGAACCCAGGTATGTCACTCAGTGTTGGGACTCCATTTTTGTCATCTGTAACAAAGATTATGATAGTTATCATCTCATAGGATTTTTGTGAGATTTAGTTGAGTTAATTAATATACATACTTAGGTCAGTGCCTAACATACTTACGTGTTAGCTATTATTATTATTATTATTATTTGTATTTTTCTGAAGTTGGAAACAGGGAGGCAGTCAGATATCACCCATTTTGTGCCCAATCCAGGACTATGTACTGTGGAAGCCACAGAAGTATGACATTGTCTTTAGATCGTGACAATGATAGATGAGAAGGGAGATAATATCTGGATGAATTCCTGGGGTTGGATTTTCTAAATCTCTGTAATTTGGCTATGTGGGTTATAAATGGCTGTCTTAGCTAAATCCAGGTAGTATTGTGTATTAACAATCCTTATTCTAGTGTTCTTCTGCTTGGTAGATGTTTTACCATTGATTGGATGCCACTGAGGGTACAATGTATTTGTTCCCTGCAGGCCCTGGTCATAATTTGTGGCCAAGCCTTTTCTGCATTCAAGTTCTGATCATTTTTGTGCAGGAGGTACCAGGGTGTATGGATTGTGTCTGGATGACACCTATAGGTCTTTCACCAATGTGGAGCAATTAAAGCTGGACTTATTTGTTTTTTCTTATTTTGTGCCCCTATGGGCATTTATGGTGATGAGGGTAAATCCTCTAAACCTGAATCTTCAACTTTCTGGAGTTTCCTCCGTTATTGATGGCAATTCTGATTCAAAATGTAATTTGGTATTAATTGGTTCCCTAGATTGTGGCACCTCTTCTTTCATTAAATTAAATTGGCATTTTTCAAATGTTGTTGGTGATAATGGCTTATCAGAGTCCCAGTATCCCATGCAGTCTGATTTAAAATCTGGGGATTTGGGTTCTTTATTCAAAAAAATGACAAAATTTTAATCTTGTTTTTGTTTTGGCTGTTCTGGGTTCATTCATAAACGAATATCTTCCCAGTGGTCATCAGAGCCTGCCATTAGCTATGAGTCTCATAAATATTTTCTGATTTTGTCCTTTAGTTTTGGTGGGCCTGTTGCCAGGATGTCTATTTGTTCTCCTACTGTTTTCTCCAGAATGCCCCATGGTCCAAAATGCAGAGTAGTAGCATTGAGAGCCGTGGAATGTCTGTGTTCTATTGCTCAGGCAATTTCTATTAGTACACTAGGTTATATGTAGAATTATAATCATATAAGGTAGAATCATAAGGAGCACTAGGATCCAAATTAACAATCTTACTAAATTATACATTCTCAATCATTTGATGTAAAGTTATCTACTTTAATCTGTTGTATTTGTCCCTATTTATTTACTGTCCAAACAATGTTGTATCCTGGGTTGCAGACTATTTCCTATTGGGAGAGAGATGTATCCTTAGGGGATTTTACTATTATTTTATAAGGTAAATTTTTCTTAATTTTAGGTACACTTCCCATTTTAATTTCTGCTTGTTCTAAATGGGGTTTAATCAGTTCTTCCAAGGGACAATTTCTGTATGCTCTTGGTCTACTATTTAGGGCAAAGCATGCTTCATTAAGAAGTGCTTGTAAATTGTTAAATTTTCTATCTATTAATAATGTATGACATTTGGCTTTTTTTGTGTGACAGAGAGACAGACAGGGACAGATAGGGAGAGAGATGAGAAGCATCAATTTTTTGTTGCGGCTCCTTGGTTGTTCATTGATTGCTTTCTCATATGTGCCTTGACCTGGGGGCTACAGCAGAGTGAGTGACCTCTTGCTCAAGCCAGCAACCGTGGGCTTCAAGCCAGCAGCCATGGGGTCATGACTATGATCCTACGCTCAAGCCAGTGACCCTGTGTTAAGGCTGGCAAGCTCTCACTCAAGCCCAATGAGTTCGCCCTCAAGTTGGCAACCTCAGGGTTATGAACCTGGGTCCTCTGCATCCCAGTTCGACACTCGATCCTCCATGCCACCACCTGGTCAGGCTGACATTTGGCTTTTAATAGTCCATTATGTCAACTATTCCTGATGCTGTTGGGTTATATGGCATATGAAAATTCCAAACTATATTATTTATAGCAGCAAAAGATTATACTCAGCTGGCTGTAAAATGGGTTCCTTGATTTGAATCTATAATTTTAGGAGTTCTGAAGAACGTTTTCCACATATTTAATGTCTTAATTGTAGTGGCTGCAGATGGGTGTTTTGCCACCAATGTGAACGTTATTCTTATATGTATGTTGACCATCATACATGCATATTTTTGTCGGAAAGGCCATGGCAAGGACCCAATAAAATCAATTTGGGCTTGAAAATTTGGTATCTGAGGTCTATCTAAGCCTGGTGGCTCTGTTATCTGGGATGTATATACATTTTTACAGACTGTACATCTATCAATGCTTCTCTTTATGTCTTCTATTTTTGCCTTTAAATTTCTGGTTCTAAACCATTCTATCATTGTTGTTTGTCCTAGATGTCCTAATTGGATATAAATGTCCTTCATAAACTCCGGAGAGAAATCTAAGTATTCCTCCTGTATTTTATATTTATCCCATTTCCTTTTTACTTTGATTGTAGGTATTGGGCGTATTTTATATTCTCTTGTATCTTCATTTTTTTTCTAACCTTTATTCTGTATGTTTTTGTTGTACCCCAATATTAATTTATTTGCCTACCTTAATTCCTTTTACTAGCTTATTTGATTCTCTAGTGTGGTTGGAGAATTATCTGTGGCATGAGCTGATATATGGGTTACATAGAGCTTTATGTGTGATGTTAATTCATCTAGTTTTTCCCAGTGTTCTCTGGACGAGAGGTCCCTTCCATTAATTTGCCGATTATTTTGTTTCCATTTTCCTAACTATTCTGTTATTCCCTTATATACTGCCATTGAATCAGTAAAAACATATATTTTGGGTAGTCACTTCTCCATAGCATATTCTACTGCCAGGACTCCTATTAGCTCTGCATGTTGAGTCGAGTCAGTCTTACCTACCCTCGTGAGCACTGTATTTGTCGCCGGATTGAAAGCTGCTGCTCTCCAGTTGGTTGAGTCACCGGCTACGGGGGCTGATCCGTCTGTAAACCAGGCATTTTTCAGTGAGGGTCTATATTTAGGCCCTACCACCCCTAGATTCTCGGGCACCCTTCGGTTCTCGACAATCTGTCTTGGGGGATCTATCTCCAGTTTGGAGACCTCCTCTGTGAGAAGGGCTGGTTCGCCAGTGCTCATTATTTCCCTGGAGTTTCTGTACCATTTCCATGCCAGTACTTCCTCAATTTGGGTACCTGCCAATTCCTCGGCCGACATTTTAAGCCATGCTTTGCGGGGTAGTAAAGATCTGTTACTGGTTTTTTTCCTGTTAGTAGCTCTGTATGGAGGAGCACTGCATATATCATAGTAACCATGTATGTTTTTCATAGGGTGAATATTTATTGTGGCAGTATGGGAATCTTTGTGACCAGAGCCTACTGCTATTCTTTTTTTATCTTTGTGACCAGAGCATACTGCTATTCTTTTTTTATCCCTTGGTCCTTTTTAATATAGGCCCCAACATCTGTGAGTTCCACTGAATATTAGGTCTAATGTGATTGTATCTCTTGGTTTTGGTACAACTAATTTTTGATGGTGCTCTCAATATTATTTTAACTGTTCTAGGGCTTCTTGTTGCACTTTGCCCCATGTAAAATCTATTGCCTTCCTAGTTCCTTTATATATTGTATTGGTTCTGCCAATGCTGGGAGGTGATTTCTCCAGTATGCAAATAATCCCATTAACTAACCATTGAACTTCCTTTTTATTGCCAGGGGAATAAAATTAATACTTAATGCTAAGTATTTTATTTACTACCTTTTTCAGTATTTTCCTACCACCTGAGTTCCATTAAATTCTTAAAAATTTTACTTCTGTTCCTGGGGGGTGTATTTTTTCTGGATTTATTGTCCATCCTGTTCCTTTCACAATTGTTTTACTAGTTTGTTTAGGTCTTCCTGAAGGTTTTGTTTTCACTATACATTATTATATCATCAATATATGTAATAATTTTGGGTTGGTAATCCTTGGAGTTTATGCTAGATGTTAATAAATTATATACAATTGCTGGTAAATTTTTGTATCTCTGTGGCAGCCTTTTAAATTGATATTGCTTTCCTTGCCACGTGAAAGTTGTAATTGGTCTGGAATCCTCATGAATGGGTTTTGCAAAGAACCTATCTGAGAGATCAATTGCTGCCATAAATTTTCGGTTATGTTTTTGTAAGATGTTAATTACTTCCTGCGCATCAGGTAAGGTTCCATCTACACTAGGAAAATTTTTGTTGATATTTCTTTAGGTTCCATTTGATTTTTTACTGGGTACACTGGACTATATGTGATCTTCCTACCTCAATTATGTCTTCATCTACTAATTTACTTATGGCCTCTGTCACCTCTTAATGTCCAACTTTTAGCGGGTATTGTGGGGTAAATGAGGCTTTTAAAGGTTCTAGTAAAATATGGGTTTTATTTGCAACTGCTAGATTTAAAATTTATGTCATCTTGGTGTATATATTTTTAGCTCTAATAAATATGGTAATATATCCATTCCTGTAATATTTTGGAAATTTGGGTTTACTTAAAAGGTTACTTCCTTTGTTAATCCTTTATAATATATAGTTCCATCTCTTGCTGCCACTATTAATGAATCTCCTGTTAGTCCTTCAACTCCAATTAACCTTTTTTGAATTATATATTCCCCTTCACAATGAGACTTGGGAACCTGTATCTATGAGGAATTGTGTTTGAAATTGTTTACCACTATCTGGGAATTTTACTTCAAGGGTAATATAAGGTCTGTTATCTCCTGGTTTATTTATAATTATACTGCTTAATTTCTTTGCAATCACTTGTAATACCCTCCTCCCCCATTGTTGTTCAAGGGGGCCCATTCCAGTTTTTTGACTGTTTTTGCTGGAATGGGTTATAATTTCATTTTGGTCAGAGAAAAAATTCTTATATTTTCTCCAATTTTGGTTTTGATTTCCCTGTTGCTCCCTGAATTTAAAAGGGTTATTTTGTTGATTAAATGGATTCTTTTCCAGTAAGGGGCTTGGCTTTTTAGATAGTTGGGGTTTCCCTGTTTGATAGGGCCTCTGTGATGATTTAAAGTTGTTATTTTCATTATTTACTCTTTTATATTAGAACCTATTTGTGGGTCTTCTCCCTAGGTTTGGCATGGTTGTATAATATGTAAATTGATTTTTCCCATTTAAGTCCTCATGTAATTGTATCCTTTCTCTAATGTTCTTCACTGTAAATGTCCCTTGTAACAAGTTTTGTAAAGGTATTTTGTAATTCTCAGAGCTCCATGTATGAGCGCTCTGATCATTCCTGTTGTATTTTTATTTTCCCAAATCGTCCTCATATAGGTATGTACTACGTTTCTTAACTGTATCTTTAAATCTCCTATTTCTGTCTATCTAGCTGTTATTGCTCTGGATGTTAGGTCTATTGTGGGATATGTTGTTTACCATGCTTCCCTAATCCAGCTCCATAATGATGCTGTTCTGTTGTTTTTTTATCTATCAGCAATCCTAGTTGGTGTTTAATTATTGGGTTTTCAATTGTATCTATATCTGCTTTTAATTCATCTGTAGATAGGAGGGTTGTATGTCCTTTTTGTTCATAAATTTTTATTAGCCAGTCTATATCTGTATTATTTCCCTGAATTAATTTGTTTTAAATCTGCTAATTCTGTTTGGGTGCATGGATTAAATCCAATAGTTTCCTCACTATTAGCATCTTCTTGTTTTAGTTTTCTTTCTTATTACTACTGGGCCTGCTTTGACTTTTGCTAGTACTTTTCCTGCCAATTCCTTGCCTTTGTGTCTATCTGTATTTATTTGTTTGATGGTTTGGAGGAGAATTCCTGTAATTTCTACTCCTTCCACCCTCTCGATAATGAGGTTTATGTTGTTTGGGTTTTTAAGGTTGCACGAGACATATTCTGTGACTGGGACCTTAAACCTTTTCTTTAGGGAGTCCTCAGTAGTCCTCCAAGGACTTTCCAAAGTGGTGTTGTAGGGGTCTTTTTCTTTCTTAAAGATTCTTCTAAAAAAAGTTCCAATCTTTTCCATTTTCCTTTCTAACACTAATAATTCCTACCCCAAATGGGTGTTGGAGACTGCAAGCTGGCAGGGTCCTTGTGGTTTAACTGTTGGGGGATAGCGGTGTGGGGACTGGCAGTTAGCCGACAGTCTGCCCAATCCCCCACCTCACTTGCTTGCTTAAGTTGCTAAAGGTTAAGTTTTTCCCCACACCTCCCTGTTAGCTGTGATTCTGGAGTGTTTTTACTCCTCCCATCCCCACTTGTTTGATTAGGTTGCTAGAGGCAATTTACAAGCCCTTCCTCTCACCCTTTGTTTGTCCTGATGTTGATTTCAGTTATGCAGGGTGCAGGGATTCCTGTTTATGCCTCAGATGTGTGACTTTGTATTAGACTTCCTAATTTGCATATGACTGCACTATATGATAAAGCAGACCCTGAGCTTTGCTTTTGCTCTGGCTTGCCATCAGCTTGCAGAGGCCTCCCGATCCCATTCTTTCTTCTGAATTTATTTCTTCATTCCACACCATTCACACCTGGACGATTACTAGCTGTGCGGGTATGCGGCAAATGGGTAAAACATTTTTGGGTTAGTATGTAAATATTTGAAACTAATTTCTACTCTATACTTCCTCCAGCACTCTCTAAGGTCTTAGTTGGTTTTAGCTTTAAGCAATATAATGTTTTCATGAATTTTCTCTGGAACTTATTTTGTAGATCCTCTACAATACTTTTATAAATTGTGGGCTCTAGATGGGTTTTCTCAGAGTTGCCTATCTGCTGAGTCCACCTTGAGATATTCACTCATTCACTCTCCTTCGTATAGGCCCTGGGTTGGCAAACTGTGGCTCACGAGCCACATGTGGCTCTTTGGCCCCTTGAGTGTGGCTCTTCCACAAAATATGTGTAGGTGCTACCTCGATAAGGAATGTACCTACCTATATAGTTTAAGTTTAAAAAATTTGGCTCTCCTGACTAATGAGTTTGCCAACCACTGGTATAGGCCAATCGGTATACATCCCTGACTGGGTCAGACCCAAAGATGGGAGAATAAATTTTTGCCTCTTAGTACTGGCCAGTCAGTCAGTATACAACCCTGACTGGGACAGACCTGGAGATGGAAGAGGTTTCCCTCATCTTTCCAAGGTTGAGACCTCCAGGATAAGCTGCAGACTGCAGACTGAGTGATAACAATGGCATGAGCTGGAACACAATCACTGGAGAAAGAGCTGCAAGTCTGAGAACTGCAGGTCAGGCTACAGGCCGAGATCCAGCAATGGCTTGAACTGGGATAAGAACTGGAGAAGAAGGCTGACCGCTCTTAAGAGCTGCAGTATGAGATGCAGGCTGAACACCAATGGTGCCTGGAACTAGAGCAATCTCTAGAGAGACAAAATTACAGGTTCATGAGCTCCAGTTTCCCTGGAATAGGAATGTTGGCATCAACGGTTGGTGGAGAAGCAACTGCAGGTCAAGAGCTGAATTCTCAGCTTCAGGCCAAAAGCCATTACTTTTATAATTTATCTTGTGTGTTAGTTCCTTTTCTCATCTACCCATGGAACAATGGCACGTCTCTAAATGAGCAGACTGGGAGATCACTATCTTCACCAAAGTCACATGGCCAGTGCTAAGGTTACTTAACACAGATTTGGAGCATTCTTTAAGAACATAAATATTCACCTGAAAGAGTGGGGTTTTAAAGTAATAGTTTAGAAGAGTTAGCTATTTCTTAAAATAGACTCAAGAATAGTTCGTTTTTATCCTTTTTTTAAAAAAAAAACTCCCATCATTTATATTTAACAAAAAACTCATCATGGCCATACCCATTTCTGTGGCAATGATGTTCACTTTTGTAAGAAAATGGCTAGGAATTACAGTGTTGTCCTGAGACAAGTCTTCGGTGGAATACCAAGTCCTGTGGGGGCAGAACGCTGCCCCTGTAAGCACTGATAAGATTGTTTAAAGGAAACAGCTGATCCCTATGGCCTTTTCCCTACATACCTGAAAGGTATTAATCATCCTTCTCTGCACCTGAACCCAGGCCCTGCTAATTTCCTTGATGAGCAAAGAAATGAATAAATACAATGAGGCTGCAGAGATATGGGCTCTCAGTCCTAGAGGCTGGGAGTCCCCTGTATCCATCTTTTCTGTATGTTGTGTTGTGTGTTTTTTCTTAAGTCCCACAGCACCTTCCTTTTGTGCACCCCCATTGCCAAGCTGGTTGTGGCAAGTGGCACCTGAATAGGGACCTGACCGGAACAGGGACTTGACAGGAACAGTGACCCGACTGGAAGGATTGCCAGAGTGATAAAGTAAGGAAATAACTGCTGGACCCCGAGGGGAAATAGAGGTCTCAGTTCAGTCCATCACAGGAAAGTAGTAAGGACATCCTGAGGAAAATACAGGGTAACAATGGGGAACGGACACAGTATTAAGAAATGTCCCTATATCTATCTCTTAAAATAATTGTTGAAGGCTGGCAGGGCTAAAGCCAGCAAAGCGAAACTTTTAGAATTATTACAAGTAATTGAGAAGCATTGTATTTGGTTCCCTACTTTAGGAAGTCTAGATTTACATGACTGGGAAAAGGTAGAAAGAGTTGAAAAAATTATATACTCAAGGTGTTCCATAGGTGGTTACTATCTGGCAAACTTGGACCTTAGTAAAAATCAATTTTAGAACCTTTACAAACTGGTGATGATGATGAGGAGGAGGGAGATGAAGAATTTGGGGAGATTAATACGCTGAGCCTAAAAGTGCTCCAAAAGTTGACAAACCTTCGTCATCTGCTCCTTTCATTGATTTCGCGGAACCTTTGCCGCCCCCTCCACTGCCTATTTTTGTACCTACAGAGTTTCCACCACAGTTATTGGCTTTTCAGAAAGGAATATTACAGGCTCGTAAAGAGGGGAGATTTGAATGCATTACAGATGGCTTTCCCAGTAAGTTACAGAGAGAGTGGCTCCTGGGATGGATCCCTAAAATCCTAATGGTGTTTATGAATTTACCCATGAGTCAATTCCTTTTAAAATACTGAAGGAATTGAAATTACTTGGACAACAATACGGAATTAATTCTCCTTTCACTTACGGCCTGATTCGGGGTCCTGCTGAAGGTTCTCGTTTAATTCCTGTTGATTGGAACACTTTGGCTTGAACTGTATTAAGTTCTGGGGAATTTCTGCAATTTAAGACTTGATGGTATGACCATGCTGAAACTCAAACCACATATAACAGCGCCTGTCACATTCCTATTTTATTAGAACAACTGGTGGGCTCTGGAGCATGGGCAGGTATCCCAAATCAACTTCCTATGAACGATTAGGTCATTGCCCAAATTAGGAAATGTGGCTTGCGAGCTTGGGAGAAAACTGAATCTAAGGAACAAGTGGCTGTCTCTTTTTAAAAGGTATTGCAAGGACTAAAGGAGCCCTATATTGAATTTATTGCCCAGCTCCAAGAGGCTATTAAAAAATAAATTACCAATGTTGATGTTGCTGATGCTTACTCCAACTATTAGCATTTGAAAACGCTAACCAAGATTGCCAAAAGGCTATTGGCCAAATGAAAGGAAAATTAGACTTAACTCTATACATTAAAATTTGCAAGGAGTTGGCACTGAGAGTTACAGGGCTACTATGATGGCTCAAGCTATGGCAGGATTAAAGTTAAGTTCAAAATTTCCAGGAAAATGCTATCACTGTGGCAAGTTAGGACATACTAAAAAGAATTGTAAAAAAAGGTAATAGAATAACTCCTTAACAAAAATGAGGGAGTGAGGGAGAAAAGCTGCCTGGAAATATGCCCACGTTGTAGGAAAGGTAACCATTGGTCTAGCCAGTGCCATCCTCAATATCATAAAAATGGAGCACTGCTTCAAGGAAACTACCTGTGGGGTGTGTTCCCAGCCCCATTCCCAAAGGGAGCACACCTGGTGCAGCAGGAAGCTTCTGGGCATCCTCAGAAGTAATACTTCGCAGTGTCCCGGAATTATCCCCAGCCACAGCAGGGAGTGTGCATTAGAAGATGTTACAGCCAGAGAGGATATTCTTTTAACCCCCAGACAGGACCCTGTAAAGGTTAAGACTGCTGAGCTGGTCAAGGTCGCTTTAATATTCTGTCTCATTGTGGTAAGGCAATAGTTAATTCAGGTTTCCAAAGTATACTGTCTTTAGAATAGATTCAGAACCCAGAAACAGAAAATGAAAGCCACTTTCCCACCTACACCTACTAGATATTTCTCTTTAGTCACAAACACTGAGAATGTTTTGTTCTTTTATTACAAACTGTATTCCAGGGATTTGTAAAGGAAGCTCAGGTTGTAAAGAAAGAAACGGTGAAGAAGAGACCAATTTGAGCACTGTCCATCCTAGTGGTGCCTTAGAATAGAGATGGCAGATTTTATGAGATCTCTCCCAGAGATCTCATAAAACTGACATGAAGAAAACAAGCCACTGGACTATTTTGAGAAGTTTAACAGGCCAGAGTTGAGACACGATATCAAAATTTCTTCAGCTGCAAATGAACATGTTTGTTTGTGTACGGTACTTAAAAATGACTTCCTTCTGATTTCTTTCCTTGTTGGCTGCAAGATGGAGAGATACAGAATCTTCATTCTCATGGAGCTACATCACCCTGGCTTAAAGGACATGGCTAATAGATCAAAGTGTGATCTTGTCAGTTCATAACATTAACTTAGCAGCTTTCTCCTCCAGTGTGTAAGGTGCAAATATCAAACACTGCAACCGTAATCCTCCATCAGGCTTCTCTAAAGCACATACATCAAAGTTACAGTCACCTGTCCCTGGAGTTGGCTTATGTCCCTTTTGTTCAATTTCATATTGGTTTATTTTCCCATTATGTAAGAGCTACCATTCAAACAGTGATTTAATAAGCTGACAATCTTGACTCTACCCTACTAATTTACCTTGTTTACCTTTTCAATTATCATGGCAGCCCTCCATTCCAGCTAAAGCAGCCCCTCACCATAACCTAGCCACACCATGCCCATTCCTATTTTTCTTTGTGCCTTTGGCCATCTAAAATTCCCTTATCTCTCCCTGCATGTGGAAGTCCTATGTATGTCTCAAAAGCCAGCTCAAGTTCATCCTTCCTCATAAAGCCTTCCCTGAGTACTCCAGCCCCACTAGTCCTGGTCCTTCTGTCAGATTTGTCACCATTTTGGGGGTGAGGGCAATTGTATGGCATTTCAATCTCCTGAGAATTTTAAAATATGGTAAATATTTTTTTAAAAGGTGGGTCTCCAAGAAAAAAATGTATAGAGCAGAAATTTGTAGGGACCAAATGACTTCCTAGTCTATCGGACTCGAGTAAAACCTGACTATGTATTAACTGCTTAAGATAAACATGTCTATCTGCAGAGGGTTGATCAGCAGTAAGACCAGAGAAAAGGTGAAGAAGAGACCAACCTGAGCATTGCCCATCGTAGTGGTGCCTTGGAATAGAGATGGAAGATGTAGACTCGGCTATGGCTGTCGGGGAGACAGATGGATCCTGACAACTCAGTCTTTTCCATTAAACACTAAATTCAGCTGATTCCTTCTGTTCTCCTTCTGTTCTGACCAAGTAGCCATTTGATTGTGCTTTACTGTGCCACAGTGGTCTCTCTCCACACAATGTTATGTTATTTTCCTGATTGTGTAGAAACAGATGCTATCTGTGGAACAGATGTAATTCTGTTTTAATTTGGCATTTTAAAATTTTGTCCATCCAGTTCTGTCAGTAGGGTGACACTTCACCAATAGGAAGAAGTGAGCTCTCTCTTGGTGAAGAGAGTCTGATTTCTGAGCTAAGAAGCTGGGGACAAGCATGAAGTCAGCTTGCCAAGGTCTCTGGGAGAAAGGCCTTTGTCTAGACCAGGGGTCTCAAACTCGCGGCCTGCGGATGCGGCCTGCCGAACAATTTTGTGCGGCCCACAGACTAATCCACGAAGTTCAAAATATTTTGGATAAAATTAAGGAAGCCTAGGGGCCTACTTGTATTTTTCATTTCTCTAGCATCCTAGCTAGATATTAGCTTAGTTAACAGCAGTTGTGATGCGAACTACAATTTCTGGTCGTTTTGTGACACTGAGTAAACTGCATGTACGATTGTGTTTGTTGTACTGATTTTTTTTTTGTTTTCAACTGCAGTGAGAAAAGTGTTGCGTAACAGTTGCCTTTTGTAGACCTAGTGCAGCCCGCCGAACAGCTGTGATCTTGCTCTGTGGCCCACATGCTGAGTTGAGTTTGAGACCCCTGGTCTAGACAGTACCAATTATGTCTCTTGGTGGCATATAATTTTGGGGGGGGTTTTTTTGAATTCCCAGGATCTCCTATACTGCCTTTAATTTATTTGCATTTGTAATTATTGGTGAGGTGTCGTTGTTTTCTTTCCCCACTTATATGATAAGCCTTTGAGGATATGGGCCATGCCGTGTTTTATTTTGTAGTGAACAGTAAAGGTGTCCATAGGAAGAAAGAAGAGGTATTTTATCAATTCTACAAGTAATGCTACCTAATATTTATTTCAAGTAGCATACAGAGTCCAGCAATAGACAGACCATGTGTTCCTAAGACTTTTGAAATGTCACCTTTTAAGTACTCTCCCTTCCAAGAGCATGCCTGCACCTTCTTCCTTCTCTATCCTCACCTTCCACACCAGGCACGTTTTCTTTGCTTCCCTCTTTCTCCTAAACTCTAGGAGATCCTAGGAGACTTGCAATCATGGGAGCAGTGGGCGGCAGCAGCTCATCCT
Organism: Saccopteryx leptura; assembly: GCF_036850995.1. Lineage (NCBI taxonomy): Eukaryota > Metazoa > Chordata > Mammalia > Chiroptera > Emballonuridae > Saccopteryx > Saccopteryx leptura. The sequence continues at coordinate 328,725,700 of NC_089504.1, forward strand.
GTTAACCCCCTGAACCTGTCTCCAAGGCCCCTTCTGACTTTCCTCCAGCATGCCCAATAAATTCTTCCTTTAGTTATGCAAAAAAAAAAAAAAAAAAAAAGAAAAGAAAAAAAGGTCACTTTTTAATATTATAATCGATGAAAAAAATGCATAAGTGGTAATACAAAAGCAACCAAACTAAGGAGGAAATAACAGCACATTTGTATTTCTCACCTTAAACAAATATGTTTACATAAATGTAGAAAAAGAAAAAAAAACATACTGGAAAAAAATAGAAGCAACATCTTATAATCTGGTGGTAATGTAGAGCTTTCTGAGTCTGATAACACAGGCAAAACCGTTTGACAGATTGGAACACCCTGTCTGTGACACAATTAGCAAACACAGCCCTGGTTCATGCAGAGCATAGGATGCAGAGTTTCCATATATTATCTGATTCAATCGCCTTAATCTTGTGAGGATAATATTACCTCCCTCCTCCATAGATGAAGATCAACCTAAGGTCCCAGTGGCAAAACCAAAAGTAGAACCCAGTGTGGTGTGACTGCAAAGCCTGTGCTTCTTACTCCAGTGTTCTGTCTCCTTAAGCAAAAAACACTAAGTAATATTTAAACATTGAAATTCATGAAGTCACTGAAAGGATTAAGATATTTAATATAAAAGGAAAAACAGGAAGAAAACAAACAATCGAGAGGAGAAGAGAGCAAGGACTGTGAAGAATAAGATGTGTGTTGTTCATGTGTCACCATATCTGCCAGTCCTTTTATGGCTTATGGGCTGTGGGTTTTGTTAGTGAGGCCTTTAGTTACCTAATAGTATGAAAGTATTGATATTTTCTTCTAGCCCTTATTTTATAACATTTCTTGTTATGTATAATTTTTAGTTTTTTATTTTTTGAATTTTTCTTAATAACTAAAAAAAATCTGTCAATTATTGGTTTTGTTTTTAGTGTGATTGACAGTTTTTCCCCTACATGAAGATCCAAGTGTTCTAAAATCATTTCTTTACTGGCTCATTCTTTGTTCACTGACCTAAAATACCATCTTTGTCTAACTCAATATTCTGTTGACCCAGTTATCTTTTCTGTACCAGTAGCAGTATCACTAGGAGATTCTAGTTCCTTTATAACACACTTTGTTATCTGGTAGGATAAACTCCTGCTTTTTATTTTACTTTTTCATACATTTCATAGCTATTCTTGAATATTTTCTCTACCAAATGTCAGCTAGCCAGTTTTTGTTAGCAAGCTGTGTTATAATTTGAATAGGATTGCACCGCATTTGTAGGTTAATTAGAGGAGAACTGACACATTACAACATTCCAGGAATGCTGTATCTCATGTCATTTATTCTTCCTAGTATCCTTCAGAAGAGTTTTAAAGTTTCTATCACATTGGTCTTAGACATTTCTTTTGAAGTTTATTCCTTGGTACTTTATGCATTTTTATTGCTATTGTAAATAGGCTCTTTCTTTTATTTTCTAATTAATTATTTCTGATATATAAAAACACTATTGAGATTTGCATGTTGATCTCTGATTTTGGATTTAGCCATTTTACTGAATTGCCATCATACTTGCAATAAAATTTTAGTCAATTCTCTTGGGCTTTTTAGGTTGTGCATCATCTCATGATTAGACATGTTTTGTCTGTATCAAATAGTTCATTTTTTCCTAGTTAAACATTAGAATTCCAACAATGATGAATAGTAATAGTAGTAATAGGTATCCCACCATTGTAATAGACCTCAAAGAGCTGCAGTGTTGATTTCTGCTAGGTATATTTTTTTCTGCTAAGAGTCTTTTTTTATTAGGATTACCTGCCAAATGTTTAAGACAGACAATAAAATGCATTGCCAGCTGCAAGCAAGACCCTTGGTTAGGGACTGTAGAGTCCAAGGACTACTGAACAGAATTAATATCCTAAAAAAAGTTATCTCATTTAAATGGGAACCAATAAAGATTTACATTTTACATGTGATGAATAATCACAATGTTGTTTTCTTCCAAAACAGATCTGTCACAGATTGGCCAAAGGAGGGAGAAAAGGAAGCTCAAGGTAAATGCTAGTCTGACAGTTTTTAAAGTAAAAATTTAAAACTAGAGGAGCTTGCATTCCCCATAAGCGGCCTGAGGCAACCTCTGAAAATGGTTCAGTATTCACTTCACCAGAAAACCCCACAAAGTCATGCAAATCAAATCTTCCTGTTCTCTTTAAGAACACTCATGAAACTGATCAGGCCATCAAGGGTATGCATGTCTAAAAAGCCACCAAGTATCTGAAGGATATCACTTTACAGAAGCAATGTGTGCTATTCCATCCCTATAATGGTGGAGGTGGAAGGTGCATTCAAGCAAACAGTAGGTCTGGACACAGGATTGGGGGTCCAAATTGAGTGTTAAACTCTTGCTGCACATGTTTAAAATGGAGAGAGTAATGCTCAATAAGGGTTAGATATAGACACTGGTCATGGAGCACATCCAGGTGAACAGAGCTCCCAAAATGCAGCGCAGAACTACAAGGCTCATGGGCAGATCAGCCCTTTTGTGAGCTCTTGCAGCCTCACTGTATGATCCTGACTGAGAAGAACCAATTGTTCCTCAACCAGAAGGGGAGTTTGCACAGGAGAAAAAGATAACCCAGAAGAAACTGAAGAAATGAAAACTTATGGCCTGGGATTAAATTAGCAAAAAATAAATACTAATAAAAGAAAAAAAAATAAAAACAATAGGAATTATAGAACTTAGAATGCATCTATTTCAGTCTGTTCATTTCACAGTGAAGAAGCCACCACATTTGGAGAGAACACTTATTTATCCTGATGTTTTGCTGGATTTTGGAAAACTAGCTGCGTAGCCAGAGCTGAGATAGAATGGGACTGGCACAGGTGCATCTGCTGTCACAAGTCCTTTAAGAAAACGGGGTGCTGAGGGAGAGGATCTGGTTGTACCTGTTCCTGCTGGTGGTGGGGGCGCTGGGGAAGGGGTAGGGAAGGCCACAGGATCTCGGGGTCAGGGCACTAGTCTCCTTCAAGGCTGATGAAGGGTAGAATAAATGAGTCCTTCCTGTAAAGTAGGAGGAAGCTTCCCTTCTCATCCTGCAGTTCTCAGGCCCCTTCTCTCTCTGTTTCCTTAATCCAAACCTCATAGAATTTTAGCTGGGACACACTTTAGACAGTAGTTTGTCTTTAGCTTTAATAGTAAGGAAATAGAGAAGGGGGAAGGGGAAATACCTTGCTTCCTGGTCACACAGTCAGTGGGTGTCAGAAAGAAGGTGATTTCTTTCCAGAGGGGACTTCTCCATTGACTGTACTGTGCTTGGGTTGTGAGCTACATTTTATGTCACAACTCAGTACACACACACCAGATAGACATAGGTAGTTCTGAAAAAAATTATTATGCATTCTGATTTTTTCCTATTCTGCCTATATTAAAAAAATACTTTGAAAAAAAAAAGACTTTTGTACTTTAGTGCTGGTTATGAGCTTTAAACTGAGTTCACAACTCACTCACTCATCAGTGACAGCCTACAGTAGGAAAGTCAGCAAGCTCGATAACTTTGCTAAGTTGACTCGGGCATTTAATTGGCGTGCTTTAAGTTACAGAATAAAGCAGCTAGGAAAATAAAAGCACCTTGTCCCATGCTGCCACCAAACAAATACTGCATGGGAGACTACGTTTGAGGGGCCGAGGTAACATGCTTCTGGAGTGTAGACGCTTCTGCCCAGTGTGGTTGTGCGTTTCTGTTCACTGCATGAAGGCACTTGGTCAAGAGCCAAAGAAGTGGATGAGATGGCTCCTCCCTGGACCCCCTCCCAAGGCACATGCAGGGTCTCCCAAGAGACCTTGCATGGCCATTTTAAACAGGCAGGGAGAAGTTCTGGGAGCCCAGCATGCAAGGAATTGTTTTCAAGGTCCCAGGATTGCGGCGATTTTTCTCGTGACTCTACCCAGCTACCCAGTTAGTCCTAATTAGAGCAGAGCTGTGTGTTGTGAGAGACATGGAAAATGGCACAAATCACTAATTGTTGGTTTGTTTTCCCCTGAGGGCTTTCTGCCAATTATGGGACATGACAGAAGCTCTGCAGAAAGCGAAATGGAGGTAACTTTGAGGAGGATAAAGCACTGTGGAGGTCAAAGATTCTAGAGATAGGAGTTAGTTTTCCTTCTACATTATTTAATCATGGGAGTCAAATCATATTTATAAAGCATTTTTAAAATGCCTTACAGACTTCCAAGTCAGAAAGCTTCTGTGCATTTTGGGGATTACTATCAGCATTTTGTATATTCTCAGCCCAAGATAATCGAATTAAATAAGTATATGTAAAATCTAATACTACTTAAGAAAATATTGTTATTCTGTAGCTTATAATCATTGAACATACTTGTTAAGGTATAATTGTGCTGCTTAAAAGACATACAAAGTCTGGTAACTCAAAATGTAAAAAAAAAAACCCCACCTATTTAGACAAATAGGTAATGAACATTAACCTCAAAATACTTTAAATCTCTATATTAAAACTTTATTAGGAATCTAAAAAAACCTTCAAAGTGCCTTCTTTTCACCCAGTAGTCCTACTTCTAGGAATTTACCCTCAACAGACATCTCCAACCATAAGAAAATAGATGTACACAGGTTAATTATTGCAGCATTGTTTGTAGTTGAAAAATATGAAAGACAACTAAATATTCATGTAGAGGACAGTGGTTGGATAAACTATGGTACAAACACATTATATAGCACTATACATCTGTAAAAAAAATGATATCTGCAAACTGATACGGATTTTAGCAAAGTAGAAAAGAGTCTCTGAGTATGCTTCTTTTTATGTAATATAAAAAGGGAAGGGACAGAACACACATGTGACTGCTTTTTGACCAAAAAGGAAACAGGAAGAATAAACAAGAAACTAATCACATGGGTTACTTACAGGTGGTGGGTGCGAGTGAAGGCACCGAGGAGAGGCCGGAGTGGTATTTCTCTTGAATGTTCCTTCGTGTGTGGTTCTCCCTTTGGAGCCATGTTAACGATTCATATACTAAAAATAAAATAAAACACACAAATAGGGGAATCCTAAATTGGAATACAAACAAATCAAAGGAACAGTTTCAAACGCATCATATAACCACACTGAAAAGTTGGTGTGCATAGTGGTGAGGGGAAACTAACCCAACCCAAGTAACTTTAGAATACCACTCACTTCACTTTACACTTTGAGACTAAAGAAAAAACAAATTGCAAATAAATATTAAACTCTAATTGGGTTTTTTATTGCCATAATTGAGGTTATTTGGGGGTACAATTCTTTTTTTTTTTTTTTAGGTGAGACGAGGGGTAATAGTGAGGCAGACTCCCATATGCGCCCCAACTGGGACCCACCCGGCAACCAGCCTGGGGCTGATGCTTGAGTACCAAGCTATTTTTTAGCACCTGAGGCTGACAGGCTCAGACTAATCAAGCTATCCTAAGTGCCTGGGGACATATTTCTCCTGTGTGCCCTGACCAGGAATCAAACCTGGGACATCCATACACCAGGAGGACACTCTATTCCAGGGGTTGGGAACCTATGGCTCGTGAGCCAGATGTGGCTCTTTTGATGGCTGAATCTGGTTCGCAGACAAATCTTTAATAAAAAATAAAAACGTTAAAAATATAATATAAAACATTCTCATGTATTACAATCCATTCATTTCCTACCGCTCATGTTCACAGTTGCGGGTGTCTGGAGCCAATCACAGCTGTCCTCTGGGACAACACCAAATTTTTATTGGATAATGCGAATGTACACGGGTTGTTGTATGGTTCTCACAAAATTACATTTTAAAATATGTGGCGTTTATGGCTCTCTCAGCCAAAAAGTTTCTCGACCCCTGCTCTATTCACTGAGCCCCTCCCTGGCCAGGGCCGGGGTAGCAATTCTAAAACTAGTTTCTGTATATTCTAGGATTGTGTAAATAAGTAAACATATGACAATTTTCTCACTGAGACAAAAGAGAGTTACAAATATGGACAGAGAGAACAGTAACATTAATTCTATAGCATTGGATTAGCCTTGTACATGACAGTATGAACTCATGGATTTTAATATACATAGAGATGGATGTGTGTATACATATATATCCTAGCTATGTTCATGGGGAGAGCCCAGAAACAATGAACACACCTACAACCCAGAACTTGGTTTCTAAATTGTGTTACTTGGAGAACTGGCCAATTCCAGTCCTAGAACTAGGAAAGAATAAGGTGAATCTTGAACATTAAGCTAGTAAATTAGGAAGTGCTCAAAGAATAGTGAGACTTCTCAAAATAACAAAGTAAATCATCAACAAAACAAAAAGGCAACCTCCTGAACGGGAGAAGATATTTGTGAACGATATATCTGATAAGAGGTTAACATCCCAAATATATAAATAACTCATACAAATATCAAAAAAAAATTTGATTAAAAAGTGGGCAGAGGACATTAATAGACATATCTCCAAAAGAGGACATGCAGATAGCCAACATAACAATGACAAGGTGCTAGCCTGACCAGGTGATGGCGCAGAGGACCCAGGTTTGAATCCTTGAGGTAGACGGCTTGAGCGCAGGCTCATCTGGCTTGAGAGTGGATTCACCAGCTTGAGCGCGGGGTCGCTGGCTTGAGCGTGGGATCATAGATATGACCTCATTGTCACTGGCTTGAGCCCAAATGTTGTTGGCTTGAAGCCCAAGGTCACTGGTTTGGGTAAGGGGTCACTCGGTCTGCTGTAGCCCCCCCCCCCATCAAGACACATATGAGAAAGCAATCAATGAAGAACAAAGGTGCCACAACAAATAATTGATGCTTCTCATCTCTCTCTCCCTTCCTGTCTTTCTGTCCCTATCTCTCCCTCTCTCAGTCTCTCCTGCTAAAAAAATAAAAATAATTAAATGCCCTTATAAACTCCTAAACTCCTTTATTTCGTACTCCCTTGGTATGGTCTTGAGGGACACTCAACCCTGTGCAAACTGGCTCATACATGTTTATTATATATTCTATTTTACCTACAAGCTTGAAATATTCCAGAATAATAATTTTATAATTTACCATAAGTCTTCTGGAGTGTTTTAAGAGTTTGGGGAGTGGAGGGCTTTCTGATAACAAGACTAATTTTCATCTTTGATTTTTATCTGTAAACGTACCCTTCAAAGAATTAAGGGATGACTAAAGAATAATGTGTTTTCCTCATTCATGTCTGTGGTTGATTGGGGCTAGAGTTTGGGAAGAAAATAAGATCTGAATAAATTTCTGTTTTAAGCAGCTCCCAAGCAGTCTAATGCCTATTAGCAAGATTAAAAGTTAAAGAAAAATATTATGATTTCTTTATTGTAGAACCATTAATTCTAAGCTCCTGATGCCCAGGGAAATCATTTAGAGACTATTAAATATAACTGTTTACTTTTTTATATCATGTTCTGCATGTTAAGATGTTAGAGAGACTTACTGATTTTGGTTGTTTAAAATTTTAAAAACATTTTTCAGATAATAATGTAAGTCACTGAACAAGGTTTAATGTTAAAATCAATGACAAAAATTGTATCACTTATTATTTAGATTCAGCAGTAAGGTTACTAAATCTTAATTAAACACACATTGTAGGCCCTTGCCAGCTAGCTCAGTGAATAGAGCATTGGCCTGGCATATAGACATTTCAGATTTGATTCTGGGTTAGGGTACACAAGAGAAGAGACAATCTGCTTCTCTCTCCCTTCTCTCTCTTTTCTTTTCTTGCATCCAGTGGTTCGATTGGTTCAAGTGTTGGCCCTGGACACTGAGGATAGCTCAGTTGATCTGAGTGTCAGCTTCAGGCACTAAAAATAGCTTGGTTGGTTGGAGTATTGGCCCCAGACAGCAGTTGCCAGGTGGATCCCAAGTGGGGCACATGTTTGTCTCACTATCTCCCCTCCTCTCACTTAAAAAATAAACAAACTTAAAAACAAGCAAAAAACAAAACACATAGTATTCAAGGTAGGTTCCTATTACCTAGATACCCTGTGTCCCATTGTTTCTGAGTTGCCTACCAAGAATTTTCCTGCTACGTATGTTGTGACTCTCCCTCACCTGTAAATCTAATACCCTATTTTCCCCTTTCTTCTTTTTTCCAAAGTGTTTTATACACCCAAGTTGCCTCACTGTGTTTGGAATTTTCATGTTCATGTGGATTCCCCATGCATTAAAACACTAATTTTTCTCCTGTTTAAAAAATAAAATAAAATAAAACCCCACACTGGATTCTATGGTAGACTGTTTCCAGTTATTTGCTGCCATTACTCTAAGAGGACTACACATCCCTGTGTTGGGTATGCGCTCCTCCTGGTATATTTCCCTACTGATGTTCATTTTGACCACATTACTTTGATGAGCAGGAGTGATTGAAAATGCTACCTTAGGGAGAAAGCTTTAAAGATACCACAGGGTTTGGCCATCTTTCCCCTATGCCAGGAGTCTGGGATGTCCTAGGCAAGGGTCGCAGGATAAAGAATATGGATATGTATTACAAATGATACGCTGTACTTCACATCCTCATGACCATTTTGTAACCACCAATTTGTACTTCTCAATCCCTTCATCTTTCTCACCCAGCCCCCCAATCCCTTCCCTCTGGCGACCATATGTCTATTCACTGTACCTATGAGTCTGTTTCAATTTTGTTTATTTTGTTCTTTAGAGTCTATTATAAGTGAAATCGTGTGGTACATGTCTTACTCTCTTATATTTCAATGCTGAAATCTGCAAGGCTCTGTCCCAGACTACTTTTTCCATCTATAGTGTTCTTGAATGTTCCAATTCACCCCAATAGCACCAACTCCCTTCTATGTGTGGATGACCGACCCTCAACTCTATAATTTTCAGCCCCGAGTGAAAAATGACTAGAGTTCAATTTATTAAATTACCTCTGGACAGCCCCACCTGCAGGAAGTTTTATGGGTTCTCCAAAGTAAATAATATGTAGCAGCAAAGCATCTACTCCAGTGTCTCCTTTATCAATAAATGACACCATCAGTTAGTTGCTCGTGCAGAAAATGAGGAATCAGTTTGATATTGCCTTCTCCTTAATTTTCAACACCCAAACACTCAGCAAGTCCTATTAATTTTATTTCCTAAATCATTCTCAAAGACATCCATGTCTCCATCCCTCTGCTACTACCCTAATTTATTGCTCTTCAGCCTCCAGTCTTTCTCCAATCAGCAGTTAAGAATGATTTTTTTTTTAATAAATTTTTATTAATGGTAATGGGATGACATTAATAAATCAGGGTACATATATTCAAAGAAAACATGTCTAGGTTATTTTGTCATTAAATTATGTTGCATACCCCTCGCCCAAAGTCAGATTGTCCTTCGCCACCCTCTATCTAGTTCTCTGTGCCCCTCCCCCTCCCCCTAACTCTCCCCCTGTCCTCCCTCCCCCCACCCCTGGTAACCACCACACTCTTGTCCATGTCTCTTAGTCTCATTTTTATGTTCCACCAATGTATGGAATCATGTAGTTCTTGTTTTTTTCTGATTTACTTATTTCACTCCTTATAATGTTATCAAGATCCCACCATTTTGCTGTAAATGATCTGATGTCATCGTTTCTTATGGCTGAGTAGTATTCCATAGTGTATATGTGCCACATCTTCTTTATCCAGTCTTCTATTGAAGGGCTTTTTGGTTGTTTCCATGTCTTGGCCACTGTGAACAGTGCTGCAATGAACATGGGGCTACATGTGTCTTCACGTATCAATGTTTCTGAGGTTTTGGGGTATATACCCAGTAGAGGGATTGCTGGGTCATAAGGTAGTTCTATTTGCAGTTTTTTGAGGAACCACCATACTTTCCTCCATAATGGTTGTACTACTTTACAGTCCCACCAACAGTGAATGAGGGTTCCTTTTTCTCCACAGCCTCTCCAACATTTGCTATTACCCGTCTTGTTGATCATAGCTAATCTAACAGGGGTGAGGTGGTATCTCATTGTAGTTTTGATTTGCATTTCCCTAATAACTAATGAAGCTGAGCATTTTTTCATATATCTGTTGGCCATTTGTATCTCTTCCTGGGAGAAGTGTCTATTCATGTCTTCTTCCCATTTTTTTATTGGATTGTTTGTTTGTTTGTTGTTGAGTTTTATGAGTTCTTTGTAAATTTTGGAAATTAGGCCCTTATCTGAGCTGTTGTTTGAAAATATCATTTCCCATTTAGTTGGCTGTCTGTTTATTTTTATATCAGTTTCTCTTGCTGAGCAAAAACTTTTTATTCTGATGTAGTCCCATTCATTTATCTTTGCCTTCACTTCTCTTGCCATTGGAGTCAAGTTCATAAAATGTTCTTTAAAACCCAGGTCCATGAGTTTAGTACCTATGTCTTCTTCTATGTACTTTATTGTTTCAGGTCTTATATTTAGGTCTTTGATCCATTTTGAATTAATTTTAGTACACGGGGACAGGCTGTAGTCGAGTTTCATTCTTTTGCATGTGGCTTTCCAGTTTTCCCAACACCATTTGTTGAAGAGGCTTTCTTTTCTCCATTGTGTGTTGTTGGCCCCTTTATCAAAGATTATTTGACCATATATATGTGGTTTTATTTCTGGGCTTTCTATTCTGTTCCATTGGTCTGAGTGTCTATTTTTCTGCCAATACCATGCTGTTTTGATTATTGTGGCCCTATAATATAGTTTAAAGTCAGGTATTGTAATGCCCCCAGCTTCATTCTTTTTCCTTAGGATTGTTTTGGCTATTCGGGGTTTTTTATAGTTCCATATAAATCTGATGATTTTTTGTTCCATTTCTTTAAAAAATCTCATAGGGATTTTGATGGGAATTGCATTAAATTTGTATATTGCTTTGGGTAATATGGCCATTTTGATTATATTTATTCTTCCTATCCAAGAACAAGGAATATTTTTCCATCTCATTGTATCTTTTTCGATTTCCCTTAACAATGCTTTGTAATTTTCATTATATAGGTCCTTTACATTCTTTGTTATGTTTATTCCTAGGTATTTTATTTTTTTTTGTTGCAATCGTGAAGGGGATTATTTTTTTGAGTTCGTTTTCTAATATTTCATTGTTGGCATAGAGAAAGGCTATGGACTTCTGTATGTTAATTTTGTATCCTGCGACCTTACTGTATTGGTTTATTGTTTCTAATAATCTTTTTGTGGAGTCCTTCGGGTTTTCGATGTATAGGATCATATCATCAGCAAAAAGTGATACCTTTACTTCTTCTTTTCCAATATGGATGCCTTTTATTTCTTTGTCTTGTCTGATTGCTCTGGCCAGAACTTCTAGCACCACGTTAAATAAGAGTGGAGAGAGTGGACAACCCTGTCTTGTTCCTGATTTAAGGTAGAAAGTCCTCAGTTTTTTGCCGTTTAAAATGATGTTGGCTGATGGTTTATCATATATGGCCTTTATCATGTTGAGATATTTTCCTTCTATACCCATTTTGTTGAGAGTCTTAAACATAAAATTGTGTTGTATTTTATCAAAAGCCTTTTCTGCATCTATTGATAAGATCATGTGGTTTTTGTTCTTTGTTTTGTTGATATGGTGTATTACGTTAACCGTTTTGCGTATGTTGAACCATCCTTGAGATTCTGGGATGAATCCCACTTGATCATGATGTATTATTTTTTTAATATGTTGTTGTATTCGGTTTGCCAGTATTTTGTTTAGAATTTTAGCATCTGTATTCATTAGAGATATTGGTCTGTAGTTTTCTTTCTTTGTGCCATCCTTGCCAGGTTTTGGTATGAGGGTTATGTTGGCCTCATAAAATGTGTTTGGAAGTATTGCTTCTTCTTCAATTTTTTGGAAGACTTTGAGTAGAATAGGAACCAAGTCTTCTTTGAATGTTTGATAGAATTCACTAGTATAACCGTCTGGGCCTGGACTTTTATTTTTGGGGAGGTTTTTAATAGTTTTTTCTATTTCCTCCCTGCTGATTGGTCTGTTTAGGCTTTCTGCTTCTTCATGACTCAGTCTAGGAAGGTTGTATTGTTCTAGGAATTTATCCATTTCTTCTAGATTGTTGTATTTGGTGGCATATAATTTTTCATAGTATTCTACAATAATTCTTTGTATATCTATGATGTCTGTGGTGATCTCTCCTCTTTCATTTTGGATTTTATTTATTTGAGTCCTGTGCCTTTTTTCCTTGGTGAGTCTTGCTAAGGGTTTGTCAATTTTGTTGATCTTTTCAAAGAACCAGCTCCTTGTTTTATTGATTTTTTCTATAGTTTTTCTGTTCTCTATTTCATTTATTTCTGCTCTGATTTTTATTATCTCCTTTCTTCAGCTGGTTTTGGGTTGTCTTTGTTCTTCTTTTTCTAGTTCCTTAAGGTGTGAAGTTAAGTGGTTTATTTCGGCTCTCTCTTGTTTGTTCATATAGGCCTGAAGTGATATGAACTTTCCTCTTATTACTGCTTTTGCTGCATCCCAGAGATTCTGATATGTCGTATTTTCATTTTCATTTGTCTGTATGTATCTTTTGATCTCTGCGCTTATTTCTTCTTTGACCCATTCATTTTTTAGAAGTATGTTGTTTAGTTTCCACATTTTTGTGGGTTTTTCCCCCTCTTTTTTACAGTTGAATTCTAGTTTCAAGGCTTTATGATCAGAAAATATGCTTGGTACAATTTCAATTTTTCTAAATTTGCTGATATTGTCTTTGTGGCCCAACATATGGTCAATTCTTGAGAATGTTCCATGTACACTAGAGAAAAATGTATACTCTGTCGCTTTGGGATGAAGTGTCCTGTAGATGTCTATCATATCCAGGTGTTCTAGTATTTCGTTCAAGGCCACTATATCTTTATTGATTCTCTGTTTGGATGACCGATCTAGAGCCGTCAGCGGAGTATTGAGGTCTCCAAGTATGATTGTATTTTTGTTAGTTTTTGTTTTAAGGTCAATAAGTAGCTGTCTTATATATTTTGGTGCTCCTTGGTTTGGTGCATATATATTAAGGATTGTTATGTCTTCTTGATTCAGTGTCCCCTTAATCATTATGAAGTGACCATTTTTGTCTTTGAGTACTTTTTCTGTCTTGTAGTCAGCATTATCAGATATGAGTATTGCTACACCTGCTTTTTTTTGGGTGTTGTTTGCTTGGAGTATTGTTTTCCAGCCTTTCACTTTGAATTTGTTTTTATCCTTGTTGCTTAGATGTGTTTCTTGTAGGCAGCATATAGTTGGATTTTCTTTTTTAATCCATTCTGCTACTCTGTGTCTTTTTATTGGTAAGTTTAATCCATTTACATTTAGTGTAATTATTGACACTTGTGGGTTCCCTACTGCCATTTTATAAATTGCTTTCTGTTAGTTTTGTATCTAGTTTGATTCTTCTCTTTTGTTTTTCTATCATTTGTTTCTGTTTGTTTGTGTTCCATACTTCTTTCCTCTGTTGCTACCTTTTTTAAGTCGTGTTTTTGTGGTGGTTTTTTCTAGGGTGGTTACCATTAAGTAATGAAAAGGGTACCTACCATATTCATTGTAGTACCCTATCTTATAAGTATTTCTGCACTTCATCGTCCTTTGCTACTGTTAATCTCCATTCTCTCCCCCCCTTTTTTTTTTCTTTGTTGTCACAGTTTAAGTTTGGTTTTATTGTGTTCTTGGTGGAGCTGTTACTTGTGGTGTTGTTTTCTTTTGTTCTTTGAATCTGGTTGGAAAACCCCCTTTAGTATTTCCTGGAGTGGGGGCTTTCTCGTGATAAATTCTCTCATCTTTTCTGTATTTGTGAATGTTTTTATATCTCCTTCATACTTGAAGGATAGCTTTGATGGGTATAGTATTCTTGGCTGAAAGTTCCTCTCTTTCAGGGCATTAAATATTGGGGTCCACTCTCTTCTAGCTTGTAGAGTTTCTGCTGAGAAATCTGATGATAATCTAATAGGCCTTCCTTTATATGTTGTACTCTTCTTTTCCCTGGCTGCCTTGAGAATTTTTTCTTTGTCATTGGTTTGTGTCATCTTTATTATGATGTGCCTTGGAGTGGGTTTGTTGGGGTTAAGAAAACTCGGTGTTCTGTTTGCTTCTTGAATTTGAGGCTTTAGTTCTTTCCACAGGCTTGGGAAGTTCTCGTCTATTATTTGTTTGAGTATATTCTCCATTCCATTTTCTTTCTCTTCTCCCTCTGATATACCTATTATTCTTATGTTATTCTTTCTGATGGAGTCAGATAATTCCTGTAGGGCTTTCTCGTTTTTTATTATTTTTGAGTCTCTTTCTTCTTCTCTCTGTTGTGCCTCAAGTTGTTTGTCTTCTATTTCACTAATCCTATCTTCAATCTGGGTTGTTCTGCTAGCTAAGCTTGTTACCTCGTTTTTCAGCTCATGGAATTGAGTTTTTCATTTCTGTTTGATTTGTTTTTATAGTTTCAATTTCCTTGGTAATATATTCTTTGTGTTCATTGAGTTGTTTTCTGATCTCCCTATATTGCCTTTCCGTGTTTTCTTGTATATCTCCGAGTATTTTTAAGATTTCTATTTTAAATTCTCTGTCATTTAGCTCCAAGGCTTCCAATATGTTAAGTCTTTTCCCCATAGATTTTTCCACATCTATTTGTGTTACCTCTCTTTCTTTTGTATCCATAATATTCGATTTCCTCTTTCTTATTGGCATCTGAGGGTGGTCTTGTTGATAGCACTAATTAGAATTAATAAAGAGTAAAAAGTAAAAAACAAAAAAACAAAAAAACAAAACAAAACAAAACAAAAAACAAAACAAAAAACAAAGGGTAAAACACCCCACAAAAAAAAGCAGTAATAATTTATTATTTCCCCCTTTTTTTTTTTCTTTGTTCTCCTTCCCTCCTCTCCCCTCCTCAGGGAAATATCGTGCCTATAATGGAGGGCCTGGTTTGCGGTGTAGGGTTCAAGGGGGCAAAAAAAAAAAAAATAAATAAAAAAAAAAAAAAAGGAAGAAAATCTTAGACAAGCATAAGTTGATCTGCCTGCGGGTGACGGTCAACCAAGAGATATAATGAGAGGGACAAGAGGGAACCAGAAAAAAGGACAAAAAAAGGAATAATCAAGAAGAAAAAATAAAAATAATAAGTAAAAATACGTTGTATTAAGTGGAGCAAAGACCAAATACAATGGAGACCTTGGGTTGGGAGGACCCAAAATGCCACAAAAACAAACCAACCAGAAAAAAACAAAAACAAAACCGAAAAAGAAAAACAAAGCCAAAAAAAACCTTGAGTCCCAAATTAACTAATTTGTTCGTGATTGAGGATTAAATGGGAGGAAAGTAAAACGAGAAAAGAAAAAACGAATAGAAAGGAAAAAATAAGAAAAAGAGAAAAACGAAGGAAGAAATAAAAGAAGAGAAAAAAACAAAATAAGGCAAAAAAAAACAAAAGAGGAGAGAGTGAGAATTAAGTGTCCTGGAGTATAACCCCAAAGGAGGGTGAGGATGAAGAAGAGAAATAAAATGTAACACTTATGGGTAGTGTAGTTCAAGAAAAGGGAAGCATAAGATGGGCAGAGAATAGAAGGACTGAGGTGGAGGAAATAGAGGCAATAAGATAGAAGGAACAAACAACAACAACAACAAAAAAACAAAAACAAAAAAAACAAACAGTGGAACAAGCTGCAAAGTCTGTGGATTTTTCCTGATTTTGAGATGTCAACCTCTTCCTCCTTCTCCTCTCTCCCTCTTCCCGGTCGGCGACTCTGCACCCCAGGCCCTGCCCCTGCGCCACACCCAGGCAGGGACTTGCAATTGATGGGGTTCTACGGCAATGTCACACAATTGGCTTTAGTCTTGCTGGTAGTCAAGGCCTGCCGGCGTCTGCAGGGTCTACCGACGAGAGAGTTCGCCTTCGTGGATTCTCTCTCCCAGTCCCCCCTTCCCGAACCAGCAGCCTGGCGATCCAGCCACAAGGCTGCCACTGCTTCTGCCTGGGGAGTAAGAGGCTCAAAGAGCTGGGAAATCCCCACTCTATCCCCACTCAGTGCAAGGCTCTGGGAAGGGCTCTGACAGTCAGGGCCTCCAGTGTAATCAGGCGGGGGTGGGAGTCAATTGTTGTCAAGGTGATTGTTCAGCGCCTAGCATTCCGTTGGACCTCTCAACCCAGGCTTTCCACACTTTGTAGCCTGTTTTGGCCAGTAAGAAGAGGCACTAGTCTCTGCTTGCGACTAGTGTGCTATAGATCTTATTATCTGCCAAGTCCTTCTTGTTAGCGTTTATCCCTGAATATGGAGGCTCTATCAATCAGAAGTTGCCCCCGCCCCTTTAGCGAGAGGCACCAAAAAATATCACGCCTCTTGTCTTGGGTCGGTGAACTGAGAGAGATCTTATCAATTAGAACCGAGGGTGCGCAGATTTCACGGGTTAAGTTAATTTTAGTAATTGGGTCGCAGCTGTGCTCCCAAAGGTATTTCAGGCTGCCTGCGCGCACCCCTCCCCCAACGCTTGATTGTTAGCTTGAATGGCTGGGTGAGGTGCCCCGCCCGCGGAGAGAATCTCCCAAGTAGGGAATACCGCCCTGGGGCCTCTCCCGCTCCCCGTGCGCGGGCCGCTGGGAACGTTAGCGGTGCTCGGTCTGCAATGCTCGGTCTGCAACCAGACCGGGAGCGCGCCAGCAGCTGCTCGCCGCTCGTTCTGCAACCGACCCGGGCTGGCGGCGGCGGCTGGCGGTGGCGGCTGGCGGCGACGGCCGGTGGCGGCTTCCGAGTGCGGGATGACTTACCACAGGCGCACTTTCTCGCGGCTTGAATGAACGTCCCTGGGGTAGCTTCCTCCACACCCTCGTCTCTCAGATTCGAGTGATAACAGTCCTATTGCTTTCAGTTTGCTCCGAAGATAAATTTTCCTGTTTCTAGTTGATAAATTTGTTGTGATTTTGGGGAGATCTGTCGGACGCGCTGCTCACGGCGCCATTTCCGTGACGTCACTCCGATTTTTTTTTTTAAGAATTATCTTTTTTTAAAATACAGATCTAATTGTGTCATTCCACTGCTTTAATTTTTTGGCTCCCTAATGATCTTCAGAGAATCTGATGTATAATAAGGTTAAGTACAACCATATTGAAGACTTAGGTTCACATTCTGGCTATGTTCTGTGAGCACCCTCAGTTTCCTCCTCAGAAAAAGAGAGATACTACCTCTTTACAAACTTGTTAAGGTATTTAGAGGAGATAATTTAATATAAAGAAGGCTCTGAGGCTTCCAAACAATGACACAGATCGTTCCATGAAAACAGTGCTGCTACTTCTATCAAAGCTACTTCATGGCATCAGGTTCCTGAGCTTTTCAAGATAGCATTCTAAAATCCTTCTAAGCCAGCAGTCACATAGAAGTCACCAGATTTTCCTTAAATGAGTTATTTTATTCTTTTCTTTTTCTTATAAACATATCTTTGTTTGCTGTGAAGGAAGCCACCTAACATGTAGATTATACTTACTTCTAATTATTACATTAAAGTCTTAGTATGTAGACAAATAATAAAAAATAACTTTGTAAACAGTCAGCTACAGAGACAAGTACCTGCATAGCAATAGGTCCTTTGGCATTTGAGAGCTGTAATTCACTCCAATCATGTCTTGCATATTAGGCTGCATGACAGAGACCATAGGAAAACCTCGTTGCTGCAATGGCATCAGACCTGCTGAAAAAAATGAAGTATCATTAAAGTCAAGGTATTCTACACTTAATTTTCCTACAACCATAAGTACCTAAAGGACTATGTTACTTGGGAGGTGGCAAGTTAGAAGGAAAAGTGCAGGCTCTGGAGTGAGACAAACTTAAGTGTGAATTCCAACTCCATTTACTTAGTGATGTGATCTTGGGCAAGTTATAAAATTTCACCTGAGAAAGGAAGATAATAATACTTGCTTTACAGAATTTTTATACATATTTTAAAAATTAATAGTATGACCTAATTGTTTCGCTTGGCCTTCAAGGTGGCTCCCAGTGACCTCTGCCTCTTGGTATTCAGAACCTTGCCATTCCCTCCCACAATGAACAGGACTGAGCATGAAAACAACCAGTATGTTGTGGAAATGATAAGTTTGTTCATAAAACCTGCAGCTTCCTCCTTGGTCTCTTGGATCACCTCCTCTAGGGAAAGCCACTGCTACATCTTGAGAATACTCAAGCAATCCCACGGAGAATCCACATGGCAAGGAACTGAAACCTCTTGCCAAAAGGTGACACAGATTTGCCATTTTTGTGAGCAAGCCATTTTGGAAACAGATCTCCCAGACCCATTAAACCTTTAGGAGACTACAGCCCTAGTTAACATCTTGACTGCAATCACTTCAGCCCTGTACCAAAACCACCCACTGAAGCCACTCCCATACAGCTGGCCCACAAAAACAATGTAAAATAATAAAATGTTCATTTTTTAAAGTCTTGAGTTTTTTATGAAGCAGCATATAACTAATACCATAGTAGTTAAGAGCATAAACTTTGGATGCCAACTATTGATAGAACTGTCACTTATTAGCTTTGGGACCTTGAACAACTTGTTTAATTTCTGTGCCTCGGTTTCTCATCTGTAAAACTGTTTAATACCTAATAGAGTACACTTAAAGAAATGAAATTTCTCTTGTCTTTTCTTATGTGAATAGTTAATATAACATTTACCACAAAACAGCCACCAGCATGTAAAGTATATATTGCAATGGCAGGAAAACTATCACGAAAGTATGACTTAGAGAATAGTATCTACCAAACTTTTCCAGTGAAGCACTCCCAAGAGCAGTGGAAAATAAAGATATAACCCTTTGGGGATTTAATAAATACTAAATGCCTACCATATTTAGACACAGCTCTAAATACCTGGTACACTACAGTGAATAAAATTCCTACATAGCCTGAACACAGATTTCAATCTAATTTTGCATTTTATCACATTGCATCCATGTTGGTTCTACTGTAAGGAGCTTTTAAACAAGTTTTGATTTAAAAAATTAAGCCCTGGCCGGTTGGCTCAGCGGTAGAGCGTCAGCCTAGCGTGCGGAGGACCCGGGTTCGATTCCCGGCCAGGGCACACAGGAGAAGCGCCCATTTGCTTCTCCACCCCTCCGCCGCACTTTCCTCTCTGTCTCTCTCTTCCCCTCCCGCAGCTGAGGCTCCATTGGAGAAAAGATGGCCCGGGCGCTGGGGATGGCTCCTTGGCCTCTGCCCCAGGCGCTAGAGTGGCTCTGGTCGCAACATGGCGACGCCCAGGATGGGCAGAGCATCGCCCCCTGGTGGGCAGAGCATCGCCCCATGGTGGGCGTGCCGGGTGGATCCCGGTCGGGCGCATGCGGGAGTCTGTCTGACTGTCTCTCCCTGTTTCTAGCTTCAGAAAAATGAAAAAAAAAAAAAAAAATTAAAGGAGTTTTTAAAGAAATTTTGATATAAAAAATTAAAGGTCTAGTAAAGCACACCAGGTTTATCTTGTGCATCTGTGAGTCTTCAAGGTTACTTATACATAGTTTAATTTCAGGAGCACAAACATCCACATTTGTAGGTAATATTTATCAGTGGCAAGTTATTCATTTATTCCATTTTTCATTTCTTCATTCAGTCAATTATTTATTTAAGTATTTGAGGGCCTCTTCCAAGTCTGGCACCATTCTAAGGCACCTGACAAAAACCAGGACTTTGTCCTCATGGAATGCACACTGTAATTGGGGGAGATGATGAAAAATAAGTACTTGTCAGGTGGTTAAAAGAGATAAAGCAACAAATAAAGCAGGATACGGTGGTGGGGGGGGGGAGAATTAGGGAAAGGAGTGGTTGCTATTTCACAGTCAGAAAAGATTTTACCAATAGGCTTGTATTTAAGCAAGCACTTGAAAAAAGTAAGGGAACAATCCATGTGGGTATCTGGGAAGAGTATTCCAAACAATAGAGCACCAAACGCAAAGACCTTAAGATGTCATGGCGAATTAGAATGCACAGATTGAATATAAACCATAGTAAGATGTTTTTCCTCTTCTCTCTTTGGACTTCAAATCTTATTTACCTTAATTTTGAAAAATTCTTGAATAAGCCCTGGCCAGTTGGCCCAGTTGTAGAGCATTGGCCCAGTGTGTGGAAGTCCTGGGTTTGTTTCCCGGCCAGAGTACACAGGAGAAGTGCCCATTGGCTTCTCCACCTTTCTACCCTCTCCTTTCTTTCTATCTCTCTCTTCCCCTTCCAAGGCTCCAATGGAGCAAAGTTGGCCCAGGTGCTGAGGATGGCTCCATGGCCTCCGCCTCAGGTGCTAGAATTATTCCAGTTGCAACGGAGCAATGCCCCTGATGAGCAGAGCATCGACCCCTAGTGGGCATGCCAGGTGGATCCCAGTCAGACACATGTGGGAGTCTGTATCTCTGCCTCCCTGCTTCTCATTTCAGAAAAATACAAAATAAATAAATAAATAAATAAATAAATAAAATTCTTGAATGAAATTTAAAAGTATAAAGGAACACACAGAGAAAATAAGAATCATTTCTCTCTTGTCTCCTGTTCATCTATTCATGATCTTATGGCTTCTCTTGCTATCAGTTTCTTGTATATGCTTTCAGAAATAATCCATTCATAATTTAAACCCTTCAAATGATCAAAAGGTCACTTTAACATACTCTATAAAAAGAAAAAAAATCTTGTAAAACAGTTGGAAGTTGCAGACAATAAATATCAGGCAACCCTTTGGGGTCCCTTCTTGTCTTGTTCCTTTGCTCCATATATAGATATTTACTTGGAAGTTTATTAAATGAAATATGAGCTATTATAATGAACACAATAACTATAATGTCTTCTTAAAGAACACAAGATCTCAAACCATTTAACCTAAATCTGGGACACATCTAATCATAGGTAGCTTAAATAATACATAAATGTGAGCACAATGAAAAGAATACAACTGACCCTTGGAAAAATTTACTGAAACTCAACCTCCACAAGTGATTATAAATGGAGACAAAGTCAGTATGAGCCACTGACCACATGCTACTGAGCAGCTCTTATCATTCATCTCCAGCAGTGACCCAGGAGTCTGCTTCTCTAGCAAGTCTACCCTAACCAATCAACACTGATGCTGTGAGAAGGGCCAGTCTTCAGAAGCAGCTTGGTGTGTGGAGAGGAGGAGAGTACAGTGGAATGGGAAAAGTGAGCAGAAAGAAGGGCAAGACATATTCTTCCTTCAGTGCGGTGTCTGAGGGGCACAGCAGCATGAGTCAAGACTGGACCCCTCACTATTATTTCCTTGAAGTGAAAGCTAGATAGAATTGATACTGGTGGTCCCTTGTCTGAAACCATGAAAGAGAAAAAAATTTTTAGGAATAAAACAGTTAAAACTGAATCAGAATACGTGATCTCTTATGTACATGATTATAGTGAGACCAGATTTAAGCTTGACTAGACAGTGGCACAGTGGATAGAGCATCGGCCTGAGACACTGATGAACTAGGCTCAAAAACCCTGAGGTGTCAGGCTTAAGCATGGGATCATAGACATGACCCCATGGTCGCTGGCTTGAGCAAGGAGTCACTGGCTCAGCTGGAACCCCTGGGTCAAGCCACATATGAGAAAACAATCAATGAACAACTATGATTCTGCAACTATGAGTTGATAGTTCTCATCTCTCTCCCTTTCTGTCTGTCCCTATCTGTCCCAGCCCCCTCTAAAAAAATAACTGGAGTTCACTTATTCATTCAACAAACAGCTATAGGGACCCCATTATTTTCTATCAGCATGCTGGGTGCTGGATACACTAATGAGTACAAGGCAGACATAGACTCTACCCTGTGGAAATAACCACCTAGGAGATGACTAGATTGAAGGAAAAACACGCCATTTAGAGAACTCTTTAGTACTCTGGTCCTGGAAGTCTCTGTGTCTGAGGTTAAATAACAATCTGCCAATATAATGTTTAACTAAGTTTGAAAGAAATAAGGAATGATTCTTATTTTTCCCCAAGTTACATAACTTTTTAGGAATTTTAAGAGCAGCTGTCATATATGTTCATGACTATAGGAAAATGCTATTCTATTTGGCACAATAAAACTTCTTTACCCACTTAATCCCCAAGTTCAGAAACATAATAGTAAAAACTAAAAGTTCCAAACTCAACCTTTCACTTACCTTCAGATGGTCTTATTCCACCTGCAGCTGGAAACATGAAGCTGAAAACAGAACAAAAATACATAGGGCCATTCATATGTACAAAGATTTCAAATAGAACATGCTGTTTTCTACATAATTGAAAAAATTGTAGCTAGGACCTGGACATGTATTCTGCAGTACAATACTGAAGTAACCAACATCAGCAGAGAGTAAAAATCCAGTCATAACAGTTGGCCTGTTAATATAGGGATAATTTTTGAGCTAGGAGACAACAGATCTTAAAACTAGTCCTGGGACCTGGCTGGTTGGCTCAGTGGTAGAGCGTTGTCCCAGCGTGTGGAAGTCCCAGGTTCAATTCCTGGCCAGGGCACACAGAAGAAGTGCCCATCTGATTCTCTACCCTTCCCCTTCTCCTTTCTCTCTATCTCTTTCTTTCTCTCCCACAGCATAAGCTCTATTGGAGCAAAGTTGGCCCGAGTGCTGAGGATGGCTCCATGGACTCTGCCTCAGGCACTAGAATGATTCCAGTTGCAATGGAGCAATGCCCCAGTTGGGCAGAGCATCGCCCCTTGGTGGGTATGCCGGATGGATCCCGGTCAGGCGCATGTGGGAGTCTGTCTCTCTGCCTCCTGCTTTCTCAAAATACAAAAACAGAACCCCAAAAAACTAGTCCTGGTTCTGTCACTGTGTGATTTCCCTGGATTCCCATTTCCCCATCCATACAATGAGTAAGTTGGATTAAAGTCAATTCAGTGAATACTGAGTCCTACTACATGAAAGTCATGAATTAGCTCATAGTCCTGTTGAAGACATAAATGCAAGCAAATAACTTTAACATAGGAGAGAATGCATTGTAAGAGGTCCAAAACACTAATAGAGATAAGAAAAAAGACTAATTTAATGGGTTATATTTTGGGAAGTTTGTGGAGGTATTTTGAGCTGAATCTCAAAGAGGAACCCTATATAGCTTGAGCAAGAAAAGTTCTGAGACCAAAGCTGGTGTGTTCAGAGATATGATTTAAGGTTAAATATAAAACACAGAATTAGAAAAATAAAGAGATTACAGAGAGCCTTTAAAATATTTAATTTTAAGTTGAATATTTACATAAAGCTGTCTTTTTTTTTTTTTTTTTTTTTCTTTCTGAAGCTGGAAACGGGGAGAGACAGTCAGACAGACTCCCGCATGCGCCCGACCGGGATCCATCCGGCACGCCCACCAGGGGTGATGCTCTGCCCACCAGGGGGCGATGCTCTGCCCCTCCGGGGCATCGCTCTGCCGCGACCAGAGCCACTCTAGCGCCTGGGGCAGAGGCCAAGGAGCCATCCCCAGCGCCCAGGCCATCTTTGCTCCAATGGAGCCTTGGCTGCGGGAGGGGAAGAGAGAGACAGAGAGGAAGGAGGGGGTGGGGGTGGAGAAGCAAATGGGCGCTTCTCCTATGTGCCCTGGCTGGGAATCGAACCCGGGTCCCCCGCACACCAGGCCAACGCTCTACCGCTGAGCCAACCGGCCAGGGCCAAAGCTGTCTTTTTTAATTGTGGTAAAATATACATAAAAATTTACCACTTTAACCATTTCTAAGTGTAGAGTTCAGCGGCATTAAGTACATTCATATTGTTGTACAACCATCACCATGATCCATTGCCAGAACATTTTCATCATCCCAAACAGAAACTCTGTGCCCATTAAGCAATCCACCCCCGACGCCCCGGTAGCCACTACTCTACTTTTTATCTCTGAATTTACCTAGTCTAGCGAGCTTATATTAAGTGCCATCATATAATACTTGTCCTTTTGTAGCTGGCTTATTTCACCTAGCATAATGTCTTCAAAGTCCATCCATACCACAGCATGTATAAGAATTTCATTCCTTCTAATGGCCAAATAATACTTCATTAAATGTACATACCACCTTTTGTTTACCCATTCATCTGCTGATGGACATGTAGGTTATTTCTACTTTTTGCCTATTGTGAATAATGCTGCTTATGAACACTGGTATAGAAATATGTTTCAGTTGCCTCTTTCAATTTTGGAGGAACTGCTAGTGGAACTGCTAGGTCATACAGCGATTTTACATTTATTTTTTGGGAAACTACCAAACTGTTTTCCATAGCAGCTGTACCATTTTACATTCTCCCATCAGCAAATGCACAGAGATTCCAATTTCTTCACATCCTCACTAACATTTATTTTCTGCTTTTTTTTTTTTGCGTTTTTCTGAAGCTGGAAACAGGGAGAGACAGTCAGACAGACTCCCGCATGCGCCCGACCGGGATCCACCCGGCACGCCCACCATGGGGCGATGCTCTGCCCACCAGGGGGCGATGCTCTGCCCATCCTGGGCGTCGCCATGTTGCGACCAGAGCCACTCTAGCGCCTGGGGCAGAGGCCACAGAGCCATCCCCAGTGCCCGGGCCATCTTTGCTCCAATGGAGCCTTGGCTGCGGGAGGGGAAGAGACAGACAGAGAGGAAAGCGCGGCGGAGGGGTGGAGAAGCAAATGGGCGCTTCTCCTATGTGCCCTGGCCGGGAATCGAACCCGGGTCCTCCGCACGCTAGGCCAACGCTCTACCGCTGAGCCAACCGGCCAGGGCTATTTTCTGCTTTTTTGATGTTATCCAAATGGGTGTGAAGTGGTAACTCATTGTGATTTGCATCTGTATTTCCCTAATAACAGAGGTTTACATAGAAGAGTGAAATGATCAGAAATGTGCTTTAGGTTTCTCTGGAAACATGAGGTGTGGCAGAGAAGACTATCCCAATAATCTTACTAATACATGAAAAGGGCCATAACCAGTGAAGTGGTAATGACAAAGAAAAGGTTAATGAGAGAGATCTAAAAGAAAGGATCAGCAGGACTTGGCAACTGGCAGCATGGGGAAAAGCAGTGAAAAAGTAGAAAGAGCAGAACAGGATGCTGAGATTCTGAGCCTCAGCAACTGCAAGGATGCTGACACTGCTTCCTGAAAACAGGAACCCAGTGTGAGTAGGTTTGGGGAGAAAGGTGGGAGGACTGTGACCATGAGGAGCAATCTAGCAGGCAGTCAGAAAGGTAACTCAGCTCAGGAGAAGGGTCTAGGTCAGGGGTCCCCAAACTTTTTACACAGGGGGCCAGTTCACTGTCCCTCAGACTGTTGGAGGGCCGGACTATAAAAAAAAAACTATGAACAAATCCCTATGCACACTGCACATATTTTAAAGTAAAAAAACAAACGGGAACAAATACAATATTTAAAATAAAAGAATAAGTAAATTTCAATCAACAAACTGACCAATATTTCAATGGGAACTATGCTCCTCTCACTGACCACCAATGAAAGAGGTGCCCCTTCCAGAAGTGCGGCGGGGGCCGGATAAATGGCCTCAGGGGGCCACATGTGGCCCGAGGGCCGTAGTTTGGGGACCCCTGGTCTAGGTCAATCTACCGAGGTTCTTTTAAATAAGGTAAAAAAACAAACCTCGGCCCTGGCCGGTTGGCTCAGCGGTAGAGCGTCGGCCTAGCGTGCGGAGGACCCGGGTTCGATTCCCGGCCAGGGCACACAGGAGAAGCGCACATTTGCTTCTCCACCCCTCCGCCGCGCTTTCTCTCTGTCTCTCTCTTCCCCTCCCGCAGCCAAGGCTCCATTGGAGCAAAGATGGCCCGGGCGCTGGGGATGGCTCCTCGGCCTCTGCCCCAGGCGCTAGAGTGGCTCTGGTCGCAATATGGCGACGCCCAGGATGGGCAGAGCATCGCCCCCTGGTGGGCAGAGCGCCGCCCCATGGTGGGCGTGCCGGGTGGATCCCGGTCGGGCGCATGCGGGAGTCTGTCTGACTGTCTCTCCCTGTTTCCAGCTTCAGAAAAATGAAAAACAAACAAACAAACAAAAAAAACCTCTAGGTGTGGATGAAATGGCCAAGGGACTGTGCATACAGCGGTCCCTCATCTATCGCGGGGGGTTAGGTTCCAGAACTCCTGTGATAGGCGAAAATCCACAAAGTAGTGACCTTATATTTATTTTATTCTTTATGTATATTTTAAGGCTTTATTTCAATTTAATATTCTTTTAATATGTTTTAATTAATATATTTTATATTTTATCTTGTTTTCAATTTTTTAGACTAGAAAATGCTTGTTACCACAAAAATAATTAAAATAATATATAAAAATACCTATATACTGCAAAACCCCGTGATATATTGAAAAATCTATGATACAAAATTAGATATATACGATTTAAAAATCCACAATACACTGAGACCATGAAAAATGAACCATGCTATGGTAAGGGATGACTGTATATAGTAAGAACGCAACAAAGGACAACTTTGCAGAATTCTTAGAGTGGCAACTGAGTAGGAAATGGTCATTGAGAACTAAAGGAGTTGGTTATAACCAATGGTTATAACTAAGAAACAACCACATTTCAGGAAGAAGGAATAGTTACTAGTGTCTAAAGCTGCAGAAAAACTGATCAGAATGAGTATTAATAAAATTTTGAAAATGGTGATCTTTAGCCCTGGCCGGTTCGCTCAGCGGTAGAGTGTTGGCCCTGCATGTGGAAGTCCCAGGTTCGATTGCCGGCCAGGGCACACAGGAGAAGCGCCCATCTGCTTCTCCACCCTTCCCCTTTCTTTCTCTCTCTCTCTCTCTCTCTCTCTCTCTATTCCCCTCCTGCAGCCAAAGCTTCATAGGAGCAAGGTTGGCCCGGGTACTGAGAATGACTCCATGGCCTCTGCCTCAGGCGCTAGAATGGCTCAGATTGCAGCAGAACAACACCCCAGAGGAGCCAAGCATCACCCCCGGTGGGCGTGCAGTGCAACATACAGATCATGTACCATAGAAATGTATACTTGAAACCTATATGATCCCATTAACCAATGTCAGCCCAATATATATAATTTAAAAAGATATATTTAGTACTTGATAAAACAAGGTATTTGAGAACGTAGCAAGGTAACAAAAGGGATCTGCTTTGAAAGGAAGAGGAATTTCTTCCTCAGGCTGGAGGGGAAAAAAATGGGACAAATCAAGGAAGAAAACTTCTGAATGAGAAATGCTTTTAATTTGGGAGTCAAGGATCTGAAGTAGATTTCTGGATAATATCTGAGAGTCCAGTGGAACTCAGGAATGTATGCCAAATTTATAAGTCCTTGCATTTTTCTACTGCACAAAACCCCGCTTTTCACAGGGAAAAGGCTAAACACCAAACTTTTAGAGGTTTATAGCCTCAAAATAATTTTTAAAATTCTACAACGATTTACAAAGTTCTAGCTAAACATCTTTCTGGTAACATGTTACTTGCAGCCTAGTAGAGGTTCTGAACCACTAGCAATTTCTACTGCTGCCAAGCAGGCCTGTACCTAAAGAGAGGCCTGAATAGTGAACAGCTTTTCTGAACCACACACACAGATATGTTAGCTAAGTAATGTGTTAACTGGATAAAATGTTTAAACTGTAAGTTGAAATTTGATATAACTCAATTTTTTAAAAAGTGACTCATATACTAAGATTATAAATTTAGAAGCAATATATTCAGGTATTCAACCTGCTGAGACTTTTCGAAGTCAGTCAAAGATTACAATTACCAATGTGGTTTAGTGACTAAGTAAAAAGTGGGAACTCAGACTCTGCCAGAAATTGACTGTGAAGCTCTATGCAATCCCCTTCATCACCCTGTCCTATGTCATACGACTACTCATATGACTCTGAAATGTTTAGCCAACTAACATCAACATGCTTCAAGACCAGTTAAGACGAGCAAGTAAGACATTGATATGACAGAAAAGTTTGGCTAAAAACTGGGCATCCAGATGAACAACAATTTAATTTCAAAGGTAAAAATCACTATTATGGATGTGCCAGTGTGAAAGTAGAGCTGTGAGCTTTATTGTCACATTGATTCTTCTTGCCTACTTCATTCCTTCTTCCTTTTCAGTGACCTTTCATAACCTAGATCAGCGTTCACTTCTCAGGCCTGGACTCCTATGAGGCTTCCTAATGGTTCTCCCCACCTCCAGTAAGTAGCTCATATAGCACAGGTGAGGTGCATCTTCCTAAAGGACCATTTGGTAACTATCCTAACGTTAAAGCTATGCAATGATTCCCCTTTACATTAAATTTCCTTAGTTTATATTCAAGGACCGCTTCACTTGAGCACAACATTCTCAGCTTTATCTCACAGAACTCTTCTCCCCCATATCTGGCCTACCTCCTATTCCCTAGTGTTTACTAGGCAGCCCCACCCTTAGGACAATCTCAACCTCTCCTCCAAATGAGGCCCAGATGAAATACTGCTGCCTCTTTGCCTTCAACATAGCTTAAATCTACAAATATTAGTGAAATGTTCTGTGCAAGAAACAGTGGAAGATGAAAAGATGATGAAGCCCTTAACAAGCATTTAAAAGAGCAAGAAAAAAAACTGACAAGCTTACAAATGATATCCTAGAAGGATACAGACAACTCAGAATCTTTCAACTCTTCTCATGTACAGTAGTAAAAAAAAAAAAAAAAAAAATTAAACTTCTAATCTCTCTGGTAAATTTTGCCATTATACAAATTCTAGCATGTATTCAAAAGTGTATCATTCGGCCCTGGCCGGTTGGCTCAGCGGTAGAGCATCGGCCAGGCGTGCAGGGGACCCGGGTTCGATTCCCGGCCAGGGCACATAGGAGAAGCGCCCATTTGCTTCTCCACCCCCCCCCCCTTCCTCTCTGTCTCTCTCTTCCCCTCCCGCAGCCAAGGCTCCATTGGAGCAAAGATGGCCCAGGCGCTGGGGATGGCTCCTTGGCCTCTGCCCCAGGCGCTAGAGTGGCTCTGGTCGCGGCAGAGCGACGCCCCGGAGGGGCAGAGCATCGCCCCCTGGTGGGCAGAGCATCGCCCCTGGTGGGCGTGCCGGGTGGATCCCAGTCGGGCGCATGCGGGAGTCTGTCTGACTGTCTCTCCCCGTTTCCAGCTTCAGAAAAATAAAAAAAAATAAAAAAAAAAGTGTATCATTCAGGCTACCAATCAAAACTACGCTAATATTAATAAAGCTGGAAAATGGCACTGCTTAATGTCTTAGGACAGGGTAAGTATCTTAAGAAATATAGTAAGCCCTGGCCGGTTGGCTCAGCGGTAGAGCGTCGGCCTAGCGTGCGGAGGACCCGGGTTCGATTCCCGGCCAGGGCACATAGGAGAAGCGCCCATTTGCTTCTCCACCCCTCCGCCGCGCTTTCCTCTCTGTCTCTCTCTTCCCCTCCCGCAGCTGAGGCTCCATTGGAGCAAAGATGGCCCGGGCGCTGGGGATGGCTCCTTGGCCTCTGCCCCAGGCGCTAGAGTGGCTCTGGTCGCAACATGGCGACGCCCAGGATGGGCAGAGCATCGCCCCCTGGTGGGCAGAGCGTCGCCCCCTGGTGGGCGTGCCGGGTGGATCCCGGTCGGGCGCATGCGGGAGTCTGTCTGACTGTCTCTCCCTGTTTCCAGCTTCAGAAAAATAAAAAAAAAAAAAAAAAAAAAAAAAAGAAATATAGTAAATTACAGTTCATGATTTTTCTCTATTAAAAGCTGGTTTTTCTTTTTCCCTAAACTATCATTAGGCTACCATAATGTTAACTTCCTCATAAAATAACTTCAGCCCTCACTACTCCCCAAAGACTATAATATTCTTTGTTCATTGAACATACAGCTTCTCAGGCTCACAAAATTTCTAATCTGTGTAACATTTCCCACACATTATTCAAGGTAACGATCACTTTAACAACTTCCTCTCTCTGGTAACCTCTAGAGTTTTAAAATGCAGATATTACTACAATGAAATTTTATAGAAGAAAGTAATTTTAAAATCAGTCATTCTAACATCTACCACAATTTGGGCCATATTAAGTTTTTACCAATTTGTGTTCATGGACCAATGATATTAAAATACTGTTAACTCAGGTGAAGATCCACTCAGCTTTCTCTATGTAAGATCCTTCTTACTCTAAAAAAGAAAAAAAAATTAATAAAGTAAAATAAAACAAAAAAAACAACTGGGCTTGGAATACCAAATTATTTTAAGTTCATATTTTCCCAGAACTTGAAGTCATGATTAATCAAATACTTGATCAAGTTAATGCCACTCAAGAACATGTTACAAAGTGTCATACATACATATACAAGAGAAATAAGATTCTTATAAATTTGACTTCTCCAGGCAGAAAGGGACTTATATCAAGTATTCACGAACAGCTGTAGTGAAACAGTGAAAATCAGAAAACAAGAGAAAGGAAAAATTTAAATCTAATGAAGGATGCATAGAGCAAATGAAAAATAGGGCTGCACACAGGCAGTTTCTTCAATAGCGGCTGCTCTTTTTTTCTAGCATATATATTAAGCACCTGCAGGAGGTGATCACTTTAAAGACTGTACATTTTTAGTGTTCATGCCTCCAAAATTAAAACATTGCATATCAAAAAGTTAAGTTTTGTTTTTCAAAGATAATTTAGAATGCTTTAGATAAAAAGCTAATCTTATCTCCAAATGCGGTTGCAGTGTGCGTTGGCTATCGAATCAGAATCAGACCAGGTCTTTACAGAAGTAGGGTAAAACTTTCTGGAGTAAAATTTTTCCCTAAATGATGAACTTATCAAGCTCTCGTCCCCTTCCCTTCCTCCCAGGCTTCTTACCTTTACCCCTCTCTCTTAAGCTCCTTCTTTTGCTTCTGTAATGTGTTTCCTGAACTCATTTCTTCTGTGGCTCACTTCTGCCTCTGTGGTTTTCTAAATAAAACTTTTGCTTATTTATAAAAATGATAAAAGTATCAAGTTGCAAATGTTTATTTTCTTTAATCGTTCTGGGTATGAGAACCACAAGCAATTATCAGCTGAAATATGACAGATGGCAGATTTGTTTAAGGTCTAAGTGGAAAGTCTAGCTTTGTTTTAATAACTGCATAAACAGTTATTAAAACAATTGCTTTTTAGTAAACACAGGCACATCTTAAGAGTTATATCTACAAGAGCTCTATTTATTCACTGAAAGGTCTTCAGGTCTTCCTGCAGTTTCTCGTGTGTTAAGGAAACAGAAAAGACAGACTGAACTAAAAGGGAAAAGAACCGTACCATGCACACATCTCGGAAACAACTGTTCGGCTTTTGGAGCAGATTCTTCAGACCTTTTTTTTTTTTTCTTTTTTTGTATTTTTCTGAAGCTGGAAACAGGGAGAGACAGTCAGACAGATTCCTGCATGCGCCCGACCCGGATCCACCCGGCACGACGCTCTGCCCACCAGGGGGCGATGCTCTACCCCTCCGGGATCGCTCTGCGGAGACCAGAGTCACTCTAGCGCCTGGGGCGGAGGCCAAGGAGCCATCCCCAGCGCCAGGGCCATCTTTGCTCCAATGGAGCCTTGGCTGCGGGAGGGGAAGAGACAGACAGAGAGGAAGGAGGGGGGGGGGGTGGAGAAGCAAATGGGCGCTTCTCCTGTGTGCCCTGGCCGGGAATTGAACCCGGGTCCCCCGCACACCAGGCCGAAGCTCTACCGCTGAGCCAACCGGCCAGGGCCTTCAGACCTTTTTGACAGCACCCAGGGTCAAGCCCGGGGAAGGGAAGTGGGGTCGCTTCCGAGCCAGCCAAAGCAAGGGGCGCGGCGTTGGGGTCCCCCCTTTCCTCGATGCAGGCCGGTGCCACCCCCGGCGAGCGGACCCTCACCCTCCTCTCTCCACACCCTCTCCTCGCCTCTCCTCCCCGCAATGGGGCGCGCGCTCGCTCCCCGCCCGGTCCCAGCAGACAGAGCCCTGAGCCTGGAGGACAGGAGTCGGGGTCCCAGGCTGCGTCCGTCCCCTCCGGCCTACGTGCCCAGACGACCCTTCTTCAGAGCCCGAGCCAGCGAAAACCGCCACAACCGCCACAACCGCCACTCTCGGCTGGCGGCTGCGGGGCCGGTCCCGCCCAGCTCCTCACACTCCCCTGCCTCCCCTGACGGTCCCGCACCAGCTCCTGCGGCCCCGCCCCCGCCGCCCGCTCCTTCCTGCCCCGAGCGCCTTCCTGCTCCCGGCATGCTACTGCTGCCCTTACACCGGCCGCCACCTTACAGGCCAACCGCCAGCTGCACTCAGCCACTTCAGGGACAAACCTCTGACTTCACCTCGCCGCAGATGGGGCGGGGCGTTCGCCCACGTGACCCGCGCAACCAATGGAAGGGCGGTGAGCTCTGGTTGCGTGGTCCGGCGGGGGCAGAAGGTCCTCCAAGTGTAATTCTTTTTTTTTTTTTTTTTTAATTTATTCATTTTAAAGAGGAGGGAGAGACAGAAGGGGAGGAGGACCAGGAAGCATGAACTCCCATATGTGCCTTGACTCGGCAAGCCAAGGGTTTTGAACCGGCAACCTCAGCATTCCAGTCAAAGGTTTATCCACTGCACCACCACAAGTCAGACATCCAAGTGTAATTCTAATTCTGGGGCTGATTGGGGTGGTCTCCTGCTATGTGCAAAGGCTATATTTGTCTTCTCAACACCGTCACCCCTATTTCACAGATGACAAAACTGAGGGTCAATGCAACTAAAGGTCCTGCCCTATGTTACCCAGCTCATGAGTGGGGATGGCAGGATTGGAAACTGTGTTTTTAACAGTTATAGCCTCCGTACAGACTCCTGGTTCTCCATCACAGAGACTGTCTGAGATGGTCTGAGCCAGGCCCAATGCTTTCTCAGGCTGAGGCAGGAAAGTTAGACTAAGGAACAAAGGCCTCAAGTTCTACCCTTCCCCTTTCCCATTCTGGCTGGAACACTGCAGACATGACTTCTACTGACCACTTATTCCCCCTGCTTCCCCCTCCACAATTTCCCATTGAGATGAAAACCACAGTCGGCAGCAATAGGGACCTAAAAGTGACCAACAGGGCCATTATAACATCTTGATAATAAAGTTTCATTGCTGTTTTGGGACCACTTTGCCCCTTCTAAGGGACATGATAATTCTGGGAGGACCTAAAAAACCCTGCTAGGCCCTGGCTGGTTGGCTCAGTGGTAGAGTGTCAGACCAGCATGTGGAAGTCCTGGGTTTGATTCCCAGCCAGGGTACACAGGAGAAGCTCCCATCTGCTTCTCCACCCTTCCCCCTCTCCTTTCTCTCTATCTCTCTCGTTTCCTCCCACAGCCAAGGCTCCAGTGGAGCAAAGTTGGCCCGGGCACTGAGGATGGCTCCATGGCCTCTGCCTCAGGCGCTAGAATGGCTCCTGTTGCAACAGAGCAATGCCCCCAGATGTGCAGAGCATTGCCCTCTGGTGGGCATGCCGGTGGATCCCAGTCAGGAGCAGGCAGGAGTCTGTCTCTCAGCCTCCCTGCTTCTCACTTCAGAAAAATATGAAAACAAAACAAAACAAAAACTCTTGCTACCTGAAGAGGAGGAACAAGTGGTGTTGGCAGTCACCCCACCAGCCAAGAACCACCCAATGTACCACCTTGCTTACATTTATTTTTATTTTTTATTTTTTTTCTTTTTCATTTTTCTGAAGCTGGAAACAGGGAGAGACAGTCAGACAGACTCCCACATGCGCCCGACCGGGATCCACCCGGCACGCCCACCATGGGGCGATGCTCTGCCCACCAGGGGGCGGTGCTCTGCCCATCCTGGGCGTCGCCATGTTGCGACCAGAGCCACTCTAGCGCCTGAGGCAGAGGCCACAGAGCCATCCCCAGCGCCCGGGCCATCCTTGCTCCAATGGAGCCTCAGCTGCGGGAGGGGAAGAGAGAGACAGAGAGGAAAGCGCAGCGGAGGGGTGGAGAAGCAAATGGGCGCTTCTCCTGTGTGCCCTGGCCAGGAATCGAACCCGGGTCCTCCACATGCTAGGCCGACGCTCTACCGCTGAGCCAACCGGCCAGGGCGCTTACATTTAATAAACACCTTCTGCCCAGGCCCCATCCAGACATCTGGTTCTCCAAGGTCGCCGGCTCCCACTTCCTGAGTATGTACTTTCACTTTAATAATCTACAGTGCTTTCTTAAATCTTTCCTCCTCTACCTCCAATCCTTCCTTTTGTGGTGAGAAAAGCCTGGACCCAGTATCAGTACCAAGGTCGAGGCCTCCTTTGGCCTCCCCGGGTGCCACCTGGCATCATAGATACTGCAGTTATATGGCAATAAATTTATATTTGTTTGTTTAATGAGTTTGTCTTGATTTTCTGTCACTCAAAATGGAAAGAATCCTAATAGATATGGCTCTTACTATTAGCACAGCTGGTCTGGTTTCATAAGATCAACTTTACCAAATCCCCCAAAAAACTGAGCTCCTGCAAAGACCCAACAGTCCATCTATTCCTGCTATCTTTACACCACAGTTCTGGACGCATCAGCAAGTTCAAATTCATCTTAAGAAATCATCATTTATTCTCAAAGTGATCACCTCCACCCCATCTCCAACTCTTTCTCACTAATCACAACAAAAGCTACCATTGCTTTCCTTTGGGTGCTGAATCAGGAAGCTTCTTATCTTATCGAAACCAGGCACAGCCCCTCCAGGGAGCCATGGGGCATCTCCAACAAACATCTGCGAAGAACACGCAATGCTGATGCCACCAAGCATCCATCTTCGTGATGAGCTGACTAAGGTCACCACAGAGAGCCAGAGAAATCAATATGGGAGCAACGATAAGCTTCCAGGTGAGTGGTGAGGACAAATGACACCTTGCAAAGCTGTTAAAAATGTCCCAAATTTAGACTCCCAAAGCCAAGTAGAGAAACTCATGCCTCAAATTCAGCAGTTCTGACTGCAGCTAAAACATAAGTGAGATATGTCTCCTTGGATGCCAAAGCTTCTGACCGCTCCTCCTGGCCAGGCTCAGAGCTCACCTTTCCCAAAAAGATCCCCACACCCCGATTCAGATGGCTCCTTCCCTCTGCTTGTACCCTCCCCACCCCCACAGAGCCATGCAGCAGACTTCCTAATGCCCTGGGCATTCAGTCTATTAGCTAGAGAACTACTTACTCCAGCCCAAGCATGCTCCTAACTGGTGGGGCCAAAATACACAGCCAGGGTGGTCTAATGCCCGGGACAAGACTGGCCTCCAGTGCAGCCATCAGGAAGTACTAAGGTGGTTTCCAAGGGACAATGAAGCAGGACTGGACATGCACTCTGGAGCACCAGATTTGCTAACGCAATGTGGCTTCCTAAATTTGCAGCTCTACCAATTGCTGAGTATTTCAATACGCCAGGCTTCAAGACTGCACTGAGCTCTTTACCTCGAGCTCATGTGAGGCTACAACACCCTGCACGTTACTAGGTCTATGTCAGAGATGAGAAACAGTTCCAGAGAGAAGGCACTTGCCCAAGATCACATGGATAGTAGTAGGTGGTGGAGCTGGGATTTGAACCCTCACCATGCTGGTGGTGTCTGATTTTCTGCCATGGTCTCACCCTGATGATACAGGACATGTCCCTCTCTGTACTAGGGCAAGGTTTCTTTGCATGGTTCCCACATCAGCCTGTGGTTTTTTCAGAAGTTTCCCTCTCTCTAGGCTGTGTGCCTGTTGTCTAAGTGCATTGATGTGTGCTGACCCTGTTTGTATAGCATGTGCGGTGCCTTTGGGTGTGGACCTGGGTCCCTTTGTGCCTTAGTGGTTTCGAGGGCATGTCTGTGCATATCTCTGTGTGCTGTGTACTGGGTGCCCTAATGGGAGTTCTGCAAGATACAGGACATGAGAGAAGTGTACCTGGACTCCTGTGGGTGGAGGGGTGGGGTCATTTGCATGGGTTCCTGCTTGCTGTTAAAGGTTCTCAGCTACGCCAACCCCTTTTGGCCACTGGCCCTCACCCTGCCACCTTAAGCTTCAGGCTCTGCTTCCATTTGTAGTAGAGTGGGAGAGTCATCCTGGCCTCTCTAGGTTTATATCAGTCTTCGCAGTCAGACGTGCCATCTTCTCTGACTTCTCGGTCTTGGTCAGCTGACTTCCTGCTGAGCCCAGCACCTCTTCCTTCTCGATGTTCTCCCTG
This sequence comes from Saccopteryx leptura, assembly GCF_036850995.1. NCBI lineage: Eukaryota > Metazoa > Chordata > Mammalia > Chiroptera > Emballonuridae > Saccopteryx > Saccopteryx leptura. The sequence continues at coordinate 328,761,680 of NC_089504.1, forward strand.
GGACAGGGGAACACCAGAAACAAGTAGGCTGAACAGAGCTCACCCTCCGCCTTGAGCCTCTGGGGAGCCTCTGAGGGTCCACCACACAGGGGAGGCACCCCCAGAGTGCCAGAATGAGAAGTGGCATTACCCCTGCATGAGTCCTTGCCTCACCTGGGCTTTGGGCTGGCCAGGGAGGAACAGACATTGGCCACAGAGGTGGAGAAAGGACAGGATTGATGTCGCCTGCTTTGTCAGAGGGCTAGGTGTCCAGCAGCCATCTGCTCTAACGCCTCCACGGGAGCCTGTTGATCATCATGTTTTGCTACTTGAAGTAAATCACCAGGACGAGGCAAGCACTGCACTCCCCCTTCCTGACTCAGCACCCTCCAACTGTAAACATTGCTAGCAATTTCTTAAGTTTATTAAGATGTAATTCACATGCCGTACAGTACACCTACTTAAAAAGCACAGTTCACAGTGTTTTAGTATATTCAAAGAGTTACGCAACCATCACTACAATCTAATTTTAGAACATTTTTATTACCCTAAAATGAAACCTCGTGCCCATTAGCAGTCACTCTTCATTCCTCCCTCTCCTCCTACCCCAGCCTTCAGCAACCCTAATCTAATTTCTACCTCTACAGATTTTCTTATTCTGGACATTTCATATAGATGGAGTCATATTCTTTGACTTAGCATAATGTTTTCAAAGTTCATCCACATTGTAGCATGAATCAGTACTTCAAGCCTATTTATTGCCAAGTAATATTATGCTGTATAAATACCACATTTTATTCATGAATTCATCAGCTGATGGACATTTGGATTATTTCCATTTTTTTGGCTATTGTCAATAATGCTGCAGTGGACATTCATATATAAGTTTTTTTGTGTGTGTGTGGTTGTATGTTTTAATTTTACTTTTATATATAGATACTGTTAAAAAGAAAACCACAGGCCCGAAATGGTGTCACTCGTGCTAAAAGCCCATGATACCAAACTTAGTTAATACCTGGTCTAATAGCAGTTTCTCTCAGAAACATAATCCTAATCCACCAGTCTGGAAGTTTCTGGTCAATGCCAATGTAATCTGTCACCTGAGCCCTCTCCATATCCCCCAATAGAAAGAAAAGGCAAACTGCATTCTCTTCCCCTCAAAAAAGCTGTCCCAGCATCAAACACAGTTGCTTTTTTCTTTTGTTTCCAGCTCCCCTACCCCACTCTTCCCCTACAGACACCTTTTGTTCTGTTCAACCCCTACGAGTGCCCTTCTAGCTGCTAGACGGGGTGCTGCCCAGTTCATGAATCTCTTAATAAAGCCAATTTGAAATTCAAATTTCCTTGGTTGATTTTGTTGTTTTTTTAACAATACCTAGACGTGGAATTGCTGGATCATATGGTGAATCTATGTATAGCTTTCTGAAGAGCCACCAAACTGTTTCTCAAACTGGCTGCACCATTTTACATTCCTACCAGCAGTGAATGAGGGTTTCAATTTCTTCACATCTTCACCAACACTTATTTCCTGTTTTTTAAAATAATAGCTATTGTAATGAGTGTTAAGGTGTATCTCATTGTAGTTTTCTTTCTTTTTTTTTTTAATTAATTTTAGGGAGAGAAACAGACAGAAACATCAATCTGTTTCTGTATGTGCCCTAATCAGGGATCAAACCAGCAAACTTTGCATACTGGGGTGACCCTCGAACCAACTGAGCTATCTGGCCAGTGCTCATTGTAGTTTTGATTTGTACCTTTCTGAGGACTAATTGTTAGCGATTTTATATGTATCACTTTTCTAAATATTTTTATATTTTTAATTTATATCCTATATATGAAGCTTTCTTGTTTGTTGTTTTTTCTTTTTTTTTATTGTGACAGAGACAGAGAGAAACAAAGAGAGGGACAGATAGGGACAGACAGACAGGAAGGGAGAGAGATGAGAAACATTAATTCTTTGTTGCGGCACCTTAGTTGTTCATTGACTGCTTTTTCATATGTGCCTTGACTGGGGGGCTACAACAGACCAAATGACCCCTTGCTCAACAGACCAAATGACCTTGGGCTCAAGCCAGCAACCATGGGGTCATGTCTATGATCCCATGTTCAATCCTGCAACCCTGTGCTCAAGCTGGTGAGACTGCACTCAACTCGAGTGAGCCTGTGCTCAAGCTGGTGACTTCAGGGTTTTGAACCTGGGTCCTCTGCATCCCAGTCCGATGATCTATCCACGAAGCTTTCTTGTTTTTCAAAATATATACATATGCTGTATACATATGAGCTCATCTTATTATCTGCAACTTCTTCTTTAATATGTCCTAAAAATCTCCTCCTTGAGTATACACATCTCTGTTGTTCCACAATATGGATATATCGTATATCATAACTGTTTAGATAATCCCATGTGGGTATGCCTTTAAATTGCTTCAGATAGTCACTAGCACAAGAAATGCTTCAATGTAAATTAATCATCCTCCTGTACATGCTTTTGTGTATGAGTCCTACAGATGTCTTAGAAGTGGAATTGCTCACTCGAAGGACTGGAACATTTTAAATTGTGCTAAGACCATCCAGACAGATGTCCAAAGAGGCTGTGATAGTAATAGTGTTTGTAGTAATAATAGTGTTTGAGAATGTGGACAATTCAGTCTAACGGCTAGACTTACACACTGTTGAATTAAGCTTCCCTTGGAGGTAGTGCATTCCTTTTCTTGGGAATTGTATAAGCAGAATGGAGATGCTCTAGAAATTCAAGTGCAAATGGGGGAGGGGCTGAACGAGGCCATTTTTAAGATCTCTTACAACTCCAACGGTTCAAGAGCCTCTGAAACGCCTGAATGACAGAATGAAGGGTTTCCCAGCTCACCTCTGCTGTCATTTCCACACAACCCTAGCTTAACTGGGGTCCCAGATGGACCAGTGTCTTCACAGAATCAGTTGAAAGAATCTGCAGTCTGACAGAAAAATACAGCTGAAAGCAACTGTAATTTATGCGCACCCTCTTGAGAGATCTCTAAGGAAAGAGTGTGTTTGTGTATTTTGGGGAGGTCAGAGTCTATTCTCCATGCATCACAAAATATCTTAAAAATTCTTTCTCCTCCATCTGCGACTTTCAATATTTACATATCTAGCAGCTGTTCCTCAAATACCTTTTTCTTTCCTCCCTTCTCAATTCCAATCCAAAATTCTCTCCATAACTGCCCCTCCCACCCTCTCTTTTCCTTCCCTTTATTCAATGCTGCTGAGAACAACTCTCCTCTTTCCGGTGCAAATCCCCTGCCGTCCCCTTTGCAGCTCCCAGCTTTTCTACCACCATCCAGGTCTGCATCATAACACAGGAACAGAGCAGGCAAAGGCAGAGCTCTGTTTAGCAGGCAGGGTTGCTGGGAAACCGAATGGGCAGAGAAGAAATCTCCAGCTACAGAGGGAAGGGAGTGAGAAATGTTCAGAGTAGGCTTGGTTCTAAGTCCATAAACTTGTTGGGATGTGGGGGAGGAAGAGCTTGGTTGAATTGAACCGAACAACACATGATATGGGAAACAACCAATCATTATGTGTTATTACTGTGTTTGAGGTGAAAGCATCCCAATTATGACTTAGGTGGCTTTGTGGGAGTATGTGTGCAGACATAGATGAGGGGTATAGGAAATCCTTGAGTAGAGAGGAAAATGGGGATCCAGAGACAAAGAAAGATCTGTCCAGCATTGCCCAGAAAGTCAGTTATACGGAGCTGGCCCTGCTCCCAGGTTTCCTGCCCAGGGCCAGCTATGTCATTTGCAGGACCCAATGCAAAATGAAAACGGGAGGCTCATTGTTTGGAAATGATTAAGAATTACAAGACAGCTACACCAGAACATTAAACCAACACACTGCCCAGTTTGCTTGCCCGTGAAGCCAACCCTATCCATAACCCTCAGCCCTGGGCTCTCTCCTTCCACCAGCATAGCTCAGTTTTGTAAAAACCAGGGAAGGAGAAAGAATGACATGTGAGTGGTAGCTTGCCCCAACAACATGATCACGGTCTAAGCCAGCAATTCTTAAATTTTGTGTCACTGTGCGGAGGACCCGGGTTCGATTCCCGGCCAGGGCACACAGGAGAAGCGCCCATTTGCTTCTCCACCCCTCCGCCGCGCTTTCCTCTCTGTCTCTCTCTTCCCCTCCCGCAGCCAAGGCTCCATTGGAGCAAAGATGGCCCGGGCGCTGGGGATGGCTCTGTGGCCTCTGCCTCAGGCGCTAGAGTGGCTCTGGTCGCAACATGGCGACGCCCAGGATGGGCAGAGCATCGCCCCCTGGTGGGCAGAGCATAGCCCCTGGTGGGCGTGCCGGGTGGATCCCGGTCGGGCGCATACGGGAGTCTGTCTGACTGTCTCTCCCTGTTTCCAGCTTCAGAAAAATGAAAAAAAAAAAAATTGTGTCACAATGGATTACTTGGGGAGGCTGTAAAAGTCCCAATGGTAAGACTGTCCTCAGACAAGTCAAATATCTGGGAATTCAACACAAGCATCAGTATTTTTAAAAATTTCTCCAACAATTCCAATGTGCAGCCAAGTTTGAGAACCAGTGATCCCCAGAGGCACAAACGTGAAGGACAAGCATCATGAGTGTGGGGGACCACAGAACTCTGGCAAATGGTCCCTAGTCCTGTCCCTTGTGCAGGGGCACAGCTCCTGCGCAATCTAATTACTGTCTCTTCTCTTTAATGGCAGCAAAGCCTGTGCCCTGAGATGGCTGAATTTATAAATAGGTCTGGGCCTTCTTAGCTTATTCGGCTTTCCCTGATAAATACGTATTCAGGGAAATGTCTAAGAAACGTTAATTTCATGTCTCCTCAGAATTGTTGAGGTCTATTGGGAAAATAAATATTGAAGAGGCTCATCAGATGTGTTCCACTTGCTTGGTAGTCAAAACAGGCTTTGCTTTCCAGCTCCATCTCTGTCCTCTCACCATTGAGGACAAAGAAAAGGAAGTCTTTATCATCACTGTGCTCGGCCCACGCTGGCTGAGGAAGGGTGGCCTCTGCCCCTGCCTGGGCATCTGTGTCCAGTCTGGCTGGTAGTTCCAGCACCTCCACTGCCCAGCTGGGCAGCCTTGGGAGGATGCTCTCCTCTCTGGATCTTGGTGTCCACTTTTATTGGGGATCCTAAGACAGCCTGCTATGTCTCTGGACAGCTCAGACTTCTAGAAAGTTCTACATGACTATGCTAGCTTTTGTCTGCTGGTTCTTCATCTCATCATGGCCACTTGCATGGTCCAGTGACATCTGCTTCTTCAATCCAGACAGTCCTGATGAGTTTCACAGAAGGAGTCTGGGTCTTTCCCCCTTTCTCTCTGGCTTGACCTCCTAGCACCACAGACAACTCCCCTCCCCCTCACTTGGCTGCCTTTGAGGTTGACATAAAGCACTCTCTCAAAGCATCTTCCGCCGATGATAAAGGAAATGTTTAAAGCTCCCATTTAGAGATGTCAGCTGGAAAGCTAGAGCTGCAGACTCTTTCAAACATGATTATACAAACATAATTTGTATAAACATCATCTTTTTTTCCCCCCTAATAGCATAATAAAACAGGGAGAGGGCAGTTAAGTGATCAAGAGAGAAATGCTTCAAACATCACTGCCTGTTCCCATCTCGTCTTTTAAGTGGATCATTTGTTGCCAAAACCTAATGAGGAATGAGGAAGCCGAGGGAGGGGCCAGTCTTATGCAGTTTGCGGTTTGACAGTTAGCCACACACATGTCCACCACAGTGGACAGCCCCATTCCAGTGCCACATTGACCATCACATTGAATTTAGCGCCACCAAATCAGAAGTGTGCGGTTCCAGGAACTGGCCTGGAAGACGGGACCAGGTTGCTCTGTGTGTAGTGAGGCCACGAGTGTGAGAAACCCCACCTCAGCTGACACAGGATAAAGAAAGGGGTCCCTCTCAGGACGGAGGGACATTACCTCATCCAGAGTCCCTCAACCTCATCAGAGAAACTCTGGAAGAGACAAAATCATTGCTTTTAAATGTCTTCACTTTATAAGTGGTGAAATAGAGGCCCAAGAAAGCCTGTGACATGCCCGCATCCGTGCTGAAGATCTGGTTTAGGCTCTGACCACAGCTGGGACTTGACTGTGCCCTGGGAGTGGACAGGAAATTCTTCCTCAAGATCCCAGTGTCAGTTACCTATGGCTGCGTACAGACCGTCCCTACTCGGTGCCTGGAAGTAACACTGCTGGATTATTTCTCCTGATGCTGAGGGAGGTAGTCTCAGCTGGGTACTTCTACTCTGTGTGGTTTAACTGAGGCCACTCATGTGGCTGCTTTCAGAACAGAGTTCCCATGCGCTTGACTGTCCAAGTGGCTTCTTGACCTCCTCCATGTGGCCTCTCTGCATTCATGGAGGCTGGCTTCAAAGAGGGCAAGAGCAGAAGTTACCAGGCCTCATAAAGGCAAGTCTCAAACTATGGCAGCATCACTTCCAACACATGCTATTGATGGAAGTCACATGGCCACCAGAGCCAGGGTGGGAGGGGCTATACCAGAGTGTGCATACCAGGAGGTAGGGTGTCCAGGGAGTCCCAGGGCAACCAGAAGTCTACCTCAGCCCCTCCTGGGGAAAGCCCCACCCTGAGCCCAACTGCATCCAGGCACTGACCTGGTCACGCACTGACCACTGACCACAGACTGAGCCTAGGACTTGGCCCAGGATAAGCCGGGTCCTTGGGCTGCCACTGAGATCTGTTCTGCCCAGTCCATCAGGAGTAGGGTGAAGGTGAATAATTAAAATCCAAGGGAGACAGTGAAGTTTAATCTGATCAAGGACTTTGTCAGAGGAGGCCAGAAAGGAAGCAGGCCACCTCAGGAAGGAGTGATGTCATTGTCACTGGAGGTATGTAAGGAGAGTTGGAGTGGCCCCTTAGCAGAGTTGTATAAGTATGTGTAGGATCAGGGTTGAACATGGGGACCTGTAGATCTCTGCACAGATCCTGACAAGGCTAAGGAACCCATAGCTCTCAAATTCTTTCCCTAGCCCTGAGCTCCAGATCCGGAAACAATGGGCAGGGAGCCCCAAAGCCAAGGTTTCATCAGCTACGACCAGGAAAGAGCACTGGACCAGTTCTCATCCAGACTCCACCCCCAAACAACTGTTACTCATTGCTCTTCCAATCAAGTTCCCACAGAGTAATAATAACTAACAGCTATCAATTCCCCATGCCAGAGTAATAATTTAAAAATGCATATTGCTTCCTTAAAAACCTTTAATGGTTCCCCATCTTTTCCACATCAAATATCAAACATATTGGCCCTTTCTGGACTGATGTGGCACTGGCCCTACTGTCACTGACCTTCATCCCCTGGATCCCAACCACAAGGAACTAAATGAACATTCCTTGAACCTCAAAACCTTCCCTGCATCACAAATACCTAACATTAAGTCCAAGTTTTTAGAATGGTGCTTTTCTCTTTCTAGGCAGGGTAAAGTGGGATGGAAAATGGGAGAAGCCATAGTTGAGGGTCAGACTTCCTGGGAGAGTCAAGGGCAGTTCACAATCATGGTAAATCCTAACCTTTAACAGGCACTTCTTTTGTACCAGACATTGTTCTAAGAACTTTATGTGCAGTGTTTTATGCATTCCACTTAATAACCCTGTGAGGTAGGAAAACAACTAAGACTCAAAGAGATAAAGTAACTTGTCACACACAGAGCCACTCCCGTGCCATTCTGCCTTTTTCTGTCTTTCACTCACATGCACATATGACTGTGATGGACGAATCTTTATATCTTCTCTCTCCTTGCAGCTACTGTATTCCTTTCTTCGCCCTCACATGTCGGGAGCCGATCCATTAATGCTGGCTAACTAGGTCATAGCAGAAGAAGATCCACAACTGCTGGTTGACAAAGTCACAGCAAAAGAAGATAGAGTCACCGCAGTAAGACCAACAGCTGCGGGTTGACAAAGTCACCGCAAAGGAAAGGCACAACGATACTTCCCCCTTTAATCTTTTGAATTAATCTGGCCTTATATTCCCCCCTTTTCTGGGTGTGTGCTATTATTTATGGCACAGGGATAATAGTACCGTGCTTTCCCTGTAGATTTGTAGTAATTTCTTTGGAAATAAGACAGAGGGTGTGAGTTCCACAGAAAAGCCTGTAAGCCCCTTGAACTGGGCTCATAAACATAAGAGGCTGGCCATGATATCCCTCATAAAGGGTTAAGTTTGTAGGAGAATTTCTTCTTATTAATCATGTTAGAAAGAATAAAGTTAGAACTTAACTAGTGTATGAATATAGTAAATGAATAAAGTTTAACTAGACATTAGAATCTTAGGTAAGGTGTAGTGGAGTGGCCCGTTGCGTGGCCTTGGATAGGAGTGCAGCTGGCAAGTAAAGAATGTTTTGTTAAAAGACTTGTTTTGTCACTGAAGGCAGTTGCTGGGCTTTTCTCAGTAAAACATTCTCATGAGATTTTTGTATTTTCCAAGAATAAGGAGAGGAATGTGGTGGGATTCATAGCAGCAATAGCAATTAATGCCTTCTGATATTATGTTGCTACTAGCTATCTTGCAGGTGCATTCTATGTATCTTTAAGTAAAAATTACTCTTAATACTATGTCAGTTTCTTAATATCAAGCCTTTTGTAGTCTTGTGAGAAAAGAATTAGGACACTACATGAACTCAAGGCTATTTGCCTGAGCAAGCGGTGGTCCTTTGCTAGTCCTTGATAATTTCGTCTGCTATCTCTCTCTGCGCCCTTGACTCACAACAACAGTAAAATAGAGTTATTAATTAGTACTAATCTTTTAAAAGTTTGTACCAATATTGTTATTACTATTCAAGTTATTGTATAACTGTACTTTGAATAACTTACCACCTGATTTGTAGCTTATAGATATGAATTAACTGTTATCTAAAAATATGTAACCATAGTGAAACTAAAACAATGATGTATTGAAAATACCATGTGATTGTAACTTAGTGTGTGTGCATAAAAAGTAATGTTAGACCAGCCATTGGCGGAGATGCCTGGCAGTAAATGCTAACTAGAGAATAAAGAGAAAGAAAAGAATTCGGCTCTCTCACTCGATTTTCGCCGACGCCGTCTCCTCCTGTGGGACCCTGGATCCCCCCCCTGGGGCTGGACCACGGCACTCACACTTAGCTGAGTCTCAACAATTTTATCAGCTCCATTGAGAAAATATTTATTCTTCTTTTATTCATATTATGTGCAGGATTGCTCCTGATTCATCCCTGACATGCAGCATCAAGCGTGGATCTTGTACTAAGCAAGAGCTTGGTAGAAGTTTGTTGGATGGCTGGAAAGATAGGTGAATGCATAGTAGGTGGATGATAATAGTTGGACAGATAAATGGCTGAATGGATGGAAGGATGGATAGATGGGTGGTTGGATAAATGGGTGGGTGGATGGATGGATGGATGGATGATGAATGAAAAGAAGAATAGATGAATGCATGATGAAAGGATGATCAATAGACAAATTCTATTTGTACCTGCATAGCATTTATGTTTGCATTTTTTGCACATGTTTAAAAAGGCAAGAAGACTCTTACACATGCTCACTCTAATACCATGACTGAAAGTCAGAAGTGTTTTTTTTTGTTGTTTTTTTTTGTTTTTTTCTGAAGCTAGAAACGGGGAGAGACAGTCAGACAGACTCCTGCATGCGCCCGACCAGGATCCACCCGGCATGCCCACCAGGGGCGATGCTCTGCCCACCAGGGGGCGATGCTCTGCCCCTCCCAGGCGTCGCTCTGCCACGACCAGAGCCACTCTAGCGCCTGGGGCAGAGGCCAAGGAACCATCCCCAGCGCCTGGGCCATCTTTGCTCCAATGGAGCCTTGGCTGTGGGAGGGGAAGAGAGAGACAGAGAGGAAGGAGGGGAGGGGGGTAGAGAAGCAAATGGGCACTTCTCCTATGTGCCCTGGCCGGGAATCGAACCCGGGTCCCACGCATACCAGGCCGACGCTCTACCGCTGAGCCAGCCGGCCAGGGCCCAGAAGTGTTTTTTAATACTTACAGCTCTGAAAGAAAACAAAGCCCTGGCTGGACAGCTCGGTTAGTTGGAGCATTGTCCCAAAGTGCAGAGGTTGCAGGTTCAAATCCCCAGTCAGGGCACATACAGGAACAGCTCGATGTTCCTCTCTCCGTGTTTCTATCTTACTGCCTCTCTCTAAAAAAAATAAAAATAAAATGGCATGGGCTTTTTTTTTTTTAATTTTATTTATTCATCTTTAGAGAGGAGAGAGAGAGAAACAGAGAGAGAGAAGGAGGGAGGAGCTGGAAGCATCAACTCCCATATGTGCCTTGACCAGGCAAGCCCAGAGTTTCGAGCCGGCGATCTCAGCATTTCCAGGTCGACGCTTTATCCACTGCGCCACCACAGGTCAGGCGGCATGGGTTTTTGAAGTTCGTGGATTGCTCTCACTGCAAAAGTTTAAAGGAAGCTTCTAGACTCACCTTTTGGGGACAGTGTACAGGGAATTTCTGCATATTGAGGGGGCTGGAGTAGATGAACCCTAAGTATTTTTTCAAACACATAATCTACCCAACATAAAAGTGACCAGCACAGAGATGGCACAGGATGGCTTCTTGCAAGTGAATAATACCATGTGCCATTACTATCATAGTCGAGCGCAGCTCAGCTACGGCCCAGTCTGCTGTGCCTGTCCTCTGGGTGACATTTACCTACAAGCTGCCAAGTGCTTCAGTCCCCGTGCCCAGGCCTGAAAATTGCTCCCTCTATCTCCAAATAGAAAAGAAAATGTTTCTCAGCTGAAAACCACATTTGTTGCTTATGAAAATGATTCAGAGCATTTTTGAAAACAGTTCTGTATTGATCCCCAGCCTTCTTGTTTTATTGTGCAATAGCAGGCCTCAGGGCAGAGAGCGCATTACCACACAAACTTAAAAGGGTCTCTTTCCAGGGAATTGTTTGCATACCAACTGCTGTGCCAAACTCAGGTCTCCAGTTCGGGACAAAGGCAACAGGTGACCAAGGAAGCCTCCAGGGTCTCCTTTTCTGTGGCCTGTACACAGAAAGTCCACAGGGAACAACATGAGATCTAGTTTCATTTCTCACCCCAGTGGGACCCTGCCTTGGGGAGAGGCAGTAGGCCTTCAATCTGATTGGAGCCAATGTGTTTTTCCTCACCACCACCTTACCTCCCCTCTGGCAGACACCAGGAAGAGGTCCTAATTGTCTCCTTGGTCAAACCTCACATTCCCCGTCCCTGCTCAACTAAAAGACTGAGTAATGGCTCCATAATGGCCATCTGATTAGCCTAACCCCAAGGGGAGGGATATCCAGACAGGCAGTGTGTGTAGGGCCCATGCGCAGGGATCCCCATCCATCTCTGTCACCTGAGGTGACCATGCTCATTTGTCAGGCCATGACAGGTACTGCCTGTGGTGGAAAGGGAGTACCACCGGATCTTTGTTCTGGACACACGTGGAAGACCTGGCTGTCTCCCTTCACCTTCCAGCATCAGAAGTTAGTTAGCAAAGCCAGGTAGGGGCTTTAGGTGAAGGTGGGTTTCAGAATGAAGAAGGGCCCAGAGACTTGGAGACTGATGGAGGCTGTGTTAAGGGAGGAGACAGCAAGGAGAAGTCCTCCAGACCCTCACACGCTCAGATGGACACTGCAAAAGGGTGGAATTGCTGTCTCACAGTCTCACATCTACCCTGTCCTCCCATGCCCCACCCCCAGCCACTGGAGCAAGGTGGGGGCAGGGAGACTAAGAGGGAGAGGGCAGAGCAGGCCGATGGCCCTCCCTTGTTCATTCTTCAGAGAGGAGTAGTGTGGACCCAGGGCTTACGCTCAACTGCCCCTCCTCCATACCCCTTAACAACAACCACACCCTCCTCCAGAGCCCACTCCAACAGCCAGTCCTGTGCTGATGCTGGCCATCACTGCCCCGGGTGTGAGGATTTGATTTGCTGATTTGACCAAGAATTGTTTCTATCCTTCTGGAGAGCAGCAAAGCCAACTCCCCAGCTATGAGCTGCCCGAGGTCTTCCTGCATAGGCAGGAAACCTCTGCCCCATTTTTCTCAGTACGGAATCCCCTTGAGGAAAGGACTTCCAGGCTGGCCCCGGCCAAGCAGAGACAAGGTGGGCCTGACCACCCGGCTGTGCCGCAGACCTACTGTCCGGGAGCACTCACCTGAAAGAAGAAATATCTCCTGATCACTCAGCTTGGCTTTTCTGTCTGGGGATCCCTGATCAAATGGGGCAGGATTCAGAAGCAAAGGGGTAAAAAGAATCTCAAAACCTTAAAAGATACACAAACCCCTGGACGCAGAGAAGAACTGAGCCTCAATTTCCCTTGCCCATAAAATGGGGATGATAATCCTTAGCCCCATGCAATTGTTCTCAAAATCAGGGGAGCTTACCTATGAATGTGCCAGGACAGCAAGCAGAGGCACTCAGCCTGGACAGGACCGGAGGCAGGTGTGTTTCCGGCTGGGGCAGCCTTCCTCCAGTGCGCTGGTCCATGGTCTGCAGGCCGGGCCACTTGCTGTCAAGTCATCGTGTGTTTGGTTTGCTCAGAGGATAACCCCGAGATCAGAGGAGGTGGGGGACTGGCTGAATCCATGAGCCTCTGAACTGCACTCAGGAAATGAATGTGCCCGGGGAGCTAACAAGTCATATCCCAATCCTCATAGAGCCTTGACCTGGCCACCGGCCAGGACCCAAACTCAGCCTTTCATAGACAGAGCACCAACCCTGTTCTCAATCCTGACCTTAGACTGACGTCTGACCTTGGGCACAAATGTGCCCTGATCCTGATTGGGAACAGAATTCTGTGTCTTTCTATTGACCTCTCAAACCTGCTCTGGCCCTAAGGGGCCTAGATGAGAATGTGGACAATTCTGTGAAGTTCATTTCTTAAGATGGGAGCAGTGGGGTTCCAGGTATAAACATTTTAAGAACGCAGAAATTGCCTGACTAGGTGGTGGTGCAGTGGATAAATCATCAGACTGAGATGCAGAGGATCCAGGTTTGAAACCCTGAGATCTCCAGCTTGAGCACAGGCTCACCAGCTTGAGCACGGTATCATAGTCATGACCCCATGGTTGCTGACTTGAGCCCAAAGATTGCTGGTTTGAAGCCCAAGGTCACTGGCATGAGCCTAAGGTCACTGACTTGAGCAAGGGGCTACTCAGTCTGCTGTAGCCCCCCGGTCAAGGCACATATGAGAAAGCAATCAATGAGCAACTAAGGTGCCACAATGAATAATTGATGCTTCTCATTTCTCTCCCTTCCTGTATGTCTGTCCCTGTTACTCTCTCTGTCTGTCTCTGTCACGATAAAAAGAAAATAATAAAAGAACCCAGATGTCTTTAATCCATAGCCTACATGCTAGAGGTCAGGAATGTTAACAATAACCCCCCTCACTCCTCCTTATTCCTTTCTATCCCATTTCACAGAAATACAAACTTGATAAGTGTTTGTTTATATTCCCAATTAAAGTGAAAAAAAACCCCACATCAGTCTGTCTAAAAGAGATGGCAGACCTGGCCTATGGACCAGAAGTCAGAATCCTCAGGCTCAGATTCAGTTAAACTTTCAACGAGTACTTCCTGGTGTTCCCGGAGACTTCTGGGCCACAGAGACCTTTCCGGCCAATTTATGGAGATGCCATTCTGGCCATACTTCTCCTCCAGGGCGTCTCACATTCACTGCACTCTGATCCTAAGCCATTCTGAACATCTGGGCCAATGGCATGCCTTTCTCCCTGCCAGGGAAAGACCCATACCAGATGTCCCCCAGTCCCTATCAAGTCCCCGCTGTCCAAGTTCAGTATCTTCGCCACTACTGCAGGGCAAGACTGACTGAATCTTGGGCTTTCTTGGTCTGAATTCTCCAACCCGAACACCTGCCTCTGAGCTGGCTGGACCGGCTCAAGTCCTTCCTGGGTGCAGGGCTGGAGTGGAAGTTCTTCTCTCATTGTTCCAAGTGCAGTGGGGTCAAGTGACAGTCAAGCTGGATGTTGAGGGTGCCCCTCCCAGAAACGCAAGGGGCTACCCAGGGTGCCAAATGCAGGAAGTCAAGGAAAAAGGGCTGGAACTAACGTTAGGTCTCAACGCCAAGACTGGAAGCTGGACAGAAGTAGGAATAGATGAGAGTAGGCTGAGGACGAGAGATGTGTCCAGGACATTGGACAGGATCCTCAGAGATGTGGGAGCTCTGCAGTCAGCCTGACACTTGCATTTATCACAAACACCCCGATGATGCTTGTGTCCCGGCAGGCTGGGGAGTGTCACAGCAACTAATCACCACACTCAAATGACAAGTAGGTAGCGTTGCTCCTCTGCCCCAGCCCTCCTAGGCCTGCACCACACTCAGCGTCACAGCCAAGTCTGCGAAGGTTCCCAGGCCTCTGCGGAACCTGGCCTTCTGCTGCACATAGAACTTAATCTACTTCCATTGTCCCCTCCCTCATCCTCACCACCTACTCCGGCCTCCTTGCTGTCCCCCAACAGGGCAAGCCTCTCCCACAGTAGGGCCTGGGTCCGGGGCTTTCCCTTCAGTCCGGCTCACTCTTCACCCAGTATCCAGGGATGGGGTTCAAATTATTTAACAACCGGTTCTCTGCCCTAATGACTGTTTTAAGTATAACAAAAGATATACCGAAAGGTAGTTTATTGTTTCATGCATTTAATACTTAAATAAGAATAAACGAGGTCCACAAAACTAGATTGTTATGGTTTAAAATATTAATAAAAATATTAAATGATACCTGACAAAAAACAATAAAACTGTAAAACTGTTATTTAAGATATTTCTATACTGCTTCTTAACTGGCATCCTCACTTGTCATTTTTTTCACCTATGACAGAATCAACATTATTACAGGCACTTAGAATATGCTATTGCACAGATGGATGTTAAAAAGAGTAAGGAATGTAAATTTGTGATGTCCACATTGGGTGGCTGCCCAGACGCCCACCTTAGAGAGAACCCCGATTATAAGTGCTGTTTTAACAACCAGTTTGCCGAACTCAGCAGAAAATTAGGTATCAGGTCTGCCAAACCGGTGCGAACTGGCTGAATCCCACCACTGCTTGTATCCATATAGGTAACTTCTTTACTTTCTTTAAGACTTTGTTTAAATGCCACTTCTCCAGGAAGTCTCTGCTGACCATCGTTCTTCAATTGCAAGAGCGCCCGCCCCAACCTCTAGGCACTCTTGATCCTCTCTGGGCTGCTCAACTCCCTTTTCTCCCAAAGCACCTGTGATTCTAACATGTTGCACAATTGATTGGCTGTGTCAGCTGCCTATCTCCTCCAATAGAATGTAAGCTCATGAGAGCAGGAAGCTTTTCATTTCATTTTAATTGCATTAATTGGACTTACACTGTTTAACAAAATTATGCAGGTTTCAGGTTCCCAATCCTACAACACACGTGCACTCCATATTATGTGTTTACTCACCCCAAGAAGTCTCTGTCCATCACCATTTATCTCCCCTTTACACTCCTCCACCTCCCTCCCCGCTCAGCGGTCACCACACTGTTATCTGTGTCCATGAGTTTTCTCTCCTTTTTTGTCCTTTTTTGCTCAACCCCCTCTCATGAGCCCCCCCTCCCAATAGATGTCAGCCTATGAGTCTGTCCCTATTTACACAACAAAATACCTCTTGGCCGTAAAAAAGAAGGAAATCTTACTTTTTGCGATATCATGGAAGGACCCGGAGAGCATTATGCTAAGTAAAATATGCCAGTCAGAAAAAGACAAGTACCCTATGATTTCACTCATATGTGGAATCTAATGAACACAATGAGCTAACAAGCAAAATCACAGGAAGCTTTTCCACAAACATATCCAAGTGCCTGTAACATGGCAGGCACTGCACAAATATTTGTTGAATAAATGAGCCAGCTTGGGCTCTGGAGTCATGCAAACTTTGGTTCAAATACTATTTGATTTATTCACTTCTTGATTCTAAACCTCAGTTTTCACATCTTAAAATGGGGATTGTGTTATCTTCCCCCACCACGGTTGTGACGACCCAGTGAGATGATGTATACAATAGATGGTGGTTCGTTGTGATGGTTGTGTACTAACGCCTGCGGTCACATAATAGATGGTGGCTCTCGTTGCTGTGATGGTTGTGCAGTCATGTCCATGGTCAGCATGCCTTGCAGATGAAGCACATCCACAACACACAACCACCTCTACCCAGAGAAGACTGGAGGGATCAGCTGGTCTTCCCCACCTGGAGAGAGGCGCCTGTGAGTTTTGCCAAAGGCTTCCAGAAAGAAAAGGGATGCTTAGACACCACAGGCTGCAATTCCAGTGTGCGAAGTTAGACTCTAAGGCTCGTTCAGAAGCACAGTTTCCACATGAGTGGACTCTCAACAGAGAGGAGATTATTTTAATCAGCTGCAGGAACACGAAGGTTATCCATCTTCCATTGTTTAAGGGAAGGTTTAATTTTGGGAGTGGGATGATGAGGCAGGGGAAAGTAGAAAGCTGGAGCAGATTTAAATGATAAAGAGAGAATTCTCTATAAAATAACTGAACAAGAGGGCACGCAAGCCCAGATAGCGCTGGTTTTAATAATTCTGTATGTGCCCTTCTCAGCTGTTGTAAAAATCAGAACAGTATTTACAGATTACACCCCATTCCTCATTTAATCCTCATAGGAGCCATCTGCGGTCAGCATCACTCGCCCTGAGTCTTGATGGGGAGACGAGACTCACACACATCCTGCTCAAATGGCCTTTGACAGAGCTCAGGGTCTTCAAGCGGGTACACAACAAGCCTTATGTTTCTGTATCTCTTTTTAATCTTTTTATTAATGAACAGCATTCAGAGAGAAAAGTGTCTAAGGGGTTCAAGTCATCCCAAAGTATGTCACGTTAGCATATTAACTATTTTCAGCTGAAAGAGTTTGAGGAAATGGCAGAAGCAAAAAAGGTCATTGTGACCTCACCCTTGTCCTTCTATTCTGGGACCCTTGTGTGACAGATGCCCTGCTTACACCTGGAAGAAAGAAGAAACAACACACAGGCTTGCTATGTGTCCCCAGCACACTGACCTCCTAACCTTAACCCATCACAGTCTGCATCCCCTGTCCACTTCTCATCTCACCCAGCATCAAACTCCTGGGTCTGTTTCTTTGGGTCATTTCCTCACGAAGGCTCCTGTGTCACATAAAACTGATATTAAATAAATTTGTGTGCTCTTCTCCCGGTAATCTGATTTTGTCAGTGTAATTTTCAGATCCAGCCAGAGACTCTAAAATGGTTGAAGAAAACTTTTTCCTCCCCTACCTGCCCACACATATGATGAATTTTCACTAATGGAACATAGCTGCATCAGGAAATAGAGCATTGCCAGCACCCCCTCATGTTTCTACTCATTCACACCCTCCTTTTTCCCAAAGTTAACCTGAGATCTGTCATCACAAATTACAATAGTTCCACCTATATTTTTTTCTCAAAAGCTTTTCAGTTATTTTTACCTGTTTTTTTTTTCAAGATAAACTTTGGTTTTATTTCATTGGTTTTTTTTTCTTACGCCTCTAAATCTTCATTTCTCCATGCATTTTAAGATCATGCTCCTCTCTATGATGTTGAGTATTTGTATCTAAAACAAGGACTGGCTTCTCATTTGAAGTCAACTTTTGTGTGTCTCTCAATAGGGTTTAGAAGTTTTCACAAGGGGCCTGACTAGGCAGGCGATAGAGCAGTGGATAGAGCATCAGACTGGGATGCAGAAGATCCAGGTTTGAAACTCTGAGGTCACTGGCTTGAGCATAGGCTTACCAGCCTGAGCAAGGAGTCGCTGGCTTGAAGCCCAAAGGTCACCAGCTTGAAGCACAAGGTCACCTGCTTGAAGCCCAAAGTCACTGGCTGGAGCAAGGAGTCACTCACTCTGCTATAGCCCCCAGATCAAGGCACATATGAGAAAACAATCAGTGAACTACTAAGGTGCTGCAACAAATATATAATTGATGCTTCTCATCTCTCTCCCTTTCTGTCTGCCTGTCCCTATATGTCCCTCTCTGGCTCTCTGTCTGTCAAAAAAAAAAAAAAAGTCTTCACAAGGATACTGATTGGCTCAGGGTAAATTTTACACAAATGATTTGTGCTTTTCTATATTTTCCATACTATTTTCCAATGGGCTATTTTTAGCATAGAGCAAAATTCTGGGCCTTGGATATTTATGTTGAATCCAGCACTTAACCGAATTCCCCTATGGCTTCTAACAGTTTTTGTCTGCTCGTTTAGAATCAGCACCAATGTAGTCACATCATTCGTGAATGACACTTGGCCTCCTCTTTTGGAGTATTTTTGTCTCTTGTGTAATCTCATTGACTTGTGCTGTGAGAACAATGTTAACTACACTGTAAGGTCACCCATAAGGCCCTGGGAGGAATTGTATTTGTAAATAAGTGACTGAGAGAGTGAAGGTGGGGGTTCTCAACAGCTGCACTATTGACACCTTAAACTAGATAAGTCCTTGTTGTGTGCTGGGGGAGGGGTGTTCCTGTACGTTGTAAAATGTTTGGGAGCCTAGCTGACCTTCACTTACTAGATGTCAATAACATCTTCCCCCAAGGGTGACAGTGGGTATGTCTTCAACTATTGCCAAATGTCACCTACAAGGAAAAACCATCATTAGCTGAGAACCACTTGTTTTAGGGAAAGTAGCTGGACCCCCTGTCTCTAAAGCTGATTTTGAGCAAATCACCTCAAGGCATATCTCTTTTCTGGTCTCTTCGGAGGCCCTAGGGCTGTCGGGCCCTTTCAACCTCACCTTCATTCCACCCTCCTTGACCTCATACTCCCAGAAATCCAGGATTCTTTTAAGGTCACTTTTTGCAAGTACAGCTTTCACTTTGAATGCCCTGCATTTAATGAGAACGCTGCTACTTTTTTACACTAGTTTGATCTGAGCTTAACTTTTCAAAGTATGCTAAGAAAATATCAATCTGAATCAGATAGAGTATTTTCATTTCCAAGTCATAGAAAACCCGTTCAAATTCCTTTAAACAATAAAGAGAATCTATCAGCTGGCATAAAAATAGCCCAGTGGTAGGATAAGCTTCAGGTACAGTGTGCTCAAGGCTCCAGTTTCATTTTTCTGTGACCCTCTAAACTCTACCCTCCTCTGCATGTTGGCTTTGTTGTTTGGTTGGCTTTTCTCTAAACTTGGCTGTCCAGTTCTAAACCTGACATTTGTACATCGTATAGCTCAGAATAGAAAGTGTCTCTTCCTATAACCTTTGAAGAGTTGGATTAGACCATCCAAGGACTCTTTATCCATAATTGAAGCAATCGTTGTAGTAAGGAAAATGGTTTGCTGAGTTATTGTCCAGCCCTAATCATTATTCTCCAGGGTGGTACAATTCTACTGGCCAGCTTGGGGCTAAGGAGCCTCCCTTAATTAAGGATAGGGATCAGTGCAACTCAAACCCTGAGCTACCTGCAATGGGGCAGGGTGCAGCTGGAGAGTATACCACTTACTCTCATTAAGTAGGGTTAGCTAGCTAGCTAGCTAGCTAGTTAGTTAAGTAGTTTTAATTAAAAATGAATATTAAATTTGATTAAAATTCTGTTTTGGTATCTATTGAGTTTGTTGTGTGGTGTTTTTCCCCCTTGGATATATATATATTTTTGTTTTTTTGTGTTTTTTTTTTCATTTTTCTGAAGCTGGAAACAGGGAGAGATAGACAGACTCCCGCATGCGCCCGACCGGGATCCACCCGGCACGCCCACCAGGGGGCGGTGCTCTGCCCATCCTGGGCGTCGCCATGTTGCGACCAGAGCCACTCTAGCGCCTGAGGCAGAGGCCACAGAGCCATGCCCAGCGCCCGGGCCATCTTTGCTCCAATGGAGCCTTGGCAGCGGGAGGGGAAGAGAGAGACAGAGAGGAAAGCGCGGCGGAGGGGTGGAGAAGCAAATGGGCGCTTCTCCTGTGTGCCCTGGCCGGCCCCCTTGGATATATTAATATAATATATCTTATTAACAGATTTTATCATTTTGAAAAGCTTTTGAACTGGAGGAAGAATCCAACTTGAAAGTGGTATTTGATTCTTTTACTAGGCTGTGGAAATATCTGCCATTATTTTTAATTTAAGGTTTTTTTCTTGTCCTGAGTGAGATTGCTCTAAACATTTTATTTTTGTGTTAACTTTGTTAAATTTTGGGTATCTGGCTTATGCTAATTTTATAAAAAGACTTTGGAAGCCACCCTATTTCTCTCTGTTCTGAAAGGGTTTGGGTAGTATCAGAGTCATCTGTTACTTGAACATTGGAAAAAATTTACCTTTGAGACCGTCTGGATCTGATGCTTTTATGGAAAGCTTGCTTTCTTTTTACAACTTTCTTCATTTCTTTAGTCTATGTCAGTTTTCTATCTTTTATGGAGTCAATTTTGATCAGTTATAATTTGTGGAAAATATATCTCTCATCTTTTCAAATTACTTCCAATGAATTTTTGCAAAGTATTTTCCCATTTCTTTTTGAATTTTTGTTATTTTCTCCTATTTATTTCTATTGCAGCACAATTAAGATTTATCAATTTTATTGTGTTTCCCCTCATAAACTACTTTTAAAATTCATTTCTTAGCTCTAAGATTTTTGTTTTTTAATTCATTAAAAGATATTTTCTTAATTTTTTTGGATTTATTTAGTTGCTGTTTCCTCACTTTTTGAATTGGATGCTTAACCCATTTGTTTTCATTCTTCCTTGTGTAACATGCCCCCAAATTGCAGGGTTTGGGTGAGCAAACAAGAAATTCCACTTATCAGCTGTGCAAGTGAGATGAGCAATGAAGCTCCATGCAGAATACATAAACAAAGTGATCAAGAACTGGTTACATGAGGGACCACAATAAGGATGCATTAGGAGTGGGTGATGAGACAGAATATCCTTTGGAGGAGCATTTATTTGGTAAGAGCTATGCCTTTAAGGAAGACCCCACTCTAGGGGTTGCATGGCCAACAGTCTCCTCGACCTCAGCTAGTAGATGGGTTAGAGGGGGATTTGTGAGTTCTCTGAAGTTTGGAAGTACAGACAACTAAAGCCTTAACTGCCCCTGAGAAAGCTAAAGCAGTCTGTGACAGCAGAGCAGACAGCTGCACCTAGAAAGTCAGAGCATTCCCATCAGATAAGACTGAGGGGAGCCAGGGAGGCGGAATAAAAAGGCTCTGCCCAAGAAACAAGAAACAAGAGTTGTAGCTGAGTGATACAGCAGAGGGACCTGTTAGGAACTTAGGAAAGTGCTCATAGGCATAGAGTTCACTTTAACCACATTCCAGGTGGAAAGCACGTGAAGCAGTCTTAGATAGGACCATTCAACTACAAATTTCCTATACCCAATTCCCTCTTCTTTCTCTCAGGTTCAAACCAAACTGAGCTGCAGATGGATGAAAGGAAAGTATCAGAAACACTTTTAATTACTTAAGACTATGTTTGTGCTCTGAGGTGGCTGTACACAATTATAACTACGGAAGAGTTATCAGAAAAGTCAGGATAATGCTTAAGTATTCATTTATTGGGTATCAAAGGAAGACCAACCAAAAAAAGCAGATTAAAAGGATTGTCAAAATTAAAGAAACTTTCTAATTAAATGAGTCCTGCTTGTTCAACCACTTGGTTATACTTGTTTGGTTCTATGCATATTTTAAAAGTAAAAATTTCCTCCAAGCTGAATTTCTCAACATCAATATTTAGTATTTGCATTCTCATATTTCTTATGTTTATTCTTTGACCCAGGAGTTGTTTGTGAGAGTTTTTCTTTAATTTACAGGTATCTGATTTGCAGGGCGTGTTATGGTCTTGATTTTAAGGTTTGTTGAATTGGCGTCAGATGACCTGAATCAGATAATGGAGGTGTAATTTATATGAGGATTTGGTTATAAGGAGAGTGTGAGGGGAAAATGGCACCTTCTGATTTCCCTACATTTTTGATTTGATGTATTTTGTTTTACCCCATCCTCTGGAAACCTTTAATACCCTTTTTCTATCCCTCATGATTTGAAATATCACAATGGTTTGTGTTAATGTAGGTCTCTTGCCATTTATCCCGCTGGTCCTTTATATACTTTGTTCCTTATTTCTGATGACTTTCCTTATAGATCATTTCTTCCATAAACTTCTCTTAGTTTTTCCTGTTCATTTTGGGGTTTATATTAGATACTGGACCACATGAATTGCTCTCACTTTTTCTTTGTGTTCTTCTTTCTTGGACATTTGTTAAAATTTAGTCTCTAATCCTTCTACTAACTTGAAGAAAGACATCAGCAGTTGAAAAACATTATGCAAAGTAGACAAAGCCAGACACAGAAGGCCACATGTTGTATGATTCCACTATATGAACTGTCCAGAATAAGAAAACCCACAGAAAGAGAAAGCAGATTAGTGGTTATTGGGGGGCTGGGGAGGCAATGGGGGTGGCTGGTTAATGGGTACAGGGTCTCCTTTGAGGGTGATGAAAGTGTTTTAGAACTAGATAGAGGTGGTGGTTGTAAAATATTTTAAATGTACTCAATGCCACTGAATTGTATACTTTAAAAATGCTTAATTGTATATTGTGTGACTTTTACCTCAATTTTAAAATAAAAAGTAGTTTTTTAAAAAAGCAAGTAAAAAATAAATCAGTCAACCTACTTTAATCCCCCAAATCTCTATGTGATTTTTAAAATTTTATTTCCCATAGTGTCTGTCCACTTTGTTATTGGTTTGATGAATGCACTATTCTCCTAAATACCTCTGAAGACATTCGGTAAACTTTTCTATTCTCTTTTATTGCCTTTATTACCTCAGTTTTCTCAAAAATTATGTTTAGAAATTTATTTATCTTTATCTCCTCTTTTAGTTAGAAGACATAGTAGTTTTAAAATATTTTCAGAAGTTATCTGACACTCTTTCTTCAAGAAGTGAAGCCCAATTTCCTGCCTGGTGAGTGTGGGCTGGACTCAGTGACTGGTTTCTAATGATGTAAGAAAATGGAAATGATGGTGCACAAATTCCAAGATGAGGTGATAAAATATTTTCTTGCTCATTCTCTGGAATCAGTCAATCCAGGGGAAGCCAACTGCCATATCATGAGAATAGATGTTCTGTAGAAATGTCCCTGTGGTGAAGAATTTAAGCCTCATGCCAACCACCAGCCCAGAACTGAGGCCTCAAGCCTACAGCCCTGCAAGCAGCCATCTTGGAAAGAGGTCCTCCTGCCTTAAGACCTGCTCTCTTCCTAAGAGATCTTTAGTTGGTACTGTTTGGCCAAGATGTTCTTAAGTTCCTAACCGTTAAACACTGAGATATAAATGATTGTTGCTTTAGGCTGCTAAATTTGGGGATAATTTGTTACTTGGCCACAGGTTATTAGTACAGAGGCTTCCCTCAAACATTTGCTTATGCTTAGTGGCATTGTATTTTCAAGAGTGAGGACACTTAAAATTTCAAGAAGCTCTGAATAAGTGGGCAGGGCTTATCCACTTATGGGTGTTGCTTCAGGATGTGGGTAGGGAGGTAGCCAAAACAATGGTGAGTCCCTTCATGATAGAAAAAGCAGGTGGCCTTTTCTCTGAAGCCTTTTAATATAATTACAAGAGAACACTGATTTGTTCCCCCAGAGAAAGGGGAGATGCCTGAGTACCAGGTGATACATGGAGGGGAGAGGAGACGGGAGTTAACTGTTTAGATGTTGACTTAATCCCGACTTTCAGTGTGTTGTCTCACTCCATTTACCTGATGTCTCAGGATGCCAAGACTCTCTGGGTTCTAGAATAAAAGTGTGCCCCTTCTTCATCTGCACCCCACTCCAGCTTGACTCTCTGCTGCACTTTCTCCTTCCTGCATCGTCAGTCACCGCTCCTCTATCTCAAAGGACGTTGTTGAAATCTCTTCTCCACTGTTTAGCCTTACCCACTCTCTTTGACATTGTTGATTGTACTTTCACTTTCTCTTGCTATTTATTATTCCACCAGATTTCTGGAGAAAGATAAAATAATGTCTAGTCATTTTAATAAGTCCCTTCCTTTAACTCTTAATTTTTTTATCACTTTATTTTTACTCCATCTTTTATATACAATTTGTCTTACTTATTTTATTTAAATGACAGATAATGCTTCATTGATGCCCATTATTTCCCACAAAGATTGTCCTGTTTGTATTTGAGTATGAGTTTTCCTTCTTGTAAATTCACATAAATTGTTAACAGGTGCAAAGTCTGTCTTAATCTTTTAATAGTTGTCTTTATAATTTTATGAATGATGTTTAATCCTTGTTTTTTGGATGTCTTGATCTAAAACAGGAGTTGCCAACAGTTTCTTATAAAAGGGCAGAGAGTAAATATTTTAGGCTTTGCAGGACATATGGTCTCTGTCACAACCCCTCGCTTCTACTGTGATGGCATGAAAGCAGTCAGAGAAAATATGTAAATGAATGAGTATGAATGTCTTCTGATAGAAATTTCTTGACAAAAACAGGTGGCTGAAAGAAAGAACAGGTGGCAAAGGCGCATCTGGCCAAGGGGCCTCCATGTGCTTACTTCTGCTCTAAAAGATGAGAAAATTGTCACACACTTTCTTCCATGCTTTATTTCTCTTTATCTCTCAGTAGTTGAGGCTATTTTTTTTGTTTTGTTTTGGTGACTCACTTTATAACTCCAAAAAATATAATGAACTGCAAAAGACAATGTTTTAAGAATAAGACAAGCTATAGGCTGGGAGAAAATACTTTCAAAGGACCCATCTGATAAAGGAATGTTACTCAAAATATACAAAGAACTCTTAAGACTCAACAGTAAAAAAAGAAAACAACCTGATTAAAAAATGGGCCAAAGATCTTAGAAGACACCTCACCAAAGAAGAGATACGGAGGGCCAATAAGCATATGAAAAGATGCTCCACATCATGTGTCATCAAATAAATGCAAATTAAAATAGCAATGAGATACCACCACATACCTACTAGAATGGCCAAAATCTGAAACACTAATAACACCAAGTGCTGATGAAGATGTGGAGCAATGGAACCCTCCATTGATAGTGGGAATGCAAAGTGGTACAGTCACTTTGGAAGACAGTGTGGTGGGTTTTTACAAAACTAAACATATTCTTACCATACAGCTGTTCTCCTGGCATTTACCCAAAAGAATTGAAAACTTACATCTATACAAAAACCTGCACATAGATGTTTACAGGAACTTTATTCTTACTTAGATTTTAACTCAGTGATTCATTCCACCTGCTGTGTGGGGAATAGACTCAAGGAGGGCTTGGACAGAAGCAGAGAGACAGTAGGAGAGCGCTCAATATTCCAGAAAAGAGGTAATGTTAGCTTGGACTGTGGATGGTGGCAGTGGCATGGAGAAATGGGTCAGAAACTGATCTGTTTTGAAGATAGAACCCACAGGACTTGTGAATGGGTTGGGGGTGTAGGGTGAGGAAGAAAAGAGTGAAGGTTGGTGCCCAGGACAGACTGCTATTCTCTGAAATGGGGAAAGTAGCAGGAGAAACAGGATCGGGGGAATATCTGGAGCTCAGGCTTGCATGTGCTAAGCCTCTGTCAGTGGGGATGTGGAGAGGACATGTGGCATTCAGAGCATTTACTACTCCTTTGTAGTAAAAACCCTTCTGGCTGACACATTGCTTTTTGCAGTTAAATCCTTATATGCCTACACATGGCTTTTTTCCCCCTTATTTGTTCTGCATTGATTTACTGAAGTAAATGAATATTTAAATATGTGTCCTTATACCAAGTTTTGGAAAGTTTGGGCCACTGTTTCTTCAAGTAATTTTTGTTTTATTTTCTCCCCTTCCACTTCTGGGACTCTGATTATTCATATGTTAGAGATTTTATGCTGCCCTGCTTGGTCTCTGAAGCTCTGGGTTTTTCCCAATCTTTGTTCTCTTCATTCTTCAGATCTCATCATTTTTATTGGGTTATCTTCAAGTTCACTGACTCTTCTGTCACCTTTACTGTCCTGGTAAATCTCCACAGTGAATTTCTTATTTTAGATATGTATTTTCTCGTTCTAGAATTTAACTTTGGTTTCTTTTCATAGCTTTTACCTCTCTATTGAGATTTTTGTTTCCATTCATATGAGCATGCTTCCCATTATTGTAATAGTTGCTGTAATACCTGTGTTTGATGATTCTAGTATTGAGACCACCTGGAATTTGGCCTCCATTGAGTGCCATTCCCAGGAGAACTGGTCCCAATTTCTGGGTTCTCCTATGTCGAAGAACTTTGCATTGCATCTACATTCTGTGGATGATGTTGTGGAGACTCTGGATTCTCCACATTACACTGAAGAGGTGATGTCTTTGTTCCACAGGCATCTAACCTGGTTAGACTGAAACTACAAACGTCTTATCTGCAGCAGACAGCAGATCAAATTCCACTTCAGTTTTTGGCCTTAATTGCAAGAGGCTGAGTCTAAACCAAACATGCAGGTTTCTGGGATCAGCCAGAGACTTGGGAGGAGTTATCCACAGGATTTGGGGCTCCCCTCTCTGATTTTCTCCTTTCTAGAACCCCCCTCACTATCCAGCAGCTCTCCTCTGGCTGTCAGTCTGTTAGGTGCTTACTCCACCAAAGTGGAAGAGAAATCCAACCTAATAGACACATGGGCTTTAGACTAATATTCAAAAGGTCAGTTTGTTAATACACATATGTGTAGTGCAGACGCAAATGTCATAAAAACAAGATTTTTAAAAACTAATTGGAAACTAAGAAATAAAGGTCTATGGGTGGAAGGAAGGTATTTTGAGAAACCTCCAGCTGAGGGAAGCTACAAAAATAGAAAGAAATTCTGAAGTTTCCTGGCAGCCAAGGAAACAAGGGAAGTTAGATTAATTTCATATACCTCAGAAACCAGTCATGGAAAACTGCAAGTTCACTGAGGAATTGGCTTTCCTGGTCCTGAAATCAGTGGCATGGCATGGTCTCTTCTGTCGATAATGACACTCCTGGTAGTAAAGATGAAATAAAATGGTTCAGGCAAAGACTTTCCTGTAGTGCACACAGAGAATGATCATGATGGTGTAATGTCATGGTGATGTGTTAGTGGTGGTGGTGGTTTGGTAAATTCTACATTTATCTTGTCTTTGGAAAGGAAACCACTTTTAGCTACTGACAGATTTTAACCAAATGCATCAGTAACTCTGAAGTCAGGATGTCAGACATCACTTACTTAAGCCTCTCTGGTGGGAAATTGTCTCCCGAGAACCAGCAAAACCCAGCATTCTGGAGGCAGACTGCTAACAGCTTTCTCACCAGGGTCTGGACATCAGCCTCCTGGTGCCTCAGATACTTCAACAGAGCAAGCTCCCTGGACAGGCCCGGAGAGCGGCACGGGGCAGGGCCTCTGGGGTCTCCCACTCAGTCTCCATGCAAGTGCCGGACCTTTGTTTTGGAGAATTAATCAGAGAGGCAGTGATCTGGAGAAGGGCTTGGGGAAGGCAAGAAGCATGATGCATGGTAATCAGCCTTGCATGGGAAGCCAAAGCAAGGCCAGGAAAGCCACGCACAGCCCCTAAGTTCCTGAGCCCCCTCCCTGCCCCCACCCAGAGGCCACCCAGGGGGGATGTGGCTCTCACCCAGGTCTCCATGGCTGGAGGAAGGGCCCTGCACAGAGCCATCACCTTTTCTCGTTCATGCCCCTCGATGTGAGAGTCAGCTGGCTGGGCTGGGCGTCTGCCTGGAGCCATGCCTTGAGAAGGGTCAAAGGCAAGGGTTAGTCTGTGTTTAGGTCAGGGCTTAATTAGTGATACAGGTAAGATGTAGGCTGAGGTCATAGGCCAAGGTCAATATGTGGTAGAAATTAAGAATAAGCATATGGCAAAGACCAGGGCTCAGCCTGTGGCTCATTCTGTGACCAGAATAAGAACTTAGTTTATGTTCTTTGTTGGGGATTAGCGATATCAGAGCCAGGGTACTGGGGGCCCTGATTAGAAACCTGGCACTTCTGAAGGTCCCTCGGTGTCAGCGCTGTGGAGGATTTCAGGTACGCATCTCTCAGACCCGCATGTGCCATATCTCTCAGGTGCTTAAGGAAACTGCACCAGAAGTACTTAGGAATGTCTGGTTAAAATGCAGATACCACCCAGTTTCCCATTGAACCCGGGAAGCTGCATTTCAATGAGTTCCCCCAGAGGAATCTGATGTGCACTGATATTTGGGACTCTCTGCTTTGGATGCTCCCAAGCTTTCCTTCCAAGAGCTCACCAAAGCCACATTTCTCCCAGCCCGGGGCATCGTATGCAATCCGAATGCCCTTCCCCACTGAGAGCTGCAGGCTGTGGCAGGTGCAGCCTTCACAAGGTCATGGCACTGTAGGTGTGCCTCAGAAGTCAGCTATTTCCTACTCAGGCAATAGGGAATGGTGTGCCTTAGGTTCTCACTGTGTACCCACTCGGCTGGCCTTTCCCAGCTATGGACAGAAGATCCTCCATGATACTAACAGCAATACTAATGGCAGCGGCTCACATTTATGGAGCATGTGCTATATGCCGGGCACCTAGTAATACACAAGTTATGCATACTAGCTCACTTAATCCCTCCCAACAGCCTTTTCCCATTTCACAGAGAAGCTTAAAAACCTGACCAGGGCCACATAACTCAAGAAAGGCAGAGCCAGACTGAGCCCAGCCTATCTGATTCCTGTGCACAACCTTTTACTCATGATGCTGCCATAGCAAACAGTCCATAACATTGTTCCTTAAAAACATGACTACTCATTAAAATGCACATTATAATAAAAAGTACTCTCCCAGCCTTGGCCAGGTGGCTCAGTGAATAAAGTGTCAACCCAGCATGCCAGAGGTTGCAGGTTTGACCCCCAGTCAGGGCATGTAAGAGAAGCAATCAATGAGCACAAAACTAAATGGAACCAGTAAGTGAAAGAACAAGCTGACGCTTCTCTCTCTCTCTTCCCCTACCCCCCCCCCCCACTTTTTTCCTTTCTCCTCTCTCTCTCAAATCAATGGGAAGAAGTACTACGTCAAATAACTCCAGCTGCTGTTTCCCCCTATTGCTTCATCAGACTTAGTGTATCTTACCTTGGTAAGAGAACCCATGCCTTTATCTGCATTTCTCAAAGGCATGGGAAAACAGTCTTTACACCCAGTTTCTGGATGTGGACAGAGCTGCCTGAGCTGGTTTTCACCACCCCAATGGGCAGCGGAGGTGCCCTTTACAAGGCTCATGAGCAAACCAATTGGAATCTGGCTTTCTGCCCTCTGGCAAGGGGTTTCTGGAGTGGGCAGGAAACGCCATTGTTTTATTTGTTAAATATCTATGTTAAAGTCAAGTTAATATATATTTATTTATATATATATATATATATATATATATATATATATATATATATATATATACAGTGCCTAAAAATTCAAGTGACTCAGAGGGGCTTATGATAAGAAGCTCTGCTGTCTCCACCCATCCCCGCCCCCACCCTCCAGGCACATTGTAGAGATTCAGGAAATTCATGTTGGTTATGACCTTAATGCAGGGGTCCCCAAACTACGGCCCCGCGGCTGCATGTGGCCCCCTGAGGCCATTTATCCGGCCCCGCAGCACTTCCGGAAGGGACACCTCTTTCATTGGTGGTCAGTGAGAGGAGCACATTGACCATCTCATTAGCCAAAAGCAGGCCCATAGTTCCCATTGAAATACTGGTTTGTTGGGTTTTGCTGGTTCTCGGGAGACAATTTCCCACCAGAGAGGCTTAAGTAAGTGATGTCTGACATCCTGACTTCAGAGTTACTGATGCATTTGGTTAAAATCTGTGGCACCTATACTGAATGATGAGGTATCTAGGTGAAGGGGTGGGGCAGGAACAGATGCTAGCCGAAGAGGACAATATGTAGAAAAGCCCACAAGTCAGAGAGAACCATGGATCCTGCAAATAGACCAGTAGGGCTAGAACATGGACATGAGGCGGGGGGATAGAGGGTTGCTGCTGAGCCATGGGACCAGAGGAGGGAATAGAGACCAAGTCATGAAGTGCCGAGTATCCAGGCTCTGTCCTGAAATCAGTGGTGACCCAATGACGAACTCTGAGCAGAGTGGCCACGGTCAGGTCTGCCTTTCAGGAGAATTCCCTGGTTGCTGTTGGAGAATGGGTTGAAAGAACACACCTGGAGCCAGAGAGCCGAGGTAGGAGGCCAGGTAACAGTCCAAGCAAGAGAAGGTGTTGGTTTGGGCTGGGGATAGAGAGAAATAAACAAGCTCAAGAGGCAACAAAGTAAAATTGACATGCCTTGGTGACAGAAGAGGGTGCTGCTATGACTGAGGAGAGGTCCTGGCCAGCAACAGACTACAGTTCACAGTACTTAGGGCAGAGGTCAGAACCAAATGGTGGTGCATCTGAGTGAGTCTGAGGAGGGAGAAGCAGGAAAAGATCCAAACTAGGTCATCAAGGGGCCTAGGATGTGCTGAGGAAGGAAGCCAGGTAGGGTCAGGGCACCAAAAAAGTGAGCTTCTGGGGAAGTGAGCCAAGTGGAAGTGGGACAAGGAGCACACTCCCAGCTGTGTGCTGGGATCCCACTGCCCTTTACTGTGGGTTAGGTCCAGTGCAGGAAGGATAGCACTGAAGTGCAGTGGAAGTGAAGGCCCACATCACAAGGTCGGAGCGCAATGCCTGCTCAACAGCTAGACAGCAGGCTAGAAGTGTCAGGTTCTCAGCTGCTCCTGTGAGCAGTCTGGGTGTCTCCGTCTGGCTGTAAGGTCTGGGTGAGCTGTCAGCTGCAAGTGACTGCCAAGGAAGCAATTTGCCTTCTGTGACTACATTAATAGAAGCTTAGTGTCCCGATCAATGTGGCTGAGGGTTCCGTGCACTTGGCACTTGTCAAGCTGTATCTGGAACCTGGGTGCTGCGAGGAGCCTTCTCTGGGGGTTCCCCAAACCCAGGTCCAAAGAGCTTACACTTCCCCTTTGGATGACAGTGACCCCACCTCCTTGGCTACAGGGCTTGGCCCCCCAGGAGATGACCCACCCCCAGCAGAATTGGCTGGGAGGCTCTGAAATAAGCAGGGGTGCCAGTCCAGTATTGCCAGATCACCTCACTTTTTAAGATAAGTCAGAACTTCAGGCTTAACATGAAACCTAATGATGATTAAAGGTTGGTCTAAATGTGCTAAAAAAAAAAAAGAATGACATGTCAAATGTGTGTATGGACTGAATCAAGCCCACAACCCCAGTCTGTGACTTCGATCTAAACCATGACCTCTGTGGTAGTTGATTTTATGTGTCACCTTAACAGGCCACAGGTGCCCAGATTAAACATTATTTCTGGGCCCTGGCTGGTTGACTCAGTGGTAGAGCATCAGCCCAGCGTGTGGAAGTCCCGGGTGGATTCCCAGTCAGGGCACACAGGAGATGCACCCATCTGCTTCTCCACTCTTCCCCCTCTCCTTCCTCTCTCTCTCTCTCTCTCTCCTCCTCCCGAAGCCAAGGCTCCATTGGAGCAAAGTTGGCCCAGGCACTGAGGATGGTTCCACAGCCTCCACCTCAGTTGCTAGAATGACTCCAGCCACAATGAAGCAACTCCCCAGATGGGCAGAGCATCACCTCATGGTGGGCATGCCGGGTAAATCCCAGTCCGGTGCATGCAGGAGTCTGACTGCCTCCCTGCTTCTAACTTCAGAAAGATACAAAAAAACAACAACCCCAAAACATTATTTCTGGGTGTGTCTGTGAGGATGCTCTGGATGAGATGAGCTTTTGAATCGGACTCAGTAAAGCAGATTGTCCTCCCCAGTGTGGGTGGGCCTCATCCAATCCATTGAGGGCCTGAATAGAACAAAAGGCAGAGAAAGAGGCAATTACCCCTTTTTCCTGACTCACTGCTTGAACTGGGATATTTTATCTCATCTTCTTTGGCCTTAGACCAGGGGTTGGGAACCTATGGCTCGTGAGCCAGATGAGGCTTTTTTTATGGCTGCATCTGGCTTGTAGACAAATCTTTAATAAAAATAATAATAACATCAAAAATATAAAATATTCTCATGTATTACAATCCATTCATTTCCTACCGCTCATGGTCATGGTTGCAGGTGGCTGGAGCCAATCACAGCTGTCCTCCGGGACAACACCAAATTTTTATTGGATAATGCCTAATGTACACGGGTTGTTGTATGGCTCTCACAGAATTACACTTTAAAATATGTGGCATTCATGGCTCTCTCAGCCAAAAAGTTTCCCTACCCCTGCCTTAGACTGAGGTTTACACCATCAGCTCCCCTGGTTCTCAGGCCTTCACACGCAGACTGGAACAACACCACTTGCTTTCCTGGGTCTCCAGCCTGCACACAGCAGATCAGGGGACTTGTCAGCCTTCATAATCGCATAAGCCAATTCCATGGCAAAGAAATAAACACATAAATAAATAGGCTGAAATTAAGGTTTCAGCATAGCTGAGTTCCTTCTAAAGTTTTTGGAGGAGAATCTGTTCTCTTGACTTTTTTACCTTCTAGAAGCTGCTTGCATACTTTGGCTCATGGCCCCCTTCTTCCATCGTCATAGTGCATGTCTCAAGCTTCTGGCTCCCTCATTATAGCTCCTGACTCTCACCATCCTGCCCCCTCTTACAGTGACCCTTATAATTACATCTGGCCTTACATTTGCCATGTAAGAAAACAGATTCTCATTCCAGGGATTAAGATGTAGATATCTCTGGTGAGGGGGGTCATTATTCTGTTCACCACACTTCTCATCCTTCAATCTGAAGGACTGTCCACCCCAAAATGCTCATTATTTGTCTATCTTGGTGGGTGAGCCTGGCCACTGAATCCTGGTGAGCTGTGATGGCAACAGGCTGACAGACAGGTGGAAAGACATGGGCAGAGGTTCAGATCTAGAGCCAGAGTGGAAAGACAGCGCAGCACAAACGCCTAAGTGCGTGTGCGGGTGTCCATGTGCGGGTGCGTGTGTGCACGAGCCGGTGTTTGCATGTACATGTGTGGTTGTGTGTGTGTCACTGCAGGAGAGGCAGGGAATCCTGGTCCACAAGCAGGTTCTCTCCCCCTTCTGCTCACTGTCCCATGTGTACTGCTGCCTAAGCACCTTACTCTGAGTCCACTCTCTGAAATATCAGGTCAGCATCTTTCCCCACCCCCAAGTCACTTACCAAATTTGATTAGCTGTGGACAGAGCCCATTAAACAAATGCATTTCCCAGTCTTGATTTACTGGAAGAAAATAAGAGATGTTTTCCTTTCTGGGAAGGTATCTTTCTTTGTGTGCTAACATGCTGACTGCCTCCTGCAAGGTTTCTGAGTAACCCATCTCAGTCAGGCTACCCAGAGTCGTAGAATTAGAGCATAAGCACCGAGAAGAGGCTGGTGGTCCACTCAGCCTGGAGACGGCCAAGGATTTGAACAGGCAATGCCACCCAGCAGGAGATGAATGGTCACCAAAAGCCTGTATCTTAGCTCTAAGAAACCAAGGATCAGGGGATGCTCAGAAGTTGAGACTGTTTGGGGCATGAAAATTGGCATCAGGAGGTGACAGGACTTTGGGTGCTGCCCACCTCATTCCAGACCCAAGCAGGAGCTCAAGGTGGGGCCACACTGGCCAAGGAGCTGCTACGGAGCTACAGCCCAAACATGGGACCTGAGCTCAATGAATAAGGCAGCCTTCACATGGTTCAGAGGACAAAGTCAGGATTTAGACCAAACTAGCCTCAACTCCTGGCTCTATAGCACTCACTAGCCCTGGGATCTCAGGCATGTCATCTAGCCACTCTGTTGCCTCAGTTTACCCATATGTAAAATAGAAATACAACCCACTTCTTATAGTCAGTAGAGGAAAAAAGTGACAGTACATACAAAGCCAAGAGTATAGTGTTTGGCCTAGAATGATTATTATTCATATTTGTAGTGGTAGTACATGAGGGTAGGACCAGACTAGTAACCTGGAAGCCTTGACTCCGAGTTCTCAGGGAGACACTAGAAAGGCCTCAGTCCCTCCTCCCTGAGTCTGGGCTGAAGGCTCCAGGGGCCTGGGCTGGGACTGTACCTGACGTGCGCTCCAAAGGCCCTGCCTGTGGGGTGCTGAGCCGAGCAGGTTACTCAGCATGTTACTCCCACTGCAAAACGCAGGTCTGAGTCACCTAGAACCAAGAGGCCCTGTCCCGGACACCAGCAGGGCCTCTCTCTCTAGGCAAAGCTGGTAAGAGTTCCTTTGAGGCTAGAACACAGCAGCTCAGTCCCAGGCTCCCCGGTCAGTTTTGAGTGGACAGAGAACATGACACTGGAATAGGGAAACCAGTGTGGTTTTGGGGACATGGCAGTCTCCCCTCTGGGCCACTGCTGCCTCCCTGGTAAATGTAGGAGTTGGGCCCTCTGAGCCTTTGAGTTCCTGGAGTCAGTAGCACACAGACCTGCTGTCCGGGTCACTCCAACAGAGAAGGGGTTTGTCAGTGTGGAGACACAGCTGACCCTTGTTCTCGCCACTGTCATGAATAAGTGAGCAAATGATGTCCCCAGCCAGGAAAAAGAAACCAGAAGGAAGAAGATCATGCTGTTTAGTTCTGGCCCCCAAAACAAATGAAATCTCTAGCCTTCCCCAAGGTTGGCCAACTTCACAAAGCCAACTCTATCCCTGACTTCTGCAACACTGATATCTGGAAGGCAGTCACAGTCTCTGAGGGTGTTATGACAGGTGAGTTCCTGGCTCTTTTCCACCATAAAGGACCCAGGTCTTCCATCCTCAAGGAATGGGCTTTTTCTTCTCGGCCTCAACTGCACCTTGCAGTCAGCTTGCTCGGCCTCCCTGTCAGTCAGACGAGCAAGCTGACTTGCTCGGCCTCCCTGTCAGTCAGACGAGCAAGCTGACTCTGCAGGGGCCTTCTCAGGAGGTTTCATCTAGGAGACTTCCCAAAGTCCTGGGTCACACCACTTAAAGATTTGTTATGAGTTCTCTTAAAAAAAATGATCATGTTCGGGTTTTGGGGCAACATCAGCTGCACACTTACACACATGAGTTATTTCTCTTTCCTCACCACAAGAGAGCAAGGTCACCAGAAATCAGGCAAAGGTCACTTTCAGTTCTCCATCAACAGAAGCAACAGAAAGAGCCAAGCCTTCAAGTTCTGGTTCAGCTGCCTTGGTCATGTGGCTTTGGGTGAAGTGGCTCAGCTTCCTGACCTCCATTAGTCATCTTTAAAATGGGAATGATGCTATCACTGCCGCTACTTCCATCTCAGCATACCTCAAGACCTTGTTGCAGACCTGGCCATGTTAGATCCTCAACTTCCCCTCCCAGGCCCTCCTGGAAAAGAGAAGGCCTACTCCGGGTCCTCTTCCTGGCCTTCCTGATCCACAGCCCTCCAGTTCCCAGTCTCCGCTCAAACCTAATTTACCCAGAGCCAAGACATGCCACGGGCCAGCGTGGCTCCTCATAACTGTGCGGAATTAAGGAAACATACTCATTAAGAAAAATTGGGACTGGGAGGACT
This sequence comes from Saccopteryx leptura, assembly GCF_036850995.1. NCBI lineage: Eukaryota > Metazoa > Chordata > Mammalia > Chiroptera > Emballonuridae > Saccopteryx > Saccopteryx leptura. Next base: position 328,797,090 of record NC_089504.1, read on the forward strand.
CTTCAAATGCTTATAGCAATATCTGAGAGCTCCATAGCCCCCGTTTGCTTTATTATATAGCCATATGCAAATCAAGGAAGTCCTTGTTACAAAGTTACACATCTGAGGCTAAAGCAGGAACTCTTCCCAAGGCAAAAATAGGATGCATTAGTGAAATCTACCAACATCTGAAAACAAACAGAGTCAGAGAAAGGGCATGTAAAGTGCTTCCAGCAACCCAAGGAAGCAAGTGAAGTGGGTGCAAATACTCAGCATCACAGCCAATATGGAGGTGAGGGGGGGAAAACTTAGCCTTTTGCTAAGCCTTGTATTTACAAAGGCTTTTTGCCATTTATGGTCTACAACAAAGACAAGAAACTCAGGTCAATGGAATAATCAACCCAAGCAATTGTCTGACTGTGACATTCGAATAAAAGTTATAAAATACATTAATAGGCTTTAGAAATAACTTCAAAGGAACTAGTCCAGTAAACAGATGAGCCCAGACTCCCAGGATGGCTAGGAGCTGAAGAGTCCTTGAGATAGAGAAGTCGTCAGACTCCCAGGATGGCTAGGAGCTGAGGAGTCCTTGAGATAAGGAAGTCACAAGAACTGCTAAGACAGAAAATGTAACCACATCCTAGGGGATAGATAGGGATATTTCCAGCTGGGGCTTTCAACTGTATGACTGGTTACTAAGGCACGTGACTAGAATTTAATTTAGGGGAACCAATTGCTAAATGCCAAATTTGCTTCTGTATGAACTGCTTGCTTGCTATACTATAAAAACCCCTAGACTGTAGGCGCTCGGTGTGTGGCTCTTGTGACTATCACTTGAGTACATCCCTGCGCAGGTTTGTTTTGTTTTGTTTTGTTTTCTTTTTCTCTTGGCCATAAAACTTTGTCTGAAACTCTCCAAACGTCTCCAGTGTTTGTTTTACCCGGCGAGTGCAACATTTTATGGGGGCTCGCTCCGGGATTCCCATTACGGGAATTTTGGCTGGGGACAGGCGGAACAGCTCGAGCTGGTGAGTATTTTGTTGTGGAATTCCCTTGTTTCTGTAATCTGTCTGGCTCCGGAGCATTTGCAGTCTGTGGTGGCAGACAGGACGCTGTCAGAGACCCGCCCAGACACTCGGGCCAAAGGGCAGGACGCTGCCGGCCGAGGTTTCTGTTTCTGTCTGAAATCGATCGATCGTTTTGAAGTAGTGAGCTCACTCGCGCTGCGCCGCGCTGCTGTCTGGTTGTTTGTTTAGCCTGAATGACTGTGTAGGAAATTTTGTGTATTGCCCTCCTGGGATTTGCTGCACTGTTGTGTTTGGTGTTAATTTGTTTGCCAGTACAGTGTGATCAACGCTCATCCATCTAGATCACCCTGCTTATAGGGTAGGGAATCCTGTGTGTTGTCTTTGTAGGACTAGAAGCATACCTGGCTGAGAAGAACAAGTACCGCGAGATGGGACAGCAAGAATCTACTCTTAAATCCCCTCTTGATTGCATTTTAAGTAACTTCTCTGATTTTCAGAAGAGAGCTCAGGGTTATGAGGGACCTCCACCCGATCGAGAAACTCTCCGGACCTTAAGCCAAGTGGAGTGGCCATCTCTTAAGGTTGGATGGCCATCTGAAGGAACCTTTGATCTGCCTATAGTTTTTGCAGTAAGAGCCATTATATATCAGGTGCCTCACCCAGACCAATATGTGTATATAGATGTTTGGATAGATATAGCTACAGACAAACCTAGGTACATTAAGAGGTGCATAAAAGCTAATCAAAAGGTTAAGAGAGCTATTTGTGTGAGCGCAGCGGACATTAAGCCTCACCCTCCCTCCGCTCCACCTGCACCTAAAAGAGAGCCTCCCAAATCGTATCCGGTCCTTTCTGATGTTACTGAGGATATAGTAGACCCTATAAATTATCCTCCTCTTCTTCAGAAGCCCAGGAAGCCAGATTCAACTGTGCCCGAGAATGTCCAGAGTCCTCCCCACACCCGGGGGGGGACCCCTTATGCTCAACCTTCCTTTGATGGAGGTGCCCCAATGTTGCCTCTTAGGGAGGTGCTGCCCCCACTAGATGAAGGACCACATGCACCGTCCCGAATGATTTATATTCCTTTTTCTACTAGTGACCTTTATAATTGGAAACATCAGACCCCGTCGTTTTCAGAGAAACCTCAGGGGTTAATTTCTTTGCTTGAGACTGTTTTCAGGACCCATCAACCAACTTGGGATGATTGTCAGCAGCTTTTGCACACCCTGTTCACAACGGAAGAAAGAATCCGCATCAGCCAAGAAGCTGAAAAAGTATTTAGGGAAGAGGGGGGCACTGAAAGGGAACTAGAGAGGACGCTCCCCAGGAGCCCCCCCTCTTGGGATCCAAACAATGTCAGGGATAGGGAATCGCTTACCCAATATCGCCAGGCTCTATTAAGGGGAATAAGGGCAGCTGCTAAGAAACCAACCAACTTTAGTAAGGTAGGTGAGGTAACTCAGGGGAAGGATGAGTCCCCTGCTGCATATTTAGAGCGGCTAATGGAGGCCTACCGGGTTTATACCCCTATTGATCCTGAGGCAGAGGAAAATCGCAGGCTAATAAACATAACCTTTGCCACTCAGGCAGCCCCAGACATTAGAAAGAAGCTCCAGAAAATAGAAGGATTTGAGGGAAAGAATAAGAGTGAATTATTAGAAATAGCACAGAGAGTCTATGTCAATCGTGATGACCCTGAGTTAGGGAGAGCAGCTGTAAAACTACTCTTGGCACAGCAATCAAAAGGACCAAAAGGGAAACAGCAGCCCTTTAAGGGAAAGAAGGGAACTTTCCCGCAGAAGCAACTAGATAAAGACCAGTGTGCTTATTGCAAAGAGAAAGGTCATTGGAAGAAGGATTGCCCTAAACTACAGGCCGTAAATCAGGAACAAAGCTCACAGGTTTTGCTCCAATTAGATTGACGGGGCCAAGGCTCCATTTCTGTTGGCCCCCAGGAGCCTATGGTCACACTGTCAATTGAGGGGAAACCAACTACCTTCCTAGTTGACACGGGGGCCACTTATTCCGTCCTAAAGAGACCACTTGGGACATTACAAAAGGAATCCACAAAGGTAATAGGGGTCACTGGCAAAGCTGTCTCATATCCTCGAGCCACTGCTCGGATTACAGACCTGGCGCGAGGGACTATTACTCATTCATTCCTGATTATTCCAGACTGCCCTTACCCGCTGTTGGGACGAGATTTGTTGCAAAAATTTCAAGCAACAATAACCTTCAACCAGGAGAAGAATGCAGAGGGCAAGGTATTAGTGACTGTGCCAATATCAGAAGAATACCTGATTGCCTCCCTCCCGGAAGGTAAGAGTGGGTTTACGGGCATCCCCGAGGAAGTAAAGCAGCAGGTTCCTGGAGTTTGGGCAGAAAATAATCCTCCGGGATTGGCAGTACATCAGCCGCCTGTAGTAGTGCTGTTGCGGAGTGATGCCAGCCCAGTACGCATCAGACAGTATCCTGTACCTGCTCGGGCTAAGCAGGGTATAGCACAGCACTTGAGGCGCTTATTAGAAGCCGGGATTCTCCGGGAATGCCAATCTGCCTGGAACACTCCTCTACTGCCAGTACAAAAACCTGGAACTCAGGACTATCGCCCAGTGCAGGACCTGCGTGAAGTGAATGCTCGGGTAGAGACCATACATCCTACTGTGCCAAACCCCTATACCCTATTAAGTTCATTGCCACCAACGCATGTTTTCTATTCAGTATTAGATTTGAAAGATGCCTTCTTTTGCATTCCATTAGCAAAGCAAAGTCAGGAAATGTTTGCCTTTGAGTGGAATGATCCTGAGAATGGACTTTCAGGCCAATACACTTGGACCAGGCTCCCTCAGGGTTTTAAGAATTCACCAACCATATTTAATGAGGCTTTGTGCAAAGACTTACAGGAGTTTCGAGCCGGCCACTCTTCAATTGTGCTGCTGCAGTATGTGGACGATCTCCTTATCGCAGCCCCAAACCAGGAGAGTTGCCAAGAAGCTACATTGGAACTACTCCAAGAACTGCAACGGATGGGCTATCGAGTATCTGCTAAGAAGGCCCAAATTGTCACCCAAACCGTGAGTTACTTGGGGTATGACTTGAGGGGAGGACAACGTAGTTTGTCTAGCCAAAGAATTCAGACTATATTACAGATTCCTGAGCCTGTAAGTAAGAGGCAAGTACGAGAATTTTTAGGTGCTGTGGGATATTGCAGACTTTGGATACTGGGATTTGCAGAGCTGGCCAAACCTTTGCATGAGTTAACACGGGGAAAAGAGGAACAATTTGTATGGACAGAGGAGGCACGAGAGTCTTTTCAAAAACTTAAGGAGGCCCTAGTTGCAGCCCCGGCATTAACCCTGCCAGACTTGTCTAAGTCTTTTCAACTATTTGTGACTGAGAAGAAGGGCATTGCTCTAGGGGTCCTCTGTCAAGAACTGGGACCTTGGAAAAGACCAATAGCCTATCTGTCCAGAAGACTAGATCCTGTGTCATCAGGTTGGCCAAATTGTTTGAGAGCACTTGCTGCTACCTCCATCCTTGTTAAGGAGGCCAGTAAACTGACTCTGGGTCAAGACATTCAGGTCATTGGAGAGCACTATTTAGAACAAGTGCTGCGGGCTCCACCGGATAGGTGGATCTCGAATGCCCGACTAACACAGTATCAGGCACAGTTGCTGAACCCCCCCGCAATACAATTTTTGAAAACAACGGCCTTGAATCCTGCTACATTGCTCCCGTTGCCAGACCCATCGGTGATCCATGACTGTAGACAAATATTAGATACCATTACAGGAGCCAGACCAGATCTACGGGATCAGGCCTATGAGAAGGCAGATTTAACTCTGTTTACAGATGGAAGTAGCTATGTTCGGGATGGGCAAAGGTATGCTGGAACTGCGGTGACCACTCAAGATACTGTGTTATGGAAAAAGGCATTGCCTAAAGGCACATCTGCACAACGGGCTGAGCTTATCGGACTCACACAGGCCCTTAGAATTGCTGAAGGGAAAAGTGCCAACATCTATACAGACAGTAGATATGCCTTTGCCACGGCCCATGTACATGGCGCCATCTACCGGGAGCGTGGGTTATTGACTACTGCAGGAAAAGAAATTAAAAATAAAGATGAAATTTTAGCTCTATTAGAAGCCATTTGGTTGCCTAAAAAGGTGGCAATAATACATTGCAAAGGACATCAAAAGGGGGATTCCCCTATAGTAAAAGGAAACCACTTTGCTGATCAAGCGGCACGGAATGCAGCAGAAGAGGAGGAACACACTAACCAACTGCTACTCATCCCACCCCCTACTCTACAAATAGAACCGAGGTATGAGCCAAAAGAAGAAGAGAAAGGTAAGCAACTAGGGGGTAAGAAAAGTAAACAGGGATAGATAGAATTACCAGACAGCAGAATATACCTACCACAAGGAGTGTTAAGACAAATAATTCAAGAAATACATAGCAGCTCCCACTTAGGACAACAAAAACTAGAACATCTAGTAAGAAAATATTATGAGGGAGCGGAAATCAGAGATATCATACACTCTGTTGTGTCTAGGTGTCAGGCCTGCGCCAAAGTAAATGCTGTCAATAAGAAATTACCTCCTCTCATCAGGCACCGAGGAAAAGCTCCTGGAGAACTATGGGAAGTAGACTTTACCGAAATGACTCCAGGGAAATTAGGCTATAAATATTTGCTTGTTCTAATAGACACCTTTACTGGATGGACTGAGGCTTTTCCTACAAAAGGAGAAACTGCTTCAACAGTTTGTAAAATACTTTTAAGAGAAATCATTCCACGATATAGCATTCCCATTGCTATAGGGTCAGATAATGGACCTGCTTTTGTGTCCAAGATATCACAGGAATTAGCAAAAAGATTAGAGATCAATTGGAAATTACATTGCATTTATCGGCCTCAAAGTTCAGGGCAAGTCGAGAGGATGAATAGGACCCTTAAAGAGACTATAATTAAGTTAAGAGAAGAGACTGGCGAAAATTGGGTAGAGCTACTCCCTTTTGCATTATATAGGGTTCGAAATACACCTTATACAGGAAAATGGACTCCTTATGAGTTAATGTATGGGCAACCAACTCCTTTGGTTCCACAAATAACGAGGGAAGAAATTGAGGGTTCTAATCAAAGTTTTCTAAAGTCCTTACAGGCATTACAACTGATACGTGCAGAAGTACGGGCGCTTAGAGACCAGCAGAAGGACCAACTCAAAGGACTTCCACTGCCAACTCCACCGGAGCCAGGACAATGGGTATGGATTCTTAACCACCGTCGCGGGAACCTTGACGCTCGGTGGCAAGGACCGTTCCAGGTACTGTTCAGCACACCCACGGCTGTGAGAATAGCTGAAAAACCTTACTGGATTCATCTATCACATGTAAAGTTAGCTCAAGAACCGAGCTTAAAGGAAGCCAAATGGAGAGTCAAAGCGGATCCCCACAATCCCTTAAAAGTGCGGTTCTTACCCGAATCGTAGCAATGGTTTTCTTTTGTATGTTATCCAATATTAAACCAGTACCTGCTTTCCAGGAAAACCTGAATCATCCAGAGAATTTATGGGTAGCTTTAGCACGCACCCTAAATGTCTCATCGTTTTGCCTTGAACAGGATAGTCATTCTCATTTCATGTTAGGAAAATGTCTACGCCCAGTATGTAAACCGGCAGCTGACATAAGGAATTTAACTTTCTTCTCCAGTATCCCTAATAAGACTGTAACTTATCTAGATTTAGCAAACTGGGGAAAAGTTTCTTATCAGTTGCCAAGCCATGCATTACAGATTCATACTCCCCATAGCATTATTGTACCCAATGATACTTGTGTTCTTTTTGTTAATTGTAGTAAAAATTGTAAGACAATCCCTGGTTTTTTACCCTGTAAGAATACTATCAAATACCCTTCCATTTATGGCTATGTTACCCTGCCTACTGGATGGTTCTTTACCTGTAACTCTATGACATATAATTATATTCCCCCTAATCTTACTGACACCACTTGTTGTTTATCTAGGATTGCTACTTTCTTACCTAACAAGAATGATTTGTTACTTCTTGAGCATAATACCACTCTTCGCAGCAGGCGTGCTGCCTCCATCCCTGTAGGACCTGAATGTCATGATGAAGTACGATTATTGTCAGAAGCTGAAGGATATGCCATAATTTTAAGTGTTGTAGGGAATCTAGTATGGGGTGCTTACAATCATAGACAAATCCAGCATTTAGCTTGTAACTTAGCTAAAAGCATCAACGAAACGTCTCAAGCATTGACTCTTTTAAATCATGAACAGCAGCAATTACGTCAAGCTATTTTAGATAATCGGGCGGCTATTGATTATCTATTATTATTTCACCACCAGGGTTGTGAAAAAATAAAAGGAATGTGTTGTTTTAATTTAACTGATAACAGCAATGAAATCCAGGATAAAATAGATAAGATAAAACAGTTAGCAGAGCACATTCAGCAAAATAATGACAATTTAGATTGGTTCACCTCTATATTCAAACTGTCACCTTGGCTAACTACATTGATAACTACACTAGCAGGACCATTGTTAGTATTGTTATTGGCCCTCACTATTGGACCCGTAATCCTTAACAAGTTATTTGCTTTTATTAAGGAAAGAATAGAAACAGTTAAAATAATGATTTTATCTCAGCCATACCAACGCCTTAGTGCAGCCGAAGAATCTCCGTTATAGTTAAGGATTTAACTAGGACAAAGAAGAGGAGGAAATGTGACATTCGAATAAAAGTTATAAAATACATTAATAGGCTTTAGAAATAACTTCAAAGGAACTAGTCCAGTAAACAGATGACCCCAGACTCCCAGGATGGCTAGGAGCTGAAGAGTCCTTGAGATAGAGAAGTCGTCAGACTCCCAGGATGGCTAGGAGCTGAGGAGTCCTTGAGATAAGGAAGTCACAAGAACTGCTAAGACAGAAAATGTAACCACATCCTAGGGGATAGATAGGGATATTTCCAGCTGGGGCTTTCAACTGTATGACTGGTTACTAAGGCACGTGACTAGAATTTAATTTAGGGGAACCAATTGCTAAATGCCAAATTTGCTTCTGTATGAACTGCTTGCTTGCTATACTATAAAAACCCCTAGACTGTAGGCGCTCGGTGTGTGGCTCTTGTGACTATCACTTGAGTACATCCCTGCGCAGGTTTGTTTTGTTTTGTTTTGTTTTCTTTTTCTCTTGGCCATAAAACTTTGTCTGAAACTCTCCAAACGTCTCCAGTGTTTGTTTTACCCGGCGAGTGCAACACTGACCAAATTGACTTGTCAGTCACCCCCCACTTTTCTCCCCTTTCCCTCCCTCCTCTTCCCCCCCTTTCCCTCCCTCCTCTTCCCCCCCTTTCCCCCCTTTCCCTCCCTTCCCCCTTTCCCCCCCTTTCCCTCCTTCCTCTTCCCCCCTTTCCCCCCTTTTCCCCCCTTTCCCTCCCTTCCCCCTTTTCCCCCTTTCCCCCCTTTCCCTCCCTTCCCCTCATCCCTTCCCTCCTCCCCGTCTGAAGAATCCCCCATGTATGCCGGGGGCTTAATCAATAAAACTCCTCAAAATTTATTCTTCCCTTTTCCCTCCCTCCTTCTCTGCCCCCCTTTCCCCCTTCCCCCTCCCCTTCTCCTCCCCTTCCTCCCCCCCCCCCTTCTTCTTTCCAAGGTAATCACAGCTTCAGCTTTCACATTGATTTTTAGGTGGGGAAAACAAGGCCCAGAAAGGGTGAGAACCAAAAGTACTTTTTGCTTTTTTCCCTGCACTGGTCTGCAAACCCCAGCTGGCGAGCCACTTGCTCACTCAACTTGTGCCTCCCCCGCGCTGTTTATCCTGCAGCGCGTCTCCCTGGCGCCTGACGACCAACACCCCCGCATACCTGCACCTGCGTCTGCCTGACCGACAAACACCCCCCCCCGCCCCGCCCCCGCGTACTTGTACATGCTCGCTGGTAGGCAGCACCGTGGATTCACTTGCAAAGCCAGCTGCCAGAGACCCCGCGTCCTAACAGTCGGCTTGAGAAAGTTGATCAAGTAGACGGGGGCCGCGGGTCTCGCTTACCCTCCAACCCCCGAATCCCCCCAACCCTCGCTCCGGGGGAACTTCAGCTCCACGGGTGTTGGCCGTGAAGACGCGCCACGCTCTCCCCAATCTGAGCCGCACAGGGTGCAGGGCGGAATCAGCGCCCGCACCCCCGTGCGGGAAGGGGGGGAAAAGGAGGAAGGGTGGGAAAAGGGGGGAAGAGGAGGGAGGGAAAGGGGGGGAAGAGGAGGGAGGGAAAGGGGGGGAAGAGGAGGGAGGGAAAGGGGGGGAAGAGGAGGGAGGGAAAGGGGAGAAAAGCAAGCAGAAGCGCACCTTCAGGATTTAGAACTCAACGGCGGCCAAAAAGCGGATATGAAACCGGGGCGGACGTGGGAGCTGGCTCAGCAGGAGCGGTCGCGGCAGCGGCTCAGGGAGCCGCGGGGCTGACGGACCTCCCGGGGGGCCTGGGCGAGAATCCGCCCGCGGTCACAGCAGTCCGGCGTGAGGCTACAGCGGGGGCCGGCCATGGCCTGCCGGGGTTGCGGCTGCAGCTGCGGCCCGGGCCACCTGAACGAGGACAACGCGCTCATCGTGCTCTACCTGCTGGGCGGCGCCGCCGTTTTCTCCGCGCTGGAGCTGGCGCACGAGCGCCAGGCCAAGGAGCGCCTGGCCAACTTCAGCCGCCGCCACAACCTGAGCCGCGAAGAGCTGCGCGGCTTCTTTCGCCACTGAGGAGGCCACCGAGGCCGGCATCGCGTGAACAACACCCGGTCGCGCTAGGACTTCACCGGCGCTACTTCGAGGGCACCGTTGTGTCCACCATAGGTACGTGACCCTCACGGGACAGTGGAGGGGCGGGACGACTCAGTCCTAGTAATTTTTACAGAAAGGAGTTAAAAGGAGTTAATTTATTGTCAGGTCTGATTCACAGGGCTTCTAGCACATGCAGCGAATGCTTGGTGGAAGTCTGGCCTAGGCTAGGGAGGGGGTGTGGGCACATATGGCAGTGGGCTGAGGTGTCCAGCTGTGCTGGTCAGTTAATCAGTCTCTTGTTCCTGCTTCTTCATCAGAGCCTGGGATGGGGGTATTGGACTGGTGGGGAAGCTCCCACACAGAACTTGACTGAAGAGAGGGTTTTGGTTGGCCACCATTAGAACTGATCCTTCTGTCTTAATTTTTAACCTGTACAAGAGTGAAGCAGAAAGTTTTGTATATTTCTCGGGAATAATTTTATATGTTGCATTATAATTTTCTTTTTTTAATTTATTGTGTTTACATAGATTCTAGTGTTGCCCCGATTGATCTCCCTGCCCCCCGTATTCCCCTCAACATCTTTTTTGCCCCCTCCTCATAGCGCTATCCCCCCTTCCCTTCAGGTTTATCCCATCCTATCTCCCCTTTCCCTCTGTTCTCTTTTCCTCTGGTCCCTTTGATACCTCCTCTGTCTTAATTCAGTTCCTCAGTTCACATTGTTCATTGGATTCCTCAAATGAGTGAGGTCATATGATATGTTACTTTTTCTGCCTGGGTTATTTCACTTAAATAAGTTTCCAGGTCCATCCATGTTGTTGTGAAAGGTAAGATTTCCTTCTGTTTCCAGATCTACGCTATTGTGAACAATGCTGCCATAAACATGGGGGTGCATTTCTCCTTTTGGAACAGTGCTAGGTGTTCTTAGTGTATATTCCTAAAAGTGGGATAGCTGGGTCAAAAGGCAGTTGGATTTTCAATTTTCTGAGGAATCTCCATACTGTTTTCCACAGTGGCTGCACCAGTCTGCATTCCCACCAGCAGTGCAGGAGGGTTCCCCTTTCTCCACATTCTCACCAGCACTTATTCTGTGTTGTTTTGTTGATGAGCGCCATTCTGACTGGTGTGAGGTGATATCTCATTGTGGTTTTAATTTGCATTTCTCTAATTAGTGATGTTTAGCGTTTTTTCATATGCCTATTGGCCATCTGTTTGTCCTTTTTGGAGAAGTGTCTACTCATCTTTTGCCCATTTTTTGATTGGATTGTTTGTCTTCCTGGTGTTGAGTTTTACAAGTTCTTTATAAATTTTGGATGTTAACCCCTTATCAGACCTATTGTCAAATATGTTATCCCATTATGTGGTTTGTTTTTTTATTCTGTTCTTACTGTCTTTAGCTGTGCAAAGCTTTTTAGTTTGATATAGTCTCATTTGTTTATCCTGTCTTTTATTTCACTTCCCCGTGGAGATAAATCAGCAAATATATTGGTGCGAGAGATGTCGGAGAACTTACTGCCTATGTTTTCTTCTAAGATGCTTATGGTTTCATGGCTTACATTTAAGTCTTTTATCCATTTTGAGCTTATTTTTGTGAATGGTGTAAGTTGGTGGTCTAGTTTCATTTTTTTGCAGGTAGCTGTCCAATTTTCCCAACACCATTTGTTGAACAGGCTGTCTCTACTCCATTGTATTTCCTTTTCTCTTTTGTCAAATATCAGTTGTCCATAAAGCTGTGGTTTATTTCTGGGTTCTCTGTTCTGTTCCATTGATCTATATGCCTGTTCTTATGCCAGTACCAAACTGTTTTGAATACAGTGGCTTTGTAGTATAACTTGGTATCAGGAAGTGTGATGCCTCCCACTTTATTCTTCCTTTTCAAGATTGCTGAGGCTATTCGTGTTCTTTTTTGGTTCTGTATAAATTTTTGGAATATGTGTTCTATATCTTTGAAGTACGTCATTGGTATTTTAGTTGGTATTGCATTGAATTTATAAATTGCTTTGGGTAATATAGACATTTTAATGATGTTTATTCTAACTAACCTTGAGCATGGTAAATGCTTCCACTTGTTTGTATCTTCCTTTATTTCTTTTATCAATGTTTTATAATTTTCCGAGTACAAGTCTTTAATCTTCTTCGTTAAATTTACTCCTAGGTATTTTATTTTCTTGGTTGCAATAGTAAAGGGGATTATTTCCTTTCTTTTTTTTTTTAAATTTTTTATTTTATTTTATTTTATTTATTTTAGAGAGGAGAGAGAAAGGAAGAGAGAGAGACAGAGAGAGATGGTGGGGAGGAGCTGGAAGCATCAACTCCCATATGTGCCTTGACCAGGAAAACCCAGGGTTTTGAACCGGCGACCTCAGCATTTCCAGGTCGACGCTTTATCCACTGCGCCACCACAGGTCAGGCTATTTCTCTTTCTGACAGTTCATTATTGGTGTATAAAAATGCCTCTGATTTCTGAGTATTAATTTTATATCTTGCCACCTTGCTGAATTCATTTATCAAGTCCAGTAGATTTTTGACTGAGACTTTAGGGTTTTCTATATACAGTATCATATTATCTGCAAATAATAATAGTTTTACTACTTCTTTTCCAATTTGGATGCCTTTTATTTCTTCTTCCTGTCTGATTGCTGTGGCTAGGACTTCCAGAACTATGTTGAATAAGAGTGGTGAAAGGGGGCACCCCTGCCTTGTTCCTGATCTTAAAGGGATTGCTTTTAATTTTTGACAATTGAGTATGATGTTGGGTGTGGATTTGTCATAAGTGGTTTTTATTATGTTGAAGTATGTTCCCTGTATTCCCACTTTGCTGAGAGTTTTTTTTTTTTTTTTTTTTTAATTTTTTTTTTTTTCATTTTTCTGAAGCTGGAAACAGGGAGAGACAGTCAGACAGACTCCCGCATGCGCCCGACCGGGATCCACCCGGCACGCCCACCAGGGGCGACGCTCTGCCCACCAGGGGGCGATGCTCTGCCCATCCTGGGCGTCGCCATGTTGCGACCAGAGCCACTCTAGCGCCTGAGGCAGAGGCCACAGAGCCAACCCCAGCGCCCGGGCCATCTTTGCTCCAATGGAGCCTTGGCTGCGGGAGGGGAAGAGAGAGACAGAGAGGAAAGCGCGGCGGAGGGGTGGAGAAGCAAATGGGCGCTTCTCCTGTGTGCCCTGGCCGGGAATCGAACCCGGGTCCTCCGCACGCTAGGCCGACGCTCTACTGCTGAGCCAACCGGCCAGGGCTTTGCTGAGAGTTTTGATCATGAATGGGTGCAAGATTTTATCAAATGCTTTTTCTGCATCTATTGAAATTATCGTGGTTTTTCTCTTTCCTTTTGTTTATGTGATGAATCGCATTGATTGATTTGCGAATATTGTACTAGCCTTGCCTCTCCAGAATAAATCCCACTTGATCATGTTGTATGATTTTTTTCATATATTGTTGGATCTGGTTTGCTAACATTTTGTGGAGGATTTTTTAGCATCTAAATTCATCAGAGATCTTGGGCTATAATTTTCTTTCTTTGTGTTATCTTTGCCTGGTTTTGGAATCAGAACTATGCTCGCCTCATAAAAGGAGCTTGGAAGTCTTCCTTCCTCTTGAATTTTTTGAAATAGCTTGAGAAGGATAGGAGTTAGTTCTTCTTTGAATATTTGGTAGAGTTCACTTGTGAAGCCATCAGGCCCCGAACTTTTCTTTGTTGGGAGGTTTTTGATAACTGTTTCGATCTCATTTGGTATAATTGGTCTTTTTAGGTTTTTTGATTCTTCCAGACTGATTTTTGGAAGATTGTATGTTTCAAGGAATTTGTCCATTTCGTCTAGGTTGTTTAGTTTTTTGGCATACAGTTCTTCATAGTATTTTCTTACAATATTTTGTATTTCTGTTGTGTCAGTTATTTTTCCACTCTCATTTCTAATTTTTTTTGAGTCCTCTCTCTTTTTTTCTTGGTGAGTCTAGTTAAAAGTTTATTGATCTTGTTTACCTTTTCAAAGAACCAGCTCCTAGTTTCATTGATCCTCTGTATTGTTTCTTTAGCCTCTATGGTATTTATTTCTGCTCTGATCTTTGTTATTTCCTTCCTTCTATTACATTTGGGGTTTACTTGCTGTTCTTTTTCTAGTTCTTTTAGATGCAGGGTTGTTTATTTGAGCTTTTTCTAGCTTCTTAAAGTGTGCCTGTAGTGCTATGAACTTCCCTCTCAGTACTGCTTTTGCTGTGTCCCATAAATTTGAGTTGTTGTGTATGCTCATTACCATTCCTTTCTAGGACTATTTTTTATTTCTTCTTTGATCTCATTCTTAATCCATTTCTTATTTAACAACCTGCTATTTAGTTTCCATGTGTTTGAGAATTTTTGAGCTTTTCTGTTGTGGTTGATTTCTAGTTTCATGCCATTGTGATCAGAGAAAGTGCTTGATATGATTTCAATCTTCTTAAATTTGTTGAGACCACTTTTGTGCCCTAACATGTGGTCTATCCTAGAGAATGTACCATGAGCACTTGAAAAGAATGTATATTCTGCTGCTTTAAGGTGAAAGGTTCTGAAGATATCTATTAAATCGAGTTAATCTAGTGTGTCCTTTAAGTCTGCTGTTAATTTTTCTTCTTGAGGATCTATCTAGTGATGTTAGTGGGGTATTGAAATCCCCTACTATTATAGTATTGCTGTTGATCTCGCCCTTTATATCCATCAAAGTCTGCTTTATATATATATTTAGGTGCTCCTATATTAGGTGCATAGATATTTATAATAGTTATATCTTTCTGTTGGATTATTCTCTTTATCATTATGTAGTGGCCTTCTTTATCTCTTACTATATCCTTTGTTTTAAAGTCCAATTTGTCTAAGTATTGCTACCCCAGCTTTTTTTTTTTCATTTTCATTGCATGTTTTTTTTTATTTTTTTACCTTCAATTTATGTGCATATTTTGTTTTAAGGTGGTCTCTTGTAGACAGCATATGTATGGGTCCTGTTTTCTTATCCATGCAGCTACCCTGTGTGTTTTGATTGGATCATTGAATCCAGGGGTCCCCAAACTACGGCCTGCGGGCCACATGCGGCCCCCTGAGGCCATTTATCCGGCCCCTGCCGCACTTCCGGAAGGGGCACCTCTTTCATTGGTGGTCAGTGAGAGGAGCACATTGACCATCTCATTAGCCAAAAGCAGGCCCATAGTTTCCATTGAAATACTGGTCAGTTTGTTGATTTAAATTTACTTGTTCTTCATTTTAAATATTGTATTTGTTCCCGTTTTTTTTTTTTTTACTTTAAAATAAGATATGTGCAGTGTGCATAGGGATTTGTTCATAGTTTTTTCTTATAGTCCGGCCCTCCAACGGTCTGAGGGACAGTGAACTGGCCCCCTGTGTAAAAAGTTTGGGGACCCCTGATTTATTCTGTTTACATTTAAGGTTATTAGTGATATGTAGTTGTTTATTGCCATTTTATTCTTTAAAGCTGTATTCCTCTTTTGCTAAATTTTTTTCTCACTTTGATCTGTTTACAACAGGCCTCTTTTTTTTTTTTTTTTTTCTGAAGCTGGAAACGGGGAGAGACAGTCAGACAGACTCCCTCATGCACCCGACGGGGATCCACTCGGCACGCCCACCAGGGGGCGACGCTCTGCCCACCAGGGGGCAATGTATCATACTCCTTTTTGAAGTTATCAATAATTTTCCTTTCTTCTACTAAGGCCTCCTCAATGTCCAGCCTTTTCTCTCGAAGTTGAAGCGCCAGTTCAAAAAGACCCGCATCACAATTTGTTGGACAGATAGAATAATCAAAGACCTCATCTTCAGATTCAGACTCATCTTCTTCACTCTCCAGGCTAGATTCATCCTCACTCTCCTCATCTTCATCGGCATCATTTTCAACCTCCTTTTTCTTTATCCGCTTTATTGTCTTCTTTAGGACCTTCATAAGGAAGCCGGCAATTTTATTATTTTCTCCAAGGACTGTTTGGAAACTAGCATAGACGGCCTTTTCTTGATCCTGGAGCCTGGTGATTTCATTCTTTTTCTCTTCCATATCCTTAAGAATTTCGTTTATTCTCCAGTGCATATCCTGTTCCTCTTAGTCTAATGAATTAACATGCTCTTGAAATATGTTCTCCTGTTTTTCAAAATTCTTGAGGAGAAGCAGTTCTTGAAATAATGTGACATGGTGTAGGTCAGATAATTTCATCTGAGTATCTAGTTTCAGTTTCTGATGTCTCAGATGGAATTCTGCATCAAAAGTGACAATCAGTTCTTTGATCCTGTTGGTCAAATACTGTTGCATATACAGATTTTTAATCTCTTTTCTCTTCATAATCTCTAGCTCTACATCAATTGGATCTGCTTTTGCAAATTCCGTTAACTTTGGAATCTCTAGAGTGACCCACGATGCCTTTGATGATCTAGATAATGAATCTCGTGTTGTCAAATCCCCATCCTTTACAGAAGTGAGTCTAAGGAATCGTCCACTTGAGCCAGTGGACCCTTCCTGTTCCACTTGAGGGGTCTTTCCATCCTCATTTTTCATCTGCTGTTGCTTAAAAGCTAGGAGAGTTTCTTCATCATAGTGAAATCTCTTTTCAGGAACTTCTTCTGGGTGTATCTGAGGGATTTGCGGAATGGGGATGTGCTTGGATATGTGAAGAGTTGACTGAATGTTCTTCAGCTCTTGTACCAGGCACTGTATTTCCTCGATGACAGCCACTTTAGGTCTCAAAGAGAGAGGATGGACTTGTTCATGTGCTTTTTCTTTGCATAGGTCATAGAGTCTAGCTGTCCCAGTTCCTCTTCTTTCTTGGCAGCATTTATTCTCATGTGCTCAGGTATCTTATAGTCTGGGGCTGTCTTTAGATTGAAGTCTCTCATATACATTTGAGCCTCTTTGATGGCTTGAATATCTTTGGGATCTTCATAGTTATCAGCCGGTTTACTTTTGTCCAGTTCCTCCCATTCTTTTTTTCGCTGCTGAATCTTCATCTGGGCCCTTTCAGCTTTTTTTTTTTTTAATAAATTTTTATTTTAATGGGGTGACATCAATAAATCAGGGTACATGCATTCAAAGAAAACATTTCCAGGTTATCTTGTCATTTAGTTCTGTTGCATGCTCATCACCCGAAGAGAGATTGTCCTCCGCCACCCTCCATCCAGTTCTCTCTGTACCCCTCTCCCTCCCCCTCTCCCTCCTTCCCTCCCCCCACCCCCCGTAACCACCACACTCCCGTCCATGCCTTTAGTCTCGCTTCTATGTCCCACCAATGTATGGAATCCTGCAGTTCCTGTTTTTTCCTGATTCGCCCATTTCACCCCACACAATGCTACCAAGACTCCACCATTCCACTGCAAGTGATCCGATGTCGTCATTTCTCCTAGCTGAATAGTATACCATGGTGTATATGTGCCCCATCTTCTTCATCCAGTCTTCTATTTTTTTTTACAGTTTTTAAAAGCCTTTAAGCAAACTCTTGGCCTTTCAGCTTTTAACTTAAGTTTCTTAATTTTCTCAATTTGACTGCGCACCATAATTTGACTCAGGGTTTTAGGCTGAAATTGCTTCCCGTTTTCAATAATTGATTCTTCTGGTTCACTAATACTTGCACCTATATCCTTCTGGCTGTCCTTTCTTCCAGTTCCTTCTTTTTATTTTTTTTTTATTTTTATTTTTGCATATTTCTGAAGCTGGAAACAGGGAGAGATAGTCAGACAGACTCCTGCATGCGCCTGACCGGGATCCACCCGGCACGCCCACCATGGGGCGACGCTCTGCCCACCAGGGGGTGATGCTCTGCCCATCCTGGGCGTCGCCATGTTGCGACCAGAGCCACTCTGGCGCCTGGGGCAGAGGCCACAGAGCCATCCCAAGCGCCCGGGCCATCTTTGCTCCAATGGAGCCTTGGCTGCGGGAGGGGAAGAGAGAGACAGAGAGGAAGGCGCGGCGGAGGGGTGGAGAAGCAAATGGGCGCTTCTTCTGTGTGCCCTGGCCGGGAATCGAACCCGGGTCCTCCGCACGCTAGGCCGACGCTCTACCGCTGAGCCAACCGGCCAGGGCCAGTTCCTTCTTTTTCAAACCTCTCCCATTTGCTTGGTCTTCTGTCTGACTGACCTTTTTGGATTTGGAATACTTAGAGCACTTCACAAGCCTGTAGGAGGATATCTTGTGATCACTTCCTATGGCATGAACTACAATACTATCACCTTCCAGAGGATCACGAAACCTATTCTGTAGCTTGATTAGGCCAAGGTGATATTTCTCTTTTTCCCAAGCCAATTCCTTACCACTTTTTTTTTTTTTTTGTATTTTTCTGAAGCTGGAAAGGGGAGGCAAACAGACTCCCACATGCGCCCGACCGGGATCCACCCAGCACACCCACCACGGGGTGAAGCTCTGCCCATCCGGAGCGTCGCTCTGTTCCGACCAGAGCCACCCTAGCGCCTGGGGCAAAGGCCAAGAAGCCATCCCCAGAACCTGGGCCATTTTTGCTCCAATAGAGCCTTGGCTACGGGAAGGGAAGAGAGAGACAGTAAGGAGAGGGGGAGGGGTGAAGAAGCAGATGGGCGCCTCTCCTGTGTGCCCTGGCTGGGAATTGAACCCAGGACTTCCAAATGCCAGGCCAACGCTCTAAAACTGAGCCAAAGGGCCAAGGCCCATATTATCTTTCCTTATTCATCTTTTTAGCCCATCACCTCTTTCCTTAACCTCAACTCTCCCACTTTTGATCCATTCCTTTCACAGCAATGTGGCGAACCTTCAGCAGACTACTGTGTCTCAAGGACACCCAGAATGACACCTCCTCATCAAGAGACTGCTCAAGTTCAGCAGTCAACCGCTGTTCAGGTCACAGTTCAATCTTTGGACCTGGGGCTCAGTGTCAACAGAAATCCTATGGAGGAGACTGCACAACCTGCAGCAGACTACTGCTCCTCCAGAGCACCCTGAGGTGTCACTTTCACATCTGAATTTTCTTCAAAGTTTGAATTGAAGCTTGCCTAGAGTCATTGAAGGTATTTTATAATTATCTCTGTATCCAGAACCAGTGGAAACACTTTCCTCTAAAACTGAAGAGAAAGCCAGCACGAGTGTGTGTAACCTCTACTCCTGCAGGAATGAGATGCTCCTGAGTGGCTTTCGGCCCAAAGCAGACACTTCGCAGCGTGCCTGTTCTGCAGCCCAGCACCGACAGTGACACCTTTACGGCCTTGTAAGTTTCTTGTATCTTCATTTGTTCTCTGCGTCTTGTCTCCCAAGGCAGTCTTTTCTTTAGGTCTGCGTGAGCTTCCCACAACCTCCCCAGCTCACCTTGACTGATGCGATTTTCTCTTGTTCGTGAACTCTCCTTTTCTTCATTATCCTTCTTACTATTCTTTCCCGTTTACTAGTATTTACTCGTAATTGTCCATATCATCTATGTTTTTTTTTTCTTTTGTGAACCTGGAAATGGGGAGGCAGTCAGACATACTCCTGCATGCTCTTGGCCGAAATTATGGCGCACGCCCACCAGGGGGCGATGCTCTGTGGAGACCAGAACCTCTCTAGCGCCAGAGGCAGAAGCCACAGAGCCCTCCTCAGCGCCCAGGCCAATTGCTCCAATGGAGCTTCGGCTTCGGGAAGGGCAGAGAGAGACAGAGGGGAAAAAGAGGGGTAAGGGTGGCGAAGCAGATGGGCGCTTCTCCTGTGTTCCTTTGCCTGGAATGAAGCCTTGGACTTCTGCACGCCAGGCCGACGCTCTGTCACTGAGCCAACCGGCCATGGCCCACATTATCTTTCTTGATTCATCTTTTTAGCCCATGACTTCTTTCCTTAACCTCAACTCTCCCACTTTTGATCCATTCCTTTCACAGCAACGTGGCCACCTTGCAGCAGACTACACTGTCTCGAGGACACCCGGAATGCCACGTCCTTATCGAGAGACTGCTCAAGCTCAGTAATCAACCTCTGTTCAGTTCACAGTTCAATCTTTGGACCTGGTTCTCCGTGTCAACCCACATCCTATGCAGGAGGCTGCCCAACCTGCCGCAGACTAGCTCGTCCAGAGCACCCTAAGGTGTCACTTTCACATCTGAATTTCCTTCAAAGTTTGAAATGAAGCTTGCCTGGAGTCATGGAAGGTATTATATATTTATCTCTGGATCCAGAACCAGTGGAACTACTTTCTTCTACAACTGAAGAGAAAGCCAGCACGAGTGTGTGTAACCTCTCCTTTTGTAGGAATGAGACGCTGTCCTGGGTGGCTCTCGGCCCAAAGCAGACTCTCCACACCGGGCCTGTGCTGCAGCCCGGCAGCGACAGTGACACCTTTGCGATTTTGTAAGTTTCCCCTATTCTGATTTGTTCTCTGCATCCTGCCGCCCAAGGCAGGCTTTTCCTTAGGTCTTGGTGAGCTTCCCACAGCCTCCCCAGCTCATTTTGACTGATGTGATTTTCTCTTGTTCTTGAACTCTCCTTATCTTCATTACCCTTCTTACTATTGTTCCCAGTTTACCAGTATTTGACTTGTAATTGCCCATATCATCTATCCTTATTAATCTTTTTAGCTCATCACTTCATTCCTTAACCTCCACTCTCCCACTTTTGTTCCAATTTCTTTTACAGCAATGTGGTCACGCTGCAGCAGAATGTAGTGTCTCGAGGACACCATAAATGCCACCTCCTCCTAGAGAGAGTACTCAAGCTTAGCAGTCAGCTGCTCTTCAGGTCACAGTCCAATTGTGGACCTGGGGCTTCTGTCAACACACACCCTCTGGAAAGGGCTGAACAATCTGCAGCAGACTACAGCTCCTGCAGAACAGCCGGAGGCGGCACGTTCACATCCGGGTTTCCTTCACAGTCTGCAGCCAAGCTTGCCTGAAATCATGGAAGTTACTATATAATCATCTTTGCAAACAGACCAGCCCGACTGCTCTCTTCTACAACTGAAGAGAACGCCAGCACGAGTGTGTGTAACCTCTACTCCTGCAGGAATGAGACGCTGTCCTGAGTGACTTTCGGCCCAAAGCAGACTCTTCGCAGCGTGCCTGTGCTGCAGCCCAGCACCGACAGTGACACCTTTACGGCCTTGTAAGTTTCTTGCATCCTCATTTGTTCTCTGCGTCTTGTCGCCCAAGGCAGTCTATTCCTTTAGGTCTTCGTGAGCTTCCCACATCCTCCCCAGCTCATCTTGACTGATGCGATTTTCTCTTGTTCGTGAACTCTGCTTTTCTTCATTATCCTTCTTACTATTCTTTCCCGTTTACTAGTATTTACTCGTAATTGTCCATACTGTCTATCTTTTTTTTTTTCTTTTGTGAACCTGGAAATGGGGAGGCAGTCAGACAAACTCCTGCATGCCCTTGGTCGAAATTATGGCGCACGCCCACCAGGGGGCGATGCTCTTTGGAGACCTGAGCCTCTCTAGCGTCTGAGGCAGAGGCCACAGAGCCCTCCTCAGCGCCCAGGCAAATTGCTCCAATGGAGCTTCGGCTTCGGGAAGGGCAGAGAGAGACAGAGGGGAAAAAGAGGGGTAGGGGTGGCGAAGCCGATGGGCGCTTCTCCTGTGTTCCTTTGCCTGGAATGAAGCCTTGGACTTCTGCACGCCAGGCCGACGCTCTGTCACTGAGCCAACCGGCCATGGCCCACATTATCTTTCTTGATTCATCTTTTTAGCCCATGATTTCTTTCCTTAACCTCAACTCTCCCACTTTTGATCCATTCCTTTCACAGCAACGTGGCCACCTTGCAGCAGACTACACTGTCTCGAGGACACCCGGAATGCCACGTCCTTATCGAGAGACTGCTCAAGCTCAGTAATCAACCTCTGTTCAGTTCACAGTTCAATCTTTGGGCCTGGTTCTCCGTGTCAACCCACATCCTATGCAGGAGGCTGCCCAACCTGCCACAGACTAACTCGTCCAGAGCACCCTAAGGTGTCACTTTCACATCTGAATTTTCTTCAAAGTTTGAAATGAGACTTGCCTGGAGTCATGGAAGGTATTATATAATTATCTCTGGATCCAGAACCAGTGGAACTACTTTCTTCTACAACTGAAGAGAAAGCCAGCACGAGTGTGTGTAACCTCTCCTTTTGTAGGAATGAGACGCTGTCCTGGGTGGCTCTTGGCCCAAAGCAGACCCTCCACACAGGGCCTGTGCTGCAGCCCCCCACCGACAATGACACCTTTGCCATTTCGTAAGTTTCCCCTATCCTGATTTGTTCTCTGCATCCTGCTGCTCAAGGGTTACCAACTGCAAAAATTTTGCCTCATTGGTATGTGTTTGCGTGTCTGTTCCATGTGTGTAAGTCCTGTATAAGGCTCTGGGTGCTTGCTATTGAGAGACTGGGGATTGTGGATAGCACGTTGCCTGCCTGCCACTGTGCGGAGCCATTCTTGCTGTTTGTTTGTCAGAGTAGAGGTTTTCTCCTGTTGTGTGCTTGTCTGCTGTTGTGAGACTTTTTTAAACTGAATTGCCCAACTGTTTTCAACTCTGCAGGATCCACCCAGCAATCCCCATCTTGGGGGTTTGCTTGAATCCACCGAGCTGACCTCAGCGCTCAGGGCCAACACTGAAACCAGTCAAGCCCCTGGCTATTGGAGAGCAAGAGAGAAGAGGGAGAGGGAGGGGAAGAGAAGCAGATGGTTACTTCTCATGTGTGCCCTCTCTGGGGATCGAACCCCGGGCATCTGTACACTGGGCTGATGCTCTATCTACAAAGCCAACCAACGAGCACCATCTTTTCTTTTTTCATATCTATGTTCTAATGGTTTTTTGGATATAGAAAAGATGGCTGCCTCATTGAAACATCTTTTTGTTAAGTAGTTTTTAAATTAATCTCTTGTTTTTAAGTATACAGTCATCTACATATTACATGGCTGAAATAACTAACAAAAGGAAGAGAATGAGCCTCAGAGCTCTGATTTCGCCAATATAGAACCTGTCTCACTTTTTATCATTTTTGTACTTTCTGTTACTTTTATCTGGTTGCAACAGCCAGTACTTTTCTTTTATTTAGTGTGAGGATGTAGCGTTTTTGCTACACTGTCGAATGTTGCACTTAAAATCTTTTAGAAATAGAAGATGATTCTATTATATAGTGGATTTATCATCTGTGGAAGCAAAGATTGAAGATAAATGTTAAGAGAAAATAAAGTAACTATAGGAAAGTTGAATCATATCAGAAAAGAAAAGGTTAAAAAATCTTAGCCCCAATTTCTGACCTAGTGACTTTTTCACTGCCCTTGGGTTATTTAATTGATAAAAGGGAGTAGTATGGTTTTGTTAAAATAGAAGATTAATTAGTTTGAATTCTACTTTAACCCTTTGAGTAGTGAGTTTTTTTCATGCTCACTGATCCCTGGGAGTGAGTTTTTTTCAAAAAATGAAATTAGTTACAGTTATAGTTTTATTAAAGTCATGTTTGTTTGATAACCAATTTATGGAGACAAGAAGAACATACCGTTGCCTTTTTTTTATGTTGCCTTACACATTTTTAAAAAGAAAATTTTTGTTATCTCATGCAATTCTCGCATACCTTCTGTCTGTACATAAAGAAGTATTGTTATTAGCAGAATCTCAAATGTGTGCTCACATATGATGATATTCTTAGGACAGTTTATAGGTATTTCTATTCCTTACGTTTAAAAATTTTTCAAACTGGTATTCCTCAAAACATGGATGCAGCAAAGTGGTTCGTTACGTTCAGTGCACACTACCCTGTGTCCCTCTGTTGACGTCCCTTCTTGTAGTGTGCTGACATATGAAGCATTTTCGTTGTGGCTTATCCTTTGAGGCTGTTGCAAGGACTAGCTTTGGGAAGTGCCGCCCTGAAAGACGAAGGCTGTCTCCTACTGACGATGGTCGGCCTCCTCTGGGTGATTTCCTGTCTTTCACAGATTCCTCCAAAAGCTGATCCATAAGCTTCAGTCTGAAGTCACATAGCTGTAGTCTTCACCTGATTCACAGTGTGTGAGTTCAAAGCAGCAATGTCAGTTTCATGAAAAAAGTTTTATA
This sequence comes from Saccopteryx leptura, assembly GCF_036850995.1. Taxonomy (NCBI): domain Eukaryota; kingdom Metazoa; phylum Chordata; class Mammalia; order Chiroptera; family Emballonuridae; genus Saccopteryx; species Saccopteryx leptura. The sequence continues at coordinate 328,820,859 of NC_089504.1, forward strand.
TACCATTTTATGGTTTTTCTTACATTTCCTGTGAAACTTATTTGCACATCAGCCTTGTCAGTCAAACCCACATTCTAATTATATCTAACCACACTTAGTGGCTTGGTAATGCTTTGCCCAGTAGTGTAATCACTTATGCCAGTTTTAATCATGAAGTCCTCATGAACTGTAGTTAGCATGTTGACCTCTCTTTTGTCACGCCGTCTTTGAGCTCACATGATTGTACTATGTCTTGAGATGCATTCACCCTTTTTTATATTCTCCAGCTCAAAGTTTAAAGATGTACATGTATGATCGTACTCTGGGTGGTCAGGAGGCACGAGGATGTACACAAATGTTCATACTACTCAAAGGGTTAATGAAAATTTAAAGTGTGTTGTGTTGTGGCTTTAAATTCTTAAGTTTAGAATTTTGACGTTTGAATAGATCAATAATATATAATTCTTGAAAAATTTTATAGATATAAATATTATTATAGTACATATTGTATGTTATTTAATTCTTCACCTGTTCAGGTCAGGCTCACTGGTTTAGAAGAATTTCCTCTGAGAGGAATTTGAGAGTTAGAATTTTTAAGAAACCTACTTTATAGCTTGGGACTATGCGGGATTAGAACACAGAAGAAACAACAAGCCACTGTCATGTCTGCTGCACACATGCTATGTTGTAGATGGAGAACAGTGTTCGACTTACTTCAGTGACCCAGGATCCAGAACTTGGCTGTCTCTGGGTCAGAGAATGGGAAATCACAGACCAAATCAACACCACTTTTGGCACTCAGTTTTAAGAAGTAGAGTGTAGAGTACATTATCAGAAAGCACTGGCCCTTGTAGGATACGTGCCATATAATGAAAACAGATGGAATCAGTGCCTACTTTCTAGAAGTTTATATAAGATTATAGATTAATACTCTGACAGTAGGAAATTAGTATAAATAACACATTCATAGCATTGATACATTAATATGAAGAAAGTATATCTCATTGTTACGAAGGTCTCCTGTCTATGAAAGGACATGTGATGTACCTAATATTTGTATGTTTAGTGCTTTGAATTGAATCAGAAAGTTTCATATGCTACTAAAGCTTATCCTCAGCTGTTGCTTTATAATATCTGACAATATTTTTTACCCTATCCATGGAGACCCCTTTCTTTCACTTTTCAGATAAACTTTTTACAGAACAAACACAAAATTCACATCCAAGGAACTGATCTTCCTGACCCAATTGCTACGTTTCAGCAACTTGAACAGGAATATAAAATCAATTCCCGACTGCTTCAGAACATTCTGGGTGGAGGCTTCCAGATGCCTACGCCTATCCAAATGCAAGCCGTTCCAGTTATGCTGCATGTGAGTATGAAGGTTTAGTATGCCTCTAACATTCTTTCTTGTCTTTGCTTACTCTCTTTTCTCTGTCTCTGAAATCTTCCTTTCTACCTCATCCCTTCCTCTGTTGAGTTCCTTACCTTGCTTTTAAGGTGTTTCTCCAGTGTGTGTGCCTTCATAAAACTTGTCCTGATCACTACAGCTAGATGTGATCTTTTTTTTTTTTACCAATACTCCACTATCACCCTGGTCTCCATGGTATTGTGTTTTTTTCTTGTAAAATTTGTCTTATACTTCACACTACCGTGTATTTGCACTAATTATATTTATCTTTTCCTTTTACTAGAGCATAAACACTCTGAGGATAGGGACGATGTTCTGTTTATTCATCCATGATTTAATTTATAATTTCCAGGAACTAGTTTAGAAATACAGAATTTTTGTACTAACCTAATATTTTCCCCCAATACTATTTATTATTGCAGTATACTTTACATATAATAAAATACATGGATTTTAAGGGCACAGTTTAGTGAGTTGCAGTGATGCATATCCTATGTACTCATCTCCCCAGTGAAGAAGTGTAACACCTCTGTTACCCCAGAAAATTCTTGTGCCCTTTCCATTCTTCCCTCATCCCACCCCTGCCCAGAGGTAACCACTCTTCTGATTTCAATTGCCATATATTAGATTTGTCTCTAGAATGTCATGGAAGTGGAATTATTCATTATTTATTGTTTCATTTCTGGTTTCTTTTACTCTTCATACTGTTTTTGAGATTCATTCGTGTTGTTACTGAGTAGTAGTCTGTTGTATGAATGTATCACGATTTGCATACCTACTTGTTGATAGATGAGTGAACCTAAATATTTGGAAATTAAGTTTTTCTAATACTTCTTTTTGTAGTGATGAGAGCTGACTTTTTCCCCCTACATAACCAAGGTGGCCTTCAGTTCTGGTAGTCATAAAATATCATACTGGTTCTTTTCATTTTCTTCGGGAACTAAAATGAGAATACATTTGAATGATGTTACTGACTCAGAGTAAATTTGCTTTTAATTTTTTTTGAAGATTATTTCTGTCATGACTTAAGCTCAAAGCTTTAAAAATCATAGTAACTTACTGAAGAGTAGAACCTGTTAATTACTCTGTCACTCAGGTTATCATCACTTTTTATTTCTTTCAGCCATTTTGTTACTTATTACACCTTCCCTGGGGATTGAGCAGAACAACTATCAGGACAAAAAGTTGGTTTTGTAATTTTGTTTTGATACATAGTTTACTGGGAACGAACAATTGAAATAGTAGAGCCTGGCCTGTGGTGGCGCAGTGGACAAAGCACTGACCCAGAACACTGATGTCGCCAGTTTGAAACCCTGGGCTTGCCTGGTCAAGGCACTTACGACAGGTAACTACTACAAGTTGATGCTTCCTGCTCCCCCTCCTCTCTCTCTTTCTAAAGTCAATCTAAAAATAAATCAATCTCTAAATAAAATCTAAAAATTAAAAAAAATGATATAATTAAGATTCTGGACTGTTTTTGGATTTTAGTTACATTCTTTCCCCTGAAATGGATCCACAGGCAGTCCTGAGAAACTCCGTTGGGGTGGTAGTGGCAGGGGAGTATAATATTAGAAAAGTGGATATGGGAGAAGTAAGCAGAGTGATAACATGAATGATTGGATTTAGCGCATATGTTTTATTTGTTCTTTGTTTGGTTGGTAGTATTTGACCAGGCTCTGAAAAATTTGTGTAGTTTTCCTTGTATTTAATATACTCTGTTTTTAGGGTCGAGAACTTCTGGCTTCTGCTCCTACTGGGTCTGGAACTACATTGGCTTTCAGCATTCCCATCATAATGCAACTGAAACAACCCACCAATAAAGGCTTCAGAGCCCTGATTATATCACCAACACGAGAACTTGCCAGCCAGGTATGACCTGTAGCGTCAGTCATCTTTCTTATTTGAGGACAATAAAAATTCTCAGAAGAGTAAGGCTGTGTTTTTGTCATGGTCAAGTATTCTGTACAGAGCACACTTTAGGTATGTATTTTATTGCATATGGGCAAATCTTTTCTAAAACATGATTTTAACATTTGTGTTTTGGCAAATGCTTAAAGATTCTTGAATTTGAAAGGCTATATTAGCTAGGTGCTCTAAAATTTATTTTTCTAGCCTAGAAAAATGAAAACTTGCCTAAGTTTTTGAGAAAGTAAAACTATACAGTCATTTGCCCCACCCTCCAATGTGCTTAATGTAAAATACATGTCAAGTATGAAATACCTTTATAACAGGACTGTATTCTATAAACAATACAATATGTAACAGGTTGGAAGAGTTTGGGTTTTATGTGTTCGAACTCTTACTAGACTTGAAGAAACTACTGAATCTTACTAGTCACTGAAGTTCAAGACTGCTGAGATTCCAGGTTAATCGGCACATTATTACAGGTTTAATTGCAGGTATTTGTGGAGTGGTAAAGGATTTGTTAACATAAAAGAGATACATCTCATCCAAGTAATTTAGCAGGTAATGTTTTTGTCATTTTCTGTTTTAGATTCACCAGGAGTTAGTACAAATATCTGAGGGGACAGGATTCAGGATACACATGATCCACAAAGCAGCAGTTGCAGCCAGGAAATTTGGACCAAAGTCATCTAAGAAATTTGGTAAGGGATTCATGTTTGAGATGTAGAGCATGAAGGAGATTTAGAAATTACAAATACCCTAACCGACACCTAAGCGTTCGTAAAGTGCAGTCATGCATAGAATTAATTTGATTTTAGATATGCTGGAAGAGATCTTCCCTTTCCCACCCAGTTATAGAAATATATACAGTGGTACCTTGAGATACAAGCAGACCAACATACAAAAATATTAAGATACAAGTTGTGACTTGGTCCATATTTTTGTTCAAGATCCAAGCAAAATTCCAAGATATGAGTTGTGATTTGGGAAGCTGCTGCTAGTTGGCGTGTTGGCACAAGGGTCCAGTATCAGCAGCACAACACCAGCATCTCGTTCTTTCTCACATGTTACCTGCAGTATCAAGTCAAATCTCATGCACTGTATTTGTTATTGCATCATTTTTGCATTTTTTACTAAACTTTTTTTGTGTGATATTATGGGGCCAAAGAAAGTAAGTGTAAAGGACAGTGGTGAGAAGGAGAAGAGAATGATGTCGATAGAAGTAAAGCAAGGAATAATGGAAAAACATGAGCGTGGTGTGCAAGTGATTGAACTGGCAAGACTGTACGACCGTAATACATCTACAATTTGTACCATCCTTAAACAAAAAGATGCCATCAAAAGCACAAATCTAGTAAAAGGAACTACAGTTCTGTCCCAATTAAGGACAAATATCCATGAAGAAATGGAGAAGCTTCTGCTGGTGTGGGTGAAGGAGAAAGAGCTGGCAGGAGATACAGTGACGGAGACTGTAATATGTGAAAAGGTATGTATTATTTATGAAGACTTGAAGAAGAAAGAACCATCAACCTTAAAAGAGGAAGCAGAAGATACATTTAAGGCAAGTCACAGCTGGTTTGAAAATTTCAAGAAGAGATCGGGGATCCACTCAGTGGTGAGGCATGGTGAAGCTGCCAGTGCTGATGTTAAGGCAGCTGAGGAGTACATCGCACATTTTGCTGCGCTTATCACAAAGGAAGGCTACATCCTCCAACAAGTGTTCAACTGTGATGAAACAGGATTGTTTTGGAAAAAAAATGCCCCAGAGGACTTTCATCACTGCAGAGAATAAGAAGCTGCCAGGCCATAAACCCATGAAGGACCATCTGACCTTTGCATTGTGTGCAAATGCTAGCGGTAACTGTAAAGTAAAGCCACTCCTAGTGGACCATTCCGAAAATCCTCGAGCCTTTAAGATTCACAAGATTTTTAAAGAAAAACTGCAGGTTATGTGGTACACCAATGCTAGGGCATGGGTTACACAGCACTTTTTTATTGAATGGGTCTCGTCTTTGGTCCTGCAGTAAAGAAATATCTTCAAGAAAATAAACTCCCCATGAAAGCATTACTAATCCTTGATAATGCTCCAGCCCACCCACCTGGTCTTGAAGATGACATTCTCAATGAGTTCAAATTCATGAAAGTCCTCTACCTCCCATTCAACACGACTTCAATCTTGCAACCTATGGATCAGCAGGTCATTTCCAACTTTAAAAAGCTTTACACAAAGCACTTGTTCCGCCCCTGCTTTGAGGTGACTGAGAATACAATTCTAACCCTTCGAGAGTTTTGGAAAGATCACTACAACATCGTGATATGTTTACGCATTATCGACTTGGCATGGCAAGAGTTTACAAGAAGAACCTTGAACTCAGCATAGAAAAAGTTATGGCCTGATGTTGTTGCAGACAGGGACTTCAAAGGATTCAAACCAGAGACTGAGACCGAGGTAGAAGCGTTGGAGGAGATTGTGTCCCTTGGAAAGTTGATGGGTCAGGAGGTAGATGAGGGTGATGTAAACAAGCTCATTGAGGAACATGAGGGGGAACTCTCAACTGGGGAGTTGAAGGAGCTACAGATGATGCAACATACGGAGCTTCTGCAAGAGATTAGTAGTGAGGAGGAGGTACAGTCGGAGGAAGTGATTTCTACAGTGAAATTAAAGACAATGCTGGCAATGTGGGAGAAGCTTTCAAGTTTCATTGAAAAGAAAAACCCAGAAAAAGTTTCAGCTGGTCATGTTCAGCACTTTTTAATGACACTTGTCTGTCACATTTCCGTAACATTTTAAAAGGCAGGCAAAAGCAAACCTCTTTGGATAGTTTTTTATTCAAAAGTCCTGCAAGTGAAAGTGCCAAAAGTGCAGCCAAAAAGGCAAAAACAGGTGATGAAAAATATGTAATGTTAAGCTTAGGTTAAGTTTAAAATTAAGAAAGTGCATTTTTTTACAATTAAATTTTTGTGGTTTCATTTTAAGTAAAGAAAGTGCAGTTTTAGTTTTGTTTAAAGGAAAGAAAATGCAGTTTTAGTTTACACTTAGTGTTAAGAAAGTGCAGTTTTAGTTTACATGTCTACAGTGCCTTCATCCCTTCCTCCCTCCATCCTCCTCCGCCATTCATCTCTGTTAGCCACACTCGTCTGTCTCTAAGGTAAGAATACAGTACTATATAACACTTTTTTCTTTTTATTTCATATATTTTATTATGCATTGGTAAAGTATACATGTGTGTTTCTTAATTAAAAATATCTTTTTTCATAATTTAGGATGGTTTGGGGATGTTTCACAGGGCTAGAACAGATTAAATCTATTTCAGTTACTTTAAATGGGAGAAATTTGTTTGATATACAAGTTGACTGACTTACAAACTCAGTTACAGAACGAATTAAACTTGTATCTCAAGGTACCACTGTACTAGTGGTTCTCAACCAAAGTCAGTTCTGCCCTCCATTCCCACCTTACCCTCCAGGAACATGTGGCAATACCTGAAGACATTTTAAGTTGTCACAACCAGGGAAGAGTGCTACTGATCTATAGTGGGCAGAGGCCAGGGATGCTGATAAACATCCTACGATGCACAAGACAGACCCTACTGGCCTCTGCTGGTTGGTTCAGCGGTAGAGTTATCAGCTCAGCATGTGGATGTCCCAGGTTCAATTTCTGGTCAGGGCACACAGGAGAAGTGCCCATCTACTTCCCCACCCCTCTCACTCCTCTCTTTCTCTCTCTCTCTCTCTCTCTCTCTCTCTCTCTCTCTCTCTCTCTCTCTGTCTTCTCCTCCCCTCCTACAGCCATGGCTTGATTGGAGTGAGTTGGTCCTGGGCACTGAGGATGGCTCCATGGCCTCTCCCTCAGGCACTAAAAAAATGGCTCCGGTTGCAACGAAGCCAGGTCCCCAGACGCGTCGCCCCCTAGTGGGATAGGCCGTTGGATCCCAGTTGGGGTGCATGCGGGAGTCTTTCTCTGCCTCCCCTCCTCTCACTGAAATTAAAAAAAACGCCCCTACAACAAGAGCTGTCTGACCCGAAAAGTCAATGTGCTAAGGTTGACAAACCCTCCTTTATACTAAATGCTATGGAACTACTCTGCAAGCAAGAATGGCTTACATCCCTACCCAAAGAATCTGATTTTCCCTGTCTTTTCTTTTCAACTTCTGAATAGAATTTCTTTTAAAAAGGATGTTCCTTAGAAAAAAAATTGAAAATCAAATTGTTGATTACAGTGTTGTTGGCTCTTAGAAGTTGAGAAGATAGTCAAATATAAAAATAGAGAAGGGATATTCTAGTTTGTATTGTGATAGATATAAAAATATGTTTGTTAACTTACTGACAGGGAAGAACATTTGTGTAGTTGGTGTAGTGAGTATAACCACTCCCTCCTTTTCCCACTTCAGGGGAATTTAACTGAAATTCAGTAGGCTTAATTCTCTAGTTCAAGAAGGATATATTTGTCTTTGAAACTTGTATCATTTGTTTTTGCTATAAATATTCTTGTGACCACTCCCAATCGACTATTTATTAAAGCAAGATCCTCCAGGAATAGACTTAACAAGGTACAGATTATATTTTAATGTATTTTATGTGTGTTTTCCATCTTTCATCCTTAATTGCTTGTATTGTTGCCTTTTGGAGCTTGCTGTAGGCCATCTTTGAGTAAGTGTTGATGCTGAGAATAATGGTTTTCATTAAATTCATAGAAAAATAACTATCTGGTCTGGAAGAAAGCTACAGATTCTGATAAGCAGCACATAATTCCCCTAGACCAGCGGTTCTCAACCTGTGGGTCGCGACCCCGGCAGGGTTGCATAAAGCCATCGGAAAATACATAATGCATATCAGGTATTTATATTCCGAATCAAAACTGTAGCAAAATTACAGTTATGAAGTAGCCACCAAAATTATTTTTTGGTTTGGGGTCACTGCAACATGAAGAACTGTATTGCGGGGTCACGGCATTAGAAAGGTTGAGAACCACTGCCTTAGACTTTCAGCAATGCTGTTGGAGTTTATAAGGTTTATGTGAAGCTTTGTTGTTGCTAATGGAACCTCATAACTTTGAGGCTAATGGAATAAGTATATTAATTTTTTATCTTATTTTGGCCCTTTTCCTGCTTATTTTCCTTGTACCTTTTGTGGTATGGATGTGGGTCTGAGAAGCAGCATTACAGCTTGACTTCTTCATGTGTCCCCAGTTTAGTGAAATATCTTCAATCTTTCAGTTTAATACCCACAAGTTGTTTTGTTATTTCTTTTTTTTTTTTTTTTGTCCACCACAGAATTTTTTAGTTTATTAAAAAAATCTTTCTGCAAAAAGAAAGCAACATAAGGGACCCAATTGTATTGTGAAATCCCAAGTCTTCATTCCTTTTCTTGGACATGCTGCTTAGCGTGTTCTGCTCTTCATCTTCTCCCTTGTCCGTTTCCCAGGTCTCTTGTTTGATCCTTTCTTTCCAGGCCTCTTGAGGCCTTTGCCGTGAGCCGTCTTGGCCCGGAAGCTGGATACATCATCGTAACTCTCACGAGTGTTCCACTTGGAGCCTTTCTTCTTACCACCAAAACCAAACTTCTGGTTTTTGTAGCGTCTTTTGGCATTGGGGCCCTTCTTCTTCATCTGCTGGCCTTTAGCTCCTTCTTTTGAGGCCCGTGCAACAGGTTTCTGGTCTCCTTCAAGGAAATCCAGTTTATCTGAGAATCCTTTCTGATACTTCTTAATGGCATTCATCATCTGTGTTTTCTCCCGCTGCCTCTTCTGAAGAACGTCCGTTTGCACCTTCTTTCCATATTTCCTAAGTGCTCGAAGTTGCTTAGCCTTTTCTGACTTCTCCATGGCGGCCTGTTTAGCCTGCAGCTTCTGCCGAATCTTCTGCATCTGCTGATCAGACTTGGCCATCTCTGCGAAATAATCAGTGGGCCGCTTAGTAGGGACTTTGAGCTGATGGAGGCGGGGTAATACTGCAAGCACGGCGGCCTGGGCCTGGCGGTAGAAGCTCATCTCCCGTTGGAAGTCATCTTCGGGATCAACCGTTTTCTGATCCTGGTTCTGAGGTGTTGACTGAGGTCCATTGATTTCTGGCACCGGACCCAGGGTGACATCAAGCCTTTCAACCCATTCCAGATCCCGCTTGAACTCTGCCAAACACTGCTTCAGGCCATTCACATTGTTCACGGCTTTCTTCGGACCCTCTAGAAAGACATTGAGGCCCGGCTTCAGGAGCCCTCTGGAAAACGCATCCTGCAACTCTCTGTCTGTGACCAGAGAATCTTCAGAATCAGAGTCTGAGCCTGAGAGCTGGGGAGTGTCCATCTAGCAGCGCGCACGTCCAAGACCTACCAGAGGAGGCGGAGTAGAGCGAGGCCGCGCGGCTGGAAAGGGACACCCCCGCCGCTGCCGCCAGCCTTCGGCCCCCCACCCGCACCCGGCAGCTCCACGTGGACGCGACCTGCTACCTTGTTATTTCTTAGTTGAATGGCTGGTAGTAGATGAATTGGATAAACTATTTGAATGGCTGGTAGTAGATGAATTGGATAAACTATTTGAAGATGGCAAAACAGTTCAGAGACCAGCTGGCTTCTATATTCCTGGCTTGCACATCCCACAAGGTCAGAAGAGCAGTGTTCAGTGCAACTTTTGCATATGATGTTGAGCAGTGGTGCAGACTCAACCAGGACAGTGTCAGTACTGTGTCCATTGGAGCAAGGTAATTTTAAGTGCTTATAATACCATGTTAAGTAAAAATGAAGCCAAATGGTAGAGTAAAGAATACTCTAGGCCCTGGCCAGTTGACTCCGTGGTAGAGCTTCAGCCTGGTGTGTGGCTGTCCCAGGTTCTATTCCAGTCAGGGCACAAAGGAGAAGCAACTATCTGCTTCTCTACCCCTCCGCCTCCTCTTCCTCCTCTCTCTCTCTTCCCCTACCGCAGCCATGGTTCTATTGGTTCCAGCGAGTTGACCCCGGGCACTAAGGATGGATCTGAGGAGCCTCTGCCACAGGTGCTAAAAATAACTAGATTGCGCTCTGACCTGTGGTGGCGCCTTGGATAGAGCTTTGAACTGGAACACTGAGATTGCTGGTACAAAACCCTGGGCTTGCCTGGTCAAGGCACATATGGGAGTTGATGCTTCCTTGTCTTCTCCCCTTTCTCTCTCTCTCTCCTCTAGAAAATAAATAAAAGCTTTAAAAAAAATAGCTGAGTTGCTAAGCAACAGCCCCAAGTGGGCAGAGCATCACCCATAGGAGGCTTGTTGGGTGGAACCCAGTCAGGGCACATGCAGGAGTCTGTCTCTCTGTCTCTTCTCCTCTCACTTAAAAAACAAAACAAAAAACCCCCACAGAATACCCTGTCTACTTTCAACTTAATTCCTATGTATAAAATGAAAAGAGAACGAACTCACCATAAATATAAAGGCAGACAAAAAAATGGAAAAAACAGTTTTGATACAGTGTAATGTATTGCAGCAGCTTATAGAGCGTTAGTTAAAAAACCCTCAGCCCCAATATTTGTCTATAAATAAACCCTGCTATCATTAAGAAAAAATTATTGAAAGTATTTAGCAATATGTAATTATAACCTTAAAAATGGTCTATTTTACTGAAAAATATTACTTTTAGAAATAATTTGCTAAGTAGTTAGACGTGAAGATTTATTTGACAAAATGTCAAGGTTTATTCTAAAATAGTAGAAGTGTGGGCAATTTATTGTTTACATTTCTTTATATTTTTCAAACTTTCTTGGTAACACTTGTATAACTATAGTAAAAGATTTTTAAAATAACTTTGTCTTTAGGTCAGGTATATATAATTAAGTGCTCATATTGACAATGGAAAAGTTCATTCTTTGGAATTATAATTTTTTTCATTTATTTAGAATTTCAGGGGGGACAGGGAAGCAAAAATTGGCTCTTACAGACAAGCTGGTATGTTTTCTTCTCAGGAATTCTGCAGTAGAGACTGTAGAACAAGAGCTTCTCTTTGTTGGATCTGAGACTAGAAAACTTCTAGCCATGAGAGAACTTATTAAAAAGGTATATTTCAGAAACAGTCTTGAATTTTGATAAAGTTCACTAAGCTTCTATTACTGGTGGGAGGCTGAGCACCTTTCCACATCATCTCATCTTTCATAATCCCGTGGTAAACTGTTCTGTACCTTGGGGCCAGCTCGTGTCCCGAGGAAAAGCGGATCAACTGTTAGAACAGTAAGCTCTCTATTCTCAGATCAGGGTGGGCTCGGAAAAGACTGACCTGAAGCCACGAAAGCTTTTTTCAACATCTGCACGTGTTATCTACTCCCCGCATCTCCCCCCATTCCTCTGCTGGTTTCTTATGGAAGAAACCAGTATTGTAGAATGAGGACAATGACTGGGGTTTTCTCTTTGTATCCCTTCAGTAAAAACTGAGTAGAAGCCATAGTTAAAAGGTTAAGTACTGAAGGCTTGGGGTGGCGGTGTTGTAAAAGAAATATAAATCCTAAGCCCTGCCACTAGAATTTAGTGTTTTTAGGGGGTAAAATAAATACACTTGTGTAAGATTATTTGTGGTAAAGAGTCATAAAAGGCTATGGAGTGTTTTTCTTAAATATTCATATAGTTATAATGGGGCCATCAGGGTGAGTTGAATTGGTTGAGGAAAGCCTTGAGGAGGAAATGCTACTAATCAGGGCCTTGAAGGATTTGTGGGATTAAAAGGTGAAGGGGGACAGTACTGGTGGCAGGGAGCAGTTGTAGTAAGTCTCAGATGGGGAGGAACAAAATGAATATGTTTGGAGACTAATGAAGAAGTCACCTACCTAAGGAGACAGTCTGAGGTGGGAATTAAAGACAATCAGTTTGGACAGGAGAGGTGGGGTCAAGTTAAGAGAATTCACCAAACATTGTTGAAGAATGTGGGGCCACATAATTTTTTAAGGAAAACTGAACAGTGGTGCATAAAAGGGGTTGTCATGGAAAGAGACTGAAAGTAAAGAAACCAATTAGCGGTCTATTAAATTAGGCTGGCTAGACAGAGGATGAAATAAATGAAGGTGCCAGTCTTAGTGATGGAGCACTAACAGGAGCTGGAGGATGAAAAGGAGAGGCGGTTGCAATTACCTGCTGGTGACAAGGGAAGTGGTTAAGAGAATGGGCTCTGGAGTCGGCTACCTGGATGGGAATTCTAGCTGTAGGCAAATTAACCTCTGTTCTACGGTTTCTTCTTTTACAAAGTCAAAATTTTAAAAAGTGTTTTTAACTCATTAGAAACTCACTGTCGTAATTAATGCATTATGAAACACATCAAGACAATAATTTTCATAGCTAACGTTACGGGTTAATCTAAATGAGGAGTACTTTGTAATTTGTTTCTTTCTGTGACAGATCTGGATAGGCTCTGGCAAATCACAGGTTTTATTTAATTTAATTCAAAGATGAAGTAGTAAGTGATGAAAACAATGTCAGGTTGTATATTTCCTATGACAACTTGCCCCGTATCCTTAATCTGTGTATTGTGTAGTAAATGCTCAAATTTAAAACTTAGAATGCTTGATTTAAAAATTTTTTTGTAATTATGATAGATAGTAAAGTGTGAATCCAGCACTATTTTTTCTGATCAGTTTTATTGAGATATAGTTTACATACACTAAAACTCACCAATTTTAGGTATACAGTTTGATGAGTTTTGACAATTGTGTACCATAATATAATCACCATCACAGCCATCACATAGAATAATTCCATCAATTAAAAAAGTTTCCTGCCTGACCAGGCGGTGGCGCAGTGGATAGAGCGTTGGACTGGGATGCGAAAGGACCCAGGTTCGAGACCCCGGGGTTGCCAGCTTGAGCGCAGGCTCATCTGGCTTGAGCAAAAAGCTCACCAGCTTGGTCACTGGCTCGAGCGGGGGGTTACTCAGTCTGCTGAAGGCCTGCAGTCATGGCACATATGAGAAAGCAATCAATGAAAAACTACAGTGTCACAATGATAAAACTGATGATTGATGCTTTTCATCTCTCTCCGTTCCTGTCTGTCTGTCTGTCCCTATCTATTCCTCTATCTGACTCTCTCTCTGTACCTGTATAAAAAAAAAAAAAGTTTCCTTATGCCCTTTTGTAGTCAAATCTCCTCCTCCTAAACTCCCTAGCAACCACTGATCTCTTGTTCTGCCTTTTCAATAATTTAATGTAAATAGAACTATATATAGCATGCAGTCTTTGTGTCTGGTTTCTTGCACTTGACAATGCTTTTGAGACTTGTGTTGTACATATTAGTAGTTTGACCGTTTTTATTGCTGAGTAACATTCCTTTGTATAGAATATCACAAATTGTTTATTCATTCACCAGATAATTGACTTTGGGTTATTTCCAGCATTTGCCAGTTACAAATAAAGTTGTTATAAACATTGTATTACAAGTCTTTGTGTGGACATAATGTTTTTGTTTCTTTTGGGTAGCATGATAAATGTATGCTTGATCTTATGAGAAGTTGGTGAAATCTTTTACAAAGCTATGTATATTTGGGTTTCTGTTTTTCCACATCCTCACTAATACTTAGTATTGTCAGTCTTCTTCATTTTAGCCATTCTCATAGGTGTGTAGTTGTATCTCAGTTTTAATTTGCATTTCCTTAATGGCTAGTGATATTGAATATCTTTTCAAGTCCTTGTTTGCAGTTGGTATGTTTTCTTTAATGAATTATCAAATCTTTTGCCCATTTTCAAGTTGAGTTGTTTATCCTTTTATTATTACATTATAATGTTGTGTCAGAACAGTGAGATAAGATGTCTTGCCACACAATCAATCAGTTAGCCAAATTAAGAAATTAAGGAGTCTTTTAATTAACCGGCTACATGGACCGCATGGAGACCTAAGTCATTCAAATCAATGTGGTGGTGAACACCACCACATTGGGGGCTGGATTTTAAAGGGAAAATTACATACTGATTGAGGAATGGGGAGGAGAGGAAGCATAGCAGTAAAACAAAGCAGTGAAACAAGCTTTCTTACAATGTTTATCTATAGGGTTAATTCAGGGAGAAACATTCTGAGAGCACCTGCAACTTTGCAAAGCTAGCCCAAAGTCACAGTCTGGAAAACCAGCCTCAAGGCCAAGAATAGGGTGTCTTTTCAGAAAAAGTAAGTTCTGCTAAAAGTCTCTGTTTTAGAGAAAATAAGTTTTGCCAAAAATTATTCATGTTAAGAGCCTTTCTTTTCTACACTTCATTCCCTACTGGTTTTAATTAAATTTTAATCAAATCATTGATTTGTTTTCCTTTTCATTGCTATCCTCTTGTATTGGTGTGTATTGATTTCTGATTACTATATATATTAATTTGATAGAGTTTATTCTCTCTTCAACAAACCCTGTTATAAAATTGATTAAACATGATCCTACTGTCAGACAAGTTAAAATCAAAGTAAGAGGACCAATTGCTGCAGACTAAAGGGTAGTGAGCCATAGTAATTAATTAAAACTCTTTGGAACTTATTCTCTGACTGTTCAAATTCTTTTCTTCTTTTTTCTGTGTTTGCCCTAACTAAAGATAGGCTTTCTTTAATTACACTAGAATTATTAGCATAGAAACAAGTTTCCTTTAATGCTACACATAAGCTACCTTGTTGAAGGAAAAGTAAATCTAATCCTCTTTTATTTTATATACAAATAAACTTGAGGCATAACATTTACTAGAATATATCATATAATAGAGGCTTATTCTGTTACCTAAACCTATTTTTTTTTCTTTTCGTACAAACCACTTACAGCCTGCACAAACCTGCAACTGACATAAACCCTTGGCTTTCATGAACTTTCTTAAACTATTCAGAAATAACTAGCTTTCATAACAACTTGCTTTTTCTCTTTTCTTAAAAGTACATTTATACCTTATATCTTCTATTATTAAAACTATACAATCCCTTTTTAACCAGATCTCTTAATTTTAAAGATCTTAACCTTCAGTGACAACGTGTTAGTAATAAACAATTTTTTAAAAAAAATATGCTTCTTTTTGGAGGTGTCCTCCCCCTAAGCAGCTTGTCGGACATGTGATTAATATTTATAGGTTACTTTTCAGGGGTAGCTATGAGCACATATATTTTTTATTTACCTTGTAGCTTCTCTCTTAGCAAAGGGACTTAAACTCCCCTTCTGCATGACCCACAGCAGTACATGTATTAAATTTTAAGATGACTCGCTCTAGCCTTCCCCTGACCCAAGCTCCCCCCTTTCCCAAAGTTCAATTATAAAAGAGTTCCATGGTGACATTCCTCAGGCTTCAGTTGTACATAGACCAGCCAGCTTCCAGTTTGTGGCTGGAGCAGGGCATGGCGTCTTTCTTAGGGTCAACTTATAGAGGTTGGTGGGACCCATTTGCACCATCTCTGAGGGGGTCTTCAAGGGAGCATAGGGAGAAGGGGTGTCACCCTGACTAATACAATTCTATATTGGGTGAATTTTTCCTAGTAGGGGCTTATAATTTAGCTTCTAGCAGAACTTGGGGGAGTAAGTCAGTCAGTCTAGTTTTCACCAGTTTCTAAAATGAATTTAGTTAGGACTTCTTTCAGAGTTTGGTTCATTACCTCAACTTGTCCCGAGCTCTGAGGCCTGTAAGCACAATGCAACTTCCAATTAATGTTGAGTGCCTTTCCTACTAGCTGTGAGACCTTAGATACAAATGCAGGCTTATTATCAGACCCAATATTAATGGGCAAGCCAAATCTGGGAATATTTTCATACAGCAATTTCTTAACAACTGTTATTGTGGTCTCATTTCTAGTAGGGAAAGATTCTACCTATCCTGAAAAGGTGCCAATAAAAACTAATAGATACTTATATCCCTGTGCTGATGGCTTTATCTCCATAAAACCTACCTCCCAATGTTTACCTGGGAACGCTTCTCTATCCCTATTCCTTTTCACAACTTCTGTTTTGTTTAGTGTTTACTTGGGCACAAATTAGACACTTGGACACTATGCTTTCTGCAATAGCTTCTAAGCCTGGTAAGTAGTAATTTTTCTTAAATGATTAGCTTAGTTTGGCCTAAATGAGTTTAATGTAGCTGACTGATAACCTCTCTGCCCAAGGCTTCCGGTAAGAATGGTCTTTTGTCTGGCAACTCTAACTATCCTTCTTTATTTTTAGACATTCCTTTTCTTACAGCAAAATCCTCCTCTAGTTGTTTATAAAATGACTTCTCTGGCAATAAGCATTCTGGTAAAGTCACTAAGACTTCTAAAGGCCCCACTGGTTTTAAAGCGACTTCTTTGTCCACCTTATCTGCTGCCCGATGTCCTTTTGCCTCTGTTGAGTTCCCTTTCTGGTGTCCTGGGCAATGAATAAGTGCTACAGTTTCCGGCAACCACACAGCTTCTAGTAAAGCTAAAATATCTTATTTGTTTTTAATGTCCTTACCAGAAGATGTCAGGAATTCTGTCTCCTTATAGGTTGCTGCATGAACATGGGCAGTAGCAAAAGCATACCTACTGTCAGTGTAAATGTTGACCTTCTTTCTTTTGGCCCACCTGGGTGAGAGTGATCAGTTCTGCCTGCTGAGCTGAGGTCCCGTGGGGCAAGGCTTTGGCCTATATGGTCTCATCAGGAGTTACTGCAGCCACTCCAGTATATCAAACCCCATCTAGGACAAAACTGAATACCTGTACTTCTGCATTAAATAGAGGTACATCTGGTCTTGCAGTTCGAACAGAGTCTAACACTTCAGAGCAGTCATGCAAGGGACGTTTGGTTCTTCATCAGGCATCAGGCTTGCTGGGTTGATAGCCTGTATCTGAACAAACTTAATTCGAGGTTGATCTATGAGCGGGGCTTGATACTGCGTGATCCTGGCATTAGATATCTACCTAAGCAAAGTCTCTACTGCATGTGAGCTGTAGAAACAATTCTTGCCCCATGGTTAGTTTATCTGCCTCTTTTACTAGTATGGCAGTGGCTGCTATGGTCTTAAACAGTTTGGCCATCTAGATGCAAAGGGGTCCAGCTACTTAGAGAAGTAAGCAATAGGCCTGCTCTCTGGTCATGGCCCTAAAGTTTGAGTCAAAACCCCTTTTGCTCTTCCCTTCCTTTCATGAACAAAGAGCTGGAAAGGCTTGGTAATGTCTGGCAAAGCCAGGGCAGGGGCCTCGATGAGGGCCTTCTTGAGGGTTTCAAAAGCTTCTTGTTCCATAGCTGTCCAAATTAACTCTTGGGTTCCTGCTGTACAGGAGTATAAAGGCTTGGCTATCTCTGCAAATGTAGGGATCCACACCCTGCAGTATCCAATTGCCCCGAGAAATTCTCAAACTTGTCTCCTGCTAGTGGGAGTTGGAATTTCAAGGATTGCCTCTATACAACTGGAAGAGGATGCTTCCCCGCCTCAATGTGGTAGCCTAGATAGGTCACCTTAGAGGTGCAGCATTGTGCCTTTCCAGCTGACTCCCGGTGCCCCAGAGTCTGCAGTGTTTGTAAAAGTCCCTCAGTGGCTGTCTGGCAGCTTACCTCCGTTTCTGCAGCTAGAAGCAAATCTTCTACGTACTGTAGCAGCGTGCATTCTGGATGTTCCTGGTGGAAGGCGAGCAGGTCCTGATGTAGTGCCTTATCAAAGAAGGTTGGTGAATTCTTGAAGCCCTGTGGTAATCTGGCCCAGGTTAGTTGTCCTGAAATGCCTGTCTCTGGGTCATTCCACTTGAAGGCAAAAAATGGGCTGACTTATAGGGGCCAGGGGAATACTGAAGAAAGCATCTTTCAAATCTAAGACCCTGTAAAATTTCAAGTCCGGTGACAACAGGCTTAAAAATTTGTAGGGGTTAGGCACAGTTGGGCGTATTGTCTCAACCCACTTATTTACCTCTTGTAAGTCCTGGACTGTATGACAGTCTTTGGTGCCTGGCTTCTGGACAGGCAGTAAAGGAGTATTCCATTGGGATTGGCAAGGAACATGAATATCAGCTTCTACCAGTCTCTTAATATGGGGGGTTATTCCCTTTATAGCTTCCCCTGACATAGGGCCCTGGTTGGCAAACTGAGGCTTGTGAGCCACATGCAGCTCTTTGACCTCTTGAGTGTGGCTCTTCCACAAAATACCACGTGCGGGCACTACCTCGATAAGGAATGTACCTACCTATATACTTTAAGTTTAAAAAATTTGGCTCTCAAGGAAATTTCAATCATTGTACTGTTGATATTTGGCTCTGTTGCTTAAGGAGTTTGCCGACCACTGACATAGGGTATTGCTTCGCCCATATAGGGACGGCACTTGCAGTAAACTGAACAACTACTGGGGTTTGATGCTTTGCAAGTCCAGGTGGGTTGGTTTCTGCCCAAACTGAAGGGAATTTATGCTGTAGGTCTGTTAAATAGTCATGTGAAACTCCTTGTCCTTCCTTAGTATCTATATTTAATAGATATTCTTCTGACAAGGTGCAAGTGACCATAAACCAAACCTGGCTATCAGCCTCAGTATGGAACTCAGCAGAGTTATGACTAAAAGAGATAGTAGCCTTTAGTTTTCTTAACAAGTCCCTCCCAAGTAAAGGATAAGGACAGTCTGGAATAACCAAGAACAAATGGGTGACAGTGTTATCTCCTGAATTTGCAGTCCACCAGGAAGTCCATGGACAAAGAATTGAGTTCCCAATAGTACCTTGTATGGGCACTTGCTCCCCTGAGAGCGGTCCAAGGGGGGCAGTGAGAACAGAGTGAGAAGCTCTAGTGCTAGTGAGGAAGTCTACCAGGTAGCCTCCTACTTGTAAAGGCTAACAGGTATGGAGCCCTGGCCCCATCAATCCTCTTTTAGGTAAAGATTCTTGCAGTCTGCTGTGACTTTCAGCTTTGGACAGCCTTTCTTCCAATGTCCTTCTTTACAAGAAGCACACTGATTCTGCTTAACTTAGGCTCCCTTTTTGTTTTAATCTGGTGTTCTAAAACAGCTACAACTACCTTTGTTATTTTCTTAGTCTTTCTCCTCGAGGATGTCTCTGTTATTATAAACTTTCTGAGCTACTTCAGACAATTGGGAAATTACTATCCCTGGGAAGCTAATTTTTGTAGCTTCCTTCTGATATCTGGAGTGGACTGTGACACAAAAGCTAAGTTAACTGCCCTAGCATTTTCTGGTCCTTCAAGGTCTAGAGGTGTGTAGACCCTGTGAACTTCTTGCAGTCTCTCTAAGAAAGCTGAGGGAGTTTCCTGGGGGCCCTGGATAACCTCCGACACCTTCAATAAATTCATGGGTTTCTTAGCAGCTCCCCTGATCCCGGGTAACAGAAACTGGTGAAAAGTGTTCAAAGCTTCCCATCCCGCAACAGTAGGGTCCTATTTAGGCCAGACAATGGGGAACACGTTCTCAAGGTGGTCCCAATTGTCCTCCTCAGAGCCATTTGTCCCCAACATAACAGCTTTTCTTGCCTCTGACTTGATTTTTTCTCTCTCTTCAGTAGTAAACAAAGTAACTAGAAGCTGCTGACAGTCGTCCCAGATGGGGCAATGTGTGTACAGCATAGATTCTAACAGTCCTGTTAGAACCTGAGGCTTCTCCGAGGTGGATGGAGCCAATGGAAGAGGAAGATTTGGAGGGGGCAACCCTGAATCTTCCTGAACAGCTTGTAAAACAGGGACCTTCTTTTCTGGTTTTGGGGCTATTGCTAGCAAAACATGATGACCGTCTCTGACAGCACAGCCTTTCAGCCAGGGAGGGGGGTTCTCTACTAGAGCCCTCCACTGGTCTATATATGGGAACTGGTCTGGGTGGCCTGGTGGCTTAGCTATTACATTCTATATAGCTCTGACATCTCTAGGATCTACTGAGCCCTGTTTTGGCCACTTTACCCCAAAGGATGGCCATTCTAGTTCACAAAGAGTTTGAAGTCTCCCCTTGCTTAGTTTTACACTATAATCATCAGAAAATACAATTTTGAAATTTTTAAACATACACTCAAGAGGAGTTTGACTCTTACTTTGCCCTTCCCCCATTGTTACAAACAATATGAGTACAAATGAACTTCCCAAGATCACAAAAGGGATCAAGAACCGAAGTTTGTGCCAGTTTTCTAAAATGTCCCCCGTTGGATCATATCCTGGAGAACCAAAGGACAAAGAACGTTCAGACAAAAGGGAAGGGGGTGCCCATGAAGAGCCACACACTGGAAACTCAGGCTCAGGTGCCTGAGCTCTTTATTCACACATTCACTCAGGGGTTTTCAACACAGAGAATAACAAAACAGAAGTGAAGAACGATATCTCGACAGGAGTAAAATCATAGAGGGACCCTTGAAAATAGAGGTTCTCTATTCAGTGAAGAATGCAGGAAGGAGATCCCAAAGAGGGACCAAAGCAGGACATGTCTTTTGGGATATCCTGTAAAAATAAAAGTGGCAAAACAAACAGAGGGCAAACATATGAAAGCAAATCCAAATGAGTCCTAGGAAGCTTGAGGTGGGACTCAGTCCCAGCAACTGTCCTCGCGAGAGCACACAGATCCCTCTTCCAGATTACTCTCCACCAATGTCTTGGCACTGGAGAGCCTATTGTGTGAGTTCGATCCTGTCCGATCCTCGATCACAATAGTACAGAGACAGCTAGCCATAGACAAACAAACAAACCACAAATTGAGTAGATTGCGAATCTGCTCTGCTTACCTCTGGAGGCTTTCTTGATGACTCCGAATGGATGGACGGGCATGCTGATTGTCCGCGGCTGACTGTTGGCCAGACCGAAAAGACCAGCGGGGCCCTGCAATGTCTCAGGTGGTGCCTCCCCTGCTGGGTTTCCACTCCTGGCAGTCAGGCCGAGGAGGTCAGCCACCCTGCTTGTGTTGCAAAGACAAAAAGACAAATGTGTCCAGAGGACAGTAATCTTACTGGGGCCTTCAATAATATGTTGTATCAAACAGCAGGAAACAGACGTCTTGCCACACAATAAATTAGCCAAATTAGGGAGTCTTTAATTAACCAGCTGCACAACCGCATGGAGACCTAAGTCCTTCAAATCAATGGGGCCCCGACTGCAATTTTGAATTAGGTTTTATAGGAAGAATTACATACTAATTGAAGAATGGGGAGGAGAGAAAGCATAGCAGTAAAGCAGAGTAGTGAAACAAGCTTTCTTACAATGTTTGTCTATAGGGTTAATTCAGGGAGAAACATTCTGAGAACACCTGCAACTTTGCAAAGTTATCCCAAGGCCACAGTCTGTGAGACCAGCCTCAAGGCCAGGAATTGGGAGTCTTTTCAGAAAAAGTAAGTTCTGCTAAAAGTCTCTTTGTTTTACAGAAAGTATTATTTTGCCAAAAATTATTCATGTTAAAAGACTTTTTCTACACTTCAGTAGAAGGTGTTGTATATATCTTAATTTTTAAAAGCTTAATTTTTCATTTTGACAATTTAAGATATGTAAACATTTTTTTCTAATGTAGAAAAATCCAGTTGTACTCTTACAGGAATTGTCAGCAATAAAGTCTTAATATCAAACTTTGTGTGCACGCTTTAAGCCAATTGCTGATGAGCAGAACGTGACTAAGAGCCGCATTTGTGCCACTTGCAATAAGACTATGACCATGATACAAGAACTACAAAAGCAAACAGACTTGGAAGTAATCCTTTCAATTGATACATTGGATTTGTACAGTTTTTATTCTGAATGTTGCTTTGAAAAATAAATCCTCAGTAACTTTCATTTAATATTCAGCAGTCAATTTCAACTGTTGATAGAAATAAGATTCTCTTAATGCAAATCAAAACTACAATGAGATACCACCTCACCCCTGTTAGATTAGCTATTATCAACAAGACGGGTAATAGCAAATGTTGGAGAGGCTGCGGAGAAAAGGGAACTTTCATCCACTGTTGGTGGAACTGTAAGGTAGTACAACCATTATGGAGGAAAGTATGGTGGTTCCTCAAAAAACTGCAAATAGAACTACCTTATGACCCAGCAATCCCTCTATGGGGTATATACCCCAAAACCTCAGAAACATTGATACGTAAAGACACATGTAGCCCCATGTTCATTGCAGCACTGTTTACAGTGACCAAGACATGGAAACAACCAAAAAGCCCTTCAATAGAAGACTGGATAAAGAAGATGTGGCACATATACACTATGGAATACTACTCAGCCATAAGAAATGATGACATCAGATCATTTACAGCAAAATGGTGGGATCTTGATAACATTATATGGAGTGAAATAAGTAAATCAGAAAAAAAAACAAGAACTACATGATTCCATACATTGGTGGAACATAAAAACGAGACTAAGAGACATGGACAAGAGTGTGGTGGTTACCCGGGGTGGGGGGAGGGAGGACGCAGGAGGGAGGGAGGGAGAGAGTTAGGGGGAGGGGGAGGGGCACAGAGAAAACTAGATAGAGGGTGACGGAGGACAATCTGACTCTGGGCGAGGGGTATGCAACATAATTTAATGACAAGATAACCTAGACATGTTTTCTTTGAATATATGTACCCTGATTTATTAATGTCATTCCATTAACATTAATAAAAATTTATATTTAAAAAAAGAAATAAGATTCTCTTGACTCTCTTTTATTTTATTAGCTCCTTTTATTTTAAAATGAGCATGTAGACTTGGCATGGCTGATTAAGAGGTATGCTGTCTTGGATTATATGGCCATGACTGAAGAGAAAAGATGATAATATTTATTAAATCTGCCTGACTAGATCCTGGCCAGTTGGCTCAGTGGTAGAGTGTTGGCCTGGCATGTGGAATCCCAGGTTCAATTCCAACCAAGGCACACATGAGAAGTGCCCACCTGCTTCTCCACCCTTCCCCCTCTCCTTCCTCTCTATCTCTCTCTTTCCCTCCTGCAGCCAGGGCTCCATTGAAGCATTGTTGGCCCTGGGCACTGAGGATGGCTCTATGGCTTCCACCTCAGGCATTACCATTGCTCCAGTTGCAACGGAGCAACACCCCAGAAGGACAGAGCATTGCCCCATGGTGGGCATGCTGGCTGAATCCCAGTCAGGTGCATGTGGGAGTCTGTCCCTCTGCCTCCCTGCTTCTCACTTCAGAAAAATACAAAAAGAAAATCTGCCTGACTATGTGGTGGTGCAGTGGATAGAGCGTTGAACTGGAACGCAGAGGACCCAGATTCGAAACCCCACAGTCACCGCTTGAATGCAGGCTTATCTGGCTTGAGCACAGGCTCACCAGATTGTGAGTGGAGCCACCTGTTTGAGCATGGGATCATAGAAATGACCCCATGGTTGCTGGCTTGAGGCCAAAGGTCCCTGGTTTAAAGTCCCAGGTCTCTGGCTTGAGCCCAAGGTCACCGGCTTGAGCAAGCGGTCAGTTGCTCTGCTGAACCCCACCCCTGTAAGGACACATATGAGAAAGCAAGTACTGAAAAACTAAGGTGCTGCAATGAAAAATTGATGTTTTTCATCTCTCTCCTTCCTGCCTGTCTGTCTCTACCTGTCCTTCTCTATTACAAAAAAATTAAATGTAAAATAATTTAGATGTTTCTGTTATGTCATGAGAGGTGAATATTGGGGAGGGAAGGGCAATTAAAAAGGGCACAGAGGGGTCCTGGCTGGTTAGCTTTATCGTAGGTATGTATGTATGTATGTATGTATGTATGTATGTATGTTTGTATGTATGAGAAAAAGCATATTTAGGGTTCAGAACTAGCTCCAAGTTCAGGCAACCACTGGGGGTCTTGGAACACATCTTAGGACGACTGGATATGGTTAGGCAGACTTCTGTCTCAGTGATTCTTTAGCTTCCGCCTCCTGTTAGTTCCCTGTTCCAGCCCCCTGTGTGTTGGTGCTCTGTGACAGTCCTTTACAAGTCCCCCTTCAGCATCTCTTCCTCCCTTTGCGTTTGCTCCTACCGGCTTTCGTGGATACTATGCACTGGTTGTTTTCTCAGCATCTGCTCTCCCTTCCTGCCTGAGAGTGCTGCTTTTCTTAAGATGTGTGCCGTCCCTCACAGCCTCATGCCTGAGGTAAATAAAGTTGGCACTAACCTCAGCTTTTCAGTGTGTGTATTATTGGCAAGGTGAATGGATCTCCCCTTAAACTTGATTCAGGAATGGATTTCTGTCCCCTGTGACATGTGAGGAGGGAAAGTCCGGAAGTAGGAAATGAGGAAGAGTTTCCTCACCACTGAGAGCGCCCTGGGAAGAGACATTTTTCTTTTTCTAAATATTTTGTATAGATGTGATGCCTAGCACTGCTAGATCTATTTTCCTCTCAGCTTGAGGATAAGCCACCATCAAGGATGGTAGAGCCATGAGAAGGAAAACACGGAGTCCCTACATTCTTGAGCTGCTGAATAAACCAGCCCTGACATCTGCCCTTTTTCTGTATTTCTTTTGCAATGATGATAACTTTTCTTATTATTTATCCATTTTAGAATGTTTCTCTGTTACTTGCAGATCAAAGTATCTTAATTACCCTTCAAAATTTAGCCAAAGTTTCTACTCTGAGGAAACTTGCAGATTATTTTGTTCACGTTTTTTTTATCAAAATACTTTACTAGGCCCTGGCTGGTTGGTTCAGTGGTAGAGCATTGGCCTGTGTATGGAAGTCTCAGGTTCGATTTCCAGCCAGGGCACACAGAAGAAATGCCCATCTGATTCTCCACCCTTCCCCCTCTTTTTTCTCTCTCACTCTCTTCCACTCCCACAGCCAAGGCTCCATTGAACTTGGCCCAGGCGCTGAGGATAGCACCTCAGGTGCTAGAATGGATTCGGTTGCAGCAGAGCAATGCCCCAGGTGGGCAGAGCATCACCCCCTGGTGGGCATGCTGGGTGGATCCTGGTCAGGCGCATGAGGGAGTCTGTCTGTCTGCCTCCCCCCACTTCTCACTTTGGAAAAATACAAAAAAAACCCACCTATATATTTTACTAATATGACATTCAAATGCGACTTCTTTGGTTCTGTTCAATTGTAGTCCTTCAGTTCTTTGATTTCTTCATCTGTTTTCTTCAACTTAATTGCAAATTATTTGGAAGCTGAAACATCAAAGTACTTTATATGTGGATAGCCAAATAATCTATCTTTTCCTTGTTTTTCTAAATTTTGTGATCAAATAAATGGTATGATGTGGGTGGAGTGCAGAGCACATTCCTAGAAGCTGTGGCTGATGCAATGCTGTGAGAATACTCCAGCTCCCAGAAGCCTCCTGGGCATACCCAGGAAGGAAGCTTGCCCGCTATAAGGAAGTGACTTTGCACCAACCACGCAGCTCCCTGATATTTTCAGCCATTGGCCATAAAGCACACGCTGTAACACCCTATAGGCTGAACCTGTATATATAAGCTAGCTTACTTCCTGAATAAAGTGGATCTGCATCACTGAACCTGGTCCCCGGAGTCGGGTCTCTGCATCTCCGTCGTCCTCACCCCCAGCAGGACTTGTCCACAGTATGAGCTTTTGGAAAGTTGGTGTGATAAAGAAATTAACTAGTTGGGTCAGTGGTAGAGGGTCAGCCCGGCATGTGGATGTCCCCAGTTGGATTCCCTGATCAAGGCACACAGGAGTAGTGACCATCTGCTTCTTTACCCCCTGCCCCTTTTCTGTTTCTCTCTCTCTCTCCTCCCCCTTCTGCAGCAATGGGTCGATTAGTTCAAGCAAGTTGGCTCCCAATGCTAAGATGGCTCCCTGGAGCCTCACCTTAGGCACTAAAGATAGCTTTGTTACCAAAATAGGCAGAGCATACCCCCTGGGGGAGCTTACTGGGTGGATCCCAGTAGGAAGAAAGTGGGAATCTGTTTTTGTCTCCCCACCCTTCACTAAAAAAAAAAAAGAAGTTAACTAAATTAATTTAATAGCCTTTAAAGGTTTTTTTTTTAATTAAAGTGCAGTTGAATCCTTTAAAGGTTTTTGAAATAAAGACTTTGTCATGTCATTTGTTTTCTAGCTGTCACCACTGACTGAAGAAGAGAAAACTGCTGTACAGCAATTAAAATCTCACATGTCAGATTTATGAAAAAATGGAATTGCAAAAAGGACCTCTAATGGTAAAGAGATAAATTCCAGAGAAATTTAGAAAAAATGTCTTGTTAGCATATGGAATGTCTGAGACTTCCATACACCAGACCAATGCTCTACCACTGAACCAACCAGCCAGAACCTAGTAAAGTATTTTGATTAAAAAAAGTGAACAGGCCTGACCAGGCGGTGGCACAGTGGATAGAGCGTCAGACTGGAATGCAGAGGACCCAGGTTTGAGACCCCGAGGTCGCCAGCTTGAGCACGGGCTCATCTGGTTTGAGCAAAAGCTCACCAGCTTGGTTGGACCCAAGGTCGCTGACTTCAGCAAGGGGTTACTCGGTCTGCTGTAGCCCGGTGGTCAAGGCACATATGAGAAAGCAATCAATGAACAACTAAGGTATCGCAACAAAAAACTTATGATTGATGCTTCTCATCTCTCTCCGTTCCTGTCTGTCTGTCCCTATCTATCCCTCTCTCTGACTCTCTGTCTCTGTAAAAAAAACAAACAAAAACAACAACAATAAAAAAAAGTGAACAGGCCCTGGCCGGTTGGCTCAGTGGTGGAGCGTCGGCCTGGCGTGCAGAAGTCCCGGGTTCGATTCCTGGCCAGGGCACACAGGAGAAGCGCCCACCTGCTTCTCCACCCCTCCCCCTCTCCTTTCTCTCTGTCTCTCTCTTCCCTCCTGCAGCGAGGCTCCATTGGAGAAAAGATGGCCCGGGCACTGGGGATGGCTCCTTGGCCTCTGCCCCAGGCGCTAGAGGGGCTCTGGTCAGGACAGAGTGACCCCACGGAGGGGCAGAGCATCGCCCCCTGGTGGGCAGAGCGTCGCCCCTGGTGGGCGTGCCGGGTGGATCCCTGTCGGGCACATGTGGGAGTCTGTCTGACTGTCTCTCTCTGTTTCCAGCTTCAGAAAAATACAAAAAAAAAAAAAAAAATTAAATAAAAAAAGTGAACAAAATAATCTGCAAGTTTCCTCAGAGTAGAAACTTTGGCTAAATTTTAAAGGATAATTAAGATACTTTCATCTGCAAGTAACAGAGTAACATTCTAACTAGAGGGTAGGGCATGGTGAAGGAAATTTGGCCTGTGTGACTAGACAGTGATGCCTTTCACAAATGGAGAATATAAGGACAGATTGAATACATTTCAGTCAAAAGAATGGAATGTGAACAAAGATTTAAACAATATATGCATACACACTTAGTTTTGTAATTTTTTGGCTAGAAAGTCAACACTATTTGCATGTTTTTGTAAGCCAAAGCAGCTGCCTGCTCCAGAAACTGCCCTCCTAGGAAACAGACAAAATAATATGAATTCTGCATCTCCCCTGCTTTCTCCCACCACAAACACACTGGGCTGTTTCCCAGTCCCGCTGACCCACTGGAGGACTGTGTGCCATTGTCCCCTGCATGGCTGGCACCGTTCTCCATCTCAGATTGCTAAACCATCAGCATTCCTTTGTGGTCATTTAGGTCAATTATTGAAGCTTGTTTCATTCAGAGTTTCTTTTACTCTCTCAGGCATTTAAGTCACTGACTTACTACATGATCTAGCAACGTGGCTCCTTGCAGAAGGAGCGGAGGAACCTGTGCATTGTCACGTGGGGGTTGGGTGCCAGCTGAGCGGGAGGGCGCCGAGCAGCACACACCCGACCCTCAGCGGGGTCAGGAGAGGCTGCGGCAGGACAAGGGATGGAGAAGTGGCTCAGCCATGTCTTTCCTGAAATCAGGGCCCGAGGAGAGAAGTCTTGTGCAATTACTGCGCTCACACATTCTTCTTTACCCCGTCTCTCCGGCACCTCCCTGCTAGCTGTCCAGCAGTTGGGAGTTTTCTAAATTAAGAAAGAAAACCCAAAAACCCAATGTGAATTTTCCACTAGCTTGTAAGGGAGGAGAACCCGCTACACCGAGACAGGACACATATTTGTGCATGAGCTTAACACTTGGGGGAAAAGACAGGCCCACCTCACGTGAAGGTCGGGTCGGGGATCCAAATATTCTGCCAGTCCCAAAGACCTGATGCCAGGGACCGGAACTGCATGATGCTCCGTGGACAGGAGGTCAGGTATGTTGTACATAACTGGTACTCGGTGAGCCAGGGGAGGGAGCACCAGACAAATTGTTATTTGGCTTAATAACCTCCACCCCTTGAGGGTGATGTGTTTTCCAGTTCCCAGGGATGGGCTGGATTGGGGAAACAAGGACAGAAGCTGCTCTCACCCTTGTGTGACCACACAGCTACTAAGGAAGCACTGGCTACCCTGGGTTCCAGCTTCAGTTCTGCTTTTCTAGCCTATGGTGCCTGCTTATTTGTATATAATGTATTGATTTTAGAGAGAGTGTAGAGCTGGTGGTTGAGGCCAGGTAGGTTCTTAACGAATGCAGACAGATGGTAGAGGAACTGCAGAGTCGAAAAGCGTCGGGCCATACCCGTTTATTGGAGGCTCGCAAAGACAGGCGAGCAAATAAAAAAGGAAAAGAGCTAATAAAGGAGAACCTGCTTTTCTCAGTGAAGGGCAATGGAGCAGGAAAACCACAACTCACTGGCAGGAGAGCGATCTGGGAGACTCGCCCCAGAGGGACGCCACCCGTGGCCTCACACAGAACGAACACACACACACACACACACACACACACACACACACACACACACACACACACACCGCTGCCGCATGCTCATACGCGGGAGAGCGATCTGGGAGACTCGCCCCAGAGGGACACCACCCGTGGCCTCACACAGGACACACACACACACACACACACACACACACACACACAGACCACACACACACACACACACACACACACACACACACACACACACACACACACGGCGCTGCCGCATGCTCATACGCTAATCAGGCAAAGTGCTTGCAGCCAGTAAACCAGCCAGTAAGCCTAACACAGCTGTTTTCCCCACAGAGGGAGTGAGAGAGAAAGATCATTTGCTTTTCCACTTATTCATGCAGTCATAGGTTGGTTCTTTTATGTGTGCTGACCAGGAATCAAGCCTGCAACTTTGGAGTGTCATGAGCACTCGAACTCAGTGGTTCTCAACCAGAGGTCTGTAGAGTGGTGTGGGTCTGCCAGAAAACTGCCAGTCCACAGCCCACCAGTTGAAAAACACTGCAGTAACCAACTGAGCTACCCAGCCAGGGCTTAACTAGTTATGTTTTAATGTCTAACTAACCTCGTGGCTAGCATCGGCTATAAACTTAGACATTTCAAAAGAGGAAAATATATATTTTGTCAGCAATGCTGAGCACATTCTTTCAATACTATTTTCAGATAGCCCGAGGAGGAGGTGATGTTATGACTCCCTTTCTTCACCTGTGTCCTCAGCAGCTGATTCTGATCCTTCAATCCTCACTTCTGTGAGTTCACCTTCATCTCTGGGGGAAGAAGAATAAGGTGAAGCCTTTAACTTGTGCAAGGAACAGTTAAACCATTCATTATTTCCTCACCTTAGACAAGAATTCTAATTTGTTCGCAATCACTTACATTTTGTCCGGAGACTCATCCTCATCAGATGACTCATCATGGAGCCTCTGGGCCATATTTTTTTTCCAAATGGTGGTCAGTGGTCTATAAACATTTTTAAGCCCCAGTGGCCGCCTGCTCCAGACACTGCCTGCCTAGAAACAGACAGGGAAATCTGAATTCTGCATTTTCCCTCCTTTGACCACCTCAATACTTTACCCTCCTCAAAGTTACCTCCATTTCACTTTCTGGAGAGCTTCTGTTATGTCCCATAATTGGCAAAAAGCCCCTCGGGGGAAAACATATACCAACAATTAGTGATTTGTGCCATTTTTCATGTCTCTCACAATGCACAACTCTGGTCTAAGTAGGACTAAATGTGTACTGGGTACATAGTCATGAGAAAAATGCTCCAGACCTGGGACCTTGAAAATGATTCCTTGCATGCTGGGCTCCCAGAAGTTCTCTGTGCCTGTTTAAAATGGCCCTGCAAGGTCTCTGGGGAGACCCTGCATGTGCCTCGGGAGGGGGTCTAAGGAGGAGCCACTGCCTCCACTTCACTGGCTCTTGGCCAGGTGCCTTCGTGCAGTGAACAGAAACGCACAGCCACACTGGGCAGAAGCGTCTACTCTCCAGAACCATGTTACCTCGGCCCCCTCAGACGTAGTCTCCCATGCAGCATTTGTTTGGTGGCGGTGTGGGAGAAGGTGCTTTTATTTTCCTAGCTGCTTTATCCGGTAACTTAAAGCACGCCAATTAAATGCCTGAGTCAACTTAGCAAAGTTCTCGAGCTTGCTGACTTTCCTACTGTAGGCTGTCACTGATGAGTGAGTGAGTTGTGACCTCAGTTTAAATCTCATAACCAGCACTAAGTACTTTTTTTTCCAAAGTGTTTTTTTGAATACAAACAGAATAGGACAAAATCACAGTGCATAATAATTTTGTTTTAGACCAGTGTCTATATCTAACCCCTATTCAGCATTACTCTCGGCATTTTAAACACGTGCAGCAAGAATTCATCACTCTGTTTGGACTCCCATCCTGTGTCCAGACATACTGTTTGACCTGAGCACACCTTCCACCTCCACCATTATAGACAGAATAGCACACATTGCTTCTGTAAAGTGACATCCTTCAGATACTTGGTGGCTTTTCAGACATGAATATCCTTGATAGCCTGAGCAGTTTCACGAGTGTTCTTAAAGTGAAGAGGAAGATTTGATTCGCATGACTTTGTGGGGGTTTCTGGGTCAAGTGAATACTGAACTATTTTCAGTTTTCACCTCAGGCTACATACAAGAGAGGGAAGCTCCTCTAGTTTTAAAATTCTACATTAAAAACTGTCAGACCTGCATTACCTTGAGCTTCCTTCTCTCCCTTTTGTGAATCTGTGACAGATCTGTTTTGGAAGAAAACAACATCATGATTATTCATCACAACAACCCCTGTCTGAATCTTTATTGTTTCCCTTTCTAATGAGATAACTTTTTGAGGACAGTAATTCTGTTTAATAGTCCTTGGACTCTTCCACAGTCCCTAATGTAGGGTCCTGCTTGCAGCTGGCAATGCAGTTTATTGGCTGTTTTAGGTAACATTCAGCAGATAATCCCTAATAAAAAAAGACTCAGGAGAAAAAAATATATACCTACCAGAAATCAACACAGCAGCTTTAAGGTCAAGTACAAGGGTGGGACACCTGACTACTGTTACTATTCATCATTGTTAGAGTCCAAATCAATGTAATAAGAAAAATAATTGAACTATTTGAAAGAGACAAAAGATATTTAATTATGAGATGATGCACAACCTATTAAGCCCAAGAGCATTGACTAAAATTTTATCTCAAGTAACATGATAATTAATTAAGATGGCTAAATCCAAAATCAAGAACTCAACATGGAAAAATCAATAGCTTTCCTATATATCACAAATAACTAATTAGAAAATGAAAGAAAGAACCCATTTACAATATCAATAAAAATGCATAAAGTACCAAGGAATAAACTTCAAAGGAAATGTCTAAGGTCCATGTGATGGAAACTTTAAAACTCTTCTATCTCACTACATGAGATACAGCATTCCTGGAATGTTGTAATGTGTCAATTCTCTAATTAACCTACAAATGCATGCAATCCTATTTAAATTTCTACACAGTTTGTTTTACAGAAACTATCTAGCTGACATTTGGCAGAGAAAATAATCCAAGAATAGCTATGAAGTGTATGAAAAAGTAAGATCAGAAAGCAGGAGCTGCATACCCCTCACCCAAAGTCAAATTGTCTTCTGTCACCTATCTGGTTTTCTTTGTGCCCCTCCCTTCCCCCACCCCCTCTATCTCCTCCTTCGCCCCATCCTCCCCCCTGATTTATCAATGTCACTGCATTAGATTTAATAATAAAATAAATATATAAAAAGCAGAAGCTTACCCTGCCAGGTACCAAAATGTGTTATAAAAAAACTGGAATCTCCTAGTGACACTGCTACTGGTACAGAAAAGATAACTGGCTCAGCAGATTAGACTCAGATAAAGGTAATATTTTAGGTCAGTGAACAAAGAATAAGCCAGTCAATAAATGATTTTACAACACTTGGATCTTCATGTAGGGAAAATAATTGACAGATTTTAAAAAATTACTAAGAAAAATAATTTTTTGTAAAAACCTAAAAATTATACATAACAAGAAATGTTAGGAAAAGGACTAGAAGAAAATATCAGTACTTTCATACCAGGAGGTAACAAAGGCCTCACTAAGAAAACCCACAGCACATAAGCCATAAGAGGACTGGCAGATATGGTGACACATGAACAATACACACCCTATTCTTCACAGTCCTTGCCCTCTTCTCCCCTGGATTATGTTTTTCCTTTTAATATTAAATATCTTGATCCTTTCAATGACTTCATGAATTTAAATGTTTCAAATATTCCTCAGTGTTTTTGGCTTAAGGAGACAGAACACTGGAGTAAGAAGCACAGGCTTTGCAGTCATACCACACTGGGTTCTACTTTCGGTTTTGCCACTGGGACCTTAGGTTGATGTCTTTCATCTATGGAGGAAGGAGGTCATATCGTCCTCAGGTGATTGTGGGGATTGAATCAGACAATATATGGAAAACTCTGCATCCTATACTTGGCATAAACCAGTGCTAAGCTTGTTAATTGTGTCACAGACAAGGTGTCCCAATCTGTCAAATGGTTCTGCCTGTGGTAGTGAGCTCAGAAAGCTCTTCACTACCACCAGATTATAAAAATGTTACTTCTATTTTTTCTACTATTTTATAAGTTCTTTTTTTCTACATTTATGTAAATACATTTGTTTAAGGTGAGAAATACAGATGTGCTGTTATTCCTTCCTCAAGCAATTTGGTTGCTCTTGCATGACTTCTGCATTTTCTTTTATTGATTAGAATATTAAAAGGTGACATTTCTTTTTTTTCCTTATTTTTTTTGCAAGTAATGAAAGAATTTATTATGAATTCAGGAAGAAAGAGAAAAGGGGGCCTTGGAGACAGGTTCAGGGGGTTAACTGAGGATGAGCTGCCGCTGCCCACGGCTCCCCTGGTAATAAAACCCCATAAATAAACACAAATGCAAATTTTAACTACTGTATTTCCCAATGTATAACATGCCCCCTTGTATAAGATGCACCTAAATATTGGGGGCTGAATTTTGAAAAATAAACTGTATTACATAAAGTTATTGAACTCAAGTTTGTTTTTTTGTTTTTTTTCATTTTTCTGAAGCTGGAAACAGGGAGAGACAGTCAGACAGACTCCCGCATGCACCCGACCGGGATCCACCCGGCACGCCCACCAGGGGCGGTGCTCTGCCCCCCAGGGGGCGATGCTCTGCCCATCCTGGGCGTCGCCATATTGCGACCAGAGCCACTCTAGCGCCTGAGGCAGAGGCCACAGAGCCATGCCCAGCGACCGGGCCATCTTTGCTCCAATGGAGCCTCTGAACTCAAGTATTATTCATCATAAAATTCATACAACTCCTCATCACTGTCAAAACTCCCATCCATTAGCTTGTCCTCATCTGTGTCTGATGACAAATCACTGTCTTCAACAATGAGCATAAAAACACAAGCAAAAAAGCAGGAAATGCAAGTAAAATAATCTACAACCACTGTATAGTAGGCAACCAGTGTTTAGACCCCAAGTTTTTTGAAAAGGGGTGCATCTTATACATGGGGAAATAGAGTACATAGAAATTAAAGGCAATAGAAAAGATTATGGGAATTCCAATAAAACAAAAAACTGGCCCTGGCCGGTTGGCTCAGCGGTAGAGCGTCGGCCTAGCGTGCGGAGAACCTGGGTTCGATTCCCGGCCAGGGCACACAGGAGAAGCGCCCATTTGCTTCTCCACCCCTCCGCCGCGCTTTCCTCTCTGTCTCTCTCTTCCCCTCCGCAGCCAAGGCTCCATTGGAGCAAGGATGGCCCAGGCGCTGGGGATGGCTCCTTGGCCTCTGCCCCAGGCGCTAGAGTGGCTCTGGTCGCAGAATGGCGACGCCCAGGATGGGCAGAGCATCGCCCCCTGGTGGGCAGAGCGTCGCCCCTGGTGGGCGTGCCAGGTGGATCCCGGTCGGGCGCATGCGGGAGTCTGTCTGACTGTCTCTCCCTGTTTCCAGCTTCAGAAAAATGAAAAGGAAAAAAAAACAAAAAAACAAAAAAAAACTGTATGCCACTAAGAGACATACTTGCTACTGTCTGGACAAAGGCCTTCTTCCCAGAGGCCTTGGCAAGCTGAGCCCAGGCTTGTCCCCAGTGTCTTAGGCTCAGAAATCAAACTCTCTTCACCAAGAGAGAACTCACTTCTTCCCACTGGTGAAGTTTCGCCTTGCTGACACCACACGATTGATTAAAATCCAGAATGCCAAATTACAACAGAATTACATCTGCTCCACAGACAGCTTCTTAGTCCACACATTAGAAAAATACATTGTGTACAGAGAGGCCACTGGGGCACAGTAAAGCACAATCTGACGCCTACTTGGTGAAAACAGAAGGAGAGCAGGAATCAGCTGAATCCAGTGTGGATGGAAAATACTGAGTTATCAGGATCCATCTTTCTCCCCGACAGCCATAGTCCGACTCTACATCTGCGATCTCTATCCTAAGCCACCGCTACGATGGGCAATGCTCAGGTTGGTCTCTTTTTCACCTTTTCTCTGTTCTTACTGCTGATCAACCCTCTGCAGATAGACCTGTTTATCTTAAGCAGTTAATACATACAGTCAGGTTTTACTCGAGTCTGATAGACCAGGAAGTCATTTGGTCTCTATACATTTCTGCTCTGCCCCAGGATGTACTGACCTTGGTATTTATTACCTTGGAATTTCTTACTTGGGGATTCACCTTTTAAAAAATTAATTACCGTATTTTTAAATTGCCAGGAGAGTGGTATGACTTACTACTGCTCCCATCCCTCTACCCCCTCCCCGGCCCCCAAAATGGTAACAAATCTGACAGAAGGACCGGGACTAGTGGGGCTGCAGTACTCAGGGAAGGCTTTATGAGGAAGGATGAACTTGAGCTGGCTTTTGAGACATACATAGCATTTCCACAGGCAGAGAGAGATAAGGGAATTTTAGATGGCCAGAGGCACAAACAAAGGTAGGAATAGGCGTGGTGGCTAGCTATGGGGAGGGGCTTCCTTAGCTGGAAAGAGGGGCTGCCATGACCATTGAAAAGGTAAACAAGGCAAATTAGTAGGGTAGAGTCAGGATTGTCAGCTTATTAATCACTGTTTGAATGGTAGCTCTGACATGCTGAAAAATAAACCATTACAAAATTGAACAAAAGGGACACAAACCATCTCCAGGAACAGGTGACTGTAACTATGACGTGCTTTAGAGAAGCCTGATTGATGCAGGATTTAGGTTGTGGTGTTCTAACTGAACTATTTGCACCTTACACACTGGAGAAGAAAGCTGGTAAGTCAATGTAAGGAACTGACAAGAAGACACTTTGATTAGCCGTGTCCTTTAAGCCAGGGTGGCACGGCACCATGAGGATGGAGATTCTGTATCTCTCCTCACTGCAGCCAACAAGAGAAGAAATCAGAAAAAGTCATTTTAGAGTACAGTAGATGAAATGAACATGTTCATTTTGAGCTGCAGGAATTTTGCTATCATGCCAACTCTGGCCTATTAACCTTCTCAACATAGTCTGGTGGCTTGTTTTCTTGATGTCAAATTTAATACATCTCTGAGAGGAAGCATCCTTTAAAAGTTCCTGGAATACAGTTTGTAATAAAAGAACAAAACATATCTCAGTGTTTGTGACTAAAGAGAAATATCAAGTAGGAGTAGGTGGGAAAGTGGCTTTCATTTTCTGTTTGTGGGTTCTGAATCTGTTCTAAAGACAGAATGTATTTTGGAAACCTGAATTAACTGATGTCTTACCAAGATGAGACACAAAAGCAAAATGAACATCATTGCTGCCACTGAAATAGGTATGACCACGATGAGTTTTTTGTTCAACAGGTAGGATGGAAGTTCTGTTTTCATCTAAAAAAAAATAAAAGAACAACTTTTTAAAGAAACCAGATAGAAAAAATAAAAACTATTATTGAGTCTATTCAAAAGAATAGCTAACTATTACTCTAAAATACCACTCTTTCAGGTTCTTAAAGAATGCACACAATGTACCGTGTTATGTAACCTTAGCAGTAGGATTTTCTTGTACAATTTATCCTGTGTGTTAGGTCCCCTTCTCATCTACCCTAGGGACAGTGGCACCAGTCTCTAAATGAGCAGAGTGGGAGATCACTGTCTTCGCCAAAGTCATATGGCAACACAAGACACAGACTAGGCACCCCTGGTCCTCTGCCGCTGCTTTCATGGCCTGTCCCACTCTGACTAAAGTCCAGGTCCTGTGTTTTGGGAGCTGTCCTCACCTCACTTGACTCCTGCTCTTCCTCTTCATCCTGGGCATTTGTATTCGCATTAACCAGTTGGCCCGTCTCCCACTCTTCTTTGGGAACCTCGACTTGTTCCTCCTGCTTGAGAAGCTTCTTCAGGAGTCCTATTCCAGAAATCAGAGTTTCCTCAATTATTTTTGTAACTTGAATTGTAAAATTCAGATTTAGAGAAGGGCTCCCTCTATTGCGTTTACCACGAATTGGGCATATCTCCACCTTGTACAT
Source organism: Saccopteryx leptura (assembly GCF_036850995.1). Taxonomy (NCBI): domain Eukaryota; kingdom Metazoa; phylum Chordata; class Mammalia; order Chiroptera; family Emballonuridae; genus Saccopteryx; species Saccopteryx leptura. The sequence continues at coordinate 328,857,694 of NC_089504.1, forward strand.
TTGAAAAAGAGAATTTAATAATGTTGATTCTCTATCTTCTATATTTCCCTTCATGAAATAAGGCAGCATGTAACTTAGTGCTCTAAGAACATCAGTTGTGTCATTAAAATCAAGCTACTCACTCCCAAAGTTTGACAGTATGTTGCCAAGTGTTTTTGGGGACGTCTTCTCCGGTTCAATAGTCAGCTCAGTGCTGGTGCTTTCTCTATGGCTTCTTACTGCATCTAATAACGCTGCCTTTGCTGTGGACAGTTCTTCATCTGTCAAAAAAGAAGAGACCACTTTTGATAAGGAAACACTCATGGGACAGCTTTTGTCAGTCCACAGCCTGCATTCGACCCAGATCAATTAGGAATTGGCAGATATCTCAGTGCTGTTTACAGAGGAGAAAAAAAAAAACCCTACTTAAACTTATGCTTGGCAATGTAACAGAAGCAGAAAAGGCATCTTTTTCAAAAGTGGCTACATAGCATGATTATAGTAGGTATATTTAGAATTATTCTTCTGGTCCCCAAGGGACACCTGCCCAGTACTGAGGAAAAGCCAAGGCTGGAAGACACCTCTCAGGGAGACTCTGCAGATCCACGTGACTCCTCACATTCATGTGCCTCATCCTGTCCTCAGATGCGGAGGGAGCATGAGGCTTCCTCTCTGCATCGTGTCAGTGTACTCGTGTTCCTGCTACCATCACAGGTGACCATGATGAACACCCAGCGCCAACATGTCCTCATCTGGACCTGCCATTCCCAACCTACCACCCACTCCTCAGCTTGGTTTCTGCTGCCACATATCCTGACACCCACAGCAGAAGGCTCTATACAGGAAAAACCACTATGCCCACACTAGCTCTGATTAAACTTAGGCAGGCATCAGCCCTGGCTGGTTGGGTCAGTGGTAGAGCATGTACCCCAGCCTGTGGATGTCCCAGGTTCAATTCCTGGTCAGGGTACACAGGAGAATCAACCATCTGATTCTCCATTTCTGCCCCTCCCTCAGCTCTCTCTCTTTCCATCCAGCAGCCATGGCTGGATTGGGTTCAACACGGCAACACCGGGAACTGAGGATGGCTCTGTGGAGCCTCCCCATAGGTGAAAAAATAGCTTGGTTGTGAGCATGGGCAGAGAATCGGCCTCAGACAGGGTTGCCAGGCAGATCCCAGTCGGTGCATGAGGGAGTTTGTCTGTGTATCTTATGTCCTCTCACTTGGAAAAAAAAGAAAGAAGAATTTCAGCAGGCATCTAGGATGTAGGTTATGTCATGTCTTATATTTTCAGTTATACTTGGGGAACCATCCAAAGCTTCTGACCACATGAAGGTCAAGTGTGCGTTTGTGCAGCAGGGTTTCTTTTAAGAAAGAATTAAAAGTATGCTGCTGGTGGTGACAAGGTCAGAAAAGGAGGTTGGAGTACTAAAAAAGGAAGCACGTGCTTCAGAGAACCCCAAACTGGAAGCAGGAGACCTGGTCACTAGGGGACAGCAATTAACACTTTTAGATGCTATTTTTGCTCAGCTGTAAAAGGAGATGAAAATGCCTGTTCTGCCCTTTTTTGAGTAAAAAGGACTCATCTATTTGGTCAAAAAATTGCTTTGAAAAATAAATGACACTGTGTTTATATAAGTAGCAAAGTGTTATTATTTATGATGTGGCCCAGATCACTGACAGAGACCCATATTCAAGCTATCGGGGCAGGAGGATACATTTTGGAACTGATCAAATGGGTTCAAATAAACCTAATGTGTACAAAAATAGTTCAAAGCACCTGAGTGTTTGGTGGATAGAAAAACTTGAGCTTCAGAGCAGGCTTGGAGCAGGACAGTTTAAGAACACAAGAGCCTCCATCCATTAGAAGAGCTGGAGAGCAGTTCTTCTGATCAAACCAGAAACTCTCAGGTTCCAAATAAAATGTTCATGAAATAGTGCAATTTGTACTCTCTTTATAAAATTGCATAAACAGCCTGACCAGGCAGTGGCACAGTGGATAGAGCATTGACCTGGGGTGCTGAGGACCCCATAATTACTGGCTTGGGTCCAAAGGTCACTGGTTGGAAGACTAAGACACTGGCTTGAGCAAGAGTTCACTGGCCCAATTGTCACCCCCAGTCAAGGCACATATGAGAAAGCAATCAATAAACAAAGGTGCCACAATGAAGAACTGATGCTTCTCATCTCCTTTCCTGTTTGTCTGTCCCTATCTGTCCCTCTCAATGTCTCTGTCTCTCTGTCCCACAAAAAAAAATTGCAAAAACAAGCCAATTAAAAATTTATCTATACCTGTCCTATAAGGCAAAGGGGAATGAAACCTAATGCATACAGACCTGTTTACAAACTGTAAATCACTAATGAACAGGTTCTCATTTGGAAGTAAAGCACCAAGCAGAGAGCACAACGCACAGTATGTGACCGTTAATGTTACTTCCCTTCCCCTTCCATTCCTTTCTCATGTGTCTTAACCTGACTTTTAGCAGGGGAGTATAATGTAGGGTGTTGAACTCTAAATGAATGAATAAAGTGCAATTACATTATTTGTTTAAAATTTATCATCCATTAAAAATAAAAATATTAAGACATAATAAAATTAAAATTTTATCATCAGGCAATTCGGACTCACCACAAAATGTGAATCCCTCACATGCAGTTTCACAGTGCAGTTTAATTGTCTTGCTGACAGCCTCAATATCATTTTTCAATTGGCAGAGGCAGCAGGACAAACGTCTGGGTAAGATCCTACAAATGGAAACACAGAGAATTCAGTTAGTGCACAGGAGTTACTTGAGTAGGTGGAAGAGGTAGCTCAAGGCTACCACAGGGCTGTGGAGAAAAGAGTTGCTGGGCCACATCACCTGAACAGGTTGGTAGGGATCCGCTGTCCATATGCTACCCTTGAATATTGTACATAAAGAGAGAGGAGGCCCGAAGTGCCCAACAGCAGGGGAAGAATGGCAGTGGGTATGGAATGCCTAGCATGAAGGGGAGAGGGATTAGAATTGGGTGACACAGATCTATACTTTAATTCAGAAGTATATCCTCACAACCCAAAAGTCTCACTTAGGGTAGAGTGTACACAAAAAGGGAAAAGACTCTTAAAAAGGCCCTGAATAAGTTCCCAACTTGTGGAGTCAATTTCTCAATCCCTAATTGTGAGTGATAAACATATTAGAAATTACTCTGGGCATAAAAAACATTTGTAAATAATAATATTTGAAGATTCAAAAGAATTATGTTAATAAGGTATAACATAGTAATTTAAAGCAGAGCCCATAAGTTAAAATGATACTCAAGCCCTGGTCTGTTGGCTCAGTGGTGGAGCATCGGCTCGCATGTGAAAGTCCTGGGTTCAATTCCCAGTCAGGACATACACCAGAAGCACCCGTCTGCTTCTCCACCCTTCCCCCTCTCCTTCCTCTCTTTCTCTTTCTCTCTCTTCCCCTCCCGAAGCCAGTGCTCCATTGAAGCAAGATTGGCCCGGGCACTGAGGCCAGCTCCGTGGCCTCAGCCTTAGATGTTAGAATGGCTCCAGCCACCACAGAGCAATGCCCCAGATGGGCAGAGTATCACCCCCTGGTGGGCATGCCAGGTGGATCCCGGTCGGGTGCATGCAGGAGTCTGTCTGGCTGCCTCTGTGCTTCTAACATTAGAAAAATACAAAAAATATAAATAAAATGATACTCAGAAAAGGCTCTGGCTGGTTGCCTCAGTGGTAGAGTCAGCCTGTGGTGTGGAAGTCCCAGGATCAGTTCCCAGCCAGGGGACACAGGAGAAGCGCCCATCTCCTTCTCTACCCTTCCTTCTCTCCTCTCTCTCTCTCTCTCTCTCTCTCTCTCTCTCTTTCTCTCTCTCTCTCTCTCTTCCCCTCCTGCAACCAAGGCTCCATTGAAGCAAAGTTGGTCTTGGAGGATGGCTCCAAGACCTCCATCTCAGGCTTTAGAATGGCTCCAGTTGAAAAGGAGCAATGCCCCAGATGGGCAGAGCATTGCCCCCTGGTGGGCTTGCTGGGTGGATCCTGGTCAGACACATGCTGGCGTCTGTCTCTCTGCCTCCCCACTTCTCACTTCAGAAAAATACACACACACACACAAAAAATTGGTTCTCAAAAAAAAAAAAAAAAATGAGTGGAGTCCTGGCCAGATAGCTCAGTTGCTTAGAGCGTCATCCCAATATGCCAAGGCTGCAGATGCAGGTTCAATGCCGGGTCAGGAGTCAACCAATGAAAGCATAAACAAGTGGAATAACAACTCGACATTTCACTTTCTCTTTCTCTCTTTCTTTTTATCTTTCTCTAAAATCAATTAAAATTTAAAAAATAAGGGGAGCTATTTATAGAGTAATTATAGCTACTAAATAAAGAAGGAATAATAGGAAAAGTATCACTTTGCAATCAATGTAATAACTGATACAGACAAGATTATTATTGATGCACAGTTGGGTAATAAGTTAAAAGTAGAATCTTCACTGATCTCAACGTATCAGCCCACATTTACAAGGGAAAAAGTAACTTTACAATAGAGTGATCTGGGGGATACCACCTTCACCAAGTGGTCAAACTTAGCATTATGGGACACTTTAAGTGATGAAATAGGAAGGATGTATCACCTATGTAGGATTGTTTCTAAAAATGTTTACTTTGAACCTATTCATGATCAAACATACAAATCCAGACTGTGGGACAATTTACAGACAATGGTCTTATACACATCAACAATGCCAGTGTCATAAAACACAAAAATATATACATATGTATATGTATATGTAGGAAATAAGTAAATAAATTTCTTAAAATAAATAAATATATATTAATATATATGTAAGAAAATGTTTTATTTTTTATTTTTATTTTTTCTGAAGCTGGAAACGGGGAGGCAGTCAGACTCCTGCATGCACCTGACCAGGATCCACCCGGCACGCCCACCAGGGGGCGATGCTCTGCCCATCTGGGGTGTCGCTCTGTTGCAACCAGAGCCACTTGAGCGCCTGAGGCAGTGGCCATGGAGCCATCCTCAGCACCTGGGCCAACTTTGCTCCAATGGAGCCTTGGCTGCAGGAGGGGAAGAGAGAGACAGAGAGGAAGGAGAGGGGGAGGGGTGGAGAAGCAGATGGGCACTTCTCCTGTGTGCCCTGGCCGGGAATCGAACCCGTGACTTCTGCACGCCAGGCTGACGCTCTACCACTGAGCCAACCGGCCAGGGCCAGAAAATGTTTTGGAATAAAGAAAACATGACATGTGATGCTTGACATTTGATTGGATCCTGGACCAAAACAAAACAAATTTAAGGAATATTACAAAAATCTAGAAAATGCAAACTGATCTACATCAACGGAAAACAGATCAGTGGATGCACTGGGATTGGGGAGGGCAAGGAGACATGAAAATACTTTTCCATGTGATAAACAGTTTGATTTTGGTGCTGTCAACTTACAGTTTTTCCAATTCATGGGTCTTCATGATGACAGTCTCAACTGTCTTAAGTGACACCTCTGTTGTTCCCAGGTCTCTGAAGGAGAAAGCGCAAAGATGCATGATATGAACCCAAAGGAAAAAATTCTACACTTAAAAAGACACTTAACATGTGATTTACTTCAGTCTAGCTTCTCTGTCAACCAGCTCAAGCGTTTACTTGCCAGAGATGGTAATTTCATAGAGCTTGCCTTGAAGAAATGTAAATTTATTTGCATCATCAAATTAATGACCTTGGTGAACAGTACAATTTTTTTCTATATTTCTTATTTTATCATTATCCCACTTCTCACTTTCAATTGTATCCACCATTGGATTACTCTTTAAAACAATGCATAATGTACAATTTACTCCTTTCGCTTTTCTGACATCAATGGTGTTTCCACGTGCACCTACATGTCCCAGCTCTGAGTGTGTTCTTCAGCACACTCCCTCCCTCTGCTTACTGTCCTGTCCACGTGCACCTACATGTCCCAGCTCTGAGTGTGTTCTTCAGCACTGCTCCCTCCCTCTGCTGGCTGTCCTGTCCACCTGCACCTACATGTCCCAGCTCTGAGTGTGTTCTTCAGCACACTCCCTCCCTCTGCTGGCTGTCCTGTCCACCTGCACCTACATGTCCCAGCTCTGAGTGTGTTCTTCAGCACGCTCCCTCCCTCTGCTGGCTGGCTTTTCCATGTACACCCTTTCTCAATCATTTTTCTGTACCAATAACTTTTTCAGTAATAACCCAGTTAAAATTTAAATTTTAACTTTTTAGTCAAAATGCAGAATACTTAATCTTTGATGAAAGAAAGAGCAGAAACCATCTCATGAGGCATGAGATGTTGCAATACTTACAAGTATTTTAATGCTGGCAACTTCAAAAGATTTGGATCTTCAATTGTGTTTAGAGGATTTTGATCGAGAATTCTGAAAAATGCAATGGAAGTAAATTATCTGCATTTCAATAACTGCCATGAAAATTTATATTCATTTTGTTAGTACAAAACTTTAAGTTTAAAATATTATATTCTGTCTTTACCTATAGATCACCCTAAGAATTTCTAAAACATTCTTTTTGGAGGAATGACGCAGGTCTCTAAATGATAAAGTGAAGAACAGAAAGTTTAAAAAAAAAGTGAATAGCAAAGGAAAAATATATGCTCAAGAACTTTTCAGATTAAAACACCTAGGCCCGACCTGTGGTGCCACAGTGGATAAAGCACTGACCCGGAACGCTGAGGTCACCGGGTTGAAACTGTGGGCTTGCCTGGTCAAAGCACATATGTGAGTTGATGCTTCCTGCTTCTCCCTCTTTCTCTTTCTCTCTCTCTCTCTCTCTCTCTCTCTGTCCCTCCTCTCTAAAATCAATCAATCAATCTTTCTATCAATAAAAAACCTAGACGTGACTATTCTATTAGGAAGCTCTTTCTCTACAGGAAATACTTTAATTTATATAGTGTCCTCTGTAATTCAAAGTACTTTTCTTTCATCTCTAGAAATATAAAGAATTCCACAGTTTAAATCACCCAGTTAAAAACAAAAACGGACTAATTCCGTGCTTTTGGAACCAAGGAAGGGATAAATAGAAAAGGAGCTGCTGAAAGCCCCACTCCCATCACATAGGCGCATGTGTCTTCTTGCAGCACAGGTTTTGTTAGATTGTATGTAATCACCTGTTTACTTGTCAATTTCTCTGACTGGTACTGCCTGACATTTACTAGGTAAGACATGTTTGTTTTATATATAAATAACATTTTGTTTACATTCAATGAAATAAAAATTTTGACACAAATTTTTATTCCAAATGCTGGAATAAATTTTCTTCTCAGTTCTTTAAAACAAAGCAAAACAGGAAAAACAGGAAGAAAGAAAAAGATACCTGTCTTTCGGTTAACTCGATTCAAGAATCATGAGTGTACTTTTGCAGCATATTATAGAGGTGATTATCACAGCTAATATCTATTAGGCTGCTGTCATCTGTGATGAACATTTCACATTTAATCCTCACAATAACCTTATTGATAGATATTATTATTATCCCATTTTACAAATGAGGAAACTCAGGAACAGAGAGGTTACGTAACTTGTCCTAGGTCATCAAGTTAGAAAGAACCAGAGCTGGAATTTGAAATCAGTTCTGACTCCAAAGCCTGTGTTGAACCCGTATTAATAAAAAGGGTTTGAAATAGCTGTTACTTTAACTTTAATTCTGAGACCACTAAATAGAGAAATACCTTTCAAATTTCATGTACTGTTTGGGAGAGTCTCTATGAGAATTATATTTTCTCTTTTCATTCCTGTTCCCAAATTATCTCCCATGACTAAATGGTTAACTAGCTTATAGTCATTGAAACTTTAGGGATTTGGAACCCTGCAAATCAGTGAAAAGGGTGAAGTAAGGACACCTGAAAACTCATCCCTAAAAAACAACCAAAAACTGGCAAAAGTTGTCAGAATTTTTTCAAACTCTGGCAACCAACAGGCTTGCAGAAATCTAGAAAACATTTATCCAAGAAAAATGATTCATTTCTGCAAGAACAGTGTTGTGTGTTGTTTTAGCACATTCTAGACCTTTGCTCTGCATCTCAGGGGTAACCTTGAAAATTAGTTCACAATCCCCAATGCCAGAGGGAGCAGAATAGAACAAAACTCTCATCCCCAAAGAACTGTCCTTTCACCTGTCCAGTGGTTCCAGTGGTGGCAATCAGCTGTTTTGCAACAGTTCAGCAAAACCAATAGCTAAATTTTGTTGAGTTCAGTGAACTGATAGTTAAAATGATACTTGTAATCAGGGTTTTAAGGTGGGCGCCTGGGCAACTGCCCAATGTGGACATCACAGATTTACATTCCTTCCTCTTTTTTACATTCATCTGCACAATAGCATATTCTTTTTCTTTCTTTTTTTAAATTAAATTTAACAGGGAGACATTGACCAACAAGAGTACATAGATTTCAGGTAAACATCATTTGAACAGTCGATTATGTTGTATACCTATAGCCCAAAGTCAAATCATCATTTGTCACCTTATATTTGTCCCTCTTTATACCCTTCCCCCAACACCCTCCCCCATGTCCCCCTGTAAGGCTGGTGGCCGTGGCCATGCAAGTTCACATTGGATTCGGGGAGATGGTAGAGAAACTATGAAGCTGGAAAATGGTGAGCCATTCCATTTATTAGTCTTACAATGCAGACTAGCGAGCAGGCAGGGTAAACTGTTTTTCTCTCTCAGGGCTGATGAGCAAACAGGCTGGAGGAGAAAACCTTCTCTGGCAAACAATACCAAAAAGTGAAATGCAATTTGCAATGTACACTCTGCAGTCCTGAAGGCAAGCACCTGCAGCCTTACAGACTATACACGCATGGTGCTGCCCCAAGATCATGCACCAATCAGGCAAACTACAAGTGAGCAAGCCTAACACACTTGCTTGCCCAACATTCCATCCCTTTAGAGTTGCTCGCTTCACAATCTACACGACAGGTCTCTGCCACTATGGTCCCTGTGCAAGGAGTGAGGTACATTACATAAACAGACTAGAGCAACATGAACATGGGGGCGCATGTGTCTTTACATAACGATGTTTTTGAGTTTGGGGGGTATATACCCAGTAGAGGGATTGCTGGCTCATATGGTAGTTCTATTCTTAATTTTTTGAGGGACCACCATACTTTCTTCCATAACAGTTGTACTAATTTGCATTTCCAACAACAGTGAATGAGAGTTCCTTTTTCTCATTCACAAGCCTCTCCAACACTTGTTATTACCTGTCTTGTTGATAATAGCCAATCTAACAGGCATGAGGTGGTATCTCATTGTAGTTTTGATTTGTATTTCTTGAATAGCTAGTGAAGATAAGCATCTTTTCATATATCTGTTGGCCATTTGTGTGTCCTCTTGGGAGGAGTGTCTGTCCCCATTTTTTAATTGGATTGTGTTCTTGTTTATTGCTGAGCTTTAAGTTCTTTGTATATTTTTTATATTAACCCCTATCAGAGCTGTTGGTTGCAAGTATAATCTCCTTTTTAGCTGGCTGCCTATTTGTTCTGTTGTTAGTTTCTTTTGCTATGCAGAAGCTTTTTAGTTTGATATAGTTCCATTCATTTATTTTTGTCTTTACTTCCCTTGCCTTTGGGGCTAAATTCTTTGCTGTGGCCAGTTGGCTCAGTGGTAGAGCATCAGACTGGTGTGTGGAAGCCCCAGGTTCAATTCCCAGCCAGGGCACACAGGAGAAGCACCCATCTGCTTCTCCACCCTTCCCCTTCTCCTTTCTCTCTCTCTCTCTCTCTTCCCTTCCTGCAGCCAAGACACCATTGGAGCAAAAAGTTGGCCTGGGCACCTAGGATGGCTCCGTGGCCTCCACCTCAGGTGCTAGAATGGCTCTGGTTGCAGGGGAGCAATGCCCCAGATGGCCTGAGCATCGCCCCCTGGTGGGCTTGCCGGGTAGATCCTGGTCAGGCACATGCGGAAATCTGTCTGCCTCTCCCCGCTTCAATTTGGAAAAATACAAAAAAAAAAGGGGTTTTTCTCTATAGCCAAGGTCCATGAGTTTACTACCTATTGTTTCAGATTTTATATTTAGGTCTTTGATCCATTTTAAATAACTTTTGTGCAGGGGGACAAAATGTAGTCAAGTTTCATTCTTTTGCATGTAGCTTTACAGTTTTCCCAGAACCATTTATTGAAGAGGCTTTCTTTTCTCCATTGTATGTTTTTGGCTCCTTTGTCAAAGATGATTTGCCCTATGTATGTGATTTTATTTCTGGGCTCTTGATTCTGTTTCATTAGTCTGTGTGTCTATTTTTCAGCTAATTTAATGCTATTTTGATTATCGTGGCTCTGTAGTATAATTTGAAGTCAGGTACTGAAATACCTCTGGTTTCACTCCTTTTTCTCAGGATTGCTTTGGCTATTCAGGGTTTTTTATGGTTCCATACAAACCTGGTGATTTCTTTTCCCATTTGTATAAAAAATGCCATTGGACTTTTGATGAGCATTTCATTAAATTTATATATTGCTTTGGGTAATAGGGCCATTTTAACTAGCAACAGAAAATTCTAAGCACCTGTAATAATGTTCATTTAGTCAATAGGTAAAAAAAATTGACAGAACTATGCTTATATTTGTTTATTCATTCATAAAACTCATTATACCTTAGATAAAATACATTTTAATCCCCTTGCATTTGTTCCTTCAGTAAACATATAATGTAAAGAGAAAATGCCAGACGGCCAGGGGGTGATAAGCTGTCATTGGAAATAACTTCATAACAGTTTTATTGGTTTTTGTCAGGTATTAGTTAAAATTTTTTCATTAATATTTTAAAACTTTCTTATAGCATAATCTAGTTGTTTGTTCATCTCTTATTGCTTTTACTTAAGTATTAAATGCATGAAATAATAAACTACCTTTTAGTATATCATTCTTTTATATTTAAAACGGTCATTAGGGCAGAGAACTGGTTGTTAAAGTATTTGAATCCCTCCACTGGGTGGTTCCCTGGAAGACCTCACATGGAAGGTTTGTCTCTGACCTGCCTGAAAGCGGCTTAGCACCAAAAGCCTCCCTCCTCAGGGGGAATTTTTTAAAAAACAATCACAGGCCTGGCTGGATGGTGGCACAGTGGACAGAGCATCAGACTGGGATGCAGGGAACCCAGGTTCAAAACTCCAAGGTAACCACCCTGAGCGCAAGCTCATCTGGTTTGGGCAAGGCTCACCAGCTTGGGCCTGGGGTTGCTGGCTAGAGCACAGGGTCACTCAGTCTGCTGTAGCCCCCTGGTCAAGGCACATATGAGAAAGCAATCTATTGAACAATTAGGGTGCCACAACGAAGAGTTGATGCTTCTCGTCTCTCTCTCTCTTCCATTCTGTCTGTCTTATTCTCTGACTCTCTCTGTTCTTGTCACAAAAAGAAATAAACCAAAAAAAAAACAAAAAGAAAATTATCACAGTACATATTTTAACACAACAGGTGGTGAGACAACAGATAACAGTTGGAGCACAAAATGACTTAACAAAAAAGCTTAAAAGAAAAAGCTGAGAAATGATGTGCATAGAGACTCTGAAGAGCTTCAGCACATGCCCGGGAAACTGGAAGACCATGAGACATATTCCTGGAATCTAGAATAGAACTATTAGTGTTAATAAGTGAGTTCAGCAAGGGTGCAGGATACAAGATCAATATGCAAAACTTAGCTGTACTGTATTTCTACACACTAGAAATGAGTAATCAAGAAATGAAAGGAAGATAACAATTCCATGTATAAAAGCATCAAAAAGAATGAAACAGCAAAAAAATTTAGCCAAAGAAGTACATGATTCATACACTAAAAACTACAAAACACTGGTCAAAGAAGTTAAAGAAGATGTAAATCAATGAAAAGACAAGCTGTGTTCATAGATCAGGAAATGATATTGTTAAAATGGCCCTACTCCCCAAATTGATCTATGGTTTCAATGTAATCCTAATCCAATTCCCAACTGATTTCTTCCCAGAAACTGAAAAACTCTTCTAAAATTGTATAACAATTCAAGGGACCGAGAATAGCCAAAACGCTCTTGATAAAGAGGAACAACGTGGGAGGCCTCACACGTGCAGGTTTCAAAACTCAATTCAAAGCTATGGCAATCACAGTATGTTACCTGCAGAAGGCTCTAGTACTGACATCTAAATTGATGGAACAGAATTGACAGTCCAGAAATCAGCGCTCACATGTACTTTTTATTGATTTTTTTAACTAGGTTGCCAAAGCACTCCAATATGGAAAGAATAGGCTCTTCAAATGGTGCTGGGACAACTGTACATCCACATGCAAAATAATCCAGTTGGATTCAGCCTACACTTCACACTATTTATAAGAATCAACTCAAAATGAATCAAATACCTAAATGTAGGAGCTAAAGCTATAGAACCATTCATTAGAAGAAAACAAGGAGTAAATCTCTATGACCTTATATTAGGCCAACAGTGTCCTAGAGGGGATACTAAAACCACACACACAAAAAAACAAGGAAAAATAGATAAATTTTATAATAAATATAGCACTTTTGTGCCTCAAAGGACACTATCAAGAAAATAAAAAGGCAACTCACAGAATAAGAGAAAATAATTTGCAAATTATATATTTGATAGAGGTCTACATCCAGAACACAGAATATTGAAGATTAATATCCATGCATTTATCCCTAGTGGAATCAAAATATGGAGCCACTCTCAAGAATCCTATTTCCTCCTCTGGCCTTTAGTGCCGTCCTCTCTTCACCAGGGTTGAGCCTGGGCAAAGGAGAGAAGGAGGGAGAGCTGACTCAACAGCTCAAATTTGAGGGACTTTACAGCAACTGTTTTTCCACAAACCACAATATGAGTGATTGCGTGTTTGCACTATGTATCATTTCCACTTCGCATCAGTTCCCTCATTTTACAGATAAACAGTGTGCTGATTCCTCGTTCATTTCTTTTTATATTTATGGGCTTACCTTAATAAGAATAAAACATGGCAGAGATTTTTATTATTCTGACAGGCTATCTCAGAGTCAAAGTTTAAAAGATACTGTTCTACAATGTTAAAGGAATCGTGCTACTGTTCTCCAAACTCTACTGCAAGGCCATAGAACTCCAAACAGCAGGTTACTGGCAAGCAAAACAAGACAAAACAAAAAGCATATACATCAATGGAACAGAATAGAGAGATCAGAAATAGACCCATGCCTTCATGATCAATTAATATTTGACAAAGGAGGCAAAAACATACAATGGGGTAAAGAGAGTCTATTCAATAAAGGGCATTGAGAAAATTGGACAGATATGTGCAAAAATATGAAACTAAATTTTACGCATACACAATAATAAACTCAAAATGGATTAAACACTTAAAAGTAAGATTCAAAAGCATAAAAATCTTAGAAAAAAACATCGGCAGTAAAATCTCAGACATTTCTCAGCAATATTTTTTTTCTGCTATATTGCCTCTGACAAGGGAAACAAAAGAAAAATGAGTATTGGACTACATCAAATTAAGAAGATTTTGCAAAGCAAAGAAATCCATCAACAAAATGAAAAGTCCACCCCCTCGACAGGAGAACATATTTGCCAATATACATCTGATAAAATGTAGAAAGAAATTACACAACTGAGCACCAAAAAAAAAATCCAAACAATTCAATTAATAAATAACCAAAGGACCTGAATAGACACTTCTCTAAAGAGGACATACAGGTGGCCAATAGGCCTATGAAAAGATGTCCATAGTCAGTAATCATCTGAGAAATGCAAATTAAAACCACAATGAAATACTACCACATCTCTGTCAGAACGCTACCATCAATAAATCAACAAACAAGTGCTGGCAAGGAGAGGGACAAAAGGAACCCTTGTGCGCTATTATGGGAATGAGGATTGATGCAGTCTGTGTGCAAAACAGTATGAAGTTTCCTCAAAAAATTAAAAATAGAACTGTCTTAAGACCCAGTGCTTCCTGAAGCAAATTAGCTTTGTCCGTTTGGAAGATTTGGCCCAAAACAAAGGAGCCCTGTGCCCAACACACACTTACAGTATTGTGACGATGTTCTGAAAGTAATTGTGAAATCGTTTTAGAAATACAGCTCTATTCAAGTCATGTGGTAGGGTATAAATTTATTTCTAACACCAGCTAGCTCTGATTCTTTCATTACATTTTCTGTCATTTTAGATGAACCCAGAAACTCAAAATTAACAACTCAGTGCCACCCCTATTATGAGTCCTTTTTCTTTTTCCATTGATTTGAGAGCAAGAGAGAGAGGATGGGGGAAACGAGGGAGATGAAGGGAGAGAGAAGCATTGACTGTTCCACTTATTTATGCTCTCAGTGATTGCTTCTTGTATGTGCCCTGACTGGGGATCAAATCCATGACCTGGTATGTCAGGATGACGCTCTATCCACTGAACCACCCAGCTAAGGCACGAATCTTTTCTAACCTATCACCATTTTCTACATTGTCTCCCCACTATCTTGATACCCTTCTGTAGAGATGCTGGCATAGCTCTCGTATGCTTTCCCATCACATCCATCTTCCTCCAGCCAGTATAAAAGTTTCTTGGGGATAAAGTCCCTGTCGAATTCTTCTCGTACCTCCAGCACTTAGAATAGAGCTGACACACCATGAACATGGCTCCCAGTAAATGTTTTTGAATGACTTCATTAATATTTGTCAACTGTGTTTCCACAGTTTTTTTCCTGTGTTGCCTTCATAACTATAGTGAAACACAGACTCTTAAAAGGGACTCTTGGTGTCCCGCAATGCTTAGTGAAGGTGGTGAGTTTAACACATTGTACTGACGCTACCAAACCTCCTGGTGGTGGGACCTAATGAGCATGCTCTCTGCTGCATTGCTGAAAGGGAAACTGGCCCTCAGTGTTCTGTCCCAAGTCAGGCATCAGCAAATGAATGAGAGAAGAGGGGAGGCCGCTACAGATGGGCATCTGCAGGAGCTGTCAGTCCAGCTGCAGACACGCCCTAAACACCTGCATCTAACCCAAAACGAATTGTGTGAAACTGGATTTCTGAACCACAAGACAATCAGACAGTCTTTGCTGTACTTCAACCTGAGTCTAAAATCCTTTTCAGGCCACTGAACACACCCAGTATGATATGCTGGGGTCACAGAGAAATCACAGAATTTTTCAGCTGAGGGAATAAAACCCACAATCCTTACTGAGTAGTCAGGAAAAATATTGGAATCAGGTTATAGCTATGTATTTTCTTTATGAATATATTTTTCACACAAACAGTGTATTTTCTCATGCCTCAAAGGTTCCATTGCCCAAAGGTAATTAATTCACTTCAGAGGCATATACTTTCTGAAAAACAGTGTTCTGGGTGATCGAGAAGAGAAGTGCCCTGTGGTGGGTTTTTCAGAATTTATTCCACTTTTCCCTTTAAAAGAGACACATGGCTGACAAATACCTGGACATTTTGCTTCAAGCCAAACCTAATTCTTTCAGTTCTATGCTGCATACAGATGAGCAGTCAGAAAACTTGCACATGAGCGGGAATCAAAGTGAAATACACACGTGGAATTTCAAGGACCATTCACATAGCGGAGCAGCAGCACCGCTGGAATTCCTGCAACATTGCTACCTTGAATGTAATTTGCCAGGTACTTTCTACTGCCCACACTGAGGGCCAGCACTGGGGAAAGCAGAGCATGCCACCTCTGAGTCAGACAAGTCTCTCGGCCTCTCTGTACCGCAGTGTTTTTGAAAAATGAATGAGTCTTAAGCCACCCTTTTCAGAGTTCAAACTGGGCTTATACTTAGCTAACCAATCACTGTATGATGTTTTTACACATAGCTTTTTACATGTATTCATCTTTAATTTCACTTAAATTTTGTATAAAAACTGCATTCCATGCCAGGCCTCAAATGTTCCTAAGCTCAGTTTTTCTAATGAATTGTAGCTCAGATTTCTATAAAAAAGACAAAAAAGAACAAGGATATTCTTTAGGACCGTTATATCCTTTGGCAGGGATTCTAATTCACCTATGATAAAACAACCTGAATACCCCTCCATACTGTAAATAAATCTCACTGTGGAAAGTGTTTGCTTATGATTCATGCTTTCATGTTTATGCATGTGGTGTATTAGATACAAAACAGTAAGTGCTCAAATATTTGTGTCAAGTGATCTTTATTTTTCTAGAAAGGGTTACAGAACTCCAACACTATTGACATTTTTGGACTAGATAATTCTTTGATAAGGGGACTGTCTTGTGCATTGTAGGATGTCGAACAGCAACTCTGGCCTCTGCCCACTAGGTGCCAGTAGCGTACCTTCTGTTCTGACAGCTAAAAATGTGTTTGGATCTTGTCACCTGGGCGCAAAATCACCCTGGTGCAGAACCACTGCTGTAGAATGGTTCATTCTGATCTGTGAGATAATTCTGACATTAATTTTTGCTACATAAAAAAAGAATTTGCTACATAACTTTAATATCTTTCTAACAAAATTTTAAGCTTACTTTAATTACTGTAACAAAGAGGTTTACAATTAAGTTTTATGAAAATTCTAAACATAATGAAGATATATTTATAACTTACAAATGCTCCAGAAAAGGAAGGGATTCAAATGTATTTCTTTCAATAAACTGGATCTTATTGCGTGATAAATCTCTAGAAAAAGTAAAAGAGATATTGCCTCAATTAGCTACTAGATACCTATTAGTAGAAATAACTGGCAAAGGTGAAAATGATAATACTGAATACTTAGCTGTAGTCTAAACTCTGAACAGAATTGTGATCTGAGCCTTCCACAGCCCCTAACCCTGCCCTCACCTCTCATAAGTGTCTCACCTTCATGATCATCTTAAATAATATATACAACTATAGATCTTGCTAGATTGTGAAGGTGATCTTTTCTAAGAGCAAAAAAATTAACTGGATGACCTTTTGTGGTCTCATCAAGTTTAGATTATGAGCTCCAAGTTTTTATTTTCATATATAATTAAATATTTCTAACATGAAAAGAACTGGTCTCACATTTACACACACCTTCTTAGTTTAGTTGTTTTTCTAGGTCAGTTCAATACCAGAAGAAATAAAAAATGCCAAGTCTCACATAATTGGAAGGAATTTACTCTTCTAATTGAATCAGAACTTTGAACTAATTCAGAATGATTCTTTCTATATTAATCGAAATTCAATTTTTTACACTGCTTTACTAATTCATAAATTTAGTTGCTTCAGTTGTGCAGTTCTGGGACAACGAAAAACCACACGGTGCTGGATTTTTATTTGAAAACACCCACTCTTGTCCATCGGTTCCAGCTTAGTCCCTCCCTTCTCATCTGGACGGTGTAACTGTCTTCTGACTGGCGTTTCCATCTCTAGTCTCTCCCTTTCTAATCCATCCTGCACAGTCACCAGATCAACTCTCCAGAGTGATTCTCAAGTGCCAGCCAGCAGCACTTGGGAACTTATTGAAAATACAAATTCTCAGCCCTACTCTGGACAGACTGAATCAGTAACTGTGGCGGTGGAGCTTGAGTTTTCATTCCAAGTGATTCTGTTGTAGGCTGGTTTGTGCTAGAGAGCGGGTGTGATAACATGGTAGCTTGGCGTGTTATCCTTGCCTTGGCCTCCAAACCCCAGAAGATCTGGCTCTCATCTCCTACTCTGCCTACTTGTACTCTACAGGTACTCGCAGTATTTTTCCTTGTTTTGTCTTTCTCCATGCTCCTGTTGCAAACTCATTCTACCCAAGATGTCCGTCTGATGATCCCCAAGGACCCTTCAAAGCCGTTTTCAAAGCGGCATTGCTCTAGTAACATCTTCACTGCTCCAACCGGAAGTCTCATTTTCCTCTGCTGTGTTCCAAAACCAATCTATGCCTGTCATGGCCCATATGCATTTCTTCTTTTTAACACATTTATTTATGTATCCTATTTCCTCTGAGCATGAACTCTTTGAAAGTATGAACTAGGTCTTGCTCATCTGCATTGTCTATGATGTTTAAAATTGACTCAAGAACATATGCAAACTCAAATTTTGTACAATAACTGGGAAGTAGAGGGAGGAAACTGTTTTTTAAAAAATGCAGTTTTAATCCTTCACGGCCCCCTCCTGTGTGCCTCTGCAGCCTTCCTTCTTCATTGAGCTCTTATGCATTATGGTCTGAGCTTATGCGTAGACTTTCATGTGAGATCATGACTTCCTAGAAGGGTAGGAACCCTGTCTTACCTTTGTGCTGACAGCACTAGGTACAGTGCTTGGCATATTTTTATTCTGCTTGTTTACAGATTGGCATTTTTTAATGAAAGAAAATACTTATGCTAGCGTGAAATAATTAGCTTACCATGTATTTCACAGTAGATGTAATGAATGACCTAAACTATTTAGCTGTTAGTTACCTCAATTGTTTCTCTTCATTCAATTTATAAGGCTTGGAACCAGAGGACAGCGATACCCTAGCTGACCAATATGAAAGTGGTTGCCCCTTGAGGCTGGGAATGTTTGATAATTCAAAGGACTATTTTCAGTGTCATGGGAGGCTCTTTATACCCACTTCCCTTTAGCCTTCTCCATTTGCAAAAAGAATATTTGCTAAAGAGCATCATTAATTAGTTTAATAAGAAGTAGTGACATACATAGCTCTGGATGCCATGGACAAAGGATAAGCATTAAGTTTTTATAGCGCCCTGGCCGTTTGGCTCAGCGGTAGAGCGTCGGCCTAGCGTGCGGAGGACCCGGGTTCGATTCCCGGCCAGGGCACACAGGAGAGGCGCCCATTTGCTTCTCCACCCCTCCGCCGCACTTTCCTCTCTGTCTCTCTCTTCCCCTCCCGCAGCCAAGGCTCCAGTGGAGCAAAGATGGCCCGGGTGCTGGGGATGGCTCTGTGGCCTCTGCCCCAGGCGCTAGAGTGGCTCTGGTCGCAATATGGCGACGCCCAGGATGGGCAGAGCATCGCCCCCTGATGGGCAGAGCGTCCCCCCATGGTGGGCGTGCCGGGTGGATCCCGGTCGGGCGCATGCGGGAGTCTGTCTGACTGTCTCTCCCCGTTTCCAGCTTCAGAAAAGTGAAAAAAAAAAAAAAAAGTTTTTATAGCAAAAAGCATTTCTTTATCTCTACATAGATAGAATTGCTAGGCAAGCACTTCTTAAGACAGGAGGCTAGAGAGATTTTTATTTTGTAATAAGTGAAGTTAGAAGCATTTCTGATAGGCTCACTTAGTGTAAAAAATTCTCATTATATTACTTAACCATCATTTTAAACATTTATTTTTCATACTGCTATAACAATTCCTGCACTGAAATCCTTAACACCAGTTTGTCCTCTTGGTAACTTATCATGTTCTTTACCAGACTCTACATAATTCATCTGCTTAAACATTCAATATGTAAATATTATTCTCTTGTAAATTAAATTATCAAAAAATTCTGGTTTAATGGCATTCAAGTTAATGTAAGTGTTGTATCTTTTCTTGTCTTATAGTGACAATTTGGGGTTAACTTGAATTCCTCCCATTTTACTAAATCAGTATTTTAAAACCTTCACTGTGAAAGCCAAAGAGTAAATATTTTAGGCTTTGCAGGCCACCAACAGTTTGTCTCATATTCTTCTTTGTTTATTCCTTTTCTTCTTTCTTTTGCTGACCTTTCAAAGTGTGAAAATTATTCTTAACTTAAGGGCTGTAAAATAATAGACAATAGACCCGATTTGTTCCATGGGCTCTAAACTAAATATGAATATAAGCAGATGGTATATGAACACATATAAAAAGGTTCCTATAGGTGCCTATAATTACTCAGACCTCTTACCATTTTTCCTCTATAACTAAAGATGTTTTCTATCTATATGATTAAAAATTTGAAAGTACATAAAAAATATTAAATGCTGGAGATAGGCAGTAGGTCTACATAACTTAGAAAATTTCAGAATTCTATTCCTGAGAGAAATTAAAGAGATTAAATCAGTTACACCCCTTATTTATTTTATATATTTTATAGCTAAAAAATTATAGAAAAATAAATATAATAAACTTACAAATATTTGAGAGATAGCAGTCCTTTAAATGAATTTTCTCTTAATTCAGTTATTTCATTTCCACTGAGAATGCTGAAAAAGGAAAAGGTTATTTCTGGATCATAATGAAAAATAACTATAACCATTAACTACATAGAAATATCCATGGGGAAACCTGAGTAATGGTGCCATAGAAATACCCTAATTTAATTTGTATTTAATTTAATGATGAGGATCTTTGTTCTGTTTTTATTCAAACTTTCCTTCCCATGTCCTCCTTTATGTCCATCTCTCTCCATCACACACACACACACACACACACACACACACACACACACACTTCACACAAGTCATTTATTTAATGCCTACTCTCTAGATAACAAAGTCTGTTAGAACCCAATTTTGGCTGGTACCAACACTGGCAGAACTACCATTTGCTCCTCTCTTTTCCCAAAACTTATTATGGAAGTCCCATACAGAACACATTAGGGCTGCAAGTGAAGCCATTTTAGGAGTTCCCTTATTAAAAAAAAATTCTATTAGGCCCTGGCAAGTTGGTTCAGTAGTAGAGCCTCGGCCTGGCGAGTGGATGTCCCAGGTTTGTTTCCCAGTCAGGGCACACAGGAGAAATGACCATCTGCTTCTCCATTCCTCCTCAACCCCTCTTTCTCTCTCTCTCTCCCTCTTCTCTCTCTCTCTCTCTTCCTCTCCAGCAGCCATGGCTCGATTGGTTTGAGTGTACCAGGTCCCGGCACTGAGGATGTGAAAAACAGTTTGATTGTGAGCATGGCTCCAGATGGGCAGAGCATTGGCCCTAGACAGGGGTTTCCAGGTGGATCCCAGTCAGGTTCTGCAGGAGTCTGTCTCTCTACCTCTCTTCCTCTCACTTGGAAAAGAAGGAAATTAAAAAATAAAAATATAAAACATTTTTTTGAAAACTAAAATGTGCATAAAGCACACACAATATAAATACAAACAGCCATGTGACACCATTCATGTCAAGAAAGAACACTGCAGGCCCTGGCCAGTTGGCTCAGTGGTAGAGTGTCGTCCTGGCACGCAGGAGTCCTGGGTTTGATTCCCGACCAGGGCACACAGGAGAAGCGCCCATCTGCTTCTCCACCCCTCCCTCTCTCCTTCCTCTCTGTCTCTTTCTTCCCCTCCCACAGCCAAGGCTTCATTGAAGCAAAGTTAGCCCGGGCATGGGGGATGGCTCCATGGCCTCTGTCGCAGGCGCTAGAATGGCTCTGGTTGCGACAGAGCAACACCCCAGATGGGCAGAGCATCACCCCTGGTGGGCATGCTGGGTGGATCCCAGTCGGGCGCATGTGGGAGGCTGTCTGCCTCCCTGTTTCCAATTTCAGAAAAAAAAAGAAAGAAAGAAAGAAAGAAAGAAAGAAAGAAAGAAAGAAAGAAAGAAAGAGGAAAGAAAGGAAGGGAAGGAAGGAAGAAAGAAAGAACACTGCAGTATCCCAGAGCCCACAGGACGGTCCTCTCCAATCACAGCCCTTCCTCTGACTCCTGTTTAAATATGGTAGCAACAACTGGGTATGTGATGCTACTTTTTCAACTGTAAATTTATATACTCTAAATACAGATCAAGTCTTTATGATAAAAAAATTTAGCAAACAAATGGAAATTTCAAAGACTTAGGATGAAAAATGGCAACAAGAGACATTCTAGCGCCTGCGACAGAGGCCACAGAGCCATTCTCAGCGTCCGGGCCAACTTTGCTCCAATGGAGCCTCAGCTGCGGGAGGGGAAGAGAGAGACAGAGAGGAAGAAGAGGGGGAGGGGTGGAGAAGCAGATGGGCACTTCTCCTGTGTGCCCTGGCTGGGAATCAAACCCAGGACTCCTGCACGCCAGGCCGGTGCTCTACCACTGAGCCAACCAGCCAGGGCCTATAGTAATCCTTTTTGAGTATAAATACTTGGAAAAACCTATACTTCCCCCTATCACTTAACAAAGGTATATGTGTATCATATAGATTATATACAAAAAGATCATAGTAAATAAATAATGGTGTATGAAGAAATCAAGACAAAAGTAAAGTTGTATATACAATTATCATTTTACAAATATAATCCCTGCCTGACAAGGCGGTGGCACAGTGGACATAGCATCAGACTGAGATGTGGAGGACTAGGATTTGAAACCCCGAGGTTGCCAGCTTGAGCGTGAAATTACAGACATGACCCCATGGTTGCTGGCTTGAGCCCAAGGTCACTGACTTCAGCAAGAAGTCACTTGCTCTGCTGTAGCCACCCAGTCAAGGCACATATGAGAAAATAGTCAATGAACAACTAAGATGAGGCAACAAAGAATTGATGCTTCTCATCTCTCTCCCTTCCTGTCTGTCTGTCCCTATCTGTCCCTCTCTAACCCTGTCACACACACACACACACACACTATATATATATATATATATATATATATATATATATATATATATATATATATATATATATGATATAAAACCCTGACAGGAATCCAGTATGGACAGAGAAATGGGTCAAATCCTCAGCTATTATAAAGTAGTCCATTCTGATTGGCAAAAGCCCATAGTCTGTTTGGTGAAAGAGTTTGAGTATCAACTAAAGGGTAACTCAAGGGTATGTATGGATTTTGAATTAATGGGTTTCTTTTTGTGAAGCTATTTGGATGACAGCATAGTAAGAATTAAGAATACTTTTGTATTGCTTTGAGAGAGAGAATTAGGGAGAAAAACAGTGAGAGAGAGAGAGAGAGATCAATTTGTTGTTTCATTTATTTGTGCATTCATTGGCTGATTCTTATTCTTGTAGTGCCCTGACCAGGGATAAAACCCACAACCTTGAAATATGGGGATGATGTCCTACTGAGTTGAGATACCCAGCCAGGCCAAAACACATTTTTAAAATAAGAACAGTAAATTAAACCTGGAAAAAATGTTTAGATTGAGTATGAGTCAGTCACCAAAAAATTACCTAAAAAGAAGAGCTTCAAATAAGCAACCAACTGTAACAAAACACTCTGATCTGTAGAACTCCACATATTCATTTTGACTAAAGCAAAAATTTTAAAAACTATAGGGAATCAGAGTTAAAGCCACATCTAAAAATTTTCTCACACCAGAAAAACATCAAAGCCTGCCATAAATTAACTTTTAAGAATTGTCCACGTCTGACTTCTGGTCAGGCTTCTTTTCACTAAGGCAAGCTTCTGAACTTCACATATTTGTCATTAATTCTAAATCACTTATACAATTCTCCTTAGCACCTCCTCTGTAACTTCCAGAGAATTGAGAGGCTCAGGGTTTGGGGGGCGATTTTTGAGGACTTAACTATACATAGGATGCAAGCATTTTCTGGAATTGATTCACATTCCTTCCCCAGCTATCTTACTCTCCAAAGACCTTACCAATATTTGAAATTATGTCTATCTATTTATTATATTTATCTATTCATTTTTATAGTATATCCTTATAAACCCCTTGAGAGCTTGGGTATTTTGTCTATTTTGCTCTTGGGCCTATGACCCTGACACATAGAAACATTTCTTGCACATAGAAGATGCTTCATAAATATTTGTCCAGTGACTTCAGAGAGTAGCCAGTGTTAATTTTTAGGTATAGTACTTTTATTTAAAACAAATCATCCATTTATTAGTACTCATGAGGGTAAGTACAGCCTTAAAGGAAAAGATGTGTCTTTCTTCTCCCTTACATCTGTGACTCTTAATTTTTGAAACAAGAGCCCTATAAGAATTTCATATAGCCTATGGGCCCTTTCCCTAGAAAACTGCACTTTCTTGAATACATGCAAAAGTGTGCGTGTCATTCCCATTTGTGGACTTTCTCTTTAGGGCAGATATTGCTGAATAAAACTCAATATACTCGTGGCTCAAAATTCCAAAGGTATGTAGTATACAATCCAAAGTTTTTTCTCCTCCTCGTGACTCTCAGCCAAATGACTTTCATTTTTCTTACAAATTTTGGAAATAAAATCTCCAAGTCTGATACTATTATAAGAAATATAAACTATATAGAGTTTTAAAGAAATTCCTATATAAAAAATAAAACAGCTTGGTTCTTGTATTTTTTCCTTACAAATAAGATAAACTAAGAGAGGAATATTTTACAATGGTCCTAAACCCTACTTTTAGATTACTATGACTATTATGTCTTTTATTATTAATTCAGAAGTCATTTTGACTTATTTATTCAAGAAGAACTAATATGCCACTTAGTTACTTTGAATGTAAATATTTTTTTTCCAAAATCATTTATGTGTCTAAACTAACTTTGCTACAGATCAATAAAAAACAAATAAATAATAGAAAAATGGGCAAAAAAGGACAGGATAAATTTAGAGAAGAGATACTAATGTTCAATAAATATAAGCAGATATTTAAGTTCACAAGTAAACAGAGAAATTCAAATTTATATGGCACCCCTTTTTATTCACCCATTAGATCAGCCAAAAAGTGGAGACTATCCAGTGGTGGACGGTAGAGGGAAATGAATGCTGTCGTGGCCCACAGATCGCAGTGTAAGCTGGCACAAGTTCTTTGAGGGCAATTAAAATGCTATGTCGATATAGTCTGCACCTCAACAATTCCATTTCTAAATATTTATGCGACATAAATACCTGCCCATGTTCACAAAGATGCATGTACAAGAATGTTTGTTGCAGCAATACATGTAATGAGAAAATTGGACATAATCTAAACATCCGTCAGTAGGGTTATTAAACTGTGATACACCCATGCTCTGAAATATTAAGCAGGAGTTTAAGTGAATGGGGAAACCCTCTATGCACCAAGAGGGCAACAAACCTAAGATACATCGTTAGGTGAAAAAAGCAAGTCATAGGACATTACCATTGGTGTAAAAAAACATGTGATATGAAAATCATGTGACATCCCTATTTTGCTCTCTGTAAATATGTAATTAGGCAAGTGTGTGGGAAAAGGTCTAGAAGGATACAGTAAACTCAGAGTAGCGGTTACCCTAAGGGTGGGGGACGAGGGCACATCCGAGTTCTCATGATACCTGTTATTTCATTGTCATATATTGAAAACGTAATCGTGTATTACTTGTGATAATAGAAAATCAGTTTAAAGGGATTCATTGTAAAGAGGGCCTGCCAAATTTAACTTTTTAAATAAACACCAGATTTAATCAACAGAGGTTAATTTGGGATGCAGACAAGGAAACACCTTTTTTCAGAGCTATTGACCTCAAAATACTGGACCAAGAAGGATCTTACAATGCAGTTGGTTCTTTGTATTCATTTTTGGAGGTATATACTCACAGTTTTTCAATGTGGTGAAAGGGCTCCCAGGAATTTTCACTCAGGGACGCGATGGCATTTCCCCGCAAATCTCTGTGGAAAAACACAGTCAGTGTCCTTGAACAGGCAGGGAAAGAATGAACAGAGTAAGTGAAGCAACCATGGCGACCTTGTGGGGAATACTCAAATGCAGAACACACCAGCTTTCTCATTCCACAGCCATCAGCTTCCCGGGTTGCATAATTAATAAAGACCTGATGTGGGGTCGCTGGCACAAACAATGAGGCACCACCTCAGACCTGACCTTCTTACCTGAGACAGGTGCTGCCAGTTAATTACTCTGAGTGCTCCCCCCCACCAATTACTTGTATCTAAAATGACTCCTTCTACAAATCAATGGGAAAAGATATCACATCAGCAACTAAATATAAAGAAACCTTATGCCAGGCCTCATCAAAGCTTTGGCTCAAGCCCTCTGTAAAAATCTCTCCAGGTGTTAGAAGAATAAGGGCAAAGAGAAGTGAAAAGGACTAATATGGAAAGATCTCATAGACATATTTGATAGGAAAAGCAGAAATCACCAAACAAGGGGTAAATACCACCTCATTATGGGGAAGAGTTCAAAGGAGAGAGAGAGACAGAGAGAGAAAGAGAGAGAGATTGGAAGGGTACACATACAACAAAATGGTAACAAGAGTGACAGAAAGGGTTAGGTGGAGGCCTGGCCAGATAGCTCAGTTGGTTAGAGCATCGTCCCAATTTGCAAAGGTTGCAGGTTCAATCCCCAATCAGGGCACATACAGGAACAGATTGATGTTTCTGACTCCTCTCTTTCTTCCTATCTAAAATTAATAAATAAGTTCAAAAGAAATACATAGAAAGAGTTAGGTGGGATTTTCACACTTTATCCAATATACTTTGGTGATGTTAAAAAAAAAAATCAAAGCCCTGGCCAGTTGGCTCAGTGGTAGAGCGTTGGCCCGGCATGTGAAAGTCCAGGTTTGATTCCCGGCCAGGGCACACGGAAATGACCATCTGCTTCTCTACCCTTCCCCCTCTCCTTCCTCTCTATCTCTCTCTTCCCCTCCTGCAGCAAAGGCTCCATTGGAGCAAAATTGGCCCAGGCACTGAGAACGGCTCCATGGCCTCCACCTCAGGTACTAGAATAGCTCCAGTTGCAACAGAGCAATGTCCCAGATGGGCAGAGCATTGCCCCCTGGTCTGGCGCATGCTGGAGTCTGTCTCTCTGCCTCCCTGTTTCTCACTTCAGAAAAATAAAAAACAAAAAGTAGTAAGAACGTATTCATGAATTACAGATGTTGACTGGAAACTGATCAGTTCCTGAGGTTCATTTCAACCACTAAGTCTGTGGATGGCTCTGAATCTTTACCTCTAGCTTTGTCCTCTCTCATCAGCAACAACTCACCTATTCAGTTTACATACAGATTTTTCAGGAAGGTCACAAAAAGTCAAACAGATACCTGTTTACCCCTCTGCCTAATGGACATTTCCATTCACCCAGGAGCCTCTGGTTGCTTTACACTGAGCAATAAAATACCCAAACTGAACTCATCTCCCTCAGCCTGGCTCTCATTCCCAATTGCTGTATGTTCACCTGCTACACCACTACCATTCTCCTTGTATCCAGGACAAAATCTTGACAGGATCATGTTTGACTTTTCTCTTTCCTCACCTCCCATCTCCCAACTCTAGGCAGTTACTAAATCTTGTCTGTTCTTCCATATAGAGTTCCCAGGATTTTCTTCCTACACCTGTCACAACCACTCATTTTCAGCACCTTCTCATTTCACACCTAAATTTTGCCAGAGCATTTTATCTCCCTGAGTCAAGCATTCCTCTTTACATTGCTCTATATATGAAATCTAAAATAATCTTTATTTTAATCTTCTGTCTCTCTCATTTGAAATCTTTCAGTGGCTCTCCCTGTCTCAGTGTGACTTTCAAACCCCTACAGCTGACAGCCAGGGTTTTGCGTAGTCCTATTTTTCACTGCTTCCTAAGCCAATGCTTTACAGCGAGACTGGCCTATTAATTCCTGATCACTCCCGCAGCCCTGCCTTTGCCTGGACACTACTCAATACTTTTTCTCTAACAAATCATATCCAGCGTTTAAGCCCCTGCTGAAGTTCTAGGTTATCCTTGCAGGTTTCCCTGACTTCCACACCCGAGCACCTACAGACTGTGGTGAACTGTCACACCTCTGGTCTGAATCTCTTTTAGAACTTAATCATATATCACCTCCTGTTTTATGCACATTATCTTCTTCTCATCGTATGTCACGATCCACAATGACATACTTCTGTGGCTCACACAGTATGTGGCCCTAGATTGGGCACAAAATGAGTATTTTATCTAGAAAGCCAGAGACAAAGATAAGTTTCGACATAACTGAGGATTGAATAATGATAATAGCTAACACATACGTATGTTAGGCACTGATCTAAGTTTATATTAACTCAACCAAATATCACAACAATCCTATGAGATGATAACTATCATAATCTTTGTTACAGTTGATGAATATGGGCCTGCCCAGGCGGTGGTACAGTGAAAAAGCATCAGACTGGGATGCAGAGGACCCAGGTTCAAAACTCTGAGGTCGCTGGGTTGAGCACAGGTTCATCTGGCTTGAGCGCAGTCTCACCAGCTTGAGTGCAGGGCTGTAGGCTTGAGTGCAGGGTCACTGGTTTGAGCCAAAAGGTTGCTGGATTGAGCAAGGGGTCACTCACTCTGCTGCTGGCCCCATCAAGGCACATATGAGAAAGCAACCAATGAACAACTAAGGAGCTGCAATGAGGAACTGATGTTTCTCATCTCTCTCCTTCTTGTCTGTCTGTTCCTATCTGTCCCTCTCTCTGATTCTCTATCTCTGTCACCAAAAAAAAAAAAGTCAATACTAATGAATGACATCCTTGGGTTCAAACCCAGTCACTCTGACTCTAGAATCTCTACTCTTAACCACTATGTTGTATCACCACCAGTGAGATGGGGAGGGGCCACATTGTAAAAGGAATGGATCAAAAGTGGGAGAGTGGAGGTTAAGGAATGAAGTGATGGGCTAAAAAGATGAATAAGGAAAGATAATATGGGCAATTACAAGTAAAATACTAGTAAACGGGAAATAATAGTAAGAAGGGTAATGAAGATAAGAGATAGTTGACAAACAAAAGGAAAACCACATCAGTCAAGCTGAGCTGGGGAAGATGTGGGAAGCTCAGGACAACCTCAGTAAAAGGCTGCCTTGTGTGGCAGGATGCAGAGAACAAACGAGGACAGGGGAGTCTTACAAGGTGGTGAAGGTGTCCTTGTCGATGCCGGGCTGCAGCACAGGCACGCTGCGGAGCCTCTGCTTTGAGCTGTGAGCCACACAGGACAGCGTATCATTTCTGCAGGAGCAGAGCTGACACACGCTCCTGGTGGCTTTCTCTTGAATCGGAACTAGTTCAGATGGTTCTGGTTTCAGAGATATGGTACCTTCCATGACCCCAGGCAAGGTTGGCTGCCGACTCTGAACAGAATCCAGATGTAAAAGTGTCACCGCAGGGTGTTCTGGAGGAGCTGTAGTGTGCTGCAGGGTGGTAGGTTGTTCAGCCTCCTCCATTGGACGTGGGGTGATGGTGAGCCCCAGGTCCACAGACTCAACCCCGATTTCAGGCGGGGTTGGCTGCTGAGCCTGAGCAGGACCTGGATGGGGAGGTGTCACCGCAGGGTGTTCTGGAGGAGCTGTAGTCTGCTGCAGGGTGGTAGGTTGTACAGCCTCCTCCATTGGACGTGGGGTGATGGTGAGCCCCAGGTCCACAGACTCAACCCCGATTTCAGGCGGGGTTGGCTGCTGAGCCTGAGCAGGCTCTGGATGAAGAAGCGTTGCCTCAGGGATCTCTGGAGGCTGAGCAGGACCCTCTTCATTACCTGCAGAAAGCTCTGCACTGGCAAAGTGCACGTGGGGTGTAGTTGAGCCCTTCTTTGGAGGCACTTCTATAGGCTCCTCTTCTTCCTCCTCAGAGGACTCTGTCTGCAGAGCTGAGACTTCCTTTTGGGAGGGAAATTCTACTTCTCCAGCAGTATATGAGGGCTCTTTGGCAAGGTTTTGTTGATCCTGAGGCCAGGGTTCGGTGAGCCCCAGGGTGGTGGTGGTCAACAGGTTAGGGTCCAGGGCCAGCTCTGGAAGCGGACGAGCCTGGACCAGGAGCCACAACAGCTGCCACATAAATAGGAGCTGTGGGGCCCAGAAGCGCATCCCGGACATGATGTTTGGGATACAGAGAGCAATTCGCACAATTGAGACACGGAAAGTGACCCAGATAAGTAGTTCACAGTATGTGACCTAAGTAAATGAGGTACCAGTACCATGCACTGAGATAAAGTGAATAATTGACACCGGTGTCACAATTGGTCACCGTGTCACAATTGGCAGCCGTGTCATAATTGGCAGCCATGTCACGCATGCATCTCTTAGCAACCAAGCACCCCCTCCTTTGGTCCCAGCCTGTATTTATATAACCTTTATTACTTTTGGGCTGAGATGACTGCAGAATAGCAAACCTTTCTCCTAGACCTAGAATCACTGGGAACCAAGAAGTCCTTTTCCCCTGCAGAGGGCACAGTTAACTCCCACTGGGTCTCCCCTGAGCCCTCACAGTGAGGCCAGATTGGGCCTGCACACCTGGGTGGCCCAGACTCCAGTGGCACAGGGCTGGTGGGACAGGGGGGCTATTAATGGAGGGGTGGAACTGGGGAATGGTGCAGAGCTTTTCAAGGAAGCCACAGGGCCTCCACCCCAGGAACTCAGAAGTGCTGGTCCAGTTCTGGCAATCTGAACTCCTCCTCCAAGCTGAAAACTCAGAGACATTCTTCTTCCCCTTGGCCATACTGCTCCAGGTAGCTGGCCTACAAAATGAACACCAGGTGGGGTGGTGGGCAGGCAAAATGTTGCCATTTTCTCAAAATTCTCTGTATCCATGTCTGATTCTTAACTCACCACTCTATCAGATAGGGGCTACCACTGAATCAGTGATGACTCCATAACATTTTTAGATGGGGCTTTGGAGGGTAAGCAATTCATTCTGGAAAAGTGGGTCTGAAATCAAGTGAATAACTACTTTACAACGGTACAGAAAAACGTCCCCCTCCCACCTTGACTCAACATAGTCCTTAATCTAGAAAAGTAACAATGCCACTTTTCATATGTCTACCCCATGTGCACACATGGAAAAAACACTCAGGGTGGAAAACCAGCATGTCACATAATTTTCTTGAAACACTGTAGGTAGCACCCAATTTGCTTCCTTCATAGCCCTTTACACATTCTATTTTATTTTACTCCTGTTTATTGTCTGGCCCAACCTCTAGCATATAAACTCCAAGAAGAGAAGGGGCTGCATCTAATTCCCAGTGTCTAGCCCATAGCAATGGTTTTTAAATGGAATTGAGTCCAGGATTGGCCTCATGTAGGGATGGACCTCTTATTGTATCAACTTTCTGAAACCTTTAGCATCAATACTGAATCCCTTCCTCACATATTTCACAGGAAGGTAGACTTCTTAAAGCCCAAGACAACACCAGAGCTTTTGCTTTCTGTAGTCATCAGAGCATCCACATTTCAAAGTTCCAGCTAAGTATTCTCAGAAGTCCCACACAAGGTAAATTCAAGAACTATTCTATTCCAATTCTGATTTAATTTTGTTAAATTAGTAAATGCTTGATTCCAAGGACAGGAATTCTCTTTCATAGACCTTGGACTCTTCCACAGTCCCTAACTTAGGGTCTTGCATGCAGCTGACAATGCATTTTATTGGCATTCAGTCAGTAACTGCCGGGGTCCAGCCCAGGGGGGGATTCAGGGGTCCCACAGGAGGAGACGGCGTTGGCGCGAATTGAGTGAGAGAGCCGGATTCTTTTCTTTCCCTTTTTTCTCTAGTTAGCATTTACTGCCAGGCATCTCTCCTAAATGCTAGTATAGCTTCCTTTTTATACACACATACTGAGTTACAATTACATGGTGTTAATCATTGCTTCTGTTTCACTATGTTTACATGTTTCTGGATAACAGTTAATTTATATTTATAAATTACAAACCAGGTAGCAAATCATTCAAAGTACAAAATAACTTGAATAGTGATAACAACATCGGTAAAAGCTTTTAAAGTATTAGTACTAATAGTTAACTAACTTTACTGCTGTTGTGAGTCAAGAGGCAGAGAGAGATTAGCAGACGAAATCATTAAGGACTAACAATGGACCACCGCTTGCTTAGGTAAATGGCTTTGAGTTTATGCAGTGTCCTACTTTTTCTCACAAGATTCTAAAAGGCTTGCTTATAAAGAAATTGACATAACATTAAGAATAGCTTTCCCTGGCCGGTTGGCTCAGCGGTAGAGCGTCGGCCTAGCGTGTGGAGGACCCGGGTTCGATTCCCGGCCAGGGCACATAGGAGAAGCGCCCATTTGCTTCTCCACCCCTCCGCCGCGCTTTCCTCTCTGTCTCTCTCTTCCCCTCCCGCAGCCAAGGCTCCATTGGAGCAAAGATGGCCCGGGCGCTGGGCATGGCTCTGTGGCCTCTGCCTCAGGCGCTAGAGTGGCTCTGGTCGCAATATGGCGACGCCCAGGATGGGCAGAGCATCACCCCCTGGGGGGCAGAGCACCGCCCCTGGTGGGCGTGCCGGGTGGATCCCGGTCGGGCGCATGCGGGAGTCTGTCTGACTGTCTATCCCCGTTTCCAGCTTCAGAAAAATGAAAAAAAAAAAAAAAAAAAAAAAAAAAAAAAAAAAAAAAAAGAATAGCTTTCACTTAAAGATATACAGAGTGCACTTGCAAGATAGCCTAGTAGCAACATAATTTCAGAAGACATTAACTGTTATTATTGCTATGGATTTTCCTACATTTCTCTCATTATTAAAAAATTTTGGAAAGCATATAAATCTCATGAGAACATCTCATTGAGAAAGCCTAGCAATTGCCTTTAGTCAAAAAACAATTCTCTTAGTAAAACATTCTTTTCTTGCCGACTGCGCTCTCATCCTAGGCTACACAATGGACCATTCTACTATACCTTACCTAAGATACTATTGTCTAGTCAAATATTACTTATTTATTATATTTAAACATAGTTAAGTTTTGACTCTATTCTTCTCAGAGTGTATCACTATCTGCAGATCAAATAAGCAAGAAGAAAGGAATGTTTCTTTATCACATGAAAAGGCTAGGGAGGAAAAATGTTGAATTAAGTGAAGGCCGAAAGGTGCTCTGTGCACAGCCACTGCCTCCTACCCATTCACAAATCACAATTTATTTTTCTAACATGATTAAGAAGGAATTCTTCTACAAACTTAACTCTTTACGAGGGATATCATAGCCAGCCTCTTATGTTTATGAGCCCAGTTCACGGGGCTTACAGGCTTTTCTGTGGAACTCACACCCTCCGTCTTATTTTCAAAGAAATTACTACAAATCTACAGGGAAAGCACGGTATTATTATTCCTGTGCCATAAATAATAGCACACACCCAGAAAAAGGGGGGATATAAGGCCAGATTAATTCAAAAAGTCAAAGGGGGAAGTATCGTTGTGTCTCTCCTTTGGGTGACTTTGTCAACCCGCAGCCATTGGTCTTCTCTGCTGTGACTTTGTCAATCAGCAGTTTTTGATCTTCTTCTGCTGTGACCTTGTCAGCCAGCAGTTGTTGATGGGCTCCCGACATCTCCCCCTTTTTTATTATTTAAATAAAGCCTTTGTATTTTCACCGCTGTTTTTCTGAGATTGTTGTTTAAGAGTTGGAACATGACTGGAAGGATAAGAGTGATAATTATCACAGCTATTATTATGCCTATATCAGTAGCTAAAGAGGTCAGGCCATGCATAGAAAACATACTTTTAATGTTTTCAACAAATTGATTAGCTACTGCTGAGGCAGAGACTAAAGAGCCTGAATGTCCTAAGTTTTGTATTTGCTGATGTAATTCCTTCAAATCTAAACTAATATCACTATTATTTCATATACCTAACAAATGATTCTGTATATTATTCCATGCTATGATAGACTGATTGTATTGTAAAGGAGTCACACATATTCACCTGAATCCTGCATGGCATTTAAGAGTCATTCTAGCCTTCATAGCTAACAGCTCATTATCTATGTAAATAAAAGCCTCCTCTAAAGCATTCATCTTCATTTCTAACTTCTTATCTAGAGTCTCCTGTACTGCTAATGCAAGAGATATATTATGAGATAAACTATTTACATGATTTGTAGTGTGAACTGATTGAGCGAAAGCAGTGGTGGAAGCAGCTATAGATTCTATAATAGCAATAAGAGCAGTAATTTTCAAAATCAATTCAGCAACAAATCGCTTTTCTCGATGGCGAGCAAGCGCTTCAGAAGCAGCCTGTAGTGCATGCAATCCTGGGTCATCATACCAAGGCTGAGACAGACTAACAGGTAACATTACATAAGGTGGCTGCTGCAGAATAAACATGACTTGAGCTTTGGTGTTATAAGATAGACAGTTTGTTAAAACATAGTGAGAGCAGGAAATGCTAAACATAGAATTATAAGTACTAACGGAAAGATTGCTGTTTTTTGTAGCAATTAAGAGTACATAAGGAGCCTGTACACAAGCCTGAACAAAAATATTTTGAACAGGATAAGGGTGAGGTCTAATCAAATATGCTGGTGCAGCAGCTGCAATTAGCTGCCAAAGCTTTGTTTGATACCTGGTGGTTGATTCATTCTGACAAGTTAGCTGTGTAGGTATTCATCTAGTAGACTGCCAACGTGTGATGATTTTATTTAAAGGACTATATTTATTTGACCAACTGTAAATGTCTTTCATTTTCTGTACTAATTTTCTATAATCATATTCAAAATAAGGACTAGACCAATCTTGTATAGTGAAATTAACAGCATATGCAGTATAATTCATATAATTGTAATATGCACATTCTTGCCATGGGGGAAAACCAAATCTATTCTCCACAGACCACCAGTAAGGCTCTTGAGTTGCCTTTTTTGGAGGATAAAGTTTACATGGGTGAAATTTTTTAGGAGGCAATGTAACAGGATTATACTCATGAGTGTCAGGGCCTCCAGGCATTAAAATTGTGAGAGACCATAAGTCTCTTGTAATGTGTCCAGGTTTATTACTTTTAGGAGAGTCGGTCAAAATGGTCTTAAATGTAGTAGGAAAACATTCAGAAATTTTGCGAGTATTATTGAATGTAAAACATATAGGTATCTATATAGCAGTTGTGGGTCTTCTCCTGCTGTGACCTTGTCAGCCAGCAGTTGTTGATCGGCTCCCGACAGGTAACCCCTACTAAAAAAACAAAAACAAACAAACAAAAAAAAGACCCTCTTAGAATTAAGAGAAGAAAAATACCTTTCAAAAACCTACATAGCAGCTTTAAGGTCAAGTACAAGGGTGAGATGCCTGTTACTACTGTTACTATTCATCATTGTTGGAGTCCTAATCAATTTAATAAGAAAGAAATTGAATTATTCGAAAGAGACAAAACGTATTTAATTATGAGATGATGCACAATCTAAAAAGCCCAAGAGCACTGACTAAAATTTTATTGCAAGTAGCACAATTTAGTAAGATGGCTAAATCCAAAATCAAGAGCTCAACATTCAAATCTCAATAGCTTTCCTATATATCACAAATAACTAATTAGAAAATGAAAGAAAGAGCCCATTTACAATATCAGTAAAAATCCATAGAGTAACAAAAAATAAACTTTAAAAGAAATGTCTAAGACCTACATGATGGAAACGCCAAAACTCTTCTGAAGGACACTAGGAAGAATACACAACACGAGATACCGCTTTCCTGGAATGTTGTAAAGATGTCGATTCTCCTCTAGTTAACCTACTAATGCAATGCAATCCTATTCAAATTCCAAGACAGTTTGTTAAACAAAAACAGGCCAGCTGATATTTGGTAGACAAATTATTCAAGAAGAGCCATGAAATGTATGAAAAAGTAAGATCAAAGAGCAGGAGCTTACCCTGCCAGATTCCAAAATGTGTTATAAAAGAACTGGAATCACCTAGTGATGCTGCCACCTAGTGGTACAGAAACATCTCTGCTCTGCTCATGATGTGTTGATCTTGGTATTTCATTCTTAAAAGACGATTTACCATATTTTTTAATTCTCAAGAGAGTGGCATGCCTTATATTGCCCCCTTCCAAATGCTGACAAATCTGACAGAAAGACTAGGACTAGTGGGGCTGGAGTACTCAGGGAGGCTTTATGAGGAAAGATGACCTTGAGCTGACTTTTCAGAGATACATAGGACTTCCATGTGCAGAGCAAAATAAAGGAATTTTAGATGGCCAAAGGCACAAACAAAAGTAGGAATGGGCATGGTGTGGCTAGATTATGGTGATTCCAGCTGCTTTGGCTGGAATCAAGTGCTGGCTTGACCACTGAAAAGGTAAACAAGGTAAATTAGTAGGGTAGAGTCACGACTGTCAGCTTATTAAATCACTCTTTGAATGGTAGCTCTTACATGCTGAGAAAATAAAACATTATGAAATTGAACAAAAGGGACACAAGTCAACTCCAGAAATATTTATGTATATAAAAAAATAGAACATGCAAACTGTACAACCACATATTTAAGAATATATATTGCTTCAGTTGCCTATTTGAACATAACAAGCCAAAATTTCAATAGATTAAAACAAACAACTACGTATTGTTTCTTGAGAGTCTTTGGGTCAGAAATATGGGCTGAGCTAGGTCAGGTGGACCATGTGGTATTGCCTAGGTTGCATGCTTGGATGTCTTCAGCTGTTGGCTGGGCTTCTAGAAGCTCCCAGAAGGCTTTGTTCACATTTTTGGAGACCTTGTGCTCCTCTGTGTGGTCTCTCTCCCTCTCTATCTCCGTATTATTTCTTCACCACCCACTCATAAGTTCCCCCCCTTCCTTCCACCTCTCCATGAGGTCTCTCTCTAGCAGGATATCTGGACTTCCTTTCAGCATGGGTGTCTGGCTTCCAGGAATGAAAACTGAAGCTTCCATGTCCAGAGGCGGATTAAGGTTGGTTTAGGCCCCAGGCACAAAAGGAAATATTGGGCCCCTTATGTTAGAAAAAAAAAGTGTAAAGTTGGGGTTTTGTGGGGCCCTTCAGATGTCAGGGCCCAGGGCACACAGGGTGCACCCACAGTTAAATCCACCTCTGTCCCTGTCTCTTAAAGGCTAGACCCAGAACTGGCATAACTATCACTTGAAGCACTTTCTATTGGTCAAAGCAAATCACTTGGTCATTCTGGATTCTAGGGGAGGGGAATAGACACTTCCTCTGGAAGGGTGTTGTCACGTGCACATACAGTGAAGGGAGAAGTGATGGCTTCCATCTTTGGAGACTGCCACATATAGGAAACACATCATTTTGGCTGCCTGTGAAGAGTAAAGGAATCGGTGTTGGGAAAGTAATAAAACAAGAGAAAGATCTTGTCAGACCTCAGAGGAAGACTGGGTGTCATAAACCCAGAAATGGACTAACCTAACTTTCTGTGCCTGAGGTACACCACCACCCCAAACCAAAATCAACCAAATAAAGCAGGATTTTGTAAGCAAATCAGAAAAACCCCAGCAAAAAGGTAAGGAGACAATATGGAAACTAAAGAAATAGCCCATGTGTATGTCAAATTTTGGTTAATTAAAATGTTGACTTTTGAATAGTTAGAAAGAATAGGATGCAGAGGATGTCTCTTGTTTTCTGTGCTATCTCACCGTGCCAGGAGCGAGGGGTTGTACACAGAAATTTGGGATTACTTCAGTCGAGGTGGGTGGCCAGTGAAACTCATTCCCTGGATGGCAGTCAGTGAACCGTGACAAGCAGTTGGTAATCTAGTTACTAGGCTCCTGTCCATATCTTGGCACACTAAAACCACATCCTTGCCAAGATTGGGGCTCCGTGACTGTTTTCAAACTTTGATTTGTGGCCCATTCATGATCAGGAAACTCAATGGAATGCAAGTAGCAAGGAAGGTAAACATTGTTTTATGAAACTTTCATGGCAATAGTATATCTACAAATTCACTCATCCATTCATTCATTCAATCACTCGTTTATTTAATAAATACCTGTTGAGCACCTTTTATGTGCCAGGCACTGGGGATTCAGGAGAAAGTAAAGCATACAAATGTGTGTGTGCGCGCAGCTGCTCGCATGTGCATTCTGGGCCACACTGTAGAATGTATCTCTCATGTGCGACTGTGGGTCGCAGTCAAATAGCAAAGCAACCACCACTGCCCTAGTGGCTTCATAGGAACATCAGGATATCAAATTGTGTGCCTACTTCCTGTGTATGTCAGAGTGTCATCACAAGAAAAGCACATGCTTGAAACTAATATAACATTGTATCTCAATTATACTCCATTAAAAAAAATCCCAGTACAAGGGGTCTAAAAATCAAGGACAAAAAATGTGTTTTCTTCTCCCAAGCTATTGTTACTGTGAGTATAGATGGTTACAAATGTTCCTCAGTTCATGAACCCCAACTTCCCTTGAAGACCTCTCTTTTATGGTATGACTTTTTTCCTCTTTATCTTGTTTTGTTTCCCATTTCCCTCCCCTCTGACCCGTCCCCCTGGGAAAGTCACGTAAATCTCCCTGAGGTTCCAAGTTCTCCTCTGTAAAATGGGAACAGCCACCTCCTGGGGTGTTGTGTTGTGGGAGTTACAGGGGACACTGGCTGAGTGAGGACAAAGGTTTGTGTTGCCAGGGCCCCGCAAGGGGCTTATTGGAGTTGAGCTCCTCCTGCCCCAGGATGGCTGCCCTCTGCCACTGTCCTCTCTTCCCCCTGCACTTCCAGTTCCCCAGGAACCAGGAGGGTGAAGCTTGTTAGCCCAGAGCTGGGAGCCTGTGGCTGAGCCCAGAGGAAGCGGGGGCCTAGGCTCAGATGCCAGATTGAGCAAGACAGAGAGCCGGCCCCTCTGATCCTGGTCAGAGGTATTTAGTGACACTAGCAATTCTGGGAAATTCAGAGGCAGGAAGTGAAAGAGGGGAGAACGAGAG
Organism: Saccopteryx leptura; assembly: GCF_036850995.1. Classification (NCBI taxonomy): domain Eukaryota; kingdom Metazoa; phylum Chordata; class Mammalia; order Chiroptera; family Emballonuridae; genus Saccopteryx; species Saccopteryx leptura. The sequence goes on from NC_089504.1 coordinate 328,895,940, forward strand.
GAAACCCTGAACTGTACCCACACACCCTGGGTCTGGCCTTTCCTTCAAACTGCAGTGAAGAGTGAGGTGATCGTCTTATAGGGGTGAAGGGGACAGAACAGAAGACCCTTTCTCTAGGAAAAACAGTCAGTCCTGTCCCCGTCCCCCACTATGTTTTGCCTGAATTCCAACTCCATTTCTCCTGTTTACTGTCCAAAGTCCTGAGGTGAGCAGATGCCAGGTTAGAACCACTTGGACATTCAGACACAGGGGCTCCAGGCCTTCACCGGGACCAGGCCCCTCCCCTCCTCTTCCCTCCTGTCTAGCGCCACATGCCCCACTTCCCCTGGCTCCAGCTCCTCCTTAGCCTTGGGGCTGGGGAGCCTGAGGAGCTCCAGAGTGAGCCCTCCACATTGTTAACAGGTAACCGAGGGTGGGGAGGACGGGGAGGCTGGCAGGCCTGGGGATGTTTGGGATTAAGGGGACCATAGTTCAGGAACAGTGGGGACTGGATGGAAGATGAGCATGTGAAGGGATGTTCCTCCTTGGCCATGGCACAGCCTAAGCCAACACCTGAGAGGGGAGAGGACCAGGCTGTATTTCACCTCCCGAAACTCACCTCCAACCTCAGACCCAACCCAGGCTGCCGCCTTGACCTACCCTGACCCTACCCCCATCCCAGTGCCAGCCTCCATCTGAACTAGCATCTCAGCACAGCATCAGCCCTGCACTCGGCCCCAGCCCTGATTGCAGCTTCGGCTCCACCCAGGTCCAGCTGCTGCACTGGACCCAGAATGGCCAAGGACTTTCAAGACATCCAGCATCTAGACTCGGAAGAAAATGACCACCTGCTCGGTAGGGGTGAGGGGCCAGGAGCCCGTGGGTACAATCCCAGGAGAGAAGACGCATTTTGGAAAGGCAGGTGTCCAGTGTTGGGGGCTTCACTTCACCTCGGTCTTGCTCCGGATTGCTCTCTCTGAGGCCGCTGTCACAGTCACTCCATGAGCAGGGCCTGGGCACCCCATAGGTGTTTAGGTGTGTGGTGCCAACCAACAGCCCTGCTTGCCCCCTGACCTCAGCTTTCTGTCCATGCTTAGGACCCAGGAAAGGGTATGTGCTCAGCGGCAAGGAAATAAGTGGAAGCTGGAGGTGACTTCCTCCCCTCTTCCTTCCACCCTTCCTTCTGACATGTGCTGTGTGTGTGACATGGGCCGTGCCTGTCTGTGCACATTTTGTGTGGGCAAGGACAGCACATTTAGCCAGGAGAGTGGATTTGTATGTGGGAGGGTGTGGGGATGGGTGGGACAATGGACACAGAGATACAGAGATACTGTGGAGAACTCCCTCTCTCCCCAAGCCCCCCACCTGGGTCTTTCTCTAGCAGATCCTGATGGAAGGCCCCGTGTCTGAGAAAAGGTTTTGAGGCAAGAGAGGCCTGAGCCATCCTAGCTGAAGGGCAGGAGCCAGGAGAGGGGAGGGCTGTAGGGTGTGTGAGATGTGGGCGCTGGTGATGGGAGTGGGGCTCTGTGGAGACAGCACAGGCTGCTGCTCAGAGCTCGGCGAGAGGAATTGGCTAGCCTGGGCTGGGCAGAGAAAGCCCCCTTTCTGAGGCCGGCAGACTGCAGAGGCTGGTGCTATTGCGGGTGAGGGTGGGGTCTGGCAGGGCAGGAGCTGCAGGGGGGACAGGCGTTCTCACGAAGGCTTCTCCTTTCCTTGGGGTGATGATGGGCTGGCAGGACTTCCTTCCGGGCAGCAGGCTGCCCAGGGCAGGGGCCACATCTGTCTCACTCCCTTGGTGAGATATATGTGATGTCTGGCATGTAGTGAACACTCAGAAATGCTTTTGGATGATGTTGGATCTTCTGAGGGTGAGAGGGTTCAGAGTTGAAGCAGGAAGGTTGGCGAGAATCCAGAGGTTTTGGGTTTCGTGGGAGAAGCTCACCCCAAAGGCCTGATGGATGACGCCACGGGGCACCTCTGAGGTGCTACCACCGTCAGCGCATTCTCTCCAGCAGCCTCTGTGGCCTTCGGGTGAGCTGACATCTACCACCTGCCCACCCGCAACCATCTTCCACTCATCCATGCCCCTTATATGCCCATGGTTTTCAGTAAATTTGAAACATTTTGCTCATTATCTGCCTTGCCCTTCTCCTTTTTCCTTCAAGGACTCCGATTCTGCATCTATTAGTTGTCCTACAGTTCACTGATGCTATTTCCATTATTTTTTTAATTTCACATTGATTTGAGAGAGAGAGGAAGGGAGAGAAAGAGAGGAAGAGAGAGAGAGAGAGAGAGAAGCATCAACTTATTGTTCCATTTAGTTGTGCATCCGTTGATTGCTTCTCCTACGTGCCTTGACCGGAGGACCGAACCCACGACCTCAGTGTGCCAGTAGGATGTTTTCTCCCCTGAGCCACCAGACCAGGGCCATTATTTCCATTAGAAACATTTTTTTCTCTTGGTTTTTCTTTTTTATATAGTTACTATTGCTATGTCTTTAAGTTTATAACCTTTCCTTATGTATATCTAATCTTCCATTCATTGTACCCAGTATATTTTTTATTTCAGACATTGTAGTTTTCATGTCTAGAAGTTCAATTTGGGACTTTGAAATATCCTCCTTGAGATTCTACTTAACTTTTTGAGCATATGGAATAGTTATAATGGCTGTTTTACTGTCTTATCTGCTAATTCTAAGGTCTGTATCACTTCTGGATCAGTTTTGATAGATTTATTAACCTCCTTGTTATACAATGTGTTTTCTTGCTTCTTTGTACATCTGGTCAATGTTGTTGGATGCCAGGCATTGTGAATTTTACCTTGTGTGCTGGGTGTATTTGTATTCCCCTAAAAATTCTTGAACTTTCTTCTGGTATGTAGTTAAGTTACTTGGAGTCACTTTGGTCCTTTTTGGTGTTGTTTTTATAACCTGTTAGGCAGGTCTGAAGCGCTACTGTGGCAAGGGCTTTTGGTCCCCACACCCATGCTTGGTGGGTTGTGTTGGTAGGAATAGGCACTATTTCTGGCCCTAGACGAGTGTCAAACATGTCCTAATCCTTTCAGATTGTTTTTCTGGGTGTCTGTCATTTTCTTTACCTGCACACACTGCTCAGTGCTGAGTCCTTGAAGGGAACCCTCCACAGATTGCTGGGTTTCTCTGTGCAGCTCTCCTCTGATACTTTATCCTTTGAGGTCCAGTGACCTTGGTCTCCTTAGACCAGGGGTCCCCAAACTTTTTACACAGGGGGCCAGTTCACCGTCCCTCAGACAGCTGGAGGGCCGGACTACAAAAAATACTATGAACACTGCACATATCATATTTTAAAGTAAAAAAACAAAACGGGAAGAAATACAATATTTAAAATAACAAACAAATTTAAATCAACAAACTGACCAGTATTTCAATGGGAACTATGCTCCTCCACTGACCACCTATGAAAGAGGTGCCCCTTCCAGAAGTGCGGCGAGGGCCAGATGAATGGCCTCAGGGGGCCGCAGTTTGGGGACCCGACTTAGACTCTTGGCCCCATCTCCTCAACTGGGAGCATGTGCTAGGCTCTGCTTGAATCGTCCCTCCCTGCCCCATGGCCTGAAGGCTTTCTCCCAGCACTGGGCTGGGACAATCATAGGGCTCATCTTGTTAGTGTCCTGTCTCTCAGAGATCAATTGTCCAATTGTCCTGTTTCCTGAACTCGTGTCTTGAAGATGTTTGTTTCTTATAGGTATCTGTTTTTTGTTTTGGTTGTGTCTGGGAGGAGGGCAAACCTAGTCCTTATTATTCCATGTTGTGCAGACCTTTTACCTACAAGCTTGCCTAAACAGCACTTTACATGTTTTAACTCATTTCATTCTCAGAAAAACCGGATCACACAACTACTATTCTTACCCACATTTTTTCTCTATTGTGGTAAAAACACAATATAGGATCTAGAGGGGCTCGGAGGAGGCGCAAGGCCCAGCCTGCCGCACCCGGAACCGGGAGGGAGGCCGGCGGCGGCATGAGGCAGGCGGCCTGGCGTCGGTGAGCGCGCAGCGGGCCGAGCTGAGGCCCGGCGCCCCTCCCCGCCGCCAGGCCGTGATTTGTGGCCCGCTGCGCCCCCGCCCACCTGCCGCCCTTGCTGTCCCCGCCACCTTCCGCTTGCCCTAGTAGAGGCAGCAGCCCGCCCGCCCGAGGCTGCGGAGAGCGCAGCACAGTCCCTTGGCCTGCGAGGGTGCGGCCTGCTGGCGTCTTCGGGCGAGCAAGGATGACCTGGAAGGGGAGCGGCCGGGATGGCACATCCCCAGCCCCGCGAATACAAGGCGGGCGACCTGGTGTTCGCCAAGATGAAGGGCTACCCGCACTGGCCGGCCCGGATTGATGAACTCCCTGAGGGAGCAGTGAAGCCTCCAGCAAACAAATACCCCATCTTCTTTTTTGGCACCCAGGAAATTGCATTTCTAGGTCCTAAAGACTTTTCTCCATATAAGGAATACAAAGACAAGTTTGGAAAGTCAAACAAACGAAAAGGATTTAATGAAGGATTGTGGGAAATAGAAAATAACCCAGGAGTAAAGTTCACTGGACACCAGGCAATTCAGCAACAGAGCTCATCAGAAACTGAGGGAGAAGGCGGAACACTGCTGATGGGAGCAGCAAGGAGGAAGGTGATCAAGTTGAAGAAGATGGAAAAGGCAGTAGCCGTGGCCACCATCAGAGCCGCCTGGCCCATGCAGGTTTAGGTTTGCATTTAATTCCAGTCGATTGTAGAGAAACAACAGAGCCAAGAACTGGTGGTCCATTTTCCCTTATTCCTGCTCGCAACCCGGCAGTGAGGAAATATGCACAGCGGGAAAACACTTTCCTTTCCATTAAGGGCTCCCAAAGCCAAGGACTTTCTCCAGTTTTTGCTAGAATCAAAGGCTTCACTCAGTCCCTGATGCATGCCTCCATTTTGGCTGGCTCTTCCATGTGGCCTCCCTGCCCTCATACAACATGGGCTCCTCTCCACAAAAATGGAGTATTTCCTCTCCCCAAAATGGCCTCCTAGCTCCTTTTAAAACATTTTCGCAGGACAACCCCCTCCTCCAGTACACATTAGTATAACCAAGCCCCTTCCCAAGCATGAAAGGCAATTAGCTGTATCACCTGAGAGCATCATCACTTGAGCAATGGCCATCTTTAACAATAAGAATGAGAAAAAAACCAGAAAATACAGATATTACAACTAACTTGCCTAATACATAGTAAGGACTCGGTAAATATTACCTGCCACGGACCACTACGACTAGTCACTGTCCAGGCTCTGAGTGAAAACCGTTTGGAAAGAAGAAACAAACTCAGAGTAAAAGGATGGGATCCGGAGAACTCTTTGGAATGCAGGTAGCTTGCAAGAGCGAGTCTCCACCCCAAACTGCTCTATTTATTGGGCAGAGTAAAATCATTAGCAAATTAAAGATATCTCTGAAACAGAGTCACATTTCCAAGGAAACCCAAGAATTCTCCCAAGTGCAGAAAACCCTCTACCCTGCATATCTGAAATCAACCAACATCAAACCAAACAAAGGGTGAGAGGAAGGGCATGTAAATTGCCTCTAGCAACTTAAACAAGTAGGGATGGGACCAGTAGAAACACTCGAGTATCACAGCTAACAGGGAGGAGTGGGGAAAAATTAAACCTTTAGCAACTTAAGCTAGCAAGTGAGGTGGGGGTTGGGCAGACTGTCAGCTTGCTGCCAGTCCCCACACCGCTATCCCCCCAAAATCTAAACTACAAGGACCCTGTCAGCTTGAAGTCTCCAACAGTTACCATTAATCTCTTCTGTTTCCAAAAAACAAAACAAAAATACCCCACCTATTCTAACAGGTTGATTCTTCCCCTTGAACTTCAGTGTTTGGGGTTGTGCTGGTCAGGCAGCAGTGGGCAGGTGAGACCTGGAGGGGCTTTGAGGAACCCAGTACCCATAGCTGGTGGGTCACCGGGGCTCCTGCCCCCTCTGTTCCTTCCTCCCAACTGACTGCCACTCCTGTGGCTAGTACACAACAAGCAGGAGCTCTCAGTGCCTCTACTGCCTTCTCCACCCAGGTCCTGTCTTTTCAAATTCATCCTGTCTTGCATTGTCTTCTGATCTGCTCCTCATCACCTGCTCACCTGGCTCCTGTCCCTTTGCCGAGTCCTGGCCGTAATCTCCCACTTCTTAGGATCAGTGGCTGCTCCGCTATGAACCCTGGAGTTCTGCCAGACATCTGCTTCCGGCCTCTCCCATAGGTTAAAAAAATAAAGCGGGCCTGATCTAGCCCCCGAGTTTGCATTCCAGAGGTTTCCTCCCGCCTTCAGGAAGAGTGTGGACTCACCTGCTCCTCTCTGGAGTTGATGACGACCAGCTGGCAGTACTTCTCAGCCTCGGGCCAGGTCAGTCCAGAGCCAGAGAACCAGTAGCAGCTGCCTTCATGCTCCAGCCAGTTAACGGGGTAGCATTCTGTGCCTGTGGGGAGGGGAGTGGGCAGGGGGAGATGAGATCCTGCTGGGGGGGCAGGCACACTGGGAACGGAGACCCCCACTGTCCCTACCATTGCTTCGCAGGAAGGCCATCTGACAAGCCAGGATGCGCAGATCAGCTGGGAAGTGCTTCAGGTGGAAGAGCAAGGTGGCATGATCTAGGAGACAGAGTGACAGACAGTGATGTGGGCAGTGTGGGCACCATACCTACTAAGACCCCGCACCGGACTCCAGCCTTTGGGAAAATTCAACACACATTCACACACCACACATACATTCACACATACCACTCACGCACATACACTCTCACATGTCCACTCATGGGAGGGGCTCAGACCTGCTTTCAGGTCCTCCTGTTTCTCCAGCCTGGCTTCCAGAGATGTCACACTGTCACCTATGCTGCCTCCTGAAAAAGAGAAAAGCTAAACTGTTTTCCTTCCATTCTGCCTCCTAACACCTTCCATCGTCACTCACTGGAGCACCAGTCTAAGCTCAGATCTCCGTCAGGGTGCTGGAGAAGTTGTTGAAAGCTTCTTTTAGGGTCCAAAACTCCACTTACATCTGTGTTTCTTGTCAGGAGGGAGAGGGCACAGGACGGAGTGGAGGGGTCTGTGCCCATGTGACAGCCCCGTCCTGGTCATGGCATGGTCTCCCTCACCACCCCCTCCCTGCCCCATACTCGCTCAGCACTGCACCTCACTGCCTCCATCTCTTCCATCAGAGCTCTCACGCCCCCAGCACTGCCCATATCTCCACCTCCTCATCAGGGCTTCATCTCCACTGGCCCCTGTGACCCTCACTTTGGGACCCAATCACACAGATTGCCATCAGCAGTAGGAAGCTGAAGCCCAGGACCAGAAGACTGAGCCAGAGCCTGGAGCAGAGACTCTGCTGCCGAAGGGGCTGGGAAGGAGGCGTCCCTGCAAGAGAAGCGGTGACAGGAGGAGGGAGGCCACACCCAACCTAAGGGAAGCAGGGGAACAGAAGTCTGAGGAAGTACAGTAGCCCAGGGGGTGGAGGGAAGTACTTGGGGAGGGATTGGGGAGTCAATGGGCTGTGACCCCAACATTTAAGCACTGCACACACACTTATTTGCACAAGTGCACCCATGTTTACACATGCAAAAATGCACACATGCCTACGCAGGTGTATGCAACGCATCTGCACACGGCATTGCTATTCACATCATCTGTGTGTAAAGTCCCAATCTTAGACCTGGGGGACCTAGAGGACAGGCCCTGTGTTCTTCTTAAAATCCATGACTGGGCCCCTCAGACAAGTCCAAAACTGGACCCCCCACCCCGATTCCACTGGGATATTTAAGTCCTGGGCATTTCAGCCCAGACCACTCCCCAAGGGCTGCCCTCCAAGCCCATCCTCTCATCTCCCACATCTCTCTGCCCTTCCACCTCAGAAACCCTTGTTCCACTATAAACTCTCTCCCCTTAGACCTCAGTCACCTCACAGAGACCTCTCCTGACCCTTGTTCAAGCTGAATCCTGAACACACACACACACACACACACACACAATTTTCCATTTCACTCCCACACTCATTAGTACATACACACTCATCTCTGCCAGCACTGCCAGCATCTCCTCTCATCAGGGCTCCACCCCTGCTGGCCCTTGTGACCCCCACATTGGGACTCAATGACAGAGATGGCCAAGAAAAGCAAACAATTTCATTAACACACATCCTCACGCACATATCAACATGCACATTCTCACACACAGTCTCACATCTTATAGCACACATTCACATTATCTCCTCACACAGATACACACATTGACACACACATCCCCACATGCACACATGTGCCCACATCTTCATATGCGCAGCCCCGGCTCCACCCCTCCTGACCTGTCCCTGGGCCTGGAGCAGTGTCTGTCCTCCCAGGCCCAGGCTGCTGCCTTTGCACCATCCTCTTCTAGCAAAACGCTTCCTCCCCTGTGCTTCAGACCCTGCCCTTCCCTCTCTTCTCGCCGCCACCACACCCAGGGGTCCTCACATCTTGGGAATGCTCAGTCAGGGGCCCAGAATCTTTCTCCAGTCCAGTTACCATCAACCTGAGCTGACATTGTCCCTGTGAGTGACCACCCAGAACTCTTGGCCATTTTACACCAATGACTATCACCTTCCTCCACTCCAGCCACACCCAGGACCCCATCTTGACCCAGAAAGGCCATGTTTCTGACACTTCCACCACCCGTTCCCCACTCTGAGCACTGCCTTCCCTCTGCCTCTCCCCACCATGTCGACTGTGATCTCCCGTGCGTCTGTCCATCTAGAAGCTCTCACTAAGCACAGTTCTCCCCACCCGCTGGGACCCTATGGCTGAGCCTGACTGCTCTCTCCAATACTGTCTCTGCTCCTCTGCCCTGAAACCAGACCACCCATGGCTGAGTCTTAACTCTGCCACCCACTAGCTCTGAGATCATAGGCAGGTCATTCAACCCTCTGGTGCCTCAGTTTTCATGTCCCCTTCTACAATCTAAAGTACTCAGTCTCATAGAAACAGAGAGTAAGATGGTGGTTGCCAGAGACTGGGGGACAGGAAATTGGGAGTTGCTTTTCAATGGGTGTAAAGTTACAATTATGCAAGAGATCTAGAGACCCGCTGTACAACACTGTGCTTATAGTTAACCAAGCAGTATTATGCACTTTAGACTTTGTTAAAGTGTAGATCCCATATTATTATTATTATTTTTAAAGGCTAAAATGTCTTTTTTTTCCATTCTCTGAACACAAACAGAAAGGAATGTGGATAATGTACATACAAACTGGGGTTCTGTCAATGACAACAGGGACCATGTTGGTTCATATCAAATCCAAGAGTGTCAGACAACCAAATGCATGACCATTTGTGGTCTCTCTGAATATGCGGCGTTTGTTCAGGTGGTTAGGTCCTTCCCTGGTTTTCTGCAAGTCTGAAGTTGTGTTTCTTGTGTCGTTGCCAGCATCTCCACCCTCTGAGCTGCTTTTGTTTTCCTCTTCTTTGCAGTCCTTGTCATCTTCATCTCCTGGGAATTTTCGGGATTGTTTAGAGGATTACTCTGAAGTGTAGGACTTTTTTCTCTTCGAGGCAGCCTTTTCATTCTTCCTTTTGCCTTTTCCAGCCGCCCGCCACCACCGCCCCACCAGCACCAGCCACCCCGCCGCCGCCCCCCACCAGCACCGGCCGCCCCTCCGCCGCCCCCGTACCAGCACCACCCGCCCCGCCGCAGCCCCCCCCCACCACCAGCCCCCCCCCCGCCGCCGCCGCCACAGCACCATCCGCCCCGCCCCCCCCCCCGCCAGCACCAGCCGCCCCGCCGCCGCCCCCCCCACCAACACCAGCCGCCCCGCCGCCGCCCTCCCCACCAACACCAGCCGCCCCGCCACCGCCGACCCTCCCACCAGCACCAGCCGCCCCACCAACACCGATCGCCCCTCCGCCGCCGCCCCCCCCCCCCCAGCACCGGTCGCCCCTCCGCCGCTGCCCCCTCACCAGCACCGGCCGCCCCACCACCGACGCAGCAGCAGCACGAGCACCTGTCGCCTCGCCACCGCCGCCCCAGCACCAGTCGCCCCTCCGCCGCCGCCCCCCCCCACCAGCACCGGCCGCCCCTCCGCCGCCGCCCCCCCACCAGCACCGGCCGCCCCGCCGCCGCCGCCCCCCCACCAGCACCAGCCGCCCCTCCGCCGCCGCCCCCCCCACCAGCACCAGCCGCCCCTCCGCCGCCGCTGCCACCCACCAGCACCAGACGCCCCACCACCGACGCAGCAGCAGCACGAGCACCTGTCGCCTCGCCACCGCCGCCTCACCACCAGCCGCCCCTCCGCCACCGCAGCCTCAACAGCACCAGCCGCCGCCGCTCCCCGACCTGCACCAGCCGCCCCGCCGCAGCCGCCGCCGCCGCCCCCACCACCAGCAGCGGCCGCCCATCCGCCACCGCAGCCGCCACAGCACCAGCCCGCCCGCCGCCGCCACAGCACCAGCCGCCCACCCAACACCAGCCGCCCCACCAGCACCAGCCGCCCCGCCAACACCAGCCGCCCCGCCGCCGACGCAGCAGCAGCAGCACGAGCACCAGCCGCCCCGCCGCCGACGCAGCAGCAGCAGCACGAACACCAGCCGCCCCGCCGCCGACGCAGCAGCAGCAGCACGAGCACCAGCCGCCCCTCCGCCGCCGCCCCCCCCACCAGCACCGCCGCCGCCCCGCCAACACCAGCCGCTCCTCCGCCACTGCCACCGCAACAGCACCAGCCGCCCCGCCACCGACGCAGCAGCAGCACCGCCGCCGCCTCAACAGCACCAGCCGCCCCGCAAACACCAGCCGCCCCTCCGCCACCGCAGACGCCACAGCACCAGCCGCCCCGCCGCCGCCACAGCACCAGCCCGCCCGCCGCCGCCACAGCACCAGCCGCCCACCCAACACCAGCCGCCCCGCCCGCCGCCACAGCACCAGCCCGCCCGCCGCCGCAACAGCACCAGCCGCCCACCCAACACCAACCGCCCCGCCGCCGCCCCACCAGCACCAGCCGCCCTGCCACCGACGCAGCAGCAACAGCACGAGCACCTGTCGCCTCGCCACCGCTGCCTCAGCACCAGCCGCCCCGCCGCCGCCTCAACAGCACCAGCCGCCCCGCCGCCGCTGCCCGGAGCCGGCGCGCTGAATGCAGACTAATAGGGATGCCAAAGGAAAAATATGCAGGGGTCTCAAACTCAACTCAGCATGTGGGCCGCAGAGCAAGATGCTAGAGAAATGAAAAATACAAGTAGGCCCCTAGGCTTACTTAATTTTATCCAAAATATTTTGAACTTCGTGGATTAGTCTGCCGGCCGAACAAAATTGTTCGGCGGGCCGCGAGTTTGAGACCCCTGCTCCAGATACTCGCAAAATTTATACCATCATGTCAGCAGAGGAGGTAGCCAATGGAAAGACATCTCACTGGGCAGAATTAGAAATCTCGGGCAATCCTTTATCACAGGATATTATGAGTTTATACCAGGACCCAGATGGAACCTGAAAGCTACTGAATTTCATGCTTGACATCCTGCAGTTCATCTACAGCAGCTTCCTCCGAGGCCATGGATTACATTAAAAGAATGAGACCAAATTCTGCCATCAGGTAAGTAGTTTTTTTTTTCTTCCTTGACTATTTCCAGAAATACTTGAATGCCATTTGGGTATTGTGATGTAATGAACAGACCTTCCTTTTACCTCCCCTGGATAGGTGGCTGTAAAAATACTAATGGATAGACTTTTTAAAAATCCACACTCATGCTTATGTACAGGACTTGCCCATCTTTCACAATGATGCAACTCTTGGTTTAAAATGATTCTTTGTACTGCAGCCTTCCAGGTATCATCTTCACACAGGGTATTGAGAAATGTAAGAAAAACAATAATGAATTTTCTTCTGAAAAGTTTTAACCTACTTAGGCATTTGCCATATTTTTCGCTCCATAAGACGCACTCCCCCCATCCCAAAAGTGGAGGGAAAATGCCCGTGTGTCTTATGGAGCGAAATATATGGTATTTTATTAAATATTTTAACACATCATTTGGTTCAAAATATTTTTTTTCTTATTTTCCTCCTTAAAACCCTAGGTGTGTCTTATAGTCAGGTAAGTCTTATGGAGCGAAAAATACAGTAATCTTGTTTGAGCAAGTAGACTAATAACACTTGTGAAAGAATAATTTAGACTGAGTTTATATTTGCTATACTGGAAGCAAAATATGATGTCGGACCAGTGGTGTGGAAATTGTAAAGGGTGAGCATTTGAGAAAATTAAGAATATGGTTTAGTACTTCTAGAACTGCATTAATATAGGAAATACAAACTTTTATCTCTGTAGAGATTAATTAGTATTTGACATCATTTATAGGGCCTTCTACTGGATACTAGACATTTTATGATTGGTAATTCTACTTAAAATAAGGTGTTATGAATTGCTATTTCTCCAGTTGCCTTCTTTTTAATCAAAAGAGTAATAGTTTTCATGGCACCTAATTTCATTATAAAATTAACAAAAATTTTACTCTTTTATATGAAGATTAAACCAATAACTGAACACTTACACTTGAATAATTTTTAACAGGTAAATTACAGAGTTTATTTTGTACTTTTTAAGCCCTTCTGTTATTTTTGGTTTGTTTGTTTGTTATGAAGTGAGAGGTTTCATAAAAAAATGATTTGCTTTGGTATTGGGAAATATGGGCCGTATAACATCTTCATAGTTCTATTTGCATTTTATTAACACTAGGAAATATTATTATACACAATACATTTCCGTGTTCCAGAATTAATAATTTTGAAAACACCACACTCTAGAGCTACAATATCACCTGTCCTAAGAGGCACTGTGTTAATGTTATCACAAATAACATTTCTATTACCAGGAGATACATTAATGATCTGAAAAAAAGTCCCAAGGTTATCTACACAGCCTTAAGTTAGGCAGATTAATTTTACCTCTAGCCTTCCTTAATGTGCAATTAATTTTTCCTTTTTGGTATTTAAAACACATTTTCTAGTTATGCAAAGCAATCCCTTTTCAAGCACAAGTGAGCATAATCTTGAAGAAAAGCATTCTTAATATAGCGTCCCTACATTTCCATTTAAGAAAAGAAACAACAGAAACAAGTTTTCATTAGTTGTTTAGTTCTCAGAGTCATGTGTTTTTGGGTTTTCCTTATTGAAAAACTAGTATGAATTTTGCTTGACATATATGGTGCTTCCCTGAGTAGAATCTGAGTGCTAATAAACAATATACTAAAAATGCCTTTAAAAAAAATAATTTGTGGCAGTTAAGTCCGAAAATATGTGCCCATGCAAGAAACTGACCATGCTGGCCTTATATGTTAGTGAGTGAGACAACTGGTCACAATCTGGCACAATTTGGTTCATAATAAAAACAAAGTTTTAACACAGTTACATCAGACTTACTGCCCTAGCTCACACACTGTGAACTGAGAGTTAAAGAGGAGTGAAATCAAATGTAGGGTGGGCCAAACTGAAGAGACTGACAGTATCTTAAAATGGAAGCTGCACATGATTTACACTCTCAGCTCTGCCATTTCTTGTGTGTGTTCTTTGACAGATCACTCACCCTCTCTATGCCTCATTTTCCCCACCTGGAAAGTAAGCTCAGTGATATTCACATCACAGGGTTGTGGCAATGGCGAAAGGAGAGAATGTTAACGAAAGTACTGGTGCCTCCCACCTATCTCACTTAAACAGTGAGCTCACCTTAGTGCACCTGAGGCTTCAGCTAGTGGCTGCACAGCTCCCACAAGCTCCGCATCCCAACCTTGGCTTTCCTCATCTTTCTCTCTGCCTCAAGTATCTTACAGTGTGCACTTCCCTCTCATTCTCAATATTATTAAATGATCTTGTGTTTGCTAAACAGTCATGAGAAGAAAATGAACAAGCATTGCTGGAAAGTGTAAGTGCAGGGAGGGAGCGTGAAATGCTGATTCAGGCTGTGTGATTTACCCATCATTACACTAGGTATATTTTGGTGTCTTATGGCAGCCTCCAAAGAGCTGCACAATTTGGGGAGCCTTGACACCCTACCTCCTCAGCACCCTATCACGAGTTATCAGTGAAGAGCCACAGCCTCGGGCTCCCAACCTAGTGTGTGCAGTGTCATAGGAATGAAGGCTGGAATGGCACCTCAGCTAAGTGCCCTTGGCCAGCACAGGACGGGGGACCTTACCAAACCTTACGTCTTGGTCATCCGTATTAATGAAATAGGAATAGGAAAAGTACTTCCTTTGTAAGAAACTAATATTAATATCTGTTATGGGCTTGAAGTTCAGTGCCCCATCTCCCAAATTCAAATGTTGAAATCCTAACTCCAGTCTGATAGTAATAAGAGGTGTGGGGCGTCTGGAGGTGATTGATCATGAGGATAGAGCCCTCATGAGTGGGATTAATAACCTTATAAAAGAGACCCTAGGAGAAGATGGCTGTCTATAAAATAGGAAACAGGTCCTCATCAGACACCAGTTTGCTAGCTCCTTGGTCTTGGACTTCCCTACCTCCAGAACTATGAGAACTGTTTGTTGTTTAAGCCTCCCAGTCTATAGTATTTTTATTATAGCAGCCCAAACTAAGACAATATTAATATCAGCATTAGTATTATTTTAGCTTTCTGGTCTTGGGAAATGTACTTATTCAGACAGATCAGATTCTACCGGTTACAGAGAAGAGAAGCCACTCAACCAAGGTCAAGTAAAAGAGAATAGTGAAGAGATAGAACAGAATCTCAAGAAAATGGAGTACAGGAAGTACAGCCAAGCTTCACAGGAACTAGAAAGCCATCTCCCCTCCCCCCCACATGTGTGCACACACAGAGAGAGAGAGAGAGAGAGAGAGAGAGAGAGAGAGAGTTTTTCCATCATTGTTTCTCTCTCTCCATTTGCTCCATTCTCTGAGCTTCCTGGCCAGGGCCCAGGCACTGCATTTCTTAGTCATATTCTAGAAAAAAGATGACCAGATTTTGGCCAGATTATAGTTGGTTCTTTGGGGGTAATATATGGCACTCCTTGGTCTAATTGTCAAGTGTGGGTCACAAGGTACTAGGATCACTCTGCCCATGGCATGTGGGTTAAGTTCCATTGTCGGGAGCCGATCAAGGACTGCTGGCTGACAAGGTCACAGCAGGAGAAGACCCACAACTGCTGGCTGACAAGGTCACAGCAGAAGAAGATCAAAAACTGCTGATTGACAAAGTCACAGCAGAGAAGACCAATGGCTGCGGGGTGACAAAGTCACAGCAGTGAAGACCAATGGCTGTGGGGTGACAAAGTCACCGCAAAAGGATAGGCACAATGATACTTCCCCCTTTGATTTTTTTAATTAATCTGGCCTTATATCCCCCCTTTTCTGGGTGTGTGCTATTATTTGTGGCACAGGGATAATAGTACCGTGCTTTCCCTGTAGATTTGTAGTAATTTCTTTTGAAATGAGACAGAAGGTGTAAGTTCCACAGAAAAGCCTGTAAGCCCCTTGAACTGGGCTCATAAACATAAGAGGCTAGCTATGATATCCCTCATAAAGGGTTAAGTTTGTAGGAGAATTTCTTCTTATTAATCATGTTAAAAAGAATATAGTTAGAACTTAGCTAGTGTGTGAATATAGTAAATAAATAAAGTTTGACTAGACAATAGAATCTTAGGTAAGGTGTTATGGAATGGCCCGTTGCATGGCCTGGGATGGGAATGCAGTCAGCAAGAAAAGAATGTTTTGCTAAGAGAATTGTTTTATGACTGAAGGCAGTGCTGGGCTTTCTCAGTGAGACATTCTCATGAGATTTATATACTTTCCCAAGGTTTTTCGTTCAGATAATAAAGAGGAATATGGAAGAATCCATAGAAGCAATAGCAATTAATGCCTTCTGATATTATGTTGCTACTAGCTATCTTGCAGGTGCACTCTATATATCTTTAAGCAAAAGTTACTCTTGATGTTATGACAATTTCTTAATAAGCAAGCCTTTTGAAGTCTTGTGAGAAAAGTTAGGACACTGCATAAACTCAAGGCCATTTGCCTGAGCAAGCGGTGGTCCTTTGCTAGTCCTTAATGATTTTGTCTGTTAATCTCTCTCTGCCCCTTGACTCACAACAACAGTAAAGTTAAGTTATTAGTTAGTACTAATCCTTTAAAAGCTTTTACCGATGTTATTGCTATTCAAGTTATTTTTTAATTGTACTTTGAATGATTTGCCACCTGATTTGTAGTTTACAGATATAAATTAACTGTTATCTGGAAACATGTAAACATAGTGAAACAGAAGCAATGATTAATACCATGTAATTGTAACTTAGTGTGTGTGTATAAAAAAGGAGCTGTACTAGCATTTGAGAGAGATGCCTGACAGTAAATGCTAACAAGAGAATAAAGAGAAAGAAAAGAATTCGGCTCTCTCACTCGATTTCGCCGACGCCGTCTCCTCCTGTGGGACCCCTGGATCCCCCCCGGGGCTGGACCCCGGCATTCCATTGAGCTAGAAGATCTACCATAAGTAAAAATTTCAGATCACAAATTTTACTTGAAATAAAAAGACTGCTAAATTTCAATTTTCATAGAAAATTTTTTTTTATTTTTTATTCGTTTTAGAAAAGAAAATATTTTTATATTACATTATTTACTTCTCCATGGTTTTTTTTTGTTTTCATTTTTATTAAATTTAATGCAGTGACATTGATAAATCAGGGTACATATGCTGACAGAAAACATCTCCAGATTATTTTGACATTTGATTATGCTGTATACCCTTCACCCAAAGTCAAATAGTCTTCCGTCACCTTCTATCTGGTTTTCTTTGTGCCCCTCTCCTCCCCCACTCCCTCTCCCCTTCCTTGCCCCATCCCTCCTCACCCCCCACCCTCACCCCCATTACCATTACATTCTTGTCCATGTCTCTGAGTCTCATTTTTATGTCCCATCTATGTATGGATTCATATACTTCTTAGTTTTTTCTGATTTACTTATTTCACTCCGTATGTTACCAAGGTCCATCCATGTTATTGTAAACGATCCAATGTCATCATTTCTTATGGCTGAGTAGTATTCCATAGTATATATATACCAAAGCTTTTTTTTTTTTTTTTTTGATTTTCCTGAAGTTGGAAAAGGGGAGGCAGTCAGACTCCCGTATGTGCCTGATCCACCTGGCATGCCCACCAGGGGGCAATGCTCTGCCCATCTGGGGCGTTGCTCTGTTGCAACCAGAGCCATTCTAGCACCTGAGGCAGAGGCCATGGAGCCATCCTCAGTGCCCAGGGCAACTTTGCTCCAATGGAGCTTTGGCTGCCAGAGGGGAAGAGAGAGACAGAAGAAGGAGAGGGGGAGGGTGGAGAAGCAGATGGTCGCTTCTCCTGTGTTCCCTGGCTGGGAATCGAACCCGGGACTCCTGCACACCAGGCCGACGCTCTACCACTGAGCCAACCGGCCAGGGCCTGTACCAAAGGTTTTTAATCCACTCGTCCACTGACTGACACTTGGGCTGTTTCCACATCTTCGCTATTGTGAACAATGCTGCCACAAACATGGGGGTGCATTTCTCCTTTTGGAGCAGTTCTATGGTGTTCTTGGGGTATATTCCTAAAAGTGGGATAGCTGGGTCAAAAGGCAGTTTGATTTTCAATTTTTTGAGGAATCTTCATACTGTTTTCAACAGTGGCTGCACCAGTCTGCATTCCCACCATCAGTGCAGGAGGGTTCCCTTTTCTTTACATCCTCGCCAGCACTTATTCTGTGTTGTTTTGTTGATGAGCACCATTCTGACTGGTGTGAGGTGATATCTCATTGTGGTTTTAATTTGCATTTCTCTAATGATTAGTGATGTTGAGCATTTTTTCATATGCCTATTGGCCATCTGTATGTCCTCTTTGGAGAAGTGTCCATTCATTTCTTTTTACCATTTTTTTGTTTGGATTGTTTGTCTTCCTGGTGTTGAGATTTACAAGTTCTTTATAAATTTTTGTTACTAACCCCTTATCAAATGTATTGTAAAATATGTTCTCCCATTGTGTAGTTTGTGTTTTTATACTGTTCTTATTGTCTTTAGGTGTGCAAAAACTTTTTAGTTTGATATAGTCCCATTTGTTTATCCTGTCTTTTATTTCACTTGCCCGTGGAGATAAATCAGCAAATATATTGCTCCGAGAGAACTTACTGCCTATGTTTTCTTCTAAGATGCTTATGGTTTCACGGCTTACATTTAAGACTTTTATCCATTTTGAGTTTATTTTTGTAAATGGTGTAAGCTGGTGGTCTAGTTTCATTTTTTTGCAGGTAGCTGTCCAATTTTCCCAACACCATTTGTTAAAGAAGCTGTCTTTACTCCATTGTATTTCCTTACCTCCTTTGTCAAATATCAGTTGTCCATAGAGCTGTGGGTTTATTTCTGGATTCTCTGTTCTGTTCCATTGATCTGTATGCCTGTTCTTATGCCAGTACCAGGCTGTTTTGAGTACAATGGTCTTGTAGTATAGCTTGATATCAGGAAGTGTGATACCTCCCACTTTATTATTCTTTTTTAAGATTGCTGAGGCTATTCGTGTTCTTTTTTGGTTCCATATAAATTTTTGGAATATGTGATATATATCTTTGAAGTATGTCATTGGTAATTTTTTTTTGTATTTTTTTGTATTTTTCCGAAGTTGGAAACGGGGAGGCAGTCAGACAGACTCCCGCATGCACCTGACCAGGATCCACCCGGCATGCCCACCAGGGAGCGATGCTCTGCCCATCTTGGGGCATCACTCTGCCACAATCAGAGCCATTCTAGCGCCTGAGGCAGAGGCCACAGAGCCATCCTCAGCACCCGGGCAAACTTTGCTCCAGTGGAGCCTTGGCTGCGGGAGGGGAAGAGAGAGACAGAGAGGAAGGGGAGGAGGAGGGGTAGAGAAGCAGATGGGTGCTTCTCCTGTGTGCCCTGGCCGGGAATCAAACCCGGGACTCCTGCACGCCAGGCCGACGCTTTACCACTGAGCCAACCAGCCAGGGCCTTCTTAAGGAAATTTAATGTAAAGGGGAATCATTGCATAGCTTTAACGTTAGGATAGTTGCCAAATGGTCCTTTAGGAAGATGCACCTCACCTGTGCTATATGAGCTACTTACTGGGGGTGGGGAGGACCATTAGGAATCCTCATAGGAGTCCAGGCCTATGGTAAATTATAGTCCATGATTTTTCCCTGTTAAAAGCTGGTTTTTCTTTTTCCCTAAACTATCATTAGGCTACCATAATGTTAGCTTCCTCATAAAATAACTTCAGCCCTCACTACTCCCCAAAGACTATAATATTCTTTGTTCATTGAACATACAGCTTCTCAGGCTCACAAAATTTCTAATGTGTTTAACATTTCCCACATATTATTAAAGGTAACAATCACTTTAACAATTTCCTCTCTCTGGTAAGCTGTGGAGTTTTAAAATGCAGATGTTACTACAACAAAATTTTACAGAGGAAAGTAATTTTAAAATCAGTCATTCTAACATCTACCACAATTTGGGCCATATTAAGTTTTACCAATTTGTGTTCATGGACCAATGATATTAAAATACTGTTAACTCAAGTGAAGATCCACTCAGCTTTCTCTATGTAAGATCCTTCTCACTCTAAAAAAAGTAAAAATTAATAAAGTAAAATAAAACAAAACAACTAGGCTTGGAATACCAAATTATTTTAAGTTCATATTTTCCCAGAACTTGAAGTCATGATTAATTAAATACTTGATCAAATTAATGCTACTCAAGAACATGTTACAAAGTGTCATACATATACAAGAGAAATAGATTCTTATATATTTGACTTCTCCAGGCAGAAACTGACTTATATCAAGTATTCATGAACTGCTGTAGTGAAACTGTGAAAATCAGAAAATAAGAGAAAGGAAAAATTTAAATCTAATGAAGGATGCATGGAGCAAATGAAAAATAGGGCTGCACACAGGCAGTTTCTTGAACAGCGGCTGCTCTTTTTTTCTAGCATATATATTAAGCACCTGCAGGAGGTGATCACTTTAAAGACTGTACACTTTTTAGTGTTCATGCCTCCAAAATTAAAACATTGCATATCAAAAAGTTTTGTTTTCAAAGATAATTTAGAATGCTTTCGATAAAAAGCTAATCTTATCTCTAAATGCATATGCAGTGTGCGTTTGCTATTGAATCAGAATCAGACTATGTCTTTACAGAAGTAGGGTAAAACTTTCTGTAGTAAAATTTTTCCCTAAATGATGAACTTGTTGGGCTCTCCGTCTCAGAAACATGCTCCTGTCCCCTTCCCTTCCTCCCAGGCTTGTTACCTTTACCCCTCTCTCTTAAGCTCCTTCTTTTGCTTCTGTAACGTGTTTCCTGAACCCATTTCTTCTATGGCTCACTTCTGCCTCTGTGGTTTTCTAAATAAACTTTTGCTTATTTATGAAACTGATAAAAGTATCAAGTTGCAAATGTTTATTTTCTTTAATAGTTCTGGGTATGAGAACCACAAGCAATTATCAGCTGAAATATGACAGAGAGCAGATTTATTTAAGGGCTAAGTGAAAAGTCTAGCTTTGTTTTAATAACTGCATAAACGGCTCTTTAACAGTCAATTGCTTTTTAGTAAACAGGCACGTCTTAAGAGTTACATCTACAAGAGCTCTATTTATTCACTGAAAGGTCTTCAGGTCTTCCTGTGGTTTCTCGTGTGTTAAGGAAACAAAGGACAGGCTAACCTAAAAGGGAAAAGAACCGTACCATGCACACATCTCGGAAACAACTGTTTGGCTTTTGGACCAGATTCTTCAGACCTTTTTTTTTTTTTTTTTTTAAATCTTTATGTTCCTTTATTGGAGCAAGATTTTTGACCAGTATACAGTGATGTATTTACTAAACAGAGACCTGTGCAGAAATTACATACTATCCATCTAGATAGGTTTCCATTACACTTTGCTATTGATGGGATAGTTCCATTTATAAAGTTTTATACATCAAAGAGCTTTGAATCTGACCAGGCTGTCCATTAATCCATCTCTGAGAAAGTTAAGTGGCATTTAATTTCAGCTACTATATTTTACAGCATTAAAAAGCTTAGGCATTAGGTAGCTTCTCAAAATGTTCCCTACACAGTGGCATTGAGCAGATGGAGCACCATCCCGCATCTCGCTCAGAATCGCACAGAAGGGTCTTATTTGAGAACAATACACTAAATAGCTGGTACTTAGAAACAAAAGTACTCCTGAGTTTCTTAACCACCAATAGGAGCTTCTTACTTTGAGTCTGTCTTCTCGGCCATTTTATAGTGCCAATAGAGACTCGCCAGCAATAGCCCCATTGTGTAACTGGGCAGTAGAGCACCAGGTCTGTCTGATGGTGGTGGCAGGCACTATTGTTCTATCCAGGTAAATACAGACCCATTTTTTTTTAAATGCCAATTTCAAATACAAAATAAAGGGTACAACTTACTCAGAACTGAGTTTTGGAGCAATCTGGTATCCCAAATGATTTAAAATTGATAGTAAATTGTACTCATGATGTTTCCCAGCTATGGAGACATTAATACATTGATTGAAATCCCTTTACTCAGTCTACATAGCCCTGAGGTCATCCTGCAAAGTGCGTATCAAAAAATATGGAGTTAGGCAACCAAGTTTGACAATATGTTACACAAGTCAAACTTGAAATCTGTACTGAGAGAAAAGCATCAAACCCTTTGTGTACACATTTAGTTTTATTGTAACAAAGCAACTTGTACACTTTGAACGTTTAAAACTGAACATTTTTCCTTTCCAGTGAAACAAAAAGAAAATTTAAAAATAAACAGGAACAAAATTACAATAAAGCAATGTCAATTCTGAATAAGATCCTACAGGTTCTGCTGATTCTCCCATCGAGTGGCAGGGCTCAAGTCATCATTAGGAGAGAATTTTATTTTAAAAGTGTCATCTTAAACTGCAAGGATGTCCGTTAAACATCACAATTAAACATGCCAAAGGAGAAGCTATGTTGTCAAAATGCCCACTTAACCCACCCAAACATCTCAAACCCATCCTTGGATGACCTTCTATAACCCCCCCCCCCCATTTTTTTAGTTTTTTTTTTTTCTTTTTTTAAACAAGAGAAAGTAGATACATGTTGGTAAATGCTAACTATCCATATTCACATAGAGACACAGTGTAATCTCTGAGCCCAATATACAGAGAAAGGAGGAAAAAAGCTAGAATTCTATGCACTACTACACAGGGGCCTAGCACCCTCCAGCTTCCAGCAGAGCTAAGGGAGCAGAAGGTTTTTCTTTTTTCCCACAGAGCACGGTGGTGGTGATTTTATGAAGTTTTTGGTGAGACAGGAAGGGATAAAAATGAATTTGGAACAGAAAGTGGCAGAGATTCTTTTCCCACTGTATTCCGCTTAAGGTACATCCCCCCCCCAAAATAAGGTGAGAACCATGGTGTATAAAGGGGAGAAAAGAGACCTCAAAAACAGGGCGACTGAGCACAAGGGGGGGGGGGAAAGACTGCAACTTGCTCCCAGGGACTGGAGAAAATTTAAAAAGGGGGTTGGAATCCATCAGTGTTCCATTAGTCATCTTCTCCTTCATCTTCCTCTCCTTCCTCCCCCTCATCATCTTCATCTTCTTCACCATCCTCATCCCCTTCTTCATCAATATCTTCCAACCCTTCTTCTTCATCATCTTCTCCTTCCCCTTCTTCATTATCCATGTCAGGAACCAAGTAGTACTGTAATGGATTTGGCCAAATATCATCTTTGATGACTTCTCCTAATTCATCAGCATCAGAATGGTCAGTAAACCAGGTAAAGAAGCTCTCTGGTTCCTCATGCTGTCTCTTTCTGCTGGCTTTATTCTGCGTTTGATTTGAACGTTTCGTCAAATCCGTTCCAGATTTCCATTTGATTTCAGTGGACTTTGAAAATGCATCACCACTCTCATTCAGATGAAATTCTTTGGAGAGAACTTTATTTTTGAAGTAAGGATTTTCATCAAAATAAAAATCTGTTCTGTAACCTGATTTAATATCTTCAAATTCTGTCACTTCAACTCTTGTCAAATAATGCAGCACCTCTTCATCCTCTTCCCCAAGCAGTGCAGACACTTGTGGATGGTTGACAAATGTTGTTACCCCAAAATTTGGGATTTTGGCGATCAATTCTGACCTCTTCTGAAAAAATGGTTGGCAGAGTTTGTTATATTTCTGTTCTACTTTCAAAATCTCCTCACTGGCTTGCTCATTAAGTCTATTTCATTTTGTACTTCATCAATATGTTAAATTGCTTCTTGCTGTTTTTTTTCTGAGGTCTCGTCGGCCCCGTCGTGGTTGGAGTTGAGCTTCTTTTTACTGACTTTGGCTGCCCGGCCGACCTGGTGCTTCTCTGCGGTCGGGGCGGGGGAGCGGGGAGGCGGAGAGAAGGGAAGGCGAAGGGGCGGGCAGCGGCTTCCCCTCACGCCAGACGCGCAGGCGCTCGCTCGGTCCAGCCGCCTCCTCCCAGCGCCCGCTCGCTCTCCCTCCCCCTGGCTTGCGCGCGCTGCCCTCGCGGCCTGTGAACGAGGGAGGGGCTGGGGCGGCGTGCTGGGGCTGGAGCAGGAGCGGCGGCGTGCTGGGGCTGGGGCTGGGGCGTTGTGCTGGAGCTGGAGCGTCGTGCTGGGGCTGGGGCTGGAGCGGCGTGCTGGGGCTGGGGCAGCGGCGTGCTGGGCCCGGCCCGGGCTCCTGCTTATGGAGAGAAGGAGGAGGCGGCGGCGGCGGGCGGGCGGGCGGCTGGGCTCCTTCACTCACGCTCCGCGCTCTAGCTCGCAGCTCGTTCTCACCGAGCCGCCTCCTCCTCCACTTCCTCTTCCTCTTCAGACCTTTTTGACAGCACCCAGGGTCAAGCCCAGGGAAGGGAAGTGGGGTCGCTTCCGAGCCAGCCAAGGCAAGGGGCGTGGCGTTGGGGTCCCCTCTTTCCTCCATGCAGGCCGGTGCCACCCCCAGCGAGCGGACCCTCATCCTCCTCTCTCCCCACCCTCTCCTCGCCTCTCCTCCCCGCAGTGGGGCTCGAGCTCGCTCCCCGCCCGGTTCTAGCAGACAGAGCCCTGAGCCTGGAGGACAGGAGTCGGGGTCCCAGGCTGCGTCCCTTCCCTCCGGCCTACGTGCCCAGACGACCCTTCTTCAGAGCCCGAGCCAGAGTGGCGGCTGCCGGGCCGGTCCCGCCCAGCTCCTCACACTCACCTGCCTCCCCCGACGGTCCCCGCACCAGCTCCTGCGGCCCCGCCCCCGCCGCCCGCTCCTGTTCCCGGCCTGAGGGCCTTCCTGCAGACAGACACTTTCGGGACAAACCATCTGGGCACTTACCTATATATACCTGGCCTAAAGACAAAGTTATTTGTAAAATCTCTTACTCTAGTTACAAAAATATTATCAAGAAAGTTTGAAAAATACAGAAGAGTGTGAACAACAAATTGTCCACAATTCTACTGTTTTAGAATACCATTTGACATTTTTTCAAATAAATCTTCAAGTCTATTTACTTAGCAAACTATTTCTAAAAGTAAAATTATTTGGTAAAATAGACCATTTTTAAGGTGTTACTACATATCGCTGGACTTTTTTAGTGTGTGTGACATAGACAGAGGGACAGAGAGAGGGACAGAGAGGGACAGCCACGAAGGGAGAGAGATGAGAAGCATCAATTCTTCCTTGCGCCACCTTAGTTGCTCAGATTGCTTTCTCATGTGCCGTGTGTGTGTGTGTGTGTGTGTGTGGGGGGGGGGAGGCTACAGGAGAGCAAGTGAGATCTAAACAGTTATCAAAAAGCTCCCAACAAAGAAAAGTCCGGGGCCTGATGGCTTCACAAGTGAACTCTACCAAATATTCAAAGAAGAACTAACTCCTATCCTTCTCAAGCTATTTCAAAAAATTCAAGAGGAAGGAAGACTTCCAAGCTCCTTATATGAGGCGAGCATAATTCTGATTCCAAAACTAGGCAAAGACAACACAAAGAAAAGAATTATATAGGCCAAGATCCCTGATGAATTTAGATGCTAAAATCCTTAACAAAATATTAGCAAACCAGATCCAACAATATATGGAAAAAATCATACACTATGATCAAGTGGGATTTATTCTGGGGAGGCAAGGCCGGTACAATATTCACAAATCAATCAATGTGATTCATCACATAAACAAAAGGAAGGAGGAAAAACCACATGATAATTTCAATAGATGCAGAAAAAGCATTTGATAAAATCCAGCAGCCATTCATAATCAAAACACTCAGCAAAGTGGGAATACAGGGAATATACCTCAACATGATAAAGGCCATCTATGACAAACCCACAGCCAACATCATACTCAATGGACAAAAATTAAAAGCAATCTCCTTAAGATCAGGAACAAGGCAGGGGTGCCCCCTTTCACCACTCTTATTCAACATAGCTCTAGCCACAGCAGCCAGAGAAGAAGAAATAAAAGGCATCCAAAATTGGAAAAGAAGAAGTAAAACTATCATTATTTGCAGATGAGATGATACTGTATATAGAAAACCCTTAAGGCTCAGTCAAAAAACTACTGGACCTGATAAATGAATTCAGCAAGGTGGCAGGATATAAAATTAATACTCAGAAATCAGAGGCATTTTTATACACCAATAATGAACTGTCAGAAAGAGAAATAAAGGAAACAATTCCCTTCACTATTGCAACCAAAAAAATAAAATACCTAGGAGTAAATTTAACAAAGAAGATTAAAGACTTGTACTTGGAAAATTATAAAACATTGATAAAAGAAATCAAGGAAGATACAAACAAGTGGAAGCATATACCATGCTCAAGGTTAGGAAGAATAAACATCATTAAAATGTCTATATTGCCCAAAGCAATTTATAAATTCAATGCAATACCAAGTAAAGTACCAATGACGTACTTCAAAGATATAGAACACATATTCCAAAAATTTATATGGAACCAAAAAGGAACACGAATAGCCTCAGCAATCTTGAAAAGGAAGAATAAAGTGGGAGGCATCACACTTCCTGATATCAAGTTATACTACAAGGCCACTGTATTCAAAACAGCTTGGTACTGGCCTAAGAACAGGCATATAGATCAATGGAACAGAACAGAGAATCCAGAAATAAACCACAGCTTTAAGGACAACTGATATTTGACAAAAAACCTAAGAGCATACAATGGAGTAGAGACAACCTGTTCAACAAATGGTGTTGGGAAAATTGGACAGCTACCTGCAAAAAAATGAAACTAGACCACCAACTTACACCATTCACAAAAATAAACTTAAAATTGATAAAAGACTTAAATGTAAGCCGTGAAACCATAAGCATCTTAGAAGAAAACATAGGCAGTAAGTTCTCCGACATCTCTCACACCAATATATTTGCTGATTTATCTCCACGGGCAAGTGAAATAAAATACAGGATAAACAAATGGGACTATATCAAACTAAAAAGCGTTTGCACAGCTAAAGACAGTAAGAACAGAATAAAAAGACAAACCACACAATGGGAGAACATATTCGACAATATGTCTGATAAGGGGTTAACAACCAAAATTTATAAAGAACTTGTAAATCTCAACACCAGGAAGACAAACAATCCAATCAAAAAATGGGCAAAAGAGATGAATAGACATTTCTCCAAAAAGGACATACAGATAGCCAATATGAAAAAATGCTCAACATCACTAATCATTAGAGAAATGCAAATTAAAACCACAATGAGATACCCATACCTCACACCAGTAAGAATGGCGCTCATCAACAAAACAACACAAAATAAGTGCTGGTGAAGATGTGGAGAAAGGGGAAACCCTCCTGCACTGCTGGTGGGAATGCAGACTGGTGCAGCCACTGTGGAAAACAGTATGGAGATTCCTCAAAAAATTGATAATCTAACTGCCTTTTGACCCAGCTATTCCATTTTGGGGAATATACACTAAGAACACCATAGAACTGTTCCAAAAGGAGAAATGCAGCCCCATGTTTATGGCAGCATTGTTCACAGCGTAGTTCTGGAAACAGCCCAAGTGTCCATCAGTGAATGAGGGGATTAAAAAGCTGTGGTACATATATACAGTGGAATACTATGTGGCTGTGAGGAAGAAGGAAATCTTACCTTTCACAACAACATGGATGGACCTGGAAACTTATGTTAAGTGAAATAACCCAGGCAGAAAAAGTAAAATATATGACCTCACTCATTTGAGGAGTCCAATGAACAATGTGAACTGAGGAACTGAATTGAGACAGAGGAGGTATCAAAGGGACCAGAGGAAAAGAGAACAAAGGGAAAGGGGAGATAGGATGGGATAAACCTGAAGGGAAGGGGGGATAGCGCTATGAGGAGGGGGCAAAGGAGATGTTGAGGGGAATACGGGGGCAGGGAGATCAATTGGGGCGACACTAGAATCTATGTAAACACAATAAATTTAAAAAAGAAAATTATAATGCAACATATGCATTGTTACAACATATAAAATTATTCCCGAGAAATATACAAAACTTCCTGCTTCACATTTGTACAGGTTAAAAATTAAGACAGAAGGATCAGTTATAACAGTGGCCAACCAAAACCATCTCTTCAGTCAAGTTCTGTGTGGGAGCTTCCCCACCAGTCCAATACCCCCATCCCAGGCTCTGATGAAGAAGCAGGAACAAGAGACTGATTAACTGACCAGCACAGCTGGCCACCTCAGCCCACTGCCATAGGCACCTACACCCCCTCCCTAGCCTAGGCCAGACTTCCACCAAGCATTCGCTGCATGTGCTAGAAGCCCTGTGAATCAGACCTGACAATAAATTAACTCCTTTTAACTCCTTTCTGTAAAAATTACTAGGACTGGGTCGTCCCGCCGCCCCTCCACTGTCCCGTGCGGGTCACGTACCTATGGTGGACACCACGGTGCCCTCGAAGTAGAAAGCGCCGGTGAAGTCCTAGCGCGACCGGGTGTCGTCCACGCGATGCCGGCCTCGGTGGCCTCCTCAGTGTCGGAGGAAGCCGCGCAGCTCCTCGCGGCTCAGGTTGTGGCGGCGGCTGAAGTTGGCCAGGCGCTCCTCCCAGCGCTCCTTGGCCTGGCGCTCGTGCGCCAGCTCCAGCGCGGAGAAGACGGCGGCGCCGCCCAGCAGGTAGAGCACGATGAGCGCGTTGTCTTCGTTCAGGTGGCCCGGGCCGCAGCTGCAGCCGCAATCCCGGCAGGCCATGGCCGGCCCCCGCTGTAGCCTCAGGCACGACTGCCGTGACCGAGGGCGGATTCTCGCCCAGGCCCCCCGGGAGGACCGCCAGCCCCGCAGCTCCCTGAGCCGCTGCCGCGACCGCTACTGCTGAGCCAGCTCCCACGTCCGCCCCGGTTTCAAATCCGCTTTTTGGCCGTCGTTGAGTTCTCCTAAATCCTGAAGGTGCGAATGACAGGGCGCAGAGCCCGCTTCTGCTTGGCACGGGGGTGCGGGCGCTGATTCCGCCCTGCGCCCTGTGCGGCTCAGACTGGGGAGAGCGTGGCGCGTCTTCACGGCGAACACCCGTGGAGCTGAATTTCCCCGGGAGCGAGGGTTGGGGGGATTCGGGGGCTGGAGGGTAAGCAAGACCCCGCGGCCCCGTCTACTTGACCATCGTTTCTCAAGCCGACTGTTGGGACGCGGGGTCTCTGGCGGCTGGCTTTGCAAGTGGATTCGCGGTGCTGCGTCCCCGTCCTGGTGCCGCGCGGACCCTCAAGGCCCTCAGTTCACCGGCCAGGCTGTGGGGGCTTAGAGGCTGGTTCAGGTCCCGAGCGCGCTTGCCGACGGAGGGACTGTGCAGAGTGGCGTTCACGGGTTTCGACCTCCCGCCCGACCCCCACGCTGCGCGGTATTCGGTGCGGAGCGGCTGGAGGAGGAGACCAGGAAGGGAGATAGGAATGAGGGAGCGAAGGAAGTTAGGGGACTCTCCCCCTGGCAACCTCCCGCTCCTGGCCCCGGACCAGACCGTCCTTGGCCTCGGAGTTTTGCGCGGGGGCGGCTCCCCGCCCGCCAACACCACCACGTATGGTCTCCTCCGGAGCAAAGTGCACACCGTGAGCCAGTTCTCGTCCCTACAGGCTGCCAAGGACCAGAGCTGGTGGGACCTCGTGGCCAGGACACCGAGACCCCAGGGAGTGCCAACTCTACCAGGACTTTGCAGTCTCAGTGCGCTCCCGAGATTTTGCGCGCACAGTGCTCTCCCCAACCCTGTGCAGACCTGTGGCAAAACCCCCACTAAGTCTCCGCCTGCAGAAGCCCGGTTTTCCGCGAGCCCTCAAGGGGCTGCAGCTCCCACCCCGACCGCACAGATCCTGAGAGTGAGTGCTGGAGAGGCCGGTCCAGTGCTTATCGGGGCTGTGGGGTTTCCTCTCAGGCCAGAAGAGGGCACTCATTCTTTTCAGACAACCCGCCCCCACCTGTGTACCTGGTCTCACACTGCCCTCCGAATCATTAGCCCTTGGGGTGTGGGAGTGAATATACATTAAGGAATGGATACATGGGCATCTTCAAACTAAGCAAAATTTCCCTGCCCCTCCGAGAGTGGCTCGAGGCTCAAAGCCCACCCATGCCACCGCCTGGTCAAGAAATCAGTACTTTTGTTGGGTGTCATAATGACATGTGGTTATGTTTTAAAAAGAAATAATTCCTAGGCCTTGGCTGGTTGGCTCAGTGGTAGAGCGTTGGCCTGGCATGTGGAAGCCACGGGTTCAATTCCCAGCCAGGGCACATAGGAGAGGTGCCCACCTGCTTCTCCCCCCCTCCCCCCCTCCTTCCTCTCTGTCTCTCTCTTCCCCTCCCACAGCCAAGGCTCCATGGGAGCAAAGTTGGCCCGGGCACTGAGAATGGCTGCATGGCCTCCACCTCAGGCTTCTATTGTAATAATGGAGCAACGCCCCAGATGGGTAGAGCATCGCCCCCTCGTGGGCATGCCGGGTGGATCCCGGTGAGGTGCATGCGGGAGTCTGTCTGACTGCCTCCCTGCCTCTAACTTCGGAATAATACAAAAAAAAAAAAAAAAAAGACAAAGGATGCAGGGAGCCTTGGAACAAGTGAGAGAAAGAAGCATTTGGGGATCTATATGAAGACAGGGTATCCCTGTGTGACACACTCTGCTTGAAACACCCTACTTCTCTACTTGGGCAGAGGTGAACCAAGAGGCTGCGCATGCAGAGGTCAGAGCCGGGAAGAAGACATTCAGCAAAAGTAGATAAGAACTGCTCTTGGCCCTGGCCGGTGGGTTCCATGGTAGAGCGTTGGCCTGGCGTGCAGGAGTCCCGGGTTCAATTCCCGACCAGGGCACACAGGAGAAGCACCCATCTGCTTCTCCACCCCTCCACCTCTCCTTCCTCTCTGTCTCTCTTTTCCTCTCCTGCAGCCAAGGCTCCATTGGAGCATAGTTGGCCCAGGCGCTGAGGATGGCTCTGTGGCCGCTGCCTCGGGCACTAGAATGGCTCTGGTCGCAACAGAGCAACACCCCAGATGGGCAGAGCATCGCCCCCTGGTGGGTGTGCCAGGTGGATCCCGGTCGGGAGCATGTGGGAGTCTAACTGCCTCCCCGTTTCCAACTTCAGAAAAATACAAAAAACAAAAAACAAAAACAAAAAAACTGCTCTCCCAGGACTGGGAGTGCTCAGGGTATCTCTGCAATGCAGCTCCACGTGTTTAGGCAGGACCCACCCAACTGGGAGCTGGGGATTTCCAGCACAGAATGCCCTCAAGGTCAAGCTTGGGATCCCCTAATTGGGGGTATTCCCTCCCGAGAGAGGATCTAGATTCTGAGAAACAGTGTCCTTTCTAGTAATGAAAACAACCAGTCTGGACTCTGATCGCTATCTCTTCTCTCCTCTGTTCCTTAGTGAAATTCCCTCTCAACCGAAAACTGATGAGGGTTATTCCAGACATCCCGCTGCCCCTTGGCTCACCACAAGTATAAGGTTTCTTCTTGGGACCTGACCTCCTCCCTGTTTCTTACCACAGTACAACTTTTCCCCTTGTGTGTCACAATAGGTGGTTTCAAAGGCAGAATGACTTCTTTTCATCTGCCCCTCTAACAAGTCCAGAAAACCAGCCCTGGTCAAATATTGTAGTATGGCTGTCTTCCCAGGTTATAAAACTAATGTTTCAGATATCTGCAAACCTCTCCATTGGCCCTAGCTTATAAGGTGATATTGTACTAGTCACTGTCCCCCTGGAGTCCTCCTTGGACCAGAGTCCCCTTTTCCATGTCTTTAATAATGCCCATGAAAGAGTTTATAAAACAGCTCTGAGATCTAGAATATTGCTTCAGAAATGTCAACCAACTTCCATCAAAATGCTACTGTGAATTCTTATTTATTGTTGATGGGGGGGGGGGGGGATTGACCACTGTCAGCGAAGGACAATTTTGAAATAGCTATCAAAATTAAAAATGGAGCCTGGCCTGGGGTGGCACAATGGATAGAACATCGACTCAGGGCACTGCGAGCCCCAGTACAAAACCCCAAGGTCGCCCGTCAGAGTGCAGGGAAAGGTTTGAGTGGAGGATCATTGACCTGATCCCAAGGTCACTAGCTTGAGCCTAAAGGTCACTGTCTTAAAGCTCAAGTCACTGGCTTGAGCAAGAGGTCACTGGCTCAGCTGGATCCCCCTGGTCAAGGTACATATGAGAAAGCAATCAATGAACAACTAAAGTGATGCAGCTATAAGTGGATGTTTGTCATCTCTCTCCTCCCCTCCTCTTACCCTACTGTCTCTCTCTCAAAAAAGATTTAAAAAAAAAAATGGAGCTGCCAATCTAGAACTCAAATATCCTTTAGTAATACAAAAATGCATAATTAAATCATAGAATATCATTAGCAGTAAAAATGGATGGATTCTATGAATCAATATGCTAGAAACCCACTGAGTGAAAAAACAAGACCAAGAAGATTACATAAAAAATGATAATTTTTTTAATCGCTTAAAAACAAGCAAAAAAGCCCTGGTTGGATAGCTCCACTGGTGAGAGCATCGGCCTGAAGCGCTAGCGTTGCTGGTTCGATCCACGGTCAGGGCACATACAGGAGCAGATTGACATTCCTGTCTTTCTCTCCCTTCCTCTCTAGCTAAAACCAACAAATTAAAAGAAAAAAAAAAACAAGCAAAAATACAAAGAGCCAAAGATAAGCTACTTTGAAATTCAGAGTGTGTTCACTTTTTTAAATCAAGGAAGCCCAATTCAAATGTTGATATGAATGACTTGAAGCTTTTCAACAGGAAAACAGGCATCAGAACACCCTCTGATATCTTATGTTGCCATAAGGAGAGTCTAAATTTAACTATGAAAACTTAGTATTTGCTGAAAGCACTTTATGGGGTGGCATTAATGTATGTTGCTTTGTGACTTAATTTAGAGATGTAGTGTGAATTCACTCTGTTGTGTTATATCCTAAAACATAAATGTTCTAAAGGGAAATAAATACAAGCAGAGATGAATAATATATATAGTTTAGGTCCATGTATATATGCAATAAAGTTGTTATAAAAATGTAAAAACCATGAGTATGTATTATTACACAATTATGCTTTAGAGTTTACATGTGTTACATACATACATTTGTTTGTGGTTCAAAGTTTGTGATAAAAATAGAACTTAAAAATTTTTTTTATCTATGTATCTTCTAACCCAGAAATTCCACTTTAGGAATTTCTCCTATTAATATACCCACATATGTATGAAATAAGGTACTTACGAGAATATTCATGCAGCATTATATATACTAAAAAATGAAAAGGACATTTGTCAGTAAGGAACTAACTAAATAAACAAAGGTGTATATCATGAAATTAGCTAAAAATATAAAGTTGTAAAAGTATAGGTATACTATTCTGGTACTTAGAAAATAAGAAAATATATACATATGCTGAAATATCCATACATCTCTGGGAAGAGATGTTGCCTCTGAGGAGAAAAACGGTGTTGCCTGAGGAGCAGGAATGGGGGAGATAAGACTTTTTATGACATGCCTTGTCCTGGTTTTGTCTGTGCGTTTGTTTTAGTTTTTCACTTTGTGTGTATTTTACCTGTGTAATGGTTAAACTGATAGGAAGAAAGAAGGAGAAAGAGAAATAAAGGAAGTGTGGAAAGTTATGTACCTTGTGGACACTGTCATTGGCTGAGGACAGACCTGGCTCTGAGCTCTGCACCAATGGGAACGAGTCTCACTGCACATCACCAGTTGCCGTGTTGACTCATTTCTGTCAAGGGAACTAAAACGGAGCCGCGTGGGGTTACAAAGAAGTCTGCCTAATGCATGCACTACCCATGAACGTTTCTTTTTAAGTTAGGGTTAGCATTATTTATTTTGATATTGAATTTACTGGAGTGGCACTGGCTCACGATACCATACATGTTTTGAGTGCATAACACAATAAAACCTCACCTGCACACTGCGTTGTGTGCCCATCACCCAAAGCAAAGTCTTGTCTATCCCTAGCCCCCCCTTGCTCACATCTTCCTACTGCACCCCCCTTCCCTCTGGCTGTCACCACCCTGTTGCCTGTATCTATGTAGATATTTTGTATATATAAAGGTTTTTGTTTTGTTTTGTTTTTCTGAAGCTGGAAACGGGGAGAGACAGTCAGACAGACTCCCGCATGCACCTGACCGGGATCCACCCGGCACGCCCACAAGGGGCAACGCTCTGCCCACCAGGGGGCGATGCTCTGCCCCTCTGGGGCGTCGCTCTGCCGTGACCAGAGCCACTCTAGCACCTGGGGCAGAGGCCAAGGAGCCTTCCCCAGCGCCCAGGCCATCTTTGCTCCAATGGAGCCTTGGCTGCGGGAGGGGAAGAGAGAGACAGAGAGGAAAGGGGGGGGGGTGGAGAAGCAAATGGGCGCTTCTCCTATGTGCCCTGGCCGGGAATCGAACCCAGGTCCCCCGCACGCTAGGCCAACGCTCTACCGCTGAGCCAACCGGTCAGGGCCTAATAGGTTTTTTTTTACTCAATACCTTCACCACCTTTTATTCAGCACTCTAACACCATCCGCTCTGACAGCTGTCACTCTGTTCCCTGTGTCCATGCCTTTATTTCTATTTAGTTCACCAGATTACTTAGTTCATTAGATTCATTGATCAGGTCTAGTAGTGTTTTGGCTGAGACTTTAGGGTTTTCTATGTACAATGCCATGTTGTCAGCAAATGACAGTTCTGCTTCTTCTTTTCCCATTTGGATGCCTTTTATTTGTTTTTCTTTTTTAACTGCTGTGGTTGGGACTTCCAGGACTATGTTGAATAAGAGTGGTGAAAGGGGGGACCTCTGTCTTGTTCCTGATCTTAAGGGGATTGCTTTTAATTTTTGCCCTTTGAGTATGATGTTGGCTGTGGGTTTGTCATAGATGGCCTTTATCATGTTGAGGTATGTTCCTTGTATTCCCACTTTGCTGACAGGTTTGATCATAAAAGGGTCCTGGATTTTATCAAATGCTTTTCCTGCAAATATTGATATGATCGTGTGATTTTTATCCTTCATTTTTTAATGTGATGAATCACCTTTATTGATTTGCGAATGTTGTACCAGCCTTGCCTCCCTGGAATAAATCCTACTTAATCATAGTGTATGGTCTTTTTAATATACTGCTGGATTTGGTTTGCTAATACTTCATTGAGAATTTTAATATCTTTGTTCATCAGGTATATTGGCCTATAGTTTTCTTTCTTTGTAGTGTCTTTACCTGGTTTTAGAATTAGGATAATGCTTGCCTCAACAAATGAGCTTGGAAGTCTTCCTTCCTCTTGAATTTTTTTGAAATAGCTTGAGAAGGACAGTTGTTAGTTCTTTCAATGTTTGGTAAAATTTACCTGTGGAGCCATCCCGTCCTGGACTTTTGTTTGCTGGGAGTTTTTTGATAACTGTTTCAATTTCATTTGTTGTAATCAGTCTGTTTAGGTTTTCTGATTCTTTCAGATTAAGTTTTGGAAGATTGTTTGTTTCTAGAAATGTATCCATTTCGCCTAGGTTGTCCAACTCTTTGGCATATAGGTCATCATATTATTTTCTTAAAATCCTTTGTATTTCTGTGATGTCATTTGTTACTTCTCTACAGGGGATAAATGGCAATGAACGGAGACTTAGCCTAGGGGCGTGAACACGCAATACAGTGTACAGAAAATGCATGTTGTAGAATTGTGCACCAAAAACCCATATAGTTTTCTTAACTAGTGTCACCCCAATAATCTCGATAAAAAGAAAAACTTGGAGTCAAAGTGAATAGTCACTAGGATGTAAAGTACAGCATGAGGAATCTAGTCGTTAGCATTGTCATAGTTATGTATGGTGTCAGATGAGTACTAGACTTACTGGGATGATCACTTTGTATTGTATATAAATGTCTAATCATTATATTGTGCACCTGTGTTGGGCAGATAAAACATATTATGCTCACTTTGTTAAAGATGGCACTGCCCACATGGAAGCCCATCGCCCAGGTGATTGCTTGGGATGGGCGTCGTTGTATTAATGTGTGTTGGGGGCGGGCTGTGGGGAGGCAGGATCCTTGTAGCCTGGGGCTTGGTTTTAGGACTAAGCCTTTCCCACCCTTTTTGATGTGGGGTGGACTTTGTATCAGAGACTTCCCTATTTTGTATATTGGATTAAAGGTTTTGATTTTCTGCACTATAAAGTGGGGCAGACCAGGAGCTTGCTCTCTCAGTTCCTAAGATTAGCATTAGAGAGGAGAGAGCAGAGAGCTGAGAGCAGAGAAAGGCCACATGGAGGAGAGGAGAGGCAGCCAAGATGGTGGAGTCCTGAAGGAGAAGCCAGTTTGTGTAGAGTTTGTGTAGAGAGAAGGAGATGGGGAACAGAGGTGAATAAAACTGTTGAGCTAGAAACCTTTGATTCTAGGAAACTCGGATAAGTCAGTAGCTTTGTGAGCACTGAATGAGTGGGTTCTGGAGCCCAGTGAGTGTATTTACTTGCCCGCTGGGTGCAAGCTAGGATTAAAGATGATGGCCCACCAGTTTTTGGCTCCATTGTTTCTTTAC
Organism: Saccopteryx leptura; assembly: GCF_036850995.1. Classification (NCBI taxonomy): domain Eukaryota; kingdom Metazoa; phylum Chordata; class Mammalia; order Chiroptera; family Emballonuridae; genus Saccopteryx; species Saccopteryx leptura. The sequence goes on from NC_089504.1 coordinate 328,931,880, forward strand.
CGACTGTCCGAATCCAATACGAAGCTGCATGTGAATGGCCACGATGGCGGCTCCTGGCTTTACAACCTGAAACTAAGATACATTTTTTATGTGACCTGTATGACCTGTAATTGGAAAATAAACATTATGGAAATGAAATCTGCTTTTTTTTTAAATGAGAATTTTCTATTTAGTAGGTTGATAAGAAGAGATCTACCATTTGTATTTCAGTAGCTGGCACTGATGCACACATTTTTATTTTCTTTTTGCTTGTACTGCTGGGTGTTGGGTCCCCAAAGGAGGGATGCATGAGGCCTGATGGGTTTGATAAGAAGTTTATTTATGCATCTGCGTGCAGACTGGCTGAGACCCTAGCGGGTACAGCAGCGAGAGGATGAGAAGCCACAGCCTACACAGGACTGAGTTGGGTAGTGGTTCCCGCTAGCGGGGGAAAACTTCTGTTACCCCGGCTGTTCAACAAGGGGAGAGGAAGGGTGCTAAGTAACAGAATGTTCCAAGAACTGATGGGAAGGTGACTAACTGGCAGAATGTTGGAGGGTCTGGAAGAGGTAAGCTGTCAATCAGGGTTGCTCAGGTGGAGAGTTACGGGAACTGCCCCAGCCCGGGTCACCTAACGTCCAACCTGGCTAGGTGAGGCTTTTTGTAGGGGCCCCTGGACACTAACCTAACACTGGGGTTCAGGGTTCTCTGTAAGGCAATGTCACCATGGCCATAGACAATGCCCTGGGGCTGTGGGCATCCCCTCTGTGAGCAGATCACCTCAGTCTAAGGACACCACGCCCACGGGGGGAGGGGGATGTGGTGGCCGGTGTGGCTGCAGGTCTGCAATACTCCAGCACTGCACCCTCAATCCATGTCCAGCACTGCACCCCACATGCAGGAGGTGCTCTTTGAGGTCTCCCAGGCGCCCCTGCTGGATCTGCTGCGGTGGGTGTGGTGAGGTGTGCTGAGTGAGGGTGGACCGTGCATTCTCGGCTTTGTTCTTCCAGGAACAGCGGCTGCCAGACCTCGGCTTTCATGGTCTCGGGCGGCCACCCCGTCACCGGGCTTAGCTGCAGCGAGCGCTTGCTGCTTAGGCAGCAATGTTTGTCTTTCCAGTTCTCAGAACTTCAGCTAGTATACCCGGTACCCCAACACCTCCACCGCCGCAGCTCCTGCTGGGGCCCTCGGCTGGCTTTCAGAGTGTGCGCCTGGGAGGCGGCAAGGCGGCTGTGGCTTGGTTTCCTGCCTGGTGATGGCGGCTGTGAGACCAGAACTGTCGCACCTGTGTCTTCCCTGCCCTGGTCTGTGGGTTCAGCCACAGAATGTGCTGGCCTCCCAGGCAGAAGTGTTTATTCTGCTCTGCTGCTCCTCCAGGCTGCAGATGAGGGTGTGTGCTGAAAACCGCCCCCTCCCCTGCTACTAGCGCTGCCCGGAACTGCAGGTGGCATCCTTGGTGTCTGTCCTTGTCCTCCCACATTCCCTCTTCCCTTGTTCCTTGGATAAGCCTAGCTTCACATGTTTCAATGCGAGAATGTCTTAGATGTATTAGTGGGTTGACCAGGGAATCCTTTGTTGAACTAGAGCTGTCCCACTTGTAACTTCAGAGACACCTGGAGAACTTCTCACACTGACATGTTACTGAACCACTCTGGAAAATAGTTTTGTTTGTTTTTAGTGAGAAATGGGAGATAGTGAGACAGACTCCCGCATGTGTCCCAACTGGGATCCACTTGGCAAACCCACCTGAGGCCGATGCTTGAGTACCAAACTATTTTTAGCACCTGAGGCTGACAGCTTAAAAATCAAGAAAAGTTGTCCTCAGTGCCCAGGGCTCAAACCACTCAAGCCACTGGCTGTAGGAGGGGAAGACGGAGAGAAGGGGGAGAGAAGCAGATGGTCGCTTCTCCTGTGTGCCCTGACCAGGAATCAAACCCATGACGCCCATATGCTGGGCTGACATTCTATCCACTGAGACACCAGGCAGGGCCAAATTAATTTTTAAAAACTTAAAATGACGTGGTTAAAGATCTGAGTACAATGTAATTGACAAAAACATGCAACATCTAAAAAAATAATCATCATTACAAGTGATAACATTATACCAGGACACATCAAAATTTTAGGAACTTTATACAATTTTGGCATGCTCATCTTAATAATATTTACCCATACAATATACCCTAGAAGCTTATCACTACCTACTTTACAATGCTTTTTATATAATATATAGTGCCAAATAAGCCAAATAAGTTTAATATTTCTCTTTTATAAGAAGAGAGAACAAATATTTTGAGGTATTTCAGGTCAAGAAAAGACTCTAAATAGTCTCTTGGAAAGTTTGTCAAACATACCAAAAAGTTTGGAAATTTTACTAAAAAGATCACAGATCATTATGAAACAATGCTTAATTATTCATTTAACCAATGTGACAATAATTCAAATACAAATACAGAAGGTAACATAATTGTTAGGGAAGATTTCATTTTCTTATGTAATCGAGGAGATTATCAAGACAACATAAAATACAAAAGATTTTGATAAAACAAAGTTTTTGCTTTCTAGGCAAAAAACTTATCTTGCAGGAGCAGACCAATAGTTCTTTTATCAGCAAGAAAGAAAACCAAGCTTTAATTCTGCAGCACCTTATATTTGATACTTAAATTCATTTAATTAGCCTGATCAGGCGTTGGCTCAGTGGATTGTGTCGACCTGGGACGCTGAGGACCCAGACTCAAAACGCCAAGGTTGCTGGCTTGAGCGCAGGCTCATCCAGCTTGAGCACGGGGTCACTGGCTTGAAGCCCAAGGTCACTGTCTTGAGCAAATGGGCACTGGCTCAGCTGGAGCCCCCCCTTCCCCGGGTCAGGACACATATGAGAAGCAATCAATAAACAACTAAGGTGCCACAACTCTGAGTTGATGTTAATGCATTCTGTTTATGCCTTGGGAGAGTTTCTGTTTTAGCCACAGATGTGTAACTTTGTATCAAGGACTTTCTTGATTTGCATATGGCTATATAATAAAGCAAACTGGGGCTATGGGGCACTCGGATATTGCCATCAGCATTTGAAGACTCCTCCTGGTCCCATTTTTTCTTGATGAGTATGTTTCCTTAATTTCGCACCGTTATTAGGAGCTGCGCTGGGCCGCGGCACAGGTTGATTCTTCCCCGTGAACTTCAGTGTTTGGGGTTGTGGTCTGGTGGCATCAGTGGGCAGGTGAGACCTGGAGGGTCATGGAGGAACCCCAGCTGCACCTGAGTCTTCCAGGAGGCGACTTTCATTCAACCCAGTACCCATGGCTGGCAGGTCACTGGGACTCCTGGCCCCTCTGTTCCTTCCTCCCAACTGACTGCCATTCCTGTGGCCAGCACACAACAAGCAGGAGCTCTCAGTGCCTCTACTGTGTTCTCCATCCAGGTCCTGGATTTTAAAATTCATCCTGTCTTGCATTGTCTTCTGACCTCCTCATTACCTGCTCACCTGGCTCCTGTCCCTTTGCCGAGTCCTGGCCGTAATCTCCCACTTCTTAGGATCAGTGGCTGCTCCGCTATGAACCCTGGAGTTCTGCCAGACATCTGCTTCCGGCCTCTCCCGTAGGTTAAAAAAATAAAGCGGGCCTGATCTAGCCCCCGAGTTTGCATTCCAGAGGTTTCCTCCGGCCTTCAGGAAGAGTGTGGACTCACCTGCTCCTCTCTGGAGTTGATGATGAGTTGATGAGGACCAGAAGCGCGTTCTCCAGCTGGCAGTACTTCTCAGCCTCGGGCCGGTCAGTCCGGAGCGAGAGAACCAGTAGCAGCTGCCTTCATGCTCCAGCCAGTTAATGGGGCAGCATTCTGTGCCTGTGGGGAGGGGAGTGGGCAGGGGAGATGAGATCCTGCTGGGGGGGCAGGCACACTGGGAACGGAGACCCCCACTGTCCCTACCATTGCTTCGCAGGAAGGCCATCTGACAAGCCAGGATGCGCAGATCAGCTGGGAAGTGCTTCAGGTGGAAGAGCAAGTTGGCATGATCTAGGGGACAGAGTGACAGTGATGTGGGCAGTGTGGGCACTGCACCTACTAGGACCCCACACAGGACTCCAGCCTTTGGAAAAACTCAACACACACAGCACACATACATTCACACATACCACACACACCTCACTCACACCACACATCACACATACACTCTCACGTACACAACACACACCTCACTCACACCACACACATCACACATACACTCTCACATACACAACACATACCTCATTCACACCACACACATCACACATACACTCTAACGTGCACACACACACTCACATGTCACTCACTCATGGGAGGGGCTCGGATCTGATTTCAGGTCCTGTTCCTGTTTCTCCAGCCTGGCTTCCAGAGATGTCACGCTGTCACCTGTGCTGCCTCCTGAAAAAGAGAAAAGCTAAACTGTTTTCCCTCCATTCTGCCTCCTAACAGCCTCCATCATCACCCACTGGAGCACCAGTCCAAGCCACCGTCACCTTCATCTGGGAGGTTCCGGCTTTGTCCCCGGCCTCCCCGCCTCTGCCAGTCTCCCCACACTGCCACCCTGGCTTTCTGAGGAACAAACCTACTCGGGCTGCTCCCCTGCTTCAATCCCTTGCATTGGCCCCATTTTCTCAAGATAAGGCCTCACTTTATTAACACAGTGGTTTGCCTGGCGCGGGCCCTACCCACCTCCCGGCCCACCCCTCGCCACTTAGTTCCTGCCATGCTGGAAGTGTTTGCAGTCCCCAAACGTGCAGTGGTCTTCCTCTACCTCCTGGTCATTCCAGATTTGTCCTCTCCACCTGCCACTGACCGCCATCCTCTTCACCTGCCTATTCCCCCCTCAGTGTCCCTCAGCCCAGGGATCAGTGTCCCTTGAAGCCTTGCCCAGCTCCTCAGGCTGGGTTATCTGTCCATGGCACCCCAAACACATCCTTTTGCAGACCAGACCCTGGGCACCCACCTCAGAGTCCAGCAAACCTGTCCTGGTAAACCGGTGCCTCACCCACCCAATCAGACCTGGCACGTCCCCTCGGGGAGCATCTGCTCACCATGGGAGCCGAGAGCCCGGATCTCCGTCAGGGTGCTGGAGGAGAAGTTGCTGAAAGCTTCTTTTAGGGTCCAAAGCTCCACTTGCATCTGCGTTCCTTGTCAGGAGGGAGAGGGCACAGGACGAAGTGGAGGGGTCTGTGCCCATGTGACAGCCCCGTCACGGTCATGGCACTGTCTCCTTCACCACCCCCTCCCTGCCCCATACTCGATCAGCACTGCACCTCAATGCCTCCATCTCTTCCCGTCCGAGCTCTCATATCTCCGCCTCCCCATCAGGGCTTCATCTCCACTGGCCCCTGTGACCCTCACTTTGGGACCCAATCACACAGATGGCCATCAGCAGCAGGATGCTGAAGCCCAGGACCAGAAGACTGAGCCAGAGCCTGGAGCAGAGACTCTGCTGCCGAAGGGGCTGGGAAGGAGGCGTCCCTGCAAGAGAAGCGGTGTCAGGAGGAGGGCTGGCAACAGCCAACCTAAGGGAAGCAGGGGAACAGAAGTCTGAGGAAGTACAGCCCAGGGGTGGAGGGAAGTACTTGGGGAGGGATTGGGGAGTCAATGGGCTGTGACCCCAGCATTTAAGCACTGCACACACACTTATTTGCACAAGTGCACCCATGTTTACACATGCAAATATGCACACATGCCTACGCAGGTGTATGCAACACATCTCCACACGGCATTACTATTCACATCATCTGTGTGTAAAGTCCCAATCTTAGACCTGGGGACCTAGAGGACAGGCCCTGTGTTCTTAAAATCTATGCCTGGGCCCCTCAGACAAGTCCAAAACTGGGCCCCCCCACCCTGATTCCACTGGGATATTTAAGTTCAGGGCATTTCAGCCCAGACCACTCCCCAAGGGCTGCCCTCCAAGCCCATCCTCTCATCTCCCACATCTCTCTGCCCTTCCACCTCAGAAACCCTTGTTCCACTATAAACTCCCTCCCCTTAGACCTCAGTCACCTCACAGAGACCTCTCCTGCCCCTTGGTCAAGCTGAATCCTGAACACACACACATACACACAATTTTCCATTTCACTCCCACACTCATTCGTACACACTTATCTCCGCCAGCACTGCCAACATCTCCTCTCATCAGGGCTCCACCCCTGCTGGCCTTGGGACCCAATGACACAGATGGCCACCAGCAGCAGGGTATTGAGGTCCAAGACAAGCAAACACTTTATTAACACACATCCTCACACACACATCAACATGCACATTCTCACATCTTACAGCACACAGTCACAAGTCTCCTCACACAGATACACACATAGACACAAACGTCCCCACATGCACACATGTGCCCACATCTTCATATGCGCAGCCATGGCTCCACCCCTCCTGACCTGTCCCTGGGCCTGGAGCAGTGTCTGTCCTCCCAGGCCCAGGCTGCTGCCTTTGCACCATCCTCTTCTAGCAAAACGCTTTCTCCCCTGTGCTTCAGACCCTGCCCTTCCCTCTCTTCTCGCCGCCATCACACCCAGGGGTCCTCACATCTTGGGAATGCTCAGTCAGGGGCCCAGAATCTTCCTCTCCAGTCCATCAGTTACCATCAACCTGAGCTGACATTGTCCCTGTGAGTAACCACCAGAACTCTTGGCCATTTTACACCAATGACTATCACCTTCCTCCACTCCAGCCACACCCAGGACCCCATCTTGACCCAGAAAGGCCATGTTTCTGACACTTCCACCACCTGTTCCCCACTCGGAACACTGCCTCCCCCCTCTGCCTCTCTCCACCATGTCGACTGTGATCGCCCGTGCGTCTGTCCATCTAGAAGCTCTCACTAAGTAAGCACAGTTCTCCCCACCCGCTGGGACCCTATGGCTGAGCCTGACTGCTCTCTCCAATACTGTCTACTTAGTGGCCTTTGTCCTGCTTCTCAGCCTGACCTATGACCCATAAACTCTCAACTCTGGGTCAGCTCAGCAACCTGTCTCTGCGCCTCTGCCCTGAAACCAGACCGCCCATGGCTGAGTCTTAACTCTGCCACCCACTAGCTCTGAGATCATAGGCAGGTACTCAACCCTCTGGTGCCTCAGTTTTCATGTCCCCTTCTACAATCTAAAGTACTCAATCTCGTAGAAACAGAGAGTAGGATGGTGGTTTCCAGGGACTGGGGGACAGGAAATTGGGAGTTGCTTTTCAATGGGTGTCAAGTTACAATTATGCAAGAGATCTAGAGACCCGCTGTACAACACTGTGCTTAGAGTTAACAATGCAGTATTGTGCACTTTAAACTTTGTTAAAGGGAAGACTCCATATTATGTATTTTCACCACAATAGAAAAACATACGTGGGTAAGAATAGTAGTTACCTGATCGGGTTGTTTTGAGAATGCAATGAGTTAAAACATGTGAAGTGCTGCTTAGGCAAGTTTGGAAATAAAAGAAAGGGTCTGCTAAACATGAGATAATAAGGACTAGATTTGCCCTCCTCCCAGAGACAACCAAAACAAGCAGCAGATACTTTTAAGAAACATTTTCAAGACACTGGAGTTCAGGAGTCAGGACAATTGATCCCTGAGAGACAGGACACTAACGAGATGAGCCCTATGATTGTCCCAACCCAGTGCTGGGAGAAAGCCTTCAGGCCATGGGGCAGGGAGGGGCAATCCAAGCAGAGCCCAGCACATGCTCCCAGTTGAGGAGATGGGGCCAAGAGTCTAAGGAGACTGTTGGTCAAATAAGTTGGTAAATATGATATATATGTTTGCTTGGTTATAGTTTGCATGAGGTATGGGGGACAGGCTATAAGCAGGCAGGATCCTTATAGCCTAAGGCTTAGTTTTAAAACTAATCTTTTCCCCACACCCTAGACTGTTGCAGAATAGGGGGTGGTGAACTCTCATGAGAAATCCCATTATGCCTCAGATAAGTGACTTTGTATCAGAGACTTCCTTGTTTGTATATTGGATTAAAGATTTTGATTTCTACACTATAAAATTGGGCAGACCAGGAGCTTGCTCTCTCTTGGTTCCTGAGATTAGCACTATAAAAGACAGCAGTGAAAGGCCACATGGAGGAGAGGAGAAGCAGCCAAGAAGGTGGAGTGCTGAAGGAGAAGCCAGTTTGTGCAGAGAGAAGGAAATGGGGAGTAGAGGTGAATAAGGCTGGTAAGGTACAAACCTTTGATTCTAGGAAACTTGGATAAGTCAGTGGCTTTGGGAGCCCTGAATGGAAAGGGAAGTGTTTTTCCACTGTGAGTATTTCTTGCCCACCGGGTGCAAGCTAGGATTAAAGCTAAAGGCCCATAAGTTCTTGGCTCTGTTGTTTTATTACCATCTGTCTGAATCTAATGAGAAACTGCACTGGCCAGGCAGCTGTAATGGTGGCCGTGGCTACTGGCTTTACAGAGACCAAGGCCATTGGACCTTAAAGGACAAAGTATCAGAGGAGAGCTGCACAGAGAAACCCAGCAATCTGTGGAGGATTTCCTTCAAGCACTCAGCTGAGCACTGAGCAGTGCATGCAGGTAAGGAAAATGAGCGGCACTAGGAGAAACAATCTGAAAGGATTAGGACATGCCTGGCACTCATCCAGGGCCAGAAATAGTGCCTATTCCTACCAACAGAGCACCTTACTCAGGGAAAGGGCATCCCCATTCCTAAAGTAGGTGTGGAGGGTGAGGCAACTCGTCTGCCCTGGGTGTCCCCAAATGCAGAATGAGTTGAGGGAGCCTGGCTATGAAGGACTTGCCCTCGTGTCTCTCAGCCCTCACGTCTCATCTGACCAGTACTGGGTTTTCAGAGTCACCATTAGTGACGGGGGACCTGGTCCCAGTTAAGAAACAGAGTAGCCTGGATGAAAGGTGTAGGGAAGAGAGAGTCTCACCTCGTGAATTAGTTACCACTGTTGATAGGATGCTGGCAGACGAGAGGGAGCAAGAGACTAAAGTCCCCTTATCCAGAGGTTGAAGGTCTTCCTGCCCAGTCCAGAGGAGATCTAGAAGGAATCTGGGGCCTGCAATAGCCAGCTGATCCACTACTGCAGGTTCTCTCGGGTTTTGGCACCAAATGAAAGGCCTGAGATCTGGCAGGAGTCGCATCAACAACGCAAAGGCGTAAGAGGTGCAAAGAAAATTTATTGCAAGTGCCTGGGTGCAGGTGGACTGAATCCAATAAGGGAGTCTGCCCTGAGCAGCAGAGAAATCTGTATATTCTACTGCCTCCTTCTGGCAGTTCTTTGAGTTCCTTAACATGTTGCTAAACTCAACTCAAGTCTGAGCCATAACCACCTTAGAAGAATAAACATCCTGGAACAACCACTGCTACATGGACACCTAGGGCCTTCCTTCCTTCCTTGTCATTTTTACCTCCTTTGTTTGCATATTCAAAATAACCAATCTCTGTCGACCAAACCAGTAATCCTTCATTTGCATAAAAGAATTATACTTTGTGGTTTTGCATTTATAAATTATACTTTTCTTCTCTCCAGAGCACAGTTTGGGTTGCTACCTGAATCTGTGTCTCCGGAATTTGACTCTTTTAAGACCACAAATCAACTTTTAATTTGTTTTACACCCTCAAACCTTTGTTGGTTAATGCAACAAACCACTCTTCCAAGTAACATGACTATATTCACCTTTAGGCTTAGAGAATACCACTCCCCCACATTCTTGCCTGCCTGGAGGAGAAGCCATTTGCCTGTGGGCATCTCTGTGAGGGGAAGGAGCCTTCTCTGTTCTTTGAACCAGATTTCCCTGAAGCAGAGGGAGAGAGACCTGAACATGCAATTTGATTGCTGATTGTGGACTAGCTGCCCAGAGCCCAAGGCTTTGTTCCCAGACCCTCCTCTGGTCTAGCTGCACTTCTCCCCTTCTGTTGTTATTCAGGCTCAGGACTTTAAATGCCCTCCATGGGCTGATGAATCCCCTCATCTCTATCTCCAGCCCTATCATCCCTCTGAATCCCGCAACATCAGTGTTCCAGGCCCGACACTTTTTTTACTGTTGCCACCACAGGCCAGGCATGAATCACATTTATTGATTTGCAAATACTGTACCAGCCTTGCCTCTCCAAAATAAATCCCACTTAATCATAATGTATGATTTTTTTCATCTATTGCTGGATCCGGTTTGCTAATATTTTGTTGAGAATTTTAGCATCTAAATTCATCAGGGATATTGGCATATAGTTTTTTTTCTTTGTAGTGTCTTTACCTGGTTTTGGAATGAGGATTATGCTTGCCTCATAAAGAAAGCTTAGAAGTCTTCCCTCCTGTTGAATATTTTGAAATAGCTTGAGAAGGATAGGAGTTACTTCTTCTTTAAAAAATTGGTAAAATTCGCCTGTGAAGACTTCTGGTTCAGGACTTTTGTTTGCTGGGAGGTTTTTGATAACTATTTCTATTTCATTTGTTGTAATTGGTCTGTTTTAGTTTTCTGATTCTTCGAGGGAGCCCTTCTCTTAAACCTGAATTTTACAATTCAAGTTACCAAAATAATTGAGGAAACTCTGATTTCTGAAACAGGCCTCCTGGTGAAGCTTCTCAAACTGCAGCGAGAAGTCAAGGTTCCCAAAACAGAGTGGGAAATGGGCCAATTGAAAAATGAGAGGACAGATGCCCAAGATGAAGGGGAAGAGCAGGAGTCAAGTGAGGTGAGGACAGCTCCTGAAACGCGGCACCTGGAGGTTTAATCAGCGTGGGACAGGCCATGAAAGCAGTGGCAGAGGACCAGGGGTGCCTAGTCTGTGTCTTGTGTTGACTATGTGTCTTTGGCAAAGACAGTGACCTCCCACTCTGCTCATTTACAGAGTGGTGCCACTGTTCTTAGGGTAGACAAGAAGAGGACCTAATATACAAGATAACTTGTACAAGAAAATCCTGATGCTGAGATTACATAACACAGTAGATTGGGTGTATTCTTTAAGAACCTATATATTCACCTGAAAGAGTGGTATTTTAGAGTAATCGTTAAGAATTCTTAGCTATTTTTTAGAACACAGCCAAGAATAGTTAGTTTATATTTTTTTCTATTTCCGGTTTCTTTAAAAAATTGGTTTTTTATTTTCTTTTAGGTGAAAACAGAACTTCTATCCCTATGTGTTTAACTAAAACCCAGTCGTGACAATACCTCTTTCTCTGGTAGCAGTGATGTTCACATGCGTGACACGGCGACCAATTGTGACACCGGTGTCAATTAGTCACTTTATCTCAGTGCATGGTACTGGTACCTCATTTACTTAGGTCACGTACTGTGTCCTACTTGTCTGAGTCACTTTCTGTGTCTCAATTCTTTAAATTGCTCTCTGTGTCCCGAACGTCATGTCCGGTATGCACTTCTGGGCCCCACGGCTCCTATTTATGTGGCAGCTGTTGTGGCTCCTGGTCCAGGCTCACCCGCTTCCAGAGCTGGCCCTGGACCCTAACCTGCTGACCGCCACCACCCTGGTGCTCACCAAACCCTGGCCTCAGGATCAACAAAACCTTGCCAAAGAGCCCTCATATGCTCCCGGAGAGGCTGCTTTTCCCTTCCAACAGGAAGCCTCAGTTCTGCAGACAGAAGGCCCTGAGGAAGTGGAAATTTCTCCACCACCCCCCCCCCAAGAAGACTCTGCTCAGCAACCAGAAGTCCCAGAGGAGGAAAAAGCACTTTATACAGAAGAAAAGGCTTTAGAAGTGCCTCCAGAGATGGACTCTGCTATACCCCAAGGGCACTTTGGCAGTACACAGTTTTCTTCTGGTAATGAAGAGGGTCCCACTCAGCCCCCAGAGATCCCTAAAGTGACTCTTATCCATGCAGAGCCCCCTCAGGCTCAGCAGCCAACCACTCCTAAAATCTCGGTTCAGCCAGTGGGCCGGGGGCTCACCACCACCCCACATCCTATGGAGGAGGCTGACAACCTATCGCTTTGCAGCAGACTACAGTGTCTCCAGAGTCCCCTGAGGTGACACCTCCCCATCAAGAGCCCGCTTAGGCTGAGCAGGCAACCGCTCCGCAAATGACAGACCAGTCTATGGACCTGGGACCCACCATCACCCCACAACCTTCCGAGGAGGCTGGACAACCTACCACCCTGCAGCAGACTACAGCTCCTCCAGAGCACCCTGAGATGACACCTCCCCATCGAGAGTCTGCTCAGGCTCAGCAGCCAACCGCTCCTCAGTCACAGACCAGTCTGTGGGTATGGGGCTCACCATCACCCCAAAACCTACTGAGGAGGCTGAACAACCTACAGCCCTACATAATGAGACTACAGCTCCTCCAGAGCACCCTGAGGTGACACCTACCCATATCCAATGTTGCCTTACTGTCTTTAAAATTTTCATGCTTATGTAAATTCCTTGTGCACACATATTAAAATAAAGACAATTTTTTAAAAGCCATTTTAGGTTCATAGAAAAATTAAGGGAAAGGTAGATTTCCCATATATCCTAATAAGGAAGCCATCTGAGATGTTAAATAAGTTAAATTAAAGCAGCTGGAAAGTGAGAGAAAGAGACAGAAATATTAGTCTGTTAATGGCTGCTGACCAGCTAACAGAAGCTCTCTCATATTCCCATTTTGCCTGTGGGAATTTTGGATTCATTTCAGGTAGCTTTTCCTGCAGGTTATCTTAGCCAGGCAACATGGACTCTAGGAGCCACCACTTGTTTGCACAAAGGCCTTCTGGACTGCGACTGCTGCCCCAGCCACTCCACAGGAGCTGGACCTTTCTTGATGCAGACTCTGCTATGCCAAAGCTGGCCTAGCTTCACTTCCCACCGCTTTCATATAGCTCGTGTAAATTCTTTTAGATCACTCTTTTCTTCCCCTTCTCCCTACCTGATGTATCAAAACATTTGCAAAACTCTAGGAAAGAGGACATGTTGTCTTTTCTCCCTAGCCAAGATGCTGGTGGTTTAGACTCCATGCTCCAAGACTGATCTTTTGGCTAGTATTTTTTGGCTCAGTAAAACCTTACTTTGAAAAAGACTTTCAGCTGCAGAAGTTAAAAAATTTTAGCGTAACAATCCCTTTCCCCTACACACGCATAACTTCCCCCATTATCAACACCTCCACCAGAATGATAAGTTTGTTATGATTGAGGAACTTGCATTGACACATTATTATCATGCAAAGTCCATAGTTACATTAGGATTCACTCTTGGTGTTGTACACTCTATGGGTTTGGGCAAATGTGTAATGGCATGTGTCTATCAGTAGGGTGTCATACAGAGTATCTTCACTGTCCCAAGTATTCTCTGTGCTCTGTCTATTCATTCCTCTCCATTCTGAACTCCTGCCAACCAAAGATCTTTTTACTGTTTTCATAGTTTTACCTTTCCCAGAATGTCATATAGTTGGAATGATAGAGTATGTAGCTGTGATATTGTGATTTATAATAAGATATATATTTGGCTTTTCACCAGTTTCTGGCACAGAACTCCTAAACCCTTGGAATTACCTAAATGATATTAGAGTAGGTAGCTAGATACTATTACAAGGGAAGCTAAATTAGGTTAAGCTTAATTACGTTGGCTAAGCTTAATTAGGTTGGAAGCTACAGCTTCACATACACCCCAGGGGACTGCTGAGTCTTTTGCCCTTGCCCCAAAGTGGGTAAGAAGGATCACCAGTCATTAGCCAAGATTACTGAGGGATAGAGAAAACAATAAAAAGGGGAATTTCTCTGCTGGGCCTATGCCCAACAAGAGCCAAGATGGCAACCATAAAAACCTGTCTGTCTAGTCTGGGGAAAAGATCAGATTGGATAAGGGACACAGAACCTCAGAAGATCTAGAAAATGGATTGGAGGAGGAGGGCTCAACAGAAACACTTAAAGGATTCAGAAATTGATTGGTTAGTTTAAAAGAATGCCTGGTCCTTTTCAAGCATGAGATAATATAATAAGCCTAACAAAGGTGAGCTTGCCCACTCTCTCCCTGGTCCTGTAACACAGATTCACCCCATTTATTCACACAGTCTCTCTCCATAGCAGCCATGTGGCCCTAGCAGGTGCAAAGACTGCAGGCTCCAAGCTCAAGCCTGGGTACAACATCACTAGACACAGCACAGCCGGGAACAGAGACTACACTAGTTATATAGGGACAGAAGCTGAACTGGACAAAGTATTGACCTGGACTAAACCAATAGCACAGAATTTCTGGACATTGGCCCTTTCCCTGGGCTTGACAACAGCATGAGTTGAACCCAGGACAGTCCTTTGTGTTTGCTCCAGCTTCAATAAATCTTACCACCATACATCATCTTCCCATGCATGGTTCCTAAATTACTATACTTTTCTTACAACACTGCGAGGACTCCATTTCCACTGGCAACAATGAGAGCAACAAAAGCGTCTATTGGTAGGTTAATAAGGTGACTTTTAAAAGCACCTTGGAATGGGGGCTGGTTGCCAGGGGGCCGGATTGTTTGGAATGGGGGCAAACAAACCATGTGTTTAGAAGGTTGAAACTTTGAGTCCCACCCCCTGACCTCTGGGGAGGGGAGAGGGGATGAAGTTTGAGTTCAATCATCAATAGCCAATAATTTAATCAATCATGCCTAAGTAATGAAGCCTCCATAAAACCCCAAAAAGATGTGGTGTAGAGAGCTTCCAGGTTGGTGAGGCAACCGTTGGAGGGGCTGGGAGCATAGCACGCTCTGAGGCCCTTCTCCTTTGCTCTATGCATTTCTTCCACTTGGCTGCTCCTGACATATCCTTTTAAAATGAAGGAGAAGGAGGACCCAACAGAAACACTTAAAGGATTCAGAAATTGATTGGTTAGTTTAAAAGAATGCCACTGATCTAGTAAGTAAAATGTTTCTATGAATTCTGTGAACCACTCTAGCAAATTAATCATACCTAAAACGGGGGGGGGGGGGGATCATCGGAACCTTCAATCTATAGTTAGTTGCTCAGAAGCACAGGTGACAACCTGGGTGGGAGCAGTCTTGTAGTACCGAGACCTTAACCTGTGGCATCTAATGCTACCTTCTACTAGATTATGTCAGAATCACGTTGAATTGGAGGACACTCAGCTGGTATCAGGAAAGTTGCTTGTTGGTGTGGGAAATATCTTTCTGCCTCTACATTGGAATTGATGCCAGAACTTGGAGTAGCCTTTTCAGATTGGCTTTTTTCACTTAATAACATGCATTTAAGATTTCTCTATGTCTTTTTAAGACTTGACAGTGAATTTCTTACTAGTACTGAATAATATTAAATTATCTGGATGTACTATAGTTCATTTATCCATTCACCTACTGAAGTACATTTTAGTATCTTCCAAGTTTTGGCAATTCTGAGTAAAGCTGCTATAAACATGTCTATGCCGGGTTTTTTTGGACATCATTTTTCAGCTCCTTTGGGTAAATACTAAGGAATACAATTGCTAAGTCATGTGGTAAGAGTATGTTTAATTTTTTAAGAAACTGCCAGTGTCTTCCAGAGTAGTTCTGCTATTTTGTATTCCCAACAGTAATGAATTAGTCTTCACATCCTCTCCAGCATTTGGTATTGTCAGTGTTTAAGGTTTTGACCATTTTAATAGGTGTGCAAAGCAAGTTGTCATATAAAGAAAACTAAATTTAGAGCTTCATTACTTCCCAGCCATGTGGCCTTGAGCAAATTATTTAACCTCTCTGTTTCCTCTTTTATAAACAGGTCATGGTAATAATTTTTTTTAAGTGAGAGAGAGAGAGCGAGTGAAAGTGAGACAGGAAGGGAGAGAGATGAGAAGCATCAACTTGTAGTTTATCACTTTAGTTGTACATTGAATGCTTCTGAGAGCAGGAGGAGAGAAAATGGGAAGCATCAACGCACAGTTGCTTTCACTTTAGTTGTACATTGAACTTCTTGTACATGCCTTGACCAGGGCACGCTAGTCTCCCTTTACTCAAGCCAACGACCTTGGACTTTTATGTCAGTGACTTCTGGGCTCATGCTGGTGAGCTCTGGGATTGTGTGGACGATTCCCCCTACCCCACTCTCAAGCCAGTGAGCCCACATTCAAAGCCAGTGACCTTGGGGCTTCGAACAGGTGACAGAGAGTAGATTGATGGTTACCCCGCTGTTAACCTCAGTGTTCTGGGTGAACATTTTATCCACTGTGCCACTACTTGTCAGGTGGTAATGAAAGTCTTATAGTATTTTGACCCTATTCTCTTATCCTCCCCCTGTAAAACATGTGACATATGTAGTTCAGGTCATCTCTATTATGACAGTACTTCTTTATTATCTCCCTATTACAGTCAATTACTAATGTAACTAGACTTGTCTTTCTGAGTTTTCAGGACATATATTTTTAACTCATTTCACAGAATAGTAGTGAACTTATTCTAAGCTACTAACTAGTGGCTACACAGCTCATAGACTATAACTTAAAATGTAGAATGTAATAATAGATGCTCATTTCATGTAGTATTTTTTTTAATTTAACCTTAAAATTATTTAAAATTTTTCAATTACAGTTGACATTCAGTCTTATTTTGTATTAGTTTCCAGTGTATAGCATGGTGGTTAGACAATTGTATACTTTACAAAATGGTTCCCCCGATATTTCCAGAACCCATCTGGCCCCATGCATAGTTATTACAATATTATTGACTCTATTCCCTATACTGTAATTTATATCCCTGTGACTATTCTGTAACTACCAATTTGTACTTCTTAATCCCTTCACGTTTTTTCTTCACTGTCACGTGACCCTCCTCCCCACTGGGAACCATCAGTCTGCTCTGTGTATCTATGAGTCTGTTTCTATTTTGTTTGTTTATTGTATTCTTTAGATTCTACATATAAGTGAAATTATATGGTATTTGTCTTTCTCTAACTTATTTCACTTAGTCATAATACCCTCTAGATCCGTCCATGTCATGTAGTATTCATCTGAATGAGTTAATGATTAAACCTTTCAATTTGAAAACACTTCTAGATTATTTTTATAAACCCACCAAGTAAACACATATTGTCCTGACAGTTTATGGATTCTTGCTTAGATCACCTATCCTAGAACATGTTAGATCTCAGATTTTTAGGTTTCTGTTTCAAAATGCGATATCCTTCAAAAGGAGATTACTGAGTAGTTTCACATAAGGAACATACCATATATATAAGTTATGCCCTAATGCAGAATGCTTCTCATACAGCACAAGAAACGTACCAGAAAAGATTACAGAACTTCCATAATTTTAGCAAACCCTTGGAACAAAAAATATTGGTGGTATACAACAAGGTGGCAAAGAAGGAAATAAAACAAAGAATTGGGCCCTGTCCGGTTGGCTCAGGGGTAGAGCGTCGGCCTGGCGTGCAGGGGTCCGGGGTTCGATTCCTGGCCAGGGCACACAGGAGAAGCGCCCATCTGCTTCTCCATCCCTCCCCCTCTCCTTCCTCTCTGTCTCTCTCTTCCCCTCCCACAGCCAAGGCTCCATTGGAGCAAAGATGGTCCAGGCGCTGGGGATGGCTCTGTGGCCTCTGCCTCAGGCCCTCGAGTGGCTCTGGTCGCAACATGGCAACGCCCAGGATGGGCAGAGCATAGCCCCTGGTGGGCGTGCCGGGTGGATCCCGGTCGGGCGCAAGCGGGAGTCTGTCTGACTGTCTCTCCCTGTTTCCAGCTTTGGAAAAATGCAAAAAACAAACAAACAAAAAATAAACAAAAAACAAAGAATTGCTTCAAATCTCAAAGGAATTAGGAAACCGGAAACTTGATCGGACAAGCAACATTTGTCTGTGTTTATTTCTCAAATAAAGTAAACTAGATAAACCAGGGGTCCCCAAACTTTTTACACAG
Organism: Saccopteryx leptura; assembly: GCF_036850995.1. Lineage (NCBI taxonomy): Eukaryota > Metazoa > Chordata > Mammalia > Chiroptera > Emballonuridae > Saccopteryx > Saccopteryx leptura. Next base: position 328,949,636 of record NC_089504.1, read on the forward strand.
GGGGCCAGTTCACTGTCCCTCAGACCACTGGAGGGCCAGACTATAAAAAAACTATGAACAAATCCTTATGCACACTGCACATATCTTATTTTAAAGAAAGAAAACAAAATGGGAACAAATAGAATATTTAAAATAAAGAACAAGTAAATTTAAATCAACAAACTGACCAGTATTTCAATGGGAACTATGCTCCTGTCACTGACCACCAATGAAAGAGGTGCCCATTCCAGAAGTGCAGCGGGGCCGGATAAATGGCCTCAGGGGGCCGCATGTGGCCCGCGGGCCGTAGTTTGGGGACCCCTGCTATAGATAGTGGGAAAATTCCTTCTACCTCCCCAAGGGGAAATAAAAGGGGCCTTGAAAGGCTGTCACCCAGCTTTACAAATAAGAAACCAAAATGCTTACAGAGTTTTACTGCCATCAAAATGCTAGCTCTTTCCAAATGTAGCTAAGGACGGGCACTCTGAGCTAGGACTATGTAATTTTAATTCTGGAACAAATACATCAGATGCTTGGTTTTCCTCATTCTGCTTTTCTGTTACTGCCATAAGTGATGTAAATAGTACATTTTCTTCTTTGGCAAGAATAACAGAAACGACTGTTTGTTTTTTTAACTCTACTGTTTGTGTTGATACCCTTGACCAGGGAGAAATATGTAAATAATTTAACATGCAACTTGACGCTGCAAGTTTTTAAGAGTAAGAACCATTCTGGTGCTGTTTTCACATTTTTCTGAGTCCCTAGAGGTTTCCAGGGAACCTGACATGCAAAAAATAATTAGGTGGGACTCCCTAAAGCAGGGGTCTCCAAACTTTTTACACAGGGGGCCAGTTCACTGTCCCTCAGACCATTGGAGGGCTAGACTATAAAAAAAAACTATGAACAAATCCCTATGCACAGTGCACATATCTTATTTTAAAGTAAAAAAAACAAAACAGGAACAAATACAATATTTAAAATAAAGAACAAGTAAATTTAAATCAACAAACTGACCAGTATTTCAATGGGAACTATGCTCCTCTCACTGACCACCAATGAAAGAGGTGCTCCTCACCTGGATATGATAGACATCTACAGGACATTTCATCCCAAAGTGACTGAGTATACATTTTTCTCCAGTGTACATGGATCATTCTCAAGAATTGACCATATGTTGGGCCACAAAAACAACATCAGCAAATTCAGAAAAACTGAAGTTGTACCAAGCATATTTTCTGATCATAAAGCCTTGAAACTAGAATTCAACTGCAAAAAAGAGGAAAAAAATCCCACAAAAATGTGGAAACTAAACAACATACTTTTAAAAAATGAATGGGTCAAAGAAGAAATAAGTGCAGAGATCAAAAGATATATACAGACTAATGAAAATGACAATACGACATATCAGAATCTATGGGATGCAGCAAAAGCAGTGATAAGAGGGAAGTTCATAGCACTTCAGGCATATGTGAACAAACAAGAGAGAGCCCAAGTGAACCACTTAACTACCCACCTTAAGGAACTAGAAAAAGAAGAACAAAGAAAACCCAAAACCAGCCGAAGAAAGGAGATAATAAAAATCAGAGCAGAAATAAATGAATTAGAGAACAGAAAAACTATAGAAAAAATTAATAGAACAAGGAGCTGGTTCTTTGAAAAGATCAACAAAATTGACAAACCCTTGGCAAGACTTACCAAGGAAAAAAGAGAAAGAATTCATATAAACAAAATCCAAAATGAAAGAGGAGAAATCACCACGGACACCGTAGATATACAAAGAATGATTGTAGAATAATATGAAAAACTTTATGCCACTAAATTCAACAACCTAGAAGAAATGGATAAATTCCTAGAACAATACAACCTTCCTAGACTGAGTCAAGAAGAAGCAGAAAGCCTAAACAGACCTGTCAGTAGAGAAGAAATAGAAAAAACCATTAAAAACCTCCCCAAAAATAAAAGTCCAGGCCCTGACGGCTATACCAGCGAATTTTATCAAACATTCAAAGAAGACTTGGTTGGTTCCTGTTCTACTCAAAGTCTTCCAAAAAATTGAAGAAGAAGCAATACTTCCGAACACATTTTATGAGGCCAACATAACCCTCATACCAAAACCAGGCAAGGATGGCACAAAAAAGAAAACTACAGACCAATATCTCTAATGAATACAGATGCTAAAATACTAAACAAAATACTAGCAAATCGAATACAACAACATATTAAAAAATAATACATCATGATCAAGTGGGATTCATCCCAGAATCTCAAGGATGGTTCAACATACGTAAAACGGTTAACGTAATACACCATATCAACAAAACAAAGAACAAAAACCACATGATCTTATCAATAGACGCAGAAAAGGCTTTCGATAAAATACAACACAATTTTATGTTTAAGACTCTCAACAAAATGGGTATAGAAGGAAAATATCTCAACATGATAAAGGCCATATATGATAAACCATCAGCTAACATCACATTAAATGGCACTAAACTGAAGGCTTTTCCCCTTAAATCAGGAACAAGACAGGGTTGTCCACTCTCTCCACTCTTATTTAATGTGGTACTAGAGGTTCTAGCCAGAGCAATCAGACAAGACAAAGAAATAAAAGGCATCCATATAGGAAAAGAAGAAGTAAAGGTATCACTTTTTGCAGATGATATGATCCTATACATCGAAAACCCCAAAGAATCCACAAAAAGACTACTAGAAACAATAAGCCAATACAGTAAGGTCGCAGGATACAAAATTAACATACAGAAGTCAATAGCCTTTCTATATGCCAACAATGAAACAACTGAGAAGGAACTCAAAAGAATAATCCCCTTCACGATTGCAACAAAAAAAATAAAATACTTAGGAATAAACATAACAAAGAATGTAAAGGACTTATATAATGAAAACTATAAACCATTGTTAAGGGAAATCGAAAAAGATATAATGAGATGGAAGAATATACCTTGTTCTTGGCTAGGAAGAATAAATATAATCAAGATGGCTATATTACCCAAAGCAATATACAAATTGAATGCAATTCCCATCAAACTTCCAATGACGTTTTTTAAAGAAATAGAGCAAAAAATCATCAGATTTATATGGAACTATAAAAAACCCTGAATAGCCAAAGCAATCCTAAAGAAAAAGAATGAAGCTGGGGGCATTACAATACCTGACTTCAAACTATATTATAGGGCCACGACAATCGAAAACAGCATGGTATTGGCAGAAAAATAGACACTCAGACCAATGGAACAGAATAGAAAGTCCAGAAATAAAACCACATATATATAGTCAAATAATTTTTGATAAAGGGGCCAACAACACACAATGGAGAAAAGAAAGCCTCTTCAATAAATGGTGCTGGGAAAACTGGAAAGCCACATGCAAAAGAATGAAACTGGACTACAGTCTCTCCCCCTGTACAAAAATTAACTCAAAATGGATCAAAGATCTAAACATAAGACCTGAAACAATTAAGTACATAGAAGAAGACATAGGTACTCAACTCATGGACCTGGGTTTTAAAGAGCATTTTATGAATTTGACTCCACAGGCAAGAGAAGTGAAGGCAAAAATTAATGAATGGGACTACATCAGACTAAGAAGTTTTTGCTCAGCAAGAGAAACTGATAACAAAATAAACAGAAAGCCAACTAAATGGGAAATGATATTTTCAAACAACAGCTCAGATAAGGGCCTAATATCCAAAATATACAAAGAACTCATAAAACTCAACAACAAACAAACAAACAATCCAATAAAAAAATGGGAAGAGGATATGAACAGACACTTCTCCCAGGAAGAAATACAAATGGCCAACAGATATATGAAAAGATGCTCATCTTCTTTAGCTATTAGAGAAATGCAAATCAAAACGGCAATGAGATACCACCTCACACCTGTTCGATTAGCTATTATTAGCAAGACAGGTAATAGCAAATGTTGGAGAGGCTGTGGAGAAAAAGGAACCCTCATACACTGTTGGTGGGAATGTAAAGTAGTACAACCATTATGGAAGAAAGTATGGTGGTTCCTCAAAAAACTGCAAATAGAACTACCTTATGACCCAGCAATCCCTCTACTGGGTATATACCCCCAAAACTCAGAAACATTGATACGTAAAGATACATGCAGCCCCATGTTTATTGCAGCATTGTTCACAGTGGCCAGGACATGGAAACAACCAAAAAGCCCGTCAATAGATGACTGGATAAAGAAGATGTGGCACATATACACTATGGAATACTACTCAGCCATAAGAAATGATGACATCGGAACATTTACAGCAAAATGGTGGGATCTTGATAACATGATACGAAGCGAATTAAGTAAATCAGAAAAAACCAGGAACTGCATTATTCCATACGTAGGTGGGACATAAAAGTGAAACTAAGAGACATTGATAAGAGTGTGGTGGTTACGGGGGGCAGGGGGGAGTGGGAGAGGGAAAGGGGGAGAGGGAGGGGCACAAAGAAAACAAGATAGAAAGTGACAGAGGACAATCTGACTTTGGGTGATGGGTATGCAACATAATTGAATGACAAGATAACCTGGACTTGTTATCTTTGAATATATGTATCCTGATTTATTGATGTCACCCCATTAAAAAAATAAAATTAAAAAAAAAAAAAAGGAGAAAGAGGTGCTCCTTCTGGAAGTGTGGTGGGGGCTGGATAAATGGCCTCAGGGGGCCGCATGCGGCCCGCGGGCTGTAGTTTGGGGACCCCTGCCCTAAAGCCTAAGGCAGTTCTCAACTAATGATCACACAGAGTAGTTTCCACCAAGTGAAGGAAGCAAATTAAGAAATAGAGTCAGCCCTGGCCGGTTGGCTCAGCGGTAGAGCGTCAGCCTAGCGTGCGGAGGACCCGGGTTCGATTCCCGGCCAGGACACACAGGAGAAGCGCCCATTTGCTTCTCCACCCCTCTGCCGCGCTTTCCTCTCTGTCTCTCTCTTCCCCTCCCGCAGCCAAGGCTCCATTGGAGCAAAGATGGCCCGGGCGCTGGGGATGGCTCTGTGGCCTCTGCCTCAGGCGCTAGAGTGGCTCTGGTCGCAACATGGCGACGCCCAGGATGGGCAGAGCATCGCCCCCTGGTGGGCAGAGCATCGCCCCTGGTGGGCGTGCCGGGTGGATCCCGGTCGGGCGCATGCAGGAGTCTGTCTGACTGTCTCTCCCTGTTTCCAGCTTCAGAAAAATGGAAAAAAAAAAAAAAATTAAAAAAAAAAGAAAAGAAAAGAAATAGAGTCAGAGGAAGGCCCTTCCTGCACGGGAGCCTTCAAGGAAATAATTTCAGAATGTTGGCATCCTTAGTATAGAAATATCCTATATGCATTAAGCACTTAGACTGATTTCTGTTGCCTTTTCTGCTTTGGTCCAATATGTAGCTAGCTGTAGACCCTGGAGCAATCATGGTGGCAAACCGACACATCCCCTATTCCTCACCCCTCAAACAATCCATATTTTGGCCCTGGCCGGTTTGCTCAGTGCTAGAGCATCCACCCAGTGTGTGGATGTCCCAGGTTTGATTCCCAGTCAGAGCACACAGAAGAAGCGACCATCTGCTTCTCCACCACTCCCCTCCTCCTTCTCTCTCTCTCCCACTCCCATAGCCATGGCTTGATTAATTTGACTTAGTTGGCTCCAGGTGCTGAGGATGTCTCCATGGCCTCTGCCGCAGGCACTAAAAAATGACTCAGTTGCTGAGCAAAGGAGCAATGGACCGAGATGGGCAGAGCATCACCCCCTAGTGGGCTTACTGGGTGGATTCCAGTAGGAGAGCATGGGGGAGTCTGTCTGCCTCCCCTCCTTTCACTACAAAAGAAAAAAAAAACCATACTTTGGGCTCTTTTTTCTACCCCTTCTTTTTTCTTTTTCTTTCTCCTTTCATTTCTCATCCTGTTCCCTTATCTAATTCAGCATTACTAGTCACTGTTTTTCACTCAGAAAAAGGTACATCTTCATAATTATAACTGTTATAATTCACTTGGACTTCATAGTGGTTTTAACAGATCAACAGATCAATGCCAGCCAAAAATAACTGTGATATTAGTTACTTAATGTGGGTAAATAACCACCTCTGATTCAAAAAAAGAATATATTATGCTAAAATACCACTAGCTGGCACTTTTTAAGCATCTGTGTAGTATGAGCTAGAGCAGTGGTCCCCAACCCCTGGGCCGTGGACCAGTACCGGTCCGCAGAGAAAGAATAAATAACATTATTTTCGTTTTATTTATATTTAAGCTTGAACGATGTTTTATTTTTTAAAAATAACCAGATTCCCTCTGTTACATCTGTCTAAGACTCACTTCTGACACTTATCTTGGTCACGTGATATGTTGCCACTAAAATTAAACCCATAAACTAGCAAAATGAGTGAAAAACAAAATTCCATCGAAAGTTTTTCTTGCGAAGTGGAAAAGGGCCAGTGAGGAAACAGAAGAACCTACAACCTCAAAGAAAAAGAAGGCTTCATTTAACAGACCATACCAGGAGTCCTACTTGAAGTATGGATTTATCGCAACTGGTGATTCTCGCGCACCAAGGCCACTCTGCATAATATGTGGCGACCGGCTAAGTAATGAGGAAATGAAGCCTTTAAAACTGCTTCGCCACTTGGAGACCAAGCACCCTACTTTAAAAGACAAACCTTCTGAGTATTTCGAAAGAAAAAAGCATGAACAAGAAGGACAGAAACAATTACTGGTAGCCACTACATCAATAAATGCGAGTGCAATGAGAGCATCATACTTGGTGGCTAATCGTATTGCTAAGGCTAAGAAGCCAATCACTATTGGTGAAGAATTGATCCTTCCAACCACTAAAGACATTTGTCGTGAACTTCTAGGAGAGGCTGCGGTTGAAAAGATAGCACAGATGCCTCTTTCGGCTACCACCGTCACATGGAGCATTGAGGAAACAGCAGAGGACATTGAATCACAATTGGAAAGGATTAATAAATCACCGTGCTCTGCTCTCCAGGTTGACGAATCTACAGATATTGACAACAAGGCAATGCTACTTGTTTACGTGCGATATCTTTATCAAGAGCATGTGCATGAGGATATGTTATGTGCACTATCATTGCCAACCAAAACCCCAGCCTCAGAACTATTTAAATCACTGGACGACTATATATCAGGAAAACTGAAATGATCTTTTTGTGTCGGCATATGCACAGATGGAGCTGCTGCCATGACCGGAAGGATGTCTGGTTTAACTACTCGGATTAAGGAGGTTGCACCTGAATGCGAGTTTACGCATTGTGTCATTCACTGGGAAAGGCTGGCTAGCCGAAAAATACCACCGGAACTTAACAGCCTATTGAATGATGTCGTTAAAGTTATTAACCACATCAAAGCACACACCCTTCACTCGTGCCTGTTTGATCAGCTTTGTGAAAAAATGAACGCAGAGCACAGTCACCTTCTCTTATACACAGAAATAAGATGGTTATCCTGAGGGAGGTCCCAGGCCAGAGTGTTTGAATTATGAGAGCCGCTGCAGAGATTTCTCTCAGAAAGAAAGTCACCGCTAGCAGCACAGTTCAGTGACGCGGAATGGGTCACAAAACTTGCTTACTTGTGTGACATATTTAACCCCCTCAATGAACTCAATCGATCACTTCAGGGGAAAATGACAACTGTCTTCAAGTTGGCAGATAAAGTAGCATTTAAAGCCAAACTGGATTTGTGGGGACGACACGTGAACAGGGGTATATTTGACATGTTTCAAACATTCGCAGCAATTTTGGAAGAGACTGAGCCCAAGCCCTCGTTGTCCCAGCTGGTGCACGATCACCTGTATTTGTTTTTAAAAGAGTTTGAACGCTACTTCCCAACCACAAAAGACCCACGAATTGCCAAGGAATGGATCCGCAATCCATTTGTAAACAAACCAGGTGAATCCAGCGTGCCTATGCAAGAAGAGGATCAACTACTGGAGATCGCAAATGACGGCGGCCTTAAAAATATGTTCGAGACTACAACTCTGCCGGTATTCTGGATTAAAGTCATGGCAGACTACCCCAAGATCGCCCCAAAAGCACTAAAAACCCTTTTGCCATTTCCGACATCCTATTTGTGTGAAGTGGGATTTTCTGCAGTGCCAGTAACCAAAACAAAATTACGGAATAGACTGGACATAAGCAACACACTTCAGGTGTCATTGACTCCCATTACCCCCAGATGGGATCGTCTCGTTGCAGAGAAACAAGCTCAGGGCTCCCACTGATTTAGCGTTCTGGTTGTTGACAGAGAGGCTACTGTCTCTCATTCTATATAAATATTATAATAAATAACCCTTAACTGACAATATTCATAACAATGGTGAGTTGTATTTTTCATGCACATATTTGTTTCTATGTTGTATCTTATTTTTAAGGCATGTTTAAATGTTACCATAGCGACTGGAGAGTGTTTGGAGGCAGAGAGGATGTTATCATGTTATGTTGTTGGTGCGATGTTAAGAGGACGCTTCTAATAAAGTTGCATACGAGTACACAGTGCATTCATGTTTATTTTTATTGTAGTAGGTTCATGATTGGTAGCAAGCCTGAACCTATCATATTACATATTGATGTCAGACATGAAATGTTGTCAGAAAAACAAATTTAAATACAGCCTGGATAATGAGGACATGTTCACTCCTCCTTTAACTTAGCCTAATAAATATCATAAGTTCCACAATTACATTTAAAAATACCACAGTTTTTATGCTGGTCGCATAATTTTATTTTGTGCATTTATCCGTCCCACCCTAAAGGCCGGTCCGTGGAAATATTTTCTGACATTAAACCGGTCCGTGGCCCAAAAAAGGTTGGAGACCACTGAGCTAGAGAGGCAACATGTCAAGTATTCTATGGATATTATTTTATCCAGTCCTCACAACCTGATGAAGTAGGTAGAACTACTCCTATGTCACAAATGGGAAAACTAGAGTTCCAAAAGAGAGGTGAGATCACTTGCCCAACGTTATGCAGCTAATAAGCATTGGAGCCTAGGTTTAAACCCAAGGTTTTGATTCTTGAATTTGGACTCTTAATTACTATGCTATGCTGCGTTACTTCTGTAACGGAAAAAAAGGAGCACTATTCTTGTCTTATTTCCCTGAAGTTTCAATGTTTTATGTTCAAAGTCTTGTCATATCATTTTTTAAAAAGAAAGCATCTTGTGAACTTCTAGGAGTCTGAAAAGTTGTTTCATGGTCCTTTAATTATGAAAAATCCTTGTTTGAGGATCTAAGTCTGAGCTTTTCAACAGTTTTTTTTGACTTAGCTATCTTATTTTATTTAACTAAAAATCTATAATACTCTGCTTCATCTTCTTCTAAATGTCCCATACACTGTGGTGATCATTAGGACAGAAGCAGGGAGAAAACTCATGATCTTAAAATGTTTTCTTTATCATATATGATGAATCAGACTGGCAAAGTCTATAGTACAAAGCTTCTAATGAATGCTAATTCTGTGAAAGCTATGCATACTACCTTCTTTTTAAAACAACTTCCTTTAGATCAGTGGTCCCCAACCTTTTTTGGGCCACAGACTGGTGTAATGTCAGAAAATATTTTCAAGGACTGGCCTTTAGGGTGGGACGGATAAATGTATCACGTGACTGAGACAAGCGTCAGGAGTGAGCCTTAGACGGATTTAACAGAGGGAATCTGGTCATTCTTTAAAAATAAAACATCATTCAGACTTAAATATAAATAAAACGGAAATAATGTAAGTTATTTATTCTTCCTTTGTGGACCGGTACCAAATGGCCCAGGGGTTGGGGACCACTGCTTTAGATGTTTATTCTGCTTGTGACTAATTTTATTTTTCTTTCTTTCTTTCTTTCTCTCTCTTTCTTTTTTGTTTGTGGCAGATTTTCCAACTTTAGACAAATGTTTTCTTTTCTTACTGATGCATGGGTAGAAGTGTTTTGTCATAAATACCATGATCGCCCCATATCTATCACTGAGAGACCTTAACAAGCCATTTCATTTCTGGAGTCTGAGTGCTTTTGCTTCTAAAATGAAGTGTGATCTAATGAAGTCACCTGTAGATCCATTATCTACCTTTCACCTCTGCTCTGTATCCTGGGGTCTTTATAAATGGCTTCAATGGGTTCTTTCGTCCTCTAACTTCTAGGTGGGTTCAACCAATGGGAGTGGAAGGAACTAGCAGAAATCAGAGAAAGGCATATTCATTTGACCTTCCCTTTTCTTGTTAGCAGTACATGGCAACAGCCACATTTCTCTGCCAAATATCATTGCCTCTCCTACAACCGTAGCACTTCAAGTCTGGTGACCACTCCTCCCTCCTTCCCTAAATGTGTCAGGGCAGTAATGGCTTCCTGCCTGTGTTAATCCTAACCTCACACTGACTGATACAGCTCATCAGGATTTAAATAAACTGTAAAATTTTTTCTAATTCTAAAATAAGTATTATCCCTTTTTGAAATATCCTAGAAAGATGTACTTTTCTGGGAATAGAGATGGTTGTAATACCTATTTAACAGAATGTGCTCAGATAGAAGCCAGAATATATAAGTTGAGAGGATAGTGAACTGGGAGCCAGGAGGTCAGCAGTGTTGTTGACCAGGTAAATGACTGTCTCTCTCTCTCTCTCTTTTTTTCTCTCTCTCTCTTTTTCCTTCCTTCCTATCTTTTTCTTTTCTTTCTTTCCTTCCTTCCTTTCCTTCTTTCCTTCCTTTCTTTCCTCCTCTTCCTCTCCTTTACTCTTTTCTTTCCTTCCTTCCTTTTCTTTCTCTCTTTCCTCCTTTCCTCCCTCCTTCCCTCTTTCTTCCTTTCTCTCTTTCTTTCTTCTTTCCTTTCTTTCTTTCCTTCTTTCCTTCCTTCTTTCTCTTTCTCATTCCTTTCTTTCTTTCCTTCCTTTCTTTCTTTCCTCATTTCCTCCTCTTCCCTCCCCGTTTTCTTTCCTTCCTTCCTTCCTTCCTTCCTTCTTTCTTTCTTTCTCTTTCTCTCTTTCCTTTCTTTATTCTTTTCCTTCATTCCTCCATTCCTCCCTTCTTCCCTCCCTCCTTCCCTTTCTTTCTTTTCTTTCTTTCTTTCTTTCCTTCTTTCTTTCTTTTCTTTCTCTCTCTCTTTCTTCCTTTCCTTTCTTTCTTTCCTTCTTTCCTCCTTTCCTCCCTTCTTCCCTCCCTCCCTTTTTCTTCCTTTCTTTTCTATCTTTCTTTCTCTTCCTTCTTTCCTTCCTTCCTTCCTTCCTTCCTTTCTTTCCTCCTTTCCTCCCTTCTTCCCTCCCTCCCTCCCTCTTTCTTCCTTTCTTTTCTATCTTTCTTTCTCTTTCTTTTTTCTTTCCTTCCTTCCTTTCTTTCCTCCTTTCCTCCCTTCCTCCCCTTGCCTCCCTTACTTTCTTTTCTTTTCCTTCCTTCCTTTCTTGCTTCCTTCCTTCTTTCCTTCTTTCTCTTTCTCTCTCTCTCTCTTTCTCTCTTTCCTTTCGTTCTTTCCTTCTTTCCTCCCTTCTCAGTGACTCATCACCAGCAGGGGTCTAAGAATCAGGAACAAGGACTTATCCTCCAAAGTTGGCAATTCGCTGTTGATGAGTAACCACGGTCAGCGCAGTTTCAGAAGACTGGAGGAGGCAGAAGTCCAAATGCAGTGCAGTATGGAACGAATGGGAAGAGAGGAGAGAAAGTCTACAGTTGCTAGGTGGGTAAGGGCATGTGATGTCAACATGAGAAAAGCCTTAAACATGTTTATAGGGAGGAAGGGAAGAGGAAAAAGTGAGTGAGGGGTTGAAAATCAAGGGTACAGAGAGGAAGTAACAGGGTAAGATCCAGGAGGAGGCAGGAAGAACTCAGATGGGGTCAGGACAAGGATTCAGAGGAAGGCAGGAAGAGGGTTGGTCTAAAACTGATGGAGGAACTCCTCACATTTTGAGGCTAGAAGAAAAAGAATGAGAAAGGGATTAGATGTAGAAAACTGGGTAGGTAAGAAAGTACAAAGTTGAGGTTGATCATCTGATTTCTTCTGTTTTGTTACTGAAACAGATTAGGTTATCTGCCTAAAGCAAAGGGGTGCAAATTGAAATGGGATTGTGGGGAGAGAGGTGAGAGTTTGGTGTAAAGCAAGTGATGAGTGAATCTAGGAAAATTAAAATGATGGATATTTGGTGGTCTCAAGAGAAAATGTAATGGCATGATTTTTTGCCCATCCCTCAGCTTTATGCACAGAGATGTTAATTAAACAACAGAATATCTATGCAACCATGGAAAGTTGTCACAAAGAATATTCAATGGCAAAAAAAAAAAAAAAAGGCTTAATATACACTGTAGGAGATACTGTGGGCACCATCTTCAGAACTCTTTGGCATTCATCTCTGCAGATCTCTGCTACTGAGAGGCTGTTTGCTGTGACCACATGAAACACACTGCTTGAGGTTTTCCCCTAAGCCAGGCAGCATGCTAGAGGTCAATGCTAGAGGATGGCCCATCTAATCCTGGGAGAATTATTGCTCACTGTTCAAACTTCCAGCCCTAACCAATTACTTCTCAGCCCTCCTTGGGGCCAATTTTGAGATGTTTTCTATACTGTTTCCAAGAATTCTCCAGCAGAACTAAGCTCTAGGTGCAACACAGTGCCAATTGGATTAATTATAAAAACTTTGCCCTGGCCGGTTTGCTCAGTGGTAGAGCGTCGGCCTGGCATGCGGAAGTCCCGGGTTCGATTCCCAGCCAGGGCACATAGGAGAAGCGTCCATCTGCTTCTCCATCCCTCCCCCTACCCCTCCTCTCTGTCTCTCTCTTCCCCTCCTGCAGCCAAGGCTCCACTGTAGCAGTTTGCCCAGGCGCTGAGGATAGCTCTGTGGCCTCTGCCTCAGGCGCTACAGTGGCTCTGGTTGCAACAGAGCAAAGCCCCAGATGGGCAGAGCATTGCCCCCTGGTGGGCGTGCTGGGTGGATCCTGGTTGGGCGCATGTGGGAGTCTGTTTGACTGCCTCCTCGTTTCTGGCTTCGGAAAAATACAAAAAAACACACTAAAAAACAAAAAAGTTCCTAGAAAAAAATGACAATGAGCATACAACCACTCAAAATGTATGGGACACAGCAAAAGTAGTACTGAGAGGGAAGTTCATAGCACTACAGGCACACTTTTAGAAGCTAGAAAAAGCTCAAATAACCCTGCATCTAAAAGAACTAGAAAAAGAACAGCAAGTAAAGCCCAAATGTAGTAGAAGGAAGGAAATAATAAAGAGCAGAGCAGAAATAAATGACATAGAGGCTAAAGAAAGAATACAGAGGATCAATGAAACTAGGAGCTGGTTCTTTGAAAAGGTAAACAAGATTGATGAACCTTTAACTAGAATCACCAAGAAAAAGAGAGAGAGGACTCAATTAAATAAAATTAAAATGAGAGTGGAGAAATAACAACTGACACAACAGAAATACAAAATATTGTAAGAAAATACTATGAGGAACTGTATGCCAAAAAACTAGACAACCTAGATGAAATGGACAAATTCCTTGAAACATACAATCTTCCAAAAATCAGTCTGAAAGAATCAGAAAACCTAAACAGACCGATTACACCAAATGCAATTGAAACAGTTATCAAAAAACTCCCAACAAAGAAAAGTCCGCGGCCTGGTGGCTTCACAACTGAATTCTACCAAATATTCAAAGAAGAACTAACTCCTATCCTTCTCAAACTATTTCAAAAAATTCAAGAGGAAGGAAGACTTCCAAGCTCCTTTTATAAGGCAAGTATAATTCTGATTCCAAAACCAGGCCAAACCAACACAAAGAAAGAAAATTATAGGCCATTATCTCTGATGAATATAGATGCTAAAATATTCAACAAAATATTAGCAAACTGGATCCAACAATATATGAAAAAAATCATACACCATGATCAAGTGGGATTTATTCTGGGGAGGCAAGGCTGGTACAATATTCGTAAATCAATCAATATAATTCATCACATAAACAAAAAGGAGAAAAACCATATGATAATTTCAATAGATGCAGAAAAAGCATTTGATAAAATCCAGCACCCATTCATGATCAAAACTCTCAGCAAAGTGGGAATACAGGGAACATACCTCAACATGATAAAAGCCATCTATGAAAAACCCACAGCCAACATCATACTCAATGGGCAAAAATTAAAAGCAATCCCCTTAAGATCAGGAACAAGGCAGGGGTGCCCCCTTTCACCACTCTTATTTAACATAGTCCTGGAAGTCCTAGCCACAGCAATCAGACAAGAAGAAGAAATAAAAGACATTCAAGTTGGAAAAGAAGAAGGAAAACTATCATTATTTGCAGATGATATGATATGGTATATAGAAAACCCTAAAGTCTCAGTCAAAAAACTACTGGACCTGATAAATGAATTCAGCAAAGTGGCAGGATATAAAATCAATACTCAGATATCAGAGGCATTTTTATACGCCAACAATGAACAGTCAGAAAGAGAAATTAAGGAAACAATCCCCTTCACTATTACAACCAAAAAAATTAAGTACCTAGGAGTAAACTTAACCACGGAGACTAAAGACTTGTACTCGGAAAATTACAAAGCATTGATAAAAGAAATCAAGGAAGATACAAGCAAGTGGAAGCATACATATACCGTGCTCATGGTTAGGAAGAATAAACATCATTAAAATGTCTATATTACCCAAAGCAATCTATAAATTCAGTGCAATACCAATTAAAATACCAATGACATACTTCAAAGATATAGATCACATATTCCAAAAATTTATATGGAACCAAAAAGGAACACGAATAGCCTCAGCAATCTTAAAAAAGAAGAATAAAGGGGGAGGTATCACACTTCCTGACATCAAGTTATACTACAAGGCCATTGTACTCAAAACAGCCGGGTACTGGCATAAGAACAGGCATATAGATCAATGGAACAGAACAGAGAACCCAGAAATAAACCCAAATCTCTATGGACAACTGATATTTGACAAAGGAGGTAAGGAAATACAATGGAGTAAAGACAGCCTCTTTAATTTTCCCAAATGGTGTTGGGAAAATTGGACAGCTACCTGCAAAAAAATGAAACTAGATCACCAGTTTACACCACTCACAAAAATAAACTCAAAATGGATAAAAGACTTAAATGTAGGCCGTGAAACCATAAGCATCTTAGAAGAAAACATAGGCAGGAAGCTCTCCAACATCTCTCCGAGCAATATACTTGCTGATTTATCTCCACAGGGAAGTGAAATAAAAGACAGGATAAACAAATGGGACTATATCAAACTAAAAAGCTTTTGCACAGCTAAAGACAATAAGAACAGAATAAAAAGACAAACTACACAATGGGAGAACATATTTGACAATACGTCTGATAAGGGGTTAATAACCAAAATTTATAAAGAACTTGTAAATTTCAACACCAGGAAGAAAAACAATCCAATTAAAAATGGGAAAAAGAAATGAATAGACACTTCTCCAAAGAGGACATACAGATGGCCAATAGGCATATGAAAAAATGCTCAACATCACTAATCATTAGAGAAATGCAAATTAAAACCACAATGAGATATCACCTCACACCAGTCAGAATGGCGCTCATCAACAAAACAACACAGAATAAGTGCTGGTGAGGATGTGGAGAAAAGGGAACCCTCCTGCACTGCTGGTAGGAATGCAGACTGGTGCAGCCACTGTGGAAAAGAGTATGGAGATTCCTCGAAAAACTGAAAATCGAACTGCCTTTTGACCCAGCTATCCCACTTTTAGGAATATACCACAAGAACACCATAGAACTGCTCCAAAAGGAGAAATGCACCCCCATGTTTGTGGCAGCATTGTTCACAATAGCGAAGATCCGGAAACAGCCCAAGTGTCCGTCAGAGGACGAGTGGATTAAAAAGCTTTGGTACAGGCCCTGGCCGTTTGGCTCAGTGGTAAAGCGTCGGCCTGGAGTGCAGGAGTCCCAGGTTTGATTCCCGGCCAGGGCACGCAGGAGATGCGCCCATCTGCTTCTCCACCCCTTCCCCTCTCCCTCTCTCCTTCCTCTCTGTTTCTCTCTTCCCCTCCCGCAGCCGAGGCCCCATTGGAGCAAAGTTGGCCTGGGCGCTGACAATGGCTCCATGGCCTCTGCCTCAGGCGCTAGAATGGCTCTGGTCAGGACAGTGCAACACCCTAGATGGGCAGAGCATCGCCCCCTGGTGGGCATGGCGGGTGGATCCTGGTCAGGTGCATGCGGGAGTCTGTCTGACTGCCTCCTTGTTTCCAACTTCAGAAAAATACAAACAAAAGAAAAAAAAAAAAGCTTTGGTACATATATATTATGGAATACTACTCAGCCATAAGAAATGATGACATTGAATCATTTACAATAACATGGATGGACCTTGGTAACATTATACAGAGTGAAATAACTAAATCAGAAAAAACTAATAACTATATAAATCCATACATAGATGAGACATAAAAATGAGACTCAGAGAGATTGACAAGAATGTGATGGTAACAGGGGTGGGGGCATGGGGAGTGAGGAGGGATGGGGCAAGGAAGGAGAGAGGGGGTAGGGGAAGGGAGAGGGGCACAAAGAAAACCAGATAGGTGGTGAGGGAAGACAATTTGACTTTGAGTGAAGGGTATACAGCATAATCAAATGTCAAAATAATCTGGAGATGTTTTTTCTCAGCATATGTACCCTGATTTATCAATGTCACTGCATTAAATTTAATTTAAAAAAATAAAAAGAAAACATGGAGAAGTAAATAATGTAATATAAAAAGATTTTTTTATGAAAATTGAATTAGCAGTCTTATTTCAAGTAAAATTTGTGATCTGAAATTTTTACTTATGGTAGATCTTCTTCTAGCTCAATGGACATTACCCACATGCCATAGACAGAGTGATCCTAGTACCCTGTGACCCACATTTGACAATTAGACCAAGGAGTGCCATATATTACCCCCAAAGAACCAACCATAATCTGGCCAAAATCTGGTCATCTTTTTTGTAGAATATGACTAAGAAATGCAGTGCCTGGGCCCTGGCCAGGAAGCTCAGAGAATGGAGCAAATGGAGAGAGAGAAACAATGATGGAAAAACTCTCTCTCTCTCTCTCTCTCTCTCTGTGTGTGTGTGCACACATGTAGGGGGGGGGAGGGGAGATGGCTTTCTAGTTCCTGTGAAGCTTGGCTGTACTTTCTGTACTCCATTTTCTTGAGATTCTGTTCTATCTCTTCACTATTCTCTTTTACTTGACCTTGGTTGAGTGGTTTCTCTTGTCTGTAACTGGCAGAATCTGATCTGTCTGAATTTCCCAAGACCAGAAAGCTAAGATACTACTAGTGCTGATATTAATATTGTCTTAGTTTGGGCTGCTATAATAAAAATACTATAGACTGGGAGGCTTAAACAACAAACAGTTCTTTCTCACAGTTCTGGAGGTAGGGAAGTCCAAGACCAAGGAGCTAGCAAACTGGGTGTCTGATGAGGACCTGTTTCCTGTTTTATAGACAGCCATCTTCTCCTGGGGTCTCTTTTATAAGGTTATTAATCCCACTCATGAGGGCTCTATCCTCATGATCAATCACCTCCAAACGCCCCACCTCTTATTACTATCAGACTGGAGTTAGGATTTCAACATTTGAATTTGGGAGATGGGGCAATAAACTTCAAGCCCATAACAGATATTAATATTAGTTACTTATCAAGGAAGTACTTCTCCTGTTCCTATTTCATTAATACAGATGACCAAGACGTAAGATTTGGTAAGGTCCCCCGTCCTGTGCTGGCCAAGGGCACTTAGCTGAGGTGCCATTCCAGCCTGCATTCCTATGACACTGCACACACTAGGTTGGGAGCCCGAGGCTGTGGCTCTTCATTGATAACTCGTGATAGGGTGCCAAGGAGGTAGGGTGTCAAGGCTCCCCAAATTGTGCAGCTCTTTGGAGGCTGCCATAAGACACCAAAATATGCCTAGTGTGATGATGGGTAAATCACACAGCCTCAATCGGCATTTCACGCTCCCTCCCTGCACTTACACTTTCCAGCAATGCTTGTTCATTTTCTTCCCATGACTGTTTAGCAAACACAAGATCATTTAATAATATTGAGAATGAGAGGGAAGTGCACACTGTAAGATACTTGAGGCAGAGAGAAAGATGAGGAAAGCCAAGGTTGGGATGCGGAGCTTGTGGGAGCTGTGCAGTCACTAGCTGAAGGCTCAGGTGCACTAAGGTGAGCTCACTGTTTAAGTGAGATAGGTGGGAGGCACCAGTACTTTCGTTAACATTCTCTCCTTTCGCCATTGCCACAACCCTGTGATGTGAATATCACTGAGCTTACTTTCCAGGTGGGGAAAATGAGGCATAGAGAGGGTGAGTGATCTGGCAAAGGACACACACAAAAAATGGCAGAGCTGAGAGTGTAAATCATGTGCAGCTTCTATTTTAAGATACTGTCAGTCTCTTCAGTTTGGCCCACCCTACATTTGATTTCACTCCTCTTTAACTCTCAGTTCACAGTGTGTGAGCTAGGGCAGTAAGTCTGATCTGACTGTTAAAGCTTAGTTTGTTTTTATTATGAACCAGATTGTGCCAGATTGTGACCAGTTGTCTCACTCACTAACATATAAGGCCAGCATGGTCAGTTTCTTGCATGGGCACATGTTTTCGAACTTAACTGCCACGAATTACTTTTTTTTTTTAAAGGCATTTTTAGTATATTGTTTATTAGCACTCGGATTCTACTCAGGGAAGCACCATATATGTCAAGCAAAATTCATACTAGTTTTTCAATAAGGAAAACCCAAAAACACATGACTCTGAGAACTAAACAACTAATGAAAACTTGTTTCTGTTGTTTCTTTTCTTAAATGGAAATGTAGGGATGCAATATTAAGAATGCTTTTCTTCAAGATTATGCTCACTTGTGCTTGAAAAGGGATTGCTTTGCATAACTAGAAAATGTGTTTTAAATACCAAAAAGGAAAAATTAATTGCACATTAAGGAAAGCTAGAGGTAAAATTAATCTGCCTAACTTAAGGCTGTGTAGATAACCTTGGGACTTTTTTTCAGATCATTAATGTATCTCCTGGTAATAGAAATGTTATTTGTGATAACATTAACACAGTGCCTCTTAGGAGAGGTGATATTGTGGATCTAGAGTGTGGTGTTTTCAAAATTAATTCTGGAACACGGAAATGTATTGTGTATAATAATATTTCTTAGTGTTAATAAAATGCAAATAGAACTATGAAGATGTTATACGGCCCATATTTCCCAATACCAAAGCAAATCATTTTTTTATGAAACCTCTCACTTCATAACAAACAAACCAAAAATAACAGAAGGGCTTAAAAAGTACAAAATAAACTCTGTAATTTACCTGTTAAAAATTATTCAAGTGTAAGTGTTCAGTTATTGGTTTAATCTTCATATAAAAGAGTAAAATTTTTGTTAATTTTATAATGAAATTAGGTGCCATGAAAACTATTACTCTTTTGATTAAAAAGAAGGCAACTGGAGAAATAGCAATTCATAACACCTTATTTTAAGTAGAATTACCAATCATAAAATGTCTAGTATCCAGTAGAAGGCCCTATAAATGATGTCAAATACTAATTAATCTCTACAGAGATAAAAGTTTGTATTTCCTATATTAATGCAGTTCTAGAAGTACTAAACCATATTCTTAATTTTCTCAAATGCTCACCCTTTACAATTTCCACACCACTGGTCCGACATCATATTTTGCTTCCAGTATAGCAAATATAAACTCAGTCTAAATTATTCTTTCACAAGTGTTATTAGTCTACTTGCTCAAACAAGATTACTGTATTTTTCGCTCCATAAGACTTACCTGACTATAAGACACACCTAGGGTTTTAAGGAGGAAAATAAGAAAAAAAATATTTTGAACCAAATGATGTGTTAAAATATTTAATAAAATACCATATATTTCGCTCCATAAGACACACGGGCATTTTCCCTCCACTTTTGGGATGGGGGGAGTGCGTCTTATGGAGCGAAAAATATGGCAAATGCCTAAGTAGGTTAAAACTTTTCAGAAGAAAATTCATTATTGTTTTTCTTACATTTCTCAATACCCTGTGTGAAGATGATACCTGGAAGGCTGCAGTACAAAGAATCATTTTAAACCAAGAGTTGCATCATTGTGAAAGATGGGCAAGTCCTGTACATAAGCATGAGTGTGGATTTTTAAAAAGTCTATCCATTAGTATTTTTACAGCCACCTATCCAGGGGAGGTAAAAGGAAGGTCTGTTCATTACATCACAATACCCAAATGGCATTCAAGTATTTCTGGAAATAGTCAAGGAAGAAAAAAAAACTACTTACCTGATGGCAGAATTTGGTCTCATTCTTTTAATGTAATCCATGGCCTCGGAGGAAGCTGCTGTAGATGAACTGCAGGATGTCAAGCATGAAATTCAGTAGCTTTCAGGTTCCATCTGGGTCCTGGTATAAACTCATAATATCCTGTGATAAAGGATTGCCCGAGATTTCTAATTCTGCCCAGTGAGATGTCTTTCCATTGGCTACCTCCTCAGCTGACATGATGGTATAAATTTTGCGAGTATCTGGAGCAGGGGTCTCAAACTCGCGGCCCGCCGAACAATTTTGTTCGGCCGGCAGACTAATCCACGAAGTTCAAAATATTTTGGACAAAACTAAGTAAGCCTAGGGGCCTACTTGTATTTTTCATTTCTCTAGCATCTTGCTCTGCGGCCCACATGCTGAGTTGAGTTTGAGACCCCTGCATATTTTTCCTTTGGCATCCCTATTAGTCTGCATTCAGCGCGCCGGCTCCGGGCAGCGACGGCGGGGCGGCTGGTGCTGTTGAGGCGGCGGCGGGGCGGCTGGTGCTGAGGCAGCGGTGGCGAGGCGACAGGTGCTCGTGCTGCTGCTGCTGCGTCGGTGGCAGGGCGGCTGGTGCTGGTGGGGCGGCGGCGGGGCGGTTGGTGTTGGGTGGGCGGCTGGTGCTGTTGCGGCGGCGGGCGGGCTGGTGCTGTGGCGGCGGGCGGGGCGGCTGGTGTTGGGTGGGCGGCTGGTGCTGTGGCGGCGGCGGGCGGGCTGGTGCTGTGGCGGCGGCGGGGCGGCTGGTGCTGTGGCGTCTGCGGTGGCGGAGGGGCGGCTGGTGTTTGCGGGGCGGCTGGTGCTGTTGAGGCGGCGGCGGTGCTGCTGCTGCGTCGGTGGCGGGGCGGCTGGTGCTGTTGCGGTGGCAGTGGCGGAGGAGCGGCTGGTGTTGGCGGGGCGGCGGCGGCGGGGCGGCTGGTGCTGGTGGGGGAGCGGCGGCGGGGCGGCTGGTGCTGTTGCGGTGGCAGTGGCGGAGGAGCGGCTGGTGTTGGCGGGGCGGCCGGTGCTGGTGGGGGGGGCGGCGGCGGCGGGGCGGCTGGTGCTGGTGGGGCGGCGGCGGCGGAGGGGCGGCCGATGTTGGCGGGGCGGCCGGTGCTGGTGGGGGGCGGCGGCGGCGGAGGGGCGGCCGATGTTGGCGGGGCGGCCGGTGCTGGTGGGGGTGGCGGCGGCGGAGGGGCGGCCGGTGCTGGTGGGAGGGCGGCGGCGGAGGGGGGCCGCTGCTGGTGGGGGGGGCGGCGGCGGCTGCGGCGGGGCGGCTGGTGCAGGTCGGGGAGCGGCGGCGGCGGGGCGGCTGGTGCTGTTGAGGCTGCGGTGGCGGAGGGGCGGCAGGTGTTGGCGGGGCGGCTGGTGGTGAGGCGGCGGTGGCGAGGCGGCGGTGGCGAGGCGACAGGTGCTCGTGCTGCTGCTGCGTCGGTGGCGGGGCGGCTGGTGCTGGTGGGGGGGGCGGCGGCGGCGGGGCGGCCTGTGCTGGTGGGGGGGCGGAGGGGCGGCCGGTGGGGGGGGCGGCGGCGGGGCGGCTGGTGCTGTTGCGGCTGCGGTGGCGGAGGGGCGGCTGGTGTTGGCGAGGCGGCGGTGGCGAGGCGACAGGTGCTCGTGCTGCTGCTGCGTCGGTGGTGGGGCGGCCGGTGCTGTGGGGGGGGGGCGGTGCTGGTGGGAGGGTCGGCGGTGGCGGGGCGGCTGGTGTTGGTGGGGGGGGCGGCGGCGGGGCGGCTGGTGCTGGCGGGGGGGGGCGGGGCGGATGGTGCTGTGGCGGCGGCGGCGAGGGGGGGGCTGGTGGTGGGGGGGGGCTGCGGCGGGGCGGGTGGTGCTGGTACGGGGGCTGCGGCGGGGCGGGTGGTGCTGGTACGGGGGCGGCGGAGGGGCGGCCGGTGCTGGTGGGGGGCGGCGGCGGGGTGGCTGGTGCTGGTGGGGCGGTGGTGGCGGGCGGCTGGAAAAGGCAAAAGGAAGAATGAAAAGGCTGCCTCGAAGAGAAAAAAGTCCTACACTTCAGAGTAATCCTCTAAACAATCCCGAAAATCCCCAGGAGATGAAGATGACAAGGACTGCAAAGAAGAGGAAAACAAAAGCAGCTCAGAGGGTGGAGATGCTGGCAACGACACAAGAAACACAACTTCAGACTTGCAGAAAACCAGGGAAGGACCTAACCACCTGAGCAAACGCCGCATATTCAGAGAGACCACAAATGGTCGTGCATTTGGTTGTCTGACACTCTTGGATTTGATATGAACCAACATGGTCCCTGTTGTCATTGACAGAACCCCAGTTTGTATGTACATTATCCACATTCCTTTCTGTTTGTGTTCAGAGAATGGAAAAAAAAGACATTTTAGCCTTTAAAAATAATAATAATAATATGGGATCTACACTTTAACAAAGTCTAAAGTGCATAATACTGCTTGGTTAACTATAAGCACAGTGTTGTACAGCGGGTCTCTAGATCTCTTGCATAATTGTAACTTTACACCCATTGAAAAGCAACTCCCAATTTCCTGTCCCCCAGTCTCTGGCAACCACCATCCTACTCTCTGTTTCTATGAGACTGAGTACTTTAGATTGTAGAAGGGGACATGAAAACTGAGGCACCAGAGGGTTGAATGACCTGCCTATGATCTCAGAGCTAGTGGGTGGCAGAGTTAAGACTCAGCCATGGGTGGTCTGGTTTCAGGGCAGAGGAGCAGAGACAGTATTGGAGAGAGCAGTCAGGCTCAGCCATAGGGTCCCAGCGGGTGGGGAGAACTGTGCTTAGTGAGAGCTTCTAGATGGACAGACGCACGGGAGATCACAGTCGACATGGTGGGGAGAGGCAGAGGGAAGGCAGTGCTCAGAGTGGGGAACGGGTGGTGGAAGTGTCAGAAACATGGCCTTTCTGGGTCAAGATGGGGTCCTGGGTGTGGCTGGAGTGGAGGAAGGTGATAGTCATTGGTGTAAAATGGCCAAGAGTTCTGGGTGGTCACTCACAGGGACAATGTCAGCTCAGGTTGATGGTAACTGGACTGGAGAAAGATTCTGGGCCCCTGACTGAGCATTCCCAAGATGTGAGGACCCCTGGGTGTGGTGGCGGCGAGAAGAGAGGGAAGGGCAGGGTCTGAAGCGCAGGGGAGGAAGCGTTTTGCTAGAAGAGGATGGTGCAAAGGCAGCAGCCTGGGCCTGGGAGGACAGACACTGCTCCAGGCCCAGGGACAGGTCAGGAGGGGTGGAGCCGGGGCTGCGCATATGAAGATGTGGGCACATGTGTGCATGTGGGGATGTGTGTGTCAATGTGTGTATCTGTGTGAGGAGATAATGTGAATGTGTGCTATAAGATGTGAGACTGTGTGTGAGAATGTGCATGTTGATATGTGCGTGAGGATGTGTGTTAATGAAATTGTTTGCTTTTCTTGGCCATCTCTGTCATTGAGTCCCAATGTGGGGGTCACAAGGGCCAGCAGGGGTGGAGCCCTGATGAGAGGAGATGCTGGCAGTGCTGGCAGAGATGAGTGTGTATGTACTAATGAGTGTGGGAGTGAAATGGAAAATTGTGTGTGTGTGTGTGTGTGTGTGTTCAGGATTCAGCTTGAACAAGGGTCAGGAGAGGTCTCTGTGAGGTGACTGAGGTCTAAGGGGAGAGAGTTTATAGTGGAACAAGGGTTTCTGAGGTGGAAGGGCAGAGAGATGTGGGAGATGAGAGGATGGGCTTGGAGGGCAGCCCTTGGGGAGTGGTCTGGGCTGAAATGCCCAGGACTTAAATATCCCAGTGGAATTGGGGTGGGGGGTCCAGTTTTGGACTTGTCTGAGGGGCCCAGTCATGGATTTTAAGAAGAACACAGGGCCTGTCCTCTAGGTCCCCCAGGTCTAAGATTGGGACTTTACACAGAGATGATGTGAATAGCAATGCCGTGTGCAGATGCGTTGCATACACCTGCGTAGGCATGTGTGCATATTTGCATGTGTAAACATGGGTGCACTTGTGCAAATAAGTGTGTGTGCAGTGCTTAAATGTTGGGGTCACAGCCCATTGACTCCCCAATCCCTCCCCAAGTACTTCCCTCCACCCCCTGGGCTACTGTACTTCCTCAGACTTCTGTTCCCCTGCTTCCCTTAGGTTGGCTGTGGCCTTCCTCCTCCTGTCACCGCTTCTCTTGCAGGGACGCCTCCTTCCCAGCCCCTTCGGCAGCAGAGTCTCTGCTCCAGGCTCTGGCTCAGTCTTCTGGTCCTGGGCTTCAGCTTCCTGCTGCTGATGGCAATCTGTGTGATTGGGTCCCAAAGTGAGGGTCACAGGGGCCAGTGGAGATGAAGCCCTGATGAGGAGGTGGAGATATGGGCAGTGCTGGGGGTGTGAGAGCTCTGACGGAAGAGATGGAGGCAGTGAGGTGCAGTGCTGAGCGAGTATGGGGCAGGGAGGGGGTGGTGAGGGAGACCATGCCATGACCGGGACGGGGCTGTCACATGGGCACAGACCCCTCCACTCCGTCCTGTGCCCTCTCCCTCCTGACAAGAAACACAGATGTAAGTGGAGTTTTGGACCCTAAAAGAAGCTTTCAACAACTTCTCCAGCACCCTGACAGATCTGAGCTTAGACTGGTGCTCCAGTGAGTGACGATGGAAGGTGTTAGGAGGCAGAATGGAAGGAAAACAGTTTAGCTTTTCTCTTTTTCAGGAGGCAGCATAGGTGACAGTGTGACATCTCTGGAAGCCAGGCTGGAGAAACAGGAGGACCTGAAAGCAGGTCTGAGCCCCTCCCATGAGTGGACATGTGAGAGTGTATGTGCGTGAGTGGTATGTGTGAATGTATGTGTGGTGTGTGAATGTGTGTTGAATTTTCCCAAAGGCTGGAGTCCGGTGCGGGGTCTTAGTAGGTATGGTGCCCACACTGCCCACATCACTGTCTGTCACTCTGTCCCCTAGATCATGCCACCTTGCTCTTCCACCTGAAGCACTTCCCAGCTGATCTGCGCATCCTGGCTTGTCAGATGGCCTTCCTGCGAAGCAATGGTAGGGACAGTGGGGGTCTCCGTTCCCAGTGTGCCTGCCCCCCCAGCAGGATCTCATCTCCCCCTGCCCACTCCCCTCCCCACAGGCACAGAATGCTACCCCGTTAACTGGCTGGAGCATGAAGGCAGCTGCTACTGGTTCTCTGGCTCTGGACTGACCTGGCCCGAGGCTGAGAAGTACTGCCAGCTGGAGAACGCGCTTCTGGTAGTCATCAACTCCAGAGAGGAGCAGGTGAGTCCACACTCTTCCTGAAGGTGGGAGGAAACCTCTGGAATGCAAACTCGGGGGCTAGATCAGGCCCGCTTTATTTTTTTAACCTACGGGAGAGGCCGGAAGCAGATGTCTGGCAGAACTCCAGGGTTCATAATGGAGCAGCCACTGATCCTAAGAAGTGGGAGATTACGGCCAGGACTCGGCAAAGGGACAGGAGCCAGGTGAGCAGGTGATGAGGAGCAGATCAGAAGACAATGCAAGACAGGATGAATTTGAAAAGACAGGACCTGGGTGGAGAAGGCAGTAGAGGCACTGAGAGCTCCTGCTTGTTGTGTACTAGCCACAGGAGTGGCAGTCAGTTGGGAGGAAGGAACAGAGGGGGCAGGAGCCCCGGTGACCCACCAGCTATGGGTACTGGGTTCCTCAAAGCCCCTCCAGGTCTCACCTGCCCACTGCTGCCTGACCAGCACAACCCCAAACACTGAAGTTCAAGGGGAAGAATCAACCTGTTAGAATAGGTGGGGTATTTTTGTTTTGTTTTTTGGAAACAGAAGAGATTAATGGTAACTGTTGGAGACTTCAAGCTGACAGGGTCCTTGTAGTTTAGATTTTGGGGGGATAGCGGTGTGGGGACTGGCAGCAAGCTGACAGTCTGCCCAACCCCCACCTCACTTGCTAGCTTAAGTTGCTAAAGGTTTAATTTTTCCCCACTCCTCCCTGTTAGCTGTGATACTCGAGTGTTTCTACTGGTCCCATCCCTACTTGTTTAAGTTGCTAGAGGCAATTTACATGCCCTTCCTCTCACCCTTTGTTTGGTTTGATGTTGGTTGATTTCAGTTATGCAGGGTAGAGGGTTTTCTGCACTTGGGAGAATTCTTGGGTTTCCTTGGAAATGTGACTCTGTTTCAGAGATATCTTTAATTTGCTAATGATTTTACTCTGCCCAATAAATAGAGCAGTTTGGGGTGGAGACTCGCTCTTGCAAGCTACCTGCATTCCAAAGAGTTCTCCGGATCCCATCCTTTTACTCTGAGTTTGTTTCTTCTTTCCAAACGGTTTTCACTCAGAGCCTGGACAGTGACTAGTCGTAGTGGTCCGTGGCAGGTAATATTTACCGAGTCCTTACTATGTATTAGGCAAGTTAGTTGTAATATCTGTATTTTCTGGTTTTTTTCTCATTCTTATTGTTAAAGATGGCCATTGCTCAAGTGGTGATGCTCTCAGGTGATACAGCTAATTGCCTTTCATGCTTGGGAAGGGGCTTGGTTATACTAATGTGTACTGGAGGAGGGGGTTGTCCTGCGAAAATGTTTTAAAAGGAGCTAGGAGGCCATTTTGGGGAGAGGAAATACCCCATTTTTGTGGAGAGGAGCCCATGTTGTATGAGGGCAGGGAGGCCACATGGAAGAGCCAGCCAAAATGGAGGCATGCATCAGGGACTGAGTGAAGCCTTTGATTCTAGCAAAAACTGGAGAAAGTCCTTGGCTTTGGGAGCCCTTAATGGAAAGGAAAGTGTTTTCCCGCTGTGCATATTTCCTCACTGCCGGGTTGCGAGCAGGAATAAGGGAAAATGGACCACCAGTTCTTGGCTCTGTTGTTTCTCTACAATCGACTGGAATTAAATGCAAACCTAAACCTGCATGGGCCAGGCGGCTCTGATGGTGGCCACGGCTACTGCCTTTTCCATCTTCTTCAACTTGATCACCTTCCTCCTTGCTGCTCCCATCAGCAGTGTTCCCGCCTTCTCCCTCAGTTTCTGATGAGCTCTGTTGCTGAATTGCCTGGTGTCCAGTGAACTTTACTCCTGGGTTATTTTCTATTTCCCACAATCCTTCATTAAATCCTTTTCGTTTGTTTGACTTTCCAAACTTGTCTTTGTATTCCTTATATGGAGAAAAGTCTTTAGGACCTAGAAATGCATTTTCCTGGGTGCCAAAAAAGAAGATGGGGTATTTGTTTGCTGGAGGCTTCACTGCTCCCTCAGGGAGTTCATCAATCCGGGCCGGCCAGTGCGGGTAGCCCTTCATCTTGGCGAACACCAGGTCGCCCGCCTTGTATTCGCGGGGCTGGGGATGTGCCATCCCGGCCGCTCCCCTTCCAGGTCATCCTTGCTCGCCCGAAGACGCCAGCAGGCCGCACCCTCGCAGGCCAAGGGACTGCGCTGCGCTCTCCGCAGCCTCGGGCGGGCGGGCTGCTGCCTCTACTAGGGCAAGCGGAAGGTGGCGGGGACAGCAAGGGCGGCAGGTGGGCGGGGGCGCAGCGGGCCACAAATCAGGGCCTGGCGGCGGGGAGGGGCGCCGGGCCTCAGCTCGGCCCGCTGCGCGCTCACCGACGCCAGGCCGCCTGCCTCATGCCGCCGCCGGCCTCCCTCCCGGTTCCGGGTGCGGCAGGCTGGGCCTTGCGCCTCCTCCGAGCCCCTCTAGATCCTATATTATGTGTTTTTACCACAATAGAGAAAAAATGTGGGTAAGAATAGTAGTTGTGTGATCCGGTTTTTCTGAGAATGAAATGAGTTAAAACATGTAAAGTGCTGTTTAGGCAAGCTTGTAGGTAAAAGGTCTGCACAACATGGAATAATAAGGACTAGGTTTGCCCTCCTCCCAGACACAACCAAAACAAAAAACAGATACCTATAAGAAACAAACATCTTCAAGACACGAGTTCAGGAAACAGGACAATTGGACAATTGATCTCTGAGAGACAGGACACTAACAAGATGAGCCCTATGATTGTCCCAGCCCAGTGCTGGGAGAAAGCCTTCAGGCCATGGGGCAGGGAGGGACGATTCAAGCAGAGCCTAGCACATGCTCCCAGTTGAGGAGATGGGGCCAAGAGTCTAAGTCGGGTCCCCAAACTGCGGCCCCCTGAGGCCATTCATCTGGCCCTCGCCGCACTTCTGGAAGGGGCACCTCTTTCATAGGTGGTCAGTGGAGGAGCATAGTTCCCATTGAAATACTGGTCAGTTTGTTGATTTAAATTTGTTTGTTATTTTAAATATTGTATTTCTTCCCGTTTTGTTTTTTTACTTTAAAATATGATATGTGCAGTGTTCATAGTATTTTTTGTAGTCCGGCCCTCCAGCTGTCTGAGGGACGGTGAACTGGCCCCCTGTGTAAAAAGTTTGGGGACCCCTGGTCTAAGGAGACCAAGGTCACTGGACCTCAAAGGATAAAGTATCAGAGGAGAGCTGCACAGAGAAACCCAGCAATCTGTGGAGGGTTCCCTTCAAGCACTCAGCACTGAGCAGTGTGTGCAGGTAAAGAAAATGACAGACACCCAGAAAAACAATCTGAAAGGATTAGGACATGTTTGACACTCGTCTAGGGCCAGAAATAGTGCCTATTCCTACCAACACAACCCACCAAGCATGGGTGTGGGGACCAAAAGCCCTTGCCACAGTAGCGCTTCAGACCTGCCTAACAGGTTATAAAAACAACACCAAAAAGGACCAAAGTGACTCCAAGTAACTTAACTACATACCAGAAGAAAGTTCAAGAATTTTTAGGGGAATACAAATACACCCAGCACACAAGGTAAAATTCACAATGCCTGGCATCCAACAACATTGACCAGATGTACAAAGAAGCAAGAAAAC
Organism: Saccopteryx leptura; assembly: GCF_036850995.1. NCBI lineage: Eukaryota > Metazoa > Chordata > Mammalia > Chiroptera > Emballonuridae > Saccopteryx > Saccopteryx leptura. The sequence goes on from NC_089504.1 coordinate 328,978,705, forward strand.
ACATTGTATAACAAGGAGGTTAATAAATCTATCAAAACTGATCCAGAAGTGATACAGACCTTAGAATTAGCAGATAAGACAGTAAAACAGCCATTATAACTATTCCATATGCTCAAAAAGTTAAGTAGAATCTCAAGGAGGATATTTCAAAGTCCCAAATTGAACTTCTAGACATGAAAACTACAATGTCTGAAATAAAAAATATACTGGGTACAATGAATGGAAGATTAGATATACATAAGGAAAGGTTATAAACTTAAAGACATAGCAATAGTAACTATATAAAAAAGAAAAACCAAGAGAAAAAAATGTTTCTAATGGAAATAGTGGCCCTGGTCTGGTGGCTCAGGGGAGAAAACATCCTACTGGCACACTGAGGTCGTGGGTTCGGTCCTCCGGTCAAGGCACGTAGGAGAAGCAATCAATGGATGCACAACTAAATGGAACAATAAGTTGATGCTTCTCTCTCTCTCTCTCTCTTCCTCTCTTTCTCTCCCTTCCTCTCTTTCTCAAATCAATGTAAAATTAAAAAAATAATGGAAATAGCATCAGTGAACTGTAGGACAATTAATAGATGCAGAATCGGAGTCCTTGAAGGAAAAAGGAGAAGGGCAAGGCAGATAATGAGCAAAATGTTTCAAATTTACTGAAAACCATGGGCATATAAGGAGCATGGATGAGTGGAAGATGGTTGCGGGTGGGCAGGTGGTAGATGTCAGCTCACCCGAAGGCCACAGAGGCTGCTTGCTGGAGAGAATGCGCTGACGGTGGTAGCACCTCAGAGGTGCCCCGTGGCGTCATCCATCAGGCCTTTGGGGTGAGCTTCTCCCACGAAACCCAAAACCTCTGGATTCTCGCCAACCCTCCTGCTTCAACTCTGAACCCTCTCACCCTCAGAAGATCCAACATCATCCAAAAGCATTTCTGAGTGTTCACTACATGCCAGACATCACATATATCTCACCAAGGGAGTGAGACAGATGTGGCCCCTGCCCTGGGCAGCCTGCTGCCCGGAAGGAAGTCCTGCCAGCCCATCATCACCCCAAGGAAAGGAGAAGCCTTCGTGAGAACGCCTGTCCCCCCTGCAGCTCCTGCCCTGCCAGACCCCACCCTCACCCGCAATAGCACCAGCCTCTGCAGTCTGCCGGCCTCAGAAAGGGGGCTTTCTCTGCCCAGCCCAGGCTAGCCAATTCCTCTCGCCGAGCTCTGAGCAGCAGCCTGTGCTGTCTCCACAGAGCCCCACTCCCATCACCAGCGCCCACATCTCACACACCCTACAGCCCTCCCCTCTCCTGGCTCCTGCCCTTCAGCTAGGATGGCTCAGGCCTCTCTTGCCTCAAAACCTTTTCTCAGACACGGGGCCTTCCATCAGGATCTGCTAGAGAAAGACCCAGGTGGGGGGCTTGGGGAGAGAGGGAGTTCTCCACAGTATCTCTGTATCTCTGTGTCCATTGTCCCACCCATCCCCACACCCTCCCACATACAAATCCACTCTCCTGGCTAAATGTGCTGTCCTTGCCCACACAAAATGTGCACAGACAGGCACGGCCCATGTCACACACACAGCACATGTCAGAAGGAAGGGTGGAAGGAAGAGGGGAGGAAGTCACCTCCAGCTTCCACTTATTTCCTTGCCGCTGAGCACATACCCTTTCCTGGGTCCTAAGCATGGACAGAAAGCTGAGGTCAGGGGGCAAGCAGGGCTGTTGGTTGGCACCACACACCTAAACACCTACGGGGTGCCCAGGCCCTGCTCATGGAGTGACTGTGACAGCGGCCTCAGAGAGACAGAGCAATCCGGAGCAAGACCGAGGTGAAGTGAAGCCCCCAACACTGGGCACCTGCCTTTCCAAAATGCGTCTTCTCTCCTGGGATTGTACCCACGGGCTCCTGGCCCCTCACCCCTACCGAGCAGGTGGTCATTTTCTTCCGAGTCTAGATGCTGGATGTCTTGAAAGTCCTTGGCCATTCTGGGTCCAGTGCAGCAGCTGGACCTGGGTGGAGCCGAAGCTGCAATCAGGGCTGGGGCCGAGTGCAGGGCTGATGCTGTGCTGAGATGCTAGTTCAGATGGAGGCTGGCACTGGGATGGGGGTAGGGTCAGGGTAGGTCAAGGCGGCAGCCTGGGTTGGGTCTGAGGTTGGAGGTGAGTTTCGGGAGGTGAAATACAGCCTGGTCCTCTCCCCTCTCAGGTGTTGGCTTAGGCTGTGCCATGGCCAAGGAGGAACATCCCTTCACATGCTCATCTTCCATCCAGTCCCCACTGTTCCTGAACTATGGTCCCCTTAATCCCAAACATCCCCAGGCCTGCCAGCCTCCCCGTCCTCCCCACCCTCGGTTACCTGTTAACAATGTGGAGGGCTCACTCTGGAGCTCCTCAGGCTCCCCAGCCCCAAGGCTAAGGAGGAGCTGGAGCCAGGGGAAGTGGGGCATGTGGCGCTAGACAGGAGGGAAGAGGAGGGGAGGGGCCTGGTCCCGGTGAAGGCCTGGAGCCCCTGTGTCTGAATGTCCAAGTGGTTCTAACCTGGCATCTGCTCACCTCAGGACTTTGGACAGTAAACAGGAGAAATGGAGTTGGAATTCAGGCAAAACATAGTGGGGGACGGGGACAGGACTGACTGTTTTTCCTAGAGAAAGGGTCTTCTGTTCTGTCCCCTTCACCCCTATAAGACGGTCACCTCACTCTTCACTGCAGTTTGAAGGAAAGGCCAGACCCAGGGTGTGTGGGTACAGTTCAGGGTTTCCTCTCGTTCTCCCCTCTTTCACTTCCTGCCTCTGAATTTCCCAGAATTGCTAGTGTCACTAAATACCTCTGACCAGGATCAGAGGGGCCGGCTCTCTGTCTTGCTCAATCTGGCATCTGAGCCTAGGCCCCCGCTTCCTCTGGGCTCAGCCACAGGCTCCCAGCTCTGGGCTAACAAGCTTCACCCTCCTGGTTCCTGGGGAACTGGAAGTGCAGGGGGAAGAGAGGACAGTGGCAGAGGGCAGCCATCCTGGGGCAGGAGGAGCTCAACTCCAATAAGCCCCTTGCGGGGCCCTGGCAACACAAACCTTTGTCCTCACTCAGCCAGTGTCCCCTGTAACTCCCACAACACAACACCCCAGGAGGTGGCTGTTCCCATTTTACAGAGGAGAACTTGGAACCTCAGGGAGATTTACGTGACTTTCCCAGGGGGACGGGTCAGAGGGGAGGGAAATGGGAAACAAAACAAGATAAAGAGGAAAAAAGTCATACCATAAAAGAGAGGTCTTCAAGGGAAGTTGGGGTTCATGAACTGAGGAACATTTGTAACTATCTATACTCACAGTAACAATAGCTTGGGAGAAGAAAACACATTTTTTGTCCTTGATTTTTAGACCCCTTGTACTGGGATTTTTTTTAATGGAGTATAATTGAGATACAATGTTATATTAGTTTCAAGCATGTGCTTTTCTTGTGATGACACTCTGACATACACAGGAAGTAGGCACACAATTCGATATCCTGATGTTCCTATGAAGCCACTAGGGCAGTGGTGGTTGCTTTGCTATTTGACTGCGACCCACAGTCGCACATGAGAGATACATTCTACAGTGTGGCCCAGAATGCACATGCGAGCAGCTGCGCGCACACACACATTTGTATGCTTTACTTTCTCCTGAATCCCCAGTGCCTGGCACATAAAAGGTGCTCAACAGGTATTTATTAAATAAACGAGTGATTGAATGAATGAATGGATGAGTGAATTTGTAGATATACTATTGCCATGAAAGTTTCATAAAACAATGTTTACCTTCCTTGCTACTTGCATTCCATTGAGTTTCCTGATCATGAATGGGCCACAAATCAAAGTTTGAAAACAGTCACGGAGCCCCAATCTTGGCAAGGATGTGGTTTTAGTGTGCCAAGATATGGACAGGAGCCTAGTAACTAGATTACCAACTGCTTGTCACGGTTCACTGACTGCCATCCAGGGAATGAGTTTCACTGGCCACCCACCTCGACTGAAGTAATCCCAAATTTCTGTGTACAACCCCTCGCTCCTGGCACGGTGAGATAGCACAGAAAACAAGAGACATCCTCTGCATCCTATTCTTTCTAACTATTCAAAAGTCAACATTTTAATTAACCAAAATTTGACATACACATGGGCTATTTCTTTAGTTTCCATATTGTCTCCTTACCTTTTTGCTGGGGTTTTTCTGATTTGCTTACAAAATCCTGCTTTATTTGGTTGATTTTGGTTTGGGGTGGTGGTGTACCTCAGGCACAGAAAGTTAGGTTAGTCCATTTCTGGGTTTATGACACCCAGTCTTCCTCTGAGGTCTGACAAGATCTTTCTCTTGTTTTATTACTTTCCCAACACCGATTCCTTTACTCTTCACAGGCAGCCAAAATGATGTGTTTCCTATATGTGGCAGTCTCCAAAGATGGAAGCCATCACTTCTCCCTTCACTGTATGTGCACGTGACAACACCCTTCCAGAGGAAGTGTCTATTCCCCTCCCCTAGAATCCAGAATGACCAAGTGATTTGCTTTGACCAATAGAAAGTGCTTCAAGTGATAGTTATGCCAGTTCTGGGTCTAGCCTTTAAGAGACAGGGACAGAGGTGGATTTAACTGTGGGTGCACCCTGTGTGCCCTGGGCCCTGACATCTGAAGGGCCCCACAAAACCCCAACTTTACACTTTTTTTTTCTAACATAAGGGGCCCAATATTTCCTTTTGTGCCTGCGGCCTAAACCAACCTTAATCCGCCTCTGGACATGGAAGCTTCAGTTTTCATTCCTGGAAGCCAGACACCCATGCTGAAAGGAAGTCCAGATATCCTGCTAGAGAGAGACCTCATGGAGAGGTGGAAGGAAGGGGGGGAACTTATGAGTGGGTGGTGAAGAAATAATACGGAGATAGAGAGGGAGAGAGATCACACAGAGGAGCACAAGGTCTCCAAAAATGTGAACAAAGCCTTCTGGGAGCTTCTAGAAGCCCAGCCAACAGCTGAAGACATCCAACCATGCAACCTAGGCAATACCACATGGTCCACCTGACCTAGCTCAGCCCATATTTCTGACCCAAAGACTCTCAAGAAACAATACGTAGTTGTTTGTTTTAATCTATTGAAATTTTGGCTTGTTATGTTATGTTCAAATAGGCAACTGAAGCAATATATATTCTTAAATATGTGGTTGTACAGTTTGCATGTTCTATTTTTTTATATACATAAATATTTCTGGAGTTGACTTGTGTCCCTTTTGTTCAATTTCATAATGTTTTATTTTCTCAGCATGTAAGAGCTACCATTCAAAGAGTGATTTAATAAGCTGACAGTCGTGACTCTACCCTACTAATTTACCTTGTTTACCTTTTCAGTGGTCAAGCCAGCACTTGATTCCAGCCAAAGCAGCTGGAATCACCATAATCTAGCCACACCATGCCCATTCCTACTTTTGTTTGTGCCTTTGGCCATCTAAAATTCCTTTATTTTGCTCTGCACATGGAAGTCCTATGTATCTCTGAAAAGTCAGCTCAAGGTCATCTTTCCTCATAAAGCCTCCCTGAGTACTCCAGCCCCACTAGTCCTAGTCTTTCTGTCAGATTTGTCAGCATTTGGAAGGGGGCAATATAAGGCATGCCACTCTCTTGAGAATTAAAAAATATGGTAAATCGTCTTTTAAGAATGAAATACCAAGATCAACACATCATGAGCAGAGCAGAGATGTTTCTGTACCACTAGGTAGCAGCATCACTAGGTGATTCCAGTTCTTTTATAACACATTTTGGAATCTGGCAGGGTAAGCTCCTGCTCTTTGATCTTACTTTTTCATATATTTCATGGCTCTTCTTGAATAATTTGTCTACCAAATATCAGCTGGCCTGTTTTTGTTTAACAAACTGTCTTGGAATTTGAATAGGACTGCATTGCATTAGTAGGTTAACTAGAGGAGAATCGACATCTATACAACATTCCAGGAAAGCGGTATCTCGTGTTGTGTATTCTTCCTAGTGTCCTTCAGAAGAGTTTTGGCGTTTCCATCATGTAGGTCTTAGACATTTCTTTTAAAGTTTATTTTTTGTTACTCTATGGATTTTTACTGATATTGTAAATGGGCTCTTTCTTTCATTTTCTAATTAGTTATTTGTGATATATAGGAAAGCTATTGAGATTTGAATGTTGAGCTCTTGATTTTGGATTTAGCCATCTTACTAAATTGTGCTACTTGCAATAAAATTTTAGTCAGTGCTCTTGGGCTTTTTAGATTGTGCATCATCTCATAATTAAATACGTTTTGTCTCTTTCGAATAATTCAATTTCTTTCTTATTAAATTGATTAGGACTCCAACAATGATGAATAGTAACAGTAGTAACAGGCATCTCACCCTTGTACTTGACCTTAAAGCTGCTATGTAGGTTTTTGAAAGGTATTTTTCTTCTCTTAATTCTAAGAGGGTCTTTTTGTTTGTTTGTTTGTTTTTGTTTTTTTAGTAGGGGTTACCTGTCGGGAGCCGATCAACAACTGCTGGCTGACAAGGTCACAGCAGGAGAAGACCCACAACTGCTATATAGATACCTATATGTTTTACATTCAATAATACTCGCAAAATTTCTGAATGTTTTCCTACTACATTTAAGACCATTTTGACCGACTCTCCTAAAAGTAATAAACCTGGACACATTACAAGAGACTTATGGTCTCTCACAATTTTAATGCCTGGAGGCCCTGACACTCATGAGTATAATCCTGTTACATTGCCTCCTAAAAAATTTCACCCATGTAAACTTTATCCTCCAAAAAAGGCAACTCAAGAGCCTTACTGGTGGTCTGTGGAGAATAGATTTGGTTTTCCCCCATGGCAAGAATGTGCATATTACAATTATATGAATTATACTGCATATGCTGTTAATTTCACTATACAAGATTGGTCTAGTCCTTATTTTGAATATGATTATAAAAAATTAGTACAGAAAATAAAAGACGTTTACAGTTGGTCAGATAAATATAATCCCTTAAATAAAATCATCACACGTTGGCAGTCTACTAGATGAATACCTACACAGCTAACTTGTCAGAATGAATCAACCACCAGGTATCAAACAAAGCTTTGGCAGCTAATTGCAGCTGCTGCACCAGCATATTTGATTAGACCTCACCCTTATCCTGTTCAAAATATTTTTGTTCAGGCTTGTGTACAGGCTCCTTATGTACTCTTAATTGCTACAAAAAACAGCAATCTTTCCGTTAGTACTTATAATTCTATGTTTAGCATTTCCTGCTCTCACTATGTTTTAACAAACTGTCTATCTTATAACACCAAAGCTCAAGTCATGTTTATTCTGCAGCAGCCACCTTATGTAATGTTACCTGTTAGTCTGTCTCAGCCTTGGTATGATGACCCAGGATTGCATGCACTACAGGCTGCTTCTGAAGCGCTTGCTCGCCATCGAGAAAAGCGATTTGTTGCTGAATTGATTTTGAAAATTACTGCTCTTATTGCTATTATAGAATCTATAGCTGCTTCCACCACTGCTTTAGCTCAATCAGTTCACACTACAAATCATGTAAATAGTTTATCTCATAATATATCTCTTGCATTAGCAGTACAGGAGACTCTAGATAAGAAGTTAGAAATGAAGATGAATGCTTTAGAGGAGGCTTTTATTTACATAGATAATGAGCTGTTAGCTATGAAGGCTAGAATGACTCTTAAATGCCATGCAGGATTCAGGTGAATATGTGTGACTCCTTTACAATACAATCAGTCTATCATAGCATGGAATAATATACAGAATCATTTGTTAGGTATATGAAATAATAGTGATATTAGTTTAGATTTGAAGGAATTACATCAGCAAATACAAAACTTAGGACATTCAGGCTCTTTAGTCTCTGCCTCAGAAGTAGCTAATCAATTTGTTGAAAACATTAAAAGTATGTTTTCTATGCATGGCCTGACCTCTTTAGCTACTGATATAGGCATAATAATAGCTGTGATAATTATCACTCTTATCCTTCCAGTCATGTTCCAACTCTTAAACAACAATCTCAGAAAAACAGCGGTGAAAATACAAAGGCTTTATTTAAATAATAAAAAAGGGGGAGATGTCGGGAGCCCATCAACAACTGCTGGCTGACAAGGTCACAGCAGAAGAAGATCAAAAACTGCTGATTGACAAAGTCACAGCAGAGAAGACCAATGGCTGCGGGTTGACAAAGTCACCCAAAGGAGAGACACAACGATACTTCCCCCTTTGACTTTTTGAATTAATCTGGCCTTATATCCCCCCTTTTTCTGGGTGTGTGCTATTATTTATGGCACAGGAATAATAATACCGTGCTTTCCCTGTAGATTTGTAGTAATTTCTTTGAAAATAAGACAGAGGGTGTGAGTTCCACAGAAAAGCCTGTAAGCCCCGTGAACTGGGCTCATAAACATAAGAGGCTGGCTATGATATCCCTCGTAAAGAGTTAAGTTTGTAGAAGAATTCCTTCTTAATCATGTTAGAAAAATAAATTGTGATTTGTGAATGGGTAGGAGGCAGTGGCTGTGCACAGAGCACCTTTCGGCCTTCACTTAATTCAACATTTTTCCTCCCTAGCCTTTTCATGTGATAGAGTAAAGAAACATTCCTTTCTTCTTGCTTATTTGATCTGCAGATAGTGATACACTCTGAGAAGAATAGAGTCAAAACTTAACTATGTTTAAATATAATAAATAAGTAATATTTGACTAGACAATAGTATCTTAGGTAAGGTATAGTAGAATGGTCCATTGTGTGGCCTAGGATGAGAGCGCAGTCTGCAAGAAAAGAATGTTTTACTAAGAGAATTGTTTTTTGACTAGAGGCAATTGCTAGGCTTTCTCAATGAGATGTTCTCATGAGATTTATATGCTTTCCAAAATTTTTTAATAATGAGAGAAATGTAGGAAAATCCATAGAAATAATAACAGTTAATGTCTTCTGAAATTATGTTGCTACTAGGCTATCTTGCAAGTGCACTCTGTATATCTTTAAGTGAAAGCTATTCTTTTTTTTTTTTTTTTTTTTTTTTTTTTTTTTTTTTTTTTTCATTTTTCTGAAGCTGGAAACGGGGATAGACAGTCAGACAGACTCCCGCATGCGCCCGACCGGGATCCACCCGGCACGCCCACCAGGGGCGGTGCTCTGCCCCCCAGGGGGTGATGCTCTGCCCATCCTGGGCGTCGCCATATTGCGACCAGAGCCACTCTAGCGCCTGAGGCAGAGGCCACAGAGCCATGCCCAGCGCCCGGGCCATCTTTGCTCCAATGGAGCCTTGGCTGCGGGAGGGGAAGAGAGAGACAGAGAGGAAAGCGCGGCGGAGGGGTGGAGAAGCAAATGGGCGCTTCTCCTATGTGCCCTGGCCGGGAATCGAACCCGGGTCCTCCACACGCTAGGCCGACGCTCTACCGCTGAGCCAACCGGCCAGGGAAAGCTATTCTTAATGTTATGTCAATTTCTTTATAAGCAAGCCTTTTAGAATCTTGTGAGAAAAAGTAGGACACTGCATAAACTCAAAGCCATTTACCTAAGCAAGCGGTGGTCCATTGTTAGTCCTTAATGATTTTGTCTGCTAATCTCTCTCTGCCTCTTGACTCACAACAGCAGTAAAGTTAGTTAACTATTAGTACTAATACTTTAAAAGCTTTTACCGATGTTGTTATCACTATTCAAGTTATTTTGTACTTTGAATGATTTGCTACCTGGTTTGTAATTTATAAATATAAATTAACTGTTATCCAGAAACATGTAAACATAGTGAAACAGAAGCAATGATTAACACCATGTAATTGTAACTCAGTATGTGTGTATAAAAAGGAAGCTATACTAGCATTTAGGAGAGATGCCTGGCAGTAAATGCTAACTAGAGAAAAAAGAGAAAGAAAAGAATCCGGCTCTCTCACTCAATTCGCGCCAACGCCGTCTCCTCCTGTGGGACCCCTGAATCCCCCCCTGGGCTGGACCCCGGCAGTTACTGACTGAATGCCAATAAAATGCATTGTCAGCTGCATGCAAGACCCTAAGTTAGGGACTGTGGAAGAGTCCAAGGTCTATGAAAGAGAATTCCTGTCCTTGGAATCAAGCATTTACTAATTTAACAAAATTAAATCAGAATTGGAATAGAATAGTTCTTGAATTTACCTTGTGTGGGACTTCTGAGAATACTTAGCTGGAACTTTGAAATGTGGATGCTCTGATGACTACAGAAAGCAAAAGCTCTGGTGTTGTCTTGGGCTTTAAGAAGTCTATCTTCCTGTGAAATATGTGAGGAAGGGATTCAGTATTGATGCTAAAGGTTTCAGAAAGTTGATACAATAAGAGGTCCATCCCTACATGAGGCCAATCCTGGACTCAATTCCATTTAAAAACCATTGCTATGGGCTAGACACTGGGAATTAGATGCAGCCCCTTCTCTTCTTGGAGTTTATATGCTAGAGGTTGGGCCAGACAATAAACAGGAGTAAAATAAAATAGAATGTGTAAAGGGCTATGAAGGAAGCAAATTGGGTGCTACCTACAGTGTTTCAAGAAAATTATGTGACATGCTGGTTTTCCACCCTGAGTGTTTTTTCCATGTGTGCACATGGGGTAGACATATGAAAAGTGGCATTGTTACTTTTCTAGATTAAGGACTATGTTGAGTCAAGGTGGGAGGGGGACGTTTTTCTGTACCGTTGTAAAGTAGTTATTCACTTGATTTCAGACCCACTTTTCCAGAATGAATTGCTTACCCTCCAAAGCCCCATCTAAAAATGTTATGGAGTCATCACTGATTCAGTGGTAGCCCCTATCTGATAGAGTGGTGAGTTAAGAATCAGACATGGATACAGAGAATTTTGAGAAAATGGCAACATTTTGCCTGCCCACCACCCCACCTGGTGTTCATTTTGTAGGCCAGCTACCTGGAGCAGTATGGCCAAGGGGAAGAAGAATGTCTCTGAGTTTTCAGCTTGGAGGAGGAGTTCAGATTGCCAGAACTGGACCAGCACTTCTGAGTTCCTGGGGTGGAGGCCCTGTGGCTTCCTTGAAAAGCTCTGCACCATTCCCCAGTTCCACCCCTCCATTAATAGCCCCCCTGTCCCACCAGCCCTGTGCCACTGGAGTCTGGGCCACCCAGGTGTGCAGGCCCAATCTGGCCTCACTGTGAGGGCTCAGGGGAGACCCAGTGGGAGTTAACTGTGCCCTCTGCAGGGGAAAAGGACTTCTTGGTTCCCAGTGATTCTAGGTCTAGGAGAAAGGTTTGCTATTCTGCAGTCATCTCAGCCCAAAAGTAATAAAGGTTATATAAATACAGGCTGGGACCAAAGGAGGGGGTGCTTGGTTGCTAAGAGATGCATGCGTGACATGGCTGCCAATTATGACACGGCTGCCAATTGTGACACGGTGACCAATTGTGACACCGGCGTCAATTATTCACTTTATCTCAGTGCATGGTACTGGTACCTCATTTACTTAGGTCACATACTGTGAACTACTTATCTGGGTCACTTTCCGTGTCTCAATTGTGCGAATTGCTCTCTGTATCCCAAACATCATGTCCGGGATGCGCTTCTGGGCCCCACAGCTCCTATTTATGTGGCAGCTGTTGTGGCTCCTGGTCCAGGCTCGTCCGCTTCCAGAGCTGGCCCTGGACCCTAACCTGTTGACCACCACCACCCTGGGGCTCACCGAACCCTGGCCTCAGGATCAACAAAACCTTGCCAAAGAGCCCTCATATACTGCTGGAGAAGTAGAATTTCCCTCCCAAAAGGAAGTCTCAGCTCTGCAGACAGAGTCCTCTGAGGAGGAAGAAGAGGAGCCTATAGAAGTGCCTCCAAAGAAGGGCTCAACTACACCCCACGTGCACTTTGCCAGTGCAGAGCTTTCTGCAGGTAATGAAGAGGGTCCTGCTCAGCCTCCAGAGATCCCTGAGGCAACGCTTCTTCATCCAGAGCCTGCTCAGGCTCAGCAGCCAACCCCGCCTGAAATCGGGGTTGAGTCTGTGGACCTGGGGCTCACCATCACCCCACGTCCAATGGAGGAGGCTGTACAACCTACCACCCTGCAGCAGACTACAGCTCCTCCAGAACACCCTGCGGTGACACCTTTCCATCCAGGTCCTGCTCAGGCTCAGCAGCCAACCCCGCCTGAAATCGGGGTTGAGTCTGTGGACCTGGGGCTCACCATCACCCCACGTCCAATGGAGGAGGCTGAACAACCTACCACCCTGCAGCAGACTACAGCTCCTCCAGAACACCCTGCGGTGACACCTCCCCATCCAGGTCCTGCTCAGGCTCAGCAGCCAACCCCGCCTGAAATCGGGGTTGAGTCTGTGGACCTGGGGCTCACCATCACCCCACGTCCAATGGAGGAGGCTGTACAACCTACCACCCTGCAGCAGACTACAGCTCCTCCAGAACACCCTGCGGTGACACCTTTCCATCCAGGTCCTGCTCAGGCTCAGCAGCCAACCCCGCCTGAAATCGGGGTTGAGTCTGTGGACCTGGGGCTCACCATCACCCCACGTCCAATGGAGGAGGCTGAACAACCTACCACCCTGCAGCAGACTACAGCTCCTCCAGAACACCCTGCGGTGACACCTCCCCATCCAGGTCCTGCTCAGGCTCAGCAGCCAACCCCGCCTGAAATCGGGGTTGAGTCTGTGGACCTGGGGCTCACCATCACCCCACGTCCAATGGAGGAGGCTGAACAACCTACCACCCTGCAGCACACTACAGCTCCTCCAGAACACCCTGCGGTGACACTTTTACATCTGGATTCTGTTCAGAGTTGGCAGCCAACCTTGCCTGGGGTCATGGAAGGTACCATATCTCTGAAACCAGAACCATCTGAACTAGTTCCGATTCAAGAGAAAGCCACCAGGAGCGTGTGTCAGCTCTGCTCCTGCAGAAATGAGACGCTGTCCTGTGTGGCTCACAGCTCAAAGCAGAGGCTCCGCAGCGTGCCTGTGCTGCAGCCCGGCATCGACAAGGACACCTTCACCACCTTGTAAGACTCCCCTGTCCTCGTTTGTTCTCTGCATCCTGCCACACAAGGCAGCCTTTTACTGAGGTTGTCCTGAGCTTCCCACATCTTCCCCAGCTCAGCTTGACTGATGTGGTTTTCCTTTTGTTTGTCAACTATCTCTTATCTTCATTACCCTTCTTACTATTATTTCCCGTTTACTAGTATTTTACTTGTAATTGCCCATATTATCTTTCCTTATTCATCTTTTTAGCCCATCACTTCATTCCTTAACCTCCACTCTCCCACTTTTGATCCATTCCTTTTACAATGTGGCCCCTCCCCATCTCACTGGTGGTGATACAACATAGTGGTTAAGAGTAGAGATTCTAGAGTCAGAGTGACTGGGTTTGAACCCAAGGATGTCATTCATTAGTATTGACTTTTTTTTTTTTGGTGACAGAGATAGAGAATCAGAGAGAGGGACAGATAGGAACAGACAGACAAGAAGGAGAGAGATGAGAAACATCAGTTCCTCATTGCAGCTCCTTAGTTGTTCATTGGTTGCTTTCTCATATGTGCCTTGATGGGGCCAGCAGCAGAGTGAGTGACCCCTTGCTCAATCCAGCAACCTTTTGGCTCAAACCAGTGACCCTGCGCTCAAGCCTACAGCCCCGCACTCAAGCTGGTGAGACTGCGCTCAAGCCAGATGAACCTGTGCTCAACCCAGCGACCTCAGAGTTTTGAACCTGGGTCCTCTGCATCCCAGTCTGATGCTTTTTCACTGTACCACCGCCTGGGCAGGCCCATATTCATCAACTGTAACAAAGATTATGATAGTTATCATCTCATAGGATTGTTGTGATATTTGGTTGAGTTAATATAAACTTAGATCAGTGCCTAACATACGTATGTGTTAGCTATTATCATTATTCAATCCTCAGTTATGTCGAAACTTATCTTTGTCTCTGGCTTTCTAGATAAAATACTCATTTTGTGCCCAATCTAGGGCCACATACTGTGTGAGCCACAGAAGTATGTCATTGTGGATCGTGACATACGATGAGAAGAAGATAATGTGCATAAAACAGGAGGTGATATATGATTAAGTTCTAAAAGAGATTCAGACCAGAGGTGTGACAGTTCACCACAGTCTGTAGGTGCTCGGGTGTGGAAGTCAGGGAAACCTGCAAGGATAACCTAGAACTTCAGCAGGGGCTTAAACGCTGGATATGATTTGTTAGAGAAAAAGTATTGAGTAGTGTCCAGGCAAAGGCAGGGCTGCGGGAGTGATCAGGATTTAATAGGCCAGTCTCGCTGTAAAGCATTGGCTTAGGAAGCAGTGAAAAATAGGACTACGCAAAACCCTGGCTGTCAGCTGTAGGGGTTTGAAGGTCACACTGAGACAGGGAGAGCCACTGAAAGATTTCAAGTGAGAGAGACAGAAGATTAAAATAAAGATTATTTTAGATTTCATATATAGAGCAATGTAAAGAGGAATGCTTGACTCAGGGAGATAAAATGCTCTGGCAAAATTTAGGTGTGAAATGAGAAGGTGCTGAAAATGAGTGGTTGTGACAGGAGTAGGAAGAAAATCCTGGGAACTCTATATGGAAGAACAGACAAGATTTAGTAACTGCCTAGAGTTGGGAGATGGGAGGTAAGGAAAGAGAAAAGTCAAACATGATCCTGTCAAGATTTTGTCCTGGATACAAGGAGAATGGTAGTGGTGTAGCAGGTGAACATACAGCAATTGGGAATGAGAGCCAGGCTGAGGGAGATGAGTTCAGTTTGGGTATTTTATTGCTCAGTGTAAAGCAACCAGAGGCTCCTGGGTGAGTGGAAATGTCCATTAGGCAGAGGGGTAAACAGGTATCTGTTTGACTTTTTGTGACCTTCCTGAAAAATCTGTATGTAAACTGAATAGGTGAGTCGTTGCTGATGAGAGAGGACAAAGCTAGAGGTAAAGATTCAGAGCCATCCACAGATTTAGTGGTTGAAATGAACCTCAGGAACTGATCAGTTTCCAGTCAACATCTGTAATTCATGAATACGTTCTTACTACTTTTTGTTTTTTATTTTTCTGAAGTGAGAAACAGGGAGGCAGAGAGACAGACTCCAGCATGCGCCAGACCAGGGGGCAATGCTCTGCCCATCTGGGACATTGCTCTGTTGCAACTGGAGCTATTCTAGTACCTGAGGTGGAGGCCATGGAGCCGTTCTCAGTGCCTGGGCCAATTTTGCTCCAATGGAGCCTTTGCTGCAGGAGGGGAAGAGAGAGATAGAGAGGAAGGAGAGGGGGAAGGGTAGAGAAGCAGATGGTCATTTCCGTGTGCCCTGGCCGGGAATCAAACCTGGGACTTTCACATGCCGGGCCGACGCTCTACCACTGAGCCAACTGGCCAGGGCTTTGATTTTTTTTTTTAACATCACCAAAGTATATTGGATAAAGTGTGAAAATCCCACCTAACTCTTTCTATGTATTTCTTTTGAACTTATTTATTAATTTTAGATAGGAAGAAAGAGAGGAGTCAGAAACATCAATCTGTTCCTGTATGTGCCCTGATTGGGGATTGAACCTGCAACCTTTGCAAATTGGGACGATGCTCTAACCAACTGAGCTATCTGGCCAGGCCTCCACCTAACCCTTTCTGTCACTCTTGTTACCATTTTGTTGTATGTGTACCCTTCCAATCTCTCTCTCTTTCTCTCTCTGTCTCTCTCTCTCCTTTGAACTCTTCCCCATAATGAGGTGGTATTTACCCCTTGTTTGGTGATTTCTGCTTTTCCTATCAAATATGTCTATGAGATCTTTCCATATTAGTCCTTTTCACTTCTCTTTGCCCTTATTCTTCTAACACCTGGAGAGATTTTTACAGAGGGCTTGAGCCAAAGCTTTGATGAGGCCTGGCATAAGGTTTCTTTATATTTAGTTGCTGATGTGATATCTTTTCCCATTGATTTGTAGAAGGAGTCATTTTAGATACAAGTAATTGGTGGGGGGGGAGCACTCAGAGTAATTAACTGGCAGCACCTGTCTCAGGTAAGAAGGTCAGGTCTGAGGTGGTGCCTCATTGTTTGTGCCAGCGACCCCACATCAGGTCTTTATTAATTATGCAACCCGGGAAGCTGATGGCTGTGGAATGAGAAAGCTGGTGTGTTCTGCATTTGAGTATTCCCCACAAGGTCGCCATGGTTGCTTCACTTACTCTGTTCATTCTTTCCCTGCCTGTTCAAGGACACTGACTGTGTTTTTCCACAGAGATTTGCGGGGAAATGCCATCGCGTCCCTGAGTGAAAATTCCTGGGAGCCCTTTCACCACATTGAAAAACTGTGAGTATATACCTCCAAAAATGAATACAAAGAACCAACCGCATTGTAAGATCCTTCTTGGTCCAGTATTTTGAGGTCAATAGCTCTGAAAAAAGGTGTTTCCTTGTCTGCATCCCAAATTAACCTCTGTTGATTAAATCTGGTGTTTATTTAAAAAGTTAAATTTGGCAGGCCCTCTTTACAATGAATCCCTTTAAACTGATTTTCTATTATCACAAGTAATACACGATTACGTTTTCAATATATGACAATGAAATAACAGGTATCATGAGAACTCGGATGTGCCCTCGTCCCCCACCCTTAGGGTAACCGCTACTCTGAGTTTACTGTATCCTTCTAGACCTTTTCCCACACACTTGCCTAATTACATATTTACAGAGAGCAAAATAGGGATGTCACATGATTTTCATATCACATGTTTTTTTACACCAATGGTAATGTCCTATGACTTGCTTTTTTCACCTAACGATGTATCTTAGGTTTGTTGCCCTCTTGGTGCATAGAGGGTTTCCCCATTCACTTAAACTCCTGCTTAATATTTCAGAGCATGGGTGTATCACAGTTTAATAACCCTACTGACGGATGTTTAGATTATGTCCAATTTTCTCATTACATGTATTGCTGCAACAAACATTCTTGTACATGCATCTTTGTGAACATGGGCAGGTATTTATGTCGCATAAATATTTAGAAATGGAATTGTTGAGGTGCAGACTATATCGACATAGCATTTTAATTGCCCTCAAAGAACTTGTGCCAGCTTACACTGCGATCTGTGGGCCACGACAGCATTCATTTCCCTCTACCGTCCACCACTGGATAGTCTCCACTTTTTGGCTGATCTAATGGGTGAATAAAAAGGGGTGCCATATAAATTTGAATTTCTCTGTTTACTTGTGAACTTAAATATCTGCTTATATTTATTGAACATTAGTATCTCTTCTCTAAATTTATCCTGTCCTTTTTTGCCCATTTTTCTATTATTTATTTGTTTTTTATTGATCTGTAGCAAAGTTAGTTTAGACACATAAATGATTTTGGAAAAAAAATATTTACATTCAAAGTAACTAAGTGGCATATTAGTTCTTCTTGAATAAATAAGTCAAAATGACTTCTGAATTAATAATAAAAGACATAATAGTCATAGTAATCTAAAAGTAGGGTTTAGGACCATTGTAAAATATTCCTCTCTTAGTTTATCTTATTTGTAAGGAAAAAATACAAGAACCAAGCTGTTTTATTTTTTATATAGGAATTTCTTTAAAACTCTATATAGTTTATATTTCTTATAATAGTATCAGACTTGGAGATTTTATTTCCAAAATTTGTAAGAAAAATGAAAGTCATTTGGCTGAGAGTCACGAGGAGGAGAAAAAACTTTGGATTGTATACTACATACCTTTGGAATTTTGAGCCACGAGTATATTGAGTTTTATTCAGCAATATCTGCCCTAAAGAGAAAGTCCACAAATGGGAATGACACGCACACTTTTGCATGTATTCAAGAAAGTGCAGTTTTCTAGGGAAAGGGCCCATAGGCTATATGAAATTCTTATAGGGCTCTTGTTTCAAAAATTAAGAGTCACAGATGTAAGGGAGAAGAAAGACACATCTTTTCCTTTAAGGCTGTACTTACCCTCATGAGTACTAATAAATGGATGATTTGTTTTAAATAAAAGTACTATACCTAAAAATTAACACTGGCTACTCTCTGAAGTCACTGGACAAATATTTATGAAGCATCTTCTATGTGCAAGAAATGTTTCTATGTGTCAGGGTCATAGGCCCAAGAGCAAAATAGACAAAATACCCAAGCTCTCAAGGGGTTTATAAGGATATACTATAAAAATGAATAGATAAATATAATAAATAGATAGACATAATTTCAAATATTGGTAAGGTCTTTGGAGAGTAAGATAGCTGGGGAAGGAATGTGAATCAATTCCAGAAAAAGCTTGCATCCTATGTATAGTTAAGTCCTCAAAAATCGCCCCCCAAACCCTGAGCCTCTCAATTCTCTGGAAGTTACAGAGGAGGTGCTAAGGAGAATTGTATAAGTGATTTAGAATTAATGACAAATATGTGAAGTTCAGAAGCTTGCCTTAGTGAAAAGAAGCCTGACCAGAAGTCAGACGTGGACAATTCTTAAAAGTTAATTTATGGCAGGCTTTGATGTTTTTCTGGTGTGAGAAAATTTTTAGATGTGGCTTTAACTCTGATTCCCTATAGTTTTTAAAATTTTTGCTTTAGTCAAAATGAATATGTGGAGTTCTACAGATCAGAGTGTTTTGTTACAGTTGGTTGCTTATTTGAAGCTCTTCTTTTTAGGTAATTTTTTGGTGACTGACTCATACTCAATCTAAACATTTTTTCCAGGTTTAATTTACTGTTCTTATTTTAAAAATGTGTTTTGGCCTGGCTGGGTATCTCAACTCAGTAGGACATCATCCCCATATTTCAAGGTTGTGGGTTTTATCCCTGGTCAGGGCACTACAAGAATAAGAATCAGCCAATGAATGCACAAATAAATGAAACAACAAATTGATCTCTCTCTCTCTCTCTCTCACTGTTTTTCTCCCTAATTCTCTCTCTCAAAGCAATACAAAAGTATTCTTAATTCTTACTATGCTGTCATCCAAATAGCTTCACAAAAAGAAACCCATTAATTCAAAATCCATACATACCCTTGAGTTACCCTTTAGTTGATACTCAAACTCTTTCACCAAACAGACTATGGGCTTTTGCCAATCAGAATGGACTACTTTATAATAGCTGAGGATTTGACCCATTTCTCTGTCCATACTGGATTCCTGTCAGGGTTTTATATCATATATATATATATATATATATATATATATATATATATATATATATATATATATATATATATATATAGTGTGTGTGTGTGTGTGTGTGTGACAGGGATAGAGAGGGACAGATAGGGACAGACAGACAGGAAGGGAGAGAGATGAGAAGCATCAATTCTTTGTTGCCTCACCTTAGTTGTTCATTGACTATTTTCTCATATTTGCCTTGACTGGGTGGCTACAGCAGAGCAAGTGACTTCTTGCTGAAGTCAGTGACCTTGGGCTCAAGCCAGCAACCATGGGGTCATGTCTGTAATTTCACGCTCAAGCTGGCAACCTCGGGGTTTCAAATCCTAGTCCTCCACATCTCAGTCTGATGCTATGTCCACTGTGCCACCGCCTTGTCAGGCAGGGATTATATTTGTAAAATGATAATTGTATATACAACTTTACTTTTGTCTTGATTTCTTCATACACCATTATTTATTTACTATGATCTTTTTGTATATAATCTATATGATACACATATACCTTTGTTAAGTGATAGGGGGAAGTATAGGTTTTTCCAAGTATTTATACTCAAAAAGGATTACTATAGGCCCTGGCTGGTTGGCTCAGTGGTAGAGCACCGGCCTGGCGTGCAGGAGTCCTGGGTTTGATTCCCAGCCAGGGCACACAGGAGAAGTGCCCATCTGCTTCTCCACCCCTCCCCCTCTTCTTCCTCTCTGTCTCTCTCTTCCCCTCCCGCAGCTGAGGCTCCATTGGAGCAAAGTTGGCCCGGACGCTGAGAATGGCTCTGTGGCCTCTGTCGCAGGCGCTAGAATGTCTCTTGTTGCCATTTTTCATCCTAAGTCTTTGAAATTTCCATTTGTTTGCTAAATTTTTTTATCATAAAGACTTGATCTGTATTTAGAGTATATAAATTTACAGTTGAAAAAGTAGCATCACATACCCAGTTGTTGCTACCATATTTAAACAGGAGTCAGAGGAAGGGCTGTGATTGGAGAGGACCGTCCTGTGGGCTCTGGGATACTGCAGTGTTCTTTCTTTCTTCCTTCCTTCCCTTCCTTTCTTTCCTCTTTCTTTCTTTCTTTCTTTCTTTCTTTCTTTCTTTCTTTCTTTCTTTCTTTCTTTCTTTCTTTCTTTCTTTCTTTCTTTCTTTCTTTCTTTCTTTTTTTTCTGAAATTGGAAACAGGGAGGCAGACAGACTCCCACATGCGCCCTACTGGGATCCACCCAGCATGCCCACCAGGGGTGATGCTCTGCCCATCTGGGGTGTTGCTCTGTCGCAACCAGAGCCATTCTAGCGCCTGCGACAGAGGCCATGGAGCCATCCCCCATGCCCGGGCTAACTTTGCTTCAATGAAGCCTTGGCTGTGGGAAGGGAAGAAAGAGACAGAGAGGAAGGAGAGGGGGAGGGGTGGAGAAGCAGATGGGCGCTTCTCCTGTGTGCCCTGGTCGGGAATCAAACCCAGGACTCCTGCGTGCCAGGACGACACTCTACCACTGAGCCAACCGGCCAGGGCCTGCAGTGTTCTTTCTTGACATGAATGGTGTCACATGGCTGTTTGTATTTATATTGTGTGTGCTTTATGCACATTTTAGTTTTCAAAAAAATGTTTTATATTTTTATTTTTTAATTTCCTTCTTTTCCAAGAGAGAGGAAGAGAGGTAGAGAGACAGACTCCTGCAGAACCTGACTGGGATCCACCTGGAAACCCCTGTCTAGGGCCAATGCTCTGCCCATCTGGAGCCATGCTCACAATCAAACTGTTTTTCACATCCTCAGTGCCGGGACCTGGTACACTCAAACCAATCGAGCCATGGCTGCTGGAGAGGAAGAGAGAGAGAGAGAAAGAGGGGTTAAGGAGGAATGGAGAAGCAGATGGTCATTTCTCCTGTGTGCCCTGACTGGGAAACAAACCTGGGACATCCACTCGCCAGGCCGAGGCTCTACTACTGAACCAACTTGCCAGGGCCTAATAGAATTTTTTTTAAATAAGGGAACTCCTTAAATGGCTTCACTTGCAGCCCTAATGTGTTCTGTATGGGACTTCCATAATAAGTTTTGGGAAAAGAGAGGAGCAAATGGTAGTTCTGCCAGTGTTGGTACCAGCCAAAATTGGGTTCTAACAGACTTTGTTATCTAGAGAGTAGGCATTAAATAAATGACTTGTGTGAAGTGTGTGTGTGTGTGTGTGTGTGTGTGTGTGTGATGGAGAGAGATGGACATAAAGGAGGACATGGGAAGGAAAGTTTGAATAAAAACAGAACAAAGATCCTCATCATTAAATTAAATACAAATTAAATTAGGGTATTTCTATGGCACAATTACTCAGGTTTCCCCATGGATATTTCTATGTAGTTAATGGTTATAGTTATTTTTCATTATGATTCAGAAATAACCTTTTCCTTTTTCAGCATTCTCAGTGGAAATGAAATAACTGAATTAAGAGAAAATTCATTTAAAGGACTGCTATCTCTCAAATATTTGTAAGTTTATTATATTTATTTTTCTATAATTTTTTAGCTATAAAATATATAAAATAAATAAGGGGTGTAACTGATTTAATCTCTTTAATTTCTCTCAGGAATAGAATTCTGAAATTTTCTAAGTTATGTAGACCTACTGCCTATCTCCAGCATTTAATATTTTTTATGTACTTTCAAATTTTTAATCATATAGATAGAAAACATCTTTAGTTATAGAGGAAAAATGGTAAGAGGTCTGAGTAATTATAGGCACCTATAGGAACCTTTTTATATGTGTTCATATACCATCTGCTTATATTCATATTTAGTTTAGAGCCCATGGAACAAATCGGGTCTATTGTCTATTATTTTACAGCCCTTACGTTAAGAATAATTTTCACACTTTGAAAGGTCAGCAAAAGAAAGAAGAAAAGGAATAAACAAAGAAGAATATGAGACAAACTGTTGGTGGCCTGCAAAGCCTAAAATATTTACTCTTTGGCTTTTACAGTGAAGGTTTTAAAATACTGATTTAGTAAAATGGGAGGAATTCAAGTTAACCCCAAATTGTCACTATAAGACAAGAAAAGATACAACACTTACATTAACTTGAATGCCATTAAACCAGAATTTTTTGATAATTTAATTTACAAGAGAATAATATTTACATATTGAATGTTTAAGCAGATGAATTATGTAGAGTCTGGTAAAGAACATGATAAGTTACCAAGAGGACAAACTGGTGTTAAGGATTTCAGTGCAGGAATTGTTATAGCAGTATGAAAAATAAATGTTTAAAATGATGGTTAAGTAATATAGTGAGAATTTTTTACACTAAGTGAGCCTATCAGAAATGCTTCTAACTTCACTTATTACAAAATAAAAATCTCTCTAGCCTCCTGTCTTAAGAAGTGCTTGCCTAGTAATTCTATCTATGTAGAGATAAAGAAATGCTTTTTGCTATAAAAACTTAATGCTTATCCTTTGTCCATGGCATCCAGAGCTATGTATGTCACTACTTCTTATTAAACTAATTAATGATGCTCTTTAGCAAATATTCTTTTTGCAAATGGAGAAGGCTAAAGGGAAGTGGGTATAAAGAGCCTCCCATGACACTGAAAATAGTCCTTTGAATTATCAAACATTCCCAGCCTCAAGGGGCAACCACTTTCATATTGGTCAGCTAGGGTATCGCTGTCCTCTGGTTCCAAGCCTTATAAATTGAATGAAGAGAAACAATTGAGGTAACTAACAGCTAAATAGTTTAGGTCATTCATTACATCTACTGTGAAATACATGGTAAGCTAATTATTTCACGCTAGCATAAGTATTTTCTTTCATTAAAAAATGCCAATCTGTAAACAAGCAGAATAAAAATATGCCAAGCACTGTACCTAGTGCTGTCAGCACAAAGGTAAGACAGGGTTCCTACCCTTCTAGTAAGTCATGATCTCACATGAAAGTCTACGCATAAGCTCAGACCATAATGCATAAGAGCTCAATGAAGAAGGAAGGCTGCAGAGGCACACAGGAGGGGGCCGTGAAGGATTAAAACTGCATTTTTTAAAAAACAGTTTCCTCCCTCTACTTCCCAGTTATTGTACAAAATTTGAGTTTGCATATGTTCTTGAGTCAATTTTAAACATCATAGACAATGCAGATGAGCAAGACCTAGTTCATACTTTCAAAGAGTTCATGCTCAGAGGAAATAGGATACATAAATAAATGTGTTAAAAAGAAGAAATGCATATGGGCCATGACAGGCATAGATTGGTTTTGGAACACAGCAGAGGAAAATGAGACTTCCGGTTGGAGCAGTGAAGATGTTACTAGAGCAATGCCGCTTTGAAAACGGCTTTGAAGGGTCCTTGGGGATCATCAGACGGACATCTTAGGTAGAATGAGTTTGCAACAGGAGCATGGAGAAAGACAAAACAAGGAAAAATACTGCGAGTACCTGTAGAGTACAAGTAGGCAGAGTAGGAGATGAGAGCCAGATCTTCTGGGGTTTGGAGGCCAAGGCAAGGATAACACGCCAAGCTACCATGTTATCACACCCGCTCTCTAGCACAAACCAGCCTACAACAGAATCACTTGGAATGAAAACTCAAGCTCCACCGCCACAGTTACTGATTCAGTCTGTCCAGAGTAGGGCTGAGAATTTGTATTTTCAATAAGTTCCCAAGTGCTGCTGGCTGGCACTTGAGAATCACTCTGGAGAGTTGATCTGGTGACTGTGCAGGATGGATTAGAAAGGGAGAGACTAGAGATGGAAACGCCAGTCAGAAGACAGTTACACTGTCTACATGAGAAGGGAGGGACTAAGCTGGAACCGATGGACAAGAGTGGGTGTTTTCAAATAAAAATCCAGCACCGTGTGGTTTTTCGTTGTCCCAGAACTGCACAACTGAAGCAACTAAATTTATGAATTAGTAAAGCAGTGTAAAAAATTGAATTTCAATTAATATAGAAAGAATCATTCTGAATTAGTTCAAAGTTCTGATTCAATTAGAAGAGTAAATTCCTTCCAATTATGTGAGACTTGGCATTTTTTATTTCTTCTGGTATTGAACTGACCTAGAAAAACAACTAAACTAAGAAGGTGTGTGTAAATGTGAGACCAGTTCCTTTAATGTTAGAAATATTTAATTATATATGAAAATAAAAACTTGGAGCTCATAATCTAAACTTGATGAGACCACAAAAGGTCATCCAGTTAATTTTTTTGCTCTTAGAAAAGATCACCTTCACAATCTAGCAAGATCTATAGTTGTATATATTATTTAAGATGATCATGAAGGTGAGACACTTATGAGAGGTGAGGGCAGGGTTAGGGGCTGTGGAAGGCTCAGATCACAATTCTGTTCAGAGTTTAGACTACAGCTAAGTATTCAGTATTATCATTTTCACCTTTGCCAGTTATTTCTACTAATAGGTATCTAGTAGCTAATTGAGGCAATATCTCTTTTACTTTTTCTAGAGATTTATCACGCAATAAGATCCAGTTTATTGAAAGAAATACATTTGAATCCCTTCCTTTTCTGGAGCATTTGTAAGTTATAAATATATCTTCATTATGTTTAGAATTTTCATAAAACTTAATTGTAAACCTCTTTGTTACAGTAATTAAAGTAAGCTTAAAATTTTGTTAGAAAGATATTAAAGTTATGTAGCAAATTCTTTTTTTATGTAGCAAAAATTAATGTCAGAATTATCTCACAGATCAGAATGAACCATTCTACAGCAGTGGTTCTGCACCAGGGTGATTTTGCGCCCAGGTGACAAGATCCAAACACATTTTTAGCTGTCAGAACAGAAGGTACGCTACTGGCACCTAGTGGGCAGAGGCCAGAGTTGCTGTTCGACATCCTACAATGCACAAGACAGTCAGTCCCCTTATCAAAGAATTATCTAGCATAAAATGTCAATAATGTTGGAGTTCTGTAACCCTTTCTAGAAAAATAAAGATCACTTAACACAAATATTTGAGCACTTACTGTTTTGTATCTAATACACCACATGCATAAACATGAAAGCATGAATCATAAGCAAACACTTTCCACAGTGAGATTTATTTACAGTATGGAGGGGTATTCAGGTTGTTTTATCATAGGTGAATTAGAATCCCTGCCAAAGGATATAACGGTCCTAAAGAATATCCTTGTTCTTTTTTGTCTTTTTTATAGAAATCTGAGCTACAATTCATTAGAAAAACTGAGCTTAGGAACATTTGAGGCCTGGCATGGAATGCAGTTTTTATACAAAATTTAAGTGAAATTAAAGATGAATACATGTAAAAAGCTATGTGTAAAAACATCATACAGTGATTGGTTAGCTAAGTATAAGCCCAGTTTGAACTCTGAAAAGGGTGGCTTAAGACTCATTCATTTTTCAAAAACACTGCGGTACAGAGAGGCCGAGAGACTTGTCTGACTCAGAGGTGGCATGCTCTGCTTTCCCCAGTGCTGGCCCTCAGTGTGGGCAATAGAAAGTACCTGGCAAATTACATTCAAGGTAGCAATGTTGCAGGAATTCCAGCGGTGCTGCTGCTCTGCTATGTGAATGGTCCTTGAAATTCCACGTGTGTATTTCACTTTGATTCCCGCTCATGTGCAAGTTTTCTGACTGCTCATCTGTATGCAGCATAGAACTGAAAGAATTAGGTTTGGCTTGAAGCAAAATGTCCAGGTATTTGTCAGCCATGTGTCTCTTTTAAAGGGAAAAGTGGAATAAATTCTGAAAAACCCACCACAGGGCACTTCTCTTCTCGATCACCCAGAACACTGTTTTTCAGAAAGTATATGCCTCTGAAGTGAATTAATTACCTTTGGGCAATGGAACCTTTGAGGCATGAGAAAATACACTGTTTGTGTGAAAAATATATTCATAAAGAAAATACATAGCTATAACCTGATTCCAATATTTTTCCTGACTACTCAGTAAGGATTGTGGGTTTTATTCCCTCAGCTGAAAAATTCTGTGATTTCTCTGTGACCCCAGCATATCATACTGGGTGTGTTCAGTGGCCTGAAAAGGATTTTAGACTCAGGTTGAAGTACAGCAAAGACTGTCTGATTGTCTTGTGGTTCAGAAATCCAGTTTCACACAATTCGTTTTGGGTTAGATGCAGGTGTTTAGGGCGTGTCTGCAGCTGGACTGACAGCTCCTGCAGATGCCCATCTGTAGCGGCCTCCCCTCTTCTCTCATTCATTTGCTGATGCCTGACTTGGGACAGAACACTGAGGGCCAGTTTCCCTTTCAGCAATGCAGCAGAGAGCATGCTCATTAGGTCCCACCACCAGGAGGTTTGGTAGCGTCAGTACAATGTGTTAAACTCACCACCTTCACTAAGCATTGTGGGACACCAAGAGTCCCTTTTAAGAGTCTGTGTTTCACTATAGTTATGAAGGCAACACAGGAAAAAAACTGTGGAAACACAGTTGACAAATATTAATGAATTCATTCAAAAACATTTACTGGGTGCCATGTTCATGGTGTGTCAGCTCTATTCTAAGTGCTGGAGGTACGAGAAGAATTCGACAGGGACTTTATCCCCAAGAAACTTTTATACTGGCTGGAGGAAGATGGATGTGATGGGAAAGCATACGAGAGCTATGCCAGCATCTCTACAGAAGGGTATCAAGATAGTGGGGAGACAATGTAGAAAATGGTGATAGGTTAGAAAAGATTCGTGCCTTAGCTGGGTGGTTCAGTGGATAGAGCGTCATCCTGACATACCAGGTCATGGATTTGATCCCCAGTCAGGGCACATACAAGAAGCAATCACTGAGAGCATAAATAAGTGGAACAGTCAATGCTTCTCTCTCCCTTCATCTCCCTCGTTTCCCCCATCCTCTCTCTCTTGCTCTCAAATCAATGGAAAAAGAAAAAGGACTCATAATAGGGGTGGCACTGAGTTGTTAATTTTGAGTTTCTGGGTTCATCTAAAATGACAGAAAATGTAATGAAAGAATCAGAGCTAGCTGGTGTTAGAAATAAATTTATACCCTACCACATGACTTGAATAGAGCTGTATTTCTAAAACGATTTCACAATTACTTTCAGAACATCGTCACAATACCGTAAGTGTGTGTTGGGCACAGGGCTCCTTTGTTTTGGGCCAAATCTTCCAAACGGACAAAGCTAATTTGCTTCAGGAAGCACTGGGTCTTAAGACAGTTCCATTTTTAATTTTTTGAGGAAACTTCATACTGTTTTGCACACAGACTGCATCAATCCTCATTCCCATAATAGCGCACAAGGGTTCCTTTTGTCCCTCTCCTTGCCAGCACTTGTTTGTTGATTTATTGATGGTAGCGTTCTGACAGAGATGTGGTAGTATTTCATTGTGGTTTTAATTTGCATTTCTCAGATGATTACTGACTATGGACATCTTTTCATAGGCCTATTGGCCACCTGTATGTCCTCTTTAGAGAAGTGTCTATTCAGGTCCTTTGGTTATTTATTAATTGAATTGTTTGGATTTTTTTTTTGGTGCTCAGTTGTGTAATTTCTTTCTACATTTTATCAGATGTATCATTGGCAAATATGTTCTCCTGTCGAGGGGGTGGACTTTTCATCTTGTTGATGGATTTCTTTGCTTTGCAAAATCTTCTTAATTTGATGTAGTCCAATACTCATTTTTCTTTTGTTTCCCTTGTCAGAGGCAATATAGCAAAAAAAAAATATTGCTGAGAAATGTCTGAGATTTTACTGCCAATATTTTTTTCTAAGATTTTTATGCTTTTGAATCTTACTTTTAAGTGTTTAATCCATTTTGAGTTTATTATTGTGTATGCGTAAAATTTAGTTTCATATTTTTGCACATATCTGTCCAATTTTCTCAACGCCCTTTATTGAATAGACTCTCTTTACCCCATTGTATGTTTTTGCCTCCTTTGTCAAATATTAATTGATCATGAAGGCATGGGTCTATTTCTGATCTCTCTATTCTGTTCCATTGATGTATATGCTTTTTGTTTTGTCTTGTTTTGCTTGCCAGTAACCTGCTGTTTGGAGTTCTATGGCCTTGCAGTAGAGTTTGGAGAACAGTAGCACGATTCCTTTAACATTGTAGAACAGTATCTTTTAAACTTTGACTCTGAGATAGCCTGTCAGAATAATAAAAATCTCTGCCATGTTTTATTCTTATTAAGGTAAGCCCATAAATATAAAAAGAAATGAATGAGGAATCAGCACACTGTTTATCTGTAAAATGAGGGAACTGATGCGAAGTGGAAATGATACATAGTGCAAACACGCAATCACTCATATTGTGGTTTGTGGAAAAACAGTTGCTGTAAAGTCCCTCAAATTTGAGCTGTTGAGTCAGCTCTCCCTCCTTCTCTCCTTTGCCCAGGCTCAACCCTGGTGAAGAGAGGACGGCACTAAAGGCCAGAGGAGGAAATAGGATTCTTGAGAGTGGCTCCATATTTTGATTCCACTAGGGATAAATGCATGGATATTAATCTTCAATATTCTGTGTTCTGGATGTAGACCTCTATCAAATATATAATTTGCAAATAATTTTCTCTTATTCTGTGAGTTGCCTTTTTATTTTCTTGATAGTGTCCTTTGAGGCACAAAAGTGCTATATTTTTATAAAATTTATCTATTTTTCCTTGTTTTTTTGTGTGTGTGGTTTTAGTATCCCCTCTAGGACACTGTTGGCCTAATATAAGGTCATAGAGATTTACTCCTTGTTTTCTTCTAACGGTTCTATAGCTTTAGCTCCTACATTTAGGTATTTGATTCATTTTTTTTTTTTTCTTTTCATTTTTCTGAAGCTGGAAACAGGGAGAGACAGTCAGACAGACTCCCGCATGCGCCCGACCGGGATCCACCCGGCACGCCCACCAGGGGCGGTGCTCTGCCCCCCAGGGGGCGATGCTCTGCCCATCCTGGGCGTCGCCATATTGCGACCAGAGCCACTCTAGCGCCTGAGGCAGAGGCCACAGAGCCATGCCCAGCGCCCGGGGCGTCTTTGCTCCAATGGAGCCTTGACTGCGGGAGGGGAAGAGAGAGACAGAGAGGAAAGCGCGGCGGAGGGGTGGAGAAGCAAATGGGCGCTTCTCCTATGTGCCCTGGCCGGGAATCGAACCCGGGTCCTCCGCACGCTAGGCCGACGCTCTACCGCTGAGCCAACCGGCCAGGGCGGTATTTGATTCATTTTGAGTTGATTCTTATAAATAGTGTAGTGTAGGCTGAATCCAACTGGATTATTTTGCATGTGGATGTACAGTTGTCCCAGCACCATTTGAAGAGCCTATTCTTTCCATATTGGAGTGCTTTGGCAGCCTAGTTAAAAAAATCAATAAAAAGTACAAGTGAGCGCTGATTTCTGGACTGTCAATTCTGATCCATCAATTTAGATGTCAGTACTAGAGCCTTCTGCAGGTAACATACTGTGATTGCCATAGCTTTGAATTGAGTTTTGAAACCTGCACGTGTGAGGCCTCCCACGTTGTTCCTCTTTATCAAGAGCGTTTTGGCTATTCTCGGTCCCTTGAATTGTTATACAATTTTAGAAGAGTTTTTCAGTTTCTGGGAAGAAATCAGTTGGGAATTGGATTAGGATTACATTGAAACCATAGATCAATTTGGGGAGTAGGGCCATTTTAACAATATCATTTCCTGATCTATGAACACAGCTTGTCTTTTCATTGATTTACATCTTCTTTAACTTCTTTGACCAGTGTTTTGTAGTTTTTAGTGTATGAATCATGTACTTCTTTGGCTAAATTTTTTTGCTGTTTCATTCTTTTTGATGCTTTTATACATGGAATTGTTATCTTCCTTTCATTTCTTGATTACTCATTTCTAGTGTGTAGAAATACAGTACAGCTAAGTTTTGCATATTGATCTTGTATCCTGCACCCTTGCTGAACTCACTTATTAACACTAATAGTTCCATTCTAGATTCCAGGAATATGTCTCATGGTCTTCCAGTTTCCCGGGCATGTGCTGAAGCTCTTCAGAGTCTCTATGCACATCATTTCTCAGCTTTTTCTTTTAAGCTTTTTTGTTAAGTCATTTTGTGCTCCAACTGTTATCTGTTGTCTCACCACCTGTTGTGTTAAAATATGTACTGTGATAATTTTCTTTTTGTTTTTTTTGGTTTATTTTTTTTTGTGACAAGAACAGAGAGAGTCAGAGAATAAGACAGACAGAATGGAAGAGAGAGAGAGACGAGAAGCATCAACTCTTCGTTGTGGCACCCTAATTGTTCAATAGATTGCTTTCTCATATGTGCCTTGACCAGGGGGCTACAGCAGACTGAGTGACCCTGTGCTCTAGCCAGCAACCCCAGGCCCAAGCTGGTGAGCCTTGCCCAAACCAGATGAGCTTGCGCTCAGGGTGGTTACCTTGGAGTTTTGAACCTGGGTTCCCTGCATCCCAGTCTGATGCTCTGTCCACTGTGCCACCATCCAGCCAGGCCTGTGATTGTTTTTTAAAAAATTCCCCCTGAGGAGGGAGGCTTTTGGTGCTAAGCCGCTTTCAGGCAGGTCAGAGACAAACCTTCCATGTGAGGTCTTCCAGGGAACCACCCAGTGGCGGGATTCAAATACTTTAACAACCAGTTCTCTGCCCTAATGACCGTTTTAAATATAAAAGAATGATATACTAAAAGGTAGTTTATTATTTCATGCATTTAATACTTAAGTAAAAGCAATAAGAGATGAACAAACAACTAGATTATGCTATAAGAAAGTTTTAAAATATTAATGAAAAAATTTTAACTAATACCTGACAAAAACCAATAAAACTGTTATGAAGTTATTTCCAATGACAGCTTATCACCCCCTGGCCGTCTGGCATTTTCTCTTTACATTATATGTTTACTGAAGGAACAAATGCAAGGGGATTAAAATGTATTTTATCTAAGGTATAATGAGTTTTATGAATGAATAAACAAATATAAGCATAGTTCTGTCCATTTTTTTTACCTATTGACTAAATGAACATTATTACAGGTGCTTAGAATTTTCTGTTGCTAGTTAAAATGGCCCTATTACCCAAAGCAATATATAAATTTAATGAAATGCTCATCAAAAGTCCAATGGCGTTTTTTATACAAATGGGAAAAGAAATCACCAGGTTTGTATGGAACCATAAAAAACCCTGAATAGCCAAAGCAATCCTGAGAAAAAGGAGTGAAACCAGAGGTATTTCAGTACCTGACTTCAAATTATACTACAGAGCCACGATAATCAAAATAGCATTATATTAGCTGAAAAATAGACACACAGACCAATGAAACAGAATCAAGAGCCCAGAAATAAAATCACATACATAGGGCAAATCATCTTTGACAAAGGAGCCAAAAACATACAATGGAGAAAAGAAAGCCTCTTCAATAAATGGTTCTGGGAAAACTGTAAAGCTACATGCAAAAGAATGAAACTTGACTACATTTTGTCCCCCTGCACAAAAGTTATTTAAAATGGATCAAAGACCTAAATATAAAATCTGAAACAATAGGTAGTAAACTCATGGACCTTGGCTATAGAGAAAACCCCCTTTTTTTTTTGTATTTTTCCAAATTGAAGCGGGGAGAGGCAGACAGATTTCCGCATGTGCCTGACCAGGATCTACCCGGCAAGCCCACCAGGGGGCGATGCTCAGCCCATCTGGGGCATTGCTCCCCTGCAACCAGAGCCATTCTAGCACCTGAGGTGGAGGCCACGGAGCCATCCTGGGTGCCCAGGCCAACTTTTTGCTCCAATGGTGTCTTGGCTGCAGGAAGGGAAGAGAGAGAGAGAGAGAGAAAGGAGAAGGGGAAGGGTGGAGAAGCAGATGGGTGCTTCTCCTGTGTGCCCTGGCTGGGAATTGAACCTGGGGCTTCCACACACCAGTCTGATGCTCTACCACTGAGCCAACTTGCCACAGCCAAGAATTTAACCCCAAAGGCAAGGGAAGTAAAGACAAAAATAAATGAATGGAACTATATCAAACTAAAAAGCTTCTGCATAGCAAAAGAAACTAACAACAAAACAAACAGGCAGCCAGCTAAAAAGGAGATTATACTTGCAAACAACAGCTCTGATAGGGGTTAATATCAAAAATATACAAAGAACTTAAAGCTCAGCAATAAACAAGAACACAATCCAATTAAAAAATGGGGACAGACACTCCTCCCAAGAGGACACACAAATGGCCAACAGATATATGAAAAGATGCTTATCTTCACTAGCTATTCAAGAAATACAAATCAAAACTACAATGAGATACCACCTCATGCCTGTTAGATTGGCTATTATCAACAAGACAGGTAATAACAAGTGTTGGAGAGGCTTGTGAATGAGAAAAAGGAACTCTCATTCACTGTTGTTGGAAATGCAAATTAGTACAACTGTTATGGAAGAAAGTATGGTGGTCCCTCAAAAAATTAAGAATAGAACTACCATATGAGCCAGCAATCCCTCTACTGGGTATCTACCCCCCAAACTCAAAAACATCGTTATGTAAAGACACATGCGCCCCCATGTTCATGTTGCTCTAGTCTGTTTATGTAATGTACCTCACTCTTTGCACAGGGACCATATTGGCAGAGACCTGTCGTGTAGATTGTGAAGCGAGCAACTCTAAAGGGATGGAATGTTGGGCAAGCAAGTGTGTTAGGCTTGCTCACTTGTAGTTTGCCTGATTGGTGCATGATCTTGGGGCAGCACCATGCGTGTATAGTCTGTAAGGCTGCAGGTGCTTGCCTTCAGGACTGCAGAGTGTACATTGCAAATTGCATTTCACTTTTTGGTATTGTTTGCCAGAGAAGGTTTTCTCCTCCAGCCTGTTTGCTCATCAGCCCTGAGAGAGAAAAACAGTTTACCCTGCCTGCTCGCTAGTCTGCATTGTAAGACTAATAAATGGAACGGCTCACCATTTTCCAGCTTCATAGTTTCTCTACCATCTCCCCGAATCCAATGTGAACTTGCATGGCCACGGCCACCAGCCTTACAGGGGGACATGGGGGAGGGTGTTGGGGGAAGGGTATAAAGAGGGACAAATATAAGGTGACAAATGATGATTTGACTTTGGGCTATAGGTATACAACATAATCGACTGTTCAAATGATGTTTACCTGAAATCTATGTACTCTTGTTGGTCAATGTCTCCCTGTTAAATTTAATTTAAAAAAAGAAAGAAAAAGAATATGCTATTGTGCAGATGAATGTAAAAAAGAGGAAGGAATGTAAATCTGTGATGTCCACATTGGGCAGTTGCCCAGGCGCCCACCTTAAAACCCTGATTACAAGTATCATTTTAACTATCAGTTCACTGAACTCAACAAAATTTAGCTATTGGTTTTGCTGAACTGTTGCAAAACAGCTGATTGCCACCACTGGAACCACTGGACAGGTGAAAGGACAGTTCTTTGGGGATGAAAGTTTTGTTCTATTCTGCTCCCTCTGGCATTGGGGATTGTGAACTAATTTTCAAGGTTACCCCTGAGATGCAGAGCAAAGGTCTAGAATGTGCTAAAACAACACACAACACTGTTCTTGCAGAAATGAATCATTTTTCTTGGATAAATGTTTTCTAGATTTCTGCAAGCCTGTTGGTTGCCAGAGTTTGAAAAAATTCTGACAACTTTTGCCAGTTTTTGGTTGTTTTTTAGGGATGAGTTTTCAGGTGTCCTTACTTCACCCTTTTCACTGATTTGCAGGGTTCCAAATCCCTAAAGTTTCAATGACTATAAGCTAGTTAACTATTCAGTCATGGGAGATAATTTGGGAACAGGAATGAAAAGAGAAAATATAATTCTCATAGAGACTCTCCCAAACAGTACATGAAATTTGAAAGGTATTTCTCTATTTAGTGGTCTCAGAATTAAAGTTAAAGTAACAGCTATTTCAAACCCTTTTTATTAATACGGGTTCAACACAGGCTTTGGAGTCAGAACTGATTTCAAATTCCAGTTCTGGTTCTTTCTAACTTGATGACCTAGGACAAGTTACGTAACCTCTCTGTTCCTGAGTTTCCTCATTTGTAAAATGGGATAATAATAATATCTATCAATAAGGTTATTGTGAGGATTAAATGTGAAATGTTCATCACAGATGACAGCAGCCTAATAGATATTAGCTGTGATAATCACCTCTATAATATGCTGCAAAAGTACACTCATGATTCTTGAATCGAGTTAACCGAAAGACAGGTATCTTTTTCTTTCTTCCTGTTTTTCTGTTTTGCTTTGTTTTAAAGAACTGAGAAGAAAATTTATTCCAGCATTTGGAATAAAAATTTGTGTCAAAATTTTTATTTCATTGAATGTAAACAAAATGTTATTTATATATAAAACAAACATGTCTTACCTAGTAAATGTCAGGCAGTACCAGTCAGAGAAATTGACAAGTAAACAGGTGATTACATACAATCTAACAAAACCTGTGCTGCAAGAAGACACATGCGCCTATGTGATGGGAGTGGGGCTTTCAGCAGCTCCTTTTCTATTTATCCCTTCCTTGGTTCCAAAAGCACGGAATTAGTCCGTTTTTGTTTTTAACTGGGTGATTTAAACTGTGGAATTCTTTATATTTCTAGAGATGAAAGAAAAGTACTTTGAATTACAGAGGACACTATATAAATTAAAGTATTTCCTGTAGAGAAAGAGCTTCCTAATAGAATAGTCACGTCTAGGTTTTTTATTGATAGAAAGATTGATTGATTGATTTTAGAGAGGAGGGACAGAGAGAGAGAGAGAGAAAGAGAAAGAGGGAGAAGCAGGAAGCATCAACTCACATATGTGCTTTGACCAGGCAAGCCCACAGTTTCAACCCGGTGACCTCAGCGTTCCGGGTCAGTGCTTTATCCACTGTGGCACCACAGGTCGGGCCTAGGTGTTTTAATCTGAAAAGTTCTTGAGCATATATTTTTCCTTTGCTATTCACTTTTTTTTTTAACTTTCTGTTCTTCACTTTATCATTTAGAGACCTGCGTCATCCAAAAAGAATGTTTTAGAAATTCTTAGGGTGATCTATAGGTAAAGACAGAATATAATTTTTTAAACTTAAAGTTTTGTACTAACAAAATGAATATAAATTTTCATGGCAGTTATTGAAATGCAGATAATTTACTTCCATTGCATTTTTCAGAATTCTCGATCAAAATCCTCTAAACACAATTGAAGATCCAAATCTTTTGAAGTTGCCAGCATTAAAATACTTGTAAGTATTGCAACATCTCATGCCTCATGAGATGGTTTCTGCTCTTTCTTTCATCAAAGATTAAGTATTTTGCATTTTGACTAAAAAGTTAAAATTTAAATTTTAACTGGGTTATTACTGAAAAAGTTATTGGTACAGAAAAATGATTGAGAAAGGGTGTACGTGGAAAAGCCAGCCAGCAGAGGGAGGGAGTGTGCTGAAGAACACACTCAGAGCTGGGACATGTAGGTGCAGGTGGACAGGACAGCCAGCAGAGGGAGGGAGTGTGCTGAAGAACACACTCAGAGCTGGGACATGTAGGTGCATGTGGACAGGACAGCCAGCAGAGGGAGGGAGTGTGCTGAAGAACACACTCAGAGCTGGGACATGTAGGTGCACGTGGAAACACCATTGATGTCAGAAAAGCGAAAGGAGTAAATTGTACATTATGCATTGTTGTAAAGAGTAATCCAATGGTGGATACAATTGAAAGTGAGAAGTGGGATAATGATAAAATAAGAAATATAGAAAAAAATTGTACTGTTCACCAAGGTCATTAATTTGATGATGCAAATAAATTTACATTTCTTCAAGGCAAGCTCTCTGAAATTACCATCTCTGGCAAGAAAACGCTTGAGCTGGTTGACAGAGAAGCTAGACTGAAGTAAATCACATGTTAAGTGTCTTTTTAAGTGTAGAATTTTTTCCTTTGGGTTCATATCATGCATCTTTGCGCTTTCTCCTTCAGAGACCTGGGAACAACAGAGGTGTCACTTAAGACAGTTGAGACTGTCATCATGAAGACCCATGAATTGGAAAAACTGTAAGTTGACAGCACCAAAATCAAACTGTTTATCACGTGGAAAGGTATTTTCATGTCTCCTTGCCCTCCCCAATCCCAGTGCATCCACTGATCTGTTTTCCGTTGATGTAGATCAGTTTGCATTTTCTAGATTTTTGTAATATTCCTTAAATTTGTTTTGTTTTGGTCCAGGATCCAATCAAATGTCAAGCATCACATGTCATGTTTTCTTTATTCCAAAACATTTTCTGGCCCTGGCCGGTTGGCTCAGTGGTAGAGCGTCAGCCTGGCGTGCAGAAGTCACGGGTTCGATTCCTGGCCAGGGCACACAGGAGAAGTGCCCATCTGCTTCTCCACCCCTCCCCCTCTCCTTCCTCTCTGTCTCTCTCTTCCCCTCCTGCAGCCAAGGCTCCATTGGAGCAAAGTTGGCCCAGGTGCTGAGGATGGCTCCATGGCCACTGCCTCAGGCGCTCGAGTGGCTCTGGTTGCAACAGAGCGACACCCCAGATGGGCAGAGCATCGCCCCCTGGTGGGCGTGCCGGGTGGATCCTGGTCAGGTGCATGCAGGAGTCTGACTGCCTCCCCGTTTCCAGCTTCAGAAAAAATAAAAATAAAAAATAAAACATTTTCTTACATATATATTAATATATATTTATTTATTTTAAGAAATTTATTTACTTATTTCCTACATATACATATACATATGTATATATTTTTGTGTTTTATGACACTGGCATTGTTGATGTGTATAAGACCATTGTCTGTAAATTGTCCCACAGTCTGGATTTGTATGTTTGATCATGAATAGGTTCAAAGTAAACATTTTTAGAAACAATCCTACATAGGTGATACATCCTTCCTATTTCATCACTTAAAGTGTCCCATAATGCTAAGTTTGACCACTTGGTGAAGGTGGTATCCCCCAGATCACTCTATTGTAAAGTTACTTTTTCCCTTGTAAATGTGGGCTGATACGTTGAGATCAGTGAAGATTCTACTTTTAATTTATTACCCAACTGTGCATCAATAATAATCTTGTCTGTATCAGTTATTACATTGATTGCAAAGTGATACCTTTTCCTATTATTCCTTCTTTATTTAGTAGCTAGTATTACTCTATAAATAGCTCCCCTTATTTTTTAAATTTTAATTGATTTTAGAGAAAGATAAAAAGAAAGAGAGAAAGAGAAAGTGAAATGTCGAGTTGTTATTCCACTTGTTTATGCTTTCATTGGTTGACTCCTGACCCGGCATTGAACCTGCATCTGCAGCCTTGGCATATTGGGATGACGCTCTAAGCAACTGAGCTATCTGGCCAGGACTCCACTCATTTTTTTTTTTTTTTTGAGAACCAATTTTTTGTGTGTGTGTGTGTATTTTTCTGAAGTGAGAAGTGGGGAGGCAGAGAGACAGACGCCAGCATGTGTCTGACCAGGATCCACCCAGCAAGCCCACCAGGGGGCAATGCTCTGCCCATCTGGGGCATTGCTCCTTTTCAACTGGAGCCATTCTAAAGCCTGAGATGGAGGTCTTGGAGCCATCCTCCAAGACCAACTTTGCTTCAATGGAGCCTTGGTTGCAGGAGGGGAAGAGAGAGAGAGAGAGAGAGAGAAAGAGAGAGAGAGAGAGAGAGAGAGAGGAGAGAAGGAAGGGTAGAGAAGGAGATGGGCGCTTCTCCTGTGTCCCCTGGCTGGGAACTGATCCTGGGACTTCCACACCACAGGCTGACTCTACCACTGAGGCAACCAGCCAGAGCCTTTTCTGAGTATCATTTTATTTATATTTTTTGTATTTTTCTAATGTTAGAAGCACAGAGGCAGCCAGACAGACTCCTGCATGCACCCGACCGGGATCCACCTGGCATGCCCACCAGGGGGTGATACTCTGCCCATCTGGGGCATTGCTCTGTGGTGGCTGGAGCCATTCTAACATCTAAGGCTGAGGCCACGGAGCTGGCCTCAGTGCCCGGGCCAATCTTGCTTCAATGGAGCACTGGCTTCGGGAGGGGAAGAGAGAGAAAGAGAAAGAGAGGAAGGAGAGGGGGAAGGGTGGAGAAGCAGACGGGTGCTTCTGGTGTATGTCCTGACTGGGAATTGAACCCAGGACTTTCACATGCGAGCCGATGCTCTACCACTGAGCCAACAGACCAGGGCTTGAGTATCATTTTAACTTATGGGCTCTGCTTTAAATTACTATGTTATACCTTATTAACATAATTCTTTTGAATCTTCAAATATTATTATTTACAAATGTTTTTTATGCCCAGAGTAATTTCTAATATGTTTATCACTCACAATTAGGGATTGAGAAATTGACTCCACAAGTTGGGAACTTATTCAGGGCCTTTTTAAGAGTCTTTTCCCTTTTTGTGTACACTCTACCCTAAGTGAGACTTTTGGGTTGTGAGGATATACTTCTGAATTAAAGTATAGATCTGTGTCACCCAATTCTAATCCCTCTCCCCTTCATGCTAGGCATTCCATACCCACTGCCATTCTTCCCCTGCTGTTGGGCACTTCGGGCCTCCTCTCTCTTTATGTACAATATTCAAGGGTAGCGTATGGACAGCGGATCCCTACCAACCTGTTCAGGCGATGTGGCCCAGCAACTCTTTTCTCCACAGCCCTGTGGTAGCCTTGAGCTACCTCTTCCACCTACTCAAGTAACTCCTGTGCACTAACTGAATTCTCTGTGTTTCCATTTGTAGGATCTTACCCAGACGTTTGTCCTGCTGCCTCTGCCAATTGAAAAATGATATTGAGGCTGTCAGCAAGACAATTAAACTGCACTGTGAAACTGCATGTGAGGGATTCACATTTTGTGGTGAGTCCGAATTGCCTGATGATAAAATTTTAATTTTATTATGTCTTAATATTTTTATTTTTAATGGATGATAAATTTTAAACAAATAATGTAATTGCACTTTATTCATTCATTTAGAGTTCAACACCCTACATTATACTCCCCTGCTAAAAGTCAGGTTAAGACACATGAGAAAGGAATGGAAGCGGAAGGGAAGTAACATTAATGGTCACATACTGCGCGTTGTGCTCTCTGCTTGGTGCTTTACTTCCAAATGAGAACCTGTTCATTAGTGATTTACAGTTTGTAAACAGGTCTGTATGCATTAGGTTTCATTCCCCTTTGCCTTATAGGACAGGTATAGATAAATTTTTAATTGGCTTGTTTTTGCAATTTTTTTTTGTGGGACAGAGAGACAGAGACATTGAGAGGGACAGATAGGGACAGACAAACAGGAAAGGAGATGAGAAGCATCAGTTCTTCATTGTGGCACCTTTGTTTATTGATTGCTTTCTCATATGTGCCTTGACTGGGGGTGACAATTGGGCCAGTGAACTCTTGCTCAAGCCAGTGTCTTAGTCTTCCAACCAGTGACCTTTGGACCCAAGCCAGTAATTATGGGGTCCTCAGCACCCCAGGTCAATGCTCTATCCACTGTGCCACTGCCTGGTCAGGCTGTTTATGCAATTTTATAAAGAGAGTACAAATTGCACTATTTCATGAACATTTTATTTGGAACCTGAGAGTTTCTGGTTCGATCAGCAGAACTGCTCCCCAGCCCTTCTAATGGATGGAGGCTCTTGTGTTCTTAAACTGTCCTGCTCCAAGCCTGCTCTGAAGCTCAAGTTTTTCTATCCACCAAACACTCAGGTGCTTTGAACTATTTTTGTACACATTAGGTTTATTTGAACCCATTTGATCAGTTCCAAAATGTATCCTCCTGCCCCGATAGCTTGAATATGGGTCTCTGTCAGTGATCTGGGCCACATCATAAATAATAACACTTTGCTACTTATATAAACACAGTGTCATTTATTTTTCAAAGCAATTTTTTGACCAAATAGATGAGTCCTTTTTACTCAAAAAAGGGCAGAACAGGCATTTTCATCTCCTTTTACAGCTGAGCAAAAATAGCATCTAAAAGTGTTAATTGCTGTCCCCTAGTGACCAGGTCTCCTGCTTCCAGTTTGGGGTTCTCTGAAGCACGTGCTTCCTTTTTTAGTACTCCAACCTCCTTTTCTGACCTTGTCACCACCAGCAGCATACTTTTAATTCTTTCTTAAAAGAAACCCTGCTGCACAAACACACACTTGACCTTCATGTGGTCAGAAGCTTTGGATGGTTCCCCAAGTATAACTGAAAATATAAGACATGACATAACCTACATCCTAGATGCCTGCTGAAATTCTTCTTTCTTTTTTTTCCAAGTGAGAGGACATAAGATACACAGACAAACTCCCTCATGCACCGACTGGGATCTGCCTGGCAACCCTGTCTGAGGCCGATTCTCTGCCCATGCTCACAACCAAGCTATTTTTTCACCTATGGGGAGGCTCCACAGAGCCATCCTCAGTTCCCGGTGTTGCCGTGTTGAACCCAATCCAGCCATGGCTGCTGGATGGAAAGAGAGAGAGCTGAGGGAGGGGAAGAAATGGAGAATCAGATGGTTGATTCTCCTGTGTACCCTGACTAGGAATTGAACCTGGGACATCCACAGGCTGGGGTACATGCTCTACCACTGACCCAACCAGCCAGGGCTGATGCCTGCCTAAGTTTAATCAGAGCTAGTGTGGGCATAGTGGTTTTTCCTGTATTGAGCCTTCTGCTGTGGGTGTCAGGATATGTGGCAGCAGAAACCAAGCTGAGGAGTGGGTGGTAGGTTGGGAATGGCAGGTCCAGATGAGGACATGTTGGCGCTGGGTGTTCATCATGGTCACCTGTGATGGTAGCAGGAACACGAGCACACTGACACGATGCAGAGAGGAAGCCTCATGCTCCCTCCGCATCTGAGGACAGGATGAGGCACATGAATGTGAGGAGTCACGTGGATCTGCAGAGTCTACCTGAGAGGTGTCTTCCAGCCTTGGCTTTTCCTCAGTACTGGGCAGGTGTCCCTTGGGGACCAGAAGAATAATTCTAAATATACCTACTATAATCATGCTATGTAACCACTTTTGAAAAAGATGCCTTTTCTGCTTCTGTTACATTGCCAAGCATAAGTTTAAGTAGGGTTTTTTTTTCTCCTCTGTAAACAGCACTGAGATATCTGCCAATTCCTAATTGATCTGGGTCGAATGCAGGCTGTGGACTGACAAAAGCTGTCCCATGAGTGTTTCCTTATCAAAAGTGGTCTCTTCTTTTTTGACAGATGAAGAACTGTCCACAGCAAAGGCAGCGTTATTAGATGCAGTAAGAAGCCATAGAGAAAGCACCAGCACTGAGCTGACTATTGAACCGGAGAAGACGTCCCCAAAAACACTTGGCAACATACTGTCAAACTTTGGGAGTGAGTAGCTTGATTTTAATGACACAACTGATGTTCTTAGAGCACTAAGTTACATGCTGCCTTATTTCATGAAGGGAAATATAGAAGATAGAGAATCAACATTATTAAATTCTCTTTTTCAAATGTACAAGGTGGAGATATGCCCAATTCGTGGTAAACGCAATAGAGGGAGCCCTTCTCTAAACCTGAATTTTACAATTCAAGTTACAAAAATAATTGAGGAAACTCTGATTTCTGGAATAGGACTCCTGAAGAAGCTTCTCAAGCAGGAGGAACAAGTCGAGGTTCCCAAAGAAGAGTGGGAGACGGGCCAACTGGTTAATGCGAATACAAATGCCCAGGATGAAGAGGAAGAGCAGGAGTCAAGTGAGGTGAGGACAGCTCCCAAAACACAGGACCTGGACTTTAGTCAGAGTGGGACAGGCCATGAAAGCAGCGGCAGAGGACCAGGGGTGCCTAGTCTGTGTCTTGTGTTGCCATGTGACTTTGGCGAAGACAGTGATCTCCCACTCTGCTCATTTAGAGACTGGTGCCACTGTCCCTAGGGTAGATGAGAAGGGGACCTAACACACAGGATAAATTGTACAAGAAAATCCTACTGCTAAGGTTACATAACACGGTACATTGTGTGCATTCTTTAAGAACCTGAAAGAGTGGTATTTTAGAGTAATAGTTAGCTATTCTTTTGAATAGACTCAATAATAGTTTTTATTTTTTCTATCTGGTTTCTTTAAAAAGTTGTTCTTTTATTTTTTTTTAGATGAAAACAGAACTTCCATCCTACCT
Organism: Saccopteryx leptura; assembly: GCF_036850995.1. Taxonomy (NCBI): domain Eukaryota; kingdom Metazoa; phylum Chordata; class Mammalia; order Chiroptera; family Emballonuridae; genus Saccopteryx; species Saccopteryx leptura. The sequence continues at coordinate 329,020,795 of NC_089504.1, forward strand.
GTTGAACAAAAAACTCATCGTGGTCATACCTATTTCAGTGGCAGCAATGATGTTCATTTTGCTTTTGTGTCTCATCTTGGTAAGACATCAGTTAATTCAGGTTTCCAAAATACATTCTGTCTTTAGAACAGATTCAGAACCCACAAACAGAAAATGAAAGCCACTTTCCCACCTACTCCTACTTGATATTTCTCTTTAGTCACAAACACTGAGATATGTTTTGTTCTTTTATTACAAACTGTATTCCAGGAACTTTTAAAGGATGCTTCCTCTCAGAGATGTATTAAAATTGACATCAAGAAAACAAGCCACCAGACTATGTTGAGAAGGTTAATAGGCCAGAGTTGGCATGATAGCAAAATTCCTGCAGCTCAAAATGAACATGTTCATTTCATCTACTGTACTCTAAAATGACTCTTTCTGATTTCTTCTCTTGTTGGCTGCAGTGAGGAGAGATACAGAATCTCCATCCTCATGGTGCCGTGCCACCCTGGCTTAAAGGACACGGCTAGTCAAAGTGTCTTCTTGTCAGTTCCTTACATTGACTTACCAGCTTTCTTCTCCAGTGTGTAAGGTGCAAATAGTTCAGTTAGAACACCACAACCTAAATCCTGCATCAATCAGGCTTCTCTAAAGCACGTCATAGTTACAGTCACCTGTTCCTGGAGATGGTTTGTGTCCCTTTTGTTCAATTTTGTAATGGTTTATTTTTCAGCATGTCAGAGCTACCATTCAAACAGTGATTAATAAGCTGACAATCCTGACTCTACCCTACTAATTTGCCTTGTTTACCTTTTCAATGGTCCTGGCAGCCCCTCTTTCCAGCTAAGGAAACCCCTCCCCATAGCTAGCCACCACGCCCATTCCTACCTTTGTTTGTGCCTCTGGCCATCTAAAATTCCCTTATCTCTCTCTGCGTGTGGAAGTGCTATGTATGTCTCAAAAGCCAGCTCAAGTTCATCCTTCCTCATAAAGCCTTCCCTGAGTACTCCAGCCCCACTAGTCCCGGTCCTTCTGTCAGATTTGTTACCATTTTGGGGGCCGGGGAGGGGGTAGAGGGATGGGAGCAGTAGTAAGTCATACCACTCTCCTGGCAATTTAAAAATACGGTAAATAATTTTTTAAAAGGTGAATCCCCAAGTAAGAAATTCCAAGGTAATAAATACCAAGGTCAGTACATCCTGGGGCAGAGCATAAATGTGCAGAGACCAAATGACTTCCTGGTCTATCAGACTCGAGTAAAACCTGACTGTATGTATTAACTGCTTAAGATAAACAGATCTATCTGCAGAGGGTTGATCAGCAGTAAGAACAGAGAAAAGGTGAAGAAGAGACCAACCTGAGCATTGCCCATCGTAGCGGTGGCTTAGGATAGAGATGGCAGATGTAGAGTCGGGCTATGGCTGTCGGGGAGACAGAGGGATCTTGAGAACTCAGTATTTTCCATCCACACTGGATTCAGCTGATTCCTGCTCTCCTTCTGTTTTCACCAAGTAGGCATCAGATTGTGCTTTACTGTGCCCCAGTGGCCTCTCTGTACACAATGTATTTTTCTAATGTGTGGACTAAGAAGCTGTCTGTGGAGCAGATGTAATTCTGTTGTAATTTGGCATTCTGGATTTTAATCAATCGTGTGGTGTCAGCAAGGCGAAACTTCACCAGTGGGAAGAAGTGAGTTCTCTCTTGGTGAAGAGAGTTTGATTTCTGAGCCTAAGACACTGGGGACAAGCCTGGGCTCAGCTTGCCAAGGCCTCTGGGAAGAAGGCCTTTGTCCAGACAGTAGCAAGTATGTCTCTTAGTGGCATACAGTTTTTTGTTTTATTGGAATTCCCATAATCTTTTCTATTGCCTTTAATTTCTATGTACTCTATTTCCCCATGTATAAGATGCACCCCTTTTCAAAAAATTTGGGGTCTAAACACTGGTTGCCTACTATACAGTGGTTGTAGATTATTTTACTTGCATTTCCTGCTTTTTTGCTTGTGTTTTTATGCTCATTGTTGAAGACAGTGATTTGTCATCAGACACAGATGAGGACAAGCTAATGGATGGGAGTTTTGACAGTGATGAGGAGTTGTATGAATTTTATGATGAATAAAACTTGAGTTCAATAACTTTATGTAATACAGTTTACTTTTCAAAATTCAGCCCCCAATATTTAGGTGCATCTTATACAAGGGGGCATGTTATACATTGGGAAATACAGTAGTTAAAATTTGCATTTGTGTTTATTTATGGGGTTTTATTACCAGGGGAGCAGTGGGCAGCGGCAGCTCATCCTCAGTTAACCCCCTGAACCTGTCTCCAAGGCCCCCTTTTCTCTTTCCTCCTGAATTCATAATAAATTCTTTCATTACTTGCAAAAAAAATAAGGAAAAAAAAGAAATGTCACCTTTTAATATTCTAATCAATAAAAGAAAATGCAGAAGTCATGCAAGAGCAACCAAATTGCTTGAGGAGGGAATAACAGCACATCTGTATTTCTCACCTTAAACAAATGTATTTACATAAATGTAGAAAAAAAGAACTTATAAAATAGTAGAAAAAAATAGAAGTAACATTTTTATAATCTGGTGGTAGTGAAGAGCTTTCTGAGCTCACTACCACAGGCAGAACCATTTGACAGATTGGAACACCTTGTCTGTGACACAATTAACAAGCTTAGCACTGGTTTATGCCAAGTATAGGATGCAGAGTTTTCCATATATTGTCTGACTCAATCCCCAGAATCACCTGAGGACGATATGACCTCCTTCCTCCATAGATGAAGATCAACTTAAGGTCCCAGTGGCAAAACCGAAAGTAGAACCCAGTGTGGTGTGACTGCAAAGCCTGTGCTTCTTACTCCAGTGTTCTGTCTCCTTAAGCCAAAAACACTGAGGAATATTTGAAACATTTAAATTCATGAAGTCATTGAAAGGATCAAGATATTTAATATTAAAAGGAAAAACATAATCCAGGGGAGAAGAGGGCAAGGACTGTGAAGAATAGGGTGTGTATTGTTCATGTGTCACCATATCTGCCAGTCCTCTTATGGCTTATGTGCTGTGGGTTTTCTTAGTGAGGCCTTTGTTACCTCCTGGTATGAAAGTACTGATATTTTCTTCTAGTCCTTTTCCTAACATTTCTTGTTATGTATAATTTTTAGGTTTTTACAAAAAATTATTTTTCTTAGTAATTTTTTAAAATCTGTCAATTATTTTCCCTACATGAAGATCCAAGTGTTGTAAAATCATTTATTGACTGGCTTATTCTTTGTTCACTGACCTAAAATATTACCTTTATCTGAGTCTAATCTGCTGAGCCAGTTATCTTTTCTGTACCAGTAGCAGTGTCACTAGGAGATTCCAGTTTTTTTATAACACATTTTGGTACCTGGCAGGGTAAGCTTCTGCTTTTTATATATTTATTTTATTATTAAATCTAATGCAGTGACATTGATAAATCAGGGGGGGAGGATGGGGCGAAGGAGGAGATAGAGGGGGTGGGGGAAGGGAGGGGCACAAAGAAAACCAGATAGGTGACAGAAGACAATTTGACTTCGGGTGAGGGGTATGCAGCTCCTGCTTTCTGATCTTACTTTTTCATACACTTCATAGCTATTCTTGGATTATTTTCTCTGCCAAATGTCAGCTAGATAGTTTCTGTTAAACAAACTGTGTAGAAATTTGAATAGGATTGCATGCATTTGTAGGTTAATTAGAGAATTGACACATTACAACATTCCAGGAATGCTGTATCTCATGTAGTGAGATAGAAGAGTTTTAAAGTTTCCATCACATGGACCTTAGACATTTCCTTTGAAGTTTATTCCTTGGTACTTTATGCATTTTTATTGATATTGTAAATGGGTTCTTTCTTTCATTTTCTAATTAGTTATTTGCGATATATAGGAAAGCTATTGATTTTTCCATGTTGAGTTCTTGATTTTGGATTTAGCCATCTTAATTAATTATCATGTTACTTGAGATAAAATTTTAGTCAATGCTCTTGGGCTTAATAGGTTGTGCATCATCTCATAATTAAATATCTTTTGTCTCTTTCAAATAGTTCAATTATTTTTCTTATTACATTGATTAGGACTCTAACAATGATGAATAGTAACAGTAGTAACAGGTGTCCCACCCTTGTACTTGACCTTAAAGCTGCTGTGTTGATTTCTGGTAGGTATATATTTTTTTCTCCTGAGTCTTTTTTTATTAGGGATTATCTGCTGAATGTTACCTAAAACAGCCAATAAACTGCATTGCCAGCTGCAAGCAGGACCCTACATTAGGGACTGTGGAAGAGTCCAAGGACTATTAAACAGAATTACTGTCCTCAAAAAGTTATCTCATTAGAAAGGGAAACAATAAAGATTCAGACAGGGGTTGTTGTGATGAATAATCATGATGTTGTTTTCTTCCAAAACAGATCTGTCACAGATTCACAAAAGGGAGAGAAGGAAGCTCAAGGTAATGCAGGTCTGACAGTTTTTAATGTAGAATTTTAAAACTAGAGGAGCTTCCCTCTCTTGTATGTAGCCTGAGGTGAAAACTGAAAATAGTTCAGTATTCACTTGACCCAGAAACCCCCACAAAGTCATGCGAGTCAAATCTTCCTCTTCACTTTAAGAACACTCGTGAAACTGCTCAGGCCGTCAAGGATATTCATGTCTGAAAAGCCACCAAGTATCTGAAGGATGTCACTTTACAGAAGCAATGTGTGCTATTCTGTCTATAATGGTGGAGGTGGAAGGTGTGCTCAGGCCAAACAGTAGGTCTGGACACAGGATGGGAGTCCAAACAGAGTGATGAATTCTTGCTGCACATGTTTAAAAATGCCGAGAGTAATGCTGAATAGGGGTTAGATATAGACACTGGTCTAAAACAAAATTATTATGCACTGTGATTTTGTCCTATTCTGTTTGTATTCAAAAAAACACTTTGGAAAAAAAAGTACTTAGTGCTGGTTATGAGGTTTAAACTGAGGTCACAACTCACTCACTCATCAGTGACAGCCTACAGTAGGAAAGTCAGCAAGCTCGAGAACTTTGCTAAGTTGACTCAGGCATTTAATTGGCGTGCTTTAAGTTACCGGATAAAGCAGCTAGGAAAATAAAAGCACCTTCTCCCACACCGCCACCAAACAAATGCTGCATGGGAGACTACGTCTGAGGGGGCCGAGGTAACATGGTTCTGGAGAGTAGACGCTTCTGCCCAGTGTGGCTGTGCGTTTCTGTTCACTGCACGAAGGCACCTGGCCAAGAGCCAGTGAAGTGGAGGAGGCGGCTCCTCCCTGGACCCCCTCCCGAGGCACATGCAGGGTCTCCCCAGAGACCTTGCAGGGCCATTTTAAACAGGCACAGAGAACTTCTGGGAGCCCAGCATGCAAGGAATCATTTTCAAGGTCCCAGGTCTGGAGCATTTTTCTCATGACTATGTACCCAGTACACATTTAGTCCTACTTAGACCAGAGTTGTGCATTGTGAGAGACATGAAAAATGGCACAAATCACTAATTGTTGGTATATGTTTTCCCCCCGAGGGGCTTTTTGCCAATTATGGGACATAACAGAAGCTCTCCAGAAAGTGAAATGGAGGTAACTTTGAGGAGGGTAAAGTATTGAGGTGGTCAAAGGAGGGAAAATGCAGAATTCAGATTTCCCTGTCTGTTTCTAGGCAGGCAGTGTCTGGAGCAGGCGGCCACTGGGGCTTAAAAATGTTTATAGACCGCTGACCACCATTTGGAAAAAAAATATGGCCCAGAGGCTCCATGATGAGTCATCTGATGAGGATGAGTCTCCGGACAAAATGTAAGTGATTGCGAACAAATTAGAATTCTTGTCTAAGGTGAGGAAATAATGAATGGTTTAACTGTTCCTTGCACAAGTTAAAGGCTTCACCTTATTCTTCCTCCCCCAGGGATGAAGGTGAACTCACAGAAGTGAGGATTGAAGGATCAGAATCAGCTGCTGAGGACACAGGTGAAGAAAGGGAGTCATAACATCACCTCCTCCTCGGGCTAGCTGAATAGTGTTGAAAGAATGTGCTCAGCATTGCTGACAAAATATATATTTTCCTCTTTTGAAATGTCTAAGTTTATAGCCGACGCTAGCCACGAGGTTAGTTAGACATTAAAACATAACTAGTTAAGCCCTGGCTGGGTAGCTTAGTTGGTTACTGCAGTGTTTTTCAACTGGTGGGCTGTGGACTGGCAGTTTTCTGGTGGACCCACACCGCTCTACAGACCTCTGGTTGAGAACCACTGGGTTAGAGTGCTCACGACACTCCAAAGTTGCAGGCTTGATTCCTGGTCAGCACACATAAAAGAAGCAACCAATTACTGCATGAATAAGTGGAAAAGCAAATGATCTTTCTCTCTCACTCCCTCTGTGGGGAAAACAGCTGTGTTAGGCTTACTGGCTGGTTTACTGGCTGCAAGCACTTTGCCTGATTAGCGCATGAGCATGCGGCAGCGCCGTGTGTGTGGTGTGTGTGGTGTGTGTGGTGTGTGTGTGTGTGTGTGTGGTGTGTGTGGTGTGTGTGTGTGTGGTCTGTGTGAGGCCACGGGTGGTGTCCCTCTGGGGCGAGTCTCCCAGATCGCTCTCCCACCAGTGAGTTGTGGTTTTCCTGCTCCATTGCCCTTCACTGAGAAAAGCAGGTTCTCCTTTATTAGCTCTTTTCCTTTTTTATTTGCTCGCCTCCAATAAACGGGTATGGCCTGACACTTTTCGACTCTGCAGTTCCTCTACCATCTGTCTGCATTCATTAAGAACCTACCTGGCCCTGGCCGGTTGGCTCAGCGGTAGAGCGTCGGCCTAGCGTGCGGAGGACCCAGGTTCGATTCCCGGCCAGGGCACACAGGAGAAGCGCCCATTTGCTTCTCCACCCCTCCGCTGCGCTTTCCTCTCTGTCTCTCTCTTCCCCTCCCGCAGCCGAGGCTCCATTGGAGCAAAGATGGCCCGGGCGCTGGGGATGGCTCTGTGGCCTCTGCCTCAGGCGCTGGGGTGGCTCTGGTCGCAACATGGCGACGCCCAGGATGGGCAGAGCATCGCCCCCTGGTGGGCAGAGCGTCGCCCCCTGGTGGGCGTGCCGGGTGGATCCCGGTCGGGCGCATGCGGGAGTCTGTCTGACTGTCTCTCCCTGTTTCCAGCTTCAGAAAAAGGAAAAAAAAAAAAAAAAAAAAAAAGAACCTACCTGGCCTCAACCACCAGCTCTACACTCTCTCTAAAATCAATACATTATATACAAATAAGCAGGCACCATAGGCTAGAAGAGCAGAACTGAAGCTGGAACCCAGGGTAGCCAGTGCTTCCTTAGTAGCTGTGTGGTCACACAAGGGTGAGAGCAGCTTCTGTCCTTGTTTCCCCAATCCAGCCCATCCCTGGGAACTGGAAAACACATCACCCTCAAGGGGTGGAGGTTATTAAGCCAAATAACAATTTGTCTGGTGCTCCCTCCCCTGGCTCACCGAGTACCAGTTATGTACAACATACCTGACCTCCTGTCCACGGAGCATCATGCAGTTCCGGTCCCTGGCATCAGGTCTTTGGGACTGGCAGAATATTTGGATCCCCGAGCCGACCTTCACGTGAGGTGGGCCTGTCTTTTCCCCCAAGTGTTAAGCTCATGCACAAATGTGTGCCCTGTCTCGGTGTAGCGGGTTCTCCTCCCTTACAAGCTAGTGGAAAATTCACATTGGGTTTTGGGTTTTCTTTCTTAATTTAGAAAACTCCCAACTGCTGGACAGCTAGCAGGGAGGTGCCGGAGAGACGGGGTAAAGAAGGATGTGTGAGCGCAGTAATTGCACAAGACTTCTCTCCTCGGGCCCTGATTTCAGGAAACACATGGCTGAGCCACTTCTCCATCCCTTGTCCTGCCGCAGCCTCTCCTGACCCCGCTGAGGGTCGGTGTGTGCTGCTCGGCGCCCTCCCGCTCAGCTGGCACCCAACCCCCAAGTGACAATGCACAGGTTCCTCCGCTCCTTCTGCAAGGAGCCGCGTTGCTAGATCATGTAGAAAGTCAGTGACTTAAATGCCTGAGAGAGTAAAAGAAACTCTGAATGAACAAGCTTCAATAATTGACCTAAATGACCACAAAGGAATGCTGATGGTTTAGCAATCTGAGATGGAGAATGGTGCCAGCCATGCAGGGGACAATGGCACACAGTCCTCCAGTGGGTCAGCGGGACTGGGAAACAGCCCAGTGTGTTCGTGGTGGGAGAAAGCAGGGGAGACGCAGAATTCATATTATTTTGTCTGTTTGCTAGGAGGGCAGTTTCTGGAGCAGGCAGCTGCTTTGGCTTACAAAAGCATGCAAATAGTGTTGACTTTCTAGCCAAAAAATTACAAAACTAAGGTGTATGCATATATTGTTTAAATCTTTGTTCACATTCCATTCTTTTGACTGAAATGTATTCAATCTGTCCTTATATTCTCCATTTGTGAAAGGCATCACTGTCTAGTCAGGCCAAATTTCCTTCACCATGCCCTACCCTCTAGTTAGAATGTTACTCTGTTACTTGCAGATGAAAGTATCTTAATTATCCTTTAAAATTTAGCCAAAGTTTCTACTCTGAGGAAACTTGCAGATTATTTTGTTCACTTTTATTTATTTATTTATTTATTTATTTTTTTGTATTTTTCTGAAGCTGGAAACAGAGAGAGACAGTCAGACAGACTCCCACATGTGCCCGACAGGGATCCACCCGGCACGCCCACCAGGGGCGACGCTCTGCCCACCAGGGGGCGATGCTCTGCCCCTCCGGGGGGTCACTCTGTCCTGACCAGAGCCACTCTAGCGCCTGGGGCAGAGGCCAAGGAGCCATCCCCAGCGCCTGGGCCATCTTTGCTCCAATGGAGCCTCACTGCAGGAGGGGAAGAGAGAGACAGAGAGAAAGGAGAGGGGGAGGGGTGGAGAAGCAGGTGGGCGCTTCTCCTGTGTGCCCTGGCCAGGAATCGAACCCGGGACTTCTGCACGCCAGGCCGACGCTCCACCACTGAGCCAACCGGCCAGGGCCTGTTCACTTTTTTTTATTGTTGTTGTTTTTGTTTTTTTTTTTTACAGAGACAGAGAGTCAGAGAGAGGGATAGATAGGGACAGACAGACAGGAACGGAGAGAGATGAGAAGCATCAATCATAAGTTTTTTGTTGCGATACCTTAGTTGTTCATTGATTGCTTTCTCATATGTGCCTTGACCACCGGGCTACAGCAGACCGAGTAACCCCTTGCTGAAGTCAGCGACCTTGGGTCCAACCAAGCTGGTGAGCTTTTGCTCAAACCAGATGAGCCCGTGCTCAAGCTGGCGACCTCGGGGTCTCAAACCTGGGTCCTCTGCATTCCAGTCTGACGCTCTATCCACTGTGCCACCGCCTGGTCAGGCTTGTTCACTTTTTTTAATCAAAATACTTTACTAGTTCTGGCTGGTTGGTTCAGTGGTAGAGCATTGGTCTGGTGTATGGAAGTCTCAGACATTCCATATGCTAACAAGACATTTTTCTAAATTTCTCTGGAATTTATCTCTTTACCATTAGAGGTCCTTTTTGCAATTCCATTTTTTCATAAGTCTGACATGTGAGATTTTAATTGCTGTACAGCAGTTTTCTCTTCTTCAGTCAATGGTGACAGCTAGAAAACAAATGACATGACAAAGTCTTTATTTCAGAAACCTTTAAAGGATTCAACTGCACTTTAATTAAAAAAAAAAACCTTTAAAGGCTATTAAATTAATTTAGTTAACTGCTTTTTTTTTTTTAGTGAAGGGTGGGGAGACAAAAACAGATTCCCACTTTCTTCCTACTGGGATCCACCCAGTAAGCTCCCCCAGGGGGTATGCTCTGCCTATTTTGGCAACAAAGCTATCTTTAGTGCCTAAGGTGAGGCTCCAGGGAGCCATCTTTAGCATTGGGAGCCAACTTGCTTGAACTAATCGACCCATTGCTGCAGAAGGGGGAGGAGAGAGAGGCAGCTGCTTTGAGAGAGAAACAGAAAAGGGGCAGGGGGTAAAGAAGCAGATGGTCACTACTCCTGTGTGCCTTGATCAGGGAATCCAACTGGGGACATCCACATGCCGGGCTGACCCTCTACCACTGACCCAACTAGTTAATTTCTTTATCACACCAACTTTCCAAAAGCTCATACTGTGGACAAGTCCTGCTGGGGGTGAGGACGACGGAGATGCAGAGACCCGACTCTGGGGACCAGGTTCAGTGATGCAGATCCACTTTATTCAGGAAGTAAGCTAGCTTATATATACAGGTTCAGCCTATAGGGTGTTACAGCGTGTGCTTTATGGCCAATGGCTGAAAATATCAGGGAGCTGTGTGGTTGGCGCCAAGTCACTTCCTTATAGCGGGCAAGCTTCCTTCCTGGGTATACCCAGGAGGCTTCTGGGAGCTGGAGTATTCTCACAGCATTGCATCAGCCACAGCTTCTAGGAATGTGCTCTGCACTCCACCCACATCATACCATTTATTTGATCACAAAATTTAGAAAAACAAGGAAAAGATAGATTATTTGGCTATCCACATATAAAGTACTTTGATGTTTCAGCTTCCAAATAATTTGCAATTAAGTTGAAGAAAACAGATGAAGAAATCAAAGAACTGAAGGACTACAATTGAACAGAACCAAAGAAGTCGCATTTGAATGTCATATTAGTAAAATATATAGGTTTTTTTTTGTATTTTTCCGAAGTGAGAAGTGGGGGGAGGCAGACAGACAGACTCCCTCATGCGCCTGACCAGGATCCACCCAGCATGCCCACCAGGGGGTGATGCTCTGCCCCCCTGGGGCATTGCTCTGCTGCAACCGAATCCATTCTAGCACCTGAGGTGCTATCCTCAGCGCCTGGGCCAAGTTCAATGGAGCCTTGGCTGTGGGAGTGGAAGAGAGTGAGAGAGAGAAAAAAGAGGGGGAAGGGTGGAGAATCAGATGGGCATTTCTTCTGTGTGCCCTGGCTGGAAATCGAACCTGAGACTTCCATACACAGGCCAATGCTCTACCACTGAACCAACCAGCCAGGGCCTAGTAAAGTATTTTGATTAAAAAAAACGTGAACAAAATAATCTGCAAGTTTCCTCAGAGTAGAAACTTTGGCTAAATTTTGAAGGGTAATTAAGATACTTTGATCTGCAAGTAACAGAGAAACATTCTAAAATGGATAAATAATAAGAAAAGTTATCATCATTGCAAAAGAAATACAGAAAAAGGGCAGATGTCAGGGCTGGTTTATTCAGCAGCTCAAGAACGTAGGGACTCCGTGTTTTCCTTCTCATGGCTCTACCATCCTTGATGGTGGCTTATCCTCAAGCTGAGAGGAAAATAGATCTAGCAGTGCTAGGCATCACATCTATACAAAATATTTAGAAAAAGAAAAATGTCTCTTCCCAGGGCGCTCTCAGTGGTGAGGAAACTCTTCCTCATTTCCTACTTCCGGACTTTCCCTCCTCACATGTCACAGGGGACAGAAATCCATTCCTGAATCAAGTTTAAGGGGAGATCCATTCACCTTGCCAATAATACACACACTGAAAAGCTGAGGTTAGTGCCAACTTAATTTACCTCAGGCATGAGGCTGTGAGGGACGGCACACATCTTAAGAAAAGCAGCACTCTCAGGCAGGAAGGGAGAGCAGATGCTGAGAAAACAACCAGTGCATAGTATCCACGAAAGCCGGTAGGAGCAAACGCAAAGGGAGGAAGAGATGCTGAAGGGGGACTTGTAAAGGACTGTCACAGAGCACCAACACACAGGGGGCTGGAACAGGGAACTAACAGGAGGCGGAAGCTAAAGAATCACTGAGACAGAAGTCTGCCTAACCATATCCAGTCGTCCTAAGATGTGTTCCAAGACCCCCAGTGGTTGCCTGAACTTGGAGCTAGTTCTGAACCCTAAATATGCTTTTTCTCATACATACAAACATACATACATACATACCTACGATAAAGCTAACCAGCCAGGACCCCTCTGTGCCCTTTTTAATTGCCCTTCCCTCCCCAATATTCATCTCTCATGACATAACAGAAACATCTAAATTATTTTACATTTAATTTTTTTGTAATAGAGAGAGAAGGACAGGTAGGGACAGACAGGCAGGAAGGAGAGAGATGAAAAACATCAATTTTTCATTGCAGCACCTTAGTTTTTCAGTACTTGCTTTCTCATATGTGTCTTTACAGGAGTGGGGTTCAGCAGAGCAACTGACCCCTTGCTCAAGCCGGTGACCTTGGGCTCAAGCCAGCGACCTGGGACTTTAAACCAGGGACCTTTGGCCTCAAGCCAGCAACCATGGGGTCATTTCTATGATCCCATGCTCAAACAGGTGGCCCCACTCACAATCTGGTGAGCCTGTGCTCAAGCCAGATAAGCCTGCATTCAAGCGGTGACTGTGGGGTTTCGAATCTGGGTCCTCTGCGTTCCAGTTCAACGCTCTATCCACTGCACCACCACATAGTCAGGCAGATTTTCTTTTTGTATTTTTCTGAAGTGAGAAGCAGGGAGGCAGAGGGACAGACTCCCACATGCACCTGACTGGGATTCAGCCAGCATGCCCACCATGGGGCAATGCTCTGTCCTTCTGGGGTGTTGCTCCGTTGCAACTGGAGCAATGGTAATGCCTGAGGTGGAAGCCATAGAGCCATCCTCAGTGCCCAGGGCCAACAATGCTTCAATGGAGCCCTGGCTGCAGGAGGGAAAGAGAGAGATAGAGAGGAAGGAGAGGGGGAAGGGTGGAGAAGCAGGTGGGCACTTCTCATGTGTGCCTTGGCTGGAATTGAACCTGGGCTTCCACATGCCAGGCCAACACTCTACCACTGAGCCAACTGGCCAGGGTCTAGTCAGGCAGATTTAATAAATATTATCATCTTTTCTCTTCAGTCATGGCCATATAATCCAAGACAGCATACCTCTTAATCAGCCATGCCAAGTCTACATGCTCATTTTAAAATAAAAGGAGCTAATAAAATAAAAGAGAGTCAAGAGAATCTTATTTCTTTTTTTAAAAATAAATTTTTATTAATGTTAATGGGATGACATTAATAAATCAGGGTACATATATTCAAAGAAAACATGTCTAGGTTATCTTGTCATTAAATTATGTTGCATACCCCTCGCCCAGAGTCAGATTGTCCTCCGTCACCCTCTATCTAGTTTTCTCTGTGCCCCTCCCCCTCCCCCTAACTCTCTCCCTCCCTCCCTCCTGCGTCCTCCCTCCCCCCACCCCGGGTAACCACCACACTCTTGTCCATGTCTCTTAGTCTCGTTTTTATGTTCCACCAATGTATGGAATCATGTAGTTCTTGTTTTTTTTTCTGATTTACTTATTTCACTCCATATAATGTTATCAAGATCCCACCATTTTGCTGTAAATGATCTGATGTCATCATTTCTTATGGCTGAGTAGTATTCCATAGTGTATATGTGCCACATCTTCTTTATCCAGTCTTCTATTGAAGGGCTTTTTGGTTGTTTCCATGTCTTGGTCACTGTAAACAGTGCTGCAATGAACATGGGGCTACATGTGTCTTTACATATCAATGTTTCTGAGGTTTTGGGGTATATACCCCATAGAGGGATTGCTGGGTCATAAGGTAGTTCTATTTGCAGTTTTTTGAGGAACCACCATACTTTCCTCCATAATGGTTGTACTACTTTACAGTTCCACCAACAGTGGATGAGAGTTCCCTTTTCTCCGCAGCCTCTCCAACATTTGCTATTACCCGTCTTGTTGATAATAGCTAATCTAACAGGGGTGAGGTGGTATCTCATTGTAGTTTTGATTTGCATTAAGAGAATCTTATTTCTATCAACAGTTGAAACTGACTGCTGAATATTAAATGAAAGTTACTGAGGATTTATTTTTCAAAGCAACATTCAGAATAAAAACTGTACAAATCCAATGTATCAATTGAAAGGATTACTTCCAAGTCTGTTTGCTTTTGTAGTTCTTGTATCATGGTCAAAGTCTTATTGAAAGTGGCACAAATGCGGCTCTTAGTCACGTTCTGCTCATCAGCAATTGGCTTAAAGCGTGCACACAAAGTTTGATATTAAGACTTTATTGCTGACAATTCCTGTAAGAGTGCAACTGGATTTTTCTACATTAGAAAAAAATGTTTACATATCTTAAATTGTCAAAATGAAAAATTAAGCTTTTAAAAATTAAGATATATACAACACCTTCTACTGAAGTGTAGAAAAAGTCATTTAACATGAATAATTTTTGGCAAAATAATACTTTCTGTAAAACAAAGAGACTTTTAGCAGAACTTACTTTTTCTGAAAAGACTCCCAATTCCAGGCCTTGAGGCTGGTCTCACAGACTGTGGCCTTGGGATAACTTTGTAAAGTTGCAGGTGTTCTCAGAATGTTTCTCCCTGAATTAACCCTATAGACAAACATTGTAGAAAGCTTGTTTCACTACTCTGCTTTACTGCTATGCTTTCTCTCCTCCCCATTCTTCAATTAGTATGTAATTCTGCCTATAAAACCTAATTCAAAATTGCAGTCGGGGCCGCATTGATTTGAAGGACTTAGGTCTCCATGCGGTCGTGCAGCTGGTTAATTAAAGACTCCCTAATTTGGCTAATTTATTGTGTGCCAAGACGTCTGTTTCCTGCTGTTTGATACAACATATTATTGAAGGCTCCAGTAAGATTACTGTCCTCTGGACACATTTGTCTTTTTGTCTTTGCAACACAAGCAGGGTGGCTGACCTCCTCGGCCTGACTGCCAGGAGTGGAAACCCAGCAGGGGAGGCACCACCTGAGACATTGCAGGGCCCCGCTGGTCTTTTCGGTCTGGCCAACAGTCAGCCGCGGACAATCAGCATGCCTGTCCATCCATTCGGAGTCATCAAGAAAGCCTCCAGAGGTAAGCAGAGCAGATTCGCAATCTGCTCAATTTGTGGTTTGTTTGTTTGTCTATGGCTAGCTGTCTCTGTACTATTGTGATCGAGGATCGGACAGGATCGAACTCACACAATAGGCTCTCCAGTGCCAAGACATTGGTGGAGAGTAATCTGGAAGAGGGATCTGTGTGCTCTCGGGAGGACAGTTGCTGGGACTGAGTCCCACCTCAAGCTTCCCAGGACTCATTTGGATTTGCTCTCATATGTTTGCCCTCTGTTTGTTTTGCCACTTTTGTTTATTTTTACAGGATATCCCAAAAGACATGTCCTGCTTTGGTCCCTCTTTGGGATCTCCTTCCTGCATTCTTCACTGAATAGAGGACCTCTATTTTCAAGGGTCCCTCTATGATTTTACTCCTGTCGAGATATCATTCTTCACTTCTGTTTTGTTATTCTCTGTGTTGAAAACCCCTGAGTGAATGTGTGAATAAAGAGCTCAGGCACCTGAGCCTGAGTTTCCAGTGTGTGGCTCTTCATGGGCACCCCCTTCCCTTTTGTCTGAAAGTTCTTTGTCCTTTGGTTCTCCAGGATATGATCCAACGGGGGACATTTTAGAAAACTGGCACAAACTTCGGTTCTTGATCCCTTTTGTGATCTTGGGAAGTTCATTTGTACTCATATTGTTTGTAACAATGGGGGAAGGGCAAAGTAAGAGTCAAACTCCTCTTGAGTGTATGTTTAAAAATTTCAAAATTGTATTTTCTGATGATTATAGTGTAAAACTAAGCAAGGGGAGACTTCAAACTCTTTGTGAACTAGAATGGCCATCCTTTGGGGTAAAGTGGCCAAAACAGGGCTCAGTAGATCCTAGAGATGTCAGAGCGATATAGAATGTAATAGCTAAGCCACCAGGCCACCCAGACCAGTTCCCATATATAGACCAGTGGAGGGCTCTAGTAGAGAACCCCCCTCCCTGGCTGAAAGGCTGTGCTGTCAGAGACGGTCATCATGTTTTGCTAGCAATAGCCCCAAAACCAGAAAAGAAGGTCCCTGTTTTACAAGCTGTTCAGGAAGATTCAGGGTTGCCCCCTCCAAATCTTCCTCTTCCATTGGCTCCATCCACCTCGGAGAAGCCTCAGGTTCTAACAGGACTGTTAGAATCTATGCTGTACACACATTGCCCCATCTGGGACGACTGTCAGCAGCTTTTAGTTACTTTGTTTACTACTGAAGAGAGAGAAAAAATCAAGTCAGAGGCAAGAAAAGCTGTTATGCTGGGGACAACTGGCTCTGAGGAGGACAATTGGGACCACCTTGAGAACGTGTTCCCCATTGTCCGGCCTAAATAGGACCCTATTATTGCGGGATGGGAAGCTTTGAACACTTTTCACCAGTTTCTGTTACCCGGGATCAGGGGAGCTGCTAAGAAACCCATGAATTTAAGGTGTCGGAGATTATCCAGGGCCCCCAGGAAACTCCCTCAGCTTTCTTAGAGAGTCTGCAAGAAGTTCACAGGGTCTACACACCTCTAGACCTTGAAGGACCAGAAAATGCAAGGGCAGTTAACTTAGCTTTTGTGTCACAGTCCACTCCAGATATCAGAAGGAAGCTACAAAAATTAGCTTCCCAGGGATAGTAATTTCCCAATTGTCTGAAGTAGCTCAGAAAGTTTATAATAACAGAGACATCCTCGAGGAGAAAGACTAAGAAAATAACAAAGGTAGTTGTAGCTGTTTTAGAACACCAGATTAAAACAAAAAGAAAGCCTAAGTTAAGCAGAATCAGTGCGCTTCTTGTAAAGAAGAAGGACATTGGAAGAAGACTGTCCAAAGCTGAAAGTCACAGCAGACTGCAAGAATCTTTACCTAAAAGAGGATTGATGGGGCCAGGGCTCCATACCTGTTAGCCTTTACAAGTAGGAGGCTACCTGGTAGACTTCCTCACTAGCACTAGAGCTTCTCACTCTGTTCTCACTGCCCCCCTTGGACCGCTTTCAGGGGAGCAAGTGCCCATACAAGGTACTATTGGGAACTCAATTCTTTGTCCATGGACTTCCTGGTGGACTGCAAATTTAGGAGATAACACTGTCACCCATTCGTTCTTGGTTATTCCAGACTGTCCTTATCCTTTACTTGGGAGGGACTTGTTAAGAAAACTAAAGGCTACTATCTCTTTTAGTCATAACTCTGCTGAGTTCCATGCTGAGGCTGATAGCCAGGTTTGGTTTATGGTCACTTGCACCTTGTCAGAAAAATATCTATTAAATATAGATACTAAGGAAGAACAAGGAGTTTCACATGACTATTTAACAGACCTACAGCATAGATTCCCTTCAGTTTGGGCAGAAACCAACCCACCTGGACTTGCAAAGCATCAAACCCCAGTAGTTGTTCAGTTTACTGCAAGTGCCGTCCCCATACGGGTGAAGCAATACCCTATGTCAGTGGTCAGCAAACTCCTTAAGCAACAGAGCCAAATATCAACAGTACAATGATTGAAATTTCTTTGAGAGCCAAATTTTTTAAAGTTAAAGTATATAGGTAGGTACATTCCTTATCGAGGTAGTGCCCGCACGTGGTATTTTGTGGAAGAGCCACACTCAAGAGGTCAAAGAGCCGCATGTGGCTCACAAGCCTCAGTTTGCCAACCAGGGCCCTATGTCAGGGGAAGCTATAAAGGGAATAACCCCCCATATTAAGAGACTGGTAGAAGCTGGTATTCATGTTCCTTGCCAATCCCAATGGAATACTCCTTTACTGCCTGTCCAGAAGCCAGGCACCAAAGACTGTCATACAGTCCAGGACTTACAAGAGGTAAATAAGTGGGTTGAGACAATACGCCTAACTGTGCCTAACCCCTACAAATTTTTAAGCCTGTTGTCACCGGACTTGAAATTTTACAGGGTCTTAGATTTGAAAGATGCTTTCTTCAGTATTCCCCTGGCCCCTATAAGTCAGCCCATTTTTGCCTTCAAGTGGAATGACCCAGAGGCAGGCATTTCAGGACAACTAACCTGGGCCAGATTACCACAGGGCTTCAAGAATTCACCAACCCTCTTTGATAAGGCACTACATCAGGACCTGCTCGCCTTCCACCAGGAACATCCAGAATGCACGCTGCTACAGTACGTAGAGGATTTGCTTCTAGCTGCAGAAACGGAGGTAAGCTGCCAGACAGCCACTGAGGGACTTTTACAAACACTGCAGACTCTGGGGCACCGGGAGTCAGCTGAAAAGGCACAATGCTGCACCTCTAAGGTGACCTATCTAGGCTACCACATTGAGGCGGGGAAGCATCCTCTTCCAGTTGTATAGAGGCAATCCTTGAAATTCCAACTCCCACTAGCAGGAGACAAGTTCGAGAATTTCTCGGGGCAATTGGATACTGCAGGGTGTGGATCCCTACATTTGCAGAGATAGCCAAGCCTTTATACTCCTGTACAGCAGGAAACCAAGAGTTAATTTAGACAGCTATGGAACAAGAAGCTTTTGAAACCCTCAAGAAGGCCCTCATCGAGGCCCCTGCCCTGGCTTTGCCAGACATTACCAAGCCTTTCCAGCTCTTTGTTCATGAAAGGAAGGGAAGAGCAAAAGGGGTTTTGACTCAAACTTTAGGGCCATGACCAGAGAGCAGGCCTATTGCTTACTTCTCTAAGTGGCTGGACCCCTTTGCATCTAGATGGCCAAACTGTCTCAGACCATAGCAGCCACTGCCATACTAGTAAAAGAGGCAGATAAACTAACCATGGGGCAAGAATTGTTCCTGACAGCCCCACATGCAGTAGAGACTTTGCTTAGGTAGATATCTAATGCCAGGATCACGCAGTATCAAGCCCTGCTCATAGATCAGCCTCGAATTAAGTTTGTTCAGATGCAGGCTATCAACCCAGCAAGCCTGATGCCTGATGAAGAACCAAACGTCCCTTGCATGACTGCTCTGAAGTGTTAGACTCTGTTCGAACTGCAAGACCAGATGTACCTCTATTTAATGCAGAAGTACAGGTATTCAGTTTTGTCCTAGATGGGGTTTGATATGCTGGAGTGGCTGCAGTAACTCCTGATGAGACCATATAGGCCGAAGCCCTGCCCCACGGGACCTCAGCTCAGCAGGCAGAACTGATCACTCTCACCCAGGTGGGCCAAAAGAAAGAAGGTCAACATTTACACTGACAGTAGGTATGCTTTTGCTACTGCCCATGTTCATGCAGCAACCTATAAGGAGACAGAATTCCTGACATCTTCTGGTAAGGACATTAAAAACAAAGAAGATATTTTAGCTTTACTAGAAGCTGTGTGGTTGCCGGAAACTGTAGCACGTACCCATTGCCCAGGACACCAGAAAGGGAACTCAACAGAGGCAAAAGGACATCAGGCAGCAGATAAGGCGGACAAAGAAGTCGCTTTAAAACCAGTGGCGCCTTTAGAAGTCTTAGTGACTTTACCAGAATGCTTATTGCCAGAGAAGTCATTTTATAAACAACTAGAGGAGGATTTTGCTGTAAGAAAAGGAATGTCTAAAAATAAAGAAGGATAGTTAGAGTTGCCAGAAAAGACCATTCTTACCTGAAGCCTTGGGCAGAGAGGTTATCAGTCAGCTACATTAAACTCATTTAGGCCAAACTAAGCTAATCATTTAAGAAAAATTACTACTTGCCAGTCTTAGAAGCTATTGCAGAAAGCATAGTGTCCAAGTGTCTAATTTGTGCCCAAGTAAACACTAAACAAAACAGAAGTTGTGAAAAGGAATAGGGATAGAGAAGCTTTCCCAGATAAACATTGGGAGGTAGGTTTTATGGAGATAAAGCCATCAGCACAGGGATATAAGTATCTATTAGTTTTTATTGACACCTTTTCAGGATAGGTAGAAGCTTTCCCTACTAGAAATGAGACCACAATAACAGTTGTTAAGAAATTGCTGTATGAAAGTATTCCCAGATTTGGCTTGCCCATTAATATTGGGTCTGATAATAAGCCTGCATTTGTATCTAAGGTCTCACAGCTAGTAGGAAAGGCACTCAACATTAATTGGAAGTTGCATTGTGCTTACAGGCCTCAGAGCTCGGGACAAGTTGAGGTAATGAACCGAGCTCTGAAAGAAGTCCTAACTAAATTCATTTTAGAAACTGGTGAAAACTAGACTGACTGACTTACTCCCCCAGGTTCTGCTAGAAGCTAAATATAGCCCCTACTAGGAAAAATTCACCCAATATAGAATTGTATTAGGCAGGGTGACACCCCTTCTCCCTATGCTCCCTTGAAGACCCCCTCAGAGATGGTGCAAATGGGTCCCACCAACCTCTATAAGTTGACCCTAAGAAAGACGCCATGCCCTGCTCCAGCCACAAACTGGAAGCTGGCTGGTCTATGTACAACTGAAGCCTGAGGAATGTCACCATGGAACTCTTTTATAATTGAACTTTGGGAAAGGGGGAAGCTTGGGTCAGGGGAAGGCTAGAGCGAGTCATCTTAAAATTTAATACATGTACTGCTGTGGGTCATGCAGAAGGGGAGTTTAAGTCCCTTTGCTAAGAGAGAAGCTACAAGGTAAATAAAAAATATATGTGCTCATAGCTACCCCTGAAAAGTAACCTATAAATATTAATCACATGTCCGACAAGCTGCTTAGGGGGAGGACACCTCCAAAAAGAAGCATATTTTTTAAAAAAATTGTTTATTACTAACACGTTGTCACTGAAGGTTAAGATCTTTAAAATTAAGAGATCTGGTTAAAAAGGGATTGTATAGTTTTAATAATAGAAGATATAAGGTATAAATGTACTTTTAAGAAAAGAGAAAAAGCAAGTTATGAAAGCTAGTTATTTCTGAATAGATAAGAAAGTTCATGAAAGCCAAGGGTTTATGTCAGTTGCAGGTTTGTGCAGGCTGTAAGTGGTTTGTACGAAAAGAAAAAAAATAGGTTTAGGTAACAGAATAAGCCTCTATTATATGATATATTCTAGTAAATGTTATGCCTCAAGTTTATTTGTATATAAAATAAAAGAGGATTAGATTTACTTTTCCTTCAACAAGGTAGCTTATGTGTAGCATTAAAGGAAACTTGTTTCTATGCTAATCATTCTAGTGTAATTAAAGAAAGCCTATCTTTAGTTAGGGCAAACACAGAAAAAAGAAGAAAAGAATTTGAACAGTCAGAGAATAAGTTCCAAAGAGTTTTAATTAATTACCATGGCTCACTACCCTTTAGTCTGCAGCAATTGGTCCTCTTACTTTGATTTTAACTTGTCTGACAGTAGGATCATGTTTAATCAATTTTATAACAAGGTTTGTTCAAGAGAGAATAAACTCTGTCAAATTAATATGTATAGTAATCAGAAATCAATACACACCAATACAAGAGGATAGCAATGAAAAGGAAAACAAATCAATTATTTGATTAAAATTTAATTAAAACCAGTAGGGAATGAAGTATAGAAAAGAAAGGCTCTTAACATGAATAATTTTTGGCAAAATTTATTTTCTCTAAAACAGAGACTTTTAGTAGAACTTACTTTTTCTGAAAAGTCACCCTATTCTTGGCCTTGAGGCTGGTTTTCCAGACTGTGACTTTGGGCTAGCTTTGCAAAGTTGTAGGTGCTCTCAGAATGTTTCTCCCTGAATTAACCCTATAGATAAACATTGTAAGAAAGCTTGTTTCACTGCTTTGTTTTACTTCTATGCTTCCTCTCCTCCCCATTCCTCAATCAGTATGTAATTTTCCCTTTAAAATCCAGCCTCCAATGTGGTGGTCACCACCACATTGATTTGAATGACTTAGGGCTCCATGCGGTCCATGTAGCCGGTTAATTAAAAGACTCCTTAATTTCTTAACTTGGCTAACTGATTGATTGTGTGGCAAGACATCTTATCTCACTGTTCTGACACAACATTATAATGTAATAATAAAAGGATAAACAACTCAACTTGAAAATGGGCAAAAGATTTGATAATTCATTAAAGAAAACATACCAACTGCAAACAAGGACTTGAAAAGATATTCAATATCACTAGCCATTAAGGAAATGCAAATTAAAACTGAGATAAAACTACACACCTATGAGAATGGCTAAAATGAAGAAGACTGACAATACTAAGTGTTGGTGAGGATGTGGAAAAACAGAAACCAAATATACATAGCTTTGGAAAAGATTTCACCAACTTCTTATAAGATCAAGCATACATTTATCATGCTACCCAAGAGAAACAAAAACATTATGTCCACACAAAGACTTGTAATACAATGTTTATAACAACTTTATTCATAATTGGCAAATGCTGAAAATAACCCAAAGTCAATTATCTGGTGAATGAATAAACAATTTGTGATACTCTATACAAAGAAATGTTACTCAGCAATAAAAATGGTCAAACTACTAATATGTACAACACAAGTCTCGAAAGCATTGTTAAGTGCAAGAAACCAGACACAAAGACTGCATGCTATATATAGTTCTATTTACATTAAATTATTGAAAAGGCAGAACAAGAGATCAGTGGTTGCTAGGGAGTTTAGGAGGAGGAGGTTGACTACAAAAGGGCATAAGAAAACTTTTTTAATTGATGGAATTGTTCTATGTGATGGCTGTGATGGTGGTTACATGATGGTATACAATTGTCAAAACTCATCAAACTGTATACCTAAAATTGGTGAGTTTTAGTGTATGTAAACTATATCTCAATAAAACTGATCAGAAAAAATAGTGCTGGATTCACACTTTACTATCTATCATAATTACAAAAAAAGTTTTAAATCAAGCATTCTAAGTTTTAAATTTGAGCATTTACTACACAATACACAGATTAAGGATACGGGGCAAGTTGTCATAGGAAATATACAACCTGACATTGTTTTCATCACTTACTACTTCATCTTTAAATTAAATTAAATAAAACCTGAGATTTGCCAGAGCCTATCCAGATCTGTCACAGAAAGAAACAAATTACAAAGTACTCCTCATTTAGATGAACCCGTAACATTAGCTATGAAAATTATTGTCTTGATGTGTTTCATAATGCATTACGACAGTGAGTTTCTAATGAGTTAAAAACACTTTTTAAAATTTTGACTTGGTAAAAGAAGAAACCGTAGAACAGAGGTTAATTTGCCTACAGCTAGAATTCCCATCCAGGTAGCTGGCTCCAGAGCCCATTCTCTTAACCACTTCCCTTGTCACCAGCAGGTAATTGCAACCGCCTCTCCTTTTCATCCTCCAGCTCCTGTTAACGCTCCACCACTAAGACTGGCACCTTCATTTATTTCCTCCTCTGTCTAACCAGCCTAATTTAATAGACCGCTAATTGGTTTCTTTACTTTCAGTCTCTTTCCATGACAACCCATTTTATGCACCACTGTTCAGTTTTCCTTAAAAAATTATGTGGCCCCACATTCTTCAACAATGTTTGGTGAATTCTCTTAACTTGACCCCACCTCTCCTGTCCAAACTGATTGTCTTTAATTCCCATCACAGACTGTCTCCTTAGGCAGGTGACTTCTTCATTAGTCTCCAAACATATTCATTTTGTTCCTCCCCATCTGAGACTTACTACAACTGCTCCCTGCCACCAGTACTGTCTCCCTTCACCTTTTAATTCCACAAATCCTTCAAGGCCCTGATTAGTAGCATTTCCTCCTCAAGGCTTTCCTCAACCAATTCAACTCACCCTGATGGTCCCATTATAACTATATGAATATTTAAGAAAAACACTCCATAGCCTTTTATGACTCTTTACCACAAACAATCTTACACAGCGTATTTATTTTACCCCCTAAAAACACTAAATTCTAGTGGCAGGGCTTAGGATTTATATTTCTTTTAGAACGCCCCCACCCCAAGCCTTCAGTACTTAACCTTTTAACTATGGCTTCTGCTCAGTTTTTACTGAAGGGATACAAAGAGAAAATCCCAGTCATTGTCCTCATTCTACAATGCCCCAATTCCATAAACCAGCAGAGGAATGGGGGGAGATGCGGGGAGTAGATAACACGTGCAGATGTTGAAAAAAGCTTTCATGGCTTCAGGTCAGTCTTTTCCGAGCCCACCCTGAGCTGAGAATAGAGAGCTAACTGTTCTAACAGTTGATCCGCTTTTCCTCGGGACACGAGCTGGCCCCAATGTACAGAACAGTTTACCACGGGATTATTAAAGATGATGAGATGATGTGGAAAGGTGCTCAGCCTCCCACCAGTAATAGAAGCTTAGTGAACTTTATCAAAATTGAAGACTGTTTCTGAAATATACCTTTTTAATAAGTTCTCTCATGGCTAGAAGTTTTTCAGTCTCAGATCCAACAAAGAGAAGCTCTTGTTCTACAGTTTCTACTGCAGAATTCCTGAGAAGAAAACATACCAACTTGTCAGTAAGAGCCAATTTTTGCTTCCCTGCCACCTTGAAATTCTAAATAAATGAAAAAATTTATAACTCCAAAGAATGAACTTTTCCATTGTCAATATGAGCACTTAATTATATATACCTGACCTAAAGACAAAGTTATTTAAAAAATCTTTTACTATAGTTATACAAGTGTTACCAAGAAAGTTTGAAAAATATAAAGAAATGTAAACAATAAATTGCCCACATTTCTACTATTTTAGAATAAACCTTGACATTTTGTCAAATAAATTTTCATGTCTAACTACTTAGCAAATTATTTCTAAAAGTAATATTATTCAGTAAAATAGTGAGACAATTTTTAAGGTTGTAATTATATATTGCTAAACACTTTCATTAATTTTTTCTTAATGATAGCAGGGTTTATTTATAGACAAATATTGGGGCTGAGGTTTTTTTAACTAACGCTCTATAAGCTGCTGCAGAAAATTGTGTTTATTATAATTTTTATTTTATTCTTCCCTTACTGTTTTGTTTCATCTTGCATTAGTGTGGTACATTTAATATAATTGATAAGCTAATTGAGGTTTGACTTGTTTGGAGGTTCTAGCAGGGGAGCGCAGCTACTCGTATACCCTTGACCGAAGAACGGTCCTCTCCTCTAGCAGGGAAGGTCGTCCTCTTCGACCGACCGAGCGTGCAGCTTCGGGAGGGACGCACATGGAGCGGTGAGGGAGGAAGGGGACACCCGCCTAGCCTGCCAGATCAGCCGAATCAACCCTGGCGATCAATG
The DNA here is from genome assembly GCF_036850995.1 of Saccopteryx leptura. NCBI lineage: Eukaryota > Metazoa > Chordata > Mammalia > Chiroptera > Emballonuridae > Saccopteryx > Saccopteryx leptura. The sequence goes on from NC_089504.1 coordinate 329,045,742, forward strand.
GGGTGACAGATATCGCAGCCAGATCGCCCTCACATCCTGATAAGCTAATTGAGACATCATCATTAACTAAAGTCCATAGTTTACACTAGAGTTCACTCTTTGTGTTGTACATTCTATGGGTTTTGATAGATGTATAATGCCATGTATTTACTTCCACAGTATCATACAGAATAGTTTCACTGTCTAAAAATTCCTTTTGTTCCACCTATTTATCCCACTTTGCCCCTGAACCCCTGCCAACCACTTTCTTTTGACTGTCTCCATTGTTTTTGCCTTTTCCAGAATGTCATATAGTTGGAATCACATAGAATGTGATCATGATCATCACCTCATGTTCCATTCTCCCAGTTAGAAAGGCCCGAGGAGAGCCTGGCTAACAACTGAGAGGCTCCCAACAAGGCACATCGGTGGTGAATTTCACACACCTGGGTAAGACTTACTGAAAACGAAAGTAAACTTAGGTACATCCAATGACTGCAAACAATAAATCTGATAAAGTAAAATTGGCTCTGAAAGATGAACAAATGGTGGGAGCCAATAGCTTCCTATAACAATAATAGTAATAATAAAGAAAACAATAGTTGTTTATACCATACTTATAGAAATAATTTTTCCACAACAATCTATTAATGAAGGACCTTAATAAATGGCAAAAGGGGTATTATGTTGCATTCTATTATTATAATACAATTAATTTAAGTTATATATAAATGATAAAAAGATAACCAAAATGTCACTATTTGTAAATAAACACTTTTTCATATTACCATGATCCAAAGTGAAATGATCTAGAAGAGATTTAAATATCTCAAAACCTATTATATACAGCTAAAGCTGGACTCTAAGTCATACTTTTATAACTAAAAAGTATAGACTGAAAGTAAATAGCCAAATATTCAACTTAAAAATTAGAATATCCAATAACCCAAAACATAGTGGAAAGAGAATTAATAAAGTTAATATTAGAAGATTCAAAAAATAGTAGAATGAATAAAGCTAAAACCTATTATAAATATTAAAGCTTGGCCCTGGCTGGTTGGCTCAGCGGTAGAGCGTCGGCCTGGCGTGCAGGGGACCCGGGTTCGATTCCCGGCCAGGGCACATAGGAGAAGCGCCCATTTGCTTCTCCACCCCCGCTCCTTCCTCTCTGTCTTTCTCTTCCCCTCCTGCAGCCAAGGCTCCATTGGAGCAAAGATGGCCCAGACGCTGGGGATGGCTCCTTGGCCTTTGCCCCAGGCGCTAGAGTGGCTCTGGTTGCGGCAAAAGCCAGGAAAATGGAAGCCAGCTGGTCTCTGAACCCAGTTTTGCCATCTTCAAATAGTTTATCCTATTCATCTACTACCAGCCATTCAACACCAAGAAATAACAAAACAACTTGTGGGAATTAAACTGGAAGATCCAAGACATTTCACTAAACTGGGGACACATGAAGAAGTCAAGCCGTAATGCTGCTTCTCAGACCCACATCCATACCACAAAAGGTACAAGAAAAATAAGCAGGAAAGGGGCCAAAATAAGATAACAAATTAATATACTTATTCCATTAGCCTCAAAGTTATGAGGTTCCATTAGCAACAACAATGCTTCACATAAACCTTATAAACTTCATCCGCATTGCTGAAAGTCTATGGGAATTATGTGCTGCTTATCAGAATCTGTAGCTTTCTTCCAGACTAGATAGTTATTTTTCTATGAATTTAATGAAAACCATTATTCTCAGCATCAATACTTACTGAAAGATGGCAGACAGCAAGCTCCAAAAGGCAACAATACAAGCAATTAAGGATGAAAGATGGAAAACACACATAAAAGACATTAAAATATCATCTGTACCTTGTTAAGTCTATTCCTGGAGGATCTTGCTTTAATAAATAGTCGATTGGGAGTGGTCACAAGAATATTTATAGCAAAAACAAATGGTACAAGTTTCAAAGACAAGTATATCCCTCTTGAACTAGAGAATTAAGCCTTTTGTATTTTAGTTAAATTCCCCTGAAGTGGGAAAAGGAGGGAGTGGTTATACTTACTACACCAACTACACAAATGTTCTTCCCTGTCAGTAAGTTAACAAACATATTTTTATATCTATCACAATACAAACTAGAATATCCCTTCTCTATTTTTATATTTGACTGTCTTCTCAACTTCTAAGAGCCAACAACACTGTAATCAACAGTTTGATTTTCAAATTTTTTTCCAAGGAACATCCTTTTTAAAAGAAATTCTATTCAGAAGTTGAAAAGAAAAGACAGGGGAAATCAGATTCTTTGGGTAGGGATGTAAGCTATTCTTGCCTGCAGAGTAGTTCCACGGCATTTAGTATAAAGGAGGGTTTGTCAACCTCAGCATATTGACTTTTCGGGTCAGACAGCTCTCGTTGTAGGGGCTTTTTTTTTTTTTAAATTTTAGTGAGAGGAGGGGAGGCAGAGACAGATTCCCGCATGCACCCCAACCGTTATCCAAGGGCCTATCCCACTAGGGGGCGATGCTCTGCCTGTCTGGGGATCTGACTTCGTTGCAACCAGAGCCATTTTTTAGTGCCTGAGGGAGAGGCCATGGAGCCATCCTCAGTGCCCAGGACCAAGAAAAATTTGTATTTTGTTTTATTCCAAAAACAGACAGAACTTTCCGGTAGACCTTATACTTTAACAAACAAAAAACCAGCAGAATCCAGAGGAAGAAGTACCTATATAGTCACAATCCCACTTCTGTTCTGTGCTTCCAAAGGGAGAATCAACTCAAATTCATATATTAACCTGAGGTGCATTTTTAAAAAACAAATGTGCAGATTTTGATTTTCAGAGACTGAAGAGTTAAAAACATTTCACAAAATCTAGATACAGTTCATAAGTATAAAAAATAGAGTAAGTACAAATGGAGCAATGGAGATAAACAATAAAATGAACATCACTTTAGATCAGCAGATCCAAATACTTAAAGAACATAAGCCAAAGAGTAAACTGAAAAGTACTTACAGCCATAATTAATTCAAAGGGGCGTTTATACACCTGCACTAGTGACTGGTATTTCTGTACCATGATTGTAATATAATAGCAATTGTCTCTCACCTGCAAAACACAAACATATGTGATAAATAACCATGAATTGGAAAAAATTAAGTCTGCATTTACACATCATGCTACAGTCTAAGGGTGGAAAGAAAACCTCAGCAGGTCGTAATTCTATGGACACAAGAAACAAAAGATGACCGCAGGGGCTGGAGAAGGCAGTAAGACTGAAGGTGAAGGAAGCCCAGACTGAATGAGGGAAACAGCCCTGTTCTGAGGTTTGAAAGACTCCATTCCTGCCTCCCTCTCTGCCTCGCTCTCGCTGCACCTCTCCCAGGGCTGCCCTGGGTTAGAGTCCTTTCCAGCAGTCAAATGCCATGATAGGATTATTCTGATAACCGACGTGATTAGTTCTTGAGTCATTTTCTCTACAACTTGAGAAGCCAAATAAAAATGGTAGCACTTTAAAATACTAAGTGCGGGGTTACACAGAAATTTAAAAGTGGGGAACAAAGTGAAAAGAAATACCATTCTTAGTTAAATTATGGACTTCTTCTCAAAAGCTAGCTTCCAAGGAAGCCTGTCAATGCCTGCTTTTGAACTGCACAGACTATGATTTCAGAGACACCAGAAACCCGAGGCTCCACTGAAGTTTCTAGCCTCAAACAGCTGTAATATTGGTAAGCGATCAATTAAATGCCAGCACCTACTTCACAGGCCAAGGAATTCACACTCCTGTCCCAGCCTACATGGGTTTTTCTGAAGGCACACTTTTATCTGGACTCTTCTGTTATGACTTTATTTCCCCATTGAAAAGTGAGAAAGATAAATCCAAAGAGCCCACCTGTGTGTAAAATAAAAATGTTATTTTATGCGGAGTATGGTGAGTGAATACTCAAAAGTAGAAATGGAATACCCTCAAAGAGCCCACAGTTCAGACGCAAAAAAAAAAAAAAAAAATTTTTTTTTTTTTACAAAGATAGACTCTCTTTCGCAAGATTCCTATCTATAGTATTACATTTAAACAGGTCTGGAACTTCCTCTGGTATGTTTGGTTAGCATGCCTCTCAGAAAGAATAGGTTATGTGGAAAAGGGCACTGCCTGACAGTCTGAAGACTGCTACAGGTGATCTCCAGCAAGTCATTTGACTTTCCTGGGACTCTGTTTCACCTCTATAAAATGAGGTTTGGGGTGAGATAATCATGAAAGACTTCCAAGTTCCAAAATCATGAGACTCAAGAGCCAACTCCTGAGTTCTCCGCCACACTGAACTGGAAGACGTCATTAATCTCCATTCTGGGACTGGCAGGTCCTGGTGCGCTGGGACCACGTTCTATTGACGTAGTTGGTGCACAGTAGGAATTCCATAACCTTTTTAAAAATTGGGAAAATTATTTTATTGTTATCTTCCAATAAGGAGGAGTGTGATCATCGAGTATAAAAAGCAGGTGGGTGTGGGGGGATAGAAAAGCATAATGCTCGGCTAAGTCATTGCGACATTCATTCAGGATTCCACCGCCCGGCACAACCCAAAGTGACTACGCTGAAGAACCTGCTAATTCACAAGCTTGTTCCCAGCTTCGGATGCTCCGATCCAGGGAAACGTCTTACGTGGGAATCCGGAGTTACCACGGCCAAGTGTCACCCAGGCCCAGAGCCCCCTCTAAAAAATAGCCAATGGCCAGACCCAGTAAATTCATCCCGAGCAGGAACAAGGGATGCCGGGCCCTCAGATCGAGCAGGAACAAGGGATGCCGGGCCCTCAGATCGTAAGTCAGGGGGTCCAGCGCGGCGGCTCCGGCGGGCCGCCAACCCAGGCTGACCTCGGGAGGTGCGCCAGGGATGGCTGGGCCCCCAAACTCAGCTGCCAGCAAGGAGTCACGGAGTGGGGAGCCTGTCGGCGTGGGGGTGGGGTGGGGGCGGGGAGGAGAGGGCGACCATCAAGGAGGAGCGGCGACGGGGGCGGGGTGTGGCGGGCCGAGGGAGCCGAAGGGGGCTGAGGGGAGCAGGGGAATGGGAAGGGTGGGCCCGCGAGGAGGCGGCGGCGAGAGCCCTGAGCCCACGGGAAGGACCCAGCCAGGGCCACTCTCAGAGCCCTCCTCCGCCACGCGCGCTACCTGTCAGAAGGGCCAGGCAGGAATGCCGGGCGGTGGAAGTAAGGTGACCAATATTTTTACAGTGAAAAGGACAAAAGTAAAGTGAAGACAACAATATTGTAAATAAAATAAACATTTTCTTCATTGCAACAATACACTATAATATGATAAATGCATAATAAAAACATTTATAATATTTTGTAATTATGCTTACATGCCTATTAATTTTTAATAATAATTGTAAGAAATAAGTACTCATTTAGTTACTGATCCTTGGCGAACGGTCATGTCAAATACAAATACCTCACATCAGATGGACCGACTGTGCATGGATCCAATGCGGACATTTACAGATTAGTCTCCCAATATCAAAAAGGAGGACATGTAGGAGTACACTTTTCCAGGGAGAACGTAACTTATGAAAGGACTGTCCTCCCTAAAAGGAGGACGATTGGTCACCTTAAGCGGGAGGCACTCATCTCAGCGATGTCTGCGTTCCACCGCCAGCCGCAGCTCCGCCACCGGTTTGGAGAGTGGGCGGCGAGGGGCGGGGCGGGAGGGGAATCCGGAGGCTAAAGTGGTTGCTACGGATGACAGAAGGCGGGCGAAAGGCTGGAAGTGAGTTAAAGTGAATTAAAGTGAGTTTAAAAAAAGCCATTCCGAAAGGGTTACATGCTGCATGGTTCCATTGAAAAACATTGTTAAAATAAAGTTATAGAAATAGAGAACCAATTGGATATCACGGGTTAGGAATGGGATGGAAATGGAGGTGGGTGTGGCTATAAGAGGGCAACAGAGGTGATCTTTGTAGTGATAGAAATGTTCTATATCTTGTCTGGATCAATGTTAATATTGGGAGAGAGAGAAGGTTACATAGGGTCGTTTTATATTGTTTCATAAAACTGCATGTGAAGCTGCAGTTATCAAAAAATAAAGCTTTAATATATATATATATATATATATATATATATATATATATATATATATTTTTTTTTTTTTTTTTTTTTTTGTATTTTTCTGAAGCTGGAAACGGGGAGAGACAAACTCCCGCATGCGCCTGACTGGGATCCACCTGGCATGCCCACCAGGGGCGATGCTCTGCCCACCAGGGGGCGATGCTCTGCCCCTCCCGGGCGTCGCTTTTGCCTCGACCAGAGCCACTCTAGCGCCTGGGGCAAAGGCCAAGGAGCCATCCCCAGCCCCCGGGCCATCTTTGCTCCAATGGAGCCTTGGCTGCAGGAGGGGAAGAGAGAGACAGAGAGGAAGGAGGGGGGGGGGGGTGGAGAAGCAAATGGGCGCTTCTCCTATGTGCCCTGGCCGGGAATCGAACCTGGGTCCCCCGCACACCAGGCCGACGCTCTACCGCTGAGCCAACCAGCCAGGGCCAAGCTTTAATATTTATAATAGGTTTTAGCTTTATTCATTCTACTATTTTTTGAATCTTCTAATATTAACTTTATTAATTCTCTTTCCACTATGTTTTGGGTTATTGGATATTCTAATTTTTAAGTTGAATATTTGGCTATTTACTTTCAGTCTATACTTTTTAGTTATAAAAGTATGACTTAGAGTCCAGCTTTAGCTGTATATAATAGGTTTTGAGATATTTAAATCTCTTCTAGATAATTTCACTTTGGATCATGGTAATATGAAAAAGTGTTTATTTACAAATAGTGACATTTTGGTTATCTTTTTATCATTTATATATAACTTAAATTAATTGTATTATAATAATAGAATGCAACATAATACCCCTTTTGCTATTTATTAAGGTCCTTCATTAATAGATTGTTGTGGAAAAATTATTTCTATAAGTATGGTATAAACAACTATTGTTTTCTTTATTATTACTATTATTGTTATAGGAAGCTATTGGCTCCCACCATTTGTTCATCTTTCAGAGCCAATTTTACTTTATCAGATTTATTGTTTGCAGTCATTGGATGTACCTAAGTTTACTTTCTTTTTCAGTAAGTCTTACCCATAACTAAAAAAACCCAGAAAATTGTGTTTATTATAATTTTTATTTTATTCTTCCCTTACTGTTTTGTTTCATCTTGCATTAGTGTGGTACATTTAATATAATTGATAAGCTAATTGAGGTTTGAGACTTGTTTGGAGGTTCTAGCAGGGGAGCGCAGCTACTCGTATACCCTTGACCGAAGAACGGTCCTCTCCTCTAGCGGGGAAGGTCGTCCTCTTCGACCGACCGAGCGTGCAGCTTCGGGAGGGACGCACATGGAGCGGTGAGGGAGGAAGGGGACACCCGCCTAGCCTGCCAGATCAGCCGAATCAACCCTGGCGATCAATGGGGTGACAGATGTCGCAGCCAGATCGCCCTCACATCCTGATAAGCTAATTGAGACATCATCATTAACTAAAGTCCATAGTTTACACTAGAGTTCACTCTTTGTGTTGTACATTCTATGGGTTTTGATAGATGTATAATGCCATGTATTTACTTCCACAGTATCATACAGAATAGTTTCACTGTCTAAAAATTCCTTTTGTTCCACCTATTTATCCCACTTTGCCCCTGAACCCCTGCCAACCACTTTCTTTTGACTGTCTCCATTGTTTTTGCCTTTTCCAGAATGTCATATAGTTGGAATCACATAGAATGTGATCATGATCATTACCTCATGTTCCATTTTCCCAGTTAGAAAGGCCCGAGGAGAGCCTGGCTAACAACTGAGAGGCTCCCAACAAGGCACATCGGTGGTGAATTTCACACACCTGGGTTAAGGTCATTTTCCAAAAAGGTGGGAGGGTCCCAAAGGACCAGACCTAGAGTAGGGTCAGATCTCTCAATAGCACATTGAAAGCTGGAAAACATGGAGAACTACGAAGCATAGCAAGGAAATTATTTTCAAACTGGAATTCTATATTCCCACAAATGATTAATCAATCTATCAAAGAAAGCCCTCCACCTACACACACTTTTCCAGAAAGCTGTAGAAAGGAATGGTTCAACAAAACAAGCTGAAAAGAACAAGGACAGAAGAACAAATCCAGGCAAGAGAGAATCCAACCCAAGAGAAAGAGAAAGGTCCAGGAATTTCTCAGGATATGTGGAAGTCCCAAGATAACGGTTCTGCCACAGACTTAGAGACAACTTCCCTGGTGGCGTCTGAGGACACAAGACTGGCTGAAGGGCAGGAGAAGTAGGGGGAGGCACAGAAATGAGTTGACAGCAAACCTAAGGGAGCTAGAACTTGAGCGCCCCTCATGGGCCGCTTACAAGGCCCCCAATGGCCCTAGCAATGTCTTTACTTAATTATGTTTTTGTAAATTATGAAAACAAGTTATTTTGACTATAATCAGTTAAGATAACTACTGTCACTTTCCACTCCGACTCCCCCTCCTGCACACTTTCCTCTGTGTCAGGTGGCTTTTGTTCATCCCACTGAGACGTTGGGTTGAGTGAGAGGGACATTGATATGTGGTTTGCAGTCACATTATGTATCCTTAGGGTTGGCCCACCAGCACAGGAATGGCTTTCAGGGTCTTTGTGTCACCCACTATGCAGACTCATTTGGGGTGACATGAGGGACCTGACATCAGTAACGAAGACACAAGCCAGAGAAAACACTCAACCATCTCTTCTCCCTGTAGACACCCACCTTGCAACACTTTGGTCATATATGTTTGCTTGGTTATAGTTTGCATGGGATATGGGGGACAGGCTGTAAGCAGGCAGGATCCTTATAGCCTAAGGCTTGGTTTTAAAACTAATCTTTTCCCCACATCCTAGGATAGGGGGTGGTGAACTCTCATGAGGAATCCCATTATGCCTTAGATAAGTGACTTTGTATCAGAGACTTCCTTGTTTGTATATTGGATTAAAGGTTGGTTTTGATTTCTACACTATAAAATGGGGCAGACCAGGAGCTTACTCTTTCTCGGTTCCTGAGATTAGCACTATAAAAGACAGCAGTGAAAGGCCATGTGGAGGAGAGGAGAAGCAGCCAAGATGGCAGAGTGCTGAAGGAAAAGCCAGTTTGTGCAGAGAAAAAGAGATGGGGAATAGAGGTGAATAAGGCTGGTAAGGTACAAACCTTTGATTCTAGGAAACTTGGATAAGTCAGTGGCTTTGGGAGCCCTGAATGGAAAGGGAAGTGTTTTTCCACTGTGAGTATTTCTTGCCCACCTGGGTGCAAGCTAGGATTAAAGCTAAAGGCCCATAAGTTCTTGGCTCTGTTGTTTTATTACTGTCTGTCTGAATCTAACGAGAACCTGCACTGGCCAGGCAGCTGTAATGGTGGCCGTGGCTACTGGCTTTACAGAGACCAAGGCCATTGGACCTTAAAGGACAAAGTATCAGAGGAGAGCTGCACAGAGAAACCCAGCAATCTGTGGAGGGTTTCCTTCAAGTACTCAGCTGAGCACTGAGCAGTGCATGCAGGTAAGGAAAATGAGCGGCACTAGGAGAAACAATCTGAAAGGATTAGGACATGCCTGGCACTCATCCAGGGCCAGAAATAGTGCCTATTCCTACCAACAGAGCACCTTACTCAGGGAAAGGGCATCCCCATTCCTAAAGTAGGTGTGGAGGGTGAGGCAACTCGTCTGCCCTGGGTGTCCCCAAATGCAGAATGAGTTGAGGGAGCCTGGCTATGAAGGACTTGCCCTCGTGTCTCTCAGCCCTCACGTCTCATCTGACCAGTACTGGGTTTTCAGAGTCACCATTAGTGACGGGGGACCTGGTCCCAGTTAAGAAACAGAGTAGCCTGGATGAAAGGTGTAGGGAAGAGAGAGTCTCACCTCGTGAATTAGTTACCACTGTTGATAGGATGCTGGCAGACGAGAGGGAGAGAGAGACTAAAGTCCCCTTATCCAGAGGTTGAAGGTCTTCCTGCCCAGTCCAGAGGAGATCTAGAAGGAATCTGGGGCCTGCAATAGCCAGCCGATCCACTACTGCAGGTTCTCTCGGGTTTTGGCACCAAATGAAAGGCCTGAGATCTGGCAGGAGTCACATCAACAACGCAAAGGCGTAAGAGGTGCAAAGAAAATTTATTGCAAGTGCCTGGGTGCAGGTGGATTGAATCCAATAAGGGAGTCTGCCCTGAGCAGCAGAGAAATCTGTATATTCTGCTGCCTCCTTCTGGCAGTTCTTTAAGTTCCTTAACATGTTGCTAAACTCAACTCAAGTCTGAGCCATAACCACCTTAGAAGAATAAACATCCTGGAACAACCACTGCTACATGGACACCTAGGGCCTTCCTTCCTTCCTTGTCATTTTTACCTCCTTTGTTTGCATATTCAAAATAACCAATCTCTGTTGACCAAACCAGTAATCCCTCATTTGCATAAAAGAATTATACTTTGTGGTTTTGCATTTATAAATTATACTTTTCTTCTCTCCAGAGCACAGTTTGGGTTGCTACCTGAATCTGTGTCTCCGGAATTTGACTCTTTTAAGACCACAAATCAACTTTTAATTTGTTTTACACCCTCAAACCTTTGTTGGTTAATGCAACAAACCACTCTTCCAAGTAACATGACTATATTCACCTTTAGGCTTAGAGAATACCACTCCCCCACATTCTTGCCTGCCTGGAGGAGAAGCCATTTGCCTGTGGGCATCTCTGTGAGGGGAAGGAGCCTTCTCTGTTCTTTGAACCAGATTTCCCTGAAGCAGAGGGAGACCTGAACATGCAATTTGATTGCTGATTGTGGACTAGCTGCCCAGAGCCCAAGGCTTTGTTCCCAGACCCTCCTCTGGTCTAGCTGCACTTCTCCCCTTCTGTTGTTATTCAGGCTCAGGACTTTAAATGCCCTCCATGGGCTGATGACCCCCCACATCTCTATCTCCAGCCCCATCATCCCTCTGAATCCCTGCCTTTATCCAGCAGCCTCCTGAACCTCTACCTGGGCATGTCACAGCTGTCTCAGACTGAACACCCCTAACTGGAGCTCCCAGTTTCACCAGTTTCCCTTATCCCCTCCAGTGTTTTTTGCCCACGGGCTCTTCCTTTCAGTGAATGCTTGAGCCCAAAACATTGAGGTTATGTTTGACTCCTCTCTTTCTCTTAGCCCTCATGTCCCATCTGTCATCAGGTCCCACCAAAGCCATCCTTTAAATAGATCCAGCACCTGATTCTCACCATACCCACTAATGCCACCCTGATTCCAGCACACCGTCACCTAGTCCCCAGATCACTGCAATCACTCCTAACTGTCCCCCTGACTCGGACATTGCACTCTAGTGTCTATTCTCAGTCCAAGAGCCAGAATTACCCTTTTAAAACAAATCAGGTCAGGTCACCTCTCTGTTCAATTCCTACCATTACTTTCTACTTCAATCTGAGTAAAGCCAAAGTCCTATGAATGGCTCACAAGGCTGCCTGTGATATTTCCCTGTCCTCCTCCCTACCGCGGCTCCAACCCTTCATTCCCCTTTTGTTCTTTGAACACACCAAGGAAAATATCACCTCAGGGCCTTTGCACTGGCTTTCTCATCCTCTTAGAATGATTTTCTCCAGAGAATCAGAAAGTTTGTCACCTCACCTTCTGTAAGCTGCACCCATCCCCCAAACCTTCCTGGACCCCTTATCCAGCTTTATTTACCTATGCAGCACCTTCACCCCTTACTCCATAAATTTATTTTTTTTTACCTTCTGTCACCCTCACCAGCCAATAGAATGTCAGCTCCCTGAAGACAGAGGCTTCTTGTGTTGTTCACTGTTGTATGCCCTGTGCCCAAAATAATTCCTGACCCACATTATCAGTGCAATAAAAGCTGCATATATTGAATGTCTTTGAAACTACGTTATTTCCTATTTAACCTTCTAAACAGCAACTCACTCTGGCCGTTAGATGGCAGTCAAGTACTTTCTGTGCATTGAAACAGCTTCAGTGTGGTCTACAGAGGACCCTCTTAGGTCTGAATTTTTAAAGTTATGTTTCTGGTGCTTTGGGTCTTTTGCTTCTTTCCTGACACTTCAGCGCCTTTTAGGAACACATTTAAAAACCTTACTTCCTGGGTAGGGTGGCCGTGAACACACAGTATGTTGTACAGACGTGTGTTGTAGAATTGTGGACCTGAAACCTATGTGATTATGTTAACCAGTGTCACCCCAATAAATTCAATAAAAAATCTTCTATTCAAATAATGCTAGTTTCTCTTAAAAAGTAACATGTGAGGGTAAACTATACATCCTATACCCCTTTAAAATAAATGGAATTAAAAAAAATACTCAAATAATTAAACGTGAATGCAAACCTGGATAACTTCTGGAAATTGGCTTTTCTAAAATTCCCTCTGCCCTCTATGTCCGAGAGCATGCCAGGTGTTGCCTCATGGGGGCTGTGCCATCAGTCCTCAGCTTCCTCCCTGCCCTCCTGGGCTGACCACCTTGCTGTTGCCTTTACGGTCTCAGACATCATCTTTGTCCTCCTTAGATGCTGCCTTGTGTCATCTCTGATCCACCAGGTCTGGCACACTGCTCTTTTCCTACTCCTCCTGCAATGTGGGACAGGCTTCCCCAAGTCTCCTCGGCATAGCAGAGCCTGTGACAGGAAGATGTGACTGTGCAAGACTGTCCTGAAGGGTCAAGGATACAGAAAGAAGACATAACACAATGTCCCTTTCATTGACTTCTGCCAACACTGTTCCCAAAGCTCGCAGGTCAGAGCTGTCCTCGGTGCCCCTGTCCCTTGCTGGCAGTCTCTGTGGTTCTGGCTGGTATCCATCTGACACGGACAGATCGTTCTTCAACCCCAAGGTTCTCTAGCCGCCTCCACAGCTGGGAGGCCTGGGGAATCTGGCCTCAGACTCCTAGAGAGGAAACAGTTTCCCCCTCACCATGTCTACTTCTAACACAGGCCCCAGTCATAACCTCCTCCAAGATAGTGATGTGGACATATCTATTTCATTTTGGTGTATGGTTGATCCTATGGAACCAACAAGGCAATTCCATAGGTTTGACAATTTACTTCCCCAGTGACTGTGTATTTCAGGCTTAAGTAAAGCAATGCACTTTTAAAGCAATTTCGTTTAAAATATAATTTGGTCCATCCATTGGCCTTCCCCTGTCCCTTCTCTTCCTCCCTCTAATCTTTTCTCCAGTGTGAAGTGAAGAAAATATCAGGATTGTAGTGTCTCCCCTTATCATGGCTTGCTATTAACCTCTTGTCACCTTTAACAGGAATACATACATATGCATCGCCATCTTCCAAACACCAACAATACAGGTGCAAAATGGTCTCAATACAGATTAAAGAAAAACACCCAAACCACTTCTCTAATATAATGTGCAGGTGTGGTTCTTCTAAAGGACACAACAGACTTACATCATTTATTATAGAACACAACTTCTCACTCTGAGTATTCTTAACTGGCTTTCTTAATTGCACTTAAGTCTTAACCTGAAATAATAGTTCATGCCTGCCTTAATTACCAATGGTGTAGAACAGAATAAGACATACCAAGTCTCTACCCTGGAAGGAAGAAATCATGCACGATTTATTAGAAACTCATTTTACTTTGAAAACAGTTCAAACTCATAGAAAAATTGCAAGAGTTGCATAGTGAACTCCCACTTAGCCTATATCAGATCCTCCAATTATTAACATTATAACATACTGACTTTCTAACTTTCTCTGTATACTTAGTACTATTTAATTTTCATCTTATTTATTATTTTGATGATGATTTGAGAATGAGCTGTAGATATCAGGACTTTTTACCTGTAAGGACTTTGGCAAGTACGTATAAACATTTTCTTACATAACCATAATACAATGATCAACACCAAACAATTTAACATTAATGCAACATACAATCTAATTACATGTAACATTAAAATGAGTTTCATGTATGTATGTATGTATGTATGTATGTATGTATGTATTTATTTACGTGAGAGAAGGGGAGATAGAGACAGATCCCCTCATGCACCCAGACCGGAATCCAACTGGCAACCTTGTCTGAGACCGACGCTCCAGTCAACCAAACTATTTTTAGCACTGAGGCTGAGGTGTTCAAACCAACCCAGCTATCCTCAGTGCCCAGGGTTGGTGCTTGAACCAATCAAGCCACTGGCTTTGAGAGGGCAAGAGAGAGACAAGGACAGATGGTTCTTGGGTGAGGAAGAAAAGCAGATGGTTGCTTCTTATGTTTGTCCTGACTGAGGATTAAACCCTGAATGTCCTCATGCTGGGCAATTGCTCTCTTCACTGAGTCAATTGGCCAAGGTGCTCCCTTTTTATTTAAACAAAATTATTAGGAGTAAAAAAATAAAATATAGAAATATGTAGAGTAAAAACTACAAATGGCTCTTTAATTCCTCCTATCATCTCATCTACTCCCCAAGGGTAACCAGTGTTAACATTATTACATAAATAGAGTTATAGTTCTTTACAAACTATAGACATAGGAGACAATTTTTTTTTTGCAAGTTGATTCTCTTTTTCTCTTAAGTTGTTTCGCAGACACTTTCATGTTAATACATGTGGGATCTGGCATTCTTTTTCCTTTCTGTATTTGTATGGTATTCCATAGTTAGTATGTACTAAAATTTATTTACTCCATCCAATTTGAAGGTAATTTATCTTGTTTTTATTAGTATTTTGCTGTTAACAACCGCTCTGCACTGACCAACTTTGCACACACGTATGTCTTTGTGCACATTTGTGAGTACCTTAAGGGCTAGATTTCTAGAAAAGAATTTCTATATTGAAGGGGACACACTTTTTAAAAATTTAATTCAGTAATGTGCTCTTCTTGGGAACTCACTTATTTTTGTCTTTCAACCACTTCAACCAGCAAAACAGGCCATTGTGCTTCTTTGGTTTGTCTTGTAGGAGTATTTTAAGTCAGGCACTTGACTTCTCTCTTAAAATACACACAAAATGTAACTTTAAAGCACATGCTTCAGGTTCTACCTTAATGTTTGGTTTTATCTTCTTCGTAATCTCGTTTTAATTTTGCTTGATATTTGTAGCAACTACATGCAATTTTTATTTTACTTTATTTATTTATTTTTTGTGCATGTAAGTTTGTATATGGAGTCCTTCCAGAATAAGATCGAATGGTTAAATTGATGTTTTTTTAAAATTTTGTTTATTTATTTATTTTTTACAGAGACAGAGAGTGAGTTAGAGAGAGGGATAGACAGGGACAGACAGACAGGAAAAGAGAGAGATGAGAAGCATCAATCATTAGTTTTTCATTGCTCGTTGCCCTTAGTTGTTCATTGATTGCTTTCTCATATGTGCCTTGACCACGGGCCTTCAGCAGACTGAATATCCCCTTGCTGGAGCCAGTGACCTTGAGTTCAAGCTGGTAGGCTTTTGCTCAAATCAGATGAGCCTGCATTCAAGCTGGCGACCTCGGTCTCGAACCTGGGTCCTCTGCATCCCAGGCGGACACTCTATTCACTGCACCACTGCCTGGTCAGGCTGAATTGATGTTTTTAATGGCAATGCTGGGAGTGGGGAGAGGGGCAGAGGATAGCATCTACCGAGTAGGATCTGCTTCCCACCGGCACTTTGTAGAGTCAGTGCACTTCATCTTCCCAATACTTTTCTAAGATGGGAGTCATTGTTGCTAGCTTGCAGATGACACCAGATCTAGGAGACTTCAAAGTCCTCATCCCTATGCCTCCTTCTGCTACCAATATGCTGAAAAGTGAGCTCTTGGTACAACTGGTTTATCCCTTGCCATTCCAAGGCTACTTCTAGAAGGCAGTTAAGAAGCAGGTCAGAGGTGTGCCTTGAGCTTGTTCTGGTCCTCACCACTGGGGGAAATCTGAGACTCTCAGAACATTCCTGTGTCCATTGTATTTAGTAGATTGTTGCCCACTCCCTTCCTCTGGAGGCTTTTTAGCTAGAAAATACAGATGTCTGATAACCTCTGAGTGTATGTGTCAAGTTCCATTGATGTCAATAAAAGCAAATTGGCTGTAGCTGTAGTAGACAAAACTGGGATTAGGTCCAGAGTGTGGTTTCTGACCAGTGAGAGGTTCTAGGTGCAAAACTGAGTTAAACATGGAGATAAGCATGGAAGTCCCTTCTAAGAGCCTTATCGGTCAACCTTGGCTGGCTAGCTCAGTTGGTTAGAGCATCGTCCCAAGCACATAAGTTGCTGGTTTGATCCCTGTTCAGGGCACATACAGGAACAGATTGATGTTCCTGTCTCCCTTCTTCTCTCTCTCAAATCAATAAAATAAACACTAAAAAAAGAGAGAATAGATCAAATCCTTAGCCATCTGGACTAAGCATGGAGAATTAATAAGACCCCTTGTGACAGCCATGCCAATCTTTTTTAGAAAACTACCAATCTCTATGTCAAGTGGTCATTAATTCTGTAGCTCAAAGTTCTCAAGTTCTCTTTTCTTGATAAAATTTAGTTTAGGCTACCAGGTAGTGATAGTTCAACAGAAATGAATTCATGAGGCAGGGTGTGTATTTCACCCATATCTGGGTGCTCACAGTGTCCTGCACAATGCCAGGCATCGAGTAAGTGCTCAATAAAAGATGCAACATTTCTAGTTGTGCAGGACTGTACAGAGGACCTGGGATATGCAGATCTGGTTCTTAGCTCAGCTTCCCGGACTGGCTCAATTAACACTCTGAGGAGTAGGAGAGGCAGGATCCTTATTTCCATTGTTTTATCCACACCACCTTGGAAATATACTGAGGCCACAGAAGCCAAGTGAAAGACCTTGTGTCAGGCACCCTGTCTCTCCATGATCCTGCACATTCATCTGCCCTTAAGCCATTTTCATTTCTAGTGCCCGCTCCTTTTCTCTATCCCCTCTACTCCTCATCATTTCTTTTCTGGATTACTGTGAGAATCACTTCTTAAACTCTTGCACCTCTGATCTTACTGCCTCCAGCCCATCACACACATAGGCAGCTAGAGATGCCTCTTTAAAACTGTAGGGCCAGTAGTCACCACCGTCATGGCCTTTCACTTGCAGATTCTCATTGAATTCGGGCAGATGGTAAAGAAACCATGGAGCTGGAGGATGGTGGGCCATTCTGTTTATTGGTGTCTCACCAAGACTGGCAAGCTACAAGAAAGCCAAAGGAAGAGCAGACCTGCTTTTCCCATAGAGGGCAAGAGATCAGGAAGGAAAAAAGAAATCCTACCACACCTCTCAGTGGTGAGGGCTGAATCTCTCTTCCAGCAAACATTAACAAGACAATGGCCCTTCCCAAGCAGGAAGGTAATTTGCAGTTTCACAGACCACTATACCTCATCCTGCCCAGTACCATTTTTCTAACATTAAAAGTGAGCAAAAAACACATATTTTACAAACTCATTTGCCCAACAAGAATGCAAACCTAGGCCCTGGCCGGTTGGCTCAGCGGTAGAGCATCGGCCTGGCGTGCGGGGGACCCGGGTTCGATTCCCGGCCAGGGCACATAGGAGAAGCGCCCATTTGCTTCTCCACCCCCCCTCCTTCCTCACTGTCTCTCTCTTCCCCTCCCGCAGCCAGGGCTCCATTGGAGCAAAGATGGCCCGGGCGCTGGGGATGGCTCCTTGACCTCTGCCCCAGGCGCTAGAGTGGCTCTAGTCTCTGCAGAGCGACGCCCCGGAGGGGCAGAGCATCACCCCCTGGTGGGCAGAGCTTCGCCCCTGGTGGGCGTGCCGGGTGGATCCCGGTCGGGCGCATGCGGGAGTCTGTCTGACTGTCTCTCCCCATTTCCAGCTTCTGGGGGGGAAAAAAAAAAAAAGAATGCAAACCTAACCATGCCATACCCTTGAGTAAACCTCTTCCCTCACTCCCCACTGTGGTATGGCATGCTCAGTCCTCTGACCTCACTCTACCTTTCAGGACTTGTTTATGTCCCCCTCCACACGTGCTCTCCATGCCAGCTTTGTCTTCTCAGTGCCTGCACGCCACCATATCTTGTCATCCTGGGGTCACAATGTTCCCTCTATCTGGAATGTCTTTTTCCTACTTGGTGAATTCTTTCTCATCTAAGTTCAGATGTCATCTCTGGCTGGAAGCCCTTTCTCATTCCCCAAGCACGGTTCCTTCTTTGACCTCACATAAATAATTTATTTACTGTTAAAGAAAGCTGTGTACGTATCTGCCTCTCCTATCCCTCCTTGAAAACAAGAACTGTGTCTTATTTCTTTTTATATTCCCTTCCTCCCACTGCCCAGCAGAGACTTTGACATGCATTTAGTGGATAATAAGTATTTAAAAAATTGTAAAATTAATTGAGCTCATAGACTGGACACAGAGACTTCTCTGCAGGGACAGACTCTTCACTCTAGGAGGATGAAAGCTGAGACAGGACACAATGGAAAGCTATGAAACCCCAAGCAAAACAGATGCAGTACATAAACTACTGGGGTGTGTCTGTTTCTTGATGCATGGACTGTCATTATCTCTTGCTTTCAGATCCATCCCTGCCTTTAAAGCTCTTGCAAGCTATGTTTCCCAGGCCCCATTGTCACAGGTTTCTGTCTAGCATCAGGCCTTTGGAGTTTGGAGCTTGGAAGGAAGGGAGAAGTCAGGGCATTTCTCCTTTCTTGCGCCGCTTTGGGCAGAGGAAGATATTTTCTGACTCTGACTCCTTCTGCACGACTCTTCCAGATTCCTCCTGAACATCCCTCCTTCTATGGTCTCATTTCCTCTCAGATAGCCTCTGCTGAAGTCTTAGCTCAGGCTGGGTGGCCTTGGCTTCTGGGTGTTGAATAACACCATCGCTCCCTCTGTGTCTCACAGCCCGGGAGAGATGCTTGTCTTCTGTTTATGCTAATGTTTGAATTGCTTCACCACCTTTGTTTGACTTTTTAGCCTTTTCATCCTTATTGTGGCCCATCTTCTGTATGTGAAATAATACAGTGGTTTCAGTTTTCCAAATGGACCCTGGCCATTACAGTCTTTTTGCTTAGATCAGCTGAAGGTTCAGCCCTGGCGTCCTGGATCAACCTCTGTTTCTGCTTCTATTTATGGGATTCCCTTGCCTTGACCACAGTATTCCTGCAAGGCAGCCATTAGAGGCCCACATAAGCCTGCCATCATACATGTTATGAGGCCTTGCATGTATTATATATATGCCTTATGTAGCATATACCTTATGATTCCCTTTGGGTGGTTTTGGAGGTCTGGGTCTTTGGCTAAACCATTATCACATGCTCTTTGGTTCTGGTGGGGAGGATCTTGGAACCTGGCAGAACAAGGTAAGGGTGGTGGTGCAAGACCCATGTGTAGCCACTATTTCCAGCATGCTAATTATCTACTGTGCCTTGACACTTGGAAGAAGAATGTTTGAAACAAATTCAGAGGGTAGTAAACTTCAGGGATTCATTATACCAAGAGCTGGTGCCAATAGGAAATATAAAACTCTTCCTGAGAGGCCTGGCAGAACTGCACAATTGATCTATATAGGATTATTAAGGGGAATGAGTCTGTCATGTGGCCATCCCGTTGGAGCAGTGATAGTGGACCCTAGAGGACCCTGTCGGCAGCCAGATCCTGAGTTGGGTGGACCCATGGCTGACCCCATTGGTGGTTCCCATGCTCCTTTGCAGAATGGCAGGAGGTGAAGAGACTCTTTCCACCCTTTGGTGGAATTCGAGATAGAGATTAAGACTTGGGGAGTGGGACTGGAGAGGAGATGAGCAACCACTTGAAGGAGGTGGATGGAACCAGGTGTATGCTTCCTCAGAAGAGAAGAAATGAAAATATTTAAAGCTTCAGCTTGACAGGTCAACATGACTCTCATTGAACAAAGAGAGAGAAGGAAAGAAAAAGTGAGGGCATTTCTAAGAAGGTCATTGGGGAGATAGTTATAGCAGAAAAAACAGGAACTCAACATAGAGGGTGCTGCTGACCATGCTGTCAGACAGGATTGTCCTTGTTGACTTAGTGTCTTCATGTGCGAGGTAAGTGGGAATGCAGAGGTGAAAAAGACACAGTTTATAGCATGGGAACCGTTGGCACTTGCTCTCTAGCTGTGGAGACAGATAATAAAGCAGATGTTCACGATTTTGTATGGCAAGTGTTCTCATACAGGGCCATGCCCGCTGCTGTGGGAACTTGTAGAGGGAGCCCCTTCCCAGGCCAACTTGGGAGGCCAGGGTGGGCTTCTAGGAGAAAGGGGCTTTTAGGTGAGGCCTTGAAGGATTTTTTTTAGTTATCCAGGGAAAGAGGAAGCAGTGGAGTCAGGAACACTGTGGAAGGCATGTGAGAGGGGTACTGAAAGGCCTGGAGTGGGGGAGAGCAGGGCTTGCTTGCAGAGCTGGAGTGTGGAGTGATGAGGTGGGTGGAGGCAGGGAGACTGGACAGGTAAGTGGTGTTGGAGGGTGTCCTGAAAGGCCTGATGCTACTTGAAGAGTTTGGGGGCCTGTTTTCTCATGAACAATGGGGTGGGGTGATAAAGTCAGATTCATGGTTTAGGAAGATAACCTGGCCACTATGGGAAAGCATGATGGCCAAGGAGTAAGACTTAGGCAAGAGATTGCTCGGGTGGCTGTTGTAGTGGTTAAACCGACAGTGCTTCCTGTCACCCTGGGCTATGTTGTAAATGCAAACAGTCCTGCTGTAACAACCAAGGGGACAGATTGGGGCCTGTCCCATCACTGACTGGGATCTCTGGGGCTCCAGTGGGGCTCCCTGTGCTTGGGAGCTCCTTTGGGTGCAGCTGTGGAAGAGAAGCCAGGCTGGCTAGGCTCTGAGATGTGCACCCCAAGCTTGCATATGGAGAGCTCTGAACCCCCCAGTGCCACGTGGGGCCACCTGCTGTGACTCAGTGGGAGGAGTGCTTTGCAGGTGGAGGCAGAGGTTTAATGGCTGCTGAAGAGTTGTGAGAGTGCAGATTTTTCAGGAATGTATATGAAGGAGGCGTCTCTATACAGCTAAATTCATTTATTAACTTAATGAGTTTGGCTGCTTTCCTGGAAATGCAAGTGCCATTTGGCACCATTGCTGCTGCTTCAGAAAGGGTGCCATTAAACTCGGAATCTGTAGGAATGCACAATGGAATCCCAAACAAAGCTGCTTGGGAGATTACAGAGCATCATGCGGACTTGCTCAGTATCTCTGAATGGAGATGCTCGCTCTGAGGCTGGTATGCAGTTAGGGGGTGAGGGTGGGGGTTGGGTGGAGGTGGCATGAGCAATTATCTGGATAATCCAATACATGCAGATAATAATAAGTAATGTTTGAAGGACTAATATTAAAGTTATAGTAAAATTGAAGTAGAGATTTCAATGGGGTCAAAACACCTGCCAAGTTTTATTTATCCCGCATTCTTGGATGTAGCCTCTAGAGCAGTTTTCTAAAGGCAGGATCCAAATGTTTGGCTTTGTTCTTCCCTTGTCCCAGCTTAATGTCACACTGATCTGGTGGCTTCCAGACCCACTGAAAGGAAACCTTGAGGCCAATTACTTCTTCCAAACACTGGACCAAATTCAGAACACCAAGGGCTGAGACTAGATCATTGGGAAAAATAGGAACAGAAATCTCTCTTCTTGTCCCTTTTGCTTTTTGGATTGGGAGGGGACTCAAAATTAGGGGGAAATTTAGGGAGTCATTGGTCTTTTGAATTCATAATATTGTTGTGAAACACTTTTTCTTGAAATGGAGTTTGGACCTGGTTGGATGTGGATGCCATGGGAAAATAAAATCTTTCCAAATGATGTCAGTCCAAGATTTTGCCCGATATCAAGGGCTGCCCGGTCCCCAGGAGCCTCAGCCCAGGTCCCCAGAGAGCACGGGACAGAGCACCGCAGCCATCGTGACTCTCTGACCCTTGCAGTAGGCCCCGAATGGTGGTCGTAGTCCAGTACTTTTCAGCTGAGAAGTAGAGGCTCAGAGAGGCTAAGATACTTGGCAAAGTAGATCCAGTGTCAGTGCGAGAAGTGGAATTGAAGTCTGTCTTATGCTGAGGCTGGGCCCTTTCTCTTGTACCTCTTCTTGCTGTGGCGGAAGGTGTACGTGGGGGGAACCATGTAAAGTCAGGTTTGAGCTCAGCCCAGCCTGACAAAAAGGTCTGTGGTTCCTTCCCTTCACCCTTCTTGGCTCCCCTCCCAGGCAAGGATTCCACATGGTTGAGCGCTTTTATAAATTTTTTATTTTTCAATTACATGCTCATTGTAACAAATCCAGACAACATGTAAGCGGATAAAGTGGGTGGAGAGGGCACTTCCTCCCCATTCCCAGTCTGAGACCTTGTCCTATGTTTGTGACACATGGTTGACAGTGCTGGCTCCGGGGTCAGGTTGCCAGGCCCAATTCTGGGCTCCACTACTTATCCCACAGCCCTGAGAAAATGACTTCATTTTTTGTGCCTCAGTTTCTTCCTCTAAAAAATAGGATAATAGCCTGACCAGGCGATGGCACAGTGGATAGAGCGTTGGACTGGGATGCCGAGAACCCAGGTTCGAGACCCCGAGGTCGCTGGCTTGAGCACGGGCTCATATGGTTTGAGCAAAAGCTCACCAGCTTGGACCCAAGGTCGAGCAAGGGGTTACTGAGTCTGCTGTAGCCTCGCGGTCAAGGCACATATGAGAAAGCAATCAATGAACAACTAAGGTGTCACAACGAAAAACTAATGATTGAGCTTCTCATCTCTCTCCGTTTTTGTCTGCTTCTATCTATACCTCTCTGACTCTGTTAAAAATAAAAAAAAATAAAATATGTTATAGACTTTACAATATGTTATAGACTTCTTTCCAAGTCTGTACATATGGCACTTTTTAAAATGGTTGTATAGACTTTTATTTGTATGAAGGTACTATAATTTATTCATATAGATATGAACAGACATTTAAATTATGGTCACGTGCCATGTAACGTTTTGGTCAACAATGGGCCACATATCCCATGGTGGTCCTAGAAGGTTATAATGGATCTGAATTTCCTGTAAGAAATGGAAGACTGTGTGGTTCAGGAAGATTTTTTTTCTCTGTTGGGGGCAATATATGTGGGGTTTGGCAGTAGATTTCTTCTATTCACGGGACCTCAATTTGAGTGGACATATTACAGTCCTGGCCATTCAGCCACTGACCTGACTCGGCACAGAGGAGTCTTCCCAGCATTACATACTCAGAGGGCATGGCAGCCATCCCAGATCTGGCCTGATGGTCTCCAGAGCACATTGCTGTGCATTCTTCGTTGAGGACCTAAGATCTTGTACAAAGACACCGGTCCACAGAAGCTACTTAACAAGTATTAAGTGCTACTGCCACTGTGGTAACAACTTCCTGTGGTTGTGAGCAGCCAGCCTGCCCCTGACTTTGGAAATATTTTCAGGTTGTAATGACGTAAAGCCTAGATATTTTATTTCTTCCATGAATTCAATGCCAGAGAGAGCCCTTTGTGCTGGATAGGGTCAAGGAAACCAAAAACATATTTCTGAAGTCAAAATACTGAGTGCTCAATTCTACACTCACTCCATGTTAAACACATTCTTTTTAAAATGGTATTGCACAGTTTCTTAATCTCACCACCACTCCAACATGCAGTAGCCAAAACCATGTTGTCATGACAGTCCCCTCTGTTCCTTTATCTCTACATCTTGGTTTTTTATTCGTACTGATCCTCAGGCCACCTTTTATTTCCTCCTGACAGTCACTATTGTGGTGATCTATGCCTTACCCAGCCAGTTTCTCCTTAGTATTGCCAGCCGATTCAACCCACACCCCATTCAGGGAGCAGCAGTGACAACTTTGGTGGTCTATTCCTGACCCTGTGGGAAGGAAGCAGGAAGAGGGCTTGTGGGACAGTGTTTATAAAGTCTACACTAGTGTACAATGATGTCCTAGGCCTTCACATCCACTCACCACTATTGACTCACCCAAAGCAACTTCCATTCCTGCAAGCTCCATTCATGGTTAGTGACCAATCACTGGGGAGCAAAATTTTTGTTGCATCCACAAAAACACTTGATCTTACCTAACTCAAGTGTGCTGATCTCAAATCTGACATTAGTTTTTCTCTGTAAGCTACAATTATTTTTGCAACTCAAAATTTTAGGTTTTCATCTTATTGTAAAATTTTCAACATTTAGTTTAACATAATGAAATAGAATGTCTTCTTGGGCATCATTTTTGTGAAAATATAATAATTTATATAATGCAGTAAATACACTAATACACTAAAAGATCTGATTGCATCAGAATTTGTCTACAATTTCAAAATAGAACATATTAAAACACTTATTTTAATCATAAAATTTGCTCAAAACTTATTTAAATTCTATTCAGGCAAAAATTTGTGTTTGTAGGTCTTGTGTTTGTGTACTTGTTGAGGACAATCTCATTTGATGCTCCAGCAGTAGTCTTCTCATCACTAACAGCTCCAAAATTTTCGGGAAACTTATCAAGGTGACTGTTCAGAAAATGAATCTTTATGCTCATGTTACATTCAATGCCGCAGAAAGCCAACAGCATCCTTTGAACCAGAAGTTCATAGTTTTCTGCATTTTTGTTGCCAAGGAAGTTCTTTGTAACTGCCACAAAAGACTGCCATGCTGCTTTCTCCTCCTTATTTATCTTCCTGGCAAATTCTTCGTCACATATGAGGGTTCGAATTTGAGGTTCATTGAATACACCTGCTTTTATCTTCTAGAAAGACAAGGCAGGAAAAGCAGAAATAATATGTTGAAAGCATTCACTTTCTCTATTCAAAGCCTGAACAAACTGCTTCATTAAACCAAGTTTGATGTGAAGTGGGGGAAAAATGATCCTGTCTCGATTAACTACAGGTTCATTTACAATATTTTGCATCCCTACTTCCAGAGCTTTACGTTTCAGCTGCTCCTTCTGTGTCCAGTGTTTCTCCTGAGCTCAGCTGTCCCACAAACACAGAAAGCAAGGATACTTCGTGAAACCTCTCTGTTGTCCTAGTGGGAAATTTACCATTTTAAGATCCACACAAATGATCCAGTTATGCTCCTCATACTTCAGAAAGTCGAGGACAATTTTTATGTCATTATAATCTTCTCGCAGATGAGTTGAATAACCAATTGGAACCACTGAAAATAGGCAATATATGCACATGTCACAAATGATGAAATATTGCGTCTTTGACGTTGAAGTGTGTAACAGCCACATATATAACAGAAGGTGTCAGGACTATTTTTCCATTTACGGCTACTCAAAGAAGTCATGATTCAATCTTAAAACAAAATAAGAGGGTGTTTTTTATCAGATAATATTTTTTTTTACATTTAAAAACTACAATTACGTAAAAGTGATATTTGTAAAACATTAATTGCCTTGTGGTTATGTTCAATCCAAGAGTCATTGCCCTTTAACTCCAATTTAAAAACCAATGCATGCCATTAACTGTAACAAAAAGAAATTAAAATTGCATAAAAACTAGAGCATGCACCAAAAAATGGATTTCAGATTTGGAATGAGATATGCAGAAATATATAGAAACAGTTCTAGAACTTCATGGAACAGAAAAAGAAAAATAATTGTTCCCCAGTGTTATTGGTGTACTATTTTTTTAATCTTTTATTTACCATGTTTTTACTGTATTATCTGTATTTTGATATGTTTATATGCACAAATATTTACCATTGTGTTATAGCTTCCTACAGTATTTAGTACAGTAACATGCTGTACAAGTTTATAGCCTAAGAGTAATAGGTTAGACCAAATAGCCTAGGTGTGTCATAGGCTGTACTATCTGGTTTGTGTAAGTGCACTCTATGTTGTTCATACAATGACAAAATCACTTACCAACACATTTCCCATAACACATCCCTATTGTTAAGCAATACATCACTGTATTAACACTTCAAAGAAAACATTACAAGCAATGTTGCATTGCATGGTTATACTAGAAATTCAGTAAGATATGAGTTCTATAAGTGGGACTCACAAGATTTTAGGCTATATATATTTTAAATTTGACTATATATTTACACATTTTTTTGCCAAAATAAAGTGCCAATTATATTTTCACTGACAGAGTAATAAGAAAGACTGCTTACTCAACTTTAAACAACACTAGATTTACTTATAACTGTTGGATTAAAGAACTATCTCACTGATTTTGTGCATGATAAAGATATTTATAATCTTAATTTAAAAATAAAAGGCCTTCGAAGTGGGCCAATAAGCATTTATTTGATGTCAAAGAATTCAGGCAGAAGCCCAAATAATGTTCTGATTAATAGACAAGGTAAGGGGTATTTATGAGAAAGGGAAGGAAAGCAATGGCATCAATGGAAGGAAGGCCTTTCTATAAGCACAGATAAGCTAACATAGTGATGTTAATTCTAAACAATGTTTTGAATTTTCAGTCCAGCAGTCATTTTCAGTCTGGTAGTCATAACATCTGCTTTTTGTTATCCTTACAAACTGTTTTTTGGGACACAATGTTGCTTTAGGCTCAGTCCAAAAGTTATTCTGCCCAGTTTTAACATTCTGAAAGTTTGAGGCATAAGATATGCCAGACGTTTCCTCTAGGATGGCAGCTCTGACTCCATTTTAAAATGGTTCCATTTGTTATTTTTATAGTACAAAATAAGTTAGGTTTCTCTTCTACACCACCAACATGCATAAACAATAAAGAGACCAGAAATCCATAGAAAAGAGACCAGAAATCCATAGAAAAATATGGCAAAACACAGAAAGCACCTTCAGCACAATTTTGAACCAGATGAGTGTGTATAGGGAACATGATTCAAATATTCTCTAATCCTTATGATGTCTACTCATTATTACCCCCATTTCAGAGATGAGAAAACTGAGTACTGGAGAGACTAACTAGCTTGCCTCAGACCAGGCAGCTGGTGAGTGGCAGAACTTAGAAATGAACTTACACTTCCATGGTGTCAGGGGGTGTTTTGTTTATTCACCAGGCTGTCTCCAGGTATAGTTTCGCAGAAGCTGATACACTTGAGTATGAAGAAACTGGCGAGGCCTTGAAGAAGCAGAAATTGCACTAGTTTGGGATGCAGAGCTCCAAGTGGCTCAGCTCTGCCATACTTCTTTTGTGGCTTTAGACCAGTGGTTCTCAAAGTGTGCGCCCTAGAAGTGGCTTTAGACCAGTGGTTCTCACTGGTGTGCCCTAGAAGATTTCCAGGTGCGCCCTATGGTATTCCAGAGAAATATGTGCCTGTTGGGGACCAACAGGGTTTTTGGAGTTTAGATATTTGGGGGACAGAGGTGTGAGGAATTGGCTGTAAGCTGACAGTCTGCCCAACCCCCCACCTCACTTGCCTGATTAGGTTGCAAAATGCTGTTAAGCTGTGGTGCTGGACTGTTTATACTAATCCCCATGTTCCCTGGAAAGACTGGAGGCAAGTTTCTTCTATTCTTTGTTTGGTGTAAAGTTAAGATGATATGCATGGTGGGGGTTTTCTGCACTCAACACAAGAGTAAAAAGAGAGAAATTCTTCAATGTATTGATGAGGAAATGAGAGTTTGCCTCTCAAATATATGCCCAAACATTGAAGAAATCGCTAGGACACATCAGGCTCATGTTTCTCAAAAACACAAGAATAAGAAAACAACACATTTGCGCTGGGACCTGCCGAATTTACTAAATCTTACTAAGAATGTATCTATATACATAAAAAAATAACTTTTTTGTCGTTTTTTTTTTTTGAACTGCTCTTTTTTATGAATTCTAAAAAGCATAACTCAAAAAATGTAACATAAAAATGTTCTTTAATGTTAGAATAAATTTAATTTTGTTGTATTTATTTTGTTTAATTACCATAAAAGCATGCTTGGACTTTATATTTTTTCTTTAATATTTTACTTAATTATTATAACATATTTCTCAGAAATTTGTATACAGTGCACCTACAATTATTTGTAGGATTTTAAATGTGCCATGACTTCAAAAAAGTTTGAGAACCTCTGCTTTAGACAATTTTCCCTGCTCGGAAGCAGGGGGTTGAGCTCTAATAGGGAAGCACTGAGACTGACAGGAAGCACTCGTGTCCCTCTCTGTTCCTCAGGACAGAGTGGGTGGGAGTCAGGAGGCAAGACAGTTCTTTTCTAGTCAGACTATATTAGCACCCCTGTATATTTCTATCAATTAGCCCACAGGCCTTCTTGTTTTCATTTTCTGTGCATGCCTATGAGTTTAGTAAATCCTGAAAGCTTCAGCTTTTATTTTTTTTAAAGAAAAATAGAATCAGAGCCTTTTGTGCTTAAAAACTGTGTCCATAAATCAGTGCTCCTTGAATGAGAAATGTTTGTGGACAGAGCTTTGAATTATTTATCAGGAAGTGATGACGCTACTTGGAACCTTAAGCACACTCAGTCCCACAGCAAAACTGGGCGGCTGCCCTGATGGATGAGGACATGGGTTAAAGAACCATACGTGAGGCTCCTCACCATTGGGTTCCTACTCATCTTTCCAACTCCCATATAATATACCCGTATACTTCCCGCACCCGTATACTTCCCGCACCCGTATACTCACAGATTCCCAGATGCACCATGCTCTGCACATACTGTTTCCTCCCCTTAGATGTCTTTTTCCCTTTATACAGTGCAAGTTCTGTGAATCTGCTAAAAGCCAGCCTAAATGTCCCTTTCTTTCATAATAGTTCCCGTCTTCCCCTCTCAGGGTTAGTAGCTGCCTCCTTTGTATGTCTGGCTAAATACTGAGCATATCAAGGGCAGACTTAGCTACATCTGCCTGACTAGTCATAGATTAACGTCAAGCACATGGTCAGAGTTTGGGGTTGCTTAGTGAGGGGATGGTTTGGTGTCAGTGTGTGTGTGGGGGCATCTGTGCTTGGCCAACGCAATGTGTCTGGCACATGATACTTATTTAATTTTAGGCACAATGTGTCAGATAGTTTTGTGAGGGGCTTGAATGACAATGCCAGGGGCAGATGCTTTACCGACTTGGCAGGGAGTACAAACCTGGAAGTGATAGCGAACACATTTAAATGATTATTTGGTATTTATAAAGATCTTGATAGGTTGACAGAACTGCCTGAAATTAATGAGATGGCATTGAACATGGTGTTGAAGTGTTACCATGTAAAGGACTATAATCAATGGCTCTCAGTGGTTGGGGTGAAGGGAAGATTCACAGGTGACTAAGGGGTTAAACAGCCATCTTACATGAGCACCCTAATTGAGGACAAGCTTGGAAGAAAGAAGATTTTGTTCCCTGTGTCCTCTGTGCTTGTAATGACATCAAGACAGGTTCTAGACTTCAAGTCATGTTGCAAGTATTGTCTCATTAAATCCTTACAGTTGCAGGATGCAACAGGTCCAGAGAGGTTAAGCAATGTGGCCCACAGCACACAATGAGTTAGCATGGATTTGAGCCCAATTCTGTCTGGCTCCCATGCCTGAAGGAGCTAGGATGTGCCTGAGGCAGAATGGCAGTGAGGGAGAAGGAGCAAGGCAGAGAGGAGGAGTGCTGAATCGAAGGGATTTGTAGCATCGACACACCTCGGTGTTGGGTAGAGTGAGCCCAGAAGAAGACGCCTCCTGTTGGTATGGAGTCCTGGACTTTTAGTTCCTCGGGGAAGTGACCACGTCTCTGCTCCAGCCCTCCTGCCCTGTAGCACCTGAAGAGTAATAATACCTAGCACTGAGGGGTGCTTCCTGTGTGCCAGGTGCTGCTTGAAAGGTTTATGGCATCATCTCAGTTCCCATGACAGTCCCACTGTGGGAGATACTGCTATTACTCTCCATGCTATACACGGGACACCTGCAGCCAGAGAGTGAAGTGACCTGTTTGTGTCCACAGAATGGAGGAGCAGGGCTTGAAGGGGGACTGTGGGGCCTGAAGCTCACGCTCTAAAATGTTCATGACATTGCCTCATGGAGGGAGCATGTGTGCCAAAGGAAGGCTGGTGGGAGGTAGAGAGCCTGGTTATAGAGACCCTCATTGTGAGGAGTGTGGATCGTCACCAGCATAACCACGTGAGGACTTATTACTACTGGCCAACGATCGGACTGAGTGTTTTATGTATCTTACTCCTTAAATGTACTTGGTTATAGAAACTATTAGTTTGTCTAATTAAGAGATGAGGTAACTGAGGATCACAGAGGTAAATCCATTTGCTAAAAACCATACCAACCACTAACTAAACCTGTGTCAAAGCCGCGGGCAAAGCTGGTCCTGGCTGACCTCAAAGCCCATGTTTACCCATTGTGCTATCCAGGACTACATCATCGACCAAACTGTGGATTCTCCTCTTCCGGCCAAGTCTGACAGTTGCCCTTCAAGTGTGCCTGAGAGGAGCGAGGTCCCAGACTTCCAAGGACTAAGGACTTAGTCCAGCAAGAGCGCTCCAGACACAATCCCTTGTGGTGGGGCACAGTGAGCTCCAGACTTTCCCATTGTGGGAGGAGAGCGCCTGTGAGTTTAGATAAACCAGATGAAGCCCATACACATGCTGTACTTTTTTTTTATTAATTTATTGTGTTTACATAGATTCTAATGTCACCCGTGTTCCCCAGTACATCCTCCTTGTCTCCCTCCTTGTAACGCCCTCCCTCCCTTCCCTCTAGGATTTGCTTTTCTGCTCTCATCTTATCCTATCACCCTATCATCCCTTTTCCCTCTATCCGCTTTCCTTCTGGATCCTTTGACCCTGCCTCTGTCTCTGTTCCGCTCCTCAGTTCATATTGTTCATCATATTCCTCATATGAGTGAGGTCATATGATATTTTTCTTTCTCTGCCTGGCTTATACCACTTAACTTATAACATAATAGTTTCCATGTCCATTCATGTTGTTGCAAAAAATAACATTTCCTTCTTTTTCATGGCTCCATAGTATTCCATTGTATATATGTACCACTGATATTTAATCCAACCATCCACAGACGGACACTTGGGCTATTTCCAGATGTTGGCTATTGTGAACAATGCTGCCATAAACATAGGGGTACATTTCTTCTTTTGAATCAGTGATATGGTGTTCTTGGGATATATTCCTAAAAGTGGGATGGCTGGGTCAAAAGGCAGTTTGATTTTTAATTTTTTGAGAAATCTCCATACTGTTTTCCACAGTGGCTGCACCAGTCTGCATTCCCACCAGAAGTGCAGGAGGGTTCCCTTTTCTCCACATCCTCACCAGCACTTATTCTGTGTTGTTTTGTTGATGAGTGCCACTCTTACTGGTGTGAGGTGATATCTCATTGTGGTTTTAATTTGCATTTCCCTAATGACTAGTGATGTTGAGCATTTTTTCATATGCCTATTGGCCATCTGTATGTCCTCTTTGAAGAAGTGTCTATTCATCTTATTCATCTCTTTTGCCCATTTTTTTATTGGACTGTTTATCTTCCTGGTGTTGAGTTTTACAAGTTCTTTATGAATTTTGGTTATTAACTTCTTATCAGATGTATTGTTGAATATATTCTCCCATTGTGTGGTTTGCCTTTTTTTATTTTTTTAAAGACTTTATTTATTCATTTTAGACAGGAGAGAGAGAGAGAGAAGGGAGGAGCAGGAAGCATCAACTCCCATATGTGCCTTGACCAGGCAAGCCCAGGGTTTTGAACTGGCGACCTCAGCATTCCAGGTCGATGCTTTATCCACTGCGCCACCACAGGTCAGGCGTGGTTTGCCTTTTTATTTTGTTCATATTGTCTTTAGCTGTGCAATTAGTTTGATATAGTCCCATTTGTTTATCCTGTCTTTTATTTCCCTTGCACGTGGAGATAAATCAGCAAATATATTGTTGCGAGTGATGTCGGAGAGCTTATTGCCTATGTTTTCCTCTAGGATGCTTATGGTTTCATGACTTACATTTAAGTCTTTATTCATTTTGAGTTTATTTTTGTAAAAGGTGTGAGTTGGTGGTCTAGTTTCATTTTTTTGCAGGTAGTTGACCAATTTTCCCAACACCATTTGTTAAAGAGACTGTCTTTACTCCATTGTATGCACTTACTTTCTTTGTCAAATATCAATTGTCCATAAAGGTGCGGGTTTATTTCTGGTTTCTCTGTCCTGTTTCATTGATCTATATGCCTGTTCTTATGCCAGTGCCAAGCTGTTTTGAGTACAATGGCCTTGTAGTATAACTTGATGTCCAGAAGTGTGATACCACCCACTTTATTCTTCTTTCTCAAGATTGCTTAGGCTATTTGTGTTCTTTTTTGGTTCCATATGAATTTTTTGGAATATGTGTTCTATATCTTTGAAGTATGCCTGCGGTATTTTCATAGAAATTGCCCTGAATTTATAAATTGCTTTGGGTAGTATGGACATTTTAATGATGTTTATTCTTTCTACCCATGAACACGGTATATGCTTCCACTTGTTTGTATCTTCCCTGATTTCTTTTATCAATGTTTTATAATTTTCTGAGTACAAATATTTAATCTCCTTGGTTAAATTTACTCCTAGGTATTTTTTTGTGTTGCAATAGTGAAAGGATTGTTTTATTAATCTCTCTTTTAGACGGTTCATTGTTGGTGTATAAAAATGCCTCTGATTTCTGAGTATTAATTTTATATCCTGCCACCTTGCTGAATTCATTTATGAGGTCCAGTAGTTTTTAAACTGTGACGTTAGGGTTTTCTAGGTACAGTATCATATCATCAGCAAATAATGATAGTTTTACTTCTTTTCTAATTTGGATGCCTTTTATTTCTTCTTCTTGTCTTATTGCTGTGGCTAGGACTTCCAGAACTATGTTGAATAAGAGTGGTGAAAAGGGGCACCCCTGCCTTGTTCCTGATCTTAAGGGAATTGCTTTTAACTTTTGCCCATTGAGTATGATGTTGGCTGTGGGCCTGTCATAGATGGCCTTTATCATGTTGAGGTATGTTCCCTGAGAGTTTTGCTGAGAGTTTTGATCATGAATGGGTGCTGGATTTTATTGAATGCTTTTTCTGCATCTATTGATATTATTATGTGGTTTTTGTTCTTCCTTTCGTTTATGTGGTGAATCACATTGATTTGCAAATATTGTACCAGCCTTGCCTCCCCAGAATAAATCCCACTTGATCATGATGTATGATTTTTTCATGTATTGCTGGATCTGGTTTGCTAATATTTTGTTGAGAATTTTAGTATCTAAATTCATCAGGGATATTGGCCTATAGTGTTCTTTCTTTGTGTTGTCTTTGGAACCAGAATTATGCTCGCCTCATAAAAGGAGCTTAGAAATATTCCCTCCTCCTGAATTTTTTGAAATAGCTTGAGAAGGATAGAGGTTAGTTTTTCTTTGAATGTTTGGTACAATTCACCTAGGGCTTTTGTTTTTTGGGAGTTTATTGATAACTGTTTCAATCTCATTTTTTGTAATGACCCTATTTAGGTTTTTTATTTTTCCAGATTGATTTTTGAAAGATTACATTTTTCAAGGAATTTGTCCATTTCACCTAAGTTGTCTAATTTTTTGGCATACAGTTCTTCATAGTATTTTCTTACAATCCTTTTTATTTCTGCTGTGTCTGTTTTTACTTCTCCACCCTCATTTCTAATTTTATTTATTTGAGTCCTTTCTCTTCTTTTCTTGGTGTGTCTGGCTAAGGGTTCATTGATCTTGTTTACTTTTTCAAGGAAACAGCTCTTGGTTTCATTGATCCTCTGTATTGTTTTTCAGGGGTCTCCAAACTTTTTACACAGGGGGCCAGTTCACTGTCCCTCAGACCATTGGAGGGCTGCCAAATACAGTGGTCCTCTCACTGACCACCAATGAAAGAGGTGCCCTTTCCAGAAGTGCAGTGGGGGCTGGATAAATAGCCTCAGGGGGCCGCATTGCGGCCTGCGGGCCGTAGTTTGGGGACACCTGCTCTATGTCATTTATTTCTGCTCTGATCTTTATTATTTCCTTCCTTCTACTTCTTCTAGGCTTTACTTGCTGTTCTTTTTCTAGTTCTTTTAGTTGCAGGATTAAGTTGTTTTTTGAGCTTTTTCTAGCTTCTTAAGGTATGCCTGTGATGCTATGAACTTCCCTCTCAAGATTGCTTTTGCTGTGTCCCACAGACTTTGAGTTGTTATATGCTCATTTTCATTTGTTTCAAGGAAATTTTTTATTTCTTCCTTGATCTCATTGTTGACCCAGTCATTGTTTAATAACATGCTGTTTAGTTTCCAAGTGTTTGAATGTTTTTCAGTTTTCCTATTAGAGTTGATTTCTAGTTTCATGCTATTGTGGTCAAAGAAGATGCTTGATATGGTTTCAATCTTTTTAAATTTGTTGAGACTTGTTTTATGCGCTAATATGTTGTCTATCCTAGAGAATGTAGCATGAGCACTTGAAAAAAATGTATATTCTGCTGCTTTAGGGTGGAAGGTTCTGAAGATATCTGTTAAATCCAGTTGATTTAGTGTATCCCTTGATTCTGTTGTTTCTTTGTTAATTTTCTTTCTTGAGGATCTATCCATTTATGTTAGTGAGGTATTGAAATCACCTGCTATTATAGTATTGCTGTTGATCTCTTCCTTTATATCCCTCAAAATCTGCTTTATATATTTAGGTGCTCCTATATTAGGAGCATATATATTTGTAATGGTTATCTCTTTCTGTTGTATTGCTCTCTTTATCATTCTGTAGTGACCTTCTTTATCTCTTACTATAGTCATTGTTTTAAAGTCTATTTTGTCAGATATAAGTATTGTTATCCCAGCATTTTTTCATTTCCATTTACATGAAATATTTTTTCCATTCTTTTACTTTCAGTCTATGTATAACTTTTGTTTTGAGGTGTGTCTCCTGTAGACAGCATATGTATGGGTCCTGTTTTCTTATCCATTCAACTACCCTATGTCTTTTGATTGGATCATTTAATCCATTTACATTTAATGCTATTATTGATATGTAGTTGTTTATTGCCATTTTATTCTTTAAAGTTATATTCCTTTTTTACTATATTCTTTTTTCCCTTTGTTCTGTTTACAACAGGCCCCTTAATATTTCTTGCGGTATTAGTTTGGTTGTAATGAATTCCTTGAGTTTTTTTTTTTTTTTTTGTCTGGGAAGCTTTTTATTTCTTCTTTAATTTTAAACAATAGCCTTGCTCAATAAAGAAGTCTTCATTGTAGGCTCTTGTTCTGCATTACTTTGAATATGTCTTGCCATTTTCTTCTGGCCTCAAGTGTTTCTATTGAGAAGTCGAATGTCATCCTTATGGTGGCTCCTTTGTAGGTGATAGCTTTTTTTTCCTCTAGCTGCTTTTAATATTTTTTCTTTATCTCTTAGCTTTGGTATTTTAATTATGATGTGTCTTAGTGTAGATTTTTTTTGGGTTTCTCTTTAATGGAATTCTCTGTGCTTCTTGAACTTGTGTGACTTTTCCCTGCATCAATTTAAGAAAGTTTTCAGCTATGATTTCATTGAACAAGGTCTCTAACCCTTGTTCTTTCTCTTCTTCTTCAGAAACCCCTATGATGCAGATGTTGTTTCTCTTTAGGTTGTCACAAATCTCTCTTAGAGTTTCCTCAGATTTTTTCAGTCTCTTTTTTTTTTCTGCTCTGCTTCCATGCTTTCACTTATCTTGTCCTCTAAGTCGCTGATTCGATCCTCTGCTTCATCCAGCCTACTTTTAATTCCTTTCAGTGTAGTCTTCGTTTCTAATATTGTGTTTTTCATTTCTGTATGGTTCTTCTTTATGATTTCCATGTCCTTTTTGATACTTTCAATTTCTTTATTGAAGTGTTCATTAAGTCCATTCATTGTAGCTTTGAGATCTTTAAGCATCCTAAAAATCATTATTTTATACTCTACATCTGGTAATTTGATTACTTCTGATTCGTCCAAGACTTTACCAGAGGATTTATCTTGTTGAAGCATATGACTTATGCTTTTCTGCCTACCTATTATTCTCTATGACTTGTAGCCTTCCTCCAACTGTGATCTCCTTACCTAGTAGAGCCTCTTTGAAGTCTTGATTTGTTTGTTTTTTTCTCAGTTTTCTTAACTCAGTGGTAGTCTTGTTTATTGATCTCAGCAGGGGGCTTATTTGAAGCTGTATTCATGAATGTGGTGGGCATAACCTGAGACTCTGAAGGCCCAATCTTCCAGCTTCTTCCCGGGAGCGGGGTGCTTTCTTTATTTCAGTAGGGGGAGGTGTATCTCAGATCTCCATGGAGACCTGAGTTACTGCCCCTCCTCCCCACTTTCTGTTTTCAGCTGTGTCTTGTTGCTCTGATTGGAGCTGGAGAGCTTTCTGGAGGTGGGCCACTCGGAACCACTTTAGGCTAGTGTTTTGTTGAGGGTTCAACCCCTCCCCCAGCTATGGCCACCTCTGCACTGGATGAGTCAGCTTCTCAGTTCATCCCATGCATTTCTCTGCCTGTCACCGTCTGTCTCTCTCTCCTCACTTTCCTTTTGGAAGACATGCCAGCCGCTGTTTTGCTTTTCACACCATGTTATACACCTCCAATTCTGTGTCAGCCGGGCAGGCAGGAGTTGAGTGAGAACTGTGTCCTCCCTCTGAATCAGACATTTCCCACAAACACTTTTCTCCCCAAAGTCATTAATAATAATCTCCATCCCTGCAGCATTGGCTAACAATTTATTATTACACGGGCAGTACAACATTTTTATATACACAACATTTGTCATCCCATGTTGAGTTAATTACAAATGAGTCACAAGCAAGCATTTCCTCCAGCATCCATTGTGAACAATGGTGGATTGTTCTTTCCTCACCGGAAGCCAGAATTTTCCCCTTTCCTGGCTTCCAAAGCCTTTCTCATTTATCACCATTGCTCCAAATGAGTCATGCAAACCAATGGAAAAAGCCTCTGAAACTTTGTTTTTAAAAGATTTTATTATTTTTTTTTTTGTTTTTTTTTTTTTTGTTTGTTTGTTTGTTTTTCATTTTTCTGAAGCTGGAAACGGGGAGAGACAGTCAGACAGACTCCCGCATGCGCCCGACCGGGATCCACCCGGCACGCCCACCAGGGGGTGATGCTCTGCCCACCAGGGGGCGATGCTCTGCCCATCCTGGGCGTCGCCATGTTGCGACCAGAGCCACTCTAGCGCCTGAGGCAGAGGCCACAGAGCCATCCCCAGCACCCGGGCCATCTTTGCTCCAATGGAGCCTTGGCTGCGGGAGGGGAAGAGAGAGACAGAGAGGAAAGCGCGGCGGAGGGGTGGAGAAGCAAATGGGCGCTTCTCCTGTGTGCCCTGGCCGGGAATCGAACCCGGGTCCTCCGCACGCTAGGCCGACGCTCTACCGCTGAGCCAACCGGCCAGGGCAGGGTTTTACAAATAGAAGATGAAAGAAAAGAGTCATAAGAGAGAGATGGGAAGATTTTATGCTACAGCTTTGAAGATGAAGGAAGGAACCACAAGCCAAGGAATACATGCAGCATCTAGAAGCTGGAAAAGGTCAGGAAACAAATTTGCTCCTAGAACATCCTAGTTCCTGCGAAGGAACACAGTCCTGCTGGCACCTGCCCAGAAGACCC
The DNA here is from genome assembly GCF_036850995.1 of Saccopteryx leptura. Lineage (NCBI taxonomy): Eukaryota > Metazoa > Chordata > Mammalia > Chiroptera > Emballonuridae > Saccopteryx > Saccopteryx leptura. Next base: position 329,083,133 of record NC_089504.1, read on the forward strand.
ATTTTGGACTTCCGACCCCCAGGACTTTGATATAACATATTTGTGTTGTTTTAAGCCACAAAGTTTGTGGTAATTGGTTACAGCAGCAATAGGAAACCAATAGAGTGAGTTTCTCTGAATGTGTCATTTCTGTGTATGTACATATGTGGTTTCCTCCCTATGTGTGTGTGTCTTTTCAAAAGTCTAAATGTCTTTGAGTGATGGAAGCCCCTTGGAAGACCACAGAGGGGTCCAGGATCTAGAAGATTTCAGGGAAGGCTGCAAACTTTCTACCTATTCCTTTATGAGTTGACTAAAATCCAACACAACATTGAAATTTAATTCAAGAGTGACATGTCAGAGGATCTAAAGGTAAGTATCTATGTGAAGGACTGGATGCGGGCATCTGTGTTCAGGTACCTACACGTGCATGTGTGGATGGACATGTGTGGCATCTTTGCACTGCTTGTGTGTAGACAGATATTCTTATGTTTATGCATGTGAATGCACGTATACAAGCATTGTGTACATGTATGTGCATGCATAAGGCACATGAGGACATGTATATACCTCTGTATGATATGTGTGCATGTGTGTGAACACTGTGCTCACTCGGGGGTCTCAGGCATTCCTGAGCCAGGCTCTGGGCAGGGAAGTAGCACAGGGCACCTGACAGGAACCATTAGTTTGCTCTTTTCTCCCCGGGGCTGGAGTAAAATGAAGCTTGCTTTCCACTTCCACACAATGAGAAGGAGTGTATTGATTTTTCCTCACTTCTGATTGTTCACATTAGAGGCTTGTTGTTGAATAATTGGCACCCAGATCATTCGTTTTACTGAGCAAACATATTTTACAGGTCGCTTTTCCCTTTGAGAATGTAGTTGTAGGTGGACCTGAAACAAATCCATTTTGTAGATCCGTGCTGCCCTGCATGGAAACAACCCCCAAAAAGCAAGTTCAGCTGCTCTGGGGACCGTCTTCCAACTGTGTCTTTGTTCACCCTAATAATTTGTCCAAAAGATTGCATTGAGTGTCAGTGATATGCGGACAGAATCCAGGGCTTGGGGGTGGGCTGTGGTAGAGGAGTACCAGCAGGTCCCTGCTTGCAGAACCATCACTATGGGACTCACATATCAGCCTAGATGAAGCCTTCCTCCCATCCGCCTTAGGAAGCAGGAAGGAAATTCAGGGCTGAGGGGAAAAGAGGAGAAGGAAGGAGAGGTGGGACAAGAGTTGATGCATCAGGGCCAGGAAGGTCCTTTCTAGCCTTTGCTCACCTGTGCTGACATCTCAAAAAATGCTTCCCATATTCCCACCCAATCCTTCCCATTCTCAAAAAGAGTTGAGTTTCTCGGGGCCCACAAAGTAGGAGGATGCCAACCTCCTCTGACCCCCTCCCTCCCTCTTTTTCCTCACATTCTCACTTAGGTTTCAACACAAATTCCTTGTGATGTAATTCCTTTGAGGGCAGGAATCACCCCTGACTCACCATATCCAGCTTCCCCAAGTCAGTTATCTGATCCTACCACCTATACACTTAGTTCACTCTCCTCTGTGTAAGTCCCAAGAGGGATATCTGGAGTAGAAAGTGGTGGCCATAGTGCTAAGAGATGCTGACTGTCTGGACACCAAGTATTGATCCCCTATTCCAACCTCTGGTTGTTGTCATCTCCCTGAGGTCTTCTAAGTTTCATGCAAGGCTAACTTTCCTTTTCAAGGTGAAGCGAAGAATAGCACTTTCTTCTCCCTTTTCATGGAGAGCTCAGGTTCCCAAGCTTTAGCATCACCTAGTGAGGAGGAGGAGGGAAGATTCAGGCCCAAAGGCAAGAAAGGGTTATAGCTTTTCATCAGCCTCCAGAAAGGTAGGCTTCTTCCTGGCTGCCTGTGAGCCCCTGAGGAACTGAGTCTGCCTTGTGTGCTCAAGGGAGGGTCAGCAATTCTTCCAGGTGGCCTTAGCTGGTGCAATAGCACTGACAGGTATTGGGATGTCTCTCCTGTCAATTCTGATGTCCCCAAGGGTCATGAAACTTTCTTGTATTGAGTAAAGCAAGGAATGCTAATTGCCTCCCCAGTAGTCATCCTTATTGTTGTTTTTGAAGGCAGAACCCTGATTCTACTGCATGTGCAATGGGCCTAACTAAAGGACTAAGCTTTCTAACAACTACAGGTGGGCAACTGGTTGGGAACAGAAGTGGCTGGGTAGAGCTTCTGAAAAAGTGCTTTAACATAAGGACAGATAGTGGAATGTGACTTTTCCCTCTTCCTTCTCTTTCCACCCAATGTGCCTGAAACGCAGACACGATGGTAAAGCTCTAGCAGTCTTCTTGGGTCATGAGTCATCATGAGGCTAGAGGCCAGGCTGATGCTCTATCCACTGCACCATCATCTGGTCAGGCCTTGTGGTTCTAATTCTTCATTCCAGTGCCTTGATGGCTGGCTTTTTCAGTGCTCAGACTATTATTTCGGCCTTAACCCCTGTGGGCTGCTTACTCAGAGCTCTAAATAATTTCAAAACAGGAGTGAGTTTGGAGGCCCCTACTGCCTGTTTTCTAGTGTGGTTTTGGGTTGTTGTCCTCTGGTGTCTCTTTAATAGTCCCTCCTGGGTAGAAGTGGAAGCTTGTGCTATTCCCTTCCAATACTGACCTGTGCTGCTCATCTCTTTTGCCCATCCTGACTCCTAAAGATCTGTTCCCCTTACTCCAGCCCATCAGAGGACTGCAAAGCAAGATCGTATGATGAGGAGGGGACCTTGGAGAGCTTTCTGAGTCCGTGAGAGTCTAAAGATGTTCCTGAAGGACTTTCTGTTCAGGATGCTGAAGGAAGCACAGATATTATTTCCTCTCCTGCCCCTAAAATAGTGATAGGAGACTATAAATGCTGTAATCTCATAATAAGGAGGACAATGAGGGGGGAAGTAAGTGCATAAAGAAATGATAGATGATGAAACAGAGTGGAGAAACTCCCAGAACAGAACACATGCAAAAGGGTTATGGGAGAGGAATAAATGAGATGCTTAATGGAGCCCAGAGAAGGCCTCAGACTTGGAAATGACAGGTGAGATGTTAGGCTGGCTTAAGATGTGTGTGAGTGAGGGGTTGAACACAAGAGAAATAATGGATGATCTGTATGAAAACAGTTGCCCCTCCCAACCCTCTCTCTCTATCCTCCCAAATGCAGACTAGATTACCATATAGACTGGAGATTACCTCCAGAACAAAACAGAAGTTATTTTTAAAGAAATTGTATGCAGCATCTGGAAAGAATTAGGGCAGTAAGTGTCAGTTGTAGACCCAGGGGAAGGTCTTTCTGGCATTCTGAAAGGGACTTGAGTAATTGTGACTCCCTTATCATTCATGTCGATGAAGTCTACCAGGTGGTGGCCCCATCCTTGGCTACTGAGCTCCTGACAAGGCTTCCAATCACTTCATTTGTAACAGTGAATGGATGAACAAGGATCCCCAAATATGTGAGGATAATCTGAATTAACCAGGAGACAGAGTGAGGTACATAGGAAAGTTGACTTCAGAGGAAACAGAGATGGCTAGGGAATAGAAGAGAACTTACAACACGCCTCCACCCCAAGCATTTCACTACTTCCTGAATGTATCACTCCGAGAGTGGTACTGCAGATGGTCCTCTCCCTTGGCTCCAGGCAGGAAATGGACACATCTTGGTTTGACGTCTCATTTGGGCATCTGAAATCTACACTGCACCATCCGATATAAGAGCCATACCCCACATGTGGCTATGTATACTTAAATTTACATTAATTAAAATTAAACAAAATCAGAAATTCAGTTCTTCAGTCACACCAGCCACATTTCAAGTGCTCAACAGCCACATGCGGTTAATGATTACCATAGCAAACACTGCAAATATAGATTATTTCCATCAGTGAAGAAAATTTCATTGGACAGTGCTGATCTATAACATTAGGGTTCAGCCAAAACTTGCATTTTATATCGTTACATAGATTTATACACACAAACACACATCAATCACTTCTTTTTTTTCAAATGATTTAATTTATTTTTATATTTTAAAAGTTATGTATAATTTATATGTAGTAAAATGCACAAATCTTAATTTAAGTATACAGCTTGATGAGTTTTTAATATGTGTATACCACCACTGTACCTACCACTCAAATCAATATGTGGAACATTTTCAGCACTCCAGAAAGTTCCCTCAAGTCCCTTAGCAGCCAATATCCTGTCTCACCCCTTACCCTTCTCCCAGGTAACCACCCTGAAACCCATCATTATAGATTAGTTCTTAAACTCTTACGTGAGTTCATACATTACATAGTCTTTTGCATCGGGTTCTTTCTCTCAGCATTATGTTTTTGAAATTCACTCATGTTGTTGTGCCTATAATAATAGTTTGTACTATTTTGTTGCTGAGTCATGCTCCATTGTGTAAATGTAGCACAATTCATTTATCTGTTCACCTGTTGATGGCCATTTGAGTTGTTTCTGGTTTTTGCCTATAATGAATAAACACATGGTGAACTTTTGTTCTCAAGTCTTTTTACGGTATGTCTCTCTCTCTTTAAGAACTTTTGTCTCTGTCACTGTCATACTATGACTGCAGAGCTGACCTAGCATGGAATTTCCTAAGTAAAAATTTGAAACAAATCTTGGCTGAACCTCTCTTTTCCAGGACAAGTGAGGAGGACCATCATATAAAATGTAGCCAAGAAGAAGATAAAGAAAAACATTTGGAGCAGATTCATTGGAGGCTGAGAAATGGGCCCATGACTTGGCTGTTGCTTTGGCACTATTTATTTTGTAGGGTTTCAGTGGGAAATTGTGGGCTTTAACATAAGCAAGGAAGGAGGAGTCTCAGGTCCCTGTGGGTCCTTGAAAATAAAGCATGTGTTATTGGACACTGGTGATGGGAAATTGAAAGCAAAGGGCCTGCTGTTTACTTGTTTCTGGTGACTTCTAGCTCCTCATCAGTCCTCTCAGGGTCCCACACAATTCAGAAGACAGCATGTTTGATTTTAGGTGGTGTCCATCTGAGCCATCTCGCTGAACTCCATTCTGGGTAGCAGGGTCTGGAGAAGATCATCTCAGGACTTTGCAGAATGAGCATTCATTCTTTCTGTACAGGTTAACGTGCTGCCTCTGTGACCCATCTCCTGGTGGACGCCACTGCCCTCGGGGTCAGCCATGGCTCAGGCTCCCAGACTCAGAACTGCCCCAGACTCAGCCTCCTGCTGCTGAATCTGGGGAGCCCTGGCCGTGTCAGCCACCCCATGTCCCCTACCCTTAATTTGCCCTGTCTCAGCCCTCCATTAGGCTCTGTCCTCTCTTGCCTGACCAATGCAGCAGCCTTCTTGAGGGTCTCCCTGAGTCCAGGCTGACAGCCAGAGAGCTCTTTCTAGGACACAAGTCTAGCCCTGTCACCTTCTTCACTGAAATACTTCAGTGGCTCCCTGTTGCCCACAGGATACATCTAATCTCTTAGTTACAGCACAGGAAGCCCTGTGTGGTCTGGCTGCAGCTACCTTTCCGATGCCTTTCTCAGACTGTCCCACGTGCACCCCACCCTTCAGCTCTGCAGAGGGCTCTCTCAGCTCTCTGCCCATGCAACAAGGAGCTGGGACTAAGGTAGGTGAGTGAGCGCTTGCCACAGGTGCACAAATTATAGGGTACCCCTGAACTCAGAAACCGAGATAAATAATACTTTAAAAAAAATCAAAATTAATGCAAAAAAAAACCTATAATGAACAAAATATCAAAATTTTATACAAAGACAGCCTCTGACAGTGCGGTGCTGAGCCATATTAAAGCTGAGGCCATGGAAAGATTTGCATTCTAATATATGTTTTCATGCTTTTTTAAAAAGTTCATTTAAATATTGCAAGATAGAAAAGTACATGTATTAACACTCACAGCATTATTTTAAGTTTTAATAATTTTTTCCCCAAACCAGAATTCATTATACATTCACTTTTAACAGAAGCAAACACATCAGTGATATTTGCAAAATCCAATTGCAGAAAAGGGTAGAGTCTGCTTCAGGCTCCGTGGTAGCTCTGCATGGCACTGATGTAATGACATCCTCTTTTCTTGGGATATCCGCATCTCCTGTCTAGGTGGCATGAGGTCATAGTTAGACACAAAATCTTGTAACTGGGTCACATCAGTGCTATATCCTGGTACCACTACTCATTAGCTATGAGATTTGGGGAAATTATTTCACTTCTCTGCATGTCAGAAAAAATGTAATAATATGGAAACTCTCCATTAGGGCTGTCGTGTGAATTAAAAGAGATAGTCCATGTAAAGCTCTTAATAGAGCAAAATGGCCTGATCCATCATTGACTTGGGGTGCTGAAGTCCCAGGTTCTAAACCCCAAGGTCCCTGGCTTGAGTGTGGGCTCATCCAGCTTGAACGTAGGCTTGTCAGCCTCAGCGTGAGGTGGCTGGCTTGAGTGCAGATCATCAACATGATCCCAAGGTCGCTGGCTTGAGCCCAAGGCCACTGGCTCATGCAAGGGGTCACTGGCTCAGCTTGAGCTCCTAGGTTAAGGCACATATGAGAAGCAATCAATAAAAAAACAACTAAAGTGATACAACTTCGAGTTGATGCTTCTCATCTCTCTCTCTTTCTGTCTCTCTTCCTGTTTCTCTCTCTCTGGAAGAAAGGAAGAAAGAAAGAAAGAAAGAAAGAAAGAAAGAAAGAAAGAAAGAAAGAAAGAAAGAAAGAAAGAAAGAAAGAAAGAAAGAAAAAGAGAGAGAGAGAGAGAGAGAGAAAGAAAGAAAGAAAGAAAGAAAGAAAGAAAGAAAGAAAGAAAGAAAGAAAGAGAAAAAAAGTAAATTTGGATTGGGGGAGAGGAAAGAGGTGAGGTGGACACTACCATACAAGAGGTTGTGAAGTTGCCAGCTATCTATATCTGATGTCTCTGAGCTAACAAAAGAGTGAGTGAAGGGTTTGAAAGACCATACAGGTCCTGGGTCCCTTTGTTCTCAGATCTGTTCTGGTTTCTCTGCTCTGCTCCGTGTGACCCCTGAAGGCAGCATTTCCCAGTCTATGAGGCACTGGCAGAAAAATGGGGGGCTGGGAAGAAGGGAAAAAGCAGGACAATCCTCTTCACTTGCTCTGCTTTGCACAGTCTCCAGTCACAGCCATACTTCCTTCATAGGTCCAGCTTCTTTAGGGTGACACTAGATCCCCTGGTCAGGCTTTTTCTCTGTCCCTGTGGCCTGGCGGTGGTGTGGCTTCCTGCTACAGATAAGCTGAATTGCCTCTGGAGGCCACAAATTTGCAATCCCTGCCTTAATGAATTAGCCACCTCCTACCAGAGCACATTTCACACAATGTTTCTAGAAAGCTTTCCAGACTATACAGAAATAATTTTTTAATAATGACTACCTAGCTGTGAGCCCACTGAGGGCTATGTTGACCCTGGGGCTCACCATCTCTGTAACCCCAGAATTCACAGAGGGCTTGATGAGTGGCAGGCTAAGGAGGCCATTTGCTAAGTCAGTGCGGTGGTCTCCACAGCCCTATTCTCTGGATGGAGGGTTCAGATAGATGCTCACGGCCACTGTCTTCCCCAAGGTGGCAGCCCCAGCAGGCTCTGAGCCCAGCGTCCTCTCTGGTCCTGTCTCCTTGTCATTTTCTTCTGCAGGCTGCCCTCCTGGGAAGCAGCTGTCTGCAGTCTGGAAGCGCTTCCCCCCCCCCACCTTCCCCACCCGCTCCGCGAAACTGATTGGCATCTTGGAGCCTGAGACTTCAAAAGCCCTTCTGGTTATAGTGTGTAAATCTACTTGGAGATGCGTGCCTCTCCAAGCCTGTCGTCTCAGCTGAAGCTGGACACTTACGGCTGATTATCTCATTACTGTGGTGCTGATGCACAGCTCGACCCCCAAGTTAGACTGCACAACGCTGAGAAAATTAGTGCTTTAGAAGTTGTCAGCGGCATTATGGATGCTCCGTCATCAGCGGCGTTCCAATATTCTCTCCAGAGGCACTAACAACGGCTGACAAAATACATGGGGCTGCTGTTCACTTCCACGCATGCAGATAAAAAAGGCGGTGCGTCCTGATGCTGGGCGTATCACTTGGCGATGGCAAAACGTTATCTTTTCTTTATGAATAATAAAAGACGTTTGGCTTGTTCATAATCTTTTAAAAACTGTAGTCATAGTAACATGTGTTTTGTCCTTTAATATGAGATTCCCTCCTCTAAAGACAACAGTCTATTTTATACAATGTGTTGTCCCTCCAACAGTGCAATATCCATTAGATTTTCAACTCGGCTGAATCAGAGACAATAAAAAACTGTCCCTGCTACTTGTTGAGATCCTTGGCTGTTACCCCTGTGGGATGACATAATAGCCAGATTTCTTTTGGCCAAAAACAGAACAAAAGAGAAAAGTCTCTGATGATGATTGTGTCATCAGTCATCGACACAGCTTGGGAGGTGGGCTGCCTACATTTGCCATTTTCCACGGGAAAAACTTAGGTTTCAGAGAGGTAACCAAAACGGAGGAGAAATTCCTGGTGTATATAAGCCCAAGGGTGTCATTGCCTCTAGCATTACGGTGGCCCTGCTGTGTGGTTGTAGTGGAAGGGAAGGGGTGTTATAAAAACAAAGGGCACCGTTTATTTATTTATGTAATTGACACATTTCACTAGGGAACTGGGGGATTTGTAAGAGCAAGCAGGAAGATGTGTGTGCTAAGGGTCAGAATGATTGAAGGACGTGCCTTATTATCATGAAAAGGGCAGCAAGTAGGTTTGAGGAGACATGATGACAATTTTTTTTGGCTTTATTGACATACAATTGGCAAATAAAATCATAAGATTTTAAAAGTGCACATTGTAATGATTTGATGCATGTCTACATTGTAAAAGGATTCTTCCCATCTAGTTAATTAATGATGATGGCTAATTTCAATTGTCTGAGAGGCTATTTTGGAGCCAAGGGATTTGACTTGGTTTGTGTCACCCCAAGGGAAAGAACTGGTACCTATGGGTGAGAGGACACTACAGGGAGGCATATTACGGTCACTTTGAGCTTTCTTCTTGTTGTTGACACCAGAGAAAGGGATGGGATGCACGAGCAGTTATGGTACCTTGGGTTAGGTTTTCTGAGACACAACTCTGAGATGTGTTTGTGGATGCACAAGTTTATAAGGGAGTGCCCTTGGGGTCAGTACCTGGGAGGGGGTGAAGGAAGCCTGACTGGGCAGAGGAAGGAACTGAGCTGTGATGAGATGAAACAGAAACTTTAGCTCAGTCTACAGGGAGCCTTGGAGCCTTAGTATCATCCTGAATTGAAGCAAGGCAGCCAGCCCTTTGAAACCATATATAGACTAGTCACTGCATCCAGTTGTCCTCAAGGGAGAGGGATAATGTTGGATAAGGCTTCTCTTTTCAGCTAAGGGAAATGCCAGGAGAACAATTCAGCTGAGTCATCAGCTGCCTACATTCTGGAAAGCTGAAGAAATAAGCCTTGGGCCTTGAAGAGGGATCTGGGCAGTGTACCATGGTATCAAGTAGAGAGGGCTGCTTGATGGGATGTTGTAACCTATCATGTAAGTTCTAACAATCTTTTTGTGTTCACATTCTATAATAAAATATGAAATCTATAGAAGATGTCCTTTATTCCTCATAAGGACTCCAACATGGGTGCTGAGTGGAGATAAAGTGCTATTTGCTTAGCTTTCAGCTTAAAGCTCTTGGCTTCTGGGCAGTGTCTGACTTAAATAGTCTTTGGTTCTAGAAATAACAGTTAATTCATTCATTCAACTTTCTCTGAATAATATTAATGGAGTGCCTTCCTCTAGGAGCTAGAAACACAAATATGAACAAAGTCTCACCCCTAGTGGGGTTATATTCTAATGGTAGACACAGAAAACAATAAACAAATAAAATAATCCTAGTAGGGAGATGTAGAGTGATTGTGCTCATGTACTCAGAGGGAAGTAGTGATACTAGAACTTTGAGTACTTTTAGTGGTGACACTGGAATAATCTGAATGCTATGAAGGAGCTGTGTTTATGAAGATCTGGGGAACAAAGTTTCATGCAGGAGGAATAGCCAGTGCAAAGGTCCTGAGACAGAAACAACCTTGGTATTTTCAAGAAGACTAGTTTAGGTTTAACTGAGTAGGGGAAGATGAAACAGTTTCTGCAGGCCAACTGCTTCATAGTTCCATTTGGGGATGTAGAAGGAATTTTCCATGTTAGTTGTCAAAAACCATGCATAGCTCTTGTAAAAGAAGACCCCAGTTTTATTACAGAGTGCTAACATCAGACTGTCTGTGGACATGGAATCCAGCTGATGTGGTTTGTTTCTTCATCTGAAAAGTTGGGATGATTACAGTCTTCACCTTGTAAGATTGTTATGGGGATCAAAGACTCATGGAAGTGCTTAACTAAGAGTCTGGCTTATAGTAAATACTCAGTAAATGCTAGCTCTTTTTTTTTTTACTTTAGAAATTAAATTTAATGTGGAGACATTGGTCCATAGAGACAAATAACTTATGTTGCTTGATTCAGACAGCTAAGGAGATGGGGCTTAAACCAAAGATTTTAAATACTATCCAGTCTTGGATGTTGTCACTGTAATGGCAGCATGAGAGATACTCCTGATCTCTTTCCTTGAAATTTCAACAAATTGACCTTAATATAAGACATGAAACTGAAAATTATATAGAAGAAAACACAGGTACTAAGCTCATGGACCTTGGCTGTAGAGAACAATCTATGAATTTGACCCCAAAGGCAAGGGAGGTAAAGGCAAAATTAATGAATGAGACTATATCAAGTTAAGAAAGTTCTGCACAGCAAAAGAAACTGACAACAAAACAAATAGGCAGCCAACTAAATGGAAGATGATATTTGCAAAGAACAGCTTTGATAAGGGGTTAATATCCAAAATATATAAAGAACTCACAAAGCTCAGCAACAAACAAGCAAACAATCCAATTAAAAAATGGGGAGAAGACCTGAGCAAACACTCTTCTCAAGAGAACATACAAATGGCCAACAGGTATGTGAAAAAATGTTCATTTGCACTAATTATTTGAGAAATGCAAATCAAAACAATAATGCAATACCACCTCACATCTGTTAGATTGGGTATTATCAACAAGACAGGTAGTAAGTGTTGGAGAGGCTGCAAAGAAAAAGAAACCCTCATTCACTGTTGGTGGGAATATAAAGTAGTACATTCATTATTGAAGAAAGTATGTTGGTTCCTCAAAAAATTAAGAATAGAATTACCATATGACCCAGCAATCCCTCTACTGGGCATCTACCCCCAAAGCTCAAAACATTGGTACATAAAGACACATGCACCCTTATGTTATCACAGCATTATTCACAGTGGCCAAGACATGGAGACAACTAAAGTATCCCTTGATAGATGACTGGATAAAGAAGATGTGGTACATATATACAACGGAATACTACTCAGCTCTAAGAAATGATGATACAGTGACATTTACAACAACATGGATGGACCTGAAGAACATTATACTGAGTGAAACAAGTAAATTAAAAAAAGCTAAGAACTGTATGATTTCACACATAAGTGGGATATAAAACTGAGACTCATGGACATAGATGAAAGTGAAGTGGTTACCAGGGGGAGGGGGATATAAGGGAGGGAGATGGGGAGGGGTTGGGGGAAGGGTGTAAAGAGGGACAAATACAAGGTGATGGAAAATGATTTGGTTTTGGGTGATGAGTATACAACATAATCAACAGTTCAAATGCTATAGATATGTGCACCTGAAACCTATGTACTCATTGATCAATGTCACCCTGTTAAATTTAATTTTCTAAAAAAAAAAGAAATGAAAAAAAATTAAACTCCCCCTGGTGCTCTGTGAGACCTGTGTCACACATCAAATGATAATTAACAACAGCTCTTGCCATTTGCCCCATGGTAAGTGCTTCTTCACCAGCATGGCATGTGCCAGTGAAAGCAGGGCTGCTGGAGGTGTGGGCAGAGGTGCTGCCTGCCGCCTGCCAGGCTCACTCCTCTCAGACCCAGTGCTCCTGCACCTGCCACCTGCCCTTGACTCATGCCCCTGAATGACTTGGCTTCCAATCCGCTGTAATCCTCTTGTACTGGTCCTTGTTTTAGGGTTCCAACAATTATCTTCTTTCCCTCATGGGCTTTGGGCTTGGTGTCTGGCTTGTTCTGTGCGCAAACCATCCACTGAGCTCTCCAGACCAGGCTGTCAGCATTGAGGCCTGCTTGGTTTTGTGTATTTTAAGGATGATCATTAGAACACAAAGACTTTTCTGACAATCCTAGAGCTGCTGCCTGACCAAGCTGATCTTCTTATTAGGGCAGACAGGGACACATTTGTCACACAGGGTGAGTGCCCTTTAGGAAGGCAAAGAACAGTCTCCTTTGGGCTGAAATTCTTCCTTCCTTCCTTCCTTCCTTCCTTCCTTCCTTCCTTCCTTCCTTCCTTCCTTCCTTCCTTCCTTCCTTCCTTCCTCCCTCCCTCCCTCCCTCCCTCCCTCCCTCCCTTCCTTCCTTCCTTCCTTCCTTCCCTTCCTTCCTTCCTTCTTCTTTTATCTTTTCCATGATGCAAAGATAGTGATATCAGAGTGCCATCAGATGGTATTATTGTTGGAGGGCCCAGAACTTCATTCTTAAGATTCCCAAGGTCAACTAAAGGCTCATTCACTCACATGTCTGGTGATGTCTGCTAGCTGTTGGCTGCGGAGTGCATTTCCTCTCCATGTGGTCTGTATGGGCTAGTTTGTGTTCCTTATAGTATGATGGCTGGCTTCTCTAGAATGAGCAATCCCAAAACAGTGTGAACTAGGTAGAAGCCTCAGAAGTTACATAGCATCACTTCTGCCAAACGCGACTGGTTGGAACAGTCCCAACCTGGCCAGTTTTAAGGGGGTGGGCAGAATCATTATTCCAACTTGCTAGTGGGAGGAGGATGTTGCAGTCATATTGCATGCTGTAGATGTGAGATAATTGTTACATTATTTAGAAAAATAGCATCTGCACAGAAGCAAGGTAACTCTTTCTAAAGCAGCTGAGATTTGATACCCAAATCTTGATGCATAATTCAAGTGAACTGGTTGCACCCTGTTGGCGGCTTCTTCTAAGCCACTTAGGCCTGAAAAGCCTCAGACCCAAGGCCAGGAATGTCACGCTGCCCATTTTATCCTCTAAGACTCAAACTCAAATCTTAATTGTATTGCTACAATGCAAGGAAAAGCTGACTGTAGGGAGAGTGGGCCTAGAGAACAAGAGAAAGAGAGTATTTCCTTTACACTTGAGGGCGTGAGGAGCCCAGGCTGCCCTCCCCCGTCCTTGCAGGCCTGGGCAGTAGCCCTGTGCCTGACTGCATATGTATTTTTCAGGGTGTCCAGAGAAACAGAACCATGAGAATGTATATATATAAAAATTTAAATAATAATAATAAATATAAAAATAATCATAATAATTAAAAGGAGTTGGCTCCTGTGTTTATGAAGGCTGGCAAGCTGGGGCCCCAGGAGTGCTGACGGTTTAGTTCCAGTCTGAGTCTGTGGGCCTAAGAGTCAGGAGAGCCAATACTTCAGCTGAAATCTAAAGGCAGAAAGAATATCCCAAGTTTTAAGGCAATCAGGCAGGAGGATTTCTCACTTCCTCCAGGGAGGCTCAGCCTTTCTGTCCTATTCAGGCTCTACCAATTGGATGAGGCCCACCCACATGGAGGAAGGCAATTGGTTCAGCTCAGTCTCCTGATTTAAATGTACATTTCACCCAAAAGCACCCTCACAGGCACATCCGGAATAATGTTTGACCACACCTCTGGGCTCCCCATGGCCCAGTCAAGTTGATACGTAAAATTAACCATCACACTTCTACACAGGAGAGAGGGTTTAAAGAGCAGAAGCCAATTGTCCAACAGGAAGGAGAAGCTACTCAATCTATTGAGTAGCTGTCCTGAAATCCAATTAACCAGACCTGCCACTTCTTTCTTAGAGGGCAGACTTTCTTCCTTTTTGCATTTGATTCAGATTTATCTTTGTGGGGAGAGAGGGGTAAAGAAAGAGGAGTTTTGAGCCATCTATAGACAGACCCCATTCCTTAGCTGACCACCGAGCTGGGGTACATACTGGGCACTGGGGACCCAGGCAATGGATCTGACCAGTCTCTGCCTTCTGGAAACTCACAGGAGAAACAGAGCTATGACTGAGAAGTAGAGAGAAATTGGCCTCCAGGATCAGAGAGTCCTCCAAATGGTCATCAAGTTATCTTACCCCCCCTGTATTCCTTCATAAAGGGCAATGGCTCCTTGCTACACACCTTGCTCTGTTGCATGGCCTACTAAGCCCTTCACTTGACCCTCAGCCACTTGTGTAACTACTCACCTGTGTCCCTCCACTTTCCTAGGCTTCCCACCCACTTCACACTGCTCTTCAAGGTCCAACATGAAAACCAGTTTACTCAGCCTAGAATGTCCTTCCCGCCCCTCTCTTTCTACTGAGATCCTCTCATCCTCCCAGGTCTGATTCCAGCACTGCCTCTTCCATAAACCCTCCTGTTCACAGCAAAACAATCGTCCCTTTTGTTTCCTGCCCACATTGATGGCTTGTATCTTTATTTAATGCTGTTAATGATGTGTTTGTTGATGGCAATAGCCACCATTCACAGAGAACCCAGCATGCGGCAGGCACCGTGCCAAGCACTTTATCTGTGGGCATTATCTCTATTTAATCCTCTCACAAACCCTGGAAGCAGGTGCTCTGGTCTCCTTTTCAAAGAAACAGAAGCTCAGCAAAACTCAGCATAATGTTCCCAAGGTCACACAGCTAGTAAGTGGCAGAGATGGAATTTGAACTGAGGCTGCTCTTAACTTCCAAGACACAGTGCCTGCTTATCTAGCATAAGTAGGGGCTCCCTGAATGTCAGTTCCCTGGGCTAGGATTGGAGAGGAAGCAGGAGAGTCGGGGAGTCTGTGGATCTGTGTGAGTGAAGCTGTTTTTCAGAAGGTGGTAGGCCGGTAGCCCTGCGGGCTGTGGCCCCTGGGGAGGACTGGGTCCTTCTGAAACTGAAGGCTGCTCAGCTGAACAGCAAACAGGACTTGCCCCAGCTGTTGAAAGAACCCAGTCCCCTTGCCTTTGGTGTGAAAAGAGGCTCCCAGAGGTAACTTCACCTCCCACCTCCCACCTCCTCAGGCTCAGACAGGAAGCCTGTCAGCCTCTTGTCTCACTGAAAGACAGCAACGACATGTGTGGGAAGCATTGAAGCAGGGAGTCCCTTAATAGATTGGGTGCCTTTCAGCCCTGAGGCTTGAGATCTCCTCTTGGGGGAACTGCATCATTTCGTCAATGTGGGAGAACTTGTCAACCTCTGCAAGGCCAGTGCTCCTGTGAGGAGAAGGAGGCACTCGCAGAATTTAAGGGGGCACCAAAAACCTCAGTTACCAAGATAAACAATATTTTGATGAAACGTTTGAAAACCAAAATAAATGCAAAATCTCTAACAAAAAGGCTTTTCCCGACTTCTGAGGTGCATAGCTGTGTGATCTGAAGAACAGGTCAGCCGGTCTCCCACAACCCTGAGTTTTCAGGGACCCAGAAGTTCTCCTGTCTGTTTCTCCCTGATCCTGTGTAAACTGCATTTCATTCATTCATTCACTCAACGAGCACCTGTATTTTGCTGTGTGGATAAGCATATCATTTGAAAATAAATGATAAATTTATAACGATAGCTTCCTTTCTAGTTCTCTCCATATTTCTCTCTTCCTCTTTCCCTCTCACTCTCATTCACTGCACATCAGTCCAATTTTGAAAAGCGCTGCCATTAGCAAGCACCCTTGTTTTTTTTCCTGATTTGATTTGAAGAGGAAGCTGAAATTTCATCAAGTATCACATTTACTGGAAATTTTTGGTATGTATGCTTTATTAGGTTGTTAGGAATTACATGCTATTTATTAAGAGTTTTCTTTTTTTAAAAATATCAGGAATGGATGTTAAATTTTATTAAATATTTTTGCATCTTTTTGATATGAGTATATAATATTTTATCTTTAATCTGCTAATATGTTTTTGTTTTTTTTTGTTTTTTTGTCAGACTGAATGTTTTATTTCAACAGACATCCCTGGTTTAAAAAAAAAAAAAGTGGAGGGAGGGGTTCAACATTTCATTACACCCAACAGGATGCAAATTCCCATCCAAAAACTCAGAGCCCCTTCTGAGGCATCACTCGAGTTTTCTGCTAGCTCCAGGACAGAAAGGAGCTGAGTTTTCTAACTTTTGTAAGAAAAAATCTATCAAATATGTTCATTCTCAGAGAGGCGAGGGCTGGGTCCTCAGGAAAAGAGATCCTGGGCTTAGAACAGCTGGGGTCCCAGAGGCGAAGCTGGGGACTGGGCCAGTGGGGCTGCAGGAGATCCTGGGATGTGCAGTCAGGTCCACAACCCTAGAACCCATACTTGGCTTGGGTCTGCCGGCGGCTGAGCTTGTTCTCCGACCAGGTGTTCTTTAGCTCCCGCTCCTTAGCCTGATGAATCAGATACGTGCGTGATCTGGTGTTTCCGCTGCTGCTGGCCTGTTGGCTGCTCACCTTTCTTTTTTGCTGAATGACTTCATGGTTTTCTCTTCTGTCAATGACTTGGTCATCCACTGCTGGGCCCCATTGAGCTGGTCCATAACCTTTGATCTCCACAAAATTGATCTCCTCTCTCCCTCGGTTCCTCTTGCCCTGCAGCCGCTTAAATGCTTCATCATCAATGAAGGAGGCATCTGATGCAATTTCCTGGGGGCCAACCAGGGCTGGGTCCTGTGCAGGATAGTAGCCGCCACTGTAATGATCCTGATAATAAGCACCAGCAGCATTGGCTTCGCCATATGTGGAGAACTGACTGTAGCTGTAGTCATCCCCAGGCTTAGGCATCCAAGGAGCCTCACTTGAGCCTGCTGCCATCTTGAATTCAAGGGGCGCATTAGCTGCATCATCCTGGAAGGCTGGCTCTGGCTCTGTGCCTGGAGGCAGATCTTCAGGGACAGTGGGAATGGGGTAAGGGTATGGCTCAACTCCAGGTGGCTCAGCCTTGTCGGGGAGGGAGAAAAAGTTCTCAGGGGCTACTTCCTCATCACTGTCATCCTCCTCCTGCGTGATCTGCTTGGTCACCTGCAGGGCAGCACTCTTGGCAGCAGCTTTGATGGCAGAGGGCGACGGAGTGGTGGTTGTCGTGCCCACAACAGGGGCAAGAGAAGAGGGCTTGCTTGGTCTTAGAAGCCTGTCTGGAGGGCTTAGTGTCAGAGGAGCCATCCGAGGGTTTCTGAGAGAAGGCATGGGGCAGGAGTAACCTGTTAGTCTCTTTCACAGTCAGATTTTTAGGTTGGGGAAGCAAGGCGGATAAACCAGTCCCCTGGCCAGATTCCTGAAGGACAGTTTTCTTCTTTGTGGGTTCATCTTCCTCGGAATCTGAATCCCCCTTATGCAGCTCTGGCGCCGCAATCTTCACGGGCTCTGTCCTCTTCTTTGGCTTGGGGAGGCCCAGGGAGGGCCCGCCACCACCGCCAGGGGCGGGTAGACTGATGCCAGGGCCGAGGGCCAGGGCCGAGGACAGCCCCAGCCCCTCCCCAACTCCCGCAGCTTCAGCCGGACTCACGCCTGGAGGTGGGGGGAAGCCTCGCAGACCAAAGGGCAAGGGGGGAGGAGGCTGGAGCCGTGGGTCTACGCTGGGTGGGGGCAGCAACAGCGGCGGAGGAAAGGCTGGGGCCAGCACCTGAAGGGGCGGAGGCAACAAGGCCTGACCCTTGGGTGCAGGGAGAGAGGCGAACAAGCTCCCTAAGGTGGGCCCAGATGTAGGTGCCGGCGCCGCCTCCTCCTCCGGCTCACCCTCATCCGGCTCACTCTCCTCGCTGCTGGCGTAAGCAACCAGCGACATGGCGCCTCCCGGCTTTGGTGCGCCCTTGCCGGCAGACAAGGCCTACTTGAGACCGGGGATGCCCAGAAGCCTAGTGGGCCCCGCCACTCGGCGGGGCGGGGAACTATAAAGTCCACCTTCTCCGTGCTCTAGAACTAGCCCCGGCAGGAGCCCATCGTCACAGCTGCTGCTAATATGTTGAAGTATATAAACAGATTTCCTTATAGTGAGCTGCCTTTACATTCCTGGTTTAGCTCTATTTGGTCATTGTATATTTTATATACTGCTGGAATGAATTTGTCATTATTCTATTTAGTATTTTTAAAAACCATTTAACAAATAAATTTGAAATACAATTTTTCTTTTAATACTGTCTTTGTACAGTTTTGGAAGCAAGATCACACCAGCCTTACCAAATGAGGCCAATTCCCAGCCCTCACCCCACACCTCGATTCTCTGAAATAGCTGTGTGAAATGGGAATTATCTATCTCTTGAGGGTTTTCTAAAAATTGCTTCTGTAACTGGGCTTGGTTTCTTTGGGAAGGGGAAAATTTTGACTACCTATTGTATTTAAAAATGTTCTTGGTTTATTCAAGTTTTTAATTTCTTTTTCAGTCAGTTTTCAGAATTTGTGTTTTTATGGAAAATTGTCCACATCATCATTGTCTTGAAGTCGTACAGTTTTTTAAAAATTATTTCAAGTCTTTATTATATCTTTTACCCTTGTTTGAGGGTTGTCTATTTTTTTAATTTTTAGAGTCAAGTTTTGGTTTGATACCTAATATTTTCTCCATTTTGTTAATTTCTGCTGTCATCTTTATCATTTTCTTTATTCTACCCTGATTTTCTTTTCCTAGCTTCTTGAATTAACAAGGAACGCATTTGCTTTTAATTTTTCTTGGTTTGATAAGTACATTAAAAGCTAAATTTTTCCTTTAGTACAATTTTAATCATGTCCCACAGGTTTTACATGATGTTTAGCCATTGTCATTTGCTTCTAAGTATTTCTATTGTAAATTTTTAAAATTTATGTTATTCAGGAGCATTTTTTCCTTTCTAAAGGCATTTAGAAACTACTTTTTTGTTGTCTTTAATACAATATATCAATACTACCTTTGTGACCTGGTGCATAGTCAGTATTAATAATGTGTTTTGTGTGCCTGAAAAAAATGAATATTTCATACTTATTGAGAACAGAGTTACAGATATATCTGTTATATCAATCTTTTAATTACATAGTTCAAATATCTATATTCTTATTGCCTGATCTATTTGTTTCTGGTAGCTGTACCAAACTCTTCTGTGATTGGTTATTTGTCAATATCTCCTAGTTTTTATTCCACTTTTACTTTATATAGTATGCGTCAGGATATTTAAATGTATAGAAGTTTATGATTATTATATCTCTTTGGTCGAGTATGTGTGTATGCTTTAATCATGATGTATTGTGCCTCTTCATTTCTCTTAATTTTCTTTTTGTCTTAAATTTTGTCTCACATTAGTATTGCTCTCCTTTAATATTTGCCTAACATTTTCTTATTCTCTTTATTTCAAAATTTCTCTGTCACTTATAAGCAACATGTAGCTGGATTTAAAAAAAAAATCCAAACTGATAGTCTGTTCTTTAACAGATAAATTTAGTCTGCTAACTTTTTTTTTTATGATTACTAGTATATTGTGTCTACCACTTTATTTTTGTTTTTCTCTTTTATTTTTTTCAAGCTGTCTTCAGATGGTTATTTTATTTTCATTCTCCCTACTCCGGCTGACGTGGAAGCTATAAATTGTATTACTGTTCTTTTAGCGATAACCTTTATATTTTTAACATTTCTATGCTGTTATTAATTTTTCTAATAAAGTCAAAGGTTATTCATTATTTCTATCCTTTATCAGATTACTTCACTCACAGAACCTTCATGTCTTTTGGTCTAGAAATTATTATTTAGTAACTATACAGTAATTAAATAGTATTATTTGGCAAATAATTAAATTTATCCCCATGTCATACCAATTTCTAAGTTCACCTTTGTATCTTTTTGCCCCCCATTGATTTGAGAGAGAGAGAGAGAGAGAGAGAGAGAGAGAGAGAGGAAGGAAGAGAGAAGGGAAGGGAGGAAGAGAGAGACAGGAGAATCAACTCTCGTTCCACTTAGTTGTGTACTCATTGGTTGCTTCTCATATGTGCCCTGACCAGGGATCGAACCCATGACTTCAGTGTGCCAGGATAACTCTCTATCCATTGAACCACTTGGTCAGGGTCTCACTTTTGTTTCTTGCATGACATTTTTTCCTTTGATTTTATTTCTTGTTGCTCAAGTCCAATCTTTGCTAATTCTTTCAGTTAGGTTCTCTGGATACTTAATATTTTTATGTTTGAAAATGGTTTGATTTCACTTTCAATCTTTTTCTCCAGTGCTTTATAGACAACACATCTACTTTCAGGTAGCTTTGACTGCTAAAAATCTCAAACCTGTTGCCCTCAGTTTCCTTCCTTGATCCCAACAACGCCGTATGAAACGTGTTTAATCTTTCTTCTAGAAATTTGAAGGCAGTTCTCATGTTCTTTATTTCTTCCTTCCCTGCTGTTCTCCTTCTCTCTCTCTCTTTCTTTCTTTCTCTTTATTATTGAATTTATTGGAATTTTAGTCTTAAATGATAGTTTATTTGGGGATTTTTAGACTACTAATTATTTTTGTTCAGCCTTTGAAGATGTAACTCCATCTCTTTCTGTCCTGCATTGTGGTGGTGAGAAGCCTGTTTTAGTTTTGTAGATAATCTGCTTTTTTCTTTTTTTTTGAAGATTTTATTCATTTTTAGAGATGGGGGAGAGAGAAAAAAGGGGGAGGAGCAGGAAGCACCAACTCCTGTATGTGCCTTGATCAGGCAAGGCCAGAGTTTCGAACCGGCGATCTCAGCTTTCTAGGTTGACGCTTTATCCACTGCGCCACCTCAGGCCAGGCTGTCTGTTTTCTTCTATCTGATATATTTTTAAAATAATGTTTTCTTTATCTAGACATCTATCTGATGTCTTTGAGTTTCACTATGATAATTAATATGATGTGGTATAAAAAAATTTCTATTTAGTCCTTTGTACACATGTTCAATTTGAGGTCCCATATTTTTATTTAATTCTGGAAAATACTCAGACTTATCTCTTAGGAAATTGCTTCCTCACATTCCCCATTATTCTTTTCTTCTGGTACATCTGTTAGACACTCATTCAAGCCAAGTTATTTTTTCTTAATAGCTCTTTCTTATTTTTATTTCTTTATTTCTCTGAGTTGTGTTCTGAGTGATATAACAGCACCATCATCCAATGTATCCATTCTTTCTTTGATTTTATCCTTTAGTATTTGTTCTTTCTACTAAAAAAAATTGAAATGAAATGCCTGTTTTGTGTCCAACATTTCAACAAGTTCTTTTTAAAATATCCCACCCTTGCTTTATTTCTGTTTGCTTTTGTTTCACATTTCTTTACTGTTATGATTTATGGGTTTTTTTTTCCTTTATCCATTGTGGATTCTATAGAATTATTTTCTGGTTGTTCAATTATTCTACTTTGGCCTGGGTGAATCAGCCTCCTGAGTATTGGTTTGGCTGGCTGTCTTTTTTAGTATTAGATCTCCTCACATGTTTTGGAACTTGGCTTAAAAAATTTTTTTTTATTGATTAATTTTAGAGAAAGAGAAAAAGGAAGGGGGGGAGACATGTATTTATTTTTACACTTCTTTATGCATTTATTGGTTGATTCTTGTATGTGCCTTGACTGGGGATTGAGCCTGCAACCTTGGCATATAGGGAGGATGCTCTATTGAACTATCCAACCAGGGTGGAACTTGGCTTTGTAAGATTATCTTAAATAGGAATCTCATCCATTTTCCCAATGCCACACTCACCTGCTGTAGTCATATCCAACCCAGTCACTGAGGCCCCCATCAAAGGACCTGGTCTTGTCTGGGTAGTTAAGTCTGCAGTTCTTTGTGGGGATAGAAGAGAATACAGTTAAGAGTCTAGCTGGTTTTCCTAGGTCTTAGCTGGAAGGCTATACCTTCTTACTTCCATCTTTTTAAAAAAAATTTATTTATTCATTATTTAGAGAAGGGAGAGAGAGAGAGAGAGAGAGAGAGAGAGAAGGGGGAGGAGCAGGAAGCATCAACTCCCATGTGCCTTGACTAGACAAGTGTAGGGTTTTGAAGTGGCAGCCTCAGTGTTCCAGGTTGATGATTTATCCACTGCACCACTACAGGTCAGGCTCCACCTTCTTTTTTTTTTTTTTTTTTAAATTAATTAATTAATTAATTTTTTACAGAGACAGAGAGTGAGTCAGAGAGAGGGACAGACAGGAACAGACAGACAGGAACAGAGAGAGATGAGAAGCATCAATCATTAGTTTGTTTTTGTTTTTTTTTTATAAATAAATTTTTATTTTAATGGGGTGACATCAATAAATCAGGGTACATACATTCAAAGAAAACATTTCCAGGTTATCTTGTCATTTAGTTCTGTTGCATACCCATCCCCTGAAGAGAGATCATCCTCCACCACCCTCCATTCAGTTCTCTCTGTACCCCTCCCCCTCCTTCTCTCCCTCCTTCCCTCCCCCCACCCCCTGTAACCACCACACTCCTGTCCATGCCTCTTAGTCTCGCTTTTATGTCCCACCAATGTATGGAATCCTGCAGTTCCTGTTTTTTTCTGATTCACTTATTTCACCCCGCACAATGCTACCAAGACTCCCCCATTCCTCTGTAAGTGATCCGATGTCATCATTTCTCCTAACTGAATAGTATACCATGGTGTATATGAGCCCCATCTTCTTCATCCAGTCCTCTATTTTTTTTTACAGTGATTAAAAGCCTTTAAGCAAACTCTTGGCCAATACAGCAAGAATCCATAAAAGAGTAGTGTCCTTAACATGTTCACCAAGTCCAAGTTGGCCCCATCACCATGCCAAATCCCTGAAAAATGCAACCCAACCACAGTTCAGTCTGTTAGGAGCTGTCACAGGGAGCAGGAGTCCAGGAAAGTTCCCCACAGGAAAAGTCTGCGTGGCACTGGAATTGTTGTCACCATTCTATACTTTGCAGCTCATATCCAAGTCCCAATGACTGCTGCTTCTAGGTGGTAATGATTCAGGTAGACTGGAAAAAGCCATTTGCAGCATGCGTGGATATGGAGCTTCTATTCTCCTCTGCCTGGAGAGTTGAGACCAGGTTGCTTTTCCCTGGAGCTCTGTGACTGTGGCATGGTAAAGAGAACCTTGGGATACACTAAGCTGGGTGGCAAAGGTAAATTCATAATACAAGTTAGCAAAAGGAGGAAAGAGAGCTCTAAATTAGGAGTAGGTCCCAGCCTGAAATATGAGTGGGGCATTGAGGTAGGAGGGATAAAGGAAACACTATATATTAAGCAAAGCAGCAGAAAATAGGACTATCAACACCCACAACAGAGATCTTTGAGGGAAGAATAAAAAACCTGACTATTCAGGCAAAACATAGTTAAGTGGCCCTTGTGCAAATGAGATCAGTTTACCTGCTTCTTGGAAGAAACACCCTAGGCTCATCCACAGTGTCGTAGATGGGGCCGACGGCCCTGGGCATCTTCAGCCTTCAGTGGCAAACCCCAGCTTTCTGGGCCAGGTTAGATCATAGGTGGCTGGAGCAGGGCTGGAAGAGACTGAACCCTCCCTTAGAGGAGCGAGGGGGAAGCCCACCTTCCAGTGTCCCTGTTTCCTCACAGCAGAGGCGTGTAAGCCTGGCAGGCTTTAGCTCAATGACCTTCCTTTCCACTATTGAAGCAGGACCCAGATGGCATCCTATGAGACCCCTTTGGGGCGTTGGCAGGCTCCACCTTCTTAATTACAGAACTTTATACAAACCCAACCCTGGGCTGGGTTACATTTTAACTCCTTTCCCAACTCCTTGCCAGGCCCAATGAGTATGAATCAGAATCCCCACCTTATATGCGCCATTTTTAGTCTGTAGTACCCCACGGGATAGAGCTCCCAGCCACCTCAGCCTACCTCTTGGCCCCAATCCCAGCATACCTGCAATTCAGCCAACACTTCCTCTTTCTTTCTGTGTTCTCTTATGTCTAGTCCAGAAAGATGTTTGCCTTGTTTTTGAAAGTGACAACATCCTTTTCATTCTCACTATTTATATTTTATCTATGAGTGCCATGTGTTGTGTTGGGATCAGAGGGAAAACCTGAAGCAAAAGCTTTGAGTGCCTTCTTGACTGGAAGCTCCGATACTGTTGAAACCATTTTTAGTTTCTTACAAAAATATTATTGCTTGCAACTTTAAACATCCTACCTGATGGAAGCACCTATCTGATAAGATTGTTTTGAGGGTTACATGGGATTTTCCAATGTGCACACTCTGTACACTGTTTGACATAGAGGAAAGCTAAAACAAAGGACAGCTGTTGTTTTGATTGTTTTTGTTGTCTACTGTTCCCCACATGCTTCTCCACTTTGGGTTCTGCTCAGCAGAATCTGTAAGCAAGGATTTCTGTTGGGCTCTATTGGCCCTTTCTTCATCAGACACATGGGTTTATTTTTCCTCCTTTTTTTTTCTTTCTTTCTTTTTTTTTTTTAGTGTGAGATAGAGACAGAGACAGGGACAGACACGAAGGGAAAGAGATGAGAAGTATTAACTCATAGTTGCAGCACCTTAGTTGTTTTTTTTTATAAATAAATTTTTATTTTAATGGGGTGACATCAATAAATCAGGGTACATATATTCAAAGAAAACATTTCCAGGTTATCTTGTCATTTAATTCTGTTGCATACCCATCACCCCAAGAGAGATCATCCTCCGTCACCCTCTATCCAGTTTTCTTTGTACCCCTCCCCCTTCCCCTCTCCCTTATTCCCTCCCCTCACCCCCCGTAACCACCACACTCCTGTCCATGTCTCTGAGTCTCGCTTTTGTGTCCCTTAGTTGTTTTTTGATTGCTTCTTATACATGCCTTGACCCGAGGGCTCAACTGAGTCAGTGATCTCTTGCTCAAGCCAACAACCATGGGTCATGTCTATGATTCCACGCTCAAGCTGGTAATCCTGCGCTCAAGTTGGTGAACCTGTGATCAAGCCAGATGAGCCCATGCCTAAGCTGGATGAGCCCATGCTCAAGCTGTTGATCTTAGGGGTTTCAAACCTGAGTCTTCAATGTCCCAGGTTGATGCTCTGTCCACTGTGCCACCATCTGGTCAGGACATATGTCTCTTCTTTGCTCCTGAATAAGATTTTTCATGTTTGCTATTTCAGAATTTTTTCCCCATCCATTTCCAGATAACAGCTTGGAAAGAATACTCAACAAGAGTCCCAAGTCATTGGTTTCAGCTCCTCCCATGCTATCAGTGGCAGGGCCTTGGGAAAACCACTCCACTCCTGCTCCATCTGCCAAATGGGGGTGATGACAGTTCTTACAGCTCTGAAGGATTGCTGTGAGATTTCTGTGAGATAAGGTGAAGCACTTTGCAAACTGTGAAATGCTGTGCAACATTGACAAAAATAATTATGTTCACATTTTTAAACAATGCATTATTTTAACTTTCTTTCTTTTTTTTTTGATGGGCCATTAGCTTTAATCCTAGCTTGCACCTGGTGGGCAAGAAATACACACAGTGGAAAAACACTTCCCTTTCCATTCAGGGCTCCCAAAGCCACTGACTTATCCAAGTTTTCCTAGGATCAAAGGTTTCTACTTCACCAGCCTTATTCACCTCTGTTTCCCGTCTCCTTCTCTCTGCACAAACTCTACACAAACTGGCTTCTCCTTCAGCACTCCGCCATCTTGGTTGCTTCTCCTCTCCTCCATGTGGCCTTTCTCTGCTCTCCTCCAGCATGGGCTCCTCTGCCCCATTTTATAGTGTAGAAATCAAAACCTGGCTGACTCATGCACTGTTGAATATTTTCCAGGTGAGTGGAGGCCAAGGCTCGGACCTCCTCCTCAAAGCAGCGGTGTCCCTCCTCAGTCAGCTTCCAGAGGCAGGATCAAGGCCACACGCTAGCTCCACCCGGCATGCTAACCGGCATTTTCTCAAAGCTGTTTTGGAAACAGATTGTGATGGATGGTGTTCTTCCAGCCCTCTGGAGCCATCCGGAAAAAGGGGAAATGTTGTCGAGTGAAACTGTAGATCTGCTGCATGTTGAGGCCACAGGGGGAACTGTTTCTTAAAGCAAGGGCAATTAGGTGGAAGTAATTGAGAGGGGGCCGGGACCAGAGCCTCCCCTCCTGGCTTTTGGCTTGCTGAAGCCTTGGACTCTGGAGGGGGACGTTTTTGTGAGGGGCTGGGAGAGCCACAGAGGAGCTGTCATCCTGGTCCTTAGCTTCCTCCTCTTCTGTGAGCTCCCAGTTGCTGGGGGAAGGAGCAAACTGCTTCTGAGAGAAAGATTGCTTGGTGGAGGAAGGTAGCAGCGACTCCACTGCTTGGGCCTCTGAGCAGTTGGCAAAGTGTTCCTCTCTTGAGGGTGGCTGAGGGGAGGGCTGCATGCTTGACAGCTTTTCCCTCTCACTAGGTTCTGAGACCTCCAGCTTTCCTGGGGGAAATGTGATGTTGAGATTTACCCACATCCATATGTTGGGTTCAATATCTGGGCCATCTTTATCAGGGTTGGGTGTTTTTCCCACAGGTAGTTTTGGCGGCTCAACTATATGGAGTCTGTATCTGGCAAGGTTCTGCTCTGCTAAGGGCAGGTGCGTTGTCATGAAGGCCAGAAAGCACTCGTTCCCCATGTCCCAGTCCAGCAATCCTGGGACCTGGCCGTGGAGACTGGCCCAGAAGTTGAGGTGTTGAAGTTTCAGGTCCACCTTCAGGGAGAGGAGAGAGAGCCGGGGCAGTGGGTAGGAGTGTCAGAGACACTCGCATTATTTTAACTTTCATGACACCATACAGAATTATTTTTATTCTTATTTTAATGAGTTGAAGCTTAGAAAAGAATAGTGACTTGATGAGATTACACATATTTTCTATGTACTATATGAACACAATTCTAAATAGGATTCTTCTTCCAAATCGTGGCCGACCCTGGAGAGAGGATGTAAGAGATTCTGAGTGGGACATTTACTTGGGCTCAGGGTCTGGGGATTAGTGGCTTTGAAGAGGGAACTTGTTGCCTGAATAATGGGGCAGATGGCTCATGGTGGAACAAGGTGACTGCTGGTTGCAGTCTCTGAGTTGTCCTGGCATGTGCTCTCCTGTTTCTCCCAGGATTGCTATGGAAACCCAGACTGAATCATTCTCTCCATGTTAGGCTTTTTCTGGGTGTTTGTTCTTCCGACTCAAAGCTTACAAATCATTCTTTCCTCCATGATGATCAGCTGAATCTTTTGGACCATGTCTGGATAGGGTGACTGACAAGTCAATTTGGTCAGACAATTGTTTGGGTTGATTATTCCATTGACCTGAGTTCCTTGTCTTTGTTGTGGACCGAAAATGGCAAAAAGCCTTTCTAAATTCAAGGCTTAGCAAAAGGCTAAGTTTCCCCCCCTTCACCTGTGATGCTGAGTATTTGCACCCACTTCACTTGCTTCCTTGGGTTGCTGGAAGCAATTTACATGCCCTTTCTCTGACTCTGACTGTTTGTTTTCAGATGTTGGTAGATTTCACTAATGCATCCTATTTTTGCCTTGGGAAGAGTTTCTGCTTTAGCCTCAGATGTGTAACTTTGTAACAAGGACTTCCTTGATTTGCATATGGCTATATAATAAAGCAAACTGGGGCTATGGAGCTCTCAGATATTGCCATCAGCATTTGAAGAGTCCTCCCAGTCCCAATTTTTCTTAATGAGTATGTTTCCTTAATTCCGCACCGTTATGAGGAGCCGTGCTGGCCCGTGGCATGTCTTGGCTCTGGGTAAATTAGATTTGAGTGGAGACTGGGAACTGGAAGGCTGTGGATCAGGAAGGCCAGGAAGAGGACCCGGAGTAGGCCTTCTCTTTTTCAGGAGGGGTTGGGAGGGGAAGTTGAGGATCTAACATGGCCAGGTCTGCAACAAGGTCTTGAGGTATGCTGAGATGGAAGTAGCGGCAGTGATAGCATCATTCCCATTTTAAAGATGACTAATGGAGGTCAGGAAGCTTAGCCACTTCACCCAAAGCCACATGACCAAGGCAGCTGAACCAGAACTTGAAGGCTTGGCTCTTTCTGTTGCTTCTGTTGATGGAGAACTGAAAGTGACCTTTGCCTGATTTCTGGTGACCTTGCTCTTTTGTGGTGAGGAAAGAGAAATAACTCATGTGTGTAAGTGTGCAGCTGATGTTGCCCAAAAACCCGAGCATGATCATTTTTTTTGAAGAGAACTCATAACAAATCTTTAATTGGTGTGACCCAGGACTTTGGAAAGTCTCCTAGATGAAACCTCCTGAGAAGGCCCCTGCAGAGTCAGCTTGCTCGTCTGACTGACTGGGAGCTCACTCTTTGCAAGGTGCAGTTGAGGCCGAGAAGAAAAAGCCCATTCCCTGAGGATGGAAGACCTGGGTTTTTTGTTTTTTTTTTTTGACCAGAGTAACAGGCTTTATTGAAAGGAAGAAAGGAACCCTGCAGGGCACTTCTCTGGGGGAGAAGAGCACTGAAAACAGACTGAGGTAAAACTTTATAGGGTTGGGGATAGCCTCGAGCAAGGGTGTGCTGGTGTGTTTAGCTTTCTGGAATACTCTTCATTGGGGTGATTGACCAGCTTCCTGGAATTCCTTTGTCCCATGGGCGACTGTCCGGTAATTAAGGGTGGGGTCAGGCAGTCAAGCGAACAGCAATAGGGCAGTTTGGAATTCATGTATCTATCATTTCTCAACTCTTTCTGGTCCAGCAGGGGTTCAGGACAGGGTTAGACTGCCGGCCAATCAGCCTACAATTACACGTCCAAACAGAATCAGGGAGTGAGCCCGGGACGAGCTGCCACTGCCCATTGCTTCCCTGGTTGTAAGTTTGAACGGCAAAGAGGGATAGTCCAGGCAGTTAGTACCCTGTCCCGGGTTTTGGCACCAAATGTTGGAATCCATGGGAGTCCGAAAGACCAGAATAACAGGCTTTATTGAAAGGAAGAAAGGAATCCTGCCAGGCACTTCTCCCGGGGGGAGAAGAGCCAGACCTGGGTCTTCATCTCACTGTTGGCACTAGCTCTGTGTCCTTGTGCAAGTCACCTAGCCTCTCTGAGCTTTAGCTGTCTCATTTGTGCTCTGGCTACTTATCAGGGTGTTGTGGGGATTTAATAGTATTGAAAACAGAGTACTTTGTAAGCTCACAGGGTTATGGCTCTATAGTCTATATAAGGGCAATGGCTCTGATGTTCCTGAGTCCCAGGCCCAGAGGCAAGGTTGCCCTTGCAAGGGCGGGGCTTGGAGTTGGGCAGAGTGGTACAAGCTCAGCATTCACAGCCTCCCAGTGGCTGTATTGGTGATTTTTTTTTAAGGCAGCCTCTAGCTCATGAGGTCCGCTAAGGATTAGGAATGGGATGCTATTTGGTGCATCTACTTGGTGATGTCTTATCCATCAGACCTGCCATCCATTGACTGGCAGGGAAGACAGGGCGCTGTGATCGAGAGGACCCTCAGAGTGCGGTTGTCAAGAGAGGTGTCGCGATGTACACTTGCACGGGAGCTAATAGGCAGCCTGACTTCTTTCACTGGCCATGAGCAAGATCATCTTTTCTTGGAGTCAGGTAGGGCCTCAGTAATAGCTTCTTGGGGAGCAGGACTAGGTGATAATGAAGGTGGCCCAGTCTGAAAATAACTTGCGTTCCCATCCATCGTGGGCTGATGTAAGACATGGTGCCTAGCCTCTGCCCTGCTCCCAGCAGCCCTGTCATCCTCCATGGCCACCTTGGGAGACCCTTCTCTCCCCCCAGTGGGACTGTCAGACCCAGAAGGCTTGGTTGGAGCCCAGGTGCCAGGACCAAGCCTGACCTGAGGCTGGAGGTGTCCTGCAGTTCCAGCCTCCCCCTCTGGGCTCAGTATTGGTCCTGCTGCCATCTTATCAGACCCCGATGTTGGGACTGAGTTATACTAACCAGACTCAGACCTCGGACTTCAGCTGGAACCCCAGCCCTTCCCTCTCCGCCCCGCAACGGCCATGTGTGCCATATCTCGCAACTGGGACCATTCCCAGCCTTACCTCTTTCAGTCAACATATGGCCCCGTTTCCTTCTGCAAGCTGAACCCCCACCCCTTGCCCTCATTGGTTGCCTCTTCTCAGGGGCAGTGACCCATCCTCGGCCTCCGACCCATATTGGTGCCCATAGGCTCAGGGAGAAGAAGCAAAGTTACATGTGCTGAAGACCTGTTTTGCTCCTGGTCCTTTAACCTCACAACACCCTGACAAAGTGGGTTTTAATCATTCTCATTTTACAGAAGAGGAGACTGAGGAAAGGTGAACTGACTTGTACAAGGTAACGAGAATGGTGGAGACAAGATTTCAACTTATATTCACAGGGCTCCAAGGCTGTGCTGCGTGCTGGCGCAGTGAGCAGGGGAAGTTTCCTGACTTAACCGTCAGCACCGGCTCCCTGACAGCCTATCAATCAGCGCACGGCAGTATCAGCCACAGGGTCCCCTTCAGGCCAGTTCTGTGACGAGGTTTCAGATGTTCCTTATGGCAGCTTAACCTTGAATCTTTTTCTCTGACCCACTCAGTAATTCTGTGCAGTCACTGATTTGCCTGAGTCCTTTATGGTGGAAAAGAGCCAGGAACTCACCTGTCATAACACCCTCAGAGACTGTGACTGCCTTCCAGACATCAGTGTTGCAGAAGTCAGGGATAGAGTTGGCTTTGTGAAGTTGGCCCAACTTGGGGAAGGCTAGAGATTTCATTTGTTTTGGGGGCCAGAACTAAACAGCATGATCTTCTTCCTTCTGGTTTCTTTTTCCTGGCTGGGGACATCATTTGCTCACTTATTCATGACAGTGGCAAGAGCAAGGGTCAGCTGTGTCTCCACACTGACAAACCCCTTCTCTGTTGGAGTGACCCGGACAGCAGGTCTGTGTGCTACTGACTCCAGGAACTCAAAGGCTCAGAGGGCCCAACTCCTACATTTACCAGGGAGGCAGCAGTGGCCCAGAGGGGAGACTGCCATGTCCCCAAAGCCACACTGGTTTCCCTATTCCAGTGTCATGTTCTCTGTCCACTCAAAACTGACCGGGGAGCCTGGGACTGAGCTGCTGTGTTCTAGCCTCAAAGGAACTCTTACCAGCTTTGTCTAGAGAGAGAGGCCCTGCTGGTGTCCGGGACAGGGCCTCTTGGTTCTAGGTGACTCAGACCTGCGTTTTGCAGTGGGAGTAACATGCTGAGTAACCTGCTCGGCTCAGCACCCCACAGGCAGGGCCTTTGGAGCGCACGTCAGGTGCAGTCCCAGCCCAGGCCCCTGGAGCCTTCAGCCCAGACTCAGGGAGGAGGGACTGAGGCCTTTCTAGTGTCTCCCTGAGAACTCGGAGTTGGAGTCAAGGCTTCCAGGTTACTAGTCTGGTCCTACCCTCATGTACTACCACTACAAATATGAATAATAATCATTCTAGGCCAAACACTATACTCCTGGCTTTGTATGTACTGTCACTTTTTTCCTCTACTGACTATAAGAGGTGGGTTGTATTTCTATTTTACATATGAGTAAACTGAGGCAACACAGTGGCTAGATGACGTTCCTGAGGTCCCAGGGCTAGTGAGTGCTATAGAACCAGGAGTTGAGGCTAGTTTGGTCTGACTCCTGACTTTGTCCTCTGAACCGTGTGCAGGCTGCCTTATTCATTGAGCTCAGGTCCCATGTTTGGGCTGTAGCTCCGTAGCAGCTCCTTGGCCAGTGTGGCCCCACCTTGAGCTCCTGCTTGGGTCTGGAATGAGGTGGGCAGCACCCAAAGTCCTGTCACCTACTGATATCAATTTTCATGCCCCAGACAGTCTCAACTTGTGAGCATCCCCTGATCCTTGGTTCCTTAGAGCTAAGATACAGGCTTTTGGTGACCATTCATCTCCTGCCGGGTGGCATTGCCTGTTCAAATCCTTGGCCGTCTCCAGGCTGAGTGGACCACCAGCCTCTTCTTGGTGCTTATGCTCTAATTCTACGACTCTGGGTAGCCTGACTGAGATGGGTTACTCAGAAACCTTGCAGGAGGCAGTCAGCATGTTAGCACACAGAGAAAGATACCTTCCCAGAAAGGAAAACATCTCTTATTTTCTTCCAGTAAATCAAGACTGGGAGATGCATTTGTTTAATGGGCTCTGTCCACAGCTGATCCAATTTGGTAAGTGACTTGGGGGTGGGGAAAGATGCTGACCTGATATTTCAGAGAGTGGACTCAGAGTAAGGTGCTTAGGCAGTGGTATACATGGGACAGTGAGCAGAAGGGGGAGAGAACCTGCTTGTGGACCAGGATTCCCTGCCTCTCCTGCTGTGACACACACACAACCACACATGTACATGCAAACACCGGCTCGTGCACACACGCACCCGCACATGGACACCCGCACACGCACTTAGGCATTTGTGCTGCACTGTCTTTCCGCTCTGGCTCTAGATCTGAACCTCTGCCCATGTCTTTCCACCTGTCTGTCAGCCTGTTGCCATCACAGCTCACCAGGATTCAGTGGCCAGGCTCACCCACCAAGATAGACAAATAATGAGCATTTTGGGGTGGACAGTCCTTCAGATTGAAGGATGAGAAGTGTGGTGAACAGAATAATGACCCCCCTCACCAGAGATATCTACATCTTAATCCCTGGAATGGGAATCTGTTTCCTTACATGGCAAATGTAAGGCCAGATGTAATTATAAGGGTCACTGTAAGAGGGGGCAGGATGGTGAGAGTCAGGAGCTATAATGAGAGAACCAGAAGCTTGAGACATGCACCTTGACGATGGAAGAAGGGGGCCATGAGCCAAAGTATGCAAGCAGCTTCTAGAAGGTAAAAAAGTCAAGAGAACAGATTCTCCTCCAAAAACTTTAGAAGGAACTCAGCTCTGTTGAAACCTTAATTTCAGCCCGATTTATTTATTTATTTATTTATGTGTTTATTTATTTGCCGTGGAATTGGCTTATGTGGTTATGAAGGCTGACAAGTCCCCTGATCTGCTGTGTGCAGGCTGGAGAACCAGGAAAGCAAGTGGTGTTGTTCCAGTCTGCGTGTGAAGGCCTGAGAACCAGGGGAGCTGATGGTGTAAACCTCAGTCTAAGGCCAAAGATGATGAGATAAAATATTCCAGTTTAAGCAGTGAGTCAGGAAAAAGGGGTAATTGCCTCTTTCTCTGCCTTTTGTTCTATTCAGGCCCTCAATGGATTGGATGAGGCCCACCCACACTGGGGAGGGCAATCTGCTTTACTGAGTCCACCGATTCAAAAGCTCATCTCATCCAGAGCATCCTCACAGACCCACCCAGAAATAATGTTTTTTGTTTGTTTGTTTGTCTGAAGTTAGAAGTGAGGAGGCAGTCAGACAGACTCCCGAATGCATTCAGTTGGGATCCACCCGGCATGCCCACCATGGGGTGATGCTCTGCCCATCTGGGGAGTTGCTCCATTGCAGCTGGGGTCATTCTAGCACCTGAGGTGGAAGCCATGGAGCCATCCTTAGTGCCTGGGCCAACTTTGCTCCAATGGAACCTTGGCTGCAGGAGGAGAAGAGAGAGAGAGGAAGGAGAGGGGGAAGAGTGGAGAAGCAGATGGGTACATCCCCTGTGTGCCCTGACTGGGAATCAACCCAGGGCTTCCACACGCCGGGCTGATGCTCTACCACTGAGTCAACCAGCCAGGGCCCAGAAATTATGTTTAATCTGGGCACCTGTGGCCTCTTAAGGTGACACATAAAATCAATTACCACAGAGGTTATGGTTAGATCGAAGTCACAGACTGGGGTTGTGGGCTTGATTTAGTCCATATACACATTTGACATGTCATTTTTTTTTTTTTTTTAGCACATTTGGACCAACCTTTAAACATCATTAGATTTCATGTTAAGCCTGAGTTCTGACTTATCTTAAAAAGTGAGGTGATCTGGCAATACTGGACTGGCACCCCTGCTTATTTCAGAGCCTCCCAGCCAATTCTGCTGGGGGTGGGTCATCTCCTGGGGGGCCAAGCCCTGTAGCCAAGGAGGTGGGGTCACTGTCATCCAAAGGGGAAGTGTAAGCTCTTTGGACCTGGGTTTGGGGAACCCCCAGAGAAGGCTCCTCGCAGCACCCAGGTTCCAGATACAGCTTGACAAGTGCCAAGTGCACGGAACCCTCAGCCACATTGATCGGGACACTAAGCTTCTATTAATGTAGTCACAGAAGGCAAATTGCTTCCTTGGCAGCCGCTTGCAGCTGACAGCTCACCCAGACCTTACAGCCAGACGGAGACACCCAGACTGCTCACAGGAGCAGCTGAGAACCTGACACTTCCAGCCTGCTGTCTAGCTGTTGAGCAGGCATTGCTCTCCAACCTTGTGATGTGGGCCTTCACTTCTGCTGCGCTTCAGTGCTATCCTTCCTGCACTGGACCTAACCCACAGTAAAGGGCAGCGGGATCCCAGCACACAGCTGGGAGTGTGCTCCTTGTCCCACCTCCACTTGGCTCACTTCCCCAGAAGCTCACTTTCTTGGTGCCCTGACCCTACCTGGCTTCCCTCCCTCAGCACATCCTAGGCTCTTTGATGACCTAGTTTGGATCTTTTCCTGCTTCTCCCTCCTCAGACTCACTCAGATGCACAACCATTTGGTTCTGACCTCTGCCCTAAGTACTGCGAACTGTGGTCTGTTACTGGCCAGGACCTCTCCTCAGTCACAGCAGCACCCTCTTCTGTCACCAAGGCATGTCAATTTTACTTTGTTGCCTCTTGAGCTTGTTTATTTCTCTCTATCCCCAGCCCAAACCAACACCTTCTCTTGCTTGGACTGTTACCTGGCCTCCTACCTCGGCTCTCTGGCTCCAGGTGTGTTCTTTCAACCCATTCTCCAACAGCAACCAGGGAATTCTCCTGAAAGGCAGACCTGACCGTGGCCACTCTGCTCAGAGTTCGTCATTGGGTCACCACTGATTTCAGGACACAGCCTGGATACCGGGCACTTCATGACTTGGTCTCTATTCCCTCCTCCGGTCCCATGGCTCAGCAGCAACCCTCTATCTCCCCGCCTCATGTCCATGTTCTAGCCCTACTGGTCTATTCGCAGGATCCTTGGTTCTCTCTGACTTGTGGGCTTTTCTACATATTGTTCTCTTCGGCTAGCATCTGTTCCTGCCCCACCCCTTCACCTGGATACCTCATCATTCAGTATAGGTGCCACCCTTCCCCCTCAGCCCCCAGGCTGGGCTCCCAGTCCACTGCTCCCATGAGACCTTGCCTTCCAGTCATGGCACTTGACACCCTGAATGGTTATTGTTTCCTGAGTTGTCTGTCTTCCCCACCAGGCTGTAAACACCACAAAGTCAGGGACCATGTCTGTTTTGCTCTCCATGATATTCCCACCATCTGGTTAAGTCTGGAACATAGCAGGTGCTTGATGTATATATAGTAACTGAAGGAATGAATGAATGATAATGAGGACAATGCCGAGAGCAGAGAAAGCCCATGCAAGTGAATAAAGTCCTTCCTCCATGTTGATCCTGAGTCACCTTTAAATGACACTCTCTGGACATACCCAGTGAGTTTGCCAGGTGAAGGGGGTGGGATGAGGAGCAGATTGTAGGAATCTTCCCAACTAGGACAATATCTTGTCCCCATGTCTCCATGGAGAGAGCAGGAGATGTTTTCAGCTGCCTTGATGAATCCATTGACATTCCTGCCCACCAAAACAGGGAATGATCACAATGGGCCTACCTAATGTCCGAAAAAACTGCGACTTCCAGAGCTCAGCTTTTTTAACCACTGTACTATCCTGCCTGAAAGACGGCTGGGGATCAGACTGAAGCTCACATCCGTGGGTGGGCTAAAGAACAGTGGGCAAACAGGCAAAGATCTGATTCCACATGGGGCTGTATGACTTGGGGCCAATTTCTTACCCTCTCTGAGCTTCTATTTCATGTTACCTAATTGACAGAGCTGTTCTAAGGACTCATCTTTTATTACTTTGGGGCTCATACGGGGCAGGGACTGGGCTTCTCTAGGTGGGGTCAGCACATGGTCTTGCCCATTAATAACAGTTCTGAAAACACAATAGAATTGAAAAGCTCTTTTCAGACCTCCTAGATTTCAGACTTTTAAAAATCCTTCATGAGGGAGGTGCTTGAGCCTGGCACAGAAATCCACTCTATCCTCACTAACTGGACAATTGCCTCATGTCACTGACGTGTGTTATTATTTCCTCCGCTATAATGTATGTCTTTTAAAAAGAAAATTAGGATCTGTCAAGCACCATTATGCAATGAACTCAGCAAAGAGGCCGCCAAAAGCAGTGCATCAAGCTAGAGTCCCAGCAGAGGTAGCAGTGGGGAGCATTTGCTTGGGGGGTTCCAGCCATCACTGAATGACAAAGACAGCTCCGTGCAGAAGTTTGCCCTCTCGGGGGAGTCTCTTTCTGTCAGGTCCCTGGAAGCTGAGGGAAAGATCTCATACAACTCTGGCTCGAAGAGAAGAATGCACTTCTGAAAGTGCTCAGCATCCCCTGCCTGCCCCATTCCACAGAAACCTGTGCAAATGAGGAAGATTGGAGAACAGGTGTGTGCCATGATGGGAACGTTTCCTTTTGGTCCCTGCAATGTCATGGCACCATGATGCAACCCTTAAGAATTAGATCCCTTTTCGATATGAGGAAAGACACTTGGAAAGACTCCAGCCTGGAACTAAGTGAGTCTGATCCTAGGACCCTGTGTGCTCCACACACCACGCTGCCTGCCTGCCTGCCTTCTGGGGCCTGTGAAATATGGAGAGGGGAAGGTCAGCGAGGGAGGGGCACTGGAGCTCTTACCTACGTCTGCAGGAGGCCAGCCTGGGACTCTTGTGGGATTGGTCAGCCACTGAGACACAGTCTTTAATTTCTCAATGTGCTGCTGGTTGCTGGAAGGGGCCGCCCTCTCCTAGGCCCAAACAGACACAACGTAGACAGTCCTGCAGTGGTGGCCAAGGAAGGCAGTCTAGATGCTTTGTCCTCAGTGGGCCCGCTATGTGGCCGAGAGTCCCTTACCCTGCACATTTCTAGGGCTGGCGCTGCCTTGTCCTCTGCTCTTCTGCCTCCCCTCCTTCCTCCTGCTCTACTCCCTCTCCTGTTCTCGGACAGCACGTGGAACTGGGAGAAACAAGGGCCAGCCTCACATGTGAGGGAATAAACGCTGAGCTGTGACAATCCTGTCTGCCTCAGAAAGAGAGGTTTTATGTAGTTTTTGGCATTTACAAATCCTTTGTGAAAAGGTCATCCTGTTCTTGGAGTCTTTTATTAATGCTGAAGACTGGCCCCGAAAATGTCATGTCTTTTTACCATGATATTTACTCAAAAAAGTATGACTAAGTCTCTGAAATTCTCTGGACCTAAACCTGGGCTGGGGAATTCTCAGGGGACAAATGGATGCTGGTCACCCTGGAGCTGGTGGGGCTCCACCTTCCCATCAGAGTAAGGGCAGGAGGGAGGAACAAGGGCCATGTCCCCTGGGCATCTGCTGTCCACTTCTCCCTGTCATCCTCGCTCTTGTTCATCTCCAAGGTAAAGACCCACATGTTAGTGCTGGAAAGGATCTTAGGACCAACCTCCTCATTTTACCAATGTGGGGACTGAGGCTCAGAGAGGAGAAGGCACCTCAGTGACCCTCAGCAAGCAGGGTGCAAAGTGGAAACTAAGACCGTAAGTCCTGACTCTTAAGTCAGCCTACTTTCTAGCAAACTGTCATCTGGTCACTCTCATACTGAACCTGAGAAGAGGAAAGAACTTCTCCTTAGGCCCAAGGTTCTGGTTCCTGTACCCAGGGTCCAAAGCAGTCTGGTGTGAGGGGAGACATGGGCACGGGAGACCCTCCCCAGTGCTCTCGTCTGCCTCCCCTTCTATCAGCCTCCCTCCTCTGGGGTCTGTAGTGCAGAGTGCAGGGATACCATCTTCAAAGAACTCACTATTTCTCTTCTACATGGTCCTGGTGGGGTTTGGGACAAGGGGTTAAATCCTGCCCTAGTGTCTTAGTCAAGTCAGG
Organism: Saccopteryx leptura; assembly: GCF_036850995.1. Taxonomy (NCBI): domain Eukaryota; kingdom Metazoa; phylum Chordata; class Mammalia; order Chiroptera; family Emballonuridae; genus Saccopteryx; species Saccopteryx leptura. Next base: position 329,121,059 of record NC_089504.1, read on the forward strand.
CTGCCATAACTAAATACCATAGACTGGGGTGTTTAAACAACAACAGTTTATTTTCTCATGCTTCTGGAGGCTGAGGGTCCAGTGGCACAGCTTTCTCGATCACCCAAGCTGGGTATTTGAGGCCTGCCCCCTGTGTGGGCTACATAACCCTCCTCTTGTAGTTGGGCTTTGCTTACCATTGGCACATCAATGAGAGGGATGTATCCCCAGGCTGATCAGCTGCAAGAACTGGTTGCGACCACCCACCGCCGTGGAGGATCAGGTGTGCAGGGGCACAGCCCACAGAGCAGGACTCACTTCAGCGGAGCTCTGGTGCCTGCTGAGTCCACCCCTTGAGCGTGTCACTTGTGGAGGTAGTTGGGTGGTGATGTTTCAATGTCTGAAACTGTCCAGCCGATGTGCTGGCTCTGGGGCCTCTGGGGAGGGGTAGGTCAAGGTCAGCTGCCATTTCACAGGGGTTTTTGAAGGGCGTGGATTAAAGAGACACACAATTTCCCTGTGAAATTAATGTGTAATCTGTAGTTGTGTATAGGTGTGCATTTTTATTATTTTTTTACCTTTGGGAGGAAAACTAGGGAGAAATAAAAACGTAGCCTCTTCAGCTTATCAGATGAGCTTGATTACATCCTGAGAGAAGAGGGAGCCTCCAGGAAAGAGACCCCAGACAGGGAAAGAGAGAAGACATTTGCTATTTGTTCTCCACCTTCTAGTCTTCTGTAGATGATGAGACCAGGGTTTGAACCAACCACCACATCCCATTTCCCTGGTCATAGTTACTAGCTCAGGAGTGGGAGTTAGACCCCTGAATGACTAATCAGTGTTCCAAGGACTTTTGCAAGGACTTATCCTTTCTGATGGATTCGAACCTGGAAGGATATAACTGGTGCTGTTACAGCCACTTGTGGCCATGAGGCTATGTTTGGCTTTGCATGTTCAGAGAGGGGGGGTGAGAATGCACATTCTCTATGCATCTCAGTCTTCACAAGGGCATGGGTTCTGTTAAAGACACTGCGTATAACAAAGAAGTATTAATAAGTGTTTGCTAAAGAATATATTTTTGAGCCCCTGTATCCAGCCATGCCTACAGCCAGCCTTATGTCTAAACTCTTTAGCTATAGAAGCCTATGCATGCCTTTTTTTCACTTAAATCATCTTGAGTGAGAATATTTTACCTGCAGCCTAAAGACTCTTAAGGGCATGAAGTAAAAATCAAGGGCCTGAAGAAGGTGGGTGCGAATGTGGGTGGAGGTGAGGGGTTTGTTCATAGGGCCTCACAAAGCCCAAGGCAGGAGTCTTGGAAAGATACTGGACTTTGCTTCTCTCCCAGTCCTTCTGTAGACTGGTGCACCTTTAGCCGCCCAGACCCAGCTGGGGATTCAGGGTGGGGTCTCTGCACTTGAGGACTCCTGGCCCACCTCTGAGTGTCATGCCTTAGGCACAAGGGGCTCCTTTATGTCCACACCTGCTGACAAAGGGCCAGCCTCACCTGTGGCTTGTGGCAGTTGTGTGGCGAGGGAGGCCCCTGTGGTGTGGACAGCTGAGAACCAGGCAAGAGAGCATTTTTGAGTAGGAATTCATGTGCTGTGCCTGCCAAAGGGGCTAGTGTGCTGGCTGGAGGTCACTTTCTCCCGAGGCCCCAGAGCCTGAGCTACATGTGTCACAGATTGGGAAGGGTGAGCGGAAATTAGGGGCCATGGATCTAGGCATTTCCTGTGCTTGTTGGTTATTCTAGGAAAACTCCGGGATGTGTGACAAGCACCCTCCTGGAGTCCCTCTCTCTGCATTCCTGATTCCTTCCAGAAAGTGCTGATGGGGGCTGGAGTGAAGCTTGATTTCATCTCCCAAGGCAGTGAGGTTGGGCCTGAGCTCCTTATGCTGTGAGTGGCCCATGGATGGGGTGAACTGCACTTCTTCCCCATCAGGAAAGAAGTGGGGATTCAGGGCCATCTGGGTGACTCAGGGGCACTGTCAGCTAAGTACTGGCTCTATGATATGAAAATAGGTCCAGGGAAGCAGTCAATTCTGCTGCAGTATAAGGGCGGCCATTACTTCACAAGGAGTAGGATCAGTCACATTGATAAGAGGAACCCACACTTCTCTTGTCAAACAGAGTGTGGCGCACTCAGAAAAAAATCAATTCTTTGCTTGGAAGGTGAGTTTGTCTGTAAGTAGTCAGGAGAAAGTGGCGCTGCTAGTAAGGCGAACCTGAAGTGGACTGAAGCCCCTTCCATCCCAGTCCAGGGGTCACAGTTCTCCTGGGACAGGGCAGGGGAAGGCCTGGGGCATCTGGCTGAGGATCGAGGGGTGGAGGGAGGGACTTGAGGCCAGACTTCAACACTTCCCAGAAAGATGGCAGTTTCAAAAGGAAGACTCGGCACTGGTGAGTAGAGAAGGGGAATGAAGGAGGATTCCGGGTGAGCCCTTGTTCCTTTCTCTTCTTTCTGTGACTTAGGACTGCAAGTTACCGAGATCAGCAGTTCTCACATGTCAGCCGGCATCGGAATCACCTGGAGGCTTGTGAAACAGTGGCTTGCTGGGCCCCACACCAGGAAGTTCTGACTCGGTAGTTCCGGAGTGCGCCCGAGACCGGGCATTTCTAAGACATTCCTGGTATCGCGGCTGCTGCTTCTCAGAGGAGAGCACATTGAGATCTGCTGGCCCAGGTGTGGCCTGCCACTATTGAAGACCTAGATGCTCACTTAAAGTCTTCAGCCACAGCTGCATCTATCTCCCTCAGGTGCAGGATGGGTTTGTCCTGAGAAGATGGATGGAGAGTAACAATGGGGTGTGGGGGAACCTCCAGATTATGGGCCAGGAGCTTCTTGTTACTCTTGGGGTAACAGCCAGGAGCACTTCTCCAGCCTGAGAGACCACTGAGCTGATTCTCCACTCTCTCAAGCAGCAAGGAACACCCCTTTCTAAGATGGAAGGAAGGGGTCCTGCTACGACTGTTCCCCAAGAATGTCTGCACCAAGGTGCTGAGGTTTAGGGGGTGTCAGAGTGAAGAGCAGCCTGGCGACGGAACCTCCTTGTTCCGGGGCTTGGAAACAAAGCTGGAGTTTAGGTCGTGGCTCATCATACTCTGACCTATGACCTTGGGGAGCATTTAACTCAAGGAACCCTGGTCTTCTCATCTGTACAATGGGAATAAGGAAAATGCTTGTTCTTCCTTCACGAGATTGTTTTGGGAGGATGAGGCAACGGATGTGAAATTATAAGTTGTGAACGTATATGAGTTCTAATGATGGTTTTAACTTTGAAAGGAACCAAGGGATAAGGGAGAAGCAGAGGAATCATGAACAGTTGTTCTTCTCTGTGGGGCTGGGTTCCGGCTTCCTCTCCTCTTCTTATGTTCCAAGAACTCAGATCTAGGAAATGAGGTCCAGGAGGCAGAAGTCCAAACACCACCTGTCACACAAACTTTTTTTATTTAGTTCGGATTATTTTATATTTTCCAGCTTTATTGAGATATATATGATAAATAAAAACTATTTACTGTGTATAACATGATGCTTTGATATACATATGTATTCTGAAATGTTTACCACAATCAAGATAATATGTCTATCACCTCACATCATTATTTATTTGGTAAAAACAATTAAGATTTACTCCCCTAGTGAATTGCAAGTATACAAAATAGAATTGTTAACCATAGTGACTATGCTATATGCTAGATGTGCAGAAATTACTCAGCCTGGATATCTGCAATTTTGGACCCTGTGACCAACATCTCCCCATTTCCACCATAACTAGTCCCCGGTAACCACCATTCTACTCTCTGTTTCAATGAGTTGAACTTCTTAAGATTCTACACATGAGATCATACAGCATTTGTCTTTCTGTGTTTGGCTTATTTCACTTAGCATAATCCTCTAGGTTCACCCATGTTGTCAGAAACGACAATATTTCCTTCCTTTTAAAGACTGAATAATATTCCATTATGTATATACTATATATCACCTTTCCTTTATGAATTCATCTGTCAGTGGACACTTGAACTGTTTTCCTATCTTGGCTGTTGTGAACAATGCTGCAGGAATATGGGAATGAAGCTATTTCCTCGAGATAGCTATTTTATTTCCTCTGAATATATACCCAGAAGTGGGAATGCTGGATCATATGGTAGTTCTAATTTTGATTTTTTGAGGAATCTCTATACTGTTTTCCATAGTGGTTGCACCAATTTACATTTCCCTCCACTGTGAAAAGACTCCCTTTTGTCCACATTCTTGCCAATCTTTCATCTTTTTGATAACAGCCATTCTAAGAGGTGTCATCCTAACTTTAGACTCCAAGCAACATGAAAGATGGTGATTAATTCATTACTTGGGTTTGAGAAATGGTCAATCATATTTTGGAAATGTTGACCTTTGCTGGTGTGAGACAATGCTGCTCACATTCCCTCTTGTAAGCTGAACACTGATCAAGAGTTTCTAGTGAATGGTGACATCCATCAGAGCAGGATGTCATCAGCCTTGCAGAGATAGAAAGACTATTAACCACATTTTATTGTGTGTCTTCTACATAGTGAAAGCTTCATGGACATTATTTTAACACTGAAGGTAGGCATTACTGTTCTCACCTTGGAGCTGAGGGAACTGAGGCCCATGGATGTTAAGTTACTTCACTAGGGTCACAGTTTAATAAGAGGCAGATTCCTGCCTTTGTGGTACCCTTCTGCCGCTCATAAGGACCATGAAAGTGCAGCACACACTGTGCAGAGCCGAACAACCATAAGGGACTGCTATTACACTGTCTCTCCATCGATTTTTAGTGCTCAGAGTCATTTTCTTGAGCTTTTTATTTTCCTAGTTGAACAAATATCCAGCCACTTGTGCATACCGGCAGCCACAGCGCTGTCTACATGGCTCCTGCCGCTTCCTGTAGAGTTGATAAGAGATCCTCTGCCCCTGGTGACTGCAAGCAACTAGGGGACAAAGGAAAGGGGATTTTACAAACCTTCTCAATTTTATTTCCATTAGCCTATTGCCTGAGAAAATCCCAAGCTTACCCCCCCATCCCCAACTCAAAGCTGCTTTGTTGCACTGGCATAATTTCTTACAATAACATTAACATATCATTGGAGCTCATTACCTTTGGTGTAATAGTTCCCTATTGAACTGTGTCAGACTAATTATGTCAGTTCCTTTTCATTCCAGTTTAGTGCTCCTCCAGAGAGTCGCAGTGCAGCACCACTAATAATGATTAAACTGCTGTCTAATGCTCCACTGGACATCCAAACCAAATGGGAAAATTCCTTGCTGAAGATGGCACTCGAAGCGGCCCTTGGACTTGATGCAATTTGGTGTTTTAAAAGCCATTACCTGGCAGTCATTTCCACATGAAGATGGAGGGCTGGTAGTGTTTCTTGGGGGTGGGGGAAGAAATAAAGCAAATCAGGGAAGGAAATAGCTAGGCAAGGAGCAAGGCGAGCAGGGCTGAGAGGCAAGCCAGGTGCTTTCATCCGCCTGCTGAGCCCTCCAGTTCTGATAGGAGCCAAGCTTTGCCACTCAGCCGGCAGGGGTGGGTGTCAGGGTAAGGCCCGGGTAATGAATCAGGACAAGCCAATATCAAATGCTTAAAGCTCTGTTGCCAGTGTCAGATGAAGGAGCCCAGGGAAGATGAATGAAAATGAAGTCATTTTCACCTTCCTGTAGTCTCACACAGAGCTCTTTGCTCATGCTGAAATCGAACATGCCTTTTTTTTTTTTTTTTAATAAAGGGGAGGAAGGAAATCTTGTGCTTTCACAAGAACTTCAACAGAAGGTTGGTGCTCCTCCTCTCCGAAGGATGCTAACCTGTTCAGAGCACCCATTCTTGATGATGATTAATGATCCCGCTAATAGGAAATAGCATCAGCTGAGTGACTACTTTGTGCCAGGCATTATGTTAAGGATTTTACATCTGCTGGCTCATTTAAGTCATAAAACAACCCTACCAGGTAAAAAAAACCCTGAGATTCAGGGAGAGTTAGTAACTTACTTAAAAAGTTGCTCACCAGAATCCTTGTATCTGACTCCCAAATCTGTTTACAGGGCCATCCTACCCCTTCATTCAGTCAACAAGGATGATTAGGGCCTTTCATCCTCCAGCCTTGACCTGTGACCCACAGACATATTTTGAGACTCATAGACAGTGTAGGCCTTCTTGGGGCTGAGAGCTCAATAGTTAATTTCAGTTCAGGGTGATCTGTTCTAAGACTAGGAAAGGGCAGAGGGCTCTGAGAACCTTAGTTCATTCCCTCACAAGTGTTCATCCGAGTGCCCGAATGTGGCAGGCAATGCTGGTGATAGGAACACTAGGGTCGGCAAAACTGCTACATACCTTCCTTTCATGGAGGCTTCAGTCTAGACGGGAAAATGTAATCTTTAACATATATTAAGCTCTTGTGATGGGCAAAGTTCTGAGCTAATGCTATTAAAGAAGTCAGTTTATTTAACTGTCACAATGGCTTTCTATCATTTGTATAGATGAGAAAGTGAAGCCTTGGAAAGTCACACAATTAGCTTAAGATCACTGCTCCTAACACCACAGGCAGCCTTGGAAAGTCACACAATTAGCTTCAAGCCACTGCTCCTAACACCACTGATTCGACCACAGGTAGACCTGACCTATTCTTGGGAATTAGTATAATGGGGCATGTATCTCTCAAGGGCACTTTATTCCTAGAGGAATAGGCCATTAACACTCTCAAAACTGACTTCAAACTCTTTCCAGGGGACCCATCAGTCTGGCGCCAACTGGGGACATTATTCATACGAGCTGTGCTGCCATATTGGCCGAGGATGGAAACCCTCCCCCCCACAGAAACTCGAACTCAGCCACAGTGAGAAGACAGCAGAGAAACATGTGATGTCTGTGCAGCATGGCTTTGGCTCAGGGAAGGACATGTACATGGTGTGCCCTGTCCCACTAGGCCATGTGAGAAATACCAGCTGATGCGAACGGACTGCGGGGGAGTGAGAGCAATGGAGAGCTTGAGCAGCCGGCTCTGCCCCAGAGCACGCACAACACTTCTTGATAGACACTTAGACAAAGGCTGTCTCTTTTGATCTTGACAACAGCCAGCAAGGTAGGAAATTAATATCAATGTTTTACAGATGAGGAAATGGAGGCTGGAGAAGTTAGCAACTTGCCAAAAGTCAAATAACCATTAAGTGGTAGAGAGCAAGGACTAAAAATCAGGTCTGATTTCAAAACTCAAACTACCCCCTACTCCCTCCCCCTACTATGCTGCCTTATAAATCAAGGCCTCCATACTTTGTTCATGATGTTTTTCTTCTCCATCTTCCCTTCTCCAGCCATCTCTACCTTTTCATCTTTAAAAATCCAAAAGCTTCTCCAATCATGGATTGACATCTACTTAAGAGAAATGATAAACTACATCCACAAAAACACTTGCATGCAAATATTCACAGAAGTGTTATTACCAGTGGCTGAACTCATGGAAACATCCCAGTGTCCGTCAGCTGCTGAATGGATAAGCAAAATATGGAATATTTTTGCAATAGGATACCATGTGACAATAAAAAGGAATAAAGTACTGATATATGCCACAACATCCGTGAACCTCAAACATATTTTGCTAAGTGAAAGAGGCCAGGCAGGAAAACCCACATATTGTATGATACTATTTACACGAGATGTTCAGAACAGGAAAATCTGTAGAGATAGAAAGTAGATTAGTGGGCTGCTGGGGCTGGAAGCGGGGTGGGGAAGATGGCAGTGACTGCTAATGCACACACCCCTATCTCTTTAGAGGGATGGAAATGTCCTAAAATTAGAATGTGCTGATGGCTGCCCAAATCTGTAAGCAAACTAATAGTGAATATTACTTTTAGAAAGACAAATTTTATGGTATGTAAATTGTACCTCCATAAAGGTTAAGAAAAGAAAAAGACCTGAAACCTCTGAACAAGGTGAATTGAGGGGTCCTTCCCATCCTCAGTTACTGGAGCTGCCTGGGACCAGTCTCAGACCCCGAGCTGACCTGTTTTCTTTTTCTCAACTGCTCTGAGTAAGCATCTTGCAGAGCTTATCTTGGGGGGGGGGGTCAAGTTCCACTTCTTATTTACCATCAAAGGCACAGAATCTGGGTCAGCAGACAATGTGCTTTTTCCTAAGGAGTGAGGTCAAAGAGCAGGTGCAGAGCGGAAGTTGGGAGGGGCCACGGCACGCCATCTGCCTCCTGGCTTGGGACTGGGAAGGCACTTCTGTTCACAATGTGTGCAGGTCAAGCATGTGAGAGCAGGTGAGAGGGCTGAGCTGGAAGCAAGAGCATTTTCAAACACGGAGCAGTAGAAGTTACTCGGTGGGGTGGGGGCAAGGGCAGGCCGGGGCTGGGGCTGCCAAGGGTGGGACGAGGCGAAGCAGAGGCCAGGGTGGGGGATTGTCAGAAGGCCGAAGAGGGGAGAGGCAATGATTTTACTTGGGTTGGTTGAGGAAGTCTTTCTAGAGTAAGGCTTTTTTTTTCTCCTCCCCAGGATAAATTATTCTCCTTCCACCTCCCACTCTAGAAAACTTACTTTTATTTTTTTATTGATATAAGAGAGAGACAGGGAGAGAGAGAGAATGAGAGACAAACATCAGTTTGTTGTTCCACTTATTTATGCATTCATTGGTTGATTCTTGTAGGTGCCCGAGCAGGGCATGGAACCCACAACCTTGGTATATCAAGGCAATGCTCTTACCAACTAAGCTACTGAAAGCTTGTAATTTCAGTATAACTTAGAGAAAATTGCACAGATTAGCCTGACCAGGTGGTGGCGCAGTGGATAGAGCATCGGACTGGGATGCCGAGGACCCAGGTTCGAGAACCTGAGGTAGCCAGCTTGAGCACAGGCTCATCTGGCTTGAGCAAAGCTCACCAGCTTGGACCCAAGGTCACTGGCTTGAGCAGGGGGTTACTCGGTCTGCTGAAGGCCCACGGTCAAGGCACATATGAGAAAGCAATCAATGAACAACTAAGGTGTCGCAATGTGCAACGAAAAACTAATGATTGATGCTTCTCATCTCTTTGTTCCTGTCTATCTGTCCCTGTCTATCCCTCTCTCTGACTCTGTCTCTGTCTCTGTAAAAAAAAAAAAAAAGAAAGAAAATTGCACAGACTATTTGTGCACAGTAGCACAAGGCTCCATGGATTTTCACACAGTATGTGCAGCTGTAGTCAGCTCAGGCCACTCCTGTCCCTTTACTCTGAATCCAGGCTAACAGAGGGGCTAGTATCTTCAGCTAGAGTTCTGGAGGGTCGTGCACCAACAATTAAATGTTCTAACTCACAAGTGACCTTTATCACTTTTCAGTTCAATTCTGGTTCAAACTCACTGGCCAGAATTTGTCATATGGCCCCAAATAAGTACAAGGGGGCCAGGATGTTCATCCTACGCAGGCCCAGAATACAGACAGGGGAAATACTAATAAGCAGCATTAATGTCCATCACACAGTGAGTGAATGCATGAATGATAAATGAATAAATAATGAACAAACAAAAGTATGAATGAATGAATGAATGCAATTGCAATCCTCATCTGACTTTGCTGGCTGTTGGGCCCAGGAAAGGACAATGTAGACTTGGAAATAGCCCAGAATAAGAACATTTGGGCTCTTCAGGTCCTTATAATAGGTTTAAAAATGGTCAGAATGTGCTAGTGTTTTTTCCTCTCCACCGTTTACAGCCCCCATCCTTCATGTTCTCTCTTTCACCAAATCTCTTTGCTACTTGCTGCGGGCTGCAGACCCACCCTACTCTCCCAGGCCCCATTCTGGGGGTGATTGATGATGCTGGACACACACAGATGGACACAGAAAGAAATTTCTACTTCCTCCATGAGCCTGGGGCAGCTGTGGAGACGGCCATTTTTCATGGGAGTGTTAGCTCCGAGTCTTTCTCGGGCTCCTGAGTGTAACTATGCCCAGACAGGCTCTGAGAGATGAAAAATTAAGTGTTGTTTTTATGGGGCCATGAAAAGCCATCTTTTTCCTCCTAAAAAAGAAACTTATTTATTTCCATGTGTGTATGGGTTTGCAGTAAGTGTGGAAGGATTAAGCCTTTGAAACTGTCAATTTGTATCCATGAGTAATGTGAAGTCTTTGTCTTGGAGAGGAGAGAGGCTTCCAGGTCGGGAATAGAGTCAGGTCCCTTCCCTCATTCACTTAGGGGCTCGTTTGTTACATATTTACGGAGCACTTAGTGTTGGCCAGGCCCAGGGTGAGGGGCTGGGGATGCAGAGCCATGTAAGAGGACACAGAGTCTGCCCTTGCTGAGCTGGCAATCCGCAGGCTAAGTGCTGAGTACAATGAGCGTGGGGACCCCAGGGAGCAGGTGGTGGGGAGGCTTCATTGAGGAAGCCCCACCTGTGTTTATGAATTATACTATCACCAATCTGCAGATCAAATATTAGGATCATGCTTAAATCTTAGTATATTTAACATAGTTTAATTTCTTATTTTTATATAAAAATACAGCTGTTCTAATATTTTCTTCCCACATCATATCTTGAGTTGCTCACATGCCATTGATTGGATCCAATTCCCCCTGCCAGTTGAGAGAGAGTTTTGCAGACAGAGGTGGTATCTTTTGGCAGGGTAAAAAAATGTGTCACTTAACACCTAAATGGAGTTTTTGCCTTTGAATGGAAGTTGGCACAGTCAGTATCAGTGGGAAAATAAATCTCGGATCTTCCTTTTAGAGAGACAGGCCTGGCAGGGAGAAGAATGGGATTTCAAGGCCTCTGCCAGGCCCTGTGTTGGAGGAAGACAACCCATACAGGCCACAGTGGTGCGCTTTTTGGAGTCTTTGGACTGCAGTTCAAGGTCTGGGCACAGACAAGGATGGGGTTGAATCCTCTGAATAATAGAGCGAGAAGAGTTTCGCTGAATCTTGGGTGTGGAGGAGCTAACCACAGGCTGGAGCTGGCTTATTTGTCAGGACAAATCCCAGGAACAGGGACAGCAATGGCTTAAAAAAATTTGCAGTAAAATACCCATAACATAAAACTGACTACTTAATCATCTTAAAGTGTACAGTGCCTCAGGGTTAGGTACATTCACGTTGTTGAGCAACCAATCTCCAGAACCCTTTCAGCTTGTAACACTGAAACTGTTCCCATTAAACAGTACCCAACCCCCTTGCCTCCTCCCAGCCCCTGGACACCATCATTCTGGTTTCCGTCTCTGAATTTGACTGTTTTAGGTACCTCATATAAGTGGAATCATACAGTGCTTGTCCTTTATGTGACTGGCTTATTTCATGGATCATAATGTCCTCGGGGTTCATTTGTGCTGTAGCATGAGTTAGAATCAGCTTTTCTGGCTGAACAACGTTCTGCTGTGTGTACATACCACCTTTTGTTTATCTATTCACCCATTGATGGACACTTGGGTTGCTTCTATCTTTTGGCTGTTGTGAATGATGCTGCTATAAACACGGCTGTGCAAATACCTCTTTGAGTCTCTGTATTCAATTATTTTGGGTCTGATGAAATAATAAAAACACAAATTGGTCTTTGGCTCTGGTTTCTGGCACAGAACTCCCCAAACCCTTGAAATTTCCTAAGTAAAAAGAATACTGGAATCATCTTTTGTTTTAATATTTGGTCTTTGAACCTGGTTCCTGGCAGAGTTCTGAAATCTCTTGGAATTTCCTGGGTGACACCAGTGTCTTTTGTTCTATTGAGGTGACTCTGGGTGGCTCCTGGGTGGCGGCTGGTCACCAGAAAGATTAAGCTATGATTAGAAGTTTAGGATGTTCAGCCTCGTCCTTCCCACTCTCCAGAGAGGGAGAGGGGCTAGAAAGAGAGTTAATAATTGGTGATGCCTGCCAGAGGAAGCCTCCATAAAATCCCAGTAGTAAAGGGTTCGAAGAGCTTCTCATACTGTGAGCACATCTATGTGCTGGAAGGGTTTGGCTCCCCAACTCCACAAGGACAGAAGCTTCCATGCTCAGCAACCTTCTAGACCTGTCCTTTGTATCTCTTCACCTGATTGCTCACCCATATCCTTTATCACATCCTTTCTTATATAACAAACTGCTAAGTGTAGTTTCCTGATTTCTGTGAGTTATTCAAGCAAATCATTGCATTCAAGGGGTAGTGTCATGGGAACTTCCAATTCGTAGCCAAGTCAGAAGTTGTGGGTAACCTGGAGCTCTACTACTTGCAACAGGCATCTGAAGTGGGTCCAGTCTTGTGGGACTGAACCCTTAAAGCAGGGGTCTCAAACTCAACTCAGCATGTGGGCCGCAGAGCAAGATCACAGCCATTCGGCGGGCTGCACTAGGTCTACAAAAGGCAACTGTTACGCAACACTTTTCTCACTGCAGTTGAAAACAAAAAAAAATCAGTACAACAAGCACAATCGTACATGCAGTTTACTCAGTGTCACAAAACGACCAGAAACTGTAGTTCGCATCACAACTGCTGTTAACTAAGCTAATATCTAGCTAGGATGCTAGAGAAATGAAAAATACAAGTAGGCCCCTAGGCTTACTTAATTTTATCCAAAATATTTTGAACTTCGTGGATTAGTCTGCGGGCCGCACAAAATTGTTCGGCGGGCCGCATACGGCCCACGGGCCGCGAGATTGAGACCCCTGCCTTAACATGTAGGGTCTGCGCTAACTTCGGTTACTGTCAGAATTGAATGGAACTGTCGGATAGCCAGCTGGTGTTGAAAGAATTGCTTGGTGTGGAGGGTAAAGGGCCACACGTGTGGCATCAGAAACGTCGCAGGGGCAGTGGAGTGACAGTAAAGGACACACGCAAGGACAAGAGAAGAATGTTTTGCTTTTTTCACACTCACTGTATACCCAGAAGTGGAATTGCTAGTAATTCTAGCTTTAATTTTTTGAGGACTCTCCAAACTGTTCCTACAGTGGCTGTGCTATTTTACATTCCCACCAACAGTGAGCAGGTCAATGACCGGTAAAGAGAGTGAGGTCTGACACTGATGCTACATGGTTCAGGGACAGGAATGTTCTCTCTCACTGGTAAACCTTCTTGACAGTCTTCTGCTTTGAGTGCATGATTTGAAGGTCAAATCAAGGCAGAGTGACACATCTGAGTTAGACGGGGGTGGGGAGGGGGGAGAAGCAGGCCTGAGGGTTAACATGTGAGTGAGAGACAGCAGTACCTGAGGCCAGGAGCTTGGGCTCTGGAGCATAACTGCCTCAAGATATTGGCTCTGTGTCCTTGGGAAAGTCACTTGACCTCTCTGTGCTCCCTCAGAGGGGGTTGTGAGAAGTATATGATCTAATATGCACAAAGCACTTTGAAGAGCTCAAAAAAAAAAATGGAAGCTGTTATTTTTGAAGACAACATAGCTGAAATCTGAAGCTATAACGTGCAGGTGAAAGTGCCTGTGAGAGCCTGGGCTCCTGACGGCTCAGGGGCGCTGTGCTTGGGCCAGTTTTAGTCAAGTCTGAAAGGACAAGACAGCCCCGCTGACCAGCTGAATCGCTGTGGTGACTGGGAACTGGCTCCACTGCCCCAGCCTGTCTTCTCTGATGGAGTGAGGTGATGAGAGGGGTTTGCTCTTCTTGTTGGGAGGGAGCCAGACTTCTCTACATGCAGCTCCTCAGGGACTCTTCCAGAAAAGTGAGTATTTGTAAAGCACTCTACAGATGACGAAGCCCCTGAACAGCCATTATCTGATTTGATTATCACAATAACACTATGACCCTTTGAGAACAGAGAGAGAGAGAGAGAGAAGAGAAAAGGGCAGGGTAGTAAGGCTGCAATGCTGAGCTGGTTCTTTTCCTTTTCTTTTTTTGTTGTTTGTTTGTTGCTTTTTGCTAAAAGTCTGAGTCTTTTAGGCACAAATATCTATATGCTTCCTGCACCACCAGCAGGCATCAGGTGGGAGCAACAGGCCCCCTCATGCTCCAGCTGGGGACAATTGCTGACTCAGTTCCCAGCACGAGGTAGGTAGAAACAGGAGCTCTCGTGGCCCTGACGGTAAACAGTGCTGACCTACAGCTCTGATGCCTGGGTCTTCCCCAAGAGTGGGGCTGGGTCGCCTTGGCTGGCCTCAGGCAGGCTAGCCCTAGTGGTCCCTGCCATGGTGAGCGGGGACCACCTCCCAGGGGTTATTATTGAGTAATCACTTTGTGAGGCGAATGTTGATCTCACCTTCATTTTATAGGTGGGGGAACTGAGTCTCGGTGAAATTTGTACCCGTTAATGTCTGAGCCAGGTCTGTGTGACCTCGGAGCTTAACTCCTGAGCCCCACTCAAAGAAGTGGTATGCTGAGGGCAGCACAGCTTACAGCAAAGGATCACGCAAAACTACTCACTTGCCATCACTCCAACCAAAAGAGTGACTGAAAGAAATTAATTTTAAAACCCTTCAGAACGTGTCATTTACTTGGGTTTATTCTGCTTTAAACAAGAATGAAAACAGCCTGAAAGACTATTTCCCCCCAAAAGGGAAACATTCGTCTGATTATTTAGGGATCTCCAAGAAGCTAAGGACTGCTGTTTGGGAGAAGCAGGTTTCAGACTGAGATGTGAGGGTAAGAGCTGAGCAGGTGGAAGAGAGAGAGGCAGAGCAGGAGGAGAGAGGGGCGCCGGGCTAAGCAGACACTGGCATAACTCTTCCCCAGGGGCCAACGTCGGACTCGATCATCGCCTTGTTAAGTGCTTTAAGTGGCAGCTCTGAAAAAGGCCATTTCCCGCCAAGACTATAAAGTGGAAAAATGGAGATGCCGTATTCATGGCAAAGAATCATATGTACAGAGTCTTCCGCGGAATTTATAAATCAGTTACTAGGGACATTAAAATGCCTCTCGCTGCACTTAATCTCCGGCTCCCTTTCTTCTCTTCCTCTGAACACCTCACACATTGCTCTTTTTTACTGGCTCTGCTGGACCCTTCAATGAAGTCAGTTCCCATTTCAGAATAAACACGTGTGTTCTGTTCTCCGCCTCAACGTGACTGTAAAACAAACAATGATCCATGCTCTCTCTCTCTCTCTCTCTCTCTCTCTCTGGTTCTCTGCATAAATATGAGAGCAGGAATTTTGCTCTCCTTGGGGCTGGTATCTTCCTGGGCACAGAAAACACAGCAAGGCTATGCACATGGCCTGTTTCAGGTTCATGAGAGCACACAGAATGTAAGGCCAGGCAAACTGTGGTCTACAGAGTTAAGGCTGGGTCAGTAAAGACCAGTCTCCTAAATTGTCCTCGAAGGTGTTTGTAAGACACTTGTATAATAACAGACAGTGCTCACAGAGGCCCTCCCTGGGCCAGGCACTATTCTAAGCACATTACATTCATTGACTCAATCGAGTCCTCACAAAAGCTCCAGTACTATTGTGGTCCCCATATTATAGACAAGGAAATGGAGACATTGAGAAATTAGCTTTCCTAATTTCACATGACCAGGAAGTGGTGGAGATGGGATGTGAACCCAGGCAGTTTGACCTTAGCAGCGGGGCTCATCAACGTCGTGGTACACATCCTATTAAGCAGGCTAATTCCTCCATTTACCATAGTTCTGGAAGGATTCAGGAACACTGGCTATAATGAGAGGGCAGAGCTGGTGGGAGCCCTAGGTTTGGTTATTCCCAGAATTTCTGTTTGCTGAACTGGTATGTTGTGAACTGTTTCTATAGTGAGTAATTTCTACCCTTTAAAACACATTTGGCTTGTTCACTGGCTCAGCCGCAGCCCCCTGGTCAAGGCACTTATGAGAAACAATCGATGAACAACTAAGGTGATGCAACTATGAGCTGATGCTTCTTATCTCTCTCCCTTCTGGTCTTTCTCTCTCTCTCAAAAATAAAATAAAAGACATTTCCAAGATGACAATGGAGTAGATAGACATACCAGTTGCAGCCTCCCAGGACCAAATTTAAATTATAACTAAATTTAAGAACAATCATCTTGAAAAACCGACTTTGGACTAAATAAAGAGGAGTCCGTAACCAAGCAGTCATAGAAGCCATGTTGAGACTGGTAAGAAGGGAAGAGATGTGAAAAGGGCTGTCCCCACTCCCAGGAGCAGGCAAAGGGTCCAGAGGGACTCTCAGCTGTGAGGAGGTACCGAAGGCTTATCGTATTTCCCCATGTATAAGACGCTCTTATGTATAAGATGCACCTTAATTTGGGGGCCTGAAATTTAAAAAAATTAAATTACATAAAGTTATTGAACTCAAGTTTTATTCATCATAAAATTCATACAACTGTTCATCACTGTCAAAACTCCCATCCATTAGCTTGTCCTCATCTGTGTCTGATGACGAATCACTGTCTTCAACAATGAGCACAAAAACAAGTGAGAAAAAACAAGTAAAAGAGAACTACAACTTCTGTATAAGATGCACCCAGTTTTTAGACCCCAAATTTTTCTTTAAAAAGTGCCTCTTATACATGGGGAAATATGGTACTTTCCAGATCTAGAAAAAATATTCCAAACATTTCTATGGAACCTAGCATGAAACCATGTAAAATCATCTCATAGTTGCAAAATACTTCCCAGTTTTTAAGGCATTTTCCTTTACTATGACTCCCCCCCCCCCCCCCCCCCGCCACTGTAGTCATGGGAAAAGACAGAGAAGTCTAGCGTCCCTGTCTCACAAATGAGAAAGTGGAGAGAGAAGATGGGATTCACCAGGCACACACATGAAACATGGGTCCAAACTCAGCTTTTTATCTCCACTTCAGGACCCTTTCTGTTACTCAGCATGGTGCATCTTGATTTCAGGAAAACACTTGACAATTTTCATGACCTCCCGGAGGACCAGGCAGAAGAGTCACCAACGCGAAGGGCAGTATGGTGTGTTGAACATCACTGGTCTTGGCTATTTAATGGTTGAGTGCAGGGCTCTCTGGGGGAACCTGGTCATAGGCCAGCGGTTCTCAACCTGTGGGTTGCGACCCCGGTGGGGTTGCCTAAAGCCATCAGAAAATACATAATGCATATCAGGTATTTACATTCTGAATCATAACTGTAGCAAAATTACAGTTATGAAGTAGCCACCAAAATTACTTTTTTGGTTTGGGGTCACTACAACATGAGGAACTGTATTGTGGGGTCACGGCATTAGAAAGGTTGAGAACCACTGCCATAGGCCTTTTGTATAGGGCCTCCTTCCATGAGACAGAGCTGTGGTTATCAGACTCCTTGATGCCACTGTGCCATTAGGAAGGGACAGCGAATACACTGACTGAGAGAGCTGAGTACAAAGCAATGGAGAATGTTTGAGGTTTAGGAGAAGGCAAGGGCTGTGGAGTCAGACCAGCTGCGGGAATACGGGTAAATTACTTGATGAGAGCAGACGTTCATGAGATGTCCCTCCTCTCTCCCTTCATCTCTCTGGCGAAGAAGAGGCAATAATTCTGTTCTTGAAAGTTTGAAGCTCCATCCTAAAGAGGATGCTGCTTGCATCATCAGTAGCCTAGTGGTCACAGCTCAGACCCTGGAGCCTGACTGCCTGAGTGCACATCCCAGTTCCACTGCACAGTAGTTGCAAGATGTTGGGCAAGTGACGCTGCGTCTCTGGTTCTCTTGTGCAGTGGAGCTGACAACACCCATCTCATAGGCTTGCTGGTTGAAAGCACTCGCAATGGCAGCCAACACATACAACGAGTAGTTTCCATTGTTGTTATTGTTCTGTGGCCCCAAGAAGTAGAATGAAGCCCAATGCCGTAACTAATAAGGAATCAAATTTTTATTCCTTGTGGTTGAGAACTGTTGATGCCCCTCTCCTGCTGAACTCCTTTCAATTTTACTGGAGTCTTGGATCCCACTGAACAGCCCCCGGCTGGGAATTGCCTTCTCCTGTCAATGATTTTCTTCCTCACCCACAGACAACTCTCTCAGAGGACTGCCTGGTTGTTTTTGAGTCTTCTGAGAGCAATCTTATCCCTTATTTCTAGGAACTGCATTGGCACCCGAGGCTCTTGCAAGTAGCAATTTACTAGAACAAAATCAAATCCCTAGTCAGATTCAAAAAGCAATGGAATAATTAGAATTGCATTTTTTCAGGAGGATGGAGACCCACTCACCGCTTGTTAGCCGTGGTCCTTTTAAAGAGGCACCACTGATCAATCATCAGCTGCTTTCATTTAAAACCGAAAGCTCAAGGGAAAAGACAGAACAAATGCGCCCTTTCCCTTCTAGGAGTCTCTGAAACCAGCTGTTTTTTTCTTTAATCTGCAGACCCTCCCCACGCCCTCCCCATTCTTTCTTTCTCATGCTTCTCCTTAGCAAATATTCAGAAAAAAAAAACAAAACAACAACATCTGGAAACACAGGTTTCCATGGAAAAGACAGAAGGCTAGGCTTTGTTCTCATCTCCAGCTGATGGAGACAGCCTTTGTGATGGTGGCAGGAAGCCACTGCCGGGGTCACTGCAGTGCTGGGGTCCTCCTCTGCCTCTCAGTTCCTCCCCTTCATGTTGCACTGTTCCCCATGCCCACTTCTCCTGGACCACACTTTATTTCAGCAGGACCTAGAGAACTGGTACCGGATTTTCCCTGATTGTTCCTAATGTCTCTAGCCTCTGCTCCATTCCCATGCTGCACTGTCTACCTCTGCAAGATCAGGAATATTATGTCAGTTCTGTCCTTTGATGGCTCTGGGGCAGCCGGTCAGGCTCTAGCCATTAGCGGAACCAAGTCTCATTTGAGACTCTGGGAAGGAGGAGGTGGGGGAGACCTTGGAAATGAAAGAGTCCAGCTCCCTCCTTTAGACATGAAGAACTTCAGGCCCAGAGATATTCATAGCTGGCTCAGAGTCACACAGCCAGTTCTCCCAGCTCCAGTTCAGTGCTCTGCCCATTGCTCTAGAACCTGAGATTTGAATCGGCCCTTCTGAGCCATGTCCTTGGTTGGGGAAGTAGAATGAGGCGTCTGGCAGAGCTGGGCTCTGTGGCAGAATGATAAATGGCTCTCTTGCTTTGCTAGGAAGTGAGTTCTGGGAACAAGGGCAGCCAAGTGAGCCATTTATCCACCTCCTAGTCAGTGACTCGGCCAGCAGGGGTTGGAGTGAGAGGGAGCAGGGGGCTGTAGGTCATGGGGTCTCCAACTCATTACTGCAGAGCCTGCCATCCGGGTTGGTCAGGACTTCAAACATGAGGCTTATTTGTCCTAAAGGCCAGGGCTAGGTGAAGAACATCCTTATAATTTAAACTGCATTTAAAATCAGAGCTTTTCAATTCATGTTAATTGCAACTCCAAGCCTTGCAATTTCTCCTGTAGAACATTTTTTTAACAGTACACTATAAGTGATGAAAGAATAATTTTCCAGAGGACACTTGGCAAGTGTCTATGAGAGCCTTATAATCTTTACACTCTTTGTCTCAGGAGTTACATTTCTAGGAATAGATTCTAAGGAAACTATCAGAAATAGAGACAAAGATTCAATCTTAATATCCTGCCACGAAGATATAATGGTAAACTCTGGTATATCCATTTGGTAAACTTTTATGAGTCATTCAAAAATGATGTAAAGCATTCCAGTGATGTAAGAAATTCTTATGATATGTCAAATAAAAAATATAGGCCATACAACTGTCTATACATATATTTTAACTGTTTTATCTATCTATATTTTTATCCCTTTTCTTTGCCTCTCTTTACATTGCTACATAATCTTAGAAAAAAAGGTAAGAAGGAGTTTTGTTAAGTGTTTACAGTGGTTTTTCTCTGAAAGGAAGGCATTGGGAACCAGAAATCAGGTCTTCTTCCTTCAAATGTCCACTGGTTTTTCTTTACACCAGTTATTACAGCTGGTGGGGGAAAACACAGGATGTTTTAATTATTTGAAAGTACAGGACAATAGATTAGTGATAGCAAATCATGGAGATGGATGATATATATTTTTTTCCACAGGGATGGCTGAGTGAGTGCTATTCACAAAACATACCTGGGGTTAGTATTTTTTTTTTTTACCACTGTGCCACCATAGTTCAGGCCTAATATATATACAGTGTGTTCGTAAAGTCATGGTGCACTTTTGACTGGTCACAGGAAAGCAACAAAAGATGATAGAAATGTGAAATCTGCACCAAATAAAAGGAAAACTCTCCCAGTTTCATACCTATTCAGTGCAGTTCGATGTGGGCTCACGCACAGATTTTTAAGGGCTCCTTAGGTAGCTATCCCATATAGCCTCTACAGACTCATCACTGACTGATGGCCTACCAGAACAGGGTTTCTCCACCAAACTGCCGGTTTCCTTCAACTGCTTATCCCACCGAGTAATGTTATTCCTATGTGGTGGCGCTTTGTTATAAACGCGCCAATATTCCCATTGCACTTTGGTCACAGATTCGAATTTATGAGCCACAGAACACACTGAACTTTCCTCTGTGCTGTCACATCTCGACTGGCATGGCCATGGGCTGCTCTGCTGTCTATATGGTGTTACGTCATTATTTGCGCATGTGCACATGCTGCCACATCATCCTACAGAAACTGGGAGGGTTTTCCTTTTATTTGGTGCAGATTTCACATTTCTATCATCTTTTGTTGCTTTCCTGTGACTGGTCAAAAGTGCACCATGACTTTATGGACACACTATATTTTAAATTTATTGATTTGAGAGAGAGAGAGAGAGAGATTTGTTGTTCCATTTATTTATGCATTCATTTTATGTGTCCTGATTGGGGATTGAGCTCGCAATCTTGGTAATGGGACAATGCTCTTAACCAACTGAGCTACCCAAACAGGGCTCGCCTGGTTTAGTTCTTTTTCCAAAAAAGTTTACTTCCTCTCTGGGCATCCTCTTTTGGACTGGAAAGTCCTTGTTGAGAAAGGACTCCCAAGGAGTTAGCTGAGTACCATGGCATTGTTCTGTGTCAGGGTGGATGAGAGGGATGTCTAATTTAGTCATGTGGGCACAGACTGCAACCAGACTGCAAGGTTCAAATCCCAGGTCTGCTTTGTGACTTTGGACAATTTACTTAACCACTCTGTGTCTCAGTTTCCTTATTTGTAAAAGGTACATGCCAATAGTTTCTAGTCTTGTAGGGCTGTTGAGAGGATGAAATGAGTTAATCCATATAAAGTGCTTAGAATAACCTCCGGCACATGGTGAGCCCTTATGTAAGTGCCACGCCATTATTATTGTCATTTTGCCATGTGATGTGGGTAAAAGGACATGGCACTAGGAACCAGGAGGCTTGGCTTCTGGTCTTGCTGTGCCTTCAGCTGCCCTTCCTGTCTCCCAGCCTGACTCCCTCAGGGTCCAGCGTCGGGATAGGTGGGGTCCACGTTCTTGAGGATTCTTCCAGTTCCCTTGCTCATGGTTCTCTTCTCTGTTGCTTTTGTGCCTGCTTTGGGTCTAAGCCTCTAGAGTAGATGGAAGGTTAGGGAAGTTGAGAGTCATCCCCACATACAACTTCTACTTAATGAGCCACCAACTCTCTCTGTGGGTGTGGAGCAGCCTGGACCCCATCTGGCCGAGAGGCTGGTACTGATCTGCTCTCTAGATGCCAGTTCATCTCCTGTGAGCAAGTGTTTCCCAAGTGCCAACTCTGGGTCAGCCTGTCTCTTGGGGGGACTTGGGGGTGAAACGGGCCAGGCCCCTGTCTTTGAGGGACTCAAAGTGTGGCCAGGCACAGGGGACTGCCTGATCCCAGCAGGGGGCTGGGGAGGCCTTGGGAGGAGGTGACGCCTGAACCGTGAAGGTTCAATACAAGGCAGTCAGAGGAGGGGGAGGGAAGAGCATCCTAGGACTATGGAATGGCCTGAGCTGAGTCTGGTTAGGGAAATTGTGAAGTGAGAGTTGGAAATGTCCCCTTGTCTGGTAGGCTGGGGCTAGGGGGTGAAAGCCAAGCCCACTTCTCCTCTGGTGTCTAGTCCTGTCCAGCCCACGTTAGAGAACCAAGCACATGTGTGGTCTGTGGCCTTTTCCTGGGGGTGGGCTTCAAAGAGGCATGAAGTACCTTATTCCCAAAGCCCTGGAATGTTAATTATGGGGCTCTCTGTGGGGCTTCTGGGTGTTGCCCTCCTTCATACCAGTCCTCTGGACTTCCCACTGCATGAAGGAGAATCTGTAAGTCCAGCTGCACAGCCAGTGGGCGCCCAGAGCCTTCGGAGGCTCTCTGAAGATCCTGGGCCTTTGAGCCCAGCTGCCCTGCTCCCTGCTGAACGGCAGGAGTTGGGAGAGAGGCCCTGCTTTCTGAGCCTTCAGATTTCCCACCATCTGCTTAGGCAGACCCTCTGTTTAAATCCTCCACTTGTCTCTCCTTCCACAGAATAATTAACATCCATTTGTTCCTAGAGCTCGCTTGGTGACATTAGTCATTGCAGAAGCTTTTGGCGAGGCTCACAGAAATTTTCATTTGATACAAAGCTGAAAGTGGCTTAAGAGGGACTCCTGGGTCCCCCCACTTCTGCTCGCTCACCAGCATCTGGCACCTCCGTTTGTTCCCTCCCACCCATTTCTTTGTGGCCCTCTGAGAGATGATGACTGGGGAGCAGAGTGCACTGTGATGAGAGGAGATGCTGTCCTCTGGGGACACTGTGGAGGAGACTCACGCGGGGCAGCCAGCCCGGGGTGGGAGAGGGAAGGAACGAGCTCTCAGCGCTGCAGCCACCTGGGCCCCTCTCGCAGGGACAGAGCTTTGCTAAGGAAATTTTTTATGTGCTGAGCCGTGAAGAAGCTCACATAAACCCAGTCCCAGCTCAGGCATGAATCTGCTACAGAACAATTCTGGAACACATTTGCTGTACAAAACTAACTTGCGCCCTCACAGGGCTGCCAGCTCCCTGCCCCAGAGGTGCAGAGCCCTTCGGCTTCTCCGGAGAACAGCTGCTTTCACGCTGAGAACTTGGCCACTGTAGTGTGGGTCAGTTCATAGTCTCCAGGCTCTCTTGTGGGAAATGAATGCTGGGCAAGTGAGTCCCTGACATCTTGCCACATGCTCTCTGGGTGCAAAACCTTCTCATATACACAATTTGCTTTGATCCCCAAACAACCTGTCAGGTGGTTAAGGTCCTATCTGAGACACAGGGAGACAGAGGGATCTGCTTTGTGATTTTGGGCCTTTCTTTGCTCATCTGTAAAATGGCCAGATTGGACAAGATGCTCTCTGAGGGGCTGTCTGCATTCAGCCATGTGGTATGTTTGGGACTGAGGTGTTTTTTCCCTATGCCTGTCCACAGGGTGGACCTTGCACTGGACAGTGCTGGTAGGCACTAGACCACTGTAGCAAGCTGCTTGGTGTGGCAGGATGACTTTGGTCTGAGACAGATCTGGCTTCAAGCCCTGGCTTGGCTCTTTTTCAACTGTCTGGCCTTGACAAGTCATTTCACATGGCTGGATCTCAGCTTTCTTGTCACCCACAAAGTGGGGTCAGAATCTCCTTTCTGTCTGCCTCACTGTATCTTGTGTGAGAGTCAATAAGATAATCAACATGAAAATAAATGCCTTATGTGAAAGCTGGTGTTTGATTCTTTTGTGAAAATGATATATGAAAATTGTACAAAATTCAAACTGCCAAAGAGTGATGAAACATCAACTTTACTCACATCTTGTCTGCAGTCTCCCACTTCTGCCCCTTAGACACAATCCATTATTAATTTCATGTGTGCTCTTCCTTAGAGATTCTTTGTATGTTGAATATATATATACATATATATATATTTGATATCTCAGATATATATCATACACAGATGATTTTTAGAGCTTTAAAAAATATTACTTAGCAAATGTTTACTCCTCTCTACCTCCTAGGAATATGCTTCTTGGCCCCACTGATGTTAGTTTTGGCCATGATTTGCTCAGGTTAATTGGATGTTAGTAGGTGGGACATGAACAAAGATTTGAAATGTGCAGACTGGGTGGAGTTCTGTTCTTGTGTTTCTGTTATGGCTATGAGAGGAACATGCCCCAGGTAGATGCTGGTCTTAGAAAAATAAGAGGCATGTGGACCAGAGGTGCTCCAGCCTCTCTGTAGTCTGGGGAAGTAGAACAGCCTCAGCTGACTGCACACCTTTGAGCCTGGTAATAAATCCTTATTTTGTATGTTACTGAGTTTGGGGTTGTTTGTTATGCAGCAATAGCTGACTGATATGATGTATATGCTCATTTTTAAAAAACCCAAATGGAAACATACTATTACACACCTTGTTTTCTTCATATACTATATTATAAAAATGATATATATTAAAACTTTTTAATATTGGCACATGTATGTGTTACTCATTCTTTTTAATGGCTGTATAATCTTTTATTGTGTAGTATGTATCTTACTGATGGACACTAAGGTTGTTTCTGTCATTTCCTATTACCAAAAATACTGTAATGACTCACAGTTATATTTGTAGGGCAAATATATAGGAGGAGAAATTGTTAGATCAAAGGGTATGTTCAAAGAAGTTGAACCAATTTACAGCCCCACCAACAGTAAACAACAACTGCTATTTCCGCCCACCAGGGCCAACCCTGTGAGGTGACTCTGCACATCAGCAGCGAGCCTTTTGTTCTGCTGCCCCATGGTCTTACAACCTCATCATGATGTTAACAAAGCACTGTTTTCCCAGAGTGGTCTATGATTTTAAGTGGTATCAGAAGTGATTTTTTAAAGGTGCACAGACAAGACACTAACTAACATTAAATCACATAGTGGGAAAATGACTCACTTTTCAAATCTCTTTCACTCCTCCAACTGCATCAAGGAGAAAGTCCCAGTTGGATGCTGATCTATTTCAACACTTCCCTAGCAGTTGCTAATTTCCCTTTTTAACAAAGAAGACAGAGGTGCTGAGTTCAGAGCCTTTGGTAGGCAGCAGCAGAGCCTCTCTGCCACTGGGTTCATTTTTATCAGTTAACACTATTTTTATGGCTAATGACCTTGGTCTTTCATTTTTGGTAATGACTGCAAGTTTCCTTTGAAAATAAAAAATTATCTCATGAAGAATGGAGCTTCTTTTGGAAAGTAATAAAATACATCATAGGTACAGTTCAATACAGATAAAACAAACCCCGTATCCCTAAAACAGTATTGTGAAAGTCTTTGTGAAAAAGGAACTAACTAACTTTTCAATCAGAAGAAGCACCGCTTCCTTCCCCTCACCACCAGTGCAAAAACCTCCTGGGAGGTGCCCAGCCACTCTGGGTCCCTCAACAATTGTATCAGCCTCAGAATTTAAAAAATAACCCGAACATTGCAGAGCACCCTTTCATACCAAGCCCTACACTGAGTACTCTACAGTAGAGTCTGGTTTGATTTTCATAGTAACTGGGGGAGTGCTAGCAGAAAAAAAAATCAGCTAAAAACAGTAAGTTTGTGGTCAGATTCTTTTACATTTTTGGAAAGAACTTTAGACTTACAGAAGAGTTGTGAAGGTAGGGCGGAGCAGTCTCACATACCCTTCACCTAGCTTCTTCTCATGCTGGCATCTTACAGAATCCTAGCACCATTACTGAAACCAGAAAATTAATGTGGATTCAATGGTATTGACTAATCTACAGATTGTAATCATATTTTGCAAATTTTCTCCACTAATATCTTTTTCTCTGCTCCAGGAGCTCACGATGCATTTAGTAGTCTTACTTATTTAATCTTTTCCAATATGTGACCATTTTCAGTCTTTCTCATTCACCATCTTGACACTTTGAAAGAACATGGGTCAGTCACTTCATAGACTGCCCCTTCAGTCGGGGTTTGGCTGATGTTTTCTCAGGAATACCAAAGCATTGATGTTTTGCCCAGCTTTCTGTATCATGTCATGAGTACCTGATGTCAATATGTCTTGGGGACACGTGTGTGGCTGAGGTTTTGAAAACCCATCCCTAGGCAGAAGTAGCTTGTGGCTGTCTCCTTGTGGCACATGCAATGTGGTTCACGTCTGCCTAAGAGTTTGCCCCTCTAAGCCTCCTGTGAAAAGGCTGATGACCCTCTGCCAGTGTCAGAACTCATGGCCCAGGTCCATTGTGGCCACTATGAAACCAGTGTCTGCATACCCATCCCCTGCTCCCCACAGCTGGTCCTGAATGGTGACTAGATTAAGATTCTATTTAGCATTTTTATTCTAGTGCCTTCTGAGACATGCTCATGCTGGCTCAGACGAATGGTGCATTTGATCTTCCCTTGGATGAAGCTTTGTAGACTAGAAAAATACTGACATCCCGGGCAGGTAGGAGTCATCATATCCTTGACAGAAGCATCTCTGCAGTTCTTCCTTTCAACCCTCAATGAGATTTTTCCAACTGATCTTGTTCACCATCTGTTGGCAGTGTATTGTTTTGTTTGACTTTCTTTCCCTTCACGCTTAGGAAAGCGTACTGTGAGACCTCAGTCTTCCTTCCTTCTCTGAGCTAAAGAAAACGCTTGCTCTTGGCCTCTGTCCCACCCACCCAGCCTCTCTCCTTGGAGCTCGAGAAGGATGCTGAGGGCTTGGGTCTGCTGCCGACTCCCAGGCAGCCTGGATTGATTCAGCTCTCAGATGTCACTGTCCTGAGAAGAAAAGCCAATTATTGGAGGCTATGACTAATTAACTTCCCACAGAGGTTTGTACCTCAGAGGGAAATACCTGGGTCTCCCTCGGGTCTATTTAATGAGACAGTGATTCCGCAGGGATGCCTCAGACAATTTCAAAGTCTGAAATGATCCCACCACTCAACTCATACTGAATCTGGCTCCCAAAGTTACCTCTGCTAATTTCCAGCTAACACACCAACTGGTTTCATGTGTTTTCAAAGTTGACAGATGAAGATGAGAAATAACTTATTAAGATTTTTTTTGTCAATATGAGTCATTCCCTCATTTTTCTCTCTCGCATACAAAGTCCTGATTTAGGCAGCAGAAATGCATAAGAGGCTTTGAAGAGTTTTTTATCAAGTAGGGAAAGTAAACAAATGGGTACAAGAGAACATGGTTGATGCTTGACCAGGGGGTGGTGCAGTGGACAGAGCATCAGACTGGGACGCAGAGGACTCATGTTCGAAACCCTGAGGTCGCCAGCTTGAGCGCAGGCTCATCTGGCTTGAGTACAGGCTCACCAGCTTGAGCATGGGGTCATAGACATGACCTCATGGTCTCTGGCTTGAGCCCAAGGTCGCTGGCTTGAGCAAGGGGTCACTCGCTATGCTGTAGCCCCCCAGTCAAAGCACATATAAGAAAGCAATCAGTGAACAACTAAGGTGTCGCAATGAGAAACTGATGATTGATGCTTCTCATCTCTCTTCCTTTCTGTCCATCTGTCCCTCTCTCTGTCTCTGTCACACACACACACATACACACACACAACACACACACACACATGAAAAGCATAATTGAATGCTCTAATACCATTAACTCACCAACTATTTATTGCATATTCACTGTGTGTGATGCCCAGTGGTTGCTGCTGGGGAGATAACTTTGAATGGACTACAGATATGATCCCTGCCCTCTTGGAGCCTGGAGTTTAGTGGAAATTATGATAACAGCAATGAAGAGCAATGAGGTTTAAGGTAGGGTACTGAGGGAGTGAGGAGGAGGAAACCTAAACCACTGTTGGGGTGAGGATTAAATTTCATGTGGGGACTTGAATGATAGGTAGAAATTGTACAGCTAGAAGAGCCAGAGGTGGATGGAGTATGTATATTTCAGGCAGATAGGGTGCTCAGAGATGAGAATAACATGGTGAATTTGAGGAACCATTGGAAGGTCTAATTGAGACCCAGCGTAGAGAGAGGTGAGGCTAGAGAGAGAGGTGAGAAGGCCTTGTAAACTCAGGGGTTTTAACTCTATTTCTAAACACAATTATTCCAATTTTCATTTTGGAACAGCCCACCTGGCTTCATTCAGCAGCCTGGGAAAAAGAAGGCAAGAATAGGGGCAGATACTGGGAAGAGGGGATAGTGGCCTGGACTCGGGTGCAATGGAGAGAAGAGAATGAATTGAAAATAGGTGTTTAGTACCACCCCACCCCCAGGAATAAGAGCATAGGAAATACACTGAGTCTGAGTTCTAATAGACCCTATACTGTTTTTTTATAGAAAGACAGTAACACTTTATTTTTTTAATGTGAGGTCAGAATTTATTCTTTGTGGCAAAAGCAGTGTTACTGTTTATCACACACTGAGTTTTGACCAATGGATTGTGGGCAGACCTAAGCCTTTCCCATGACTGGGTTAAAAACATCCCACACAACCTTCCAGCCCTCCAGGGTGGTGATTTTATAAGATGGCGAGAGCCTGGATCCCTGAGTTTCTACTTGGAAGAAAGCCCCCAAGGGCAATTTTCTTGCTTGCTTCAGGCTATGATATGAACAAGGCACAAAACTATGTTTTGTCAAATCACTGCAATTTTGAGGTTGTTAATTACTGAAGTTGATGTTAATTACCAGGCCTATCATAAATCCACCAGGCTCATATTTTTCCTACCTCTTCTAAGGCCTTGCAATGGTTTCCTGCTCTCTTTCTCCAGGGAGAAGTAAAGGATCACACTGCAGACACAGATGGAGAAGGAATGGTTGGGGGCCTGGGGGGTGGGTAATGAAGTAAAGATAGTCATGCAGATGTGGAAAGGTACATGCACACAGGTGTGCCAGCCCCTGTCAACCAAGGAATCTACACACCCTAGGAAAGCACTCAGTAATAATGACAATAAGAAATACTAATAATAAATGTAACAATACTATAGAATAGAATAATACAACAATAAGAATAAATAAATGAAATTGAAATTCTCTTAGTATCAAGGACTGAGCTAACATTTCATTAAACCTCACAACAACCCCACCAGATAGTTACTATTATGATCCATTTTTTTCTTTTTTTTACAGATGAGAACATTGAGGCCTAGGAGAGGGTGAGTAATTTTCAAGGCCACACCGAATTTGAGCTCAGGCACCCTGACAGCCTCAGGAGGTGGTCTTGCCAGCTACAACACAAAGACGAGGACGCGATGACAGAGCTGGGGATGGAGACCTGTGTGCGCACGTAGGAGCACACACTCGACGGAGATAGAGTCTCAATTGTCCTTGTCCCAGCTTGAATGCCACTGCATTTTCAGGAGAGAGATGGCCTGATTGCCATGGTGACAAGAACGAGCATTACTTTGAACAAAGACTTACTTTAATGAAATTCTCAGCTGGCTCAGGACATTTTGTTTCTCTCTAGATAACTCTCTGATGCTATCATTGTTGGTGTACCCTGTTTACTTCCCCCGCTCCCTCTCTCCCTGCCCCACAAAGGAGGCTCCACTGGTTTGTTTGATGTTCCTTAGATACCAACAGTCCTTCCTTGAATGACAAATAGGATGCACCCTTCAGAGGCATTTATGATTCTCCTCGTGTTCTTTTGGTTTCTAAATGGGATACTTGCCCAGAGGTGCTTCTCTCCAATCAAGACCTGAAACTTCTCAGAAAATGGGTAGTCTGCTGAACATGTGGGTTTAGTGTTTTTTTCTGATCCTGGACTTGGGGCATCACTCAGAGTACAGCCTCTGAAGCTCACTTTCCTAGAGTGGAAAGGTCATTAAGTATGAGCAGCCTGACCTGGTATATGTATGGGTGTGGAGAGCAGTTCTTGTGGGAAGTGACTAAGCTAAGAGTTTCCAGGTTGAACATGACCTTAAAGGTCTTCTTGTTCTAGTTGCTATTGCTTCAGAACTGAGTGGTGTATTGCAACCATTTCATAGTGCTTACAGATTCTGTGGTTAAGAATTTGGACAGGACCTATT
The DNA here is from genome assembly GCF_036850995.1 of Saccopteryx leptura. Classification (NCBI taxonomy): domain Eukaryota; kingdom Metazoa; phylum Chordata; class Mammalia; order Chiroptera; family Emballonuridae; genus Saccopteryx; species Saccopteryx leptura. The sequence goes on from NC_089504.1 coordinate 329,150,682, forward strand.
AGGGGTAGAGTGCCTCTGCCCATAATGTTTGAGACCTCAATCCAGCCGACTTGAAGGCTGCTAGTGGTGGGGGTAGGAGGGAGGGAGTAGTCATTTGATGGTTGGAGCTGAATATCTGGAGATGTCCCACTCATATTCAAGGTTGATGCTGGCTGTCATCTGAGCTATGTACCAGAACACCTGTACTTGGCTTCCTCATGTTGTTTCTCCATAAAGCAGGGGTCCCCAAACTACAACCCCTGGGCTGCATGCGGCCCCCTGAGGCCACTTATCTGCCCCCCCTGGCACTTCCGGAAGGGGCACCTCTTTCATTGATGGTCAGTTAAAGGAGCATAGTTCCCATTGAAATACTGGTCAGTTTGTTGATTTAAATTTACTTGTTCTTTATTTGAAATATTGTATTTGTTCCCGTTTTGTTTTTTTACTTTAAATAAGATATGTGCAGTGTGCATAGGGATTTGTTCATAGTTTTTTTTATAGTACAGCCCTCCAACGGTCTGAGGGACAGTGAACTGGCCCCCTGTGTAAAAAGTTTGGGGACCCCTGCCATAAAGGCTGGTTTGAGATTACACATAGCATGGTGACTAGGTTTCTAGAATAATTGTCCCATGATAGGGAGGCAGAGTGCATGGCACTTGGTGACCTAACCTTGAAGACCACATAATGTTACTGTTATGCTCTATTGGCTGAGGCACTCACAGAGATCTGCCCAGGTTCAAGGGGAGGAGACACTGACCCTACCACTCAATCGGGATGTGATGAGGTTCAAGAATAGTAGATATGCTTTCAGCCATCTTTGAAAAATACAATCTGTCATATCACTTCTTATGTAGATCCTTTCCTCATAGGCTACCACATTCATGCAACCTCTGCTCCTCTGATAGAGAGCTCACTATCTGGACCAGTTACGGCTCTTTGATTGCAAGCAACAGAGCCAATTTGAAATAACTTAAGCCACAGAGAATTTATTGGCACAATGTGGGGAATATTAAAAATGTGGGGTTGGCATAAAAAAAAGAACAGCTCAGTAAAGAGACAGAAGAGCCTTGAGTTCTTGTCTAGATATTGCCTGGGGGGTAAGTAAATTCCAACCAATGTTTACAACTCAAATGGTAGGGAGGGAAGATCTGAATGATCTTGCTTGTGCCATGAACTTACCTACTTACTACTTGCTTAACTTTGAGCAAGTTCTTTCATTGTTTCACTCTCAGTTTCCTCAACTTGAAATGTGGAAACTAATAGTTACTACCTCCTAGGTTATGTGAAATTAAATAAGATAATGCTTACAAAGTGTTCAGCACATGGTAAATCTTCAGTAAATGTTAGCTAAAAATAACACCTGCTGTTACTATTGCAACAACTACAATTATTTTTGTTAGCCTGTTTCTGTGTCTAGTAGAGCGTCATGCACAGAATAGGTACTCAGTAAATAGTATCAAATGACTAATAAATGGAAAAATAAATGAATGATTTCTACTCTAATACAGAGCCATTAGTTCTTCGAAGCTATCTTTAGATACTTCTTATAACTAGACCAAAACAAGAAAAATTACCCCCCAAGGATCTTAAAGCACTTAAATATTGGTTGCACCATCCTTCATAATTGTTTTCTATCTCTCCGCTCCTCATTCTGAAAAGTAACCTCTGGTGTTGCTCCTTGCCTGTGTCCTTCACAAATTCTGCAAACAGTAAACAAATAACTCTATTCCGAGGAGGTGAATAATATGCCAATGAGACTGCATTCCACATCAATTCTTGTGTCATACTTGATTAATTTTATATGTAGCTTCATTATGTCGCATCCCTCATTTCAAAGGTGTCCTTCAGGTGGGACACTGGAGGAAGCAGAAAAGGGAGACCGAGCAGGGGACAAACCAATGCAAAAAATTCCTGAGGGCCAGAAAAGGTAGTGACTGAGATTTAACACCCTCAGAGTCTAACTGCTGCTCTATAGAGTGGGCTCACTGCTTTGCCAAACTTGAATCACAGTGCCCCCCACCTCCCACTGTGAGATAGCTACTTCACACACTGTTAGTCCACAGAGTGGTCGGCAAATGCTGACCCACTTAGCTATGATACCGAAGCAGGTGACAGCTACTAGAGCTGACAAAATCGGGCTGATAGACACGTCTCCAGGCGGTCTGTCTGGGCTCTGTGACCTCTATGTAGATAACTGTGCAACGGAAGGTGACAAATCCAGCTCCTTAGCCAAGATGTTCCTTAAATGGGTCAGGGCAAGATGTAGCTCTGTGTGATATGCCTGAATTCTGAGCTGTCCTCATCAGGGCAGATGACATCCTTCTCTCATTCCTTCCTCTCCAACCCATGTCCCACCTCATGTAGAGACTCTAAGGAAACATAACATTTATTTAATCTAATTCAATAATTATTGATTGTGAGTACAGCAGATACTTCAGGTGTTTGTGTCACATCTGTGTCCACTTCTCATTTCAGTCATAGCTATAAAGATGTGTTACCATAGCTGTGGCTATGGATGGCCCCAGACTATGTTCTGATCAAGGTCACCAACTAAGCCTCAACTCTCGTCACAGATTGAGCTCTGAGTACAAGAAAACACAGTGAGAGAATGATTGTGAAATGACTCAACCCAGGTATTCCCCACTTCTGTAGTCACAGGTGGGAGTCATGCCCTCTTGGTGGGATGTGATGCGTGGGAGTCACAGGGTAAAGGTATCCTGCTCATGACTATTTATGGCCACTTGCAGGCTTTTAACTTGGGAAAAACCACTGAAGTTCCAGGCAGAGCCTAATGAGGTTTGCAGAGCTGCATTTTGTTTCCTTTAGCTCATAGAGGTTATTGCAGGAAAATTAACTGGCAATTAAATTTCTGAAAAAAGTGTTTGAAACTCCTACAAGCTGTGCCTCATTGTTTTGCAAGATTGGGTACACAATGTAATAATTTCATTGGCAAATTAATTTTCTCTCACTCATGGCTTCTGATGTAATGACAATGTCATTCATTTAGTTATGCATTCATCCCTGTATTCAGTGCACATTTACTATGTACCTAATGTGAACTGGGCAGTCTGGGGAAGAAAAAGATGAGTCACAGTCTCTGTCTTTCAGGCAGCTCCCTGTCTAGAAGTAAGGCAGAATTTTCTCAGAAATAAAGGTCACAGGAGGCAGAGCATGAGAATTCCACTAGAAGGGAATGGAAAGTGCTTTGGATTTCCTGGTGGGGGAAGAATAACTCCTGACTTTGTTCCTGTGAACAAGGAAGAGAAAGAAAGCTAAAAGTGACAGGAACTAATATTTCTTGAGCACATGGTGGTGCAATTCTTGATTTTGGGATCTCATTCCACCATAGAACAGTCATGTGAAGTAAAGGTGTTACCCTCATTTATAGATGGGGAGACTGATGCTCAGCCTGATTGGATGATTTGTTTGAGATTCTGCAGCTAACAAATGTCAGCATGTTTCGTTTCAATCAGAACTGTCTGATTGAAACATTTCCAACTTAACATGCTACTTCTCTAAGGATGACCTTTTGGCTATGTGGTTTGTAGACTTCTCACTTCCCATCAGCAAAATGAAGGAGTTGACAAAGGTCTACATGGCAGCCATTCCAAGACTGATTTGACATCAGATGTGCTCTGAAGGAGGAAGCTGCAGGGATTGGAGGACAAATGGCTAATCTATCTTTTTTTTTTTTAGTATCTGTTACATGTCTATTTGATGCTTTCCATACATTTGTTTATTTAATCATCATGTACACTCTATGACATAGTCATTATTATCTGCAATTTTTTTTTTAAGGAAATGGAGGCTGACAGAAATGAAATGATCTATCTAACATCTAGAAACTGGAAAATAGTTGATCAAGCTCAGGTCAGTCTGACTGTGAAATCTGACTCTTTTCTTCTCAGTATGCAGAAAAAAAGGAAAAGAAACAAAAGAAATATAGGAAAAATAGAAAACAAATAGCAAAATTGAAATGTGGTCATATTAATTATCACATTAAATATAAATAATTTAAATATCCCAATTAAAAGGCAGAAATTTTAAGACTAAATAAAAAACATGATCTAACCATAGAATGCCCTCAAAAAACATATTTTTAAAATAATAGACAAAAGAAGATGATGCCATAAAACTGGCAGCATGAGAGATACTCCTGATCCCTCCCCTGGAAATTCAACAAATTGAACAACCATAACATAGTGAAGAAACTCCAGCAAGACTAACATGTGCCTGAAAGATCTATACACAGAATGGACTAAAAGTGGGACGAGGTGAAAAGGGGGGCAGAAGAAAAAACACATTTGCAGTTGGCTTTGGGGAGGAGACAAACCGAGTGACTGGGTATTTTTTTCTCTGCCAGACTAGGGGGAAGACAGAAGCTCAGGTTGTTTGGATTTTGTCTGAGGGGTGAGGAGAGAGAAACATGGAATGATTGAGTCTCCTTCTGCCAGAAGGAGCAGTGAGACAGTGGGGAAGAGGGGGAGATAAACCAAAGTGACCAGAGTGCAGGGTCACGGCCAGTGTTCCCACAGTCTGCCTGCAACCTGCACTTGGCAAAGACAGAGAAAGCTCAAGTGCGGCCCCCAGCCTCCCATATCCTGCCGCCCTCACCTCAGGGTACCCAGAGTGGCAGAGACAAACCACACAGCTAGCTATCTAAAGCTACTTCCTCCTCTGAGAAATGGAGGTGCTCCACATCTGGTCCCCAGGTCTTTTGAGATGTAAGTGTGCCTGGAAGTCTGAGATCACCATTACTAGAGCCATAAAGCCATAAAGCTGAAGCTGTAAGCCAAAGCCATAAAGACCTCACAACATACCCCCTAACATGACTGTGGTCCTGCCTACATCACTGTGACAGCATCACACCTCCAGCATCTCAGTGGAGGACAGCCCAGAAACTTCACAGAGCTAAAATTTGTAATAGAATGACACTTATTGTAAGAAACCTCTCAAAACCAAATTTTAATTTTTCTTCATTTTTTTCTTTCATATTTTTTCTTTTGTATTTCATTTTAATTTTTATATATTATATTCTTATTTTTTTCTGAGTGTTCTGTTTTTGATTTTTAAAAATTTTTTTCCTGTGGTTTTTCTTCTTTACTTGTCATAATATTTAAAAATTTATATTTTTTATTGTACCTTTTAAAAATATTTTATTTTTTTAGTATTTCATTTTGTTAAGATTCTTAACAACATCGCTCTCAAATGCCATCAAGGAAGAAGAAATTAAATACCATGGCTACACAAGACAGAGATGTACTTCAGAAAGAAAATAAAAAATCTCTAGAAAAAAATCTCAATCACTTGGAAACATTGGGTTTAAATGATAGAGAATTCAAAAATTGAAGTTCTGAAAATACTCAGTGAGATTTGAAAAGAAACCAATAGGCAATTTAAAGAGCTCAGAAAACAAAACAAACACCAAGGAGATTAAAATTTTAAAAACAGAGATACAGAACTCAATACATGAACTGAAAACTGAGGTAGCAAGTTTTGCTAAAAGGAAAAGGACATGTCAGATAGAGGAAAAAATAAGTCACATTGAAGATCAGCAACTAGAGATGCTAGAGAGAGAAGAGGAGAAAGATTCATAAAACAACTGAGAACTCTTCAAGGATTGTCTGACTTCATCAAAAAAAGCAATATAAGAGTAACTGGTATATCAGAAGAAGAAGAGAAGGATAAGGGAATAGAAAACCTATTCAAACAAATAATTGATGTGAATTTCTTAAGCCTATGGAAAGAGTTAGAGTTCTGAATCCAAGAAGCAAAGAGAATGTTAAGTTACCATGCCTTAAACAAATATACTCCAAGGCACATTGTGATAATTGTCAAAAATCAATGAAAAAGAAATAATCCTCAAGAAAACTAGGGAAAGGAAGACCATAACATATAAAGGAAAGCCCATTAGGTTATCATCAGCCTTCTTGGCAGAAACTCTACAAGCCAGAAGAGGGTGGACCCAAACATTCAAAGTACTGAAAGAGTAGAATTACCAGCCAAGAATACTATATCCATCAAAGTTATCCTTCAAATATGAAGGAGAAATAAAAACTTTTACAGACATACAGAAGCTGAGGGAATTTATCACCAAAAAACCCCACTGTAGGAAATACTCAAGGGAGTTATTCGATCACATACAAAGAACAAAGCAAATTAAAACTGCAAGTCAAAGCTCCAACAAGGTCACAATAGAAACAAAGATAATCTGTGACAACAATAACATAAAAGTGGAGAGGATAAAGATCTGCAGTAGCAAAGGAGGATGCAGTGCAGGAGCACTCTTAAGACAAAAGACTCTTGTACATACAAACATTTTTCTCTTAATAACCTAATGGTAACCACCAATGAAAAAGCCAGTACAGAAGCACACAGATTAAAAAAAGAAGAAATAGGGGAAAGAAGTATGGAATACCACCAAATAAAAACCTAAACAGACCTATAAAATAGGAGGAAATAGAAACAACTATCAAAAACCACCCAACAAATAAAAGTTTGGGACCAGACGGCTACACTAGTAAATTCTACCAAACATTCAAAGATTTGGTACCTATCCTTCTCAAAGTCTTCCAAAAAATAGAAGAAGCAATACTTCCTAACACATTTTATGGGCCAAATAACCCTCATATCAAAACCTGGCAGGACAACACAAAAAAGAAAACTACAGACCAACGTCTCTAATGAATACAGATGCAAAAATCCTGAACAAAATAGTAGCAAATTGAATACAACACATTAAAAAAATAATACATTATGATCAAGTGAGATTCATTCCAGGAGCACAAGGATAGTTCAACATATAAAAGTTGACCAATGTGGTGGGACATAAAAGCGATACTAAGAGACATGGACAGGAGTGTGGTGGTTACGGGGGGTGGGGGGAGGGAAGGGGGGAGAGGGGGAAAGGGAGGGGGAGGGGTACAAAGAAAACTGGATAGAGGGTGACAGAGGATGATCTTTCTTTGGGTGATGGGTATGCAACAGAACTAAATGACAAAATAACCTGGAAATGTTTTCTTTGAATACATGTACCCTGATTTATTGATGTCACCCCATTAAAATAAAAATTTATTTATATAAAAAAAAGTTGACCAATCCAATGTAATACACCACATCAACAAATCAAAGAACAAAAATCATATGATCCTATCAATAGATGCAGAAGAGGCATTCAATAGGATATAACATACTTTCATATTTAAAACACTCAATAAAATTGGAATACAAGAAAAGTACCTCAACATAATAAAGGCTATATATGACCAACCATCAGCTAATATTATACTAAATGGTGAAAAAAATGAAGGCTTTTCCTCTAAAATCAGGAATGAGACAAGGCTGCCTACTCTTTCCACTCTTTTTCGACATAGTTCTGGAAGTTTTAGTCAGAACAATCAGGCAAGAAAAAGAAGTAAAAGGCATCCATATCAGGAAAGAAAAAGTAAAGGTATTACTTTTTGCAGATGACATGATCCTGAATAAAGAAAACCCCAGACTTCACCAAAATACTATTAGAAAGAATAAACCAATACAGTAAAGTTGCAGGCAACAAAATCAATATAGAAAAGTCTATTGATTTTCCATATGCCAATGATAAAACTTCAGATAATGAACTAAAAAATATCCTTTTACAGTTGCAGCAGAAAATAAAATACCTAGGAATAAACTTAACAAAGGATGTGAAGGATCTATATGCTAAAAAGTATAAAACATTATTGAAAGAAATTGAAAAAGACACAATGAAATGTAAAAATATTTTATGTTCATGTATTGGAAGAATCAACATAGTTAAAATGGCCATATTACCCAAAGCAATATACAAATTTAATGCAATCCCCATCAAAATCCCAGTGTCATTTTTTAAAGAAATAGAACAAAAAATTACCAGGTTTGTATAGAACCATAAAATACTCTGAATAACCAAAGAAATCCTAAGGAAAAAAAATGAATCTGGAGGTATCATACTACTATACTTCAAATTATATTACAGAACCATGATAATCAAAACAGCATGGTATTAACAGAAAAACAGACATACAGACCAATGGAACAGAATTGAAAGCCCAGAAAGAAAACCACATATATAAGGACAAATCACCTCTGACAAAGGAGCCAACAGCACACAATGGAGAAAAGAAAGTCTCTTCAATAACTGGTGCTGGAAAAATTGGAAAGCTACATGCAGAAGAATAAAACTTGACTAAAGTTTGTCCCCCTGCACAAAAATGAACTCCAAATGGATCAAAGACCTAACTATAAGATCTGAAACAATAAATTACAGAGAAGAAAACATAGGTATTAAACTCATGGACCTTGGTCGTAGAGAACAATTTATGAATTTGACCCGAAAGGCAAGGGAAGTAAAAGTAAAAATAAATGAATGGGACTATATCAAACTAAGAAGCTTCTGCATGGCAAAAGAAGCTGACAACAAAACAAATAGGCAGCCAATTAAATGGGAGAGAATATTTGCAAACCACAGCTCCAATAAGGGGCTAATATCCAAAATATACAAAGAATTCACAAAGCTCAGCAACAAATAAGCAAACAATTCAATTAAAAAATGGGGAGAGGACCTGAAAAAACATTTCTCCTAAGAGGACATACAAATGTCCATCAGATAAACAAAAAAATGTTCATCTTCACTAGCTATTCGAGAAATGCCAATCAAAAACTACAGTGAGATATCACCTCACATCTGTTAGATTGGCTATTATCAACAAGACAGGTTATAATAAGTGTTGGAGAGGCTGTGGAGAAAAAGGAACCCTTATTCACTGCTGGTAGGAATGCAAATAAGTACAACCATTATGTAAGAAAGAATGGTGATTCCTCAAAAATTAAGAATAGAATTACCATATGACCCACAATCCCTCTACTGCAGGGGTCTCAAACTCGCGGCCCGCCAAACAATTTTATGCAGCCCGCAGACTAATCCACTAATGTTCTACTGGGTATCTACCCCCAAAACACAAAATCACTGGTACATAAAGACACATGCACCCCCATGTTCATTGCAGCATTATTCACAGTGGTCAAGGCATGGAAACAACAAAGTGTTCCTCGATAGAGGACTGGATAAAGAAGATATGGTACATATATACAATGGAATACTACTCAGCCATAAGAAACGATGACATAGTGACATTTACAACAACATGGATGGACCTTGAGAACATTATACTGAGTAAAATAAGTAAATCAGAAAAAACTAAGAACTGTATAATTTCACACATAGGTGGGATATAGAACTAAGACTCGTGGACACAGATAAAAGTGAAGTGATTACCAGAGGAAGGGGGTGTGAGATGCAGGAGAATGTGGGGGGAAGGGTGTAAAGACAGACAAATATGTATAAGGTGATGGAAAATGATTTGACTTTGGGTAATGGGTACAACATAATTAACAGTTCAAATGCTATAGAAATGTTTACCTGAAACCTATGTACTCTAATTGACCAATGTCACCCTATTAATTTTCTAAAGAAAATTAAAAGAAAAAAATAGACACATATTACAAATAAAAAGATGAAAAAGACATGTATGTTGAAACTAATAAAAATAAAGCATATATGTGTATATTAATAAATTAGATTTTAGAGTATAAAATATTACCAGAGATAAAGGCCATGTTATAATGATAAAGACATCAACTCATGAAAAGTACATAACAATCCTAAAGTTGTATATACCTGATAACAGAGCCTCAAACTACATGAAGAAAAACTGATAGACAAAATAAACAAGTTCAGAGTCATAGTCTAATATTGTAATGATCTCTTCTCAGTAATTGATAAAACAAGTAGACATAAAATCAGTAAAGGTATGGAAGATTTGAACAACACTATTAACAAATTTGATCTAAGAAATCTTCATGAAACACCCACTCAGTAATGGAAGAGTAGAATTCACATCCTTTTCAATAAAAAATATCACAATAGACCATATTCTGGATCTTAAAGTAAGTCACAATAAACTGAAAAAGATTCAATTTATACAACGTATGTTCTCTGACCACAATAAAATTAAATTCGAAATCAATAACAAAAAGATCCTTGGAGAATCCTAAAAATTTTAGAAACTAAACAGCATACTTTTACATAACACCAGGGTCTAAGGAGAAATCAAATAGATACTTAGAAAATATTTTGAATTGAATAAAAATAAAAGTGCACATAAAATAATTGTGGCATGTCATGAAAGCAAAACCAGACAAAAATATTTTAAGAAAACTTCAGAGATAAATTTTTTATGAACATTAATACAAAATTTTTAAAGACAAATTTGGCAAATTAAATTCATCAATATATTGGCCCTGGCCGGTTGGCTCAGCGGTAGAGCGTCGGCCTAGCGTGCGGAGGACCCGGGTTCGATTCCTGGCCAGGGCACACAGGAGAAGCGCCCATTTGCTTCTCCACCCCTCCGCTGCGCTTTCCTCTCTGTCTCTCTCTTCCCCTCCCGCAACGAGGCTCCTTTGGAGCAAAGATGGCCCGGGCGCTGGGGATGGCTCCTTGGCCTCTGCCCCAGGCGCTAGAGTGGCTCTGGTCGCAATATGGCGACGCCCAGGATGGGCAGAGCATCGCCCCCTGGTGGGCAGAGCGCCGCCCCATGTTGGGCGTGCCGGGTGGATCCCGGTCGGGCGCATGCGGGAGTCTGTCTGACTGTCTCTCCCTGTTTCCAGCTTCAGAAAAATGAAAAAAAAAAAAAAAAAAAATTCATCAATATATTATTGTATAAGAATAATATATACCATGACTAATTAAAGTTTATCCCATGAATGCAAGGTTAATTTAACATTAAAAAACAGTGTAATTTACCATATTAACAAAAAAAAAACAATTTAGTGATATCAAGATGCAGAAGAAGCATTTGATAAAATGCAACATGCATACCTAATAAAAACTATCAGCTGATTTGGAATAGAAGGAAACACCCTTAACCTGATAAAGTACATCTATAAAAACATTTAACTAGTAGCACATTAAATAGTAAAAGACTGAATGACTTCCTCCTAGAATCATGACCAAGATTTTCTCTTACCACTTCTGTTCAACATTGTACTAAAGGTTCTAGGTAGTGCAACAAGGCTAAAACAGTCAAACTCATAGAAGCAGAGAATGGAATGGTAATTACCAGGGATTGGGGAGAGGGGAAATGGGAGCTGTAGTTCATTTGTATAAAGTTTAATCCAAAATGAATTAATTCTAAAGATCACCTATACAACATAGCACCTATAGTGAACAATACTATATTGTGCACTTAAAATTTTAAGAGAGTAGATCTCATGTTAAATGTTTTTATCACACACACAAACACAAAGAAAGAAAAAAGAAGAAAGGAGAAAAGGAAGGAAGAAAGGAAAGAAGAAAGGAAGGAAGGAAGGAAGGAAGGAAGGAATGAAGGAAGGAAGGAAGGAAGGAAGGAAAGAAGGAAAGAAAGAAAGAAGGAAGAAAAAGAAAGAAAAAAGAAAGAAAGAAAGAAAGAAAGAAAGAAAGAAAGAAAGAAAGAAAGAAAGAAAGAAAGAAAGAAAGAAAATGTTTAGAAACAGTGGATATGTCTTTAGCCTTGACTGTTTTGACAATTTCATGGATGTCTGCATATGCCCAAACACATCAAATTATATTTATAATATATGTGTGCATTTAAATATATCAAAAAAGCTGTGAAAGATAAAATTAAATAATAAAAAAAAACAAAGCAATAAAAGAAAAATCTAGATTGGAAAAGAAATATTAAAACCATTCTTGTTTGGAGACATTACTGTCTATTATACAATTTGATGGATTCTGTAAGAAAGCTATTAAAAACAAATAAATGAATAAATACTAAAACAAATAAATGATAACGCTTGCAAGATACCCTTCAATATACAAAAATAATATTTTTATATAGTAGCAACAATTGGAAATTAAAATAAACACTATTTACAGTAGAGAAAGAAATAGGAAATACTTAAGAATAAATCTGACAAATAGTGTAAAGTCCTTTATAGTAAAAACTGTAAACATTGATAGATGTTAAAGACTTAACTGAGGGTTACAGCTATCCCACTTTTAGGAATATACCCTAAGAACACCAAATCACTGATTTAAAAGAAGATATGCGTTTCCATGTTTATTGCAGCATTGTTGACAATAGCCAACATCTGGAAACAGCCCGTGTCCATCAGTAGATGAGTAGATTAAAAAGCTGTGGTGCAGACGACTTCGCTGCTCCTGCATCCGCGCTGGCCGGAGAGCCTTATGTACGTCTATGAAGACAGCGTGGCTGAGAGCGGCAGCAGCGGGGGCGGGGAAGGCGGCAGCACTGGCGGAGCAGGGGGCGGCTGCAGCAGAGTCAGCCCCGCCAAAGCCCCGAGCATGGACGGGCTGGGCAGCAGCTGCCCGGCCAGCCACTGCCGCAACCTGCTCCCACACCCTGTGCTGGGCCGCCCACCGGCTCCCCTGGGAGCCCCTCAGGGCGCCGTCTACACGGACATCCCCACCCCGGAGGCGGCGCGCCAGTGCGCCCCTCCGCCGGCTCCCCCCACCTCGTCCAGCGCCACCCTGGGCTATGGCTATCCGTTTGGTGGTAGCTACTACGGCTGCCGCCTGTCACACAATGTGAATCTGCAGCAAAAGCCTTGCGCCTACCACCCGGGCGATAAGTATCCGGAGCCGTCGGGCGCCCTGCCCGGTGACGACTTGTCCTCCAGAGCCAAGGAGTTCGCCTTCTATCCCAGCTTCGCCAGCTCCTACCAAGCGATGCCCGGCTACCTGGACGTGTCGGTGGTGCCTGGGATCAGCGGGCACCCAGAGCCGCGACACGATGCGCTCATTCCCGTCGAAGGCTACCAGCACTGGGCTCTCTCCAACGGCTGGGACAGTCAGGTGTACTGCTCCAAGGAGCAGTCGCAGTCCGCCCACATCTGGAAGTCTCCCTTTCCAGATGTGGTTCCCGTACAGCCCGAGGTGAGCAGCTACAGGCGCGGGCGCAAGAAACGCGTTCCCTACACGAAGGTGCAGCTGAAGGAGCTGGAGAAGGAGTACGCTGCCAGTAAATTCATCACCAAAGAGAAGCGCTGGCGCATCTCTGCCACCACGAACCTCTCAGAGCGCCAGGTCACCATCTGGTTCCAGAACCGGCGAGTCAAAGAGAAGAAAGTGGTCAGCAAATCGAAAACACCTCATCTCCACTCCACCTGACAGTCTACCGGGCCACTTTACGCCTCTATTTATGTTGCCACTTTGTACCATAACCGAACCCTCGAATATTTAATGTTAACAAGAAAGAGGAACCGCCCTCAGCCGGGAGACAGAGAGTATCCAAGGGCGTGCTCTGCCGCCCTCTACTCCCCGCCCTATCCTCAACCCTCACTCCCATCCAAATGGAGCCTCCAGGACCTCAACAGCTTTGGAGGTGGGCTCTGGTGGGCTGTGGGAGCAAGTCCACAGGCCCTTACTCCCCCTCACACTCACCCCTCTCCATGCCAGAAAGCCGAGTGGCAGCAAAAAGCCCCATCATTCCAACCAAAGCCAGGTTGTGGAACCCCCAATGACCCCATTCTCGCCTCCTCCCTTTCCAGGGCAGTTAGACGGCCCTCCTGTGAGTGCGTCCTCAGCCTCTGTACAGAACCTGGGAGCCTAGTTCTTCCCCTGCTCCCTTGTCCCTCCTGCACTCCTTACTTAGGCAAGAATTTCCAGTTAAGACTTTCTATGCATATTTTAAAAGTCGTATTAATATTAATGATAATTATTAGGGATCTGGCATCGTGATTGGATTACAGGCAGCGTATAGGTTTTCTTTCTTTCCTATCTGTTTCAACAAAAGCTGGAATTGGCCTAGGAGCCACCTGTCCACGCACCTCAAACAAGAAACTGAATTTCTCAGGAGCTGCCTTCGGCCCTACTGCCTCCTCTGTTCTGCTCTCCCAGCCAACACGCAGAAATCCAAGAACAGAAGAAGCTCAACCATGCTTCTAAATACTTTTTAAATTTTTTTGCTTCTAAATACTTTTTATCTCCTCCTTCTCCTCTTTTTGTCCTTGTTCTTGTTCTTCTTTCCCTCTCACTTTCTCTCTCTCCCTCCTGGAGATAAGGTCAGACAAAGATACAGATCTTTCTTTCTTATCTCTTTCTTTTTCTTTCTCTCTCTCTTTCTTTTTTTCCCCCTTTTCTTTCTTTTCCTTCCTTCCTTTCTTTCTTCTTTTCTTTCTCTCTCTCTCTCTGTCTCTCTCTCTCTTTCTTTTTTACAAAAGACCAAGGGATAGAGAGTGGTTCTCCCACCAGAGTCCATTTCCAGTCACTTCTCCATCACATCAATAAGCAATAGTTGCCTGACCAGGAGGTGGCACAATGGATAGAGCATCGGACTGGGATGCAGAGGACCCGGGTTCGAGACCCCAAGGTCGCCAGCTTGAACGTGGGCTCATCTGGTTTGAGCAAAAAGCCCACCAGCTTGAACCCAAGATTGCTGGCTCCAGTAAGGGGTTACTCAGTCTGCTAAAGGCCCGCAGTCAAGGCACATATGAGAAAGCAATCAATGAACAACTAAGGTGTTGCAACGCGCAATAAAAAACTAATGATTGATGCTTCTCATCTCTCTCCGTTCCTGTCTGTCTATCCCTCTCTCTGACTCACTTTTTGTCTGTGTAAAAAATAAATAAGTAAATAAATAAGCAGTAGTTGAGGACAGAGACCTCACACTTTCACTTGTACAGATTGTCCAGAGGAAAGCAGTTTTCTTTCAGCAGGCCAAAATAATGGCCCCCATATAGCCAGCTAATGTAGATGCTGCCTAACATTTCCCTCCTCAAAGGCCAACTTGGTGCTAGGGGGCCTCCTTGCCTTCTCCCACTGGCGCATTACAAAACAGTGTTCTTTTGAAATGTTCATCAGAAATAGGCTTTTAAGAATGTCTATCTGTATATAGTATTGTGATGTCTGAATGACAATGTATTGAATTGAATACAAAAAGAAAAACCCACAAACTTGTTTTTAAAATAAAAAAAATTTTTTTGCCTTGATTATATTGCCCCTTCTGTCCACTGGCTCTTCAGAGAAGTTTCTGATACCCTGACTCAGCCAGAATGGACAATAGAAGAGTATAGCCATCACCCCCAGTTTGGAAGATCCCTGATTCATATTTTGCTCCACTTAAGTTTTTTTAAATTTCAGGTAGTTGAAACAATATAAACAGAAGAAAACTCCTTCCCATCCCAATGCCTAAATAGATGAGTGTATGTTGTGGAGAAAAGGGTATAATCAGTGACTGAAAAGGCCTGGAGCAGGTGAGTGAGACAAGTAGGTTGTCATTCACTTCTGTTAGTAGTTGGGGCTCAGATATGGATCTGGGTGCTGGAGCTGAATGCTGTAATGGTGGCAGCGGTGGCAGCAGCTGGGAGCCAAACTTAGGCCCCAAGGCCCTAGTGTCTCCAAAAAATCCCAAATCCCTTCAGCCAGTTCAGGGCTGGGGCTAGGGAAAGGTCTGCACAGCTACTCCTGCTCAGCGTTTTTAGGCTGCACCCCCCCACACCCATCAATTTATGTAGAGAGGTCAGGCCGCTAGGATCCTTTGCACCCTCAGTTCACTAAACCAACCCCACTTTTATTCTCCAACATTTCTGGGAATCTTAGTCTTCTAAGTAGTCTGGAGCTGTATAGACTGCCACTAATTTGTTTTTTTCTGTCAAGTCAGTCCACGTCTATCTCCCTATCTGGCAGAGTTAATGAGATTGTCAAATTATCAGGTTAAGAGACTTTTTTAAAGCAATATAACCTGAAACAATGTTATCTTGGATTAAATCTTTACTGCAGTAATTTTTATTTATATATATTTTTTCTTCTCCTAAGACACAGAAAGACTGGAGGTATTGGGTTGGAAATTAAAGTTCTTTGGTCTCCCTTTAACTGATGATTGAAGTTTTAAACATTTTATTTAAATGAATGTTTCTGGGGGCGAAACATGCATGTGTGTGCGCACACACACGGTCTGAGAGACCATCTCAGAATTCACCATCTGTGGAGGCTTTGGTACTGATGTGGTGCCAGTCCTGTTCAACTTTATTTCAACTCTGGGTTAACTATCAAAGAATCATATGCTGGAAAGTAGAGATTTAGGAGGGGATAAGTGAATCTCCCAGGAATAAAGTTCATTCCTTTTTTAAAAAAATTATTTATGGATCTTTAAAGACAGAGAGAGAGAAAGGGGGAAGGGAAAGGGTAGGAGGCATCAACTTGCAGCAGTTGCTTCCTGCATGTGCCTTGACCAGCCAAGCCCAGGGTTTCAAACCAGAGACCTCAGCATTCCAGGTCAACTCTTCGCCACCACAGGTCAGACTAAAGTTCATTCTTAATTCCATCTTTCTTTTTTCTTCCCATTCATCACCCTAACCTCTCCCCCAAACAAGAATCTTCCCTGAGATAAAAAGAGTTGAAGATTAAATATACATTTGGTAAGAAAAAAAAAAAAAAAGCTGTGGTGCATTTACACAATGGAATACTACGTGGCTATGAAAAAGAAGGAAATCTTACCTTTTGCGATGGCATGGATGGACTTGGGGATTATTATGCTAAGTGAAATAAGCAGGGCAGAGAAAGACAAGTATCATATGACCTCACATAAATGTGGAATCTACTGAACATGGTGAACTGAATAGAGGCACAGGCGGGGTCACAGAGAGTAGAGGGACAGCTGTCAGAGGGAAGGAACATAAGGGGATGGGATCAGAGAAGGTGAAGGGATTAGTGAAATTATATAAGCATAGCACATAGATACAGATAACAGGACAGCAAATCCCAAAGGGAAGGGAGAGGGGCAGGCAATGGGGGACAAGGGGGTGGGGATGAGGGAATTATATTGAGTGGGACACTTGAATTCATGTTAACACAATAAATTAAAATTAATAAAAAATTTAAAAAAGAAAAAGATTTAACTGAGGGTTATACCATGTGCATGAATCGAAAGACTTAATATTATTAAGTTTTCAATTCTCAAGTTTACTTATAGTTCAGCATAATCTCAATTCAAATCTCAACAGACTTTTTGGATCGAAAATTGGCAAACTAATTCAGAAAAGTTTATGGAAATACAAAGAATCAACAATAGCAAAAATAGCTTTGAAAAAGAAGACAAAGTTCAGGTGTAACCACCTGTTTGCAAGGCATTATAAAGCTGTAGTATTACTTTGGCATCAGAATAGTCACATAGACCCATATGTCCATAGACAAATGATTTTTGACAAAAATGATGAGAAGACAATTCAGCAGAAAAAGGACAATCTTTTCAACCAATGGTGCAGCAAATAAAAGAATATTCTCAGGCAAAAAAAGAATTCTGATTCTTCCCTTGCACCATTCATAAAACTAACTTAAAGTAGGCATAGACCTAAAACTATACAACTCCTTGAAGGAATAGGAAAATCTTTACGAATTTAAATAGGCCAAGATTTCTTAGAGATGCCATTAAAAGCATAATCTATACAAAAAGAATTTCTTCAATTGACTTTATCAGAATTAAAAATGTTTGATCTCCGTAGGACACTACAAAAGAATGAAAAGAAAAGCCACAGTGTAAAAGAAAATATTTGCAAATTATATAAACCATTTATATATATGAAGAACTCTAAACACTCAATAATAAGAAAATAAACAAACCAAAATGGGTAAAATGTTTGAACAGATACTTTACCTAAGAATTTATACTGATAGTCTATAAACATATGCAAAGATGCAAAACATTGTTAGTCAATAGAAAATGCACAAGTTAAAGCTACAAGGAGATACTACTATATCTATTTGAATAGATAAAATAAAAAAGACTCACTATACCAAGAACTGGTAAAGATAGGGAGGAAACGGAACTCTCGTATACTGCTGGTCAGAGTGCAAAATGGTACAACCACACTGGAAGATAGCAGTTTCCTAAAATGTTAAACATATTATTTAGCCATGCCCTTCCTAGGTATTTACTCAAGAGAAATGAAAGCTATGCTCATATAAAGATTTGTACATAGATGTTCTTAGCAGCTCTATTTTTCATAGCCATAAACTGGAAACAACCCAAAATGGTTTTCAATAGATAAATGGCTAAACAAATTGTACTCCATCCATAAAATGGAATACTACTCAGCAATAGAAAGTAACATTGATACATGCAACAATGTGGATGAGTCTCACTTTGAGAGAAAGAAGGCAAAAGAGACTAACCAGTTTATCCATTCATATAAAGTTATTTAAAAATTCATGCTAGCCATAATGATAGAAAGCCTATCAGTAGTTGTCTGCGTAGGGGCAGTGGAGAGGTGCTTAACAAAGGAAACTTTTAGGGGACAATGTATTCATTGTCTTGATTGTCTAAACCCTAGAGTTGGTATGAAGATTATTTTAAGCTGAAGATATTTGAGGTTCAGCCAATGCTGAAAAAAAGTTTCTTGGAGCTTCCTTTACCTGAATAAGAGCTGCAGCTTCTGGGAAGTAAGGTTGCCACATATCCCTTTTGTCGGGGAGTGTGATGGTCCTGGAGAAGACCACGGAGGCCTGTACGGCAAACATGATCACAGATGTCCTTATCTCTCAGCTGTTCTCCTATACAATCCATTTGTCTTTTCTAGAGAAACCTATTTCAGCTTCTCAAAGGTGTCTTTTTTCTCTCCCTTCTCTTCCCACTACTTGATTAGGTCTCTAAGCCCCCAATTCTAACCACCCTTTTCAGTTACTCATCATTAAGCACCTTTGCGTATATGAACATTGCATGTATAAATAAACTATTTTGTCTTGCTAACCTGTCATGTTAGTTTAATTTGCAGCCCCCAAATAATTAAAGAGGGTAGAGAAAAAGATTTTTTCCCTCCTACACTGTCATCCTGGGCCCCCATCTCCCGGGTGACAGTCTCCATCTCAAGGGGGATTATCCAAGAATTGTTCCCACAAAAGTGTATTTTCTAGACCCAGAAATTCTTGTACTAGCTGTTGAGAGAGGAATAATTTCTTCTACTCTCTGCACAGGCATAGGAAATCAGTGCCTGCTTGCCTCTTTGGAGGATGTGTTAAGATAAATCCAAATCACTCAAAGGAATATTTACATTTTAAACCAACCGCGATCCACAGACTCTCTGGGCTTAAGAAAAGCTATTCCTTAGGGAGAGAACAAGAAGGAAATTGTAAAGTGTTGTCAAAATATTTGGCTGCCATAAAGTTCCAAAGCTCCTGTTTGCCTAACAGCGACAAATGAATGAATGCCACAGTACTATCTGTTCTCTGTTTATGCTCCTTCCCCAAATCGCAGACTGTTGATTTGAAATAACATTTTGAGAACACGAAAATTTGAAAAGCAACTGGATAACCAACTCATGGTAGTAGACAATGTACATGCAGCAGCCTTCCACTGCTGCCCTAACTTCTGAGACATGACAGAAATAATTATTTTAAGAAGGTCCCATAGCTATGCTGGTCAATAAGAAGAGATGCTATTGATGGACAATAATTATGAGAAGTCCCTTAGACTGAACAAAGAAACTGCAGGGGGAAAAAAACAATGTGTAATAAAGAAAGGCTGCAAAGGATGGGAATGGGTCCAAGGATGTGGCAAGCCTGGAGACTGAGAAACCAGGATGAGAGCAGACCCCAAGGCACCTGATGGGGTGAGCGGTGGGAGATGCAGTCCTTCGGTCAGGTAACAATGTTACCTTGACTCTCTCATTTCAACAGGGAGCAGTGGCTGCTTGGGGCAGAGAGGCTGGATGGAGTGCCTGACAATACTCAGAAAAACCAGACAGCCCCTTATGCCCGGATTAGTTAATTTCCTTGCCCTCCAGCATGTCTCACTCCTCTAACATAATTATGAGAGGGGCTGATGTATTTGCCTGGGCAGGACATTCTGCCACTTCCTAAGTGCAGATCATTGTAAGTTGATATAACCTCCAGCCAGGCACACAGGGGATTTTAAAAACAAAGATGACCACACAACCAAAACCAATAACATTTGAGAAAAGCCAGCACCACGAAAGAGGCACCAAATCTGACACATGAACTTACACCTGAAAACAGTTTAAAAAGCAAACAGAACAGGACTCTGAATACATTTAGTTATTATCCTTAGAAAGATGCGCAAAGATACTGCAAACGTAAGAATCAATGCGATACACTCATGTTCATAGCAGCATTATAATGCCCTCAAGGTCCATCTTTTGTTGCAAAAGTCAGGATTTCTTTGCTTATGGAAAATAATATTCTATTAAATATGTGTGTGTGTGCGTGTATTTTTTGTTTTACCCATTCATCCACTGAAGGACATTTAGGTTGTTTTTGTGTCTTAGCTATTGTGAATAATTCTGTAGTAAACATGAAGTGCAGATATCTCTTCAATATACTGTTTTCATTTCCTTTGGGTAGATACCCAGGAGTGAGGTTGCTGAATCAGATGGTAGTTCTATTTAAAAATTTTTGAGGAATCTTCATACTGTTTTCCATAGTGGCTACACCAATATACATTCCCACCAACAGTATAAGGATTCTATTTCCCCACTTCTTCACCAATACTTGTTACCTCATCATTTTGATAATAGCCATTCTAACAGGTATAAGGTGATATCTCATTGTGGTTTTGATTTGTATTTCCCTGAAGATTAGTGATGTTGAGCACATTTTCATATACCAATGGCTATTTGTATGTCTTTGGAAAAATGTCTCTTGAGTTCCTTTGCCCATTTTAAATTGGATTATTTGCTCTTTTGCTGCTGAGTTGTATAAGTTCTTTATATATATTTGCTGTGCAGAGCACTTAGTTGGATGTAGTCCCACTTGTTTATTTTAGCTTTTGTTGCCTGTACTTTTGGTGTCTTTCCCAATAAATCATTGCCAAGACCAATATCAGGAATCTTTTACATTATTCTTTAACACAATGCTAATGCATAGCATTAAGAAAAAAATAAGCCTTTTATAAAATATGAGTTGAGTAATATGATGAAAAGCTAACAATAGCCAGTGGGAGAATAAATAAAATATGTAAATTCCAAACCTGGAAGAAAAATGAAACAAAGCAGATTTGATCAATTTAACCAAAGCCAAAAAGGGAAAAACAAAAACAACAAGAAAGTGTGGGAAATGCAAATTAAGAAGAACTCCAGGTAACCATAACAATGTGTTAACTTGACTTATTAAAAGACAGAGACTCTCGCCCTGGCCGGTTGGCTCAGCGGTAGAGCGTCGGCCTAGCGTGCGGAGGACCCGGGTTCGATTCCCGGCCAGGGCACACAGGAGAAGCGCCCATTTGCTTCTCCACCCCTCCACCGCGCTTTCCCTCTCTGTCTCTCTCTTCCCCTCCCGCAGCCAAGGCTTCATTGGAGCAAAGATGGCCCGGGCGCTGGGGATGGCTCTGTGGCCTCTGCCCCAGGCGCTAGAGTGGCTCTGGTCGCAACATGGCGACTCCCAGGATGGGCAGAGCATCGCCCCCTGGTGGGCAGAGCATCGCCCCTGGTGGGCGTGCCGGGTGGATCCCGGTCGGGCGCATGCGGGAGTCTGTCTGACTGTCTCTCCCTGTTTCTAGCTTCAGAAAAATGAAAAAAAAAAAAAAAAAAAAAAAGACAGAGACTCTCGCGTGACCTGTGGTGGCACAGTGGATAAAGCGTCGACCTGGAATGCTGAGGTCGCCGGTTCAAAACCCTGGGCTTGCCTGGTCAAGGCACATATGGGAGTTGATGCTTCCAGCTCCTCCCCTCTTCTCTCTCTTTCTCTCTCTCTCTTTCTTTCTCTCTCTCCTCCTTCTCTCCTCTCTAAAATGAATAAAGTCTTTAAAAAAGAAAAAAAAAGACAGAGACTTTCAGAATGAGTAAAAAACTCAAATCCAAATACATGTTATTTAGATAAGAAATTCTTAAAATGACAAAGGAATACTGAAAATAAAGATGAGCCCTTGCCAGGTAGCTCACTCAGTTGGTTAGAGCATCATCCATATAAGCCCAGGTTGTGGGTTTGATACCTGGTCAGGGCATGTACAAGAATCAACCAATGAAAACATAACTAAGTAGAACAATAAATTGATGTTTCTCTTTCTCTCTCTCTCTCTTCCTTCCACTATCTCTAAAACCAATAAATAAATTAAAAAATAAAATAAAGATTAATTTTATAAACAAATAAATCTGGAATAGTTATTAATATCAGGAAAAATAAAATTTAATGTGAAAAGTATTATTAAAGGCAAATTAAAACACTGTTTATAGATAAAAGAAATAATCCATCAAGAAATAATCATCATTATGAACCATTTTTGCCAATAATATAGATTTAAAATATTAAATCAAAACCAGATAGAAATACAAGGAGAAATGCATAAAATCTCTATTATATATAAAGCTAGAAGAAAAACACAAGGAAAAATTGACAAAGCCCTCATACTTCACTCATAAATTTACATAGAAGATAGATAAAAAGTAGATAAGGAAATAAGAAATTCAAATAGAAAATTAAAAGTTTGATTTTGTTAGTGTTGTGCTTAATGGAAAATATAGTTTTCTTTTCAATTATATTACTTGTAATTATATTTTATATCAAAAATCAACCCAAGCTGGACCACAAAAAAATCTGAATAAATTCTAAAAGGCAGAAACAGGCCATTTTCATATAGGCTAATTTAAACAATTTATTTTCATCTGCAAAATGAAATAGAATTAGATATTAACAACAAAAACATAACTGAAGAATCTTATATACTTGAAAATTTTAGAAAACCACAGACACACATTATAAACTATTCTTGGGTTAAAGAAGAAGTCAGGATGGAAACTAAGTTTTCTTTAAATATCAATAAAAAAATATTGCAGAGCAAAATTGGTGAGTTATAGACAAAATGGTATTCTTAGGGAAATTGGCAACCATAATGCTTTACAAGAATAAAAGAGAGCTTAAATAAGATTACTCTTTCAGCCCAAGAAGCTAGACAAACTACAAACACAAAATTAAACTTGATTCCCTGTTTAAAAATATCTCCTCAAACTAGACATAGTAGAAAACTTCCTTCATTTGATAGAGAGTATTTACAAGAGGTCTACAAAACATCACACTCAATGTTTCTGAGATTTCTAATAAGTCAGGAACCGGATGTGGATACTGCCTGTTGCCTCTACTATACAACACTGTACCTGAGTCTTCTGAGTGGTTCGCAATCCAGGTTGTCTATCAGGATCACATGGGAGTCTTAAAGTAATACCAGCATCTGATCTGTAACCCAGTCCACCTGAATCAGAATTTCTGGAGGTAGGGTCCAGACTTTGGAAGTCCTATATCCTTATGTGTATCCATATCTTTATCTATACCTATACAGTTCTGTGTAGGTGTATAGAACTGTATAGGTATATATGGAAATATAGTCACCAAACTGGAAACAGTAGTACCTTTGAGAGAAGGACTTAGAATTAGGGGTCACAGTCAAGGGAAGTTTGCTTTGCTTTATTTTTAATGATTGAAATTTGTATTTATGCACTGATAGTTATTTTTATTTACTGGCATAATTAAGAAGTTATGCAAAGAATGTAAGAAGGTAACCAGGATCTCATTGGAGCTGAGGCTATAGACCAGCTAATGCCATTAGGCTTGATTTGGCTTCTGGAATCAGGGTAGTAGACCTGGTTTCTAGTTCCACCCCTGAACAGATGTTAATATTCTCTGAGCCTCTCTTTTCATGTCTGCAAGTAGTTGGAGACACCCAACGAAGACTTATTGAGATCATATAAGACAATTCATGGACAAATGCTTTGTAAATTCTATTGATGTACACCAGTGGTAGTCAACCTGGTCCCTACTGCCCACTAGTGGGCATTCCAGCTTTCATGGTGGGCGGTAGCAGAGCAACCACAGTATAAATAAAAAGATAGATTTAACTATAGTAAGTTGTTTTATAAAGATTTGTTCTGCCAAACTTAGTGAAAAGCCGATATAAAGTACTTGGTAAGTAATTATTATTATATGCTTTAACTTGCTGTAACTCTGCTTTATAAATTTTATAAAGTAAAGTTACTTCCTTACTTTATAAATCACCATTACTGTGGAACCGGTGGGCGGTTAGAAAATTTTACTACTAACAGAGATACAAAAGTGGGCGGTAGGTATAAAAAGGTTGACTACTCCTGATGCACACAAATTATCATATATAATTATCTATACATGGTATAATTTTTTATATAATTGTATTACAATGTACTGCCATGTAATTGTATTGTAATGTGTAACACTTTGTCATGAAAACAGAAAAGGAGGGTAACAAAATATTAACTAACAATGTACGTGAAGGTGTGAAATTAAGTGCTTGGGCTCACACTGAAAATAATAAAGTTGAGTTTCAAACACAGGTCACAGAATCTCAAGACTTTTGCCATGTGACTTCTTACAAATTTTACCTAGCCCACCCCCTTTTATACTCATTGTTACATCATACATGTTCATTGAGTTGTTTCCTTTTTCTTTAGGTTCTATTTCCCCTTACCTATGCCATCATTTCAACACTAGAATTTCTTAGATTGTCAGTAAATTGTCATTCATTTAGTACAACACCAAGCTATTTATTAGATGAATCAGAACTAGGATCAATTATGCTCTCCTAAACTAGCAGAGCCAAGTATGTTCCAGAGTTGTCACGGTATGTAGGGAAAAGATGAATGTTTATTTTTAAAAAGTTTAATAAATCTTTTGTGTTGAACATAGTTATCAATATTATTACTATGAAGTTGATAGTTAAATAAATCAGCTGGCAATGATATATATTCTGTGAGCTTCTGGGATCTTTCTTGAAAAGAAGGTAGGGATTGGGGTCTGTGGTTGTTGAGGGGGAAGCTGGTGCACATGGTGAGTATAAAATCAGGGGGCACATGAGAGACTTTAAAGTAGACTTAGTCACTAAACATTCAAATGTATGAGCCAAGGTCTGAGCCCAGGCAATTAAGCCATGTGCCTTGTGGCAAGGAACTTCCATGTTGAAAATTTATTAATCAGCATTTATTCAACTTTAAAAGTTGCTATTGTCTCACTCAGTATTCACAACAGAGTAATACAGTAAATTAAACGCATCTTCAGTTATTCAAAGCCGCTCCCACAGAATTATTGCACCTAAATATTGTTTTTTAATGAACTGTACCTTATTTCTACACAACCAAGTGACTGCCTGTGCCACATCTCTCTCCCAGGGGTCCCAGGCAGTCTGTCTGGCGCTGCAGGCCATACACAGTTTCAAATGTCATCTTCAAATGCCCCTCCCGCTCTCGTCCTCCTCCTTTCTTTCTAAGCCAGGTTCAGCAACACTCATTTCCTGCGGGAAGTTCTAGGAGGTAAGAGGAGGGGTCAGGGAGGGAGCGCTGCTGGGAGAGAACCCATGAAGGTCTGGAAATGGTGAGCTCGTCTGTGCTCTTAGGCCGCAGAATAGAAAAGGAGCAACAGCGTCACTCCTCACCCCTCCCCAGGGATCCACACCCAGTTGTGGGAAGGAAGTAAGGAGGAAAAAATGGCGCAGTTCAAATCAGCACATTTTCATCATTCATAAGGTGACCAGTCGTCCTCTTTTAGGGAGGACAGTCTTTCTTTTGTAAGTTCCATCCTCCCTCGAAAAGTGTTCTCCTACATGTCCTCCTTTTTGTTATTGGAAGACTAATCTGTAAACGTCCGTATTCAATGGATGCAGAGTCAATCCATTGCGTGGGATGTGATGTATTTGTATCTAAATGAGTACTTTTTTCTTACAATTATTATTAAAAATTAATAGGCATGCAAGCATAATTACAATATAAAATATTACAAATGTTTTTATTATGCATTTATCATATTATAGTGTGTTATTGTTGCAGCGAATAAAATGTTTCTTTTGTTTACGATATTGTTTTCTTCGATTTATTTTTGTCCTCCTTTTCATTGTAAAAATGTTGGTCAGTTTATCATTCACCTTTCTGTCCAGGGTACTTTCAAATGCACGTCAGGCACACTGGACATAGAGCGCCCTCCCCCGCTGGGCACACGTTCTGATGGCTCAGTTGTCCCCCTGGTTTGGCTGCAAAATTCACCCATGGCCCTGAAGCCTCCTTCATTTTTTCTCCTGGGGTTTGACACAGGTAGGGAGCTTCTCCCATCCAGGCCAGGAAAGAGACCATGGCCTTAAAACAGACCTGGGTCTTGGGGCCCCTTTTGCCAGCCTTCAGTTAGGGTCTAACATACCACTGAGTTGTTAGCCAAGGTTACAGTAAAGATACATTTTTTAAAATAACACATCAACTTTCAATATACTAGTTATTTAAATAATTCTGTTTATTGTTTCTCTCTCTCCTACAAGAATATAAGATCCTTCGGATCAGCATTTTAATCATTTGTTAACTAATAAATCCCCAGTATCAGCCTCCTAAAAATCTGTTGGATAAATGGAATGAATTACTGAATACCTCCCTATATTCGCTTATCACTGCAGGTGCTCACCACATGGACATCCATTCTCCCCCAAGCTGCTGCATTAGACAGAATGGGTTAGGACTAGCTTATGTTATAGGAAAATAAACTTTGAAAATTTCAGTGGTTTAATATAACTAAGATTCATTTCTCCTTCCTGCTACACATCCAACCTTAGTTAGCAGGGGTAGGGTCTAATTCACACGGTCACTCAGGGACCCAAAGTTATAAAATTCTGCTGCCTGGCATGGCTCTTCTATGCACCAGCTCAGTAGAGGCATGGTCACCACTGCCCACTGCCTATTCAGTAGTCCTGCCTGTTTACAAAACTTGGCTGGAAGGTGGGGGGAGTGGATGGAACATTAAAGGAGCATCACTGCCTTTGCCCACTTAAGTTCATTCATATTCACTCATATATACTCATACCCATTCACACCCATTTATGCCCAGTGACACATGAGCCATTCCTACCCACCATAACTAATTTCTCCTGCTCATCTAGGCCTGACTTCTGCCTCACCTATTCTCATCTACCTTACCCACTGTACTCATAATGTCTGTTCATAACCAACCTTATCTAATTGCCCAGGCTCCATTCCTCCTGTTTCTTATGACCCAAACTGCTCTTTGGAACAGGGGGACCTCTCTAGGGAGAACACTGCATACCACCTTTTGGCAAATGGAGACTCCTTTGTTATGTCAAAAAATGTTATAGACTTCCACATGTTAACAGCAATATTTTTAGTAATTCTCGGTTGAGCAAAGACTTAATGTTAAAATGGTTGCCATACATTTAGTGATGCTTAAGCATCTATCCCTACTAGAAACATCTTTGTGCATTGATATGTAAAGATATAACTTCTGAGGTTGCAGACAATGCTTGGAGCATATGGATTCACGCAAGGGTCCTTTACAATACTAGCACAACCTCTAGGTTGGAAGCCACTATGTGCTAATGAGCAAGAGAAGCATTCACTCTCTCTTCCACTTGCTGGCCAGTGAAACTGAACTTAGGGCTTGAATCTAATGCCTTGCTTCAGTAGTGACTGCTTACCTTCTCTAAGTTTCATCTGTAGCCACACTTCAATTTAACTGCATCGAATGCTCTTTCTTTGTGGACAAACCCCATCTGCAATATAGATCCCTGCTTGCAACTAATAGAAACTGGTATCTAGAAAATGCAATCCATTATCTCCCCTGCTGTGGTCTGCTCACCACCAGGATTTCATTTCACATTTGAGGGTACCCGAAGATGCTAACATTAGGCCAAGAAATTTCTGGAAATGAAAGAGACTCATTTAGGGAGCTCTGCCGGAGGTGAGAGGACGTCCCATGAAGTGTCCAGATTCTCCACTGTCTGATGTCGATTTCATAGCTTTTCTCCTATTCCACCCTTTCTCACTCGTCTTGCCAGTCTCAAGGACTTTCAGCCATAGCTGTTTCCCAGGAGTTCCTAAGTTCTCACCCTGCCCAAGATTACTTTGTCTTTCAAGAGATCAGTCAAACTGGTTCAAGCCCTTTCTCTTGTGCAGTGAGTCTTGACTATGCTCTCATCTTTAGAGTGGAGATTTCCTCTTAGACTGCTGTGCAGCCCACCTGGGGGTGGGTAGGGGGCTAACTATTTTTAGTGATTAGTGAGCATGGACAGAAGGGTTGTGCCACCAGGCTGGGTACCTCAGTGGCTGGTGTTCTGGATAAGGCATGGGCAGCTACCCTGGGTACTGCTCCCTGCCCCCCAGGTCCCTGCATCCACTGCAGTGACTAGAGGTGGTCCCTCCACGTCCCCTCTCCCTCTTGTGTGGTTGGTTTCCTTATGAGCTCTCATGCACTGCCAGCCTAGGGGAGCCTCTTCTTCCTGAAAATGAGGACCCTTTCTCCTTCTTCTTCTTCTTCTTCTTCTTCTTCTTCTTCTTCTTCTTCTTCTTCTTCTTCTTCTTCTTCCTCTTCCTCTTCCTCTTCCTCTTCCTCTTCCTCTTCCTCTTCCTCTTCCTCTTCCTCTTCTTCTTCTTCTTCTTCTTCTTCTTCTTCTTCTTCTTCTTCTTCTTCTTCTTCTTCTTGAGCAGTGGTTCTCAACCTTTCTAACGCCGTGACCCCGCAATACAGTTCCTCATGTTGCGGTGACCCCAAACCAAAAAATAATTTTGGTGGCTACTTCATAACTGTAATTTTGCTACAGTTATGATTCAGAATGTAAATACCTGATATGCATTATGTATTTTCTGATAGCTTTAGGCGACCCCGCTGGGGTCACGACCCACAGGTTGAGAACCGCTGTTCTAGAAAGTCCTTTCTTTCCCAGATCTCTAACAAACCCCTCCGTAGCTTTCAAGTGTAGCTATGTAATGCATGTATTTAATTTTTCTGTTTTGTTTATTCTTGTTTTTAAATTTTTAACTGGACTTTATTTTTAGAGCGGGTTTCGGTTCACAACGGAATTGAGCAGAAGGCATAGAGCATGCCCATATATTCCCTGCCCCCACACAAACACAGCAAGTCTATTTTTATTACATCTGCATAAGTTCTGTGGATTTGAGGGTAAGGGTGGTCTGTAGCCTGGGCTACCATCTTGAGACCAGAAGTTTATCTCATGGGCAGTGGGAAACCCAGTGTCTCTCCCAATACCCCAGGGATTCCTGGGGACCGATTGATTCTAAGCCCCTGCCTCTGCAGATCACTTGATCACCCTATGGCACTCCTGAATGTTCTATTCTCTCTTCTGAATTGCCTCTCTGGGGATCACATCTCCTCCTTGAGTGTTTTCCCAATTTCTTCACCCCCTCAGAGCGCCAGAGGGGCAAGGCAGTGTCTGATGCATAACTCACTCAAGGTTTAGGGTAGTGGGGAGGGTTCTTTCACAGAGCAGAAGAGTAAAAATAGAAAATCCCCATGCCCAAAAGGCCCTGGGCTACTTCTGGATATAAGTCACTTCCACTGGCATTCTTGTCTCGCTGGGCTTTGTTGCCTTCTGTCCTCTTTCTGGCTTCCTCCTCAAGTTCCATCCCTCATTTTCCTGCTAGGTCACACAGGGCCCATCAGCCATGCCTCTCTCTGTGTGCGGAGCCTCCAGACTATGCACAGAGGGCCTTCTTTTCAAGAACAAATACCACTGGAGGTGTGTTGTTGTACCAAGACTCTCCTTTTTATGAAAAGAACTCAGATCCGCTCTGTGTCCTTCATCTCCCTTGCCTGTGATCCTTCCGGTCACATATTCACAGAAGGTTGGGTGGAGCAGCACCTCCGAGTCCATCCAGTAAAACTCCCCTTCGGATACTTCAGTACCGTCCGCAGTCACTGAAAAGTGACAGACCCTGCTCCCACCCCTGTGGCCTCCAGGGTTAGTGGACAGTTTTGCCACATGGACAGTTTATGCATCTTTTTGAGGGAGACAATAGACTTGCATCTGCCCCCAGGACTGTTGCAAAAATGAAACGAGGTGACAGAGCCTAGCACAGACTCAGCCTCGGGTACACCGCACGTTCACTATCGCTGTCCCATCGCGGAGCAGGTCTGATGGATAAAAGGAAGCAGTGCTCACATAGTGAGCTGATCCGTCCTTGAACCTGTTTGTTTTCAGCCTGTACAGCAGGTCCTCAATAATGACGTTTCATTCCATGTCACTTCATTATAATATTGATGAGAAAAAAAACCAATTTCTGGTTGGGGCCACTGTATGAAGGGTACACGTTCTTCCCATGACTGTGGGGATTCCTCCAGGTGCTCCAGTGTCCTCCCACATTCCAAAGATGTGCACAGAAGCCAATTGATGTGTCTGAATTTTCCCAGTCTGGGTGAGAGTGGGCGTGGGTGTGAAGGCCCTATGGTGGAAAGGCGTCCTATCCAGGTTGGTTCCTACTTTGTGCCCTGAGTGCTGGGAGAGGCTCTGGTCACCTGAGACCCTGACCTAGAATAAGCAGGGTGGAAAAGAATACGTGTTTTACTTAACCTTTCTGACATGTATGTATATAGCTCACGTTTATTTCCATGTTTAATATTAGAAATGTTTTGAGTCTTTAGAAGTGTGGTAATGTTTTTGAAACATGTTGTAAGCACTTAATTCTCATTTGTATCAATTAGCTTGTAGTAAAAATGGTTCCATTATATGTTATTTCTCTTAAAGTTACAGTTTCCAAGATCCTGTTGAAGATGTTAAGCGAGGACCGATTGTACCAGTAGAGGGGGTCCGCCATGGCATGGTACCCTGAGCAGTCCAAGACAGAGTGCTCCCTGAACTTCTGTGGGTGACAGGGCCCGTAGCTGGGCATATTTGATTTTGTAAAACTACAGAATTTCTGGCAGGTTGGTGGCAGAGGGGGAGGCGGGGACCTGGGGGGAGGAGTGTTTGGGGGTCTGGGACAGCAAGCGCGGGCTGGTAGTATGAGACTCACCTGGGGTGACCTGGGTACCATCTTGGTGGGATAACAGGGAGGTGATGAAGATTGGGGCCTGGAAAGGACTCTTCTAGGAATCTGTGTGACTCCATGACTCGATCTTAGAGAGGGGACTCTGCCTGATCACGTCACTGACCACCAACAGAGCTGCTCAGCCATAGGCTGAGCTCTGACCCCGGCCCCTCCATCCACCACCCGGGCGCCCGCTGGCTCTCACCTCTGGGTGAAAGCATGTTATAATCACTTACAGCCCCTCCCCCAAGGCCTACACTACCAACTGTTGGCAACGGCGGCGGCAGCTCTGAAGCTGGCAGATGGCACACGTCTGCCTCCAAAGGGTTCCCAGCTCCGTTAGCAGCACCCCTTAGGATACCACTGATGCTCCCAAGAGGTGCTGTGAAATTCTCAGGAAATTCTCAAAGTAAAATCAATTTTAATACATTTTCACTTAAAAATAATAAGTGTTAGACAGAACTGTGTGGGGGAAGGCTGGCTGCAGAAGGAAGAAAGGAAGTGAAGACAGCCACTGTGTTCTACCGTCCTGGGAGGACCGGCGAGGTCAGCAGGGGCCCAGATCTGGCTTCAGAGAGACCCATGAACCCCATCGCCACACCTGCGATGTGGGGACTTGGGCCCCAAACTCCTTGAAGGCAGTGCCTGTCCTTTATCACTGCTGAGAAGTGCTTATTGCAATCAAGGAGTCCCAGGGACCCCACAGACAGTGCACTGACTGCCTCCTAGCCTGGCTCTCTTCCTTTTCTCCCTGCTGCAAGTTCCTGGGCTGACTCCGCTCTCAGCTCTTCCTTCCCCCTCACAGCCCCTCCCGCCCTGCCTCATAGTGTCTAAGCCTTCCCCTCCCTCTCTTCTCTTCACTCCTCATCTGTTTCTCTTAACGCTTCCTTCTGTCTTCTTTCTCCTCCTTCCAAGTCAGAGAGACAAGGACTGGCAGGCGAGACGGCAGCTCATCTGGTCCAAATTCACCCTTTTTCAGAGTTTTTCTCCCCCCACCCCATTACTTAATTTCATTCTCATGGTCTTCGTACTTTTCTCTTCTTCTGCTTCTTTCTGTTTCTGATCCGTCACAGTTGCTAAACCTTGTCTCGTTCCTTCTCCCCTTCCCTCCTTCCTTTCCCTGTGGCATTCTCTCCCACTTTCCCCCTTCCAGCCTGTCCTGTCCACGACCCTGTCTTTATATTCCCATGTTTCAGTCTCTAACTCTTCTATCTGTTTCTGCCCCTTGCTCCCACCTCCTGTCTTTAACAAGATCACTCCTCTCTCTCTTCCCCCATCCATCCTCTACCTCTGTTCCTGTCTCTACCATGAGCTTCCTTACTGGAAGGCATAGAAGAGGTCATGGCTCGGCCCTTGGTTCTTAGTCATTTGGAAGAAGTTGAGGATTCGGTGGTCTCAGTGACATCTGACAAGGTGAGGGCTGAGCCCCAGTAACCTTGGTCCTGGAACTTTGGTCCTCCTGGGACCCTCAGCTGAACCAGCTGCCTTTTCTACATTCTCCCCCACCCCACCCTGCCTTCCAACTTCCCAGGGTAAGACCTGCACCCACAGAAGAGCCCTGACACTTGAGACTGGACCTGAGCTGCCCCAACGCTGTTTCCGGTGGCATCAGCTGTGAGGTGGGCATTTGTTGGTTTGGGGATTATTTTCAGGCTGTCACTTTCTGAGTGGATTATCTGGAGAAAGGCAATGAGTTGTTCCTGATATGATCTGAGGATGATTCTCAGCTCAGAATCCTTTGTACTTCAGTTTCCTGACTTAAGAGATGGAAACACACTTGGGTGGCAGAGATGGAGGGATCAGGCAGGACACACACACACACACACACACACACACACACACATGCACACACACGCAGAGGCAGAGAGAGAGAGAGAGAGAGAGAGAGCCTATTTTGTAGGTGTATTGCATGTGCTTTTTCTCTATTGTAAGCCTGGAGGGACTGCCTTACTGTTGATTCCCTCTCACCTGTCAGAATCTTCTTCAAGGCCTAGAATCAATGTGGTTTTCTCTTCAAATCTCCCCGATTTCTCTTTCCCCTCCCTGCCCACCCTGCTCTAACAGTAACTCCTTCTGCTGCTAAATCCTAGGACAGATAGCATCTCTCCTCTTATGACCCATTTGCTGCCAACTTCCTACTTCCCCCTCTATTTTTCAGGGAATGACTCATAGTAGGGGTTCAACAATAGCTGAATTAGATTCTTCTCTGTACAACTGGCAGTCCTGCCTAAATCAGCCCTGCTCAGTCACCTGGTCATGGCTTTCCTCACCTGCCACGTCCCACCAATTCCTTATGTTCCCAAGTGCTCATCACCTGAGTCTACCCAACTTCTACACTCCCATGGGGCTATTCTGCCCTTTATTAGTGAGAAAAGGGGGTTCAGTCTCCCTCCCATGAATGGTGGAAAACAGTGTCATGGTCCCAGATCGCTGGGAATTTTCCAAAATCTTGCATTTTTCCTGTCTGGACTGTCAGTCTCACTCTTATGCCTATTTGTTAGACCAGACTGGGTTCCCCCAAAAGACCACTAGCCCAGAAATTGGGTGTCATAGCATTTTATTAAAGGTTTAGGAGGGATAAAGATGTATTATTAAATTGCACCCTCAAATAGCAAACAACTTGAGTTTAAATATTAGATAGTTCTGACCATTTGGGTGAAAGTTTATTTTTAAAAATTATGAAGCTTTTTATTTTGGAACAATTTCAGACTTACAAAATACTGCAAAAAAAGTTCAAATATTTCCATAAACCATTCACCCAGATTTTCTGTGTCAATATCATACACAATTACAGTATAATTATAAACATCAGATAATTGACACTGATACAATGTTATTATTTAAACTGTAGGCCTTATTCAAATTTTTTCAATTGTTCCGGTAATGTCTTTGGTGTGGCTCAGGATCTAATCCAGGATCACATTGGCATATATTTGTCATGTCTCCTTAGTCTCTACTAATTAGTCTCTCTCGGTTCTCTGATGAAGAGTGCTGGTGAGCTGTTTTGTAGAATGTCCCTTGATTTGGGTTTGTCAGATGTTTTTTTATAACTAATTTAGGTTATGTATTTTTGGCAAGAATACCACAGAAGTGATATTGTGTGCTTCCCAGGGCTTCCTACCAGGAGGTTTGTGACCGTACAGAGATGTCCCATCCATGCTGATGTTAACTTTAATCACTTGGTTCAGGAGATGTCTAGGTTTCTCAGATGTAAAGTTATGATTTTCCCCTTGGTATAAATACCCTTTAGGAGGATACTTAGAGATCATATAAATATAGTGCTTCTCATCATGTTTTTGCTCACTAATTTTAGCATCCATGGTTAATCTTGACTGAAAAATTATTATTATGGTGTTTGCCAAAAGGTGATTTTCTATTTTCATCATTCCTCCTATTTTTATTGGGATTCCATTGTAAGAAAGGAATTCCTTTCTCATTCATTCATTCATTCATTCATTCATTCCTTACTTATATTTGACTCTTGTGAACTTTTATAAGTTAGCACTTATGTCCTATCTGTGTTCCATACAGTTTTTGAGCACTTCCTTACTTTCTAGTACAACAAGATGTTCCAAGATCATCTTGTACTTTCCCAGCCCAGCCTCAGAATTAGCCGTTCTTTGAAAGAGCCATGGTTTCCTAGAGAAAATTATTCTAAGTGAACTAAGCCAAACACAGAAAGCCAAATACTATATGATCTCAAGTCAAACTCAGGGAACCAGTGGTTGCTAAGGGGTAAGGGAAATCTGGAGGCATCTGCACACCCCTAGCCTCAGTGTACCTCTCACTACTTGCAGCTGTACCAGCTGACCTAACTGACCTTCTCAAGCAGGTCAGAATTATGTTTTCTAACCTTCTGACCCCCCCCCCCCAATTTCCTCCATTCCTCACCCATGAATGAAATAGCTATGTGCAATGGCCATATGGCTGTTAGTGCATCAACCCAACCCTCGTTCCAAAAGAAATTCTGATTTCTTTTACTCAGTCAGGTTCCTAATATCATCCCCCTGCTTCAGTGTTTTTGTTCAGTTAGCCCAGGCTTAAGTCAGGCAATGTAAGGCCTCCCTTTGGCCAAAAAAGATGAACTCAGGGATTGGTATGCGACCCAAATCAGACTATCAAGATGTGAGAAGAAGCTTCCCATGGAAATTATGGAAAAGAAGATTTCTTTAACTGGCCTGAGAGATCTACTGAAAGCTAACCCTCCTCTTAGCAGATGATGGGATATAGAAGAGATGCCTGGAGCTGCTACATCCATTGTACCACCATGAGGAAAGCTGACACCAAAGAAGACAGAGAGAGGAAACAGGAAGAACTATGTCCTTATTGCCCTTGTTTAGCTACTGAACCTAACCAACTCTGAAGTCTGCCTTACCTCAAGAACTTCCAACCCCTGAGTGGACACAGTGATCTAAACTTTGCATGGTTTAGACCAGTTTGAGTTGGATTTCCAAACTCGCAACATAAAGATTCTTGAGGGGATCTGGGTCTGTAGAGCTTTCTGATGTCTGGTTACTTAGTGCCTGCAAGACTCTTATCTGTCCCAGCAGGGGGTGCATGAGGCTCTGCTGCCAGGGCACCGCTGCTGGTGCAGCACTGACATACTTATGTAAGGGCTTTGGGTCACATGCCTGTGAGTGTTCATAGCTCATCAGTGTCCCTTACAAGCTGTGTGACCCTGGACAGTTATCTAACTTCTTTGAGTTTAACTTTTCCTCTTTGTAAAATGGGACCAAAAAAGAAAAAATCGATCCCATCTTTCTCAGGGCACTTGTGAATGACAGGATGCATATAAAACCAGGCACACAGTAGGATCACAGCTAATGTTGCATCCACCTTTCTCTCTTCCTGCCTCTTCATCATGGAGCATGTTTTTCTGTGCATTGAGTCTGAAAGGAGATGTTGACTTCCCCAACTTAGAATCCCGATGATTTCCTGAGAGGAAAGCAGATCCCTGTTGCCAGAGAAGATGAACAACTCAGTCATTGCTAAAACAAATATTAGTCCAGCGCTGTCCAGGGGGAGCAAGTGGCTCCAAGAACTATTTGCATTTGTTCACTTCAAGGAACTGACAGAAATGCCTCCAAGGACAAACATCTTAGGGGTGGGTGTGAAGAGGAGCAGGTGCTCTGGGGGCTCTCCACCTGGCCTCTTGCTCTTCCTGCAGGTGTCTGTTATCTGGCATCTGGGGCATTTATCCATATGTGTCCTTCCTGCCCTTTGGGGCTGATACTCTGGCTGCCAGGGCCACCCATCCCAGGGGCCTGGGCTGGCTTCCACGGTCAGACTGGCTGCACATTCACACAAACCCTGAGGGTTTCCAGGGAATGTCAAAGCCCTGTTTCTGGGTATTTATGGCATATATCCTCACATAGGGTCATCAGCATTGGCACCATCGACATTGTGGGCTTGGTAGTTCTTTGTTATTAGGGACTGCCTTGTACATTGTAGGATGTTTGACAGCATCTTTGTTCTCTACCCAATAGATGCCAGTAGCACCATCCCCCCCTCCCTCCAACTGTGACAACCAAAAATGTCTCTAGACATGGCCAAATGTCCTATGGGGAAACCTCTGTTCTAGCTAAAGTCAGGGAGAATTCTGGAGTGAGCTATGTCTTGGTTCAAATCCTGGCCATATCACTCACCAACTGTAAAATTTGGTTAGTTAACCTAACTTCTCTGAATCCTGACTTGCACACCTGTAAAATGGGAACCACCACAGTACCTGTTTCATAGAATGGTGGTGAGAGTGAAATGAGATTGTTTACAAGGAGGTGTCTGGCACCCAGTCTCCTTCGCCCATGTTAGCCTGCTTCTCATAGATTATAAACTCCTGAGGGCAGGATCATGTCTATTGGTCATCACTATGTCTTCAGCACTCAGCACAGGGCCTGGAATACACTTGGTGCTCAGGAAAGGGATGGTGCTCCTGGGGCTGTTCTGGACCTCACTGGACTTTCACGTTACTGCTACTTCACACTCTTGCAAAATCACTCCAGCTCCTGGCCTCCGTGGTTGGAGGAAACCTCTTTTCCCCCTGGGTTTTATATACTTATCCTAATCACACAGTTTCCTCCCTTGCTGTCTCCAGGACTTCCTGAAAGAAGGCTTTGGAGAGCTTGCTTTTGCCCTGGCCCATTTTGACCACCTCGGAGTCAGGGTACATGATAGCAGCCCCAGCAGCTCTCTCTGAATTCTCATTGCTGCTTCCCATTGCATCCTCCAGATCATGGAGATTATGAATTATTGGTGTAACAGAACTGATTGGCATATCTTGGGCCCAATGAATAATCAAGTTTTTTCCTGCTCAAATGATCAGCTCTGCCAACCTTACCAGTTTTCCCTGGATGACTCCTACTCACAAAGTACATGCACTGATGGAGTTTGTATCATTTCTTTCATCTAGTTTAAGAAGCATAACTATGTTCCTAGACTTATTTCTACTGAGGGAAAAAGGGCATTTCATTTCATTATTATGCATCTGGACCTGTACTAAAATTTCCCAGGGACTCCGGAGGACAAGGCAGACTTTCCTCTGAAGGACTGACCATTCTGTAGAGGAGTCAAGACTAATAAGGTGATGAAGAACATGTAAGCTCTAAACTGATTACAAGAGGTTGTAAATGGAGGTGGGAAGTCGCTCAGAACCTCAGTCCTCTCTTTCTTTCTTAGATTTTATTTATTCATTTTAGAGAGAGAAAAGGGAGACACAGAGAGAGAGAGAGAGGGGGGGGGAGGAGCAGGAAGCATCAATTCCCATATGTGTCTTGACAAGGCAAGCCCAGGGTTTCAAACCAGCAACCTCAGCATTCCAGGTTGATGCTTTACCAGGGGTCAGGAACCTTTCTGGCTGAGAGAGCCATGAACGCCACATATTTTAAAATGTAATTCTGTGAGAGCCATACAACGACCCATGTACGTTAGGCATTATCCAATAAAAATTTGGTGTTGTCCCAGAGGACAGCTGTGATTGGCTCCAGCCACCTGCAACCATGAACATGAGCAGTAGGAAATGAATGGATTGTAATACATGAGAATGTTTTATATTTTTAATGTTATCATTTTTTTATTAAACTTTGCGAATCAGATGCAGCCATCAAAAGAGCCACATCTGGCTCGCGAGCCATAGGTTCCCAACCCCTGCTTTATCCACTGCGCCACCACAGGTCAGGCTCAGTCCTCTCATTCTAATCCCGCTTCTCCACCTGCTTCACCCTCACCACCAACACCCGATTTCAGCTTTATCGTCTCTGACCTGGAATGTTCCAATCGGTCTCCCTGCTTCCTTTTCCCTCAAATCTGCCTCCACAGAGCTGCCAGAGCGATTTTTCTAAAATGCTAATGTGATTATATCACAGCACGCCTAGATTCTGTTTAAGGTTTCTCATGGTGTTATCTGTAATCATGGAACATTGGAAACAAATGGGGAACAGTTAAATAAATGCTGGTACAAATGAGAAAATATTTTATAGCCATTAACACTCATATTTTTAAAGACTAATTAGAAATATAAAAATGCTCATAATATTATGAGAGAAATATGGATTCCAAACTATGGCACAATCCAGATTTAGTAACTGTACATGTGTATAATTGCATAAACTTGCAAGACTTGAATTCTGTATTTGGGAAAAGTGACAATGGCTACTTCAAGGCACAGAAGATTTTAAAAAAATTTTTCTAGGGATAAACTGTATGAGGTCAGAGTTGATCTATCCTGCTTATCATTAATTTCTAATGCCTAGCCAAGTATTGATCATATAGTAGCCATTGAAAATATCTGTGGACTTGGGTATGATTTTCATAATTTCCAAATTTTATCCAAAAACACCATCTTTGGTTGTGTCTCTCTAGAAGATGCTAAGACAAAGATGTGAGTGCAAGTAGTTTGTCTGGGAGGTAGTCTTTGGGTGGCGGTGGGAGGTGAGCCGGGGTGGGAAGGGAGGCAAACGGAGTGTGTTCTCTCGCAGGTTAGCACGTGAGCAGTGGTGGCTTGGACTTGCTAGGCAGGTCTGGGAGATGTGGATGTATCGCAGGCAGCGAGGGGCTGTGGCACTTCTCCTCCAGTGCCCATCCTTCACCTGGGCACAGCTCTTGGGGAAGCTGACCCCTCAGGAATGGCCAGGTGTGGCAGGTTCTCCAAACAAGGTGATTCACAAATAATAAGAAAATGTTTTTGTATGATTAACATGTAGTTATTAGTGACCTTGGGTAAGTTACTGAACCTCTCTGAGTCTCAGTTAACTCATTTTCAAGGTGGAGACAGTAATACCTGTCTGGCCTTTCTCTATGGCTCAATGGGAGGTGTGTATGTGTGTGTTTGTGTGTATGTGTGTCCCCTTCACACCCATAAGTTGAAGCCCTAAACCCCAATGTGATGGCATTTGGAGATAGAGTCTGTAAAGATGTGACAAGCATTCAGGGAGGTCAGAAGGGTGGGGTCCTTATCCAACAGGACTGGTGTCCATGTAAGAAAAGGAAGAGACACCAGAGCGCGCTCTCTCTTCCATGTGAGGACACAGCAGGAATTAAACTGCAAGTCAGGAAGACAGTTCTCACCAGGATATGAGTCAATTGGCACCTTAATCTTGGACATCCCAGCCTCTAGGACTGCGAGAAATAAATCACAGTTGTGTAAGCCACCCTGACTATAGTATTTTGTTATGGCAGCCTGAGCTGACTAGTTCGGTGCGTGTTCTAAAACTAGAAAACAATGTAAATGTAACATTTTTCCTGGGTCTTGTTTTGCAGAAGGCAGATGAGATCCCTGTAGGAGTCAGTTCCCACTATGGAGCAGGAACACCAGTGTGCCTGGGCTCAGTTCCTCCTAGAGAATTCTGCAAGTGCTAGGGGCTGTCTTATTGTGCCCTGCAGTGAGTCCTCTCAGGGACCTGTGGAGCCATATTTCTCTCCCTTCTGTACGGCTCTCAGTGGCAAGATCTCCTGGCCTGTGCTGCCTGGGTGTGGTGCCAAAGTTGGTGCTGAAGGCGTGGCCTGGCTTGTACATCACAGAATAATTCTTTGGGTCACTGAGTGACATGACCCATACTCAGAATCACTTCTCTTAAACCCAGGCTCTTGATCTTTGAATAAAGCATGTGAGCCTGGCCCTCCTTCGCCAGAGTGAGTTCTTCCACAGGAAACTCCTCCATCCTTTATGTAAACGATGCAGGAGACCTTCAGATGAGCCCAGCTGTGACTAAGGTCTAGGCTGAATCTAACTTAGGTTGGAACTGAAGCATCCCCGATAGCATGCATCCCGATGAAGCCTTGTGTGCTCCCTAGTTATTTGCTATGTGGCCTTAGCAGAGTTACTTAACCTCTCTCAGCCTTCATTTTTCTTACTGTAAAATGGAAGTAATAGTAGTGCTTTTCTAAGTAGGGCTTGTGAAGATTAAAACTTACATTACATGCAAAATTCTTACCATGTACCTGGCAGGTGTTGGGGACTGAATTGTGTTCCCCCTCAAATTCATATGTTGTAGCCCTAACTTCCCAGGTCTTTGGAAACGGGCATTTGGGAGATAGGTAATTGAGTTTATATGCAGTCATAAGCCTAGGGCCTTCATAACAAGATTAGCACCCCTATAAGAAGAGACATTAAAGAGCTTGCTTGCTTTCCCCGACCCTCCCTCCTGGTATACACACACCAAGGGAAGGCTACATTAAGATACAGCAAGAAGATGGCC
This sequence comes from Saccopteryx leptura, assembly GCF_036850995.1. Taxonomy (NCBI): domain Eukaryota; kingdom Metazoa; phylum Chordata; class Mammalia; order Chiroptera; family Emballonuridae; genus Saccopteryx; species Saccopteryx leptura. Next base: position 329,191,145 of record NC_089504.1, read on the forward strand.
ATTTGCAACCAGGAAGGAGTTCTCATCAGGGATCAATTTGGCTTACATCTTGATGTTGGATTTCCTAGCTCCCAGGAATATGAGAAATAAATTCTGCTGTTGAAGCCACCTATGGTATTTTGTTATGGCAGCCTGAGCTAAGACTGTAGTTAGTGAGCTTTCAACATAATTTATCTGTTGTTAAAATAACAATGACAGTTGTTATAATTTACCCTTTTTATTAGTGAGAGAACACTAGTTTCCTAACAAGAGTCCCATATTGTCAGAATTATTGCTCAGCTGGTATTTCTAAGATCAATCATATTTTCAAATGAAAATCAAGCCGGAAAGAACCCTGACTACCACCTGGGTCCAGATACAAAACCTGCCTTCAGGCCCACCTGGTCATTTATGGACCCTCAGCAACCTAAATTCTGATGCTTACCCTCTATTTTTCCCCTGCCTCAAGTTTGAACATTCTGCTTGGCAAGTCTCTGTCCCCTCATCTGTATCTTGCGGTTGAGAGGATCAGGACAGCCCTGGCTTCCATGACAAGATGAACCAATGTTCCTAGAAATCCATCTTGATTTTCCTGGAACTCTCCTCATTTTAGCACTAAAATCCCCATGTCATGGGAACTCCTTAGTTCCAGGAAGGTTTGTCATTGTCCTGGGAGGGCAGGATGTCTGTGGTGCCCGCTCACTTCCAGGTGGGTCATGCCTAGAGAAAACTCACTAGAAACTGTGTACTGACAGTCCTGGGCAAAGCATCAGCTTCCTGAACTTCTGTCTGGATGCCCAGGGGATGCCCTATTCCTGGAAAGAAGCCCTGGAGCCATCCTGGGTAGACTACTGTGGGAGTGGCATGGCAAGAGCCCATTATTTAAGTCAGCTGTACCACCCATGTGATCAGATCAGCTGTGCTAATCTGATCAGCGATGTGATGAAGAGCATTGGGATGCTCAGGGCTACAGGGCCAGTGGAGGGGGCATTTCCCATCATGAGTGATACAATCTGAGGGTCACACTATGCTTGAATACCTCTCATTTAGTTTTAGCCACTGCCCCAAAGTTCCTTAAGGGTCCTTTATACAGTTAAAGGCTGCAAGGTCAATCTCAAACTCCTCTTTCATCATATCTGGAGTCAGAGAAAAAAGATGCAGCAAGAGATGAGAAAAACAGAGATCTGCCGGGTTGCAGAGAAGGGAGGCAGGGAGGTGCAGGAAATAAGATGGGAGAAACAGTCAGAACCCTGGTCCCTCATCCCAGGTACAGGACAACTCGGTCCTGGTCCTGGACATAGACTCACCTCTCATTGGCCACATACAGACCTCTAACCTTGACCACACCCCAATCACTGACTGTGCTCTGACTGTCATCTAACGCCGAGACACTGACTACACACTGACCCTTGATCCCTGGCCTCTAGGCAGCTACCAGGAGGGTTGACTGAGGCTGTTGTCTGTAAATCTCTCTTGGTGTAAGAGCAGACAGTGCAGCTCCGTGTTCATGCAGCCGCTTGGCTGCTCTCTCCCAGTGTCTGTCAATGCCCCAATTACTAGCAAATTGTGAGCACCTGAAGCAACTCTCTCTGCATATTAATTCAGCCAAATGCATGTTCATCAGGTAGCCTGGGCCCCCTGAGTGCCCGCTGCTGTTATTTGCTCTGCAGAACCAGGTAATTTCCTGGCTGGACCATGGTGGGAAGTTGAAAAGCAGTGTCAGCTTCTCCTGCTCTTAATTAGGGTCGGGCTTTCTCCGGGAAATCACTGATCATTATCAATGAACTTGTAATTTTATGTCCCAGAATTAGAGACCGATGATTAAAGAAAAAACCAAGAGGCTGCAGTGCAGGCCCAACCTTCATAGATCTGGGCACTCTTTTAATCTCTGTAATTTATTCCACTGTGACCTTTTCCGACAGCTTCCCTGAGATTCTCTGAATTGCAACATCCACTTCTCTTTGGGCAGGGGAGGGCTTTCCCCGTGACTGTCAGCAGTGGCCAGCTCTGCTGGGTGATGGGAGTGAGTCTGGATCCTAAGACTTTGTTTGAAGAGGATTCCCAGGGGCTGGAGTGGGAGTTCTCTTCTCTCTGCCTCTGTCTGAGTCCACTGCTGGGGTAGCTGTACCCCGTGTGGACAGAGCCCCTGGGGCTCCATCAGAACCACACCAGAATGGCAGTGGTCAGAGCTCTACCGCATTCCTGATGCTCAGTCAGGACCCTGAAGCCTGCGCCCGTCTGTGGGGCAGAGCTGGTAGTTCTACCTGCATGCATTCCACTTTCTTTGTTCAAAACATCTTATCCTGCCTCTCAGTCCAGGGCTTAGGGTGACATTCTCCCACCTTCAGGGACAGCCTTCGGGCTTAGCCCCTGCCAGTCATCATCTGTGCACCGCATGATCACACGAGTGGCTCAGGAATGGAGAGGTGATCCAAATAGGTTCAGCGAGACTCAGTCCTGGTGGAAAAGGGAAGTTCTCTTTTTGTTGCAGTTGCTAAACTGGGGGAGAGGAAGCATGTACCTGCCAGAGTGTTCTGTTTGATGACTGGATTTAAAGATCATGCAAGAAGTGACATGCACAGGTGGGTATTGAATACCTATCAAGCCTTAGTCTTGAAAGAATATGGGGAGACAGAGAAGGAGCTCAAACATTCTTGAAAAGAAAGGACAAAATTTATGGCAAAATCGAAGAAAAAGGGATCAGTAAATCTCTAAATTAGTAGATTAAATAGATTGGCCCGCAAACCTTCCAGAGAAGGCTGCCAGCTTGTTCAAGCCTGAGGCAGGGTTGCAACCATCTAACTGGCTGGAGAAGATGGACACGGGGAGGTTCAGCATCCATCTCCTCCAGCCCTGTTCTCCTGTGCTCCCTTCTAGTAACTAAGTCCTGTCTGGTCTCTCTAAACACATCTGTCTCCTGGAGGTGACATGATGGTAGAGCAGTGAGATTGGAGCTAGCCCACCAGAGTCTCCATCTGGTTGGGCCACTAATAACTAAATGACTTTGAACAAGTCACATCACCTATACAAGCTTCCACTTCTTATAATAGCTCTGCTTCACTCCCTGGGTTGTGGTGAGCATCCATGGAACCATGGAAACACATATAAAGGTTACAATGGACTTGTGGCCTGGTGACCCAATTCTTCTGAGCTTAAGTCCTGCTCATCACATCCGCTACCACAGGGAGGCTCTGATAGTTGTCACTATGTCTCCCTCCCAAACACTCAGGCATGTTGCCGTGAACTCTGAACATAACTTGGAGCATACTCAGGAATGCGAGGGACACACCCCTCTTCTCCAATCATAGCATCTCTTCAGGAAGGACATTTCCCTTTGGATGTTGAGGTCAATAACAGATTGATAGCAGCAAGGACCTGCCTGGGTCCTCCTTGGTTTTGGCTTATTGAATCTTGAGCAAGCTGAGGCCAGGACACTGGGGCAGAGCTTTGTGTTTACCCTGCTTCGAGTGAAAGTAAGAAGAGGTCTGACAGGCAAAGCTCATGGCACAGCTGGTTCCTGATACCTTGATGTTGCTGCTCAGAGCAGGAAGCTCAGAGCTGTTTGCAACTTCAACTGGTAGGTGCCCCAAGGTTTGGACCTCTTAGCCTAAGTCCCTACTTCCGTCTTGTCCTGAAGCCTCAGTTTCTCAGTTGGGGCTCAGGCCTCATTCCACCTGCAGGCTCAGCCCCTCTGAAGGCTCCAGGGTCAATGCTAGACCCAGCTACAGAAGTTGTGAAGTTTCATCTCCTGTTCTGGGACACAGGGTCAGTTCAGTGATGACCTTGTATATTACTTCCCGACAGGGTCTTCCCCACGATGGAGTGATGCAGTGATGTTGGATGTATAGAGTGATGGAAGCACACACGGGTGGTTGGGTGCAGAGGTGGGTTCATTGTGGCAATGATGAGTTCGGCTTGCAGTCCCAGCATCCCTTCTCTGTCACCCTCCAGTATATGGCCCTAGCTTGTCTCCACAGCCAGCCTGCCCCAGGCCCCTGCCCACCTGCCTGTACCTTTGTCCAGTGCCTCTACTCAGCTGGCAGGTCTGACTGGTTTCTGGTCTTCAAGTTTGGCCTGCCCTGTGACAGACACCTCCAGCAGTGCCACTCATGATCAAAGCTGGAGACATGCCTGGATTAAAGCCAGGCACAGAGCAATGTCTTACAATGTTGAGAGAGTCAGCCCAGGGCCCACCCTCCACTCCCCATTCTACTCTACAGATGGGCGGGCTCCTTGCTTCTGAAATTGTTTTGCTTTTTTCTTAGGAAAAAATAATCAAAGCCCAAATATGGCTGGCGGAGTTTCTGAGAGTCAGTGTAAAGGAAGCAAAAGAAAGGAGCCAGCCGAGATGGAGATCAAGTTCAATGCCTCTGGTTGAGGCGGGCCTCATCAAAACAAGTCTTTAAAGTGCGGAACCTGGAAACTAGTACCAGATGGAGCGGAAATCTCTGAGACAGACACTCCTGCTGGGGTGAGCTGCTATGGCGCTGGGACATGCACCCTGGTCTCTGTCTTCCTAGCTCCTCTCAGAGCAGCCTGGCTGCTGTGGCAATGGGCCCTGGGGCCTCAGGTCCCTGCTCTTCTCTCCCTGGAACCTGGAACGAGGGCTCTGGGGAGACACAGTATACACAGCCTGCAAGACCTGCTCCCTATGGGGCAGACAGCTCAGGGATCTTACAATCCCAAGTCTTCTGAGGTTTTTTTTCTGGCTCTGAGCCCACATTGCTATGAAGCAGTCTATGCTTATCTTGCAAATGTGACTGTTCCCGCCCACCTCTTTGAATCCTCTTAAAAATTCCCATCTGACAGCAGCCTCCTGATGAGTCTTGCTGCCTCTATTGCACGTTTGCTGGCCTTCCCTGTTTGCAATCCCAGGAAATAGTCCTAAAGCACGTACATGGGATGATGTCACCCCTCTGGCTGAATGTTCTCAGGTTGAGTTGAGGACCTCAAGAGCCCCTCCTCACTGATAAGGCAAAGGCAACATCATTTAAGGCCCTTGATGATTTGGCCTTGTCCCAACTCCCACCTGTAGGCTATACCTCAGCTGTGGTTTATTTGTATTTTATCTTATTTCATCGAGGTACAAATTGCATAACATAAAATTAACCACAAACTATTTTAAAATGCACAATTTAGTGGCATTTAGTACATTCACAATGTTATGCAATCATTACCACTATCTGGTTCTAAGACATTTTTATCACCCCAAAAAGGAAACCTTGTCCCCAGTAGAAGTCATTTCCCATTCTCACCCCCCCCCCCCAAGCTCTTGGAATCACAAGTCTGCTTTGTGTCTATGTGGATTTATCTGTTCTGGACATTTCATATAAATAGAATCATAGAATATGTGACTTTTTGTATCTGGCTTCTTTCACATAGCATAATGTTCTAGAACTTGGCTTATGTCATAGCATGTGTTAACACCTTGTTTCTTTTTGTGGCCAAATAATATTCCATTGTATGTGCATGCCACATTCTATTTATTAATTCATCCATCGATGGACACTTGGGTCTACCTTTTGATTGTTGTGAGTAGCGTTGCTATGAACATCTGTATACAAGGATTTGTTTGAGTGCCTCTTTTTAGTTCTTTTGGGGTATATACATAAGAGCAGAATTGTGGGGTCATACAATAGTTTCATGTTTTGAGGAACACCTTGGCTGTGGTTTCTTGCTGCTCATTGAACCCACTGTGCCCCTTCACTTCTCTGTGCCTTCCCATAGGCCATTCATCCTGCATATTACGTTAGTTCTTTCTTATTCACCGGACAAATGGGGTGTTCTTTGTACATAGGGATCCTGTTTATGTTAAGTTTACCTCCCTACTGTCCAGGCAGGTGCTTGGGAGAATTTTTCATGAAGAATGAGTGAATGGGGGTCCATGTGTGGGGCATGAGGCTGAGATTTCTGGAGTCTTTAATACAGAGATTCAGGGAGGTTGTTGCTGAGCTGTTGGGGACCCAGAGCGCCTACAATGGCCTCTCCTGGCCTCTGGGCAGCACTAACATTTGTTTTTATTCCTCTTGGTATGCAATGGCTGGCTGCTGGTTCTGTGCTGGCCTTGTCATGCTTCATTAGTATTGCTTTTGTTGCTGCGTGCTGAGGTTTCACTGTTGCTAGGTTGTCTTTTGTTTCTCATATATCTCACCATTTTTCCCCCCGGCAAATAATCAGCATCCAATTAATCCTGAATTTCTCATTGTTTGCTCCAGCTGTCAAGCTCCTTGCATGAGCAAAGAATGTTTGTTCAATGTTTTCTCTGTAATGAACTGTGAGAGTCTTTTGGGTCATTCCTGGTTTTGAGGAGAAGAGCAAGTGAGAGACAGAGACAGACACAGATACACACAGAGAAATTGAAAGACAGAGGCAAAAAGAAAAAGAAGGAGGTACACAGAGAGACTTAGAGGGAGGAAGAGAGATACAGAGGAAAAAGCAGAGGCACAAACAGAGAAAATAATCTGGAAACAGACTCACATGTACATCAAAGTCATAGTCACAGATGGACATACAGAGACGTACAGAGAGAAACACACTTGCAAACACACACACACACAGACACACACACCACTCAACACACATAGACCCACAGAGAAAACACAAGATACACAGAGATACAGAAAGAGAGAAAGAGGGAGAGACAGTGATAGAGAAACAAAGAAAGACTGAAAGAAAGAAGCAGACAGTGAATGAATCTGTGTAGCATACCAATGACAAGAACTGACATTACTGGGTACCCACCTCATGCCTGATGCAGTACCAACAGCAACTCAGGCATCGCCTCTTAACACTCGCAGCTCACCTGGGACATAGGCACCATTAGCATTCCCATTCTCCAGGCAGGGAAACTGAAGCTCAGAACTGTTAGATAACATATGCAGGGCCACACAGTTAGCAAAAGGCAGAATGAAAATTTGAGCTTAAGTTTCTCTGCCTCCAAAGCCCACGCTCTTACCCCTTATACTCTAATGCTCCTCAGAAGACCTGCATTTGGATATCAGTTCTGCTACTTAATAGCTTTGCATCCACTGGCAAGCCCCTTTGCCTCTCTAGGCCAGACTACTGGGGCTGCAATGCGACGGACTGGGTACCAGGGTCCTGCTTCTGCTCACCTTGTCTCTGAGTTCCAGAGAACTTCCAGAAGGCATTACTGATATTCTGCTTCTGGGAATTCCCATGCCTCCTACTTCCCTATCGGCAGTCCCCGAACATTATCAGGAAACCCATTGTCACCCTCTTCCTTATTCTCTTTGCAAGACTTTGATTATTATGTCAAGCTACAAGTTGCCTTGATCAGAGAAAAGAGTTGAGAGGTTTGTACCTGAGCACCAGGGCTGTGTTGGCTTTGGGAAGAAGAGGGCAGTTTGGAGCCAAGATACATAAGGAAGATGAGACAGCTCCAGGTTTGGTGAAGATACATGAACAAGGGCATCCCGGAGCCCAGATTGGGTAGGACACCCTGTCTGTTCCCAGGGCACAGTGGGTGTCGAAGAGGAAGGATACACCTTTTCTGCTTTTGTAGCTTGGGCCCAGAGTGGTCCCAGTGTGGGTGTGGCTTGCTTTTATCATTCAGGAATGGATGTTTGATATATCACTATCTAGCATACAGTCTGCTTTGTCTGCCTCCTCTGTAGAATATAAGCTCCATAAGGTCATGAATATTTTTTTGTATGTATGTTTGTGTGTGTGTGTGTGTGTGTGTGTGTGTGTATTATATAATTTATTTATTTTAGTGAGAGGAGGGGAGGCAGAGAGACAGACTCCGGCATGAGCCCCAACTGGGATCCACTCGGCAGCCCACTAGGGAGCGATGCTCTGCCCATCTAGGGCCGTTGCTCCATTGCTCAGAAACAAAGCCAGTTTTTTAGCACCTGAGGCAGAAGCCTCGGAGCCATCCTCAGTGCCCAGGCCAACTTTGCTCAAACCAATTGAGCCATGGCTGTGGGAGGGAGAAAGAGAGAGCAAGAGAAGAGGGGAGGAGTGGAGAATCAGATGGTTGCTTCTCCTGTGTGTCCTGACAGGTCATGTATTTTTGCCTGTCTTTCTTTCCTGTTTAACTACTGAATCATCAGGGTCTGATGTGTAATAGTTACTTTATAAATGTTTGCTGTATGAATGAATGCAAGCTACAATGATTCTCAGAGCCTCAGTATTACCAGTTCGTTTTCCTCTGGCTGAGGCTGGGTGGGGGCTCTGTGGAAGCTGTACAACCCACACGGTCTCATTCAAGAAAAACACTACAGACGCTGTGGTGAGCTTTGCAGCGGTAACATTTGGTCTGTGTTTTAGAAAGACAGCTCTGGTGGCTGCATGGGAGGCAGTCTGGCAAGCTGGCGCTGAAGGCCGGAGCTCTGGGAACGAGAGCATGGTGCTATCTGACCTTCCGAGGCTTCAGGATCTGCAAAAGTGCTGTCAAATTGGGAAAATGCTGTGAACTTCAACAAAACTGTCAAGTTCACCAACTTTTTTTGTTTTTTCCAGTTAAATATCTTGCTTGCTTGACTGGTTTTTCCAAACTCCCAGAGTTTCTGGGAAAGTCAGTCAATATGGCATTATTGTCATTTGGGGAACAGTAAACCTTTGAAAAATGCCTTTTGCGAACTGGATTTATGGAAAGCGTTTGAACTGTGGTGAGTTCTGAAGAGCACTTCAAAACACAGTGTTTTGATTCACTCAATAATTTCTTGAGGATCATTAGAAATGGGAATTCAGGAGCCGGGATGGATTTTTCCCACAGGCTGCACGCTTGTCGAGAAATATCATTCATCTTGCCCTTCAAAGAGGACTCACTGAACAGACAAAGGTGTCCACTCAGCAGTTCCAAGGCTGCTTGTTCCTGAAGCTACGGGTCTGCTGAAACCCACACGCCACAACGTCTGGGCGCGCCCCTGTCTCAAAGTGGGAAGGGCTGCAATTCAGCTTGCCACTGAATGGACCATGGGTTTTCACAGCTGGCCTTGAGCTACACCCCCTCCCCCACCCTCCACCTCTCACCATTGCATTGGTCCTTCCTATTCAAGCTGCTTCTGCTGCGGACTTGAGCCTGCGAGCCACGGGCAGCCACCAAAGGGCTCTGAGCAGGGCAACTTGGTTGGAAATGAGTTCTCACAAGAAGTTTCTGGCTGGCCGTAGGGTGGCTGATGAATGGGAAAGAGAATGTGGTAGCAGACACAGTAGAAAATGATGCCTGAACTAGGGCAGAGGGCAGGAAAGGAAGGAGGAGAGTGGTTAACCATATGCACATATTATGTAATTCAGTTCTTAAAAACCACACTTGGAGGTAAGAATTGTTATTGCCATTCTATAGATAAGGACATCAAAGAAACTTGGCCAAAATGATAGGACCTGGTTCACAGTCAGGATTGGAACTCAGTTCTCCCTGACTCCAGAGCTCCTGCAAGTTTGTCTGTACAACATAAGGAGAGCTCTGACATGGACCTGCCAGACTGGGCCTGGATGTCAAGGAGAATGAGGAGGTGGGGGCGCTTTTAAGGTTTAATTTAAGCCTTGGTGGTGGAGGCCTTACTGTGAGAAAGAAAAGTTAGGAGAGAGCAGGGTTGGATCCCACAGTGGGGCTTTCCTGGAGTCTGGAGATTGTGCCTGGGTGTCTGTGTGTGTGTGTGTGTGTGGGGGGGGGGGGGTCGAGAACCCTCAGGGTAAACCTGATCTCTGAAACAAAGGGAGTGAGGAAATGAGGAAGGGAAGAGAGGAGAGCAAGAGAAGGAAGAGGAAAGAGAGCAGGGGAAAGAAGCAGAGAGACGATGCAAGGACCACAGGGGGCCAGTGCCCCCAGGTCACCAGGACGAGGACGGAGATGTGCAACGGAGACCGAGGTGGAGGCCAGTGAGGTGCAGGTGCTGGAGGTGAAGGAGGGGCAGGGAGAAGGCAACGGGGAAGTCAGGCCAGGAAAGGGTGAGAGAGGAAAGCGATTGCGTCAATGCTGCAGAGAGGGGAGGAGCATGAGGCAGCGTGGATGCCTCCTGATTGACCGTGGGTGGCTGGGGGGTCCGTGACCTTGGAGAGCTGGTGAGGCAGGTGGGCTGCAGCAGTGTGCAAATGCCTGGGGAGGGGACCGCACCGGAGTTTCCTCGGAGGGTCTTCCATGAGGACTCAAACCACATCTTTAGAGGGAAGTTATTTTTGCTGTTAACCCACGTGGTCGTGCCTGGTAATTACAGGGTAAAAGGAATTAAGAAAGACATAATTTCTCCCCATCAAAGCCTGACTGCTTTACATCTCCACCTCACACTGGCAGCCTGGCTTGCTGCCTTCACAGGTGCCACTTTGATTTCAGTCACGTCGGAAAGAGATTTGAAACACTTTCAAAATGATTAAAGAGAGGAAGCTATTGCAAATTTGGGCTAAATGCAATAATCCCATTAACTGTTTGTGGCCAGGGAGCTTTCAGGAAGGAAATGCTTATGTGAGCTGGGCCGTGGGGCCGGGGCTAGGGCTGGTCAGAGCAGTGGTGGCAGAGGTGGCAATGACACTGAAGGAGCAGATGGGGCGGGCCCAGCTAATCATAACATGAGTAATTATTATTATTATTACAGCGACAGTTTATTGAGCATCTACCACTCACCCAGTGTTCTCCCCTTTAACCTTTACTGAAGCCCCGTGATGTGAGTTATAATCCTCATAACAAGGAAACCGAGGTCCAGAAATGTTTAGCCTCTGGTTTAAGATACACAAGTGGGTGTAGACTCAGCCCTGTCTGATTATGTAAATCACTCAGCTGCTCTTTACGGCATCCCAAGATGTCCCTTTTTAATGTTTGGCAAACTAGACCTGGATGGAGTGGGTGGGACCCTGGCTAATTACTTCCCCAAGGCTTCCGGGCATGGGAATTCATGTGGCTCACCCCGCCATGGGGACACAGCTCTGAAGGCTGAAGGAGGCAGACACAGAGCCCCGTCTGGAGGAAAGATGGAGACAGTTTACAGAATAAAGAGCTGGGTGACTGGGTCCATAAGGAGGGTCCAGAAGAGCTAATGTGATGTGTCTCCATCTTCCTCTCCGATGAATGGAATCGTGCCATGGCCAAGGTGATGGCGTCTTCACACTAAGCAACGTTGAGCTCTGGCTGGGGGTCCCAGGAGCCTTTCCACTACCCTATGTCCTCCCCATACTGGGATCACATCCACACATCTTTCTCCGTCACTGACATGTCTAAGCACCAGCATTTTCTGGAACGAGCAGGAGTCTTGGGTGCCTTCATGAAGCAGCTCCAGTTTTCCCCTTTTAAACCCACCCGGTGGGCTGGTTCCTCTTCTCCTGATGAGATCCAGGAGACCCCACACTACTCTGCTCAACTTGGATCCTAAAATGTCCTCCTGTCATTTTCATCACCACAACAGTCTCAGCTCAGCAATTAGAATGTCCAGTCTGGTGTAATACCCAGAGCTCCAAACTGCATTTAAAGATTGCAATTAGGAAAGGGAGTAGGGAGAAATGCATTTTCTTTGCCGTATTAGTTTCCAGTTGCTACTGTAACAAGTTATTACCAACATAATGATTTCAAACAACACAGCTACTACCTATAACATGGGGCGGCAGGATGGCACTCCTGGTGGAGGCGCTAAGGGAGACTCTGATTTCTTGCCTTCTCCAGTTAGAGACCGCCCACATTGCTTGAGTAGTAGCCCCAGTCACTCTGACCTCTGCTTCCGTGGTCACATCTTTCTCTCCAGTGCACACTTTCCTGGCAGGAATTTCTAATTCTAGCATCTTTTGCAAGGTAAATGGGCTGAGATTTTTCTAAATCATATCTCTTAGTAAGTCTTTCCTCAATGTCTCTCCCATTTCACTACAATACAAGCAGCAAGAAGAGACCAGGCTGCACCTTCAACAATATCCTTGGGAATCCCAGCTACATTTGCAAGTTCATCACTTACAAATTCTGTTTTCTGCACACCTGGAGGACACAGTTTAGCTACACAATCTGCTACTACATCAAAAAGATACCCTTTTCTCCAGTTTCCAATAAAATGCTCTTCCCTCCCCTCTAGCCCTCACTAGAAACATCTTTAACATTCTTATTTCTGCCAGTCCGCTTATGATGTTGTATGTGTCCACGAAGATGACATAGGTTTTCTTTGCCTGCTCCTCACTTTCTTCTAGATCCTCCCTGGGTCTACTAACAGTCTGTTCAAGATAACCTGGGTTCTGTATCATGTCCCACAGTGTTCTTCCAGTTCCAAAGCCACTTGAAAGTTTTGGAGTGTTTGTTATAGCAGCAACCCCACTTCCAGGCACTAAAATCTGTGTTGGACAGAGTTCAACCAGACAAACAGGACCAGGAGTAGATACGTATTAAGAGGTTGATGGCTCTGGACTGGCTTACGTAATTGTGGGACTAGGTAGGTGAGGCCAAAATCTGCATGGCAGGCAGTTCACCGATATGACATCTCTGTTCTCTGTATGTGGAATTTCTTCTTAGGGAAGTTTCAACGTGGCTCTTGAAGCTTTCAGAGGATGGGATCGGGCCCACCCAGATTGTTTAGGACAATCTTCCTTAAAGTCAACTAGTCTAGCCAAGGTGGTACCTAAACATGACCATCACACTCTCCCAAATCTCCCCTCTTCATCTTTTTAGCTAATGAGGCACCTGAGTGGGGACAGGAGGTGTGGGCTTGGGCACAAGAAGAGGTCAGAGGGTAGGAATGGTCTTCATGACCAGTGGGGGGGAGGGGCTCTGGCAATTATTTCCTCTGGTGTTGGCTGCTGTTCATAGCAGGCCCTTTCTTTCCACAGAGCTTTGGAGAGTTCTCTGGACCCCGGACCCTCGAACTTTGCTGGGTTATGCTGCATAACAAAAGGCTCCAGAACAATGGCTTAACACTCAGTGTTTATTCTCACGGTCACAATCACGGGGCTACGGGGCGACTGTGATTCTGTTAACATAGACAGTGCCTAGTTGGTGGGTCAGCCCCAGGTTGGGAGTTTGGCTCAGAGCCCCTCCATATTCATTTGGGAGCCCAGACCCAGGTGCAGTGTCCACCCAGGCATGCTCTTTCCACGGTGGGGTACTCAAGGGCAAGCGACAAAGTCTGACTGAGCTAGCACATCTGTGGTCCTTGCTTCAGTCAGTCAACTTTGCCCATGGCAAATCACTGGCCCAGCTTGAAGTTGAAGGGTATGACAGTTGACTATTCACCATGAGGACATAGCCCTGGAGTTGCTGTATCACTCCATAATAAAGGCGTGAATAACTGGGGTTTACATATAATTCTATGTATTTCCCTTACCCCAATTCTGTGGCCTCTCTTACCAGCCCTCTCTGTTGGGAGTTATGGTGTTCCCTCGGCTTCTGGTTCCTGGTCACCTTCTTTCTCACAGACTGTCTTTGTGGTCCCATCATCCTTCCAGGCAGTTCTCTCAGGGGAATTTCTTTTAAGACCACTCTGAGACATTTTGCTTCAGCTGCTTCCATTGCAACCACAGGCCACTTCAGCCAATCTTTTTAGATCATTTAGACATGAGTCGGACACCAAGCCACAGTGTCCCCAAATCCCACAGGGCTGTGTGGCACATAGTCTGGAATGCCTTTTCACTAATTACCCTCATCCCTCTCCCTAAAGATCCCTTGGGTCCCCTACAGATCTTGAGGCCTGGCCAGGGTTCCATTGGTGCAAGAAGAATCAACCGCCAAGTTTGGAGTAATTGGGCTTTTTCCTCCAGTTACAGTCATTTTTCTCTTTCTCAGTCAAGCATGTCCCTTGTGCTGCCTGCTTTTTGCTGGACACGGCGTTTGTGTTCAGAGATGAGACAGTTCCTGTCAGCTCCGCTGCGCACCACTGAGCTGGGCATTGTGTGAGCTGTTCATTAAGACTGCTGATTATCTCAGATTCCCTTCAGTTACTCAGCACAATTTATTCTACGAAAGGGCCAGAATCTTGGCTTTCCCAAGAGTCAAGTCCAGAGGCTTTGGCCACATGGGCATCATACGATTAAGGTGACAAGTCCTGGCTGGTGATTGGATGTGTGGTTGACATCATGTCCCACGCAGGATTAGTTCAGGCAATCACAGAGCTGAGGGCGAACACTGATTACACCTGCAGGTACCAGCCGAATGAAATGAACTGTGACTATATAATGTTAGGCAAATTTAAAGGATTGTTATTTCTTCTGGGTTCGATTGCTACTTCCCAGCCTAGAAGAGTAACCTCCGAGGTCAAATCCAAATTGCCTGTTTTATGCTTCTGTGAATCCGCATACAATACAAGAATGCTTTCGCCTAAAGAAGCAGGGTGTGTGGCCACCAACTGCGCCCCTTTACTGTTCCTCGCCATTAAGCCCCCTGATGTGGTGGCCTGACGTGGCCCAGCTGGGTAACTTTCATCTTTCATCTGTGACAGGAGGGGAGGCTGGTCATCCCCTATAGGACAGGAGAGGGCTCCTGAGACTTCCCACCCTGCTCTGAGGTTGGAAAAATCCCACGGCTCAGCAGGCTCGGTGGCCTCCGCAGGGGATAGTCTACTAATGGCCTCACCTTGCCCGAACCGGCCACTCATCCTTCAGGTTTTGGGAGGAATAATCCTCACGGAAGCCTTCACCCTGAAGGGGATGCATCTTCCCCTGGGCTGCCATGGTGTTTGCTCACCTGTTTGCTGTGATGCAGAGTTTACCTGTGAATGTATCTCTTTCTTACTTGTGAGCAGCTCCAGGCCTGGGCCCCCGACACTCCGCAGAGACTCAGGGGGTGCTGGCTGCAGAGGTGGCACAAGAGGGGAGGAAGAAAACAGCACCCTGGAGGCCCAGCCTGACTTCCGGGTGAGGCTGAAATGCATGCAGCCCTGTTGCAGGGTTTGTGTGGCGATGCCAGATGGCTGGGTGTTCGGCAATGGCTTCAAGGTGATTGAGGGGACATTGCTCTTCTCTGTCCAGAGAAGAACGCTGCAGCCTCCGCCTATCTCATCACAGCTTTGTTTGCCTGGTGGTGAAGCAGAGGTCTTACAGAATTGACTGGCAGCTGACTGCCTCAATTACACAGCATGTCTGCTGGTGGAAACATGCCGGCAAAAAGAAACTATCCAGTCATTCAAAAGATGAGCTGAATCTTTTTAAAAAATGTTTTGATTCCTTCCAGTTTGTTCAAGGGGACCAGCACTGGTGTGTGCAGCCGCCTGAAGAGAGCTGGGGGTGGGTTCATGACCATCCCCTAAGGGATGGGTGGGGAGCAATCACCCTGTTGTGGATCGGGACAGTCAGAGGCAGGAATTTTAGCATCAGTTTTTCTATTGCTCTGAGCAATTCCTTTTCCTCTCTGGACCTCAGTTTCCCTGTTGGTAGGGTGAAGTGGTTAAGAGTATGGACCCTTGGGCCAAATGGTCTGGAGTCAGATTCCAGCTTGCTGCTTTCTGGCAGTCAGGCCTTCGGAAAGTGACTCTGCAAAATAGGGCCCATATTAAGTCTACTTCATAGGATTATAGTGAGGGTTACACGAGTTAATATATACAAAGTGCTTGGAGCAGTGCTGGCACATAGGAGGAGCCGTATAAATGTTACTGCAGGTATCTTCATCACTGTCGCTGTCACCATTACCATCAGACTAGGTCATTAGTCCCAGGACTGAGGCTCCGGACTGGGGCTGGTCTGTGAGGAAAACTTTCACCAGCTAGTCAAATAAACCAAAAAATGTCCATGTAATATGTGTGTAATGTTACCAACATTTCTATTTTTGAAAGATTAGTGTTGGTCAAATAAGTTTGTAAATATGATATATATGTTTGCTCGCTTATAGTTTGCATTGGGTGTGGGGGACAGGCTGTAAGCAGACAGGATCATTATAGCCTAAGGCTTAGTTTTAAGACTAAGTGTTTCCCAACCTTTTAATACTAAAATCTTTTCAAAACTAAGCTTTTCCCTACACCCTTGACTGTTGCATGATGTGGAGTGGTGCATTCTCATGAGGAATCCTATTATGCCTCAGATAAGTGACTTTGTATCAGAGACTTCCTTGTTTGTATATTGGATTAAAGGTTTTGATTTCCACACTATAAAATATGGCAGAGGAGCCCATGCTGGAGGAGGACAGAAAAAGGCCACATGGAGGAGAGGAGAAGCAGCCAAGATGGTGGAGTGCTGAAGGAGAAGCCAGTTTGTGCAGAGTTTGTGCAGAGAGAAGGAGATGGGGAACAGAGGTGATAAGGCTGGTGAAGTAGAAACCTTTGATTCTAGGAAACTCGGATAAGTCAGTGGCTTTGGGAGCCCTGAATGGAAAGGGAAGTGTTTTCCCACTGTGTGTATTTCTTGCCCACCAGGTGCGAGCTAAGATTAAAGCTAATGGCCCACCAGTTTTTGGCTTTGTTGTTTCATTACTGTCTGTCTGAATCAAATGCGAACTTGTATAGGCCAGGTGGCTGTGATGGTGGCTGTGGCTACGGGCTTTACATTTAGTTTTTCATTTTTTTTGAAATAATATCCTTCCTACTCTTTTAGTGCCAAATGTTATTCTTAAATAAAATATCAATAATTACAGATGTTAAAAAAAGAAGCTGGTGGCTACATGGAGTACTTTAGACATCACTTAGTCCAATGAACTCATTCTCTGTGTGAAGAGGTCCTGATCAGAAGGCAAGTGACTTGTCCAAGGTCATGAAACAGAGTCTCAACCTTCTGGGGATCTAAGGGGTAGTCCTAGCCCTTGTTTAGGTTTAAAGTAGCTACTTTCAAAGGAAGGAAGGAAGTGACTATGAAAATCAAGTGAAATTCTCTTCATACTGATAAGTATGATAGAAGATATCACTAAGATAAACTATAATAGTTTAGGTCAACTCTGTCAACCTTGACTGAGCACCAGTTAAGGTCATGCTACATTGTAACAAATCCCCACTGCCAGCTTCCTGCCCCACATTGCCAACATTGGCCATGCACTTAGGAAGTGCCAGACATGGTGCTAAACACTTCAGATGGATTATCTCACTCTCTTCTCAAAAGTAGGAGCTGTGCACAATTAGCTCATTTCACAGAGGAAGAAACTAGACTTGGAGAAGTGCAGTAACTTGCTCAGGGTCAGAGGCGGAGCTGAGAGAGACCCAGGTTTGGTTTCAAAGCCGGGCTTTCAACCACACCTAATGCTGCCATTGCAGGCACTGGGCTTGCACTGTGGCTGCACCCCA
This sequence comes from Saccopteryx leptura, assembly GCF_036850995.1. Lineage (NCBI taxonomy): Eukaryota > Metazoa > Chordata > Mammalia > Chiroptera > Emballonuridae > Saccopteryx > Saccopteryx leptura. The sequence continues at coordinate 329,208,244 of NC_089504.1, forward strand.
GTCAGTAATTAAGTGCATGATCACGTGTGTGATGGCTTTATTCATGTAGCTCCCCAGGGGAACAGAGAGTGAGTATCTTTTGCTCATCTCTTCTGCCCAGCACTCAGCCGGTGCCTCACACAGGGTGAATACTCACTGAATATTTACTGATTGAATGAATGAGTGAATGAATGAATGTGTATAGAATCACCCAGGGAAACTGGTTAAACATCAGAATCCAGCCCCCACCCCACAATTCTAACACAAGAACTTGGGAGGGGACATACAAATCTGCCTTCTGAGTAAGTGTCCTGGCAGTTCTTATGCCCATGACCCACAGACTGTCCTCTGAGAAACTCAGAGATAAGAAGGTGGACTTTTCTGATCACCATCAGTATTTTAGTCTGTGGACAATAGGGGCCACTGAAGGTGTTTGAGCAGTGGAAGGGATGCCACCCAGAGCTGTGCTTTACAAAATTTGTCCGGTGGCTGTGCTTGTCTCCTTGCCTCGTGGTGCTGCCCCCCACCTCCTGCTCCCAATTCTTTTTGTCAACAAGATTGATTCTGAACTAGAACGATTCATGACAAATCGTCAAGAGATGGCGTGGAGTGGTGGTTCACTTCCAGCCTTTTGCTGCCTCTCTGACAGCAGGCGGGCCATTAGGGGCTCCCCACCTTTCTGAAATGGCTCATTAGCACAGTTAAGCCCTTTGTACAAGGCTCTCCGGGGCTCTCCTCTGCCATAATTGGGCCTTCGCTCTGTTGCACTTCCTGGCCATGGGGCTTGTTAGCTGTCAGGCAAGGCTGTGAATTTGTAGAATGGCCAGCGAGGCTCATTTCTCAAAGTCAACCCACCATGCAAGCACCCTATGCAAGGGCTCCCACAACCCAGGGATGTGCTGGATTGTGGAGGAAGAGAGAGGAATCGGGGTTCAACCTGGGAATGGGGCACATGGCACATGGAGGTCTCACCCCTGGGGTCTCTACAGAGCTCTATTCTGTTCCATGCACATTTGCTGACCGTCTGTAGGTCAGTGTTGGCTTTGCCACCAACCCAGTTACCACAGGGGAACAATGACAGCTTCTTCCAGTCCCTGCATGTGTTTTAGAAGGAGGCTCATTTGAGCAGTATGTAAGCATGTGGGAAATAACCTCATGAGAAACCAGCTGCATCAGTGTTGGAATTAGAACCCAGCTCATCTGCTACCCTGGGGAGGGGGGGGGGGAAAGCCCATGCTTCCATGGTCCTGGCTTCATGGCAGAAGGGACATTGTGGAGCTTTGTGCCTTTCTGGGCTCCTCCAACTCAGTCTTTAAGAGAGGATCCCCTGCCTGACCAGGCGGTGGCGTGGTGCACAGAGCGTTGGACTGGGATGCAGAGGACCCGGGTTCGAGACCCCAAGGTTGCCAGCTTGAGTGCGGGCTCATCTGGTTTGAGGAGAAAGCCCACCAGCTTGAACCCAAGGTCACTGGCTCCAGCAAGGGGTTACTCGGTCTGCTGAAGGCCCGCGGTCAAGGCACATATGAGAAATCAATCAATGAACAACTAAGGTGTTGCAACACTCAATGAAAAACTAATGATTGATGCTTCTCATCTCCTTCCGTTCCTGTCTGTCTGTCCCTGTCTATCCCTCTCTCTGACTCACTCTCTGTCTCTGTAAAAAAAAAAAAAAAAAAAAAAAGAGAGAGGATCCCCTGTGTTTTTTCCTTCTGCTTCTTTGCTGACATTACTGAAGTGCCTCTAGACTCCACAAAACTGCCTTTGACAAATGACTTAGGTAAAAAGTGTGTATAAGGAAATGAGAGGAATTTTTGTCAAAAGAGAATAGAAAGGAATTTGCAAGAAGAAGGAGAGAAGACAGGAAGCTCTGCATACTCAGGTTTGCCAGTGTCCTTGCAGACTTAGCTAGGGCAGATGGATAGGGGAGGGTGAGAGGGACCAGGAGAACAGGTATTCATAACTAGGCTTTGCTCATGGTTTTTATCCTGTGTGCCCATTACTGTACCCAGCCTTACACCCTAGATTCATACTGTGCCCTTCTCTGACCTGTTCTGTGCCCCAGGAGGCTGGCCCATATGGAGGACAGCACCCAAGAGTTCCTTGCTGGGTTTTGCCAGTGAGGTGCCAATAGAAGATTGGAGAGCATTGGAAGAAAGAGAGAGAAGATAGGGTATGTCTTTCTCAGATTCTCTCTGCTTTGACAACATTTCTGGAAGTTGCTAGATCTTTTCATTCCTTTCTGGTGGCCCTCTTCAATGGCTCCAGTTCCCACTGGGCTCCAGTAACCTTATTTCTTCCTTCTGCCCCTTTAGGCTCATGGGAGGTGATGCCTTCCACTGCTGCTAGACTTAGAGGCCTCATCATTCCCAGCCACAATACCAGGAGACATCCGTTCAGTCAGGCCTGTGTCTTTGCACTATTTTAGCTGGATTCTGTGACCACCAAGACCCAATGGAGACTGGGTTCCTGTTCTGTAGACCTTGTCATCTTGGCTGTGGCTTTGTTCCTCAGATGAAGAACTGGGTCAGACTTGATCTGGCTTTGAGGAAATTTTGGCGCAATGGAAGGTTTGGGTGGAAACAGGGAGGCTTATGGAGGAGAGCTGGTGGAGAAGCCTCAAGGCCAGCCCTCGGGGCCAGGCCCCATGGGGTCTTCTGAGCACTTCTCAAAAGGGGGCTGTGGGATCCCCTGTTTTTGGCAGGCCTGGTTTTCATAATTGAAGATACTTTTGATGGAGGAAGGCTCAGCTCAAAGCAACTTTATGGGAAATGCATGGTTGATATTTACAATGTCAGAGTGACATTTCTGATAAGAAAATGAGAGGCCTGTTGAAGAATTTTGATGTGGGAAACATTTCCCTTGAGGCCAGAAGCACAATACAAGCAATTGACCCTGAACTTGAGAAATGGTCGGTATGTGAGGTCATATAGTAGTTTACCTGTGGGGTGACTTGGTTGGAAAGGCCATTGGAAGGCAAACTGTTTTGCCCTGAATGAAAATTCTGAGGAAGGACTCATGTGGAAGCCGAATAAATTAAAGATACAAAAAGTTCTTGTACCAGAGGAATGGGAGGTGTGTCACCTGTGAGGTGTGACAACATCTGCTTAAGAGAGGAGAAAGCAGACAGGAATGAAGAAAATCTGTTTCTTTCTCTCACCCTATCTACTTTCTTAAGCGGAGTGGCCAGGCTCTGGGCCACAGGATCCAGCTGCAGACATCGACGATGAAGGCTCAATTGGGAGGTCCAGGCCAGAATCTCACGGGCATGACAAACTTGGTCTTGACTTTGCCAGCTTGGACTGGAGTTCCTAAAAGGAGGTACTGTGGCCTTTTTTCCCCCCTCCCTTATGTCTGATTAACATAATGCCAACCATATTCAAGAATAAAATTTGTCCTCTGAGTACATTCCAATCTAAATTGCTAAAAAATATATATATTTTGTGTTACCAACTCACCAAATATTTGTTCATTAGTTGTCTGGAATGAGCTAGAATAGACTGGGACTGAGGAAAGTCAATTCAGATGGTCGTTGCTTTGTAGAATGACTTCTATTTCAGCCAAGTTTGTGGGAAAACAAATTTCTGTGAAGTGAATCCTCATTCCTCATTATCTTTTATGATTAAGTCAGAGATGCATTATTATGAGGATTTAATGACTGTTCACAGTGTGGACACACAGAGAGGGTAACAATATAATGAATGTGGGGCACTGATAAATGCTCCACAGATTGTCCCAGAGTTCTTGGAGCCTGTGGCCACTGACCAGAGAGCAAGACACTCCCTCTGACACAGGGGCAGATCCTTTTCTGGGCTGTGAAGTATAGTACACCAGTGAGCACCAGAAGATACATTTAGGGTAGGGTAATGGCAGAACCCATTATCCTGATGAATTCCTGAATTCCAGACTGTGGAGCTTTTTTCTCACAAGGACCCTTGCCAAGTCCCAACTGAATAATGTCTTCACAGAACAACTTATTCCAAATCTATTAGGAGGTGTAGGAATTACCTTCAAAGTACTGTCATTAAGTCACATCACATTTATCCTTCTCTAATAATTCAACACATAATTTTTGACTGACTATTATATCATATTGTACTAGGTGCTGGGGATATAATAGAGAACAATAAAGACATCTATTCTTGGGGGATTTATATTCTGGAGACCTGATGGAAATGTATATATATTATATATATAGGCAGGTAATAAGTGTAATAATGCAAAGTAAAACAAGAGTGACAGAGATTGCTGCTATTTTAGATTCAGTGGTCAGAGAAGTCTCCTCTGAAGAGGTTACGTTTGAGTAGGAACCGTGAGGCAAGTCATGAGAATACCTGGGAGAACATTTTGGGCAAAGGAAACAGCAAGGACAAAAGGTCTGCTTGGCGAGTTTGGGGAAGGACAGGAGGGCAGTGTGGCTGGAATGGAGGGAGCAAGGCTGGGAGTGGGAGGCAACAAAGTCAGAGCGAGTACATCTCTTCTGGAATGGAGGGAGCAAGGCTGGGAGTGGGAGGCAACAAAGTCAGAGCGAGCACATCTCTTTCTTCCCCTTTGCTATTTAACTCTTTAAACACTGAACATTAAATTTTTTTTTCCTTTTTCTAGGAACTTCTTGATTCTATAGTAGTAGCTTCTGGAGCTATGCTCACTTCTTGGCATGTCTAATAAAGCTGGGCTGCAATACCATCTGTCACCAGCAGTTACTGCTAATGCACTTAATGCCTCCAGTTCTCCCATTCCCTCCACTTCAAAGCCACAGACATTTATGAGTAGGTGCTAGGGGCCAGGTATGTGCTGGGCTACCACAAGTATGTTAGACACAGTCTGGTAGAGGTCAAATGCAAGGTTCCAGTGAAGTGACCCTTGCAATGACTGACTTCTAGCTTTGATCAGGCTTAATCTGCTTTTGTTCTGCTCTTGAGGACAATGCAGGTTCTGTCCTGAATCTTCCTCCTTCCACATCCTGAGCCTCAGACCACCACCCAATTAATTCAAGGCCTTTCTGCAACCTCAGCTACATGACATTTTTTTGGGTTGAGGTTACCCTTCTGGAAAAGCTCTTTTTAAAAGTTCCTTAAGGGCATTGGAAAAGATCAATCTTTCCTACTTTTTACTGTACTTTCCAAACCACGTTCCCAGTCCCCATCTCACAAGATTCTCACTACAACCCTGGGAATTGGTTATTATTATCCCCATTTTACAACTGAGGAAGCAAAGGCTCAGAGAGACAAAGTGATGCTCCTAAAAGTATTATCTTGTTTGCTAAGATACTGCTTTCCACCTTCTGTCCTTCTGAACTCTGAAAGCTGGGGCTGAGCCTCTGCAAACCACGTTTTCACACATTTCCTATGGGGTTTTGCCTATAGGTGTTGCTAGAGGTATAGCAGAAGGCAGTATTAGGGAGGAGAGACTGGAGCCTTTTTGTTTCACTTGTTGCTCCAGTAAGTGGCTGGCCTGATATCCCAGCTTCTTGTGATCCTTGCTGCTTTTATGGTGTAGTCACCTTTTGGTCCACTTACCACTGTGTGCTAAACACCCCCAAGTCCAGGCTCTGGGATCCTCTCCAAAGGATTGGGTGTGTGTGTGTGTGTGGGGGGGCTTCTCTCCTCCCACAGCTGCCTGGAAAGTATGGCAAATTTACTTGTTCTTTTAATTTGTGAAACCTCTTAAACTTGTGTGTGAAGAGCTCCTTGGAAACACCCTTCTCATTACAACGTTAAATTAAAATTTACTAGACAAGGCACATAGCAGAATAAACTTTCAATTAAAACATACACACTGACACGGTGGAGGGAGACTGGAGAGAACTCACAGGCTCCGATGCTGCGAATGAGCTCGAGGTTTAATTTTCCTATGACATCTCTTCGGAATTACACCGCTAATTGATCACATTGTGTCTGTCTGTTATTTAAACTTTCAATAAAACGAAGATTAATGGAAGGTGTAATCCTCCCGGGCAGAACAAATATTCCCATTGCTCATGTCAGGTACAGGAATGGAAATGCTGCTCTGCTAACAGCTTTTTGCATTCAATCTGTGAACATGAAGTTAATCGTGAAAAATACAGTGATTCTTTAATTGCTTGAATGAAATTTTTTGCTGCCAGCCCCGTTCATTTCTCACCCAAAATAGCTGCCCTTGTCGGAGACTGGAGAGAGGTGGCAGGGGAGGCAGAGCAGGCAGCAGAGGCTGGGGCTCCGGGAGGTGCTGACTGGGGTGGCCCGGATCTGTGTCCAAGGACAGCAGTGTGGCTGTCAGATGGAACTGGAGCAGGGAAGGGATAAACCCTGCTGCGGTAGGGGTAAAAGGCACCGCCTTCCATGTGTGTGGGGAAAAGGCCTGTCCGTATCTGACTCCTGGGTGAGCAATAACAGACGCTGGGCCTAGAAGGACACTGAGCTAGACGTCTTCCAGTCCTAGTTCAGGCGGAGAGCAGGACAGTGCAGAGGTTAAGAGCGCTTCAGCCCCACCGCTTCCTAACAGTGCCAGTTACTCGAAGTCTCCGTGCTCAGTTTTCACTCCTGCAGCGGGGAGTGATAACAGTCACTGTCTCCAAGGGTTGTCGTGATAGCCGTGGTGATTATGTAAAACGCGCAGAACCAGGCCCAGTCCATCTTACACGCAGGCAAGCATTGGCTCTTATCATTGTTCTTCTCTGAGCCGATGTTTCTCTCTTGTCCCTGGCACCTCTGCCACGCTCAGTAGCAGTTAAGCATATACCTTGGAGTCAGAGGGTAGGGCCTCAATTTCCAGATCTCCTACCACCTAGTTGTTTAACATCCTTGAGCCTCAGAGTCCTTCATTGTAAATCAGAGAGAGTAATACCTGCCTCCCAGGTTTGCCGAAAAGGTGAAATATGTTAGAGTGCTTATTTCAGTACTCATCATGCAGAAAGTACTCTCATTCAACAAGTCATAGCTGTTGCAACTAAGATCATTGCTTCAGTCCAGGCCCTGCAGAATCCACCCGACCCCCTTCCTTGTGAGGCAGACTCAGCCATAAGTATGGGAAACCCAGACTCAGATTAAGAGGGGATTAATGTCTCAGTGGCTTCAACCCATTTGGGTCTTGAGCTAGGTCCAGATAATGAAGCCACACAACTAAAGCCTGTTCACCCTGACCCAGGACAGCCCTGGAGAACCTCAAATGCAGTACTCCTGTCCTGCCATCTTCCCTCTTCCTCAGGAGCGCTCAGCTCCTCCACATGTTTTCAAACACTGAGGACTCTGGGCCTTGGTTTGCCTTCAGCCATCCTCATTTGGTCAAGCCCCAGAGGCGGATTCAGGTTGGTTGAAACCCTGGGCGCAGAAGAAAATATTGGGCTCCTTAAAAAAGTGAGAGAGAGACAGGGAAAATTAAAATACATGTTAAGCATATTTTTAAATAAATAAAAAATATTATGTACTATTAATGTTAAAATTGCACATATGAAACTAATCTTGGTGTCATTAGGAAAAAGTGTAAAGTTGGGGTTTTGCGGGGCCCTTCGGAAGTCGGGGCCCAGGGCATGTACCTGGTGTGCCTGCTGTTAAATCCGCCTCTGTCAAGCCTGCTTTTTCCATGTCCCCTGGAGAGTTTAGGAGACGTAGTACTCAGATGAGACTGGAGTAATGTGAAGAAGCGTGACGTGGCTACCTCCTATATTTCAAACACCATGCTTCTATTAATGTGGCCCAGCTGCCATGTATTTCCTGACAGCCATATGACATTGCCGATTCAATAAAATGAAAGTAACAATACCTTTACTTAGTTCTTTAGAAACATTTTTGTTCCATTGATTTGAGAGAGAGTGAGAGAGAAAGAGGAGAGAGATGGAGGGCGAGGAAGAGAGAGAGAGAGAAGCATCAACTTGTTCCACTTAGTTGTTCCATTTAGTTTGATCCCTGATGGGGATCAAAACCGTATCTGCAGCAGGCTGGGATGATGTTTTATCCACTAAACTACCTGGCCGGGGTCTTGCCTGGTTCTTTTCTATACCTGTTGATGCAAAGTCATGTTCATTGCATCCTGTGCTAATACAGCTAGACTTCTGGACTCAAATGTTCATCTTTACTCTGTTCTTCAAGGACTTCTCTTATGTCCTCACCTGCTAGTATTACTTGGGCTTCTAATTCTGATATCCATCATGTGAATGTCATGTTTTTCAAATATTTCATTAAACCTCTTTCTATACAGAGAAGAAACACAGGACTCATATGGAAGGAAGGGGCTTGCTTAGGGGCACACAGCAAATTGGCCAGAGAATCTACAAGAACAACCTAGTTTTCTGAATTTGTGTCTGGGAATCCGGAAATTCAGGGTCAGGATGGGGAGGGCAGAGATGATCGCCCAGGCTGCTTCCCAGAATCACACACACACACACACACACACACACACACACACACACACACAGCTGTATTTCTGTGGTGACTCAGGCTGCCTGCTCGATTTTGGAATGACCCAAATGGGAGAGGAGAGCTCCTTGTGTCTTGTTTTGTGTCTTTCCCTTCCTGGAGAGAGCTACTCTAATTGTTAAAATGCTCTTCCTTTAGATGATCTGAAATTAGCTAAAATAGTCTGCCATCACCCTGTTTTCTGTGGGAAACTAGGGTCTTTCCAGATGCTTCAGTGGGCTTTTTGTTGTTGTAGGAAGTGGAGCTCCACTTAAGCTAAGTTAAGGAGGGGATTTTCAAGGGAGGCTGGAAGAGGGATCCTGTTTTCTCTCACGCCTGCTCTCGCTCTCCACAGCTATGCTCCTCTGTGCTTCCCTCTGTCTTTCCCTTTGCAGACTTACTTTGCTCTGCTCGCTCACGGCTCCTCCTGCACCCTCTGACCTCAACCTGTGGGGTTGCTTCAGCCTGGCTCTGTAGGCACTTTCAGCTGCAGCCTCTCTCACATCCCTCTGGGTCTGTTCTTTTAAATTCTTGAGGTGGAGTCTGATTAGCAAGTGCTTTAGACCACATTTTCTAGGAAGCAACACCTGGGACAAAAGCTTATGTGTCCTTGGGAAGTGTCAGCTCAGGAAGCAGGAGTGAGGGGAGGGGAGTGGGTAGAAAATGAGGGAGATGCTTATTTCTCCCTGGGCACAGCAGGTTATCTTCAGAGGGGAATATGAAACTGCAGCATCTCCAGTCTCCTAGGACAGTGGTTCTCAACTGGAGGTATTTTTGTCCCCCAGGAAACTCTTGAACATGTCTGGAGGCATTTTTCTTGGGTCATGACTGAGGGGAATGCAATTGTCATTTAGTAGTTAGAAACCAGAGATGCTGCTAAACATCTACAATGCACAGGACCCCTTACTCAATAGTACCAAGACTGAGAAACACTGATTAAGGCTAGAGGCAAAGGGGAGGAAAGGGTAGAAATTGAACTGTTGGCTCTTATATTTAACAGATTGGTTTAAATTTGCCTGACACTTCTGGGTTGTCTTTATATGAGCTTCCACCGGGTCTGGTGATGTCTATTATCCTGAAATGGGAGGCAAGAGGCTGTGGAGCAGGCTTGGGGTGAGGTGCCATTGGGGGGCACCTCTGAGGGATTTGAGTGAGTCCTTCATCCACCAGTGAGCCATTGTTTTGCAGATCTGGGGTGGCGCATTAACTGAGTCCTTGACAGGTTCATCTCTTTGAGTCAATGCCTCCAAGACATGGTTTTCTGGCCAGTGTATGGATTGGCAATGTGTCAAGGGCTCACCCCAGTCCAGTTAGCCAGCCATGGCTGTATGTGAGCAAGAGTAGGGCAGCATTGTGGGGTCATGAGGAATAGAATAAAGCTGCTTATTTAGCAGAAACTATGGGTAGAAAATAATCCATTAGAAGTAAGCATAGGTGATGCCGGCAGTGATTAGGATTTCTAATACACTAAACTTTGGAAAATCCACATTAAAGGCTTTAAGGAATGAGACAAGGTATAAGCAATGGTGCACTGATCAATGTTTAACAACTGGCTATTTGGAGGTAAGGGTATGCTCTGATTTGTTGTGGTTGCCACTTTCTGTGGTGTAAATACTTCCACCATGGCAGATTTCAAGTTATGAGTAGATTAGCAATCGGCTTGTAATTTTCCTAAAAATGAAGAATTGGCTCTTGAGAGCCAGTATGAGCTGCTACAGAATGCAACTGCATAAGTAAATCAATCAATTAAGAAACAAAGAGCTTAGCACACCAGGAAAATAGTGGTGAAACATTATAGATCATTTTTTGTCTCCTTGAGTATGGCTTTCCTTCCAGTTCTAAGCAGCCTCCTCATTCTGTATACAATGCCTCAGAGAAAGGATGTGCTTTGGTGGGAAGGAAATAGTTGTGAGTTCTCTTCCTGGATTTTATGTTCTAAAATAATGCTATTAAAAAGAACAGAAAGTGTTTTTGGGCACTGAGACCAAAATGTTTAAGTCTTGGAGGCTGAGAAAAATAGTCACCATCCGGTCTCTGAAACAATAAATTCCAAGTATTAGGGGAAGGAAAAAAATTCATAATGGTGGAGAGAAGGGTGAAAGTATAGTTGCCTGTGTATCCCAGGAAGAGCATCACTGGTCCCTACCTCCTGAGGACCTGGGAGCAGAGAGGACACATGCCATATTCTCTGAATGGTCCCCAGGGAAGCACAGCAAAAGAAGATTTATATATGATGAAATTCCTGCCCCTGAAGCAGCCAAATAGTTCTGGGGTTTTCAGACAAGTCTTTGAGTGACAGAAAGGAGCTGGTGGACCTGAAAGGGCTGGCTGCCTGGATGTGGGACTTGTGAGGAGCAAAGAGGAGGGAAGGCATCTTGGGATACTTGTGTGGCTAGCTGACACTGATGCAGATAATGTGCAAGAATGTGGCCTTGACCCCAGAGAAAGAAAGGGGTCCTTAACTTAGCAGGATGGTCTATGCCCCTGGCAGAAAGAGAGCTTGAAATAAAGTAAAATTATTAAAAAAAATTAAGTTATGTATTTCTTCATACCTAAATTTGTGGACTGTGATTGCAATTCCATCCCCTTGCTCTATGTAGACTAAAGGGGTCAGCAAACATTTTCCCTAAAGAGGTGGAGTACACATTTCAGGCTCGAGGGCCACATCATGGTGACACATAGCTTTCCTTCTTCTTCCCTTTCTTCTCCCTCTTCTTCTTCTTCTCCTTCTTCTTCTCCTTCATCTTCCTCTTCTCCTTTCCCCTCCCCCCTCCTCCTTCTAATCAACCCTTTAAACATGCAAAAACTTTCTTAGCTCCCAGGTTTGGCTTGAGGGCCATGGGTCCCTACTTCCTGCATTAGAAGAGGCCCCTTGGGCCGACTCTTCCCTAGAGGCTCTCTGCTGCTGTCCACAGAGCTGCACTGATGGTTTCTGGCATGCTCGTAAAAAGCCAGGGAGATCGCTGCAATGAGATTCCGTTAGTGCAAATGGTGTCAGCTCACCAGGGCGATGGCACTGCTTCTCTGGCCACAGGTCACAGTGGAGCTTGTGTCTGGCTAGAGTATGAATGTACTCAAAGAATGAATGTGCCCTTAGCACAGCCAATGTCTGCTATCTTTGGTTAAAACAGAGACACATTTTCCTCATCCCCAGGAGATCAGGCTCCCGTGTCTAGTTCTACTCATTGCACTTGATGCCCATGTTTTACTCCAGCCCAGCCTCTGGAAAAACAACTTCCAGGACCAGTGGGGCTGAAAATTCACAACAGGGCTGGGCTCCAGCTGGACCAGAAAGACTACAGGTCTTTCACAAATGGACTCTAGGCAGCTGGTCTCCGAAGTCTTCAGTGGGCAAATAAACCAGCCAGGTAATCCTCTCCCCACTTAATTCTTGTGCATGGTGTAAAGCAACCCATGGGCCTGGACAGAGAGACAGACAACCCAGTGGAGATGTCCCTGGGCTGTTGAGTCCCAGTGACGTTGACATGAGACACTGCCATCCACAGCACACACTCAGATAAACTCCGTAAGAGGAGAAGCCACTGCTTCTAGAGGGAGGTGGCTGCTGCTCCAGCTGCTCTGCAGTGTAGAGTCTGTGGCAGGGCCAGCACCAGGCAGGGCCGCCCTGCCCATTGACAACTCAGGGGTCAGGGAGCCCCTGAGGGCTCGGATCTGACGGAGCTGACCTGGGCCTCTGCAGGCTATGGTGAGATTCTGGGGCCGAGGACACCAGGTTGTCACAGGATATCCATGAGGTTTGAGTCACTACATCAAGCCACAGGCTGAGCCCTGACCCCAGCCTTGATCTGGACTTGGACTCTGGCCATCAAAGGAGCCCTGAGCTATACACAGACAGGACGCCCTGAAATGCATTTCTGCACTCCTGTCACCAGTATACCTGTCACACATGGCTCTGTGACATCTGTGGCTCCCCGCCTAGAGAAAAGGGACAGGTTAGGAGCATTGTCTCTATATGCAAAAGACAAGGTATTGGGAAGCAGCTCAGACTTTTTCTACTTAAAGTGGGAGGAGAGCAGTCCTGGCATTTTGATTTTATTTTCAGGATCGTTTCTGCAAAGAAGGGGAATGAAGTGGAAAATAGCCTCTGCCCTCTTCTATTTTGAAACTATTTAACCCCAAGTTCACTTTAATGATAATCAGCCAATCAACAGCAGCCAGTCAGCCCCTCAGCACTGTGTACTACCACCACCTGTGGGTTTCAGCCCTGGGTCCAGCTCTATGCGAAGATGGATGGCCAAGCTGGAGCCCTCTGTGAGGTTGGGCAGCGCACGTGGGCATGCTTAGGAAAGTCTGTAATGACAGGTTGGGTGTTCCGCGGGGGCTTCCAGAGCGCTGGCTGGAGCGGTCAGTGAAGAGTGCAGGGTGTGAACACTGAAATGACCTTGACCCAGGTAAGGCAGTAGTAAGCTTTGTCTACAGCTTCTGTGGACACCATGGGCTTGTAGACTCTGGAACTTGCCAGTGGAGGCCATGGGGACATTTATACTAAGCAGCTTGTCCTTACCACCATCTGGTGACCCAGCTTTCTAGCCCTACCACTGTGAGCTGCCTTGCAAGGGTTTACACACCCTTGTAAATGCATCCTTTATTGAAGAGCACCATGCCCAGAATTCTCTGCTGATGATATTCTGCTTGTAAGTGATTTTTGTAAAATAGATTTGACCATGTCATTTTCTCAATGAATCCCAGCTGGATTTAGAATAAATTAGATCTTTTTATCATTGCTCTCCCTGCCACTCTTCCCTCAATACACACACACACATACACACACACACAGACACACTCACACACATTCATACACATAAACATATTCACACACACAAACTCAAACTCTGTATGCTTTAACATACCAATGCTCTTGTGCAGCTCTTCGCGCATAGGCTCTTCCTTTGACGGAAGCACCTTTCCTCTGGTCTACTGGTTAACCCTTCTCCCTCTGCAGCAGGTGGGGTCTTCTCCTGGGCCGTGTGCTCTGCAGCTTCCATGCCTTTGCCTCTGCCGTCCCTTTCCTTGGAGTCACTGGCCTCATTCCCTTCTCTCTCACACCTCCCACTCTTCGCTGGTCATCTGGTAAACACGCACTCCTCTCTCTCTCTCTCTCTCTCTCTCTCTCTCTCTCTCTCTCTCTCAGGGCCCGCTCACGGGCTGCTTTCTCTGTGACTCTATCTGCCCCTCCCCCACCACAGTGCCCACGATTCTTTCTCCTCGACTCACACTGCATTAGATACAGCTCCAAAATAGAGATTTTTTTAAAAATTAAAAATTAAATACACTGATTTTATTCTTTTTTACCGAAAAAATATACCTTTGACCCAGCATCCTCTTTTTGGTACTTGATCCTACCGTACGGAAGGAGAGTAGAACAGGAATGGTTTTCCTTTGGTATTTGAAGTGGCGCATACTGAGAGGTTCAGAAATAAGATTGCACAGGACTGAATTATGGCTCGTCTATGTTATGGAATATTATGCAGCTATTAAAAAGAGCAAGTTAAAACTCTTGAAATGACTATAACAGATTTTTAAAACTTTTTTATTAATTTTAATTTATTATGTTTACATGGATTCAAGTGTCCTACCCCATATAACTCTCTCACCCCCACCCCTGTGTCCTCTTTTATGCCCCCACACCCTCCTCCCTTCCCTCTGCTGTCCTGCTATCTATATCTCTGTGTTATGTATATATAATTTCACGATTCCCTTTACCTTCTCTGAGCCCATCTCCTCATCCCCTTGCCCTCTGAACACTGTTTCTCTGGTCCCTGTGATCCTGCCTCTGACTCTATTCTCCTCAGTTCACATTGTTCATTAGATTCCTCAAATGAGTGAGGTCATATGATATTTTTCTTTCTCTGCCTGGCTTATTTCACTTAGCATGATAGTTTCCAGGTCCATCCATGTTGTCGCAAAAGGTAAGATTTCCTTCTTTTTCATGGCCGCGTAGTATTCCATTGTGTATGCGTATCACTGCTTTTTTATCCACTCGTCTACTGATGGACACTTGGGCTGTTTCCAGATCTTGGCTATTGTAAACAATGCTGCAGTAAACATGGGGGTGCATTTCTTCTTTTGAATCAGTGATTTGGTGTGCCTAGGATATATTCTTAAAAGTGGGATGGCTGGGTCAAAAGGCAGTTCCATTTTTAATTTTTTTTTTTTTTTTTTTTTTTTTTTTTACAGAGACAGAGAGAGAGTCAGAGAGAGGGATAGATAGGGACAGACAGACAGGAACAGAGAGAGATGAGAAGCTTCAATCATTAGTTTTTCATTATGACACCTTAGTTGTTCATTGATTGCTTTCTCATATGTGCCTTGACCGCGGGCCTTCAGCAGATGGAGTAACCCCTTGCTCGAGCCAGCGACCTTGGGTCCAAGCTGGTGAGCTTTTGCTCAAACCAGTTGAGCCTGTGCTCAAGCTGGCGACCTTGAGGTCTTGAACCTGGGTCCTTCTGCATCCCAGTTCGACGCTCTATCCACTGCGCCACTGCCTGGTCAGGCCATTTTTATTTTTTTGTGGAAACTCCATACATTTCTCCACAGTGGTTGCACAAGTCTGCATTTCCACCAGCAGTGCAGGAGGGTTCCCTTTTCTCCACACCCTTGCCAGCACTTATTGTGTGTTGTTTTGTTAATGAGCGCCATTCTGACAGGTGTGAGGTGGTATCTCATTGTGGTTTTAATTTGCATTTCTCTAATGACTAGTGATGTTGAGCATTTTTTCATATGCCTATTGGCCATCTGTATGTCCTCTTTAGAGAAGTGTCTGTTCAGTTCTTTTTCCATTTTTGATTGGATTGTTTACCTTCCTGGTATTGAGTTTTATTTTTTTATTTTTTTTCTTCCCAGCAGTTCTGTCTGAAAACAGCTGTTTTCCCATCCTGTCCTCCAAGGAGCCAGTCATTAGTGGAGCTCTTTTGGCAAAAGGATGACTTGTTTTAAAATACAAAACAGAAAGTTTCAGCCAATAAGCATCAAATTAGTACCAAAAGTGACATCTTTATTTTGTTGATTTTAATTTATTATTTACATAGATTCTAGTGTTGCTGTTGTTGAGTTTTAGAAGTTCTTTATAAATTTTTGTTATTAACCTCTTACCAGACATATTGGCAAATATTTTCTTCCATTGTGTGGGTTGTCTTTTTATTTTGTTCATATTGTCTTTTGCTGTGAAAAAGCTTTTTACCTTGATATAGTCCCATTTGTTCATCCCGTCCTTTATTTCACATGTGGAGATAAATCAGCAAAGATATTGCTACGAGAGATGTCGGAGAGTTTACTTCGTATGATTTCTTCCAAGATATTTATGGTTTCACAACTTACATTTAAGTCTTTCATACATTTTGAGTTTATATTTGTGTTTGGTGTAAGTTGGTGGTTTAGTTTCATTTTTTTGCATGTACCTGTCCAATTTTTCCAACACCATTTGTTAAAGAGACTGTCTTTACTCCATTGTATGCTCTTACCTCCTTTGTCAAGTATCAATTGTCCATAAAGGTGTGGGTTTATTTCTGGGTTTTCTGTTCTGTTCCATTGATCTGTATGCCTGTTCTTATGCCAGTACCAAGTTGTTTTGAGTACAATGGCCTTGAAGCATAACTTGATAGGAAGTGTGATACCACCCACTTTATTCTTCTTTTTCAAGATTGCTGAGGTTATTCGTGTTCTTTTTTGGTTCCATATAAATTTTTGGAATATTTGTTCTATATCTTTGAAGTATGCCATTGGAATTTTAATAAGAATTGCACTGAATTTATAGATTGCTTTGGGTAATATAGCCATTTTAATGATGTTTATTCTTCCTATCCATGAACACGGTATATGCCTCCACTTGTTTGTATCCTCTTTCATTTCTTTTATCAATGTTTTACAATTCTCCAAGTACAAGTCTATTACTACTGATTAAATTTACTCCTAGATATTTTGTTATTTTTTGTTGCAATAATGTGAAGGGGACTGTTTCCTTAATTTCTTTTTCAGACAGTTTATTGTCAGTGTATAAAAATGCCACTGATTTCTGAATATTAATTTTATATCCTGCCACTTTGCTGAATTTGTTTATTAGGTCTAGTAGTTTTATGACTGAGACTTTAGGGTTTTCTATGTACAGTATTATATCATCAGCAAATAATGATAGTTTTATTTCTTCTTTTCCAATTTGGATGCCTTTTATCTCTTCTTCTTGTATGATTGCTGTGGCTAGGACTTCCAGAACTATGTTGAATAAGAGTGGTGAAAGTGGGCACCCCTGCTTTGTTCCTGATCTTAAGGGAATTGCTTTTAATTTTTGCCCATTTAGTATCATGTTGGCTGTGGGTTTGTCATAGATGGCCTTTTTCATGTTGAGGTATGTTCCCTGTATTCCTACTTTGCTGATAGTTTTGATCATAAATGGGTGCTGGATTTTATCAAATGCCTTTTCTGCATCCGTTGATATTATCTTGTGATTTTTCTCCTTCCTTTTGTTAATATGATGAATCACATTGATTGATTTGCAAACATTGTACCAGCCTTGCCTCCCCAGAATGAATCACACTTGATCATGATGTATGATTTTTTTTCATGTATTGCTGGATCTGGTTTGCTAATATTTTGTTGAGAATTTTAGCATTTAAGTTCATCAATATAGGGATATTGGCCTATAGCAGGGGTCCCCAAACTATAGCCTGCAGGCCACATGCGGCCCCCTGAGGCCATTTATCCGGCCCCGCTGCACTTCCGGAAGGGGCTCCACCATCTCATTAGCCAAAAGCAGGCCCATAGTTCCCATTGAAATACTGGTCAGTTTGTTGATTTAAATTTACTTGTTCTTTATTTTAAATATTGTATTTTTTCCCGTTTTGTTTTTTTACTTTAAAATAAGATATGTGCAGTGTGCATAGGGATTTGTTCATAGGTTTTTTTTATAGTCCGGCCCTCCAATGGTCTGAGGGATCGTGAACTGGTCCCCCGTATAAAAAGTTTGGGGACCCCTGGCCTATAGTTTTCTTTCTTTGTGTTGTCTTTGCCTGGTTTTAGAATGAGGATTATGCTTGCTTCATAAAAGGAGCTTGGAAGTCTTCTCTCCTGTTGAATTTTTTGAAATAGCTCCAGAAAATAGGAATTGGTTTTTCTTTAAATATTTGGTAGAATTTGCCTGTGAAGCCATCTGGCCCAGGACTTTTGTTTGTTGAGAGTTTTTTGATAACCGTTTCAATCTCATTTGTTGTAATCGGTCTGTTTAGGTTTTCTGATTCTTACAGATTAATTTTTTAAAAGATTATATGTTTCAAGGAATTTGTCCATTTCACTTAGGTTGTCAAATATTTTGCCATACAGTTCTTCACAGTATGTTTTTTACAATTCTTTGTATTTCTGCTGTGTCAGTTGTTACTTCTTCACTCTCACTTTTAATTTTATTTATTTAAGTCCTTTCTCTCTTTTTCTTGGTGAGTCTGGTTAAAGATTCATCAATCTTGTTTGCCTTTTCAAAGAACAAGCTCTTGGTTTCATTGATCTTTTGTATTTTTTTTTTTAGCCTCTATGTCACTAATTTCCCCTTTGATCTTTATTATTTCCTTCTACTACCTCTAGGCTTTACTTACTGTTCTTTTTCTAGTTCTTTTAGATGCAGGGTTCAGTTGTTTATTTGAGCTTTTTCTTGCTTCTTAAAGTATGCCTGGATTGCTATGAACTTCCCTTTTAGGACTGCTTTTGTTGTATTCCATAAATTTTGAGTTGTTGTATGTTCATTTTTATTTGTTTCAAGGAAATTCTTTATGTTTTCTTTGATCTCATTGTTAACTCATTCATTATTTAATAACATGCTATTTAGTTTCCAAGTGTTTGAGTATTTTTCAGTTTTTCTGTTGTGGTTGATTTCTAGTTTCATGCCATTGTGATCAGAGAAAATGCTTGATATGATTTCAATCTTCTTAAATTTGTTGAGACCCCTTTTGTGCCCTAACATGTGGTCTATCCCAGAGAATGTACCATGAGCACTTGAAAAGAATGTATATTCTGCTGCTTTAGGGTGAAAGGTTCTAAAGATATCTATTAAATCCAGTTGATCTAGTGTGTTTTTTAAGTCTGCTGTTTCTTTGTTAATTTTCTTTCTTGAGGATCCATCTAGTGATGTTAGTGGGGTATTAAAATCCCCTACTATTATAGTATTGCTGTTGAACTCACCCTTTATATCCATCAAAGTCTGCTTTATATATTTACGTGTTCCTATATTAGGTGCATAGATATTTATAATGGTTATATCTTCCTGTTGGATTGCTCCCTTTATCATTATGTAGTATTATCTCTTACTATATAGTCTTTGTTTTAAAGTCTATTTTGTCAGATATAAGTATTGCTACCCCAGCTTTTTTTTTTTCATTTCCATTTGCATGAAATATTTTTTTCCAACCTTTTACTTTCAGTCTATATGTATTTTTTGTTTTGAGGTGGGTCTCTTGTAGACAGCATATGTATGGGTCCTGTTTTCTTATCCACACAGCTACCCTATGTTTTTTGATTGGAGCATTTAGTTCATTTACATTTAAGGTTATTATTGATATGCAGTTATTTATTGCCATTTTATTCTTTAAATCTACATTTCTGTTTTTCTAAATTTTTATTTTTCCTCTTGTTCTGTTTACAACAGGCCCCTTAACATTTCTTGCAGCATTGGTTTGGGTATAATAAATTTCTTGAGGTTTTTTTTGTTTGTTTTTTTGTTTTTGGTTTTTTTTTTGTCTGGGAAGCTTTTTATTTCTCCTTCAATTTTAAACAATAGCCTTGCTGGATAAAAAAGTCTTTATACTAGGCTCTTGTTCTGCATTTCTTTGAATACTTCTTGCCATTCCCTTCTGGCCTCAAGTGTTTGTGTTGAAAAGTCTGATGTCATCCTTATTGGGGTTTCTTTGTAAGTGATTGACTGCTTTTCTCTTGCAGCTTTTAGTATTCTTTATCTCTTAACTTTGGTATTTTAATTATGATGTGTCTTGATGTAGTTCTCTTTGGGTTCCTCTTTAATGGTACTCTCTGTGTTTCTTGAACTTGTGTGACTTTTCCCTTCATCAATTAGGGAAGTTTTCATCTATGCATTCTTCAATCAGGTTCTCTATTTCTTGTTCTTTCTCTTCTCCTTCAGGAACCCCTATGATGCAAATGTTTCTTTTCATGTTGTCACAGAGCTCTGAGTTTACTCAGACTTTTTGAGCCTGTGTTTTTTTTTTCTGTTTCTCTTCTGTTCTTTCATTTATCTTGTCCTCTAAATCAGTGGTCCCCCTGGGCCACGGACTGGTACCGATCCATGGGCCATTTGGTACTGGTCCACAGAGAAAGAATAAATAACTTACATTATTTCCGTTTTATTTATACTTAAGTCTGAATGATGTTTTATTTTTTTAAAATGACCAGATTCCCTCTGTTACATCCATCTAAGACTCACTCTTGATGCTTGTCTTGGTCACATGATACATTTATCCATCCCACCCTAAAGACTAGTCCGTGAAAATATTTTCTGACATTAAACTGGTCCTTGGCCCAAAAAAGGTTGGGGGCCACTGCTCTAAATCACTGATTTGGTCCTTGGCTTCATCCAGCCTGCTGTTAATTCCTTCTAGTGTAGTCTGATATTGTATTTGTCATTTCTGACTGATTAGTTTTTATGATTTCAATGTCTTTTTTGATGCTTGCCATCTCTTTATTTAGGTGCTCTAGGTGCTCATTATGTCCATCTCTTGTTGCTCTAAGATCCTTTAGCATTTTAACAATCATTATTTTAGACTCTGTATCTGGTATCTTGGTTATTTCCATCTCATTCGGTTCTTTTTCTGAGGATTTCTCTTGTTGATTCATTTGAACAACATTTCTCTGTCTTCCCATTTTGTCTGTGTATAGACTGCTCCTTTGGGTGTGCTGTTTGTGTAGCTAGTTGAGTATAAGGTTGGTGGTGTCTGCCTCCAGCTTCCAGTTGTGTTGTTTCTAGATCTTCTTGTGTTGGCATCAGCTGTTGTTTGTAATCTGCTGTGAGCTAATTGTCTGCTGCTACTGCTCATTTTGCTATTTGTGTCAGTGTTTTCTATGCCTTAGCTGGGTCAGGTGTGAGGAACTCTTCCTTAAGATACCACTCTAACAAGTGTTGTTAGGTCCTTAGCTGATGCTCTCCATATCTGGCCACTGGATGTGCCAGCCCTGGACCTCCCTGGCCAGAGCCTGGTGCAGACCAGTGAGGGTCACTGCCTATGACTGGCTGTTAGCAACCTTCTTAGAGCTGCAAGAGATCCAGAGTTTGTGGCTGCCTCTGCTGGGTCCAGGTGGTGTTGTAAATACCAGCTGCACTCCTAGGCTGGCTTTTATCTACCCTTGGCCTGGGGAAAGTCCACTTAAAGTTCAAGCTCCCCTGAGTCCTGCTTTGTTCCACCTCTTACTACTGGCTGCTTGTTGGGCTCAGTACACTAATTCAGGGATTAGAAAGGGTAGTGGGTATGGCTTGCCTCTTGTCCTCAGATGTCATTCTATCCAGACTTTTTTTTAAGACCTTTTTAGGGTGTGGCCACAGGGTGTGGCCTCTGAGATACAGAGGTGTGGTCTGCCTGCCTGCCTGCTTGCCCGCTGCTGTGGCCACTGCCGGTAGGCACACTGCTGGGGCCACTGGGTGTGTTGGTGTGCCACTGCTGGTGGCACTGGGGCCACTGGGCATGCTGCTGGGCATGCCACCGCTGCTGGCCCACCTGCCCTCCAGCAAGTACTCAGTAATGTGGGAGGGTGGTGTACCTCAGACCTCAGCACCCAAAACCTGTGTCCCTGATGTGCCTCTTGCTTCTGAGAGACCCTTTACCCTGACTGGAGCAGGAGAAACTCCAGTGGGCAGGATAATTGCTTCCCTTTGCTGGTGCTGCCAAAAGGTGTTGCTTCTCCCTGGAAAAATGGCCACTTTAGTATTGGGGAATGACTCAGCACAGGGGTGGCCTTTCCCCACCATGTCTCTCCCTGGGCCTCCAAGTTTATACTCTCTTCTTGCAACTCCAGTTCTCTCAGCTCTCCCCACCACCAGAGCCCCAGATAAGTAGCTGTGACAAAAGTTTTTTGTGCAGGCCCTTTAAGATGGGGCCTGGGTCTGGGAATTCTGTCTCTTTCTCACAAATAGTAACCTGGCTCTTTCCTCAGCTAAATACTGTCCAGGTGCCTCTTCTAGGCTCTGGGGCTCTAGGCTGGGGCTCTGGTCCTGGGGCTGAGGACCCACACCTCTCTGGGATATCCACCCCACCATGAGAGTCGCTCTGGGTTGCCACTCACTCCTGGGAGCAAGGTAGCTCTTTCTGTATCTCCGCCCTTCCTACCAGTCTCGGTGTGACTTCTTCAGTGATCCTTGGTCATCCTTAGATTCTTCTTAGTTTAGTCCAAAGTTGGTTTTTCAAGATGACTGTTCTTAAATTAAGTTGTAATTCAATTTTATCCTGGGAGGTGGCAGTTGGAACATCCACCTACTCTGTCACCATATTCTGGATCAATAGATTGTTAAATATAGCACATGTTTTATAGTAAGGTGGATGGTATAATCCCACTTTAGTAAACAAAACAAACACACTAAGCACAACGTCTACCCTCTTTTGTTTGTATGCATGTGAGCACCCAAAAGTGAGTGAAGGTTCATAACAAATGGTAAACATCAGAAAGTTGGGGGAGTACAAAATTGATGGACAGGAGGAAAGATTATTGGCTTTTTCTTTATGCATTATTGCAACAAACATATAAACTAAACATGTAGAGTAACTAAAAAATTTTAAGAAAGAGGAACATTTTGTCATTATTATAAAGCCTTAAATTCTCAGAGAGGTATGGGTCCTCTCTATTCTAAGGACTGTAGATACAGAAGGGCATAAATCCCTATGGGGTCTTCTTAGAGGCAAATATTCTCCAATACCCATCTCTATAAAAATTCTATGGGTTTCAGCGCATCTTGCACATTTCACTTGGTTACTGTGCTTGTGGATTGCTCCCTAGCCCATCCTTTTACATGGTTGCACAGTATCCCACTGATTTAATGAGTCCTGTATGGGCATTCCAGTTGTTTCTAATAGTCTTCTATCACCACTGAACATTTTGTTCAAATGTCCTTGTAAAAATCTGTGAGCATATCTGTCAGATAATTTTCTAGAAGCAGCCCTGCTGGTCACAGGGTATATACATTAAAAATTTGAAATAAATGAACTACTTTTCTTCTAAAGAAGTTGAGCTAACTCTCATGCTTACCACATGTATGAGAGAGCATGTTTCTTTACACTCTCTCCAAAGCTGTGCATTATTAAACTTGTAGAACTTTGGCAATTTTGTAAGCAAAAATGGTATCTTGCTTACAATTTTAAATTATGAGAGAGACCAATTTATTTTTTACATATTTATAAGCCATATGTATTTGTTTTTCCCTATAGATTACCTCAGTGTGGCCCATTTTTTAATTCTCTTATTTACATGTTTGTAAATACTTGGTTTACTTTATGTATGCTGTCAAATGCACCTGTCCACAGTTGTTCATTGCATTCCTTATTACTCTTTTATTTGCATGTTAATTTGTGTCCTTTTATTTGTTTTGTTAGAAACTTGTCAGTTTCACTGAGTTTTTCAATGAATCAGTTCTTTATTTCATTGGTTTTTTTCTATCGTGTTCCTGTTTTCAATTTGTTAATTTGTTTTTATACTTAATACTCCCTTGCACCTGCCTGATTTGGGTATATTTTACTATTCTTTTTCTTGATTCAGAGTGAAGGCTTATATTATTGATTTGAGACATTCCCTCCCATTTATGGGTATAACTTTCCTTGTTGGCCCTTCTTAAACTGTATCCCACAAAATTTGATATGTTGTATTCTCTTCTTTACTTAGATCAATATGTAGTTTTTATTTCCCTTGTGGTTCTTCCTTAACCGTGGGTTACTAAGAAGTGTGTTCTTTAGCTTTCTAGTGTTTAGACATTTTCCTGTTATTTTGTTATTGATTTCTAGTTTAATTTTATTGTAGTCAGAAGACACACCCTGTGATTTCATTTTCTTTTTAATTTGTTGAGGTTTGTTTTATAACCCAGGATATAGGCTATCTTAGTATATGTTCTGGGGGCACTTGAAAGGTGTGTGTATTTTGTTGTTTTGAGGTGCAGTGTTTTATAGATGTTGGTTAGATCCTATTGTTTTATGTTCTATATTTTTCATGATTTTCTGTCTAGTTGTTCTATCAGTTGTTGAAAGAACAGTGTTCAAGTCTCCAAATACTTGTACTTGTCTATTTCTTCTTTCAGGTTAGCAGTATTTGCTTCACATATTTTGTAGCTCTGATATTTGGTGCTTACATAATGCTTACATATTTGTGTTTAGCCTTTTTGACATCATATAATATTTTTCTTTCCCATAATTTTCTTTTTTCAGAAGTCTCTTTATGTGGTATTATATGGTCACCCTTGCTTTTATTGATTTCTGTTTGCATAATATATCTTTTTCATCCTTTCACTTTCAACTTGCCTCTATTGTTATGTTTGAAGGGAGTTTCTTATAGATAGCATAGTCAAGCCATGTGTTAAAATCTACTTTGCTAATTTCCGTCTTATAATTGATGTATTTAGACTATTTACATTTAATATAATTGATACAATAGGGTTTAAGTCTGTCATTTTATTTTTAATTTGTTCTCTCTGTTTTTTATTTCTCTTCCTTTACATGGGTTACATAGACACTTTTTACAATTCCATTTTATTTATCTACAGCATTCTGAGTATATCTCTGTATAGTTTTATTGTGGTTCTCTATGTATTACATATATACTTTTTATATATACTTCTTATTGAAATAAAGTAAATAAATATTTTTTGTTAGTATTGAGCAATCCTTGTATTGTTAGAATAAATCTTAATTATACATGTTGTTGAAGTTTCCTTTTAATTCTCTACTAAATTTAATTTGCTGATATTTTATTTAGAATTACTGTATCTGTATTCATAAGTGAATTTATTTATAGATTCTTGGGGTATGTGTGTGAAGGCATACATAGTATGTTTGAATGCTGTTATTTTCAGGATTTTTGCTTACACCTTTGAATCATTTGAGAGGCTCTACTTTTTTTTCTTATGTTACATGACAATTTAAATGACGTGTGATGCATTCATTCCTTGACGTCTCCTATAAAGTCTTTGGCTTTGTGCTGTTTTTGATGGGGATTTCTTGACATTCTAGTCAGTTTCTTCTTGGCTTCCTGATCACAGATTCTTAAATGACTCTGAGTAAAGTTTGAAATTTTTATTTTCTAAGAAAATCATTATTTCAAATTTACTGACCACATGGTATCTAGTATTTTCCATTAAACTTAAATCTCCTTTATATTTATATTCACTTTTTAATAATATTGAGTATTTGTGTTTTCTCTTTTTTATTCTCTACAGGCTTGCCAGATATTTGTCCATTTCATCAGAATTTTTAAAAGAACCAGCTTTAGTTTGTCCAGTTCCATGGAATTATTTTTTTTCTAAATTATTTATTTATTTTGCTTTAAATTGCTTAAGATTAAATCTTTCATTCTACCTTTAAAAAATCCCACAGTTCATCATCTAACCCAGAGGTCCCCAAACTTTTTACACAGGGGGCCAGTTTACTGTCCCTCAGACCGTTGGAGGGCTGGACTATAAAAAAAACTATGAACAAATCCCTATGCACACTGCACATATCTTATTTTAAAGTAAAAAAACAAAATGGGAACAAATACAATATTTACAATAAAAAACAAGTAAATTTAAATCAAGAAACTGACCAGTATTTCAATGGGAACTATGGGCCTGCTTTTGGCTAATGAGATGGTCAATGTGCTCCTTTCATTGACCACCAATGAAAGAGGTGCCCCTTCCGGAAGTGCAGCGGGGGCCGGATAAATGGCCTCAGGGGGCCGCATGTGGCCCGTGGACCGTAGTTTGGGGACCCCTGATCTAACCTATTGAATTGAAAGCTGGTTTATTGCCAATCTTTCTTGTTTCATAATAAACATAGTTTGGGTAATCAGGCTTTCTTTGACTTGGTCTTAGGTCTTCATTCATGGTTTTATATATAGTGACCTTCTGTTTTTGTCTTTAAATGATCTTTAATATTGAGTTTTATTTAACCTTGAATATGTTTTTGATTTTTGTGTGATTAGTTTGTAATATATCTTTCTTGCTAAATATTTCTTGTTTTATTATATTGTTGTCAGAGATTACACCCTGTTACTGTACTATTTTTTAAAAATTTACTAAAGTTTTCTTTGTAATCTAGTCATGGATAATCTTGGTAAACATACAAGGCTTTGTTTGTAGGTTATGAAGTCTCATATGTATCTACTGAATCATATTTGTTTATTATAATTGAGTTCTCTGTATTTTGGGGCAAACTTGATGAAGTAATTTATGAGACATACATTACTATATCCCATTATCCTAGAAGTTTTGTCTTCTTGTTTTTCTGAAAGCTTCCTTTTTCTTTAGATTGTTTGTTTTTTGGTATATGGGGTCATAACTTACCCCTTTTCAGTAATATTCTTCCTTATTTTCCAATTTATTCTTATATATTTCTTCTGACATTTTAATGAGAATGGCCGGGGGGAGAGGTACATATGTATATTCAACTGACCATCTTTTGCTTGAATCAATCAGTTTTTAAAAGTACAATAAATATAATCTTGTCTTTTGAGCTTCTTTTACTTTTTGTGTGTGGGTGTGTGACAAAGATAGAGAGAGACAGAGAAGGACAGATAGAGACAGACAGACAGGAAGGGAGAGAGATGAGAAGCAGCAATTCTTCATTGTGGCACCTTAGTTGTTCATTGATTGCTTTCTCATATGTGCCTTGACTGAGAGGCAACTGCAGAGTGAGAGACCCCTTGCTCAAGCCAGTGACCTTGGGCTCAAGCTGGTGAGCCTTGCTCAAACCAGATGAGCTGCGTTCAAGCCAGCAACCTCGGGGTTTGAACCTGGATTCTTCGCATCCCAGTCCGACGCTCTATCCACTGCACCACTGCCTGGTCAGGCTCTTTAGAGTTTCTTCATGAGAAGACAGAGGCTGCAGCTCGGCAAAGAGCTATGCTTCCAAAAAGTGTTCAGAGAGCTTTCTGTCTATGATCACACACTGAAAGACTATTTTGGGTGCTCTTTGTGAGAGAGAGTAGAAGATCTATGTCACAAAAATCTGTGATTACCATCCGAGGCTAAAAGGATGTTGCCTGAGTTTGTTTTTTTGAGTTACAGATCTTTTCCTGCATTCATTGCCTTCCCCTGGAATCCATCCTCTGTGTTGACACAAGTGGGCTCTTTCTTAAAAGACCAGATCATGTTGCCTGCCCTTGTGGAGCCATCCTTAGTTTCATCTCTCACTATTCCTCTTGCTTGCCTCTTTGAACTTTTCGTCCCTCCTGCTCAGACATTCTGTTCTTTGAAGGTGTCTGCACTCACTGCCTCTGCAAAGGTGCCCCGTTCCACCTCCTGGGAGTGCTTCCTCCCCCATCTCTGCCTGGTTGATTGACTCGTCTTTCAAGGCTGAATGAGTGTCATGTTTATTTTTCTCTGAAACCTTCCAGGACTGACCACAGGGGATTAGTTGTCCCCTGCTCTAGAGACCTTCGCTGTAACTGTGACATTGACTGCCACCCAACTTCTAAAGGGGATGTGAGTGCCTGTGATTGGCTCTTCCATTGGCCTGTGAGCTACTTCTGAGAGCAAGGCTGTGCCTGATTCAGTTCTATGTTCCCAGGGTCTCAGAAACAGTTTACCACACAGAAAAGTCCAGAAAATATGTGTCTAAATTAAATCAGGTTGTAGGACAGGGAAGGGAAAAAGCATCCAGGAAGGGCTAAGAGCATGGCCACTGGGGAGTATTAGCTGGTTGCAAACCAAACTTTCTCATTCTGAGCTGGAACTAAGAGCAGCTAGCTTTTTTTTTTTTTTCCAAAATGAATGGGTCTTGACATGGGAAACAAACTGACAAGCTCTACTTCCCTCCTTCCTGCCTCCAGCGAGATGAAAGGCAAGGATTCACTACCACAGAGGTGACTAAAAGTTTGCAGCCTCTCAGTCATCCTGGGAGACTCAGTACCTGGGAAGGGCGGGGCAGGGGGAGCACTGGCTGTGTGCAGGTCCCTGAGCAAACAGGGTTGTTGCTGGACCCGGGACGGACTCGCACTCCTCCTGAGGACAGCCAGGCAGCCAGCGGCAGGGCTGTTGAAAGGGCTGTTTTGCCATAAGGAGCTGAGCACCCTTTTTTAATTGTATGTCTTTTATACCTCAGGCGGAGCATTTGCTTCTAACTTCAGAAAGCTGCATTACAATCTAGTTGCATCGGCCTGTTTTATATTTAAGGCCGATACATTTCATCTCATTTGGAGGACAGACTGTTAGCAAAGGAAAAATACCTGGTTACAAAGTAGTGAATTTAGGACACCTGGAGACTTCTACCAATGAATGGGTTCCATCACTTCCTATCCATGTGGTCTAAGCATCTTCATCCCAAAGGGATTTTTTCTTCTGTGAAATGAAG
Source organism: Saccopteryx leptura (assembly GCF_036850995.1). NCBI lineage: Eukaryota > Metazoa > Chordata > Mammalia > Chiroptera > Emballonuridae > Saccopteryx > Saccopteryx leptura. Next base: position 329,236,118 of record NC_089504.1, read on the forward strand.
ATAGTTATAGTGTTGACTTTAAGGCCTTTTGTGAAGATTAAATGCAGTAATACATGTAAAGCACTTACACAGTGCTTGACACATAGCAAACACTCGGTAAATATTAGCTGTTACTGCTAATATTTTGCACAGCAATGAGCAGGGTTGCTGTGGTCATGTGGCGGCAGGCAGCTGGGGCCCTGGACCCGTGCAGAAAGCAGCTACTTGAAATTCCCTCAGCAGCCTGGTTTGTTGATGTAGTGTTAAATTAAGGCCCATTAATTTATTGTGAAAACAAGCTTTCAAAAGGGGCTGGAATTTGCAGCTTCCTCTCCTGAATTAATGCTGCATGGCACCACTTTACTTTAAGAATAATAAATGCTAACTCAGTGGTGGAGAAAACCCCTGTGGCTGTGTTCACCGGGTGGCCAAGCTGGTGGCTGCTGGTGCCACCCGCTCCCTGGCTGGAAGCTGCTACGTGTTTTCCTGGCAGGGACTCAGCCCAAGGCCCTGTGCCCAGCACACACTGCAGATGTGAAGTGCATTGCTGGTGGTGGAGACATGACTGCAGGAGCAGCGTCTCCTGGAGCTGGTTCTGTGCCATCCCAGGGAACAGACCCAGCAGCTCCATGATGATGCTGATGCCGGGGCGCGAGGGGCGGGGGGGGGGGGCTGTGGGGAGAGGATAGGAGAGTCCCCAGCAGGGGCGGGAGCTGCCCTTGGCTAGCCAAAGTCAGGGGTCCCTACAGGGTAGGAGTTGGTGAGATTGTGGAGAGCAGGTCTGCCTCCATCTCATTAGTCTTATGCTTTATCACAAAATCACAGAACGCAGGGTAGACCCACACTAAGTACACAGAGGGAACGGGAATCTGATCTATTTGTTGATTTAAGAAGGTTGTTTCACAGCTGACAAATGAGGCTGGAAGAGTTTCAAGTTCAAGAAATGTGCCTGTGTGATTCCCAAAAAGATAACTTCAGGTCCCAGCCTGTTATAGCTGAAAGTGACTTCAGAAATTCGTTAGTTCAATTCCAAAGTTAAAACATGTATAATTAAAAAAAAAATTTTAAATCAAAATTATAACTAACTTAAAGAGCCCAATAGGTGTATGGATGTTGTTACTAGGCACAGTCCTCCCCTCTTATTCCCCATCCCTGGACAACAATGTCCAACTCTTTGGTTCATTATTTTGCTGGTTATCTCATTTTTAAAAAGAGAGCTTACAGCTAATTCTTTTTAAAAAATATTTTATTTATTCACTTTAGAGAGGGAGAGAGAGAGAGACAGACAGACAGACAGATAAGGGGGAGGAGCCAGAAGTATCAACTCACATATGTGCTACTGATCCAGGCATTCCGGCTAATTCTTGATTTTCAATTTTAGGCACAATCTTCTGGGTTCTCACAGTCGGTGATAAGAATTTAGTCCTGTCACCTTCCCCACTGCAGCCCTCCTCTCTCTTCCTAACAGACTATCATTTCGGTGAGGCCTCATTGAGCCCCTGTACAGCAGGACCATGAAACATCCTATGCTTACTTTTCCTTTCTTGCCCAACCTTTTCTCTTCCACACAGTTAATAATTGGGGCTTTTCATTTAATTGGTTTTCTATGGACTTTTCACCAACCCAATGACAACCTCTCTGCTAATTGTCTAAATCTCTCCTCAGGTGCGCAAACCCATCCAGCATTCTGGGCTGTGTGTTCTCTCAGCCTGCTGTGAGGGTGATGCCTGGGACCCATGTCACATCATCCCAGGGACTGTCTCTGCTTCCATGCTTGTGGGATTCCTGACTCCTCTACCCTAGGTTTCTATTTCTCTGTTTTACTTCCTCTGTTAGCTGGAACATACCTCTTGTGTCTTCATGAGAAACAATGCCTGAAAGACAGGTATTTTTACATCTTGCATGTCTGAGAATATCCTTATTTAATCTTTACGCATAATCGATAGCTTGACTGGTTACTAAAAACTTACAAGTTGGAAACAGTTTTCCCTCAGGGTATTAACGGCATTGCTTCTTCCTCTTTCTCTAGTTTTTTGGTGTTGCTGTTAAGTTGTAAGCCATTTTGCTTCTGGATCCTGTGTCTGAAACTCAGAACTTTATACAACCTTCCTTTGGTTCCCAGTGTTCTAATGTTTTGGGGGCCTGTGTCTTAGCATGGGTTTATTTATATTCAGTGTGCTGGACATCTGGTGGCCCCTGAAGTTTTGAATACTTTTATTCAATTTTTCTTTCATGATTTTTCTCTTCTTTGATTTCTTCTTTCCATCTTTCTGAACCTCCCATTGTTTGTGTGTTGGACCTTTTGGACTATTCCTTTAACATCATATTTTTTCTTTCTTTTTTCCCATCTCTTTATCTTTTTTTCTATTATCTGTGGGGTCTGTCTCAACTTTATATTCTATCTCCTTATCAATTTTTTCACTTCTGCATAATTTTAGTTTTCAAGAGCTCTTTGATAATGTTGTTGTACCATTCCTATTTGGATAATGATCCTCTTCTCCTTGTTATGGTTGATAACTGATTTCCTTTTTTTTTTTTTTTAAGTTTTCTTTTCCCAGCATTTCTTTGGGGAAACCCCAATATTAGTGTCTCTAGATGACCTATAGAAGGTATTCCATGCCCTGGTTGTCATCCTAAGAGCTGAGGGAGGGAGGAAGGCTGGGGTGGATTGAATATTGAGTATGTGAGTTTTGCTAATCCTGCTGCTCTTATCTGTTCCTGGTGGTCTGCAGTTCCTGTGAGACTAGACCTTCCAGAGGTTAAGCCTTCAGCGCTCTCTAAGAGTGAAGAAAGCCTCTTGGAATCTAGCTTAAATAAGCTTTCAACCAATGGCATTGTTTGGGTAACATTGTAGCCTCCATTTCCAGTGGTGGTGGTGAGTGGTCTCAGACATAAACCAGGTTGCATCTCCCTTTTCTTTACTCTTATTGAGAATTTAGATTTCTCAGTTATAGCTCTTGCAACTGATTCTCCAATTTCCAGCTTCTAAAATTTTGTTGTGACAATATTCTTTCACTTAAAAAGAAAGAAACTTATGCGCTATCCCTTAAAAGAAATCATTTTGTCGTTATTTTAATAGAGTTTGAGACAGATCAAAACCAAGTATATGTGTGTTTAAATTCACCATTTTTAATGGGAAGTCTCTTTTAAAAAATCACAAACCATAAATGTTTACTGTAGAAAAACTAGAAAATATAGCTAAGAAAAAAAAAGAAGAAGAAGAAACTATCATTAAAGGAACAATGAGCTTACCCCAGGAAAATTGGTGTTAATATTATAGAGAAAGATCTTTCCATTATTTCATATATAAAAATTATATATAAATATATTATATATGTATACAAAAATTAGAAATCAATGTATTTTACTTTGTTTTCCCACTTAACGCTAAATTGTGAAAATTTTTCAAAGTCACTAACTATATTTCTAAAAATATCTTAATGGTTCATATTATTTAATGAAATATTTTATAATGTAGTATATTTTTGTCCACTTCTCTATTATTGGGCATTTAGGTTTTGTTTACCAATTTTTTAGGATCATAATAAAAACTTTAATGTATAGTCTTATTCTCAAAGCATTCTGCAACACTCGATTATTTCCTTAGGATAAATTCCTAGAATTATTGCACCAAAAGTATACAGCAGATCCTCAAATAATGTGGTTTTATTCAATGTTCTTTTGTTACGTTAATGAGATGTCATAGGAACTTAACTCTTGTTTATGTGAATTAACCTATGGTAAAACTGGTGTTATTATCTGTTGTTTTGTTGAAAGTTGCAGAATCTATCAATGATGTTAAGTGAGGACTTACTGTACTTAAATTACAATTATTTTAATTCTCACTACCCAGCTATCCCTCTGAAAGATGACATGCATTTCATCATCAATACAGCAGAGGCTGGTTTCTTAGCTTTTGCCGGTATGGGTATTAGATGTTAAGACACCCCCACTGAGGGGCTCAGTGGTGCATCACTAATGCTTTGATTTGTGTTGCTTGAATTACTGCTGAGAGTGTCTCTCCTTATTCATTGGTGGTGTATATATTTCTTTTCTGAATGGACTTCCCACAGGGTTTAAGATTTATAGTTACACTTATGTAACTCATGTGCTGAAATATAACTTTCTTAATTTTTTATAACTAAGCTTAACTTGCTCCTGAGCTCCCCCATTTCCATTCAGCAGAAACCAACCAACTTATGATTCAAAGTAACTTACTGCTCAGTCACTTCTAGTGAAGGCATTTTTGCCTCCTGTTTCCCTCCCAGTCTTTTATGAAAAGGGTGGTTGGTCTCCTTACTACTCTTAGGTGCCTTGGTCTTTGGGTGGCAGCCTGTATACCCGCTGCTGGCATTTCCTGAAGTCCATACCCCACCCCAGCGGGCACAGAAGCTACAGAAGCCCATGAGGGTCTTTAGATTCCAGGCTCGGGACAGGTCTCTGAGCCACATGGGAGGTGAGAAAACAACTCAGAAGGAGGGCTCTCTCCGCCACCACTTCTACTCCATTGTCCCCTCACTCCTCCAGGTGGCTGCCAAGTTTCCAGGTGAAAAACATACAAAAGATCCTGCCTTATCTGGGGTGAGGGTTCGCACTTGATACCCTTTCCAATTACTCTCTTCTCTTAAAAGAATCTAATGTCTTTTGGAGGAAAAACTGCTCTCACCATCCTTCCAACTCTGTGATCTTGGCCTTCCAGGCTTTGATCTTTTTTTAAAATTAATTAATTAATTAATTATTATCTGTGGCATTTAAAAAGAAAAAACTGTTTCTCTTGAAAATAAAAAATGCTCTATTGTTAATGAAGGGACTTTAAAAGCTCTGTTTTGAAAGTTAAATCTGGCCAATAGCTTTGTTCTAAATCAATCTTTCTTACCCTTGGATGCTCATTAGGATCACCAGGGGAACTTTTAAATATCCCAATGCCTAGGAAGCACCCCAGAATTCAGACCTGAAAAATGTCCCAGAAATCTGTATGTTTTTAAAGCCCCCCTCCCCCAGATGATTCTATGTAACCGGGGTGGAAAACTACTGTCCTGCGCTGTGACTGCCTTCCCATCCCTGGGGCAATGGACTCCCTGTCCTTGGAGATAGAAGGGCTCTGGGTACCTGGAGGAAAAAGGTGGGCTCTGTCACTGGTTACGAGGTGCTGTCAACACCTGGAACTCACATCTGCACGCCAGGGGACCTTGAAAGGGGAGGAGGCTCTGGGCTGGGGGTGGAGTCCTCCTCTGCTGGGTTGACAAGCCTAAGATTGAGGCTCTGCAGATGGACCCTCGAGAGGGGGGCAGGGGAGGGTGACGCTGCCCCCCAGGCAGAGACAGAGCAGGTCCCCATTAACTTGGCTTCAGCCAGTGCATTAGGGAAAGGGTTTCCTCAGTTGCTGGAGCCTGTCAAGGACCAACATGTGACGGCATATGTTTTACAGCTTCCTGGGGTCTCTGATAAATCTCTCGAGACCCCCTTTTTTGTCTTTCTTCCCCACAAGGTTAGGAAGCCAACTGTTTCCTTCAGCTTACAGATGTACTAAGGCAGGAAGCTCATTTTCATTAAAAATGACCTCAGAGTAGAGAGGCTTCCAGGGAAACCCAGCACTCCCTCACAGAACAGGGTCGTTGGGGTGGTGCAAGCAGTGCTGAGACACCCCTCCTCCTCCGGCCATGATATTTCTGCCTATAAGCTCAGACTCAAGAGAGCAAGATTTCCCCCTGAACAGAACTGCCCCCCCATTGCTTAATGCAAATTACTTTTTTTTTCCTTCACAACTGAGTACTTTTGCTTTCTATGTTCAAGGCATTTTGAAAAGGAATTAGGCACATACATTGCCCTCAGGACACTGGCAGGTAGCAGAGGGGGGGTGACACACAATGATATCAGTTACCATTATTTCCAGCTCTTACTGCACTGGAGATAGTAATAGTCTCCCTTACTGGGCTCCTAATGTGGGCACAGGCCTGTAGAGTATTCTCTGTATTCCTCCCAGGAACCAAACATACTGCTCACAAAAATTAGGGGATATTTTATGGCTTCATATTCATTTTGAAATATCCCCTAATTTTTATGAGAAGTATATATTAGATCTTGCTACTGGAAGTATGGTTCTGGACCAGTAGCAATGGCATCACCTGAGACCTTGTCAGAAATACAGAATATCAGGCTCACCCCAGACCCACTGAATCTGAATCTGTTCTAATCAGACCCCCACGGGGCTCCTAGGGGATTGTTATCCCCATTTTATAGATGAGGGGACAGAGGCTCAGTGAGAATTGAACAACTTGTAGGAAGCCATGGGGTAACCAGAAGTTAAGTGGGGATATGAACTTACATCTCGGATCCAAGACCTGCTCTTCTCCTACTCTGCGGTGCTGCTTCACAGAACTCAGCAGTGTCGGCAAAGGCTAGACTGCAGCACAGCTGGAAAGATGAGTCCTGGAGAAAGAGTGCTCCTTAGATTTCAGCGGGGGGGGGGGGGGGGGGGGAACCCCAGAGGGCTTCTTGGAAGAGGGGACATTTGAACCAATCCTAGAAGGGTGAGCAAGACCTGCAGGGAAGGAAGCAAGCCTATCTGAAGTGGAGGAAGCAGCATGAGGACATACTGGGAGGTGGAAGAGTGAATATCATTCACCAGAACCTTCCATTGGTGGCTTTTGTTAAGCTAATTAAACAAGAAGGTCATTAGACTAAAGTGGTTCTAATGCATTGGCAGCGTATATATGCAAACCAGAACCTAAGCCTGTCATGCCTCAAGGTTAAGAAATCAAAACCTAGGGACAATAAATACAAATAACCAACTAGGCTCTCCCAAACAAGGCAATTGCTTTAGCTACAACCATTCAGATAATGTCCTTGCCTTGTTTCCATATCTCTTGTCTTTCCCCAGCCCTGTCAGCGGAGCTTTACTAACCATCTCTGGTTTGGTGCTGCTTAATTTGAATAGGTTTTTTGCTCAAGTGAACTCTTAAAATTTAAACATGTCTTGTTTATCTTTGAACAGTGTGGTCTTCTATGTTCAAAGGCAACAAAGGATTTGGGACAGGAAGGTGGTCACTCAGGAAAGCTTTGCTTCCCTTTGATCTGTGGCTGCTGGCGGGAGTGGCCACACCATGTCCAGCCAGCTGCAGGACGCTGAGAGTCAGACCTGCCTTGAGAGGGTGCAGGCCCTTGGCCCCTCCTTTTCTGGGTCTGGTGACATCTAATCCGGAAGTCTGGCTGTCACCTAGACTCTCCTATCTTGTCCCAAATGTTTCTTGAGTCCATCCACTTTCCTTCATCGGCCCCTCCCTGCCATTGCCTGAGGTCGGGCAGCACCTCTCTCAGCTGGACAACATCAACAACCTGGACGTCCTGCCTCCTGCCTCACCTCCCACCAGCCCCTTCTCCCACCAAATAGCCAGACTTTCCTTAAATTATGATTGCCTGCTGCCCTCAGAAACTGTTCTTACCACAATGAGCCTCATGCTCGAGTGCTCAGAATCATGCTCAGGCCTCTGGTTTTGATTCTCACAACTGCCCACCTTGACTCTACTGCCCACTCTTGCCAAACCTGCAAGTCTCACCTCCAGGCCTCTCCACTCAACCTGCAACTTGCTCTTGGCTTTCTTCTGATTCTCTCTACCACATTCTTCCTGTCCTGGCTCAAAGCCACCACCTCAAGAAGCATTCCTTGACCCTCCCAGGCTGGCTAGGGGCCTCTGCAGCCTCGATCCTGCCAGTTGGTTCAGTGGTGCCTATCACATCGCATCGCCAATACCCATTCTCCCCATGAGAGCCCAGCTCCTCCTCGACGGCAGGGTCCAGGTCTTCCTCTTTACGTTCCCGGCAACAGTGGAGCAACTGGCACAGGAAGTGCAGAGTGAGTGATTATTACATAAGCGAGAGTAGGTTTCTCTGCTCCCCTAGTATTCCCCTCAAGGAGAGCTGACGGGAGTGTCAATATGGCAGCTCAGTCCTGGTGGCTGTTACTTTCTGGAAATTCTCCTCCCATCTCCCGCCTCCTACCCCACCTCCCAGCCTCTTCATCATCTACTCTTTGGCTTTAATGCTTGTGAGACCATCCAGGATAATTAAGAGAAAGAAGTTTTATGTTGTTTATGGGGCTTTGATCAAAGATTTTAATTAACCTACCTTGCTTTAAGCCTTTAAAAGTTCATTCTCCAGGGCTGACCATTTGAAAATGGAATTAATGCTTCTAGGCAGAGTGGGGGAGGGGTCCTCAACAAAGAAGGTCCAGTGATTGTCTCATTAACTCTTCCCAAGAAGGATAGATTTCAGCTCAACATAAAGAATTTGTCTGAATCGGAGCTGTTTGCCGATGAAATGAGGTGCTCGGCGTGGTGGTGAGGACTGTGGCTGGAGACATGCTAGCGTGCATAGCATAGTAAGCTCCCAGGAGGGATCTTAAAGCCATGAGTCAGTCATCGCATCACTGATCATACTATGTCACCTTTAGGGACTTGCCAGCCTTAGTGTTCAATCTCTCCCTCCCTGTGCCGTGCTGGGACAGAACAGGGCAGCCTCAGCCTGACTCCCAGAGACACGCACCTGAGGCTCTGATCTGAGGCCAGTCCTGCAATCCTGATGAGAAGGCACAGATTAAAGGCTGCAAACCCATGGAGCCAAAACCCCTGCAAAACTCACCCTTGCCGCCAGCCTCCATTGAGCTGCAAAAGCGGGAACAGACCTCTCAGGGGTCTTAATGCAAAGAGCAGGCACCAGACACCTGAAGCTTTTGGAAACTTCAAACTGATTGCCTCTCAAGAGGCAGTTGTACTGCAGGTGGGGTCCTCAGCAGCTATACACAAGGCTCCCCTCAAAACAGCCTTCCTAGAGCATGGGCCCTGGCTCTTTGCAGGTGCCAGCTCCTCCCATCACCAGCATCTCATTTAATGCAGGTGATGATCTTGGTGGGACAGTCCCATGTCTTCAACTTGAAGGGGAAAGAGAGTGCAGTTGGGAATGCCTGGGGTGGGCAGGTGCCTGGGGTTGGGGGACAGGAGAGTGTTATTATTAGCTAAGATCTATGAAAATTACTGTTTCCCAGGCGCTGTACTAAGTATTCCCTCATGTCGTTCTAGGTAGTAGTATTCCTTTCCATTCTACAGATGAGAAAACCAAGGCCCTCTGGCTCTTCCTGATCTGGACTTCACACGTGCGCCCTCAGTGTCTGCCATTTCCTGACCGCACAAGTTCGCTCCTTTCTTCCCCTGTTGTTCTTCCAGCCTGGCTGATATGTAGGTGCCCCACACTCCGCTCCCCACTACCCACCGCTCACCTGGGGCCCCTGGTTGGACTTTCCCCTAAATTTCTCATATGGTCACTTGCATTGTCATTTTGCCAGTTTTTTCCTTCTTTCAGGCATTATAAATGCCTGTTTTACTCTCCAACCTCCCACCCCAGAGACTATTTTAAGGTGGGAACATGACTGATTGGTGCCCCGTCTGTGATGTCACAGCAATAAGCACCCCACTTAATAAGTAGATGCTGGACAAGGGAATGGGGAAAAGCTCTCATCTCTACCCCTTCAGGTTCTGAGAAGACAGAAACATTAAGGTCATAACCAACATGAATTTCCTGAATCTCTACAATGTGCCTGGAGGGTGGGGGCGGGGATGGGTGGAGACAGTAGAGCTTCCTATCATAAGTCCCTCTGAGTCACTTGAATTTTTAGGCACTGTATATATATATATATATATATATTAACTTGACTTTAACATATATATTTAACAAATAAAACAATGGCATTTCCTGCACTCCAGACACCCCTTGCCAGAGGGCAGAAAGCCAGATTCCAATTGGTTTGCTCATGAGCCTTGTAAGGAGCACCTCCACTGCCCAATTGGGTGATGAAAACCGGCTCAGGCAGCTCTGTCCACATCCAGAAACTGGGTGTAAAGACTGTTTTCCCATGCCTTTGAGAAATGCAGATAAAGAAAAGGCATGGGTTCTCTTACCAAGGTAAGATACACTAAGAGTCTGATGAAGCAATAGGGGAAAACAGCAGCTGGAGTTATTTGGGGTAGTACTTCTTCCCATTGATTTGAGAGAGAGAGGAGAAAGGAAAGAAGTGGGGGGGGGTAGGGGAAGAGAGAGAGAGAAGTGTCAGCTTGTTCTTTCACTTACTGGTTCCATTTAGTTTTGTGCTCATTGATTGCTTCTCTTACATGCCCTGACTGAGGGTCAAACCTGCAACCTCTGGCATGCTGGGTTGACACTTTATTCACTGAGCCACCTGGCCAAGGCTGGGAGAGTACGTATTATAATGTGCATTTTAATGAGTAGTCACGTTTTTAAGGAACAATGTTATGGACTGTTTGCTATGGCAGCATCATGAGTAAAAGGTTGTGTGCAGGAATCAGATGGGCTGGGCTCAGTCTGGCTTTGCCTTTCTTGAGTTATGTGGCCCTGGTCAGGTTTTTAAGCTTCTCTGGACATCATTTTCCTCATCTGTGAAATGGGAAAAAGCTGTTGGGAGGGATTAAGTGAGCTAGTACACATAATTTGTGTATTACTAGGTGCCCGGCATATAGCACATGCTCCATAAATGTGAGCCGCTGCCATTAGTATTGCTTTTAGTATCATGGAGGATCTTCTGTCCGTAGTTGGGAAAGGCCAGCCGAGCGGGTACCCAGTGAGATCCTAAGGCACACCATTCCCTATTGCCTGAGTAGGAAATAGCTGACTTCTGAAGCACACCTACAGTGCCATGACCTTGTGAAGGCTGCACCTGCCACAGCCTGTAGCTCTCAGTGGGGAAGGGCATTCTGATTGCATGCGATGCCCCGGGCTGGGAGAAATGTGGCTTTGGTGAGCTCTTGGAAGGAAAGCTTGGGAGCATCCAAAGCAGAGAGTCTCAAAGATCAGTGTGCATCAGATTCCTCTGGGGGAACTCATTGAAATGCAGCTTCCCGGGTTCAATGGGAAACTGGGTGGTATCTGCATTTTAACCAAACATTCCTAAGTGCTTCTGATGTAGTTTCCTTAGGCACCTGAGAGATATGGCACATTGGGTTCTGAGAGATGCGTCCCTGAAATCCTCCACAGCGCTGACACCAAGGGACCTTCAGAGGTGCCAGGTTTCTAATCAGGGTCCCCAGTACCCTGGCTCTGATATCAGCTAATCCCCAACAAAGAACATAAACTAAGTCTTTATTCTGGTCACAGAATAAGCCACAGGCTGAGCCCTGGTCTTTGCCATATGCTTATTCTTAATTTCTACCACATATTGACCTTGGCCTATGACCTCAGCCTACATTTTACCTGTATCACTAATTAAGCCCTGACACAGACTAACCCTTGCCTTTGACCCTTCTCAAGGCATGGCCCCAGGCAGATGCCCAGCCCAGCCAGCTGACTCTCATATCGAGGGGCATGAACGAGAGAATGTGATGGCTCTGTGCAGGGCCCTTCCTCTAGCCATGGAGACCTGGGTGAGAGCCACATCCCCCCTGGGTGGTCTCTGGGTGGGGGCAGGGAGAGGACTCAGGAACTTAGGGGCTGTGCGTGGCTTTCCTGGCCCTGCTTTGGCTTCCCATGCAAGGCTGATTACCGTGCATCATGCTTCTTGCCTTCCCCAAGCCCTTCTCCAGATCACTGCCTCTCTGATTAATTCCTCAGAACAAAGGTCCGGCACTTGCGTGGAGACTGAGTGGGAGAACCCAGAGGCCCTGCCCCGTGCCGCTCTCCGGGCCTGTCCAGGGAGCTTGCTCTGTTGAAGTGTCTGAGGCACCAGGAGGCTGATGTCCAGACCCTGGCGAGAAAGCTGTTAGCAGTCTGCCTCCAGAATGCTGGGTTTGCTGGTTCTCGGGAGACAATTTCCCACCAGAGAGGCTTAAGTAAGTGATGTCTGACATCCTGACTTCAGAGTTACTGATGCATTTGGTTAAAATCTGTCAGTAGCTAAAAGTGGTTCTCCTTTCTAAAGACAAGATAAATGTAGAATTTACCAAACCACCACCACCACTACCACATCACCATGACATTACACCATCATGATCATTCTCTGTGTGCACTACAGGAAAGTCTTTGCCTGAACAATTTCATTTCATCTTTAATACCAGGAGTGTCATTATCGACAGAAGAGACCATGCCATGCCACTGATTTCAGGACCAGGAAAGCCAATTCCTCTGTGAACTTGCAGTTTTCCATGACTGGCTTCTGATGTATATGAAATTAATCAAACTTCCCTTGTTTCCTTGGCTGCCAGGAAACTTCAGAATTTCTTTCTATTTTTGTAGCTCCCTCAGCTGCAGGTTTCTCAAAATACCTTCCTTCCACCCATAGACCTTTATTTCTTAGTTTCCAATTAGTTTTTAAAAATCTTGTTTTTATGACATTTGCATCTGCACTACACATATGTGTATTAACAAACTGACCTGTTGAATATTAGTCTAAAGCCCATGTGTCTATTAGGTTGGATTTCTCTTCCACTTTGGTGGAGTAAGCACCTAACAGACTGACAGCCAGAAGAGAGCTGCTGGATAGTGAGGGGGGTTCTAGAAAGGAGAAAATCAGAGAGGGGAGCCCCAAATCCTGTGGATAACTCCTCCCAAGTCTCTGGCTGATCCCGGAAACCTGCATGTTTGGTTTAGACTCAGCCTCTTGCAACTAAGGCCACAAACTGAAGTGGAATTTGATCTGCTGTCTGCTGCAGATAAGACGTTTGTAGTTTCAGTCTAACCAGGTTAGATGCCTGTGGAACGAAGACATCACCTCTTCAATGTAATGTGGAGAATCCAGAGTCTCCACAACATCATCCACAGAATGCAGATGCAATGCAAAGTTCTTCGACATAGAAAACCCAGAAATTGGGACCAGTTCTCCTGGGAATGGCACTCAATGAAGGCCAAATTCCAGGCGGTCTCAATACTAGAATCATCAAACACAGGCATTACAGCAACTATTACAATAATGGGAAGCATGCTCATATGAATGGAAACAAAAATCTCAATAGAGAGGTAAAAGCTATGAAAAGAAACCAAATTTAAATTCTAGAACCAGAAAATACATATCTAAAATAAGAAATTCACTGTGGAGATTTACCAGGACAGTAAAGGTGACAGAAGAGTCAGTGAACTTGAAGATAACCCAATAAAAATGATGAGATCTGAAGAATGAAGAGAACAAAGATTGGGAAAAACCCAGAGCTTCAGAGACCGAGCGGGGCAGCACAAAATCTCTAACATATGAATAATCAGAGTCCTAGAAGTGGAAGGGGGAGAAAATAAAACAAAAATTACTTGAAGAAACAGTGGCCCAAACTTTCCAAAACTTGGTATAAGGACACATATTTAAATATTCATTTACTTCAGTAAATCAATGCAGAATAAATAAGAGGGGAAAAAAAGCCATGCGTAGGCATATAAGGATTTAACTGCTAAAAGCAATGTGTCAGCCAGAAGGGTTTTTACTACAAAGGAGTGTATTTTCTATTCAATGAATATTTATTAGGCATTGTTTGGAGGCTGTGAGCTTAACCTCTCTAGTGCTGGGAACTAAGGGAGATGTTGAGTTGGCCTAAAATTGAATTTTATTTGGTAAGACCAAAGCTATATAAAGAATACAAGAAGAGTAAAGCTGAAATCCAGGATATAGAAATAATTCAAAAGCACCCGACATCCTGGAACTGAGCATTTCAGAAGAAACATCAAAGACTTTTGGGGAAACGAGTCCCATGGGAAAGAGACTTTTAAATACCTAAAACTCAGGAGATAAGGACCCTTGGATGGGGGCATGTTCTAGTGTTAATCACAAGTAATTTTTCTTTTTCTCTTAAGGGCTTGGTTTTATCCGGGGGGGGGGGGGGAAACATGGCCCCTGGACAGGGAGGACTCCAGGAAACTGTTAACACTTACATGAAAACTCAGAGTTGATGTCCTGGAGCAGGTGTTACCTGCTTAGATAAAGAACGCATGTCTGCTTCTGCAGACCCATGGAAATGCTTGCTCACGTATACGCATGTGTGTGTGCAGAGTCAGTGTGCCTGCAAGTATGTGAGCTACTGTCTTAGCTGGTTCATTCATTTGCTCACTCTTTTTTCTAATGACACAATGAGGAACAAGACAGATAAGGTCTCCATGGGTTGAGGGCTTTCTCCAAGGGTGCTAACTTCTTTACACCCCTGCGTAGTGTCATACCTGGTAGCACTGGACACATTCTCTGGGGCAGAGGAGCCTGCAGGTGAAGCAGAGAGACCCAAGCCCTTCTAGAGGGTGTGAGCAGGAACCGTCTGCCTCAGCTGCAAGTCATCTCAGAGTGAGCCGAGATCCCAAACCTTGGCCAGCCACTGCAAGGACTTTGGGTGTTCTTCTAAGTGCAAGGGAAGTCACAGAAGCTTTTACGCAGAGGAGTGAATGAGTTTAATTTGTAAAATACCAGAGAGGAGCAAACCCCTGGAGAAGGTGAGGGAGAAGGGAGCCCGGGACACTGGCCTCTGAGAATAGCCAGACATGTCCCTGTTGGGACAGGAGTGAGGGTCCCACTGTGGGCACCTGGCATGTTTGGCACGAGGGAGAAGAGAAAGTTTCTGTTGATGGTTTTCTTTTATTCCTCCATAAAGAAAGAGGTGCCCTCATGGGCCAAGATGGGGGTAGGAGGAGGTTCAAGGAGACAAAATGTAGAGAATGATTTTCTGAAGGGCTCCCCTCACCCTTTTCTTTACTGTTTGGATTTTGTCGGCGGCCCGAATTTAAAGTTCAACCAATCAGTTCATTTGGAGAGATTTTCTCTGGTAACATTTAGCTGCCCTGGTGCTGGTGGATAGAAGCAAAATAATTGGGTTCAACCAGGCTGGTGTTTAGGCAGGAAAGCACAGCCCGCAGAGGGAGACAAAGGTGCAGGGGTCCCCGCAAAGGAGACATGATCTGCAGGCTGATGGAGTCAGGGTGCTGGCTGGGACCCAGGGCAGCCCATTTATTTCTACACCATCCTCTCTGTCCACCTCACTTCCCTTCATCCCCTGGAAGAGCAGTGAAAAACCCTGTGAACCAGCCCAGAATTTCTGAATGCAAATGCTTATTTTTAACATCACAGTACTATTTTCTGAACTTCCAGATGAGTTGTTTACTATCCATTGATTAAGAAGATAGCTAACAAGAAGCTATACTTTGGGGACATTTATTTCTATAATTACTGTATATATTTCATGAGTGTTTTGTTAATATGTTCTAACTTTTCTAAGACTTAAACAGTACAGAGCAAACTACAGTAATTTAAACTTTCCAGACACAAGTCAAGGCTTCCTGCTTATTAATGAAGGATCAAGTGCAGACAGCAAAGGAAGTGAGCCAGGTCAAATGTCCTGGGGCTTATCTGAGCTGGACACAAACCTCTCTTTCTCCTCTCAGATCACCTAGCTGGGTGTCGGTTGCTGTTTGACCTTCCATGACCATTAAAGAATTATATTCCTCTCAGTAGTGGGTTAGATCTGCCCCAAGAGGAGCAGGGACACGTAGCAAGGATAATTTGGAACCATCATCAGACCTTACTCATTAATCACAAATATCAAGTCATATATGTGACAAGTAGAGGATTACAAATCTTTCTGGGGATATTAATTGGATGTTCCAAGCAACAGGGCATCATCCCTGACAAGGAGCCTGTTCAGCCTGGGATGTCAGTTCTCAGAGGACCATGGCCCTGCCTTTTCACAAACCTCTCATAAAATGTTCCCAGTGTTTCTTCAAGATGCTGAACACACAGTTTGTTTTAGCCTGGGTTTGGGCAAAACATTTTTCATTCCCCCCTGCCCCCTCCAGTTAACCAATGTCAACAGCTGGATGTTCATTCTTCTAATGTTCTTCTTGTCCTGTGTGTGTCTGTGTGTGTGTTTGCACGTGTGCGCATATGTGTATAAACATAAAGGTATCACACACACTACATAAATTATTTTTCAATTTGATTTTATTTGATGATATGTCTTGGACATCCTGTGTCAGCTCATGAAAACCTACTGCATTATTTTAATGTATGCAGAGAAGTCTATTGTTCCATAGCTATCTAGCTTCTCTCCTATTGAAGTACACATATCGATTTCCCAAACCCCCACAGCTTTGCTATTCCAACCCAGGCTACAGCTGACATTGTATGTAGTTTTTGTGCACATATTGCCAGTATTTCTTCAGGCTTGGGTTTCCATAAGTACAAATGTGAGGATAAAGGGAATGCACATTTCATTGTGGGCCCATGATGCTTGATGGCTTCCAAATGACCTCTCAAGTTCATGCTGCTTCCAGCAGGTATCCGAAAGCACCTGTTTCCCTGGATACTTGCTAATATATTTTACTATCAATCTTTTTTATTTTTGGCAATAAAATGAGTGCAAAATCATATCTCATTATTGTTCTAATTTTCATTTTCCTGGGGACTAGTGGAAACTGTGCATTTTCTCATACAGCTATTGGCATTTATATTTTTCTTCTATAAATTGTCTATTCATATACTTTGTCCAATATTTATTGTGCTGTGTGTCTTTTTTATTGATTTGTATAAGATCTTGATGTATACTGGCTATTAATTCTTTGTGTGTTAAATGTGTTCATATAATGTCTCCTAATTTGCTGCTTGTAATTTAACTTTGTAATTGTGTCATTTTTCAACAAAGTGTTTTAAAATTTTATGAGATTAAATGTGTTAATCTTTTATTATGTGGCTTCTGGGTTTTGTGCCTTGTTTTAGGAAAATCTTTTTAACACCAAATTATAAGAATTACTTTATAGTTTTATTCCAACCCTTTTATAGCTCTTTTTTAATATTTAGCTTTTTAATCTAACTGGAATTTATTTTTTTTGTATGGTATAAATTATGCATCTCACTTAATTTTTTTCAAATGGATATATAGTTTTCTTTAAACTATTTCTTGAATAGTCCTTTCTGTCCTAGGGATTTAAAATGCTGTCTTTATAGCAAATAATATTTTATCACTCATAATAAATTCATGTATTAAGTTATTTCAAGTAAAACGCTTTGAATAGTTCCTACTTCCTATGTTATTTTCATTATATTTTATTCCTGTGATCTATTTGTTCATCTGTTTCAATCAGTTTATAATGCTAGAACAGGATACAGTAACTGGATAGCTTAAAAATGGATATCCACTTCTCCCAATTCTGAAGCTGGGAAGTTGAGATTAGGATGCCATCATGGCTGGGTTTCTTGCTCACAGATTGGCTGTCTTTTTCCTGTGTCCTCATGTGGAGGAAAGCATAGAGAGAAGACACAAGTCCTTGCTTGTCTTCTTATAAGGACGCTAATTACAATTATGAGGGCTCCACCCTCATGACCTAATTACCTACCAAAGGCCCCATCTCCAAGTACCATCATACTTGGAATTAGAGTTTCAGTATATGAATATTGAAAAGGAGAGGGACTCAAATTTTAGACCATATCACTATTCCTACGCCTATACGACTTCATTTAAATAATTGTAGCTTTAATTTTTTTTCTTATCTGTTTGCACAAATCTCCCTTCTTTTAGTTTTCAGAATTTTTTTAGATATGTTCATACATATTTTGTTTCACTTCTTTTCTTCTGTTGGTTGGAGTTACATACTGCCCTACTAATCTTTAATGATCTCTCTAGATTACAACATGCTCCATTGACTTATCAAAGGCTAATACCGATGGGTACTTTTATTTGCTCCTATACCAGCTTTATCCTCAGAAAAATACCTCAGAACTGCTTTATCCATTTAATGCTATCTTGACTACTGTGCTGTTGTTCTTTATATTAATTCTACACATATTTCAAACCTCACAAGGCAACATTGTTAGTGATCTCTATAATCATTGTTTATTTTTATTTACCTACATATTTAACTTTTTATTGATCTTTATTTTTTTCTTTGTCTCCAATGTTGCACTTGGGGTCACTTTTCCTTCAGTATTTTCTTTAGTGAAAATTGGTTAGTGTTGAAGTCTTTTAGTTTTTGTTATTTTAAAAATGTGTCTTTCAACATTGTTTTCAAAGGGCATTTTTAGTGGGTTTAGAATTCTAGATTGACAGTTCTTTTCTGGACACTGAAAATACCATTTCTCTGTCTTCTGTCTTCCATTATTGCTATTGAAAAGTCTGCTGATTTTCTGAAGTTTCCCTATATGCCTGGATGCATATTTATTTTGCCAAAGAGTCATTGGATCTTAAATTGATGGATTGATTTCTTTCATTAATTTGGGAGATTTTTAAAGCCATTTTATTTGTTTAACAATTGCTTCTGATCTACTGTCTCTACTCTCCTTGTGGGATTTCAATTAAACCTATTTTAGTAATTTCTTTTTTTTAATTTAATTTATTGTGCTTACATAGATTCTAGTATCTCCTCGAATGCATCCTCTCTTCCCTGGTATTCTCCTCAACATTTCCCTTTCCCCCCTCCCAACAGCTTCCTTCCCCCTTCCCTTCAGGTTTCATTCTGTTCCTCAGTTCACATTGTTCTTGGATTCCTCAAATGAGTGATATCATATGATATTTTTCTTTTTCTGCCTGGCTTATTTCACTAAACATAATAGTTTCCAGGTCCATCCATGTTGTTGCAAAAGGTAATATTTCCTTCTTTTTCATGGCCCCATAGTATTCCATTGTATATATGTACCACCGCTTTTTAATCCACTCATCCACTGACGGACACTTGGGCTGTTTCCAGATCTTCACTATTGTAAACAATGCTGCCATAAAAATGGGGGTGCATTTCTTTTTTTTGAATCAGTTCTTGGGATATATTCTTTAAAGTGAAATGGCTGGGTCAAAAGGCAGTTCTATTTTTAATTTTTTGAGGAATCTCCATACTGTTTCCCACAGTGGCTGCACCAGTCTGCATTCCCACCAGCAGTGCAGGAGGGTTCCCTTTTCTCCACATCCTCGCCAGCACTTATTCTGTGTTGTTTTGTTAATGAGCTCCATTCTGACAGGTGTGAGGTGGTGATATCTCATTGTGGTTTTAATTTGCACTTCCCTAATGATTAGTGATGTTGAACATTTTTTCATCTATTGGTCCTCTGTATGTCCTCTTTGGAGAAGTGTCTATTCATTTCTTTTGCCCATTTTTGATTGGATTGTTTGTCTTCCTGGTGTTGAGTTTTACAAGTTCTTTATAAATTTTGGTTATTAACCCCTTATCAGATGTATTGTTGAATATGTTTTCCCATAGTGTGGTTTGTCTTTTTATTCTGTTCTTATTGTCTTTAGCTGTACAAAAGCTTTTTAGTTTGATATAGTCCCATTTGTTTATCCTGTCTTTTATTTCACTTGCCCGTGGAGATAAATCAGCAAATATATTGCTGCAAAAGATGTCAGTGAGCTTACTGCCTATGTTTTCTTCTAAGATGCTTATGGTTTCATGACTTACATTTAAGTCTTTTATCCATTTTGAGTTTATTTTTGTGACTGGTATAAGTTGGTGGTCTAGTTTCATTTTTTTGCAGGTAGCTGTCCAATTTTCCCAACACCGTTTGTTAAAGAGACTGTCTTTGCTCCATTGTATGCTTTTACCTCCTTTGTCAGATATCAATTGTCCATAAAGGTGTGGGTTTATTTCTAGGTTCTCTGTTCTGTTCCATTGATCTGTTCTTATGCCAGTACCAAGTTGTTTTCAGTACAATGGTCTTATAGTATAACTTGATATCAGGAAGTGTGATACCTCCCACTTTATTCTTCTTTTTAAGATTGCTGAGGCTATTTGTGTTCTTTTTTGGTTCCATATAAATTTTTGGAATATGTGTTCTATATCTTTGAAGTATGTCATTAATATTTTAATTGGCATTGCATTTGAATTTATAAATTGCTTTGGGTAATATAGACATTTTAATAATGTCTATTTTTCCTAACCATGAACATGGTATATGCTTCCACTTGTTTGTATCTTCCTTGATTTCTTTTATCAATGTTGTATAATTTTCTGAGTACAAGTCTTCAACCTCCTTGGTTAAATTTACTCCTAGGTACTTTATTTTTTTAGTTGTAATAGTGAAGGTGTTTGTTTCCTTAATTTCTCTTTCTGACAGTTCATTGTTGGTATATAAAAATGCCTCTGATTTCTATGTATTAATTTTATACCCAGCCACTTTGCTGAATTCATTTATCAGGTCCAGTAGTCTTTTGACTGAGACTTGAGGGTTTTCTATGTACAGTATCATATCATCTTCAAATAATGATAATTTTACTTCTTCTTTTTCAATTTGGATGCCTTTTATTTCTTCTTCTTGTCTGATTGCTGTGGCTAGGACTTCCAGTACTATGTAGAATAAGAGTGTTGAAAGGAGGCACCCCTGCCTTGTTTCTGATCTTAAGGAGATTGATTTTAATATTTGCCCATTAGTCATGATGTTGGCTGTGAATTTGTCATAGATGGCCTTTATCATGTTGAGGTATGTTCCCTGTATTCCCACTTTGCTGATAGTTTTGATCATAAATGGGTGCTGGATTTTATCAAAAGCTTTTTCTGCATCTATTAAAATTATCATGTGATTTTTCTCCTTCCTTTTGTTTATGTGATGATTGATTTGCAAATATTGTACCAGCCTTGCCTCCCCAGAATAAATCCCACTTGATCATGATGTATGCTTTTTTTTCAAGTATTGCTGGATCCAGTTTGATAATATTTGGTTGAGGATATTAGCATCTAAATTCATCAGGGATATTGGCTTATAATTTTCTTTCTTTGTGTTGTCTTTGCCTGGTTTTGGAATCAGAATTATGTTTGCCTCATAAAAGGAGCTTGGAAGTCTTCCTCTTAAATTTTTTGAAAAGCTAGAGAAGGATAGGAGTTAGTTCTTCTTTGAATATTTGGTAAAATTCACCAATGAAGCCATCTGGCCCAGGGCTTTTGTTTGTTATGAGTTTTTTTATAACTATTTTGATGTCATTTGTTGTAATTGGTCTGTTTAGGTTTCTGATTCTTTTGATTGATTTTTAAAAGATTATATGTTTCAAGGAATTTGTCCATTTCAACTAGGTTGTTTAATTTTTTGGCATACAATTCTTCATATTACCTTCTTACAATATTTTGTATTTCTGTTGTGTCAGTTGTTATTTCTCCACTCTCATTTTTAATTTTATTTGAGTCCTTTCTCTTTTTTTCTTAGTGAGTCTGCTTAAAGGTTCATTGGTCTTGTTTACCCTTTTAAAGAACCAGGTCTTGGTTTCATTGATCCTCTGTATTGTTTATTTCTTCAGTCTCTATGTCACTTATTATTTTCTCTGATCTTTATTATTTTCTTCCTTCTACTACCTCTGGGCTTTACTTGCTGTTCTTTTCTAGTTCTTTTAGATGCAGGGTTAAGTTGTTTCCTTGAGCTTTTCCTAGCTTCTTAAGGTATGCCTGTATTACTATGAACTTCCCTCTCAGTACTGCTTTTGCTGTGTTCCATAAATTTTGTGTTGTTGCAGGCTCATTATCATTCTTTTTTAGAATTTTTTTAAATTTCTTCTTTGATATCATTGTTAACCCATTCGTTATTTAATAACATAATATTTAGTTTTCATGTGTTTGAGTATTTTTCAGTTTTTCTGTTGTAGTTGATTTCTAGTTTCATGCCATTGTGATCAGAGAAAACACTTGATATGATTTCAATCTTCTTAAATTTGTTGAGATCACTTTTGTATCCTAATATGTGGTCTATCCTAGAGAATGTACCATAAGCACTTGAAAAGAATGTATATTTTGCTGCTTTAGGGTGAAAGGTTCTAAACATATCTATTAAATCCAGTTGATCTTAGTGTGCCCTTTAAGTCTGTTGTTTCTTAGTTAATTTTCTTTCTTGAGAATCTATCTAGTGATGTTAGTGGGGTATTGAAATCCCCTACTATCATAGTATTGCTGTTGATCTTGCCCTTTATATCCATCAAAGTCTGCTTTATATATTTACGTGCTCCTATATTAAGTGCATAGATATTTATAATGGTTATATCTTCCTGCTAGATTGCTCCCTTTATTATTATGTAGTGACTTTCTTTATCTTTTACTATAGCCTTTGTTTTAAAGTCCATTTTGTCTGATATAAATATTGCTACCCCAGCTTTTTTTTCATTTCCATTTGCATGAAATATTT
The DNA here is from genome assembly GCF_036850995.1 of Saccopteryx leptura. NCBI lineage: Eukaryota > Metazoa > Chordata > Mammalia > Chiroptera > Emballonuridae > Saccopteryx > Saccopteryx leptura. The sequence continues at coordinate 329,258,136 of NC_089504.1, forward strand.
TTTCCATCCTTTTACCTTTAGTCTATGTGTATCTTTTGTTTTGAAGTGTGTCTTTTGTAGACAGCATATGTATGTATCCTGTTTTTTTGTCCACGCAGCTACTCTATGTCTTTTGATTGGATCATTTAATCCATTTACATTTAATGCTATTATTGATATGTAGGTGTTTATTGCCATTTTATTCTTTAAGGCTATATTCCTCTTTTACTATATTCTTTTCCCCCTTTTGTTCTGTTTACAACAGACCCCTTAACATTTCTTGCAGCATTGGTATGGTTGTAATGAATTTCTTGAGTATTTTGTTTTTTGTTTTGTTTTGTTTTGTTTTTTTTGTCTGGGAAGCTTTTTATTTCTCCTTTAATTTTAAATGATAGCCTTGCTGGAAAAAGTAGTCTTGGTTGTAGGCTCTTGTTCTGCATTACTTTGAATATTTTTTGCCATTCCCTTCTGGCCTCAAGTGTTTCTTTTGAGAAGTCAGATGTCATCGTTATGGGGGCTCCTTTGTAGGTGATATTCTTTTTTTCTCTAATAGCTTTTAATATTTTTTCTTTATCTCTTAGCTTTGGAATTTTAATTATGATGTGTCGTGATGTAGATTTCTTTGGGTTTCTCTTTAATGAAATTCTCTGTGCTTCTTGAACTAGTGTGACTTTTTCCTGCACAATTTAGGGAAGGTTTCAGCTATGATTTGCTTGAACCAGGTCTCTATCCCTTGTTCTTTCTCTTCTTCTTCTGGAACTCCTATGATGTGGATGTTGTTTCTCTTTAGATTGTCACAGAGCTCTCTTAGAGTTTTTTCAGACTTTTTCAGTCTCTTTTCTTTTTGCTGTTCCACTTCCGTGTTTTCATTTATCTTGTTTTCTAAATCGCTGATTCAATCCTCTGCTTCATCCAGCCTGCTTTTAATTGCTTCTAGTGTAGTCTTCATTTCTGATATTGTATTTGTCATTTCTGACTGGTTCTTCTTTCTTATTTCAATGTCCTTTTTGATGCTTGTTAGCTCTTTACATATGTGCTCAATGTGTTCATCCATTGTTGTTCTAAGATCTTTCAGCATTCTAATAATCATTATTTTATACTGTGCATCCAGTAGTTTGCTTATTTCCATCTCACTCAGTTCATTTTCTGGGGGTTTCTCTTGTTTATTCATTTAGATTGCACTTCTCTGTCTTCCCATTTTGTCTGTGTTGCCCTGGACCTCCCTGACCAGGGCCTGGTGCAGATCAGTGGGGGTTACTGCCTATGACTGGTTCTTATCCACCTTTTGTTAGCTACAGGTTATCCAGATCTTTTGGCTGCCTTTGCTGGGTCCAGGTGCCACTGTAAATATCAGCTGCATTCCTAGGCTTGCTTTTATCTACTCTTGGCCTGGGAGAAGTTCCTTTAAAAGTTCAAGTTTCCCAATAAAGTACATAGAAGAAGACATAGGAACTAAACTCATGGACCTGTGTTTTAAAGAACATTTAATGAATTTGACTTCAAAGGCAAGAGAAGTGAAGGCAAAAATTAATAAATGGGACTACATCAGACTAAGAAGTTTTTGCTCAGCAAGAGAAACTGATAACAAAATAAACAGACAGCCAACTAAATGGAAAATGATATTTTCAAACAACAGCTCAGATAAGGGCCTAATATCCAAAATATACAAAGAACTCATAAAACTCAACAACAAACAAACAAACAATCCAATAAAAAAAATTCCTAGGCTTGAACATGAACAGACACTTCTTCCAGGAAGAAATACAAATGGCCAACAGATATATGAAAAGATGCTCATCTTCATTAGTTATTAGAGAAATGCAAGTCAAAACTGCAATGAGATACCACCTCACACCTGTTAGATTAGCTATTATTAACAAGACAGGTAATAGCAAATGTTGGAGAGGCTGTGGAGAAAAAGGAACCCTCATACACTGTTGGTGGGAATGTAAAGTAGTACAACCTTTATGGAAGAAAGTATGATGGTTCCTCAAAAAACTGAAAATAGAACTACCTTATGACCCAGCAATCCCTCTACTGGGTATATACCCTAAAAACTCAGAAACATTGATACGTAAAGACACATGCAGCCCCATGTTCATTGCAGCATTGTTCACAGTGGCCAGGACATGGAAACAACCAAAAAGCCCGTCAATAGATGACTGGATAAAGAAGATGTGGCACATATACACTATGGAATACTACTCAGCCATAAGAAATGATAACATCAGATCATTTACAGCAAAATGGTGGGATCTTGATAACATGATACGAAGTGAAATAAGTAAATCAGAAAAAACCAGGAACTGCATTATTCCATACGTAGGTGGGACATAAAAGTGAAACTAAGAGACATTGATAAGAGTGTAGTGGTATGTGGGGGAGTGTGGAGAGGGAGAGAGCAAGGGGGAGGGGGAGGGGCACAAAGAAAACTAGATTGAAGGTGACAGAGGACAATCTGACTTTGGGTGATGGGTATGCAACATAATTGAATGACAAGATAACCTGGACTTGTTATCTTTGAATATATGTATCCTGATTTATTGATGTCGCCCCATTAAAAAAATAAAATTATTAAAAAGAAAAAAAAGTTCAAGTTTCCCTATAATCGCTTTCTGTTGCCTCTATTGCTGGCTATTTGTTGGGCTCAATATTGTAGTTCAGTGATTAGGTACCGTATTAGATGTGGCCTACTCCTTAACCTCAGGTGTCATTCTATCCAGACATTTTATTAATTATTTTATTTTATTTTGTTTTGTTGTTCTTTTTCAGCGTTCAGTAGAGCATAGTCACAGGGATCCAGAGAGTGTGGTTCCTGTGCTCCCGTTGTGTGGTCAGTCTACCAGGCCACCACCAGTGTTGCTGCCCGGGTTTTTGAATTCAGGTGCTGCTGGCGCCACCCCGTCTCCATGACTACGACTGCCCTGGTTGGGCTCGCACACGCCCGCCTATTTGAACTGGTTCCGTAGCCACCCCAGCCTCTGCTGCCTTTGCAGAGCCAGTGTGCCTTGCGGGCACTTTTGCTTATGGCATTGGGCATATGCCCCGGCTTTCACCTTCACATGTGGGGCTGCGCACGCCTGCTCGGATTACTTCTGGGGCTGCCTCTGTCAGCTCAGGCCTTCGGGGAGCCACATATTCCTGCTCGAATCACCACCAAGGTCAGCCATGCTTTCGCTGCTACTGAGCGCGCGCCCACACCCCAAGTAAGTTTGCGTGCTCGCCTAAATCCATGCAGTAGCCGGCGCGAATTTAGCCCTTGCTGCGGGCTCTCGGTGCCTGCATGTTTCTCCTCTGCTGATGCTCAGGCCTCCGCACCCAGCAAGGGCAGGCCACTCAGCAGCGAGTAGGACTGTGTGTGAGTGAGCCCGCATCTCCGCAGCGGCAACAGCGGTTCTCGGCTCTGTTGGCCGGCTTGTGCATGCTTGCTTGAATTTCCGCAGCCACACCTTGCTGCCTCCAGCCTGCCTGCCCTGGGTGAGGACTCAGCAGTGCAGGGGGAGGCGGGGAGGGGGGTGTAGCTTAGACCTCTGCACTCCCTATTTGTGTCCCTGGCTCTAAGCGCCTTTGGTCTAGCTAGAGTAGGAGAGCCTCCAGTGGATGGGGCAGTTTCTTTCCTTTGCTGTTGATGCTATTTTCAGGAAAAATGTTCACTTTAAATTTGGCGAGTGACTTAGCCCAGGGGTTTGGGTGTCTTCCTGGAGCTCCAGGAAAGTGGCTGTTAGCAAGGCTCTCCGTGCAGTTCCTTTAATGCGGAGCCTGAGTCTGAGAGTCCTGCCTCCTCTCAAACCATGTCTAGGCTTTTTTCTCAGCCAAATATAGTCCATAAGCCTCTTCCAGGCTCCAGGGCTCTAGGCTGGGATTCCAGTTTGGGGATAAGGGCCTACTACTCGCTGGACAGCCCTCCCCATCACGAAAGACCCTCCTGGCCGCTGCTTGCTCCCGGGAGCGGGGCAACCTTTTCTGCGTCTCTGCCTTTCCTACCAGTCTCAGTGTGGGTTCTTTGGTGGTCCTTTGCTGTAGAATCCTCTTAGTTTAGTCCACAGTTTGTCTTGCACGATGAGTGGTCTCAGATTTAAGTTGTAATCATCTTGGTTCTGGTGAGTGGAAGTTGGAGCGTCTGCCTACTCTGTGGCCATCTTAGAACCCTCTTTAGTAATTTCTATCTTTCTATGCCTCACTTCATTCTAAATATTTTCTTCTGATATACATTTCAGTTAAGCATCTCTCTCTTCAGTTGTGTCTTATGTTCTGAATTTCAATCATTGTACTTTTCAGCCTAGAAATTTTAGATGATTCTTTTTCAAATCTGCGCTGATGTGTTATATGTTGCTAGTTTCTTTTCATTAGGTTCTGCCAAATATGAACAATAGTAAATCATCTTAATTCAATTTCAAGGTTTGAAATATTCTGGAACACCTGGTAACTCAAAACTGCAAGGCAGTGTGTGTGAGGATTGTTTTACTTCTGGTTCACCCTTACTTTTGGATTGTAGTTCTCAATCTTGAGCATCCCTGACCAAGATTGGGCCTCCAACTTATGTTCCCTTTCCGTATGAAGCTTTCAGACATGCTCCTTAGCTTATAAATAATTTCTTTTTATTTGTAATTGAGGTGGCCACCAATGCCAGGCTTGTCTCTTCAGAGTTTATCATCTTTCATCTTTTGGTGTGATAATTTCTTACAACATTGTGAACTCTTTGATGCATTTAGAAAGCATGTCAAACATTAGTGTCAGCTTGTTTTTCATCTCTGAGGTGGGTATGAGAAGGTTAGTTGAATCAAAAAGGTTTGCTATTTTTGGAAGTGGAAGTTCTAATTTTTTTCTTTTATTTATATTTTGGAAGCAGTCTGTCAAGTTCTACCAAATTCCTGTTAGGATTTTGAATGGGATTCCTTTGCATTTATAGAATCACTTGAGGATAGCAGGCATCTTTACAAGAGAGAGTGTTCCCATTCAAGAATATACTATATATGGTAAAATGGCTCTTATACCTTAGAAAAGTTTTAAACTTTTCTTAACAGATAAGTTGCCCATTTTTTCATAAATTAATTTCTAAATATTTTATTGTTAATGAGAACATAATGTCCTATTTCATAGCTTGGCAAGCAATTTATTTTTGTAAAAAGATAGATAAATATTTTAGGCTTTGTAGTGATGTGGTCTCTGTTTAAACAATCAACTCTGTCATTGTAGTGTGAGAGCAGCCACAGACAATATATAAACAATTGGCATAGCTGTGTTACAATTCAACTTTATTTACAAAAACAAGTTGTGGTCTGAGTTTGGTCCATGTGCCAACCCTGTTCTGTTCCATTACATTTAAAATATTGCTTATCTCTGTGCATTTTAAAAACTATTGATTTTCATCTTATAGTTATCAAATTTAAATTCTCTAATTAGATATAATGCCTTCTCCTTTGATTTCCTGCATTTTTTGGAGAGACAATTATATATATGGTCTGCAAATGCTGACAAATCCCCCCTTTCTTTCCAATAACTACACTTTCCATTTAATTTTCTTGTCTTGTTACACTGACTAGCATCTCCAGTACAATGTTGTATAATTATGGTTCTGGGTGCTGCTCTCCAAATAACCCCTCTCCATGTGACCAGGGCTTACCCTCTCTTCTCTCTCATTCCTTTGAATCTGATTTCCCTGGAACAGATTCTTTCTTTAAAATGGTCTTTTTCTTCAGCCATTTTTTACAATTTAGTTTTATTTCAAAACAAATCATGTCTATTTATTTTCTTTTAGATTCCCTCACTATGTCTGAAATACTCCTATCACTTTCTTTTGTTTTCCTGGGCTGTTAGAGATTTTAAAAAGCCATTTATTTTGTAAAACTGTATATAGCCACCTTCACTACTACAAATGGAATTGTACTTTTAAATAAATTTATGTTTTATTAACCTCAAACACCCATATACATATGAAAAATCATTGTACAACTTATACGAGATATATCTTATTTATCACATATATGAGTATTTCTATACACAGAGAATATTTAGTAGCTTTATGAATTCAAGGGTTCCCAATGATCTGTGGTCCACAGGTTGAGAGTAACATGCTAGACAGATAAGACAGATGGTGTGGCCACAGATTAGAAAACTAAGGCAGTTAAATATGGAAGTGAGTTAATCCATTTGTCATAGTAACATTTTCTTCTGAGATTTATCAATTAAAATATTACCTTTTGGATATTAATGTCAATTATATAAATTTCTGCATGGGTGGTGGTAAAAGTGATGATGTATATTATTTAAAATAAGGAAAATATGTTTGCTGAGTTTGGGGTGGTTGTTTTATGCCTGTTTGTATAACAAAGGTTAATATGTTACTTGTGTTGGGGTCCACAAGACCATCTCAAGGTTTGATTTGCTAGGAAGACTCACAGGATTCAGAAAATATATTCACAGCTGCTGTTTGTTACAGCAAAACCATACAAGAAAAGTCAGAAGAGGCCTTGGCCAGTTGGCTCAGCAGTAGAGCATTGGCCCAGCTGTGGATGTCCCAGGTTCGATTGCCAGGCAGGGACACAGGTGAAGCAATTATCTGTTTCTCCATCCCTCCCATCACCCTTCTCTCTCTCTATTTCTCTCTTCCCCTCCTGCAGCCATGGCTCAATTGGAGCAAGTTGACCCTGGCATTGAGGATGGCTCCATGACCTTGCTTCAGGCACTAAAGCAATGGTTGCTGAGCAATGGAGCAACAGCCCCAGATGGGCAGAGCATTGCCCCATAGAGGTTGCTGGGTGGATCCTGGTTGGGGAGCATGCAGGAGTTTATCTCTCTGCCTCCCCACTTCTCACTTGAGGAAGAAAAAGAAAAAGAAAAAGAAAAAGTCAGCAGAGGAAAGGTCACACGGGGCGAAGTCTGGAGGAAACCAGGTGTAAGCTTCCAAAAGTCACCTCCCAGGGGAATCACACAGGATGCCTTTAAATCCTCCAACAACGACCTGTGGCAACATGTCTGGAATGTTTACAGGGAAGTTCATTAGAGATTCAGTGCCCAAGGTTTTTTGTTTTTTGTGGGTTTATTTGGAAGAAGCCTCTGCCTAGCACTACTATGATTCCAGCCTCCCAGGAGAAAAACAGGTGTTCACCTTAAAACATATTGTTAGTGTAAATCATTTAGGCACAGGGAGTCGCTCTTATCTTTTAGGGGAAGTTGTCTATCAGTGTAAGAAACTGTTTACCATTGAAGTTCTCAGGTGCCATCCACAGGCCAACCTTGCAGGCCTTTCCAGGTACAGCAGTCTCAGCCCCACTATGTGATCTCTTTTCTGCACAATTCTTAATTTTTGCTTTTGAATGGAAGTGATGAAATAAATCATATGGCACTGACTAAATCTGCAAGAAGCTATGTTTCTCCCTTCTTTTTCCTACTCACAAGACAAAGAGGTGTCAGTTATTAGTATATGAGATTCCTGGGGTGTATTTTGACAAACATTTATTAAGACTCTACTATGTGGCCCTGGCCGGTTGGCTCAGTGGTAGAGCGTCGGCCTGGCGTGCAGAAGTCCCAGGTTCGATTCCCGGCCAGGGCACACAGGAGAAGCGCCCATCTGCTTCTCCACCCCTCCCCCTCTCCTTCCTCTCAGTCTCTCTCTTCCCCTCCCGCAACGAGGCTCCTTTGGAGCAAAGGTGGCCTGGGCGCTGGGGAGGCTCCTTGGCCTCTGCCCCACGCGCTAGAGTGGCTCTGATCGCAACAGAGCAACGCCCTAGATGGGCAGAGCATTGCCCCCTGGTGGGCAGAGCGTCGCCCCCTGGTGGGCATGCCGGGTGGATCCCGGTCGGGCGCATGTGGGAGTCTGTCTGACTGTCTCTCCCTGTTTCCAGCTTCAGAAAAATACAAAAAAAAAAGAAAAGAAAAAAGACTCTACTATGTGCCAGGCACTCTACTACATAGAGGGGCTGCAAAGACCGTGGGACTCACGAGCCCAAGAGCAGAGCCCTTCACTGAGATGTGCCATGGCCAACCCTGCTGTCTAGCCCTAATTCTGCCCATGAACCTGAGAGCCATTATTCCTGGGACAACTGGATTTTCAGTTGAGCCTTTTATTGACCTTGACAATCTGAGGCTCAGAACCACGTGGTCAGAGGAAGAACACAGGGGCTCATGGAAATTGACAGCTTGAATAGGTCGGGTGAGATTCATCAGCCACGAGTGGTAGGCTTATTTCCCCTGACAATTTTTCATGTTTCATTTGGTTTTATTTTACTGTTTGGGAAAGATTTTTCCCCGATGTTCTTTGTTTATTTGTATTTTCTGAGGTGCTCGTGGAAATACTAAGTGGCCTGAAAGGAGTGTGCACAGGGTCTCTGAGGAAACAGAGGTCTCGGAAGAGCCCTTTTGTTCGGTTTGTTTCCAACACAATCACTGGAGCCCACGGCTTGCTGCCCTGAAGTTATAAACCTTCTCCCCACCCATGAACTGGGTCTTACACTCCATGACCAGCAAGAAACACATTTATGAGCTTTCCTGGGTCCTGGCTTCCTTACGAAGGGAATCGGACCTTGGAGGGCCTGCTTGAAGGAGGGGTCAGGCCTGGGAATTCCCAGTGCTGTCACCAAAGCCTAGATGGGGTTTTTCAGTGGGGGACACTGAGGCAGCCCAGCAACTGACTGCAGGAAAAAAGATCAAGTTGAGACTAAAGAGCAGAATGAAGTCTTTGGAGCAGGGCTAGGAAAATTAACCAAAGAGGAAGCACAGCGCTTGGGCTGGGTGGCCCCAACATGCTCGGTGAGAAGGAAAACAGGAAGTACTTGTGGAACTCAAGTCTGCCTCCTGCTCCTGAAAATGTCTGAATTGATCTGTATTAAGAGTGTGATCTGTCTTCTGGTGAGGTGGGAGGACTCAGCACCCCTTGATGCCCTAGCCTGGGACAGGCTGGTAGATTTCTTCCAAGTGTGCAGTTCTAGTTCTCCTGTGTCTGTTTGATGCTGCTGGTGGGAAAAGTCCCATCCTGGCCATCGCAGGGACAATGGCCGGGCATGTGGGCCCAGCATCAAAGGCAGACGGCCCATTCAGAGACTCTGGCTGTGGTTTTTGTGTTTAAGGTTTCACTTGTGCATTTTGGTTTATTTCTGAATTGCTTCAGCCCACTTAGTGGCTGTGGAAAAATGATGCCCTAAGATTTTTAATGAATGTTCAGTTTGAGGAAGTCTTGGGTGTAAGAGGTAGCCTGTGGAGTTGAGAGAAGAGGAGATGCAAAGGGAAAAGGCCCCTAAGGGTTGTTGTGGATAGGACTACCTCCAATTTGTCATGATCTTGAAGGACCAAAAATTATTTTTACATATTCTAAGAGTGATCCAAAAATTACCAGAAAGCCCAGCAATAAAATCAGAGTTCTCTAATTAGAAGGGTTCTTAGAATAAGTTGGTTCAACTTCTGCATCCATGCTAGGAATTTCTGCTCCATCTTTTTTGAGAGGTGGTCAGTGAGCCTCTACTTGTACAGCCCAAGTGATGGGGAGCTCACTACTACCTAAAACAGTTCATTCCTTTTCTGGACATCTCCAATAGTATTACATTGTTCCATCTACAGAGATGAGATTGGTTCTCTTCATGGGCTACCAGTTTTGTCCCACAGCGTTCGTAGAATGTGTAACCCATTCACCTGAATCTTTGTGTCTCTAGGCTAAGCGGCCCCAAAGCCAACAGCTGCTCATTTAAACACAAGCTTGCAGTTCCCTCTTCATCTTGAAGGGTCCCTGTAGAACTTTATTCTTCAGTCATGACCTGACTCACACAAAATAAGCAGTTGGAAGCTTCTCCTGGATTCTGAGATGCCTTTAGAAAGACTGTTCACTCACAGGTATTTGTCAGGGAGGGAGAGGTTGTGTTTCAGCCACTTCAGTTCTGTGACTAGATAACCTGCTGAGAAAGGTGGGCTGACTCTGAACCTCTGGGCCAGAGTGAATGTCCCATTTGCTAGCATTTCCTTTCTGGGCCCTTCTTATAGAATGTCTGAGCACTAATAGCCCCAGAAATAATCTGCTTCAACCTTTTATTCTGTTTTATACAGTGTGTCCATAAAGTCATGGTGCACTTTTGACTGGTCACAGGAAAGCAACAAAAGATGATAGAAATGTGAAATCTGCACCAAATAAAAAGAAAACTCTCCCAGTTTTATGCCTATTCAGTGCAGTTTGATGTTGGCTCATGCACAGATATTTTAGGGCTCCTTAGGTAGCTACCCCTTATAGCCTCTACAGACTCGTCACTGACTGATGGCCTACCAGAACGGGGTTTCTCCACCAAACTGCCGGTTTCCTTCAACTGCTTATCCCACTGAGTAATGTTATTCCTATGTGGTGGTGCTTTGTTATAAACGCGCCAATATTCACGTTGCACTTTGGTCACGGATTCGAATTTAGTGAGCCACAGAACACACTGAACTTTCCTCTGTACCATCCACATCTCGACTGGCATGGCCTTGGGCTGCTCCACTGTATACATGGTGTTACGTCATCATCTAAGCATGCACACATGCTGCCACATCATCCTACAGAAACTGGGAGGGTTTTCCTTTTATTTGGTGCAGATTTCACATTTCTATCATCTTTTGTTGCTTTCCTGTGACTGGTCAAAAGTGCACCATGACTTTACGGACACACTGTATATAAGGTAACCAAGTCGCTGAGAGGGGAACAGGTTTGGCCAATGTTATTCAGTGGAAGAAAAAGTTGAAGCCCAGATCTTATGGTTCTCAAGTTCGTGAGATTGTGTTTTATCTGAAGTACAAATGCTGAAGATCCCTGTAGTCTTGGGGTACTGCAGTCATCAGAGAGCTTTGTCCCCTGAAAACTCTCTGGTGCCCACTGTCCGTGGTTTTCCCACGCTGATCCTGAGTCTGTACCCTGAGTGCAGGGGGCACTGCCTCCGGCCTTGAGCTTCCTTCCCTCTGCCTCTCTGGAACCCAACTTTTCCCTGATTCATGACCCCCAGGTTTATCACCACAAACTTGCCATGAAAATAAAATCTGTTAATATTCAAGCAACCTTGCTAAACAAGCAACGCTTTCAGGGTGACTGTTTATTGCTATTTATGATGACAGATGATCTTTTTGATTTCTCCCAGCACATGTCTCCAGAGGAAATTAGATACAGTACTTTCCTTAAGCAGGGCCAGGAGAAGATGCTTCCACAAATACTTAACAGCTTGTCAAGGGAGATTACACATATTGGCGCGTCTTTCACAATGTCGTGTTGGTTACTGATGCTGTTGTGAGGACTCAGGACGGTTTATTTTCTTCCTGCTCTAAGGTACTGCTGCATTTTCTGAGGTCAGAGGAGTTGCTTCTAAAGGCCGAAGCTCCAGGACCAGACCCCAGGACAGGAAGGATACCGACATCCTCCAGTGTTTGTTCTTCCATGGAGGCCATTAAGACTGTGGGCTTTGGGGTCAGAAGTCTGGGTCCACTGGCTCTACTACTTCCTAGCTCAGGACCATGGACCCATCCCTTAGCTTGTCAGCACCTCAGTTTTTTCTTCTGAATGATGACAATATTATGACTCATCTTAAGGTACTGCAGAGACTTAGTGAGATGACATGTGAAAACCCCCTGACACACACTGCGTGAGCTGCATACACAGATCTTGTTCTCTCTCCTCCCCAGTCCATTGGGAAGACCTCGCTTGTCAGCAGACACGGACTACACTAACCCCCCCCCCCCCCCCCCCCCCCCCCCCCCCGTTCTCTTCCATGTTGCTTAGGAGAAATTTGACCATACCAAGTATAACAAATGCAGTTAATAAAAGCTAACATATCTCCATCTCTTACAATGTGTCAAGAATTGTTCTAAGGCCTTCACATGGATACAGTTGTTTAACCTTCATAGCAACCCAGATATTAGTAACATCCCTCCTTTAGGGAGGAGGAAACTGAGGTAGAATAGAATGCTTAAGGCCACCAGGGTGGAAGGGGTGTAACTGGGTGTTGGCCTCAGGCACTCAACTACCCAGCTATGAGATCTCTGAAGGAGGGCTGGCCCCCACTCCTTTTTGGTAAGTTGTCTCCTCAGTACCTTTAAGAGTTTTATCTGTGTTCTGAGTTTTACCATCAATGATCGAGGTAGAGCTTTTTTTATTTATCCTGCTTAACACTTGGTGGAATTTTTAGATCTGGGGACTCTTAGTCATTCAAGTTCTGTGAAATTCTCTGCTGTTATCTCTTCAAGCACCAACTCCTCTGTTATCTCTCTGTGTCCCTCTTGAACTCCTGTCAGACATACGTTGAAGCTTTTGGAGTCACTTTTCATGTCTCTCACTTTTTCTTTCAGATTCTTAAATCTCTCGTCACCTTGTGGCTCTGCTGTGTGTGATCTCTGTGTTTGCCATTCTGTTCTTCAGCCATGCTCAGCATTCTGGTCAGTTTCTCTACTGAGTTTTAAAATTTCATTAACTTTCTACTTCACTTCTAAGATCTCTAATTGGCTCCTTTTCGTGGCCACTTTCTTTCTATTTTCTCATGTTATTTCTTGTGTCATGGTTGCGGTTCCCTTCCTGACTTCTTTAAGTCTATTGCCATACTGTGACATCATCCCTTGACCTTCTGTGGGCTCTGCTTTCTTTTCCCTCAAATGGGAGTGATTTCATTTGTGGAGTTTGTGAGTCACATATGGTGGCAATTTCCTCAGTGCTTTGTGCCGCCTGATTTTGAGTTCACTGCCTAGGTCCTGAGGGGGTCTGGCCTCTTTCCCATCCCTCGGTCCTGTCCTCTTAGCAACCAGGTGCGGGGGGTCTCGGTGCAATCCTGGGTGGAGAGGAAGTGAGTTTCGGATCCTCGGCTTCACCTGGGAGGTATGCATGCTCTGGCTGCAGCCTGGGGAAGGCAGTGTGTTTTTAGCCCTCACTCCCTGCCGCTGTGTACCTTGCATTCTCATGTTTCTTTTAGGAGTCTTATTTTAAAAACTACAAGAATATCTCCTTCTAATTTTTGAACATGTGTGTGTGTGTTTACCTCAAGACTAGGAGTTGAGAGCGGAAAGTAAGAGTTTTATTTATTTTTTAATTTAAATTGTTAGGGTGGCACTAGTTCACATCATTATACAGGTTTCAAGCGCCCAGTTCCATAGTACAACTCAGTACACTGTACTGTGCATTCACCTCCCCAAGTCAAGTCTGTGTCCGCCACCATTAACACCCCATACCCTCCTCTGCCTCTCCCCTTCCCAGCAATCATCACACTGTTATCTATGTCCATGGGGTTCTTTTGTCCTTTTTTGCTCTATTTCTCCACCTCTCTTGCCCAGCCCCTACCCTCCCCATAGCTGTCACCCTACTCTCTATGTATGAGTCTGTCTCTATATTGATAGTTAGTTCATTTTTTCATTAGATTCCACATGAGTGAAATCATATGGTACTTGTACTTCTCTGACTGGCTTACTTCGCTTCGTGTAACTATGGCTGCGTAGTATTCCATTGTGTAAATGCACCACAGCTTTTTGTCCACTCATCTACTGATGGGCACTAGGGCTGCTTCCAGATGTTGGCTATTGTAAATAAAGCTGCAGTGAATAGAGGGGTGCATGTATTCTTTGCCATCAGTGTTTCAGGCTTCTTGGGATATATTCCCAGAAGTGGGGTTGCTGGGTCAAAAGGCAGTTTCATTTTTAATTTTTTGACATAACTCCATACTGCTTGGCACAGTGGCTGCACCAGTCTGCATTCTCTCAAACAGTGCACGAGGGTCCTGTTTTCTCTACACTCCTGCCAACATTTGTTGTTTATTGATTTATTTATGAATGTCATTCTGACAGGGTGAAAGTGGAGGTTTTAGCATCATCTTAGTCCACCATTAGGAACCAGAAACTCTCATAGTTACTGGTTATTAAAATAAAGTAATTGATATTTGCAAAGAGTATATATAATATTGGCTACAAAGCATAATAATCAAACATATACCTGTGAACTTGAAGCCACTTTATGTTCCTTCCTGATCCCATCCCTCTGTCCCCCCCCAGGGGACTACTCAGGGGTTTTCTGTTTATCTTTCTCTTGCTTCCACCCTCCATTATTTTCACCCATTTTTATACAGGGAAGTGCCATAACATTGTGCATTAGAATTGTGCTATGAAGCTACAAAAATAATGAAAACACATTAACACATAAATTGTCCAACAAATCAGTGGAACAGAGAATTTAGGGACAGATTCAAGCTGTTAGGAAATGTTCTAGACAATAAAGGTGTTCTAAATCAAGGGCAGAAAGGATGATCTAGCTAATAAATTGGTGTGGGTCAATTTGTTATCTTTTTGGAACAAAATAAATTTTAGATTCTTATTTCACACCTTCCATAAAAGTGAATCTCTAATGGCTAAAAAAACTAAATAAAAAAACCATATCACAATAGAACTAGCAGAAAATTTAGGAGAATAATTTTATAATCTTGGGGTAGAAATGCCTTTCTAAGCAATACACAAAGCCTCAAAGCTATGAAGAAAGAGACTTATACACTTAACTACATAAACATTTAAATCTTTGCTGTAGCCAAAGACACAAATAAAATTCAAAGACAACCACCAAAAATGTGCAAGAATATTTGCAACATACATAATAAATTAAAAAGTTAATATTCCATTAAGAAAATAGAAATCACCTGTAATTTTACCATTTAATATCACTATTTACATTTTAGTATATAGTGTTTCAGACTTTTCCCCTTTTTATGTGTTCTTTTTTCTTATACACATTGCTTCCATATTTGAATTACCATGTACACATTATTTTTCTATTTTTGTTTTTACCTAATACAGTGTAAATGTTTTCTCATGTAGGTAAATACATGCAAATTATAATTTCTTCCGCAAAAAATCCTGACTTTGTTATGCATTGCACAAAGGTGATAACAACGGTTTATTAAATTATTTAATTAATTTTTAAAAGTTAATAATGCTTAATATCTGAGGGACTCCTACAAATCAATAAGTAAAAACCAAACATACATTGGGGCAAAGGAAATGAATAGGCCATCAATCCACAGAAGACTGAAGAAAAACTACAATGGTCAAGAATCTTAAGACACCACTCTCTCTCACTAGTAATTAAAAGCGTGTAACTAAAATAGTTTTGACCTATAGCACTGAGAGAAATCTAAAAGGCAGATAATGCTGAAGCTTGGGAAGGATGTAGGGGAATGGACAGGCTTACAGACTCTAGGTAAATTGATGTAGTATTTGCCAGGCAACTTGGTAGTATCTATGCAGTTTTTTTTTTAAGGGCAGTCCTGGGCTCCGACTCAGCACTGCCACCGAGGCTGTAGCCTGGGAAGGTTCACTGCAGTGCGTAGAAGGCAGAGGGAGGAGGGTGAGGATGGTGTATAGGATGAGGGTAGAGGGTATTAGTTTTGACTAAATAGACTTAGAAAATGTACTTGGGTTATGAGTACTTTTAAAAATTTTGTACATTTTTGGGCCTGACCTGTGGTGGCGCAATGGGATAAAGCGTCGACCTGGAACACTGACGTTGCCGGTTCGAAACCTTGGACTTGCCTGGTCAAGGCACATATGGGAGTTGAGGCTTCCTGGTCCTCCCCCTTCTCTCTCTCTCTTCCCTCTCTCTAAAAATCAATAAATAAAATATTTTTTAAAAAATTTAAAAAAAATTTTGTACATTTTTATTTATCCTAATAAATATATTGCTAGCATAATCAGAAAGTAAAAATGTTTAAGGACGGATATGTTAATGAGAAATAATTCAGTCCTTGAAATGCTTATATATGCACTCATTATATGTCCCCCACAAAACAATAGAGTAAACAAACAAGAAAAACCAAACCAGAAACTGTGCAATAGACACAGTGGCCACCTCATTATCCTCTGAAAAAATATCCCCAGTTCCACAGAATGACATTCAAAGCCCTGAAGGATCGGGGTCTGCAGCCTTCTCCAGCTTCCCAGCTCACCTTCTCGCCCCCACACCGAACATTAAGGCAAAGCGACCCCCAGCCCTTCCTAGATGTGGAACATTTGTTATTGACTGGGCACAATGCCCCTGCTTTCCCAGCAAACAGAGGACCCACTTTTTCTCAAGCTGCCTGTCCCATCAGGTCACACCCTGGAGAGCAGACACTGGTCTGAACCCCAGTGTATCCTTAGGACGCAACACAATCGCCCTAGTAAATCTGTGTGAATGAATGAATAAATAGATGAAAGAATGCACGAGGCTAAGGTGCAGGGTTTCAGCCAGAGACAGACCTAAGACCCCAGGGGAGCAGAGGCAGGGCTGGATCTGGCTCCTCGCTAAGCGTTCCCTTCCCCTACATGAGCTTCCTGCTGCTTCAGAGATTCTGTGGGGAGAAGTGGTAAGAACACAAGAAAGAGAGTCCTTTGAGAGGAAAACAGGCCCTACAAATTCATGGTGTCTCACCTGCTGCTGGATCCCACTTACGTCACAAAAGCCCTACCCGCTGGTAGCCCAGTGCTGTGGAGCATCCTTCCTTGAAAAAGTCTGTCCTGTTGAAGGTCCTAATTAAACACAAGACAGGAGGGAGTGTGCAGGATGCCTTTGACAGGGACGAGAGCTGGGGCAAGGCAAACCCCGGCCGTGCATCAATGTACGTAGGTGCATCGCTCAGCGAATTTGGGGCCACACTACTGAGTCACTGTGGTATTTGAAAGCAGCTTCAACTGCACAGCAGAACCACTGAGTCATCTCTGTCCAGGATTTGGCTCCCTCAGGGCCCTTCCAAAGGGTCCGGTTATTTTCTCTGGTAATTAAAATGATAACATACAGTGTCATGGAACCCATTTTTGCTGACTGATATGCAAGCAGGTTTTTTTTAAGTATTAAGGTGATTATAAAAACTTTTAAATTTAGGGGTCTTTTAAGTGTTCGAACAGAAAGCCATCCTCACATTCACATCAGATGACAGATAGTCAGTGAGGTCAGGAAAAACCCCGCACTGGCTCTGGTGAACCCTCTGTTCTTGCGCACTAAATCACAGAATTACTAGGCTCTTAGAAAAGACTGACACACACTTACTGTGAGAAAGACGATTAAATGTGGAAACCCGCTTTCTCACTGCATTAAATTTTAACGGGTGGCTTTGAGACTCAATAAATCCCTTTCCTATTTTTTCCTCCACTTTCCATAATTTCTTTGGAGGAGCACATAGAAAACATCTAAGAGGCTTTTTCCTTCTTGATCCTCTCAAACGGCTCCTAAGGTTATGTTTTCTTCAGAAAGTTTCTTCAGAGATCAAGGAGGATTTCTGGCTGGTCTTCCTCTTCCTGTCTTTACCTATTTCAAACAATCAAAGCCAGATTCATACATTCATTTACTCACTCACTTGTTTATTCATTTGGCAAACTGTCTTTCCGTCCTGCCCTAGCTAGGTCCTAAAGAGGTTAGTTGGTCTGATCTTAATCCAATTCAGTCTAATGGCAACAGAGAGAGAGACCTGTAAGTGGGTGATTATATACCTGGTGTAAGAGCCTCAGAAATGGACACAAATGGAGCAGGCTGACCCAGAGGAAGAGGTACTCACACCCGGCTGCCCTCCTGCCTCCCTGCACCCCGCCATCCAGCCCCGTGGCTTCCGTCTGCAGGTGCTCAGCACTCCCCTGGGACTGCTGAATGCGTCCTGACTTGACTCAACTTGATAACCTTTCAGACGAGTTCACCCAAAGTTATGTATCCAACTCAAATTAGGCTGCTCTCTACCCCAGATATTCTCATGATTAATTGTGACAAAAAATCCTTCTTGAGGGAACAAGGAGGAATTTTATTTTTTTAAACCCTGCTTTTCTCCCAGCCCCAGCTGCTTGGCAGTCAGATATTTGTCATATTTTAGTCCTTTAACCACTCGTCATTTCTGACTAATACTCAGCAGGCAGACATGGGGTATGATTTCCAAGATGATAAATGGCTCCCTTCTTATCTTTTGATATCTGGAAGTAGAAATTTTTAAGGAAAAAGGGTTTTACACCAAGACGACCATAAATCTCATTGTGTTCACAACAGAAGGCTGACCAGAGGAGTTTATTAAATCTGTAAAAGATTTGATGTATATCAAACTGTTACATAAAGTCAATACTTTGGAGAGAAGCAGACAATAAATACTCAGCAAGACGCAATATTTCTATCAGGGAGAAGGCAATCGCATAAAGATTAAGGGAGCAATTTCAATATTGCGCGTTTCTCTTGCAGTAAGAAGGTATGCCTTGCTTTCCAGAATGATCACCGGGGAAGGAGCAGGGGTGGGGCAGGTGGCGTTCTGGACTTGACTAATCTCAGCATCAAGCCCAAGTTGTAGACTAAATGTTTGTGTGCCTTGTGATTAATATGTGGAAGCCCTAGCCCCCAAAGTGACTGGATTTGGAAATGGGGTTTCTAAGGATATAACTAAGTTTAAATGAAGCCATAAGGTTGGGACCTTGACTTGAAGGTCTCAGAGGTTCTTTGCCATGTGCTCAGTCACTGGCACAGGCCTCTCCGGAGGTCAGGTGGAGGCTGGAGCAGAGTCCTTAGCCATGAATGCCCTTCCAACAGGGTCCGCTTGGGAATTTGATGAACAAGTTTTCCAGGTGAACTGGTGTGTCCCTGTATGGAGACACTGTCACCCAGACCCACGTCCGCAGCCCTGAAGCATGCCTCAGCCACCCTGGATACCACCTTGACCACCCTCTGCTGTGGGTGATGGGCCTGACCTGACCAGTTTGTCTCCTGCTCTTGACCCCAGGAGGCACTTCCTTTAGGCCTTGTCCTTCCTGCTCCCTAAAGGTGAACATCCTAAGCTCTCTGTTTTTTAGCCTAAAATATTCTTTCCTGGAAGTCCACTCAGAGCAATTAGGAGACCAGAGGAGGCTGCCTGTGAGGGGACAGGAAACTCCAGCTGGCCCTAGGACGACAGGCAGGTCTAGCAGCCTGAGCATGGCCCGGAGTGTCCCTGGGTTAGACTGAGCACTGTGTGCTTGTGCCCAGGGTAAGACCATCACCCCCCAATACAGGGAGGAAGGGACAAGGTTGCTTATTACCCTGACTTGGGAGCAGAGTGGCACGGCAGGCCCACTGTTGGAACACAATTAACCCGGGGGTATGAATCCTGAGAGTCTAAATTGGGGAGACCCCCTCTTACCAATGGGACCTTGTCAAACCCAAGGACTGGGCTCAGTCTTGTGAGATGCCCACCTGTCTCCCACCTAGCCATTATCTCCGGTTTGGCAAGATCTGCCATTTTCAGGCATAGCTACTGGGCCAGCTTCGGCCTCCTCATCTTACAAGGACCTCGGAGAGAGAAGACTCCGGTTCACAGTCATCATCCCCGCAGTGGGGTCAGTTCTGAAAGCCTGGGGTGTTGATCTTTGCGCTCCTTCCTGCTCAGGTGAAGGAAGAATGTGGTCCAATCTCCCTGTGAACCCCTGATGGGTCTCCCAAAAGTACCCCCTACCAGAAACAGAGATTGACTGTTTATGGGGGATCTGCCTGGGTGAGGCCTGGGTGGGCCCAGCAGCCACTCTTTCACCTTCTCACTTCCTCCCCAGCATGCCAGTTAGTGCCCTCTGTCCTGCACCCCGGGTTGTAATGCTGTCATTGGACTCTGTACAAAGCACAAGAGGCCTGATGGAGAAGGACCAGCCTGCCCCAAGGGATGGCAGCTGAGTGTGGGTGCCATGGATCTGAGGAGCTCATGGGGCACGTCTCACATAACGTCCATTCTCAGCTGTACTGTCCCTTTGAGGTTCTGGACTGAACACCCCCCCACACACACACATACACACATCGTCACTATTAGAAAGTTAACTTTAAAAGCAAAATATTCTTATCAATGCTGCCATGCTGTAGGCATCACTGAAAAAACAGTTTTATTTTTTCAAATTAACACATGTAGATACAACATTGAAAAAGGGTCAGAGCAGAGAGTGTCACTGTCACGTCCGTCTCCCTGCTGCCATTAAGCACTCACCAACAGTTTTGTACATCTACTTCCAAAGGGATTTAACTTTGAGCCATGTTGGACAGTGTAACCTAAAAACACTTGGTAATATTACGAGGATCACCTGAATACAAGCATGTTATCGTGTATTTGAATTGTAATAATCTGACTCACAGATCTGAATACCAATGGCAGGACCAATTGTTAGTCTTTCTGGTTAGGGGACCAGATCAGTTAGTCTTGACTGTTTATGGGGATCTGCCTGGGCGAAGCCTGGGTGGGCCCAGCAGCCACTCTTTCACCTTCTCACTTCCTTCCCAGCATGCCAGTTAGTGCCCTCTGTCCTGCACCCTAACTGATCTGGTTAAGGAAACCTGTTAGCCTTCACATTTCTTCAGTGTCCTTCATCGGGCCTTTTTTTTTATCACAGGGTGGAGTGGGGTGGGGGACTGACTGGCCTTTGCAACCAGTATTTGCCAAGTTCCATGGCCAGCTGGGAGACGAGATGGCAGGAAGGGATAAGCCAGGTGATCCCGTGCCTACCTTCACTTCCCACCTCTGAAGTATTGCTGGCGATGTCCACATCTCCCCTGTGGCCCAGGTCTCACCAGGCGGTTTGCACAGTGGTTCCAGCTCCCACAGGGAGCCCCCAAGGCAAGGCTCATTCAAGGTTCCGGCTTCTGCTGGGGATCCTCAACTCCTGGGATGGAAGACACCTTCCTTCCAGGGCCTTGTGATCCTGGGATAACAGAAGCTCCCCATGGCTGCCAGTTCTCAGGGAAGAGGATTTTTTATTTATTTTTTTTTTAATTTTTATTTTATTTATTCATTTTAGAGAGGAGAGAGAGAGGGGGAGAGAAACAGAGAGAGAGAGAGAGAGAGAGAGAGAGACAGGGGGGAGGAGCTGGAATCATCAACTCCCATATGTGCCTTGACCAGGCAAGCCCAGGGTTTCGAACCGGCGACCTCAGCATTTCCAGGTCGATGCTTTATCCACTGTGCCACCACAGGTCAGGCGGAAGAGGATATTTTTGCCCACACCTTCAAATGAAATTCTTGAGCTTCAGCTGGTTGGACCAAGCTAGGCGACAGACTCTCCAAGGGGATAAGGGCACGTGGACTCGCTGAGGGCTGGCCACGTGGCCCTGGTGTGAAAGGCAATGGGAGCTGGGGGGAGAGCTGGCTTGTCTGAGGCAGGATGTGTGGGAGACAGTAGATACTGCTCGAAACTCTGGGTTAACTGTGGGAAGGGAGAATTGTGCTGGGAAGCCCCGAAAAACAAGTACCCCAAACAGCGTCTTCCTTCTTTGCAAAGATGTCAGTGCTGTGCCAAACCCAGAGACAGGGACGAGGAGGAAACCAGATGGGATGTCAGAGATCAAGTCCAACATCCTCATCTACGATGGAAAAATAAAGGGTTAGAGAGAGGACGAAAGGGCCCTGGTCGCACGCTACATCTCAGCAGAGTTGGGATTGAACCTGTTCTCCTGAGGCTCATTCCCCTCCATAATACACAGGCAAGAGAGAGGAAGAGGGGGCACCGAGGTGGGGAGCTGCCCTCGCAGAAAAGGCCAGCACAATGGCTTGTGAAATTCGCCTTGTGGAGTCAGAGTGTAAAGAGCAGAGGACGAGAGTGAAAATGCAAACACTCCGATAGGAAAACAGGCTGCACATGTGAAGAGACATTTCTTTGAGGGCGAGATACAGATGGCAAATAAACCCAGAAGAAGATCAACACCATCGGCTATTAGAGAAATGCTGATTAAAACCACAGTGAGTTATTTCTGCATGCCAATCAGAATGGCTAAAATAAAAAATAAAAAAAAAACAGTGCTAATACCAAATGTTGGTGAGGATGCTGAGAACCCAAATCCGTCACACATTGCTGGTGGGCATGGAAAACGGAATGTAGCTATAAAAAAACAAACCAGTTTGGCATATTTTGTGGTGAGATAGATGCTCCCCTGTCCTGCAAGGAAGAGGAAGCATTTTAATAAACCCCGTATTCCCTCTTTCCGTTTAGAAATTCTCTCCTGGCGATCCTCCGAATTAGTCTGAAGACTGGAGGGGTTTGCAGAAGTTACCAGCATAGGGGGTTCTCTGTAACCTTCTTATTTCATCTGTTCCAGGCTGGTGCTGCCTGAGAGTACAGGAGAGGGAAAGAGTGCTCATCATTTTCACAAGGGCAATTGTTTCTTCCCCGTGTGAACAGGGAAATGAAAGGTGTCCCACACAGGGATGGGGAGTGAAAAAAAAAACCACCTTGTCAGTTTCTTAAGCAACTAACTACAGCTGCTATACAACCCAAGCAAATTGCACACTCAAAGTTTCTCCCAGAGAAAGGCAAACTTATACTCACACCAAATCTGCACACAAATTCTCATGGCTGCTGTATTGGTAATAGTCGAAAACTAGAATCAGCCCAGATGTCTCTCAACAGGTAAATGGTTCAACATCCTGGTACATGCATACCATGGAATACTATTCAGCAATGAAAAAGAATGGCTGTGATGCACACAGTGACTCAGATGAATCCCCAGAGAGGTTTGCTGAAGGAAAAAAACCCATCCGCAAAGGAAACTGTATGATGTTATTTATGTGATATTTTTTAAATGACAAAGCTATAGAAATGGAGAACAGATCTGTGGTTGCTAGGGGTTAGGGCTGGTGGTGGGTGGAAGGAGGTGAGTGTGGTTTTAAAAAGGCAATAAGAGGAAAGATACTGGTTAGTATCTTGACTGGGAGTTGTCAACATGGGTCTACAAGGTGATAAAATTGTATAGAACTTAATACACATACACAGAATGAATCCAAGTAAAACTGAGGGGTTCTGGAACAGATCCGCAGATGGCATCAATGCCGGTATCCTGGTTGTGAGGTTATGGCACAGTTTTGCAAAATGTTTTCATTGGGGGGAACTGAGCCAAATGGACAGGGCTTTCTGTATCATTTCTTCCAATTGCATGTGAATCTACAATTATCTCAACTTTTTTTTTTTTTTTTTTAAAGAGCAGAGGTTATTTTCACCTTTTTTGTTGCCATTGCTTTTGCTTCCAGGATTTTGAGACAGGATATCAGCTCTTGGTCATGGTTCTCCACAAGGCCACAGTAGCCTCCTCGGATACCTGTCCCTGTGCTCCCTGTGACCGGAAGCTGGGGAGTCCACGGACGATGAGCCTCTGCCGCCGTCAGCCACCTGTAGCCAGTAATAAACTCATCCCGAATGGGCCTTGGGCTGCTCGCGAAGACAGGGTGAACAGCAGCCACACGTTTGAAGAAGCCAAAGGCTTTTATGAAAGAATTAGGATGGAAAGTTGTTTTATTTTCCCAGAGTCCTTGGGAAAAATCCCTGACATAATCACTCCCGGGTCCAGGATAAATGAACACAGAAAGGGCTCCAGGAATGCAGTGAGTCTGATGGATTCTATCGATCGGCTCTTCCCTAGGTTTCCTGGGGCTCCCTCGCCTCAGCCTGGCGACATGGGCATGACTGTTTTCATTACAGGAGGGCATTTTCTTGAAAGGAAATATGGAGTGGGCACATTCCACTTCCACCTCAGCCGGTGTGGTGCCCAGACTCCGACAGACATATTGTTGCTTCCAGACAAATATTACCTTCAATTAGATACTGGTTTTCTATGAAACTAGAGTGGTCATGAGTGCTTTCTGTCACCGGAATAAAAGAACAATGAGCAGCCAAGGGATCATTAATTTCTTCCCAAAAAGCAATCTTCCATGTGTGTGTGTGTGTGTGTGTGTGTGTGTGTGTGTGTGTGTGTGAGAGAGAGAGAGAGAGAGAGAGAGAGAGAGAGAGAAAGAGATAAATAGATATAAAGAGCAAGGTGAGAGAGTCAGACTAAAATAACAATCACCTTTTCTTCTTGACTCTTGATGTTTCTGTTCTATTTCTCCAGGCAGGGTCACAGGCCTGCTGAGTTTGTCCTCGGATCTGGGACAAAAGCAGCAATGCCAGTTGTGCAGGGCCGGAGTCAGGTCCGGGAAGTGCTGTGCTGCAGAGGAGTCTGGGAGTCAGCTCACTGGGGCCTGAAATCTAACAGCTCTAGACCAACGTGCTGTGTACCCTGAGCTCACACTGGCCTTCTCTGAGTCTCCATTTCCTCCCTGGCAATGGGAAGATGCTAGCCTAACTGGCCCCTAGAGTCCTCTGGCTCACGTGTTCCGTGGCATGTACAACAGCTATGGTATTTTTCCATATGGTGGTCGTTTCCTTTGGTGAAACCCACTAAGGATGAGCGGTGACCTAGGCTATGGGAACTTCAAGAAAGACAGCTGAGGCCCTGGCCGGTTGGCTCAGTGGTAGAGTGTCGGCCTGGCGTGCAGAAGTCCCGGGTTCAATTCCCAGCCAGGGCACACAGGAGAAACGCCCATCTGCTTCTCCACTCCTCCCCCTCTCCTTCCTCTCTGTCTCTCTCTTCCCCTCCCGCAGTGAGGCTCCATTGGAGCAAAGATGGCCCTGGGCCTCTGCCCCAGGCGCTAGAGTGGCTCTGGTTGCAACAGAGCGATGCCTCGAGGGGCAGAGCATCACCCCCTGGTGGGCAAAGCATCGCCCCCTGGTGGGCGTGCCGGGTGGATCCCAGTCGGGCGCATGCGGGAGTCTGTCTATCCCGTTTCCAACTTCAGAAAAAAAATACAAAAAAAAAAAAAAAAGACAGCTGAGGTCACTGAGGGTTCTGACCTCCTCAGTCACCCACTTACTCTGTTTCTGCCATATCTTGATTTTCTTTAACTTTCTTTCATCTTCTTTCTTGATATTAGACAACAGCTCTGACTTTGTGGCTTGAATTCCTCTCGTGACAGGGCGTTCCCTCCCTTATAGGCAGCTCAGTCTATTATTGGGAAGTTTTACTCTTGGAAAGTCTTTAATAGGCAGAACAAAGATGTTTCCCATTACTCTTCATATCACTCTCAGCTATCACACAGAGTCAGGCTAATCTTTCTCACAAATGACAGTGCTCAAGTGCTGAAAAATGGGGATGAAGACCTCCCCTTCATCTGTTCATTCCCAGAATAAGGACTCCCAGGTCCTGAATCATTTATGGAATACAGTCATGAGGGTCTCAATCATTCTGGTGTAGTTCTTATAAATAAATTATATAGCTAAAACTGTCCCTTCTTGTGTCTATGAGATCAGAAAAGTAACATAATATTACGATAAAATGTATTTACTCTAGGATAAAAAATGTCATCAAAATTCCCATTTTTAACCAATTATTATTCATATTTTGGTATAGTATTTCTGTCAGGTTTCTAAATTTGAATACTTTATATCCATTTCTCCATTTGACATCATGTCAGAATTGTTTTACAACCAGCATTCTGGAAAGATGCATACTCTTCCGTGTTTTGATGTATAATGTATTTATCCAAACTCATACTGTTGGACACTTAGATTGATTCTATTTTTATGCTATTATAACCAATGCCGTGATGGTCATTGTGGGGTGTGACTTCTTTGAGAAGCATGCAGATGAGATGCACTGTTGAGTCCGAGGGTTTGAGTATCTGTGGATTTCTCCTTCTGGCCCTGATGCTCTCAGGAGGGCTATCAGGTGCCCCTGGAGAAGAGTGTGGGCCTCATGTTTTCTTCAGCAGCGGCCAGTATGCAGGCTGAGCTCTGGTGAGAATATCCTCCAAGTGGGCCAGGCAGTGCTGGGCAATGGAAGACGGTCAGTTCCCTGATGCTGGGCCCTGAGTGTCTACTATTGGAGATGGTGTCAGATACTGGGTAAGAGTGTGGGTTTCAGAACCTGATAGGTCTGGATTGAACCCTGGCCCTATCTCTTGCTTGCTATGTGACCTTGGGGAATTTGTGGAAACTTGCTTTCCTCATCTGTAAAATGAGAACAATACTCATCTTAATACCTGCTCCTATCATGATCACCAGTGGCCTGTGTAGTGGCCTGTTGGTGGCTTTAAACAACAGGAATTTATTTTCTCACAATTCTGGCGGCAGAAAAATCACTGAGCCAAAATGAAGGTGTCAGCAATGCTGCACTCTCTCTAGAGGCTCTAGGGGAGAAGCCTTTTCTTGAATTTTCCAAGTTTTGGTGGCTAACAACATTCTTTGGCTTGTGGCTGCGTCACTTCAATCTGTGCCTCTGTGGTCACATGGCTTCTCCTCTTCTGTCTATTAAATATCCATTTTCTTGATTCTTATAAAGACACTTGTTGCATTTAGGGTTTACCCAGGTAATCTAGATAATCTCCTCACTCAAGATTCTTAATCAGAACCACAGAGACTCTTTCCAAATAAGGTCATGTGTATAGGTTCCAGGGATTAGGGCCTGATGTCATTGGGGGTCATAGTCAGACTGCCACACCCTCAATGTTGCTAAATCTCTGAACATTGTTGGCTTGGGACTTGATCCCTGACCATCTTCTCTTGTCTTTATACTCATCCCTCCAGGATCCCATCCATTACTGAACTTATGCCCCTTACACAGTCTCATAACTAAATATCGTCTGCATGTTGATGACTCTAGCTCAGACTTCTGCTCTGAATGCCACATGTCTTCTCCACATCCCCACTGACAGAGGCTTAGCACATGCAAGCCTGAGCTCCAGATATTCCCCCGATCCTGTTTCTCCTGCTACTTTCCCCATTTCAGAGAATAGCAGTCTGTCCTAGGCACCAACCTTCACTCTTCTTCCTCACCCTACACCCCCAACCCATTCGCAAGTCCTGTGGGCTCTATCTTCAAAACAGATCAGTTTCTGACCCATTTCTCCATGCCACTGCCACCACCCACAGTCCAAGCTAACATTACCTCTTTTCTGGAATATTGAGCGCTCTCCTACTGTCTCTCTGCTTCTGTCTGAGCCCTCCTTGAGTTTATTCCCCACACAGCAGGCAGAATGAATCACTGAGTTAAAATCTAAGTAAGCCTGAACTGTGGTGGCACAGTGGATAAAGTGTTGACCTGGAAATGCTGAGGTCGCCGGTTCAAAACCCTGGGCTTGCCTGGTCAAGGCACATATGGGAGTTGATGCTTCCAGCTCCTCCTCACCTTCTCTCTCTCTCTCTCTCTCTCTCCTCTCTCTCTCCCTCTCTGTCTCTCTCCCTTTCTCTCTCCTCTCTAAAATGAATAAAAAAAATTAAAATCTAAGTAAGAATAAAACTCCTGTAAACATCTATATGCAGG
This sequence comes from Saccopteryx leptura, assembly GCF_036850995.1. Taxonomy (NCBI): domain Eukaryota; kingdom Metazoa; phylum Chordata; class Mammalia; order Chiroptera; family Emballonuridae; genus Saccopteryx; species Saccopteryx leptura. The sequence goes on from NC_089504.1 coordinate 329,285,161, forward strand.
CTTTTGTATAGACATAAGTTTTCAATTCCTTTGGGTAAATGCCAGGAGAAGAGCTGCTAGATGGTATGGTAAGAATATGTTCAGTTTTGTAAAAACCCACCACACTGTCTTCCAAAGTGACTGTACCACTTTGCATTCCCACTATCAATGGAAGGTTCCGGTTGCTCCACATCTTCATCAGCACTTGGTGTTATCAGTGTTTCAGATTTTGGTCATTCTAGTAGGTATGTGGTGGTATCTCATTGCTATTTTAATTTGCATTTATTTGATGACACATGGTGTGGAGCATCTTTTCATATGCTTATTGGCCCTCCGTATCTCTTCTTTGGTGAGGTGTCTTCTAAGATCTTTGGCCCATTTTTCAATCAGGTTGTTTTCTTTTTTTACTGTTGAGTCTTAAGAGTTCTTTGTATATTTTGAGTAACATTCCTTTATCAGATGGGTCCTTTGAAAGTATTTTCTCCCGGCCTATAGCTTGTCTTATTCTTAAAACATTGTCTTTTGCAGTTCATTATATTTTTTTGGAGTTATAAAGTGAATCACCAAAACAAAACCAAACAAAAAAAAAATAGCCTCAACTACTGAGAGATAAAGGGAAAGAAAGCATGGAAGAAAGTGTGTGACAGTTTTCTCATCTTTTAGAGCAGAAGTAAGCAAATGGAGGCCCCTTGGCCAGATGCGCCTTTGCCACCTGTTCTTTCTTTCAGCCACCTGTTTTTGTCAATAAATTTCTATCAGAAGACATTCATACTCATTCATTTACATATTTTCTCTGACTGCTTTCATGCCATCACAGTAGAAGCGAGGAGTTGTGACAGAGACCATATGGCCTGCAAAGCCTAAAATATTTACTCTCTGCCCTTTTATAAGAAAAAGTTGGCAACTCCTGTTTTAGATCAAGATATCTAAGAAACAAGGATTAAACATCATTCATAAAATTATAAAGACAACTACTAAAAGATTAAGACAGACTTTGCACCTGTTAACAATTTGTGTGAATTTTTAATTCACAAGAAGGAAAACTCATACTCAAATACAAACAGGACAATCTTTGTGGGAAATAATGGGCATCAATGAAGCATTATCTGTCATTTAAATAAAATAAGACAAATTGTATATAAAAGATGAAGTAAAAATAAAGTGATACAAAAATTAAGAGTTAAAGGAAGGGACTTATTAAAATGACTAGACATTATTTTATCTTTCTCCAGAAATCTGGCAGAATAATAAATCGCAAGAGAAAGCGAAAGTACAATCAACAATGTCAAAGAGAGTGGGTAAGGCTAAACAGTGGAGAAGAGACTTCAACAACGTCCTTTGAGATAGAGGAGCGGTGACTGACGATGCAGGAAGGAGAAAGTGCAGCAGAGAGTCAAGCTGGAAGTGGGTGCAGATGAAGAAGGGGCACACTTTCCTTCTAGAACCCAGAGAGTCTTGGCATCCTGAGACACTAGGTAAATGGAGTGAGACAACACACTGAAAGTAGGGATTAAGTCAACATCTAGACAGTTAACTCCCTTCTCCTCTCCCCTCCACGTATCACCTGGTACTCAGGCATCTCCCCTTTCTCTGGGGGAACAAATCAGTGTTCTCTTGTAATTATATTAAAAGGCTTCAGAGAAAAGGCCACCTGCTCTTTCTATCATGAAGGGACTCACCATTGTTTTTGGCTACCTCTCTATGCACATCCTGAAGCAACACCCATAAGTAGATAAGCCCTGCCCACTTATTCAGAGCTTCTTGAAATTTTAAGCGTTCTCACTCTTGAAAACACAATGCCACTAAGCATAAGCAAATGTTTGAGGGAAGCCTCTGTACTAATAACCTGTTGCCAAGTAACAAATTACCCCCAAATTTAGCAGCCTAAAGCAACAACCATTTATATCTCAGTGTTTAAAGGTCAGGAATTTAAGAACATCTTGGCCAAGCAGTACCAACTAAAGATCTCTTAGGAAAAGAGCAGGTCTTAAGGCAGGAGGACCTCTTTCCAAGATGGCTGCTCTCAGGGCTGTAGGCTTGAGGCCTCAGTTCCTGGCTGGTGGTTGGCACGAGGCTTAAATTCTTCACCACAGGGACATTTCTACAGAACATCTATTCTCATGATACGGCACTTGGCTTCCCCTGAATTGACTGATTCCAGAGAATGAGCAAGAAAATATTTTATCACCTCATCTTAGAATTTGTGCACCATCATTTCCATTTTCTTACATCATTAGAAACCAGTCACTGAGTCCAGCCCACACTCACCAGGCAGGAAATTGGGCTTCACTTCTTGAAGAAAGAGTGTCAGATAACTTCTGAAAATATTTTAAAACTACTATGTCTTCTAACTAAAAGAGGAGATAAAGATAAATAAATTTCTAAACATAATTTTTGAGAAAACTGAGGTAATAAAGGCAATAAAAGAGAATAGAAAAGTTTACCAAATGTCTTCAGAGATATTTAGGAAAATAGTGCATTCATCAAACCAATAACAAAGTGGACATTATGGGAAACAAAAATTTAAAAAGCACATAGAGATTTGGGGGATTAAAGTATGATGACTGATTTATTTTTTACTTGCTTTTTTTTAAACTACTTTCTATTTTAAAATTGAGGTAAAAGTCACACAGTATACAATTAAGTATTTTTAAATACAATTCAGTGGCATTGAGTACATTTAAAATATTGTACAACCACCACCTCTATCTAGTTCTAAAACACTTTCATCACCCTCAAAGGAGACCCTGTACCCATTAACCAGCCACCCCCATTGCCTCCCCAGCACCCCAACAACCACTAATCTGCTTTCTCTTTCTGTGGGTTTTCTTATTCTGGACAGTTCATATAGTAGAATCATACAACATGTGGCCTTCTGTGTCTGGCTTCGTCTACTTTGCATAATGTTTTTCAACTGCTGATGTCTTTCTTCAAATTAGTAGAAGGATTAGAGACTAGATTTTAACAAATGTCCAAGAAAGAAGAACACAAAGAAAAAGTGAGAGCAATTCATGTGGTCCAGTATCTAATATAAACCCCAAAATGAACAGGGAAAACTAAGAGAAGTTTCTGGAAGAAATGATCTATAAGGAAAGTCATCAGAAATGAGGGACAAAGTATATAAAGGACCAGTGGGATAAATGGCAAGAGACCTACATTAACACAAACCATTGTGACATTTCAAATTATGAGGGGTAGAGAAAGGGTGTTAAAGGTTTCCAGAGGATGGGGTAAAACAAAATACATCAAATAAAAAATGTAGGGGAATCAGAAGGTGCCATTTTCCCCTCACACTTTCTTTATAACCAAATCCTCATATAAATTATGCCTCCAGTGTCTGATTCAGGTCATCTGACTCCAATTCAACAAGCCTTAAAATCAAGACCATAGCATGCCCTGCAAATTAACCACCTTTAAATTAAAGAAAAACTCTCGCCCTGGCCGGTTGGCTCAGCGGTAGAGCGTCGGCCTAGCGTGTGGAGGACCCGGGTTCGATTCCCGGCCAGGGCACACAGGAGAAGCGCCCATTTGCTTCTCCACCCCTCCGCCGCGCTTTCCTCTCTGTCTCTCTCTTCCCCTCCCGCAACCAAGGCTCCATTGGAGCAAAAATGGCCCGGGCGCTGGGGATGGCTCTGTGGCCTCTGCCTCAGGCGCTAGAGTGGCTCTGGTCGCAACATGGCGACCCCCAGGATGGGCAGAGCATTGCCCCCTGGTGGGCAGAGCGTTGCCCCTGGTGGGCGTGCCGGGTGGATCCCGGTCGGGCGCATGTGGGAGTCTGTCAGACTGTCTCTCCCTGTTTCCAGCTTCAGAAAAATGAAAAAAAAAAAAAAAAAAAAAAAAAAAAAAGAAAAACTCTCACAAACAATTGGGTCATAGAATAAACATAAGAAATATGAGAATGCAAATACTAAATATTGATGTTGAGAAATTCAGCTTGGAGGAGATTTTTACTTTTAAAATATGCATAGAACCAAACAAGTGTAACCAATTGGTTGAACAAGCAGGACTCATTTAATTAGAAAGTTTCTTTAATTTTGACAATCCTTTTAATCTGCTTTTTTTGGTTGGTCTTCCTTTGATACCCAATAAATGAATACTTGAGCATTATCCTGACTTTTCTGATAACTCTTCCGTAGTTATAATTGTGTACAGCCACCTCAGAGCACAAACATAGTCTTAAGTAATTAAAAGTGTTTCTGATACTTTCCTTTCATCCATCTGCAGCTCAGATTGGTTTGAACCTGAGAGAAAGAAGAGGGAATTGGGTATAGGAAATTTGTAGTTGAATGGTCCTATCTAAGACTGCTTCACATGCTTTCCACCTGGAATGTGGTTAAAGTGAACTCTATGCCTATGAGCACTTTCCTAAGTTCCTAACAGGTCCCTCTGCTGTATCACTCAGCCACAACTAACTCTTGTTTCTTGGGCAGAGCCTCTTCATCTGGCCTCCCTGGCTCCCCTCAGTCTTATCTGATGGGAATGCTCTGACTTTCTAGGTGCAGCTGTCTGCTCTGCTGTCATAGACTGCTTTAGCTTTCTCAGGGGCAGGTAAGGCTTTAGTTGTCTGTACTCCCAAACTTCAGAGAACTCACAAATCCCCCTCTAACCCATCTACTAGCTGAGGTCGAGGAGACTGTTGGCCATGCAACCCCTAGATTGGGGTCTTCCTTAAAGGCATAGCTCTCACCAAATAAATGCTCCTCCAAAGGATATTCTGTCTCGTCACCCAATTCTAATGCATCCTTATTGTGGTCCCTCATGTAACCAGTTCTTGATCACTTTGTTTATGTATTCTGCATGGAGCTTCATTGCTCATCTCATTTGCACAGCTGATAAGTGGAATTTCTTGTTTGCTCACCCAAACCCTGCAATTTGGGGGCATGTTACACAAGGAAGAATGAAAAAAAAATGAGTTAAGCATCCAATTCAAAAAGTGAGGAAACAGCAACTAAATAAATCCAAAGAAATTAAGAAAATATCTCTTAATGAATTAAAAAACAAAAATGGTAGAGCTAAGAAATGAATTTTTTATTTTATTTATTCATTTTTAGAAAGGAGAGAGAGACAGAGAGGAGAGAGAGACAGAGAGAGGGAGAAGAGGGAAGTAGCTGGAAGCATCAACTCCCATATGTGCCTTGACTAGGCAAGCCCAGGGTTTCGAACCAGTGACCTCAGCATTTCCAGGTCGACGCTTTATCCACTGCGCCACCACAGGTCAGGCTGAATTTTAAAAATAGTTTATGAGGACAAACACAATAAAATGGAGAAATCTCAATTGTACTGCATTAGAAACAAATAGGAGAAAATACCACAAATTCAAAAGGAAATGGGAAAATACTTTGCAAAAACTCATTGGAAGTAATTTGAAAAGATGAGAGAGATAATATTTTCCACAAATCATAACTGATCAAAATTGACTCCATAAAAGATAGAAAACTGACATAGACTAAAGAAATGAAGAAAGTTGTAAAAAGAAAGCAAGCTTTCCATAAAAGCGTCAGATCCAGACGGTCTCAAAGGTAAATTTTTTCCAATGTTCAAGTAACAGATGACTCTGATACTACCCAAACCCTTTCAGAACAGAGAGAAATAGGGTGGCTTCCAAAGTCTTTTTATAAAATTAGCATAAGCCAGATACCCAAAATTTAACAAAGTTAACACAAAAATAAAATGTTTAGAGCAATCTCACTCAGGACAAGAACAAAACCTTAAATTAAAAATAATGGCAGATATTTTCACAGCCTAATAAAAGAATCAAATACCACTTTCAAATTGGATTCTTCCTCCAATTCAAAAGCTTTTCAAAATGATAGAATCTGTTAATATGATATATTATATTAATATATCCAAGGGGGAAAAACACCACACAACAAACTCAATAGATACTAAAACAGTATTTTAACCAAATTTAATATTCATTTTTAATTAAAACTACCTAACTAACTAGCTAGCTAGCTAGCTAACCCTACTTAATGAGAGTAAGTGGTATACTCTCCAGCTGCACCCCGCCCCATTGCAGGTAGCTCAGGGTTTGAGTTGCACTGATCCCTCTCCTTAATTAAGAAAGGCTCCTTAGCCCCAAGCTGGCCAGTAGAATTGTATCACCCTGGAGAATAATGATTAGGGCTGGACAATAACTCAGCAAACCATTTTCCTGACCACAACGATTGCTTCCATTATGGATAAAGAGTCCTTGGATGGTCTAACTCTTCAAAGGTTATAGGAAAAGACACTTTCTATTCTGAGCTATACGATGTACAAATGTCAGGTTTAGAACTGGACAGCCGTTTAGAAAGAAGCCAACCAAACAACAAAGCCAGCATGCAGAGGAGGGTAGAGTTCAGAGGGTCACAGAAAAATGAAACTGGAGCCTTGAGCACACTGTACCTGAAGCTTATCCTACCACTGGGCTATTTTTATGCCAGCTGATAGATTCTCTTTATTGTTTAAAGCAATTTGAATGGGTTTTCTATGACTTGGAAATGAAAATACTCTATCTGATTCAGATTGATATTTTCTTAGCATACTTTGAAAACTTAAGCTCAACTCAAACTAGTGTAAAAAAGTAGCAGCGTTCTCATTAAATGCAGGGCATTCAAAGTGAAAGCTGAACTTGCAAAAAGTGACCTTAAAAAAATCCTGGATTTCTGGGAGTATGAGGTCAAGGAGGGTGGAATGAAGGTGAGGTTGAAAGGGCCCGACAGCCCTAGGGCCTCCGAAGAGACCAGAAAAGAGAAATGCCTTGAGGTGATTTGCTCAAAATCAGCTTCAGAGACAGGGGGTCCAGCTACTTTCCCTAGAACAAGTGGTTCTCAGCTAATGATGGTTTTTCCTTGTAGGCGACATTTGGCAATAGTTGAAGACATACCCATTGTCACCCTTGGGGGAAGGTGTTATTGACATCTAGTAAGTAAAGGTCAGCTATGCTCCCAAACATCTTACAACCTACCGGAACACCCCTCCCCCAGCACACAACAAGGACTTACCTAGTTTAAGGTGTCAATAGTGCAGCTGTTGAGAACCCCCACCTTCACTCTCTCAGTCACTTATTTACGTCTACAATTCCTCCCAGGGCCTTATGGGTGACCTTACAGTGTAGTTAACATTGTTCTCACAGCACAAGTCAATGAGATTACACAAGAGACAAAAATACTCCAAAAGAGGAGGCCAAGTGTCATTCACAAATGATGTGACTACATCGGTGCTGATTCTAAGCGAGCAGATAAAAACTTTTAGAAGCAATAGGGGAATTCAGTTAAGTGCTGGATTCAACATAAATATCCAAGGCCCAGAATTTTGCTCTATGCTAAAAATAGCCCAATGGAAAATAGTATGGAAAATATAGAAAAGCACAAATCATTTGTGTAAAATTTACCCTGAGCCGATCAGTATCCTTGTGAAGACTTCCTCTTCTTCTTCTTCTCCTTCTCCTTCTCCTTCTCCTTCTCCTTCTCCTTCTCCTTCTCCTTCTCCTTCTCCTTCTCCCTCTCCTTCTCCCTCTCCCTCTCCCTCTCCCTCTCCCTCTCCCTCTCCCTCTCCCTCTCCCTCTCCCTCTCCCTCTCCCTCTCCCTCTCCCTCTCCCTCTCCCTCTCCTCCTTCTCCTTCTTTCTTCTTTCTTCTCCTTCTCTTTCTCCTTCTTCTTCTTTTTTTTTTTTGACAGAGGGACAGACAGACAGGAAGGGAGAGAGATGAGAAGCATCAATTATTTGTTGTGGCATCTTAGTTGTTCATTGATTGCTTTCTTATATGTGCCTTGACCAAGGGGCTACAGCAGAGTGAGTGACCCCTTGCTCCAGCCAATGACTTTCGGCTTCAAGCCAGTGACCTTGGGCTTTAAACTGGTGACCTTTGGGCTTCAAGCCAGTGATTCCTCACTCAGGCTGGTAAGCCTATGCTCAAGCCAGTGACCTCAGAGTTTCAAACCTGGATCTTCTGCATCCCAGTCTGACGCTCTATCCACTGCTCCATCGCCTACCTAGTCAGGCTCCTTGTGAAAACTTCTAAACCCTATTGAGAGACTCACAAAAGATGGCTTCAAATGAAAAGCCAGTCCTTGTTTTAGATACAAATACTCAACATCATAGAGAGGAGCATTATCTTAAAATGAACGGAGAAATGAAAATTTAGAGGCTTAAAAAAAAACAACCGATGAAATAAAACCAAAGTTGATCTTGAAAAAAAAAAAACATGTAAAAATAACTGGAAAATTTTTGAGAAAAAAGATGACTGAAGTGGAGCCACCTTGATCAGAAATTAAAAACATCTAAAACACAGCAATTAAAGCAGTTTGATGCTGGAGAAGAAGTGAGCAAGTGGATGAAAACAATAGAGAATCCAAAAATAGACCCAAGTGCACCAGAGAATTTGGTTTACAATATCATGAGACAATTCTGTAAACAGGCAGAAAAAAAAAGAAAGCCTTCTCTGTGCTATCTGTAGTTTATGCTTCCAACAACTGATTTATTTTCAGAATATATAAATAACTCATGCAAATCAATAGAAAAAATGAAAATTGAAAAAAATAGGCCTAATTCTTGAAGCTCTGCTTGACAAAAGAAGCTTTCCAAATGGCCCATAAGCATTTGAAAAAGACCTATGCCTTATTAGTCATGACAGTGCCTATCAAAACCATTACTCATCCACCAGAAGGCTAAACTTGAAGAGGCTGACAATACGAAGTGTTGGTGAAGACGCAGAGCAACTTTTGTTCTCTGTGGGAGTATAAACTTGCACAGCCTTGTGGAAGGCTACCTTCCAAATTGTTTGGAAAAGTAAATTTAAACATAGTGCACATACCATGTCACAGAAATTCCACTCCTAGATGAGTAACCAACTTAAACAACTTCAATGTCCATAAGCAGCGGAAAGGATCGATTAATTCTGTGACATTCAGATAATGGAATATACAGTAATGGAAGTGAATGAACTTGAACTACGTGTACCAAACATAGTGTTGTGGAGAAGAATGCATCCTGAATACGTAATTGCGTCCATAAAACATGAAAATATAGGCGGAACTAATCCGTGATGACAGATCTCAGGTTACCTTTGGGAAAAAGGAGGGTGTGAATGAGTAGAAACATGAGGGGGTGCTGGCAATGCTCTATTTCCTGATGCAGCTATGTTCCATTAGTGAAAATTCATCATATGTGTGGGCAGGCAGGGGAGGAAAGAGTTTTCTTCAACCCTTTTAGAGTCTCTGGCTGGATCTGAAAATTACACTGACAAAATCAGATCACCGGGAGAAGAGCATACACATTTATTTAATATCAGTTTTATGTGACACAGGAGCCTTCGTGAGGAAATGACCCAAAGAAACAGACCCGGGTGTTTGATGCGGGGTGAGATGAGAAGTGGACAGGGGATGCAGAATGTGATAGGTTAAGGTTAGGAGGTCAGTGTGCTGGGGACACATAGCAAGCCTGTGTGTTCTTTCTTCTTGGTAAGGATAAGGGTGCTTTTTTCTTCCGGGTGTAGGCAGGGCACCTGTCACACAAGGGTCCCAGGAAAGAAGGACAAGGCTGAGGAGGTCACAGTGACCTTTTTTTGCTTCTGCCATTTCCTCAAACTCTTTCAGCTGAAAATAGTTAATATGCTAACGTGACATATTTTGGGATGGCTTGAACCCCTTAGACACTTTTCTCTCTGAATGTTGTTCATTAATAAGAAGATTAAAAAGAGATACAGAAACATAAAGCTTGTTGTGTACCCGCTTGAAGACCCTGCGCTCTGTCAAAGGCCGTTTGAGCAGGGTGTGTGTGAGTCTCGTCTCCCCATCAAGACTCAGGGCGAGTGATGCTGACCGCAGATGGCTCCTATGAGGATTAAATGAGGAATGGGGTGTAATCTGTAAATACTGTTCTGATTTTTACTATTAGCCCATGTTCCAACAGCCGAGAAGGGCACACACAGAATTATTAAGACCAGCGCTATCTGGGCTTGCATGCCCTCTTGTTCAGTTATTTTATGGAGAATTCTCTCTTTATCATTTAAATCTGCCCCAGCTTTCTACTTTCCCCTGCCTCATCATCCTACTCCCAAAATTAAACCTTCCCTTAAACAATGGAAGATGGATAACCTTCGTGTTCCTGCAGCTGATTAAAATCATCTCCTCTCTGTTGAGAGTCCACTCATGTGGAAACTGTGCTTCTGAACGAGCCTTAGAGACCAACTTCGTGCACTGGAATTGCAGCCTGTGGTGTCTAAGCATCCCTTTTCTTTCTGGAAGCCTTTGGCAGAACTCACAGGCGCCCCTCTCCAGGTGGGGAAGACCAGCTGATCCCTCCAGTCTTCTCTGGGTAGAGGTGGTTGTGTGTTGTGGATGTGCTTCATCTGCAAGGCATGCTGACCATGGGCATGACTGCACAACCATCACAGCAACGAGAGCCACCGTCTATTATGTGACCGCAGGCGTTAGTACACAACCATCACAACAACAAGAACCACCATCTATTGTATACATCATCTCACTGGGTCGTCACAACCGTGGTGATGGGGGAAGATAACACAATCCCCATTTTAAGATGTGAAAACTGAGGTTTAGAATCAAGAAGTGAATAAATCAAATAGTATTTGAACCAAAGTTTGCATGACTCTAGAGCCCAAGCTGGCTCATTTATTCAACAAATATTTGTTCAGTGCCTGCCATGTTACAGGCACTTGGATATGTTGGTGGAAAAGTTTCCTGTGATTTTGCTTGTTAGTTCATTGTGTTCATTAGATTCCACATATGAGTGAAATCATAGGGTATTTGTCTTTTTCTAACTGGCTTATTTTACTTAGCATAATGCTCTCCGGGTCCTTCCATGATATCGCAAAAAGTAAGATTTCCTTCTCTTTTATGGCCAAGTGGTATTCTGTTGTGTAAATAGGGACAGACTCATAGATATATAGCAGCAGGCTGACATCTATTGTGAGGGTGTGCTCATGAGAGGGGGTTGAGCAAAAAAGGACAAAAAAGGAGAGAAAACTCATGGACACAGATAACAGTGTGGTGACCGCTGAGCAGGGAGGGAGGTGGAGGAGTGTAAAGGGGAGATAAATGGTGATGGACAGAGACTTCTTGGGGTGAGTAAACACATAATATGGAGTGCACGTGTGTTGTAGAATTGGGAACCTGAAACCTGCATAGTTTTGTTAAGCAGTGTAAGTCCAATTAATGCAATTAAAATGAAATGAAAAGCTTCCTGCTCTCATGAGCTTACATTCTATTGGAGGAGATAGGCAGCTGACACAGCCAATCAATTGTGCAACATGTTAGAATCACAGGTGCTTCAGGAGAAAAGAGAGTTGAGCAGCCCAGAGAGGATCAAGAGTGCCTAGAGGTTGGGGCGGGCGCTCTTGCAATTGAAGAACGATGGTCAGCAGAGACTTCCTGGAGAAGTGGCATTTAAACAAAGTCTTAAAGAAAGTAAAGAAATTAGCTATATGGATACGAGCAGTGGTGGGATTCAACCTGTTCTCACCGGTTTGGCAGACCTGATACCTAATTTTCTGCTGAGTTCAGCAAACTGGTTGTTAAAACAGCACTTATAATCGGGGTTCTCTCTAAGGTGGGCATCTGGGCAGCCACCCAATGTGGACATCACAAATTTACATTCCTTACTCTTTTTTAACATCCATTTGTGCAACAGTGCCTGTAATAATGTTGATTTTGTCCATAGGTGAAAAAAATAACAAGTGAGGATGCCAATTAAGAAGCAGTATAGAATTATCTTAAATAACAGTTTTATTGTTTTTTGTCAGGTATCATTTAATATTTTTATTAATTTTTTTATTTTTTATTTTTTTATTTTTATTAATATTTTAAAACTCATAACAATCTAGTTTTGTGTACCTCATTTATTGTTCTTATTTAAGTAATAAATGCATGAAACAATAAACTACCTTTTGGTATATCTTTTGTTATACTTAAAACAGTCATTAGGGCAGAGAACCGGTTGTTAAATAATTTGAACCCCATCCCTGGATACTGGGTGAAGAGTGAGCCGGACTGAAGGGAAAGCCCCGGACCCAGGCCCTACTGTGGGAGAGGCTTGCCCTGTTGGGGGACAGCAAGGAGGCCGGAGTAGGTGGTGAGGATGAGGGAGGGGACAGTGGAAGTAGATTAAGTTCTATGTGCAGCAGAAGGCCAGGTTCCGCAGAGGCCTGGGAACCTTCGCAGACTTGGCTGTGACGCTGAGTGTGGTGCAGGCCTAGGAGGGCTGGGGCAGAGGAGCAACGCTACCTACTTGTCATTTGAGTGTGGTGATTAGTTGCTGTGACACTCCCCAGCCTGCCGGGACACAAGCATCATCGGGGTGTTTGTGATAAGTGCAAGTGTCAGGCTGACTGCAGAGCTCCCACATCTCTGAGGATCCTGTCCAATGTCCTGGACACATCTCTCATCCTCAGCCTACTCTCATCTATTCCTACTTCTGTCCAGCTTCCAGTCTTGGCGTTGAGACCTAACTTTGGTTCTAGCCCTTTTTTCTTGACTTCCTGCATTTGGCACCTCGGGTAGCCCCTTGTGCCTCTGGGAGGGGCACCCCTAACATCCAGCTTGACTGTCACTTGACCCCACTGCACTTGGAACAATGAGAAAAGAACTTCCACTCCAGCCCTGCACCCAGGAAGGACTTGTGTATCTTTTAAGGTTTTGAGATTCTTTTTACCCCTTTGCTTCTGAATCCTGCCCCATTTGATCAGGGATCCCCAGACAGAAAAGCCAAGCTGAGCGATCAGGAGACATTTCTTCTTTTAGCTGAGTGCTCCCGGGCAGTAGGCCTGCGGCACAACCGGGTGGTCACGGCACAACCGGGTGGTCAGGCCCACCTTATCTCTGCTTGGCCTGGAAGTCCTTTCCTCAAGGGGATTCTGTACTGAGAAAAATGGGGCAGAGGTTTCCTGCCTATGCAGGAAGACCTCGGGTAGCTCATAGCTGGGGAGTTGGCTTTGCTGATCTCCAGAAGGATAGAAACAATTCTTGGTCAAATCAGCAAATCAAATCCTCACACCTGGGGCAGTGATGGCCAGCATCAGCACAGGACTGGCTGTTGGAGTGGGCTCTGGAGGAGGGTGTGGTTGTTGTTAAGGGGTATGGAGGAGGGGCAGTTGAGCATAAGCCCTGGGTTCACACTACTCCTCTCTGAAGAATGAACAAGGGAGGGCCATCGGCCTGCTCTGCCCTCTCCCTCTTAGTCTCCCTGCCCCCACCTTGCTCCAGTGGCTGGGGGAGGGGCGTGGGAGGACAGGGTAGATGTGAGACTGTGAGACAGCAATTCCACCCTTTTGCAATGTCCATCTGAGCGTGTGAGGGTCTGGAGGACTTCTCCTTGCTGTCTCCTCCCTTAACACAGCCTCCGTCAGTCTCCAAGTCTCTCGGCCCTTCTTCATTCTGAAACCCACCTTCACCTAAAGCCCCTACCTGGCTTTGCTAACTAACTTCTGATGCTGGAAGGTGAAGGGAGGCAGCCAGGTCTTCCACGTGTGTCCAGAACAGAGATCCGGTGGTACTCCCTTTCCACCACAGGCAGTACCTGTCAGGGCCTGACAAACGAGCATGGTCACCTCAGGTGACAGAGATGGATGGGGATCCCTGCGCATGGGCCCTACACACACTGCCTGTCTGGATATCCCTCCCCTTGGGATTAGGCTAATCAGATGGCCATTTATAGAGCCATTACTCAGTCTTTTAGTTGTGCAGGGACGGGGAATGTGACGTTTGACCAAGGAGACAATTAGGACCTCTTCCTGGTGTCTGCCAGAGGGGAGGTAAGGTGGTGGTGAGGAAAAACACATTGGCTCCAATCAGATTGAAGGCCTACTGCCTCTCCCCAAGGCAGGGTCCCACTGGGGTGAGAAATGAAACCAGATCTCATGTTGTTCCCTGTGGGCTTTCTGTGTACCGCCACAGAAAAGGAGACCCTGGACGCTTCCTTGGTCACCTGCTGCCTTTGTCCCCAACTGGAGACCTGAGTTTGGCACAGCAGTTGGTATGCAAACAATTCCCTGGAAAGAGACCCTTTTAAGTTTGTGTGGTAATACGCTCTCTGCCCTGAGGCCTGCTATTGCACAATAAAACAAGAAGGCTGGGGATCAATACAGAACTGTTTTTAAAAAATGCTCTGAATCATTTTCATAAGCAACAAATGTGGTTTTCAGCTGAGAAACATTTTCTTTTCTATTTGGAGATAGAGGGAGCAATTTTCAGGCCTGGGCACAGGGACTGAAGCACTTGGCAGCTTGTAGGTAAATGTCACCCAGAGGACAGGCACAGCAGACTGGGCCGTAGCTGAGCTGCACTCGACTATGATAGTAATGGCACATGGTATTATTCACTTGCAAGAAGCCATCCTGTGCCATCTCTGTGCTGGTCACTTTTATGTTGGGTAGATTATGTGTTTGAAAAAATACTTAGGGTTCATCCACTCCAGCCCCCTCAACATGCAGAAATTCCCTGTACACTGTCCCCAAAAGGTGAGTCTAGAAGCTTCCTTTAAACTTTTGCAGTGAGAGCAATCCACGAACTCAAAAGCCCATGCCATTTTCTTTTTTCTTTTTATTTTTTTTAGAGAGAGGCAGTAAGATAGAAACACGGATAGAGGAACATCGAGCTGTTCCTGTATGTGCCCTGACTGGGGATTTGAACCTGCAACCTCTGCACTTTGGGACAATGCTCCAACTAATCGAGCTGTCCAGCCGGGGCTTTGTTTTCTTTCAGAGCTGTAAGTATTAAAAAACACTTCTGACTTTCAGTCATGGTATTAGAGTGAGCATGTGTAAGAGTCTTCTTGCCTTTTTAAACATGTGTAAAAAATGCAAACATAATTGCTATGCAGGTAAAATTAGAATTTGTCTATTTTTTTATTATTATTTTTTATTTTAATGAGAGGAGGGGAAGCAGAGAAACAGACTCCTGTATGCACCCCAACCAGGGATCCACCTGACAAGTCCACTAGGGGGCGATGCTCTTCCTAGCTGGGGCCAGTGCTCTACTGCAACTGGAACCATTTTTTTTTTTTACCTCCTGAGATGGAGGCCATGAGCCATCTTCAGCACTTGGGGCCAATTCGGTGGAGCCAATCGAGCCATGGCTGCGAGAGAGAAAGAGACAGAGGGAGAGAGAAGGGGGAAGAATGGAGAAGCAGATGGTTGCTTCTCCTCTGTGACCTGACTAGAAACTGAACCCAGGACATCCACATGCCAGGCCAATGCACTACCACTGAGCCAACCTGCCAGGCCTGAATTTGTCTTGCTTTTGATAGGACAAGTCGTATGAAAAATAAAATAAATTCTATAGACTAGAAATGAAAGGAGATACTGTTGTGCAGGGACTGAAAGTCTGTGACCCCCTCTGTGCACTGAACCTAGACACAACCTGTAGGCCACAAATTCACTCATAAGCAGGAAACTGGGACAGACCTAGAGTCAAGAAAAAAAATACAATTAGTAGAAACTCACCCTAAGATAGCCCAGATATTCGACTTAACTGCCAAAATCATTAAAGCAGCTATGTAAACATGTTCAAAAGATTCAAAGAAATATGGTCTTAATGAGTCACCAGATAGCAAATCTCAGCAGAGAAATGGAAACTAAAAAGGATCAAGTGGAAATTCTAGAACAAAAAGTTATAATATTTAGTGGATGGGCTTAATCAAAGATTAGAGGTGAATGAAAAAACAAATATGTGAATAAATGAATAAGAATGATTCAATTTGGGAAGAACAGACAGGGAAAAGATTGAAGAAAAAACAAAAACAAAACCAGAGCCTCAGAAGCGCATGGGGCAATAGTGAATAATCTCACCTACATGTAACAGGAGTTCCAGAAGGAGACCATGATGAAAATAAGTCAGAAATAATATTTGAAGAAATAAATAGCTGAAAATCCCCCAGATTTGATTTTCAAAAGTAGAAAAAAATGTAGAGTTGCAGTTCCAAAATATGTAGAGAATCCCAAGAAAAATAAATCTGCACTAACCCATATTGTAGTCAAACTGTGGAAAACTCAATACAGGGTGAGACAAAAGTAGGTTTACAGTTGTGAGTCTACATAACAATGAGTTTATTTTTATATTATTTATTAATTACTTCTAATTAATATTAAAATAGTTACTGGCCCTGACTGGTTGGCTCAGTGGTAGAGCGTCGGCCTGGCGTGTAGAAGTCCCAGGTTCGATTCCCGGCCAGGGCACACAGGAGAGGTGCCCATTTGCTTCTCCACCCCTCCCCCTCTCCTTCCTCTCTGTCTCTCTCTTCCCCTCCCGCAGCCAAGGCTCCATTGGAGCAAAAGATGGCCCAGGCGCTGGGGATGGCTCCTTGGCCTCTGCCCCAGGCGCTAGAGTGGCTCTGGTCGCGACAGAGCGATGCCCCGGATGGGCAGAGCATCACTCCTTGGTGGGCGTGCCGGGTGGATCCCAGTCGGGTGCATGTGGGAATCTGTCTGACTGCCTCCTCGTTTCCAGCTTCAGAAAAATACAAAAAAAATAAATAAAAAAAATAAAATAGTTACTTATTTATTAATTGTATAATTATTGTATTATATTCCATACAAACAACTATAAACCCACTTTTGCCACAACCTATATAGAGAAAAACTTGAAAGAAGCCAGAGAGAAAAACAAACACATTCCAAATAGGGTAACAACAATAAGAATTACCTTGGACTTCTCAGAAACCGTATGGATTAAAACACAAAGGAATAATGTCTCTAAAGTGATTAAGGAAAAAAAAAGAAAACATGTTAATTAACCCATGCAATTTTACTGTTGATATGTAGTGAAAACATCCTGTAAAAATGAGGGTGAAAGAGAAACCTTTTTAGACAAATAAAGGCTGAGAAATGTATTGCCAGTAGACCTGCACCACAAGATATGCTGAAGGGTGTCTTCCAGGCTGAAAAGAAACAGTACTGATGAAAATTTGCATCTCCGGACCAGAAAGAGCACAACTATGTTTTCCTCTCATGATTTTGAAAAAAAAAAAAGACAATGGACTGTTTACAAAAAAGCAATAATAGTATAGCTATGGTTAAAACATATAAAAAGCTATGACAACAAAAGTTAAAAGAATGGAAGGTCTTAGTATAATTATATAATGGGGCCATTGTAAGGTTATTAGTTTGCAAAGTGGGAAACAGGAGAGGGGAAACTGAAAAATCGTGTGGGAGGTGGGAAGTGGTTGCAGACTGACTAAGGGTGCCTGTTGTTAGCCTTACAGTACTACTAAAACAAATATTAAAAAGATGTACAGCCAAAAAGACAATAGAGAAAATAAACTTGAATATCAAGAAATATTGGATTAACCTTAAAAAAGGCAATGAAGGAGAAACTGAGGAACAAAGAACAAAAAGAAAACAAATAGCAGGCTTAAATCCAGCCATATCAGTAATAACATTAAATTAAATGGACTAAACAGCAAGGCCACAGGATATAAGATCAAACAAAAAAATCCACTGTATTTTTATATATTGGCACAAACAATTAGAAACTAAAATTTTACAATATGATTTTAATAGAATCAGGAAAGGTAAAAACACATGAATAAATTTAACAAAAGATATTCAAGGCCCTGGCCGGTTGGCTCAGCGGTAGAGCGTCGGCCTGGCGTGCGGGGGACCCGGGTTCGATTCCCGGCCAGGGCACATAGGAGAAGCACCCATCTGCTTCTCCACCCCCACCCCCTCCTTCCTCTCTGTCTCTCTCTTCCCCTCCCGCAGCCAAGGCTCCCATTGGAGCAAAGATGGCCCGGGCGCTGGGGATGGCTCCTTGGCCGCTGCCCCAAGCGCTAGAGTGGCTCTGGTCGCTCGCGGCAGAGCGACGCCCCGGAGGAGCAGAGCATCGCCCCCTGGTGGGTAGAGTGTCGCCCCTGGTGGGCGTGCCGGGTGGATCCCAGTCGGGCACATGCGGGAGTCTGTCTGACTGTCTCTCCCCGTTTCCAGCTTCAGAAAAAAAAAAAAAAAGATATTCAAGACCTGAATAATGGTGAGTTTAAAGATGATCTAGGCCCTGGCTGGTGGCTCAGTGGATAGAGTGTCGGCCTGGCATATATTGATAGAAGTCCCGGATTTGATTCCTGCTCAGGTCACACAAGAGAAGCAACTATCTGCTTCTGTACCCCTTTCTCTTCCTCTTCTCTCACTCTTCCTTTTCCTCAGCCAGTGCATCTATTGGTTCCAGCGTGGCCCCAGGCACTGAGGATGGCTGGTTGGTCTAAGCGCATCAGTCTTAGGTGCTAAAAATAGATCTGTACTCAAACATTGGCCCCAGATGAGGTTGCTGGGTGGATCCCTGTGAGGGGCATGCTAGAGTCTGCCTCACTATCTCCCCTTCTCTCACCAAAAAAAAAGATAAGACAATTCAATTTTATTAGGGTGTTTATTCTCTCCAAATGGATCTCTAGACTTAATGCAACTTTGAACACCATCCCATCCAAGTAGCCTTTTCTTTTTCTTCTCCGTCTTCCTCTCCTTCTTCCTCTTCCTCTTCTTCTGCTTTTTTCTTCTTCTTCTGGCGTTTTCATCCCCATTGTACAGATGGAGAATCGAGGACTAGGTTAAATTCACTTTTCTTTAGTGGACCAGAGAGCAGATTCCCGTGATTCCAGCCCTGTGTGTCTGTCTGCTGCTCACAGCAGGCCGTTTCAGCCTCTGTTCAAGGCCTGGTCCCCCTCCGTGTGTGCTGGGATCTGGAAGGCCAAGTTCCTATGTCAGAGGGGAGGGTCTTCCAGAGGGAAGACGGCTGCTCAACTCCAGACCCCAAGAGGGTGGGACCTTCCCTGGAGGGTAAAGATCATACGGGGCTTGGCCCCCAGCTCCACCTCAGCCTGGCTCTGTAACCTTGGAATGCCATCTCTCAGGACCATGTCCCACCTGTACAGTGAAGGCCTTGGTATCTCTGGGGCATCTCTTACCCTGAACCAAGGATTGGCAAACTTTTTCTATAAAGGGCCAGATAACAAATATGTTTGGCTTTGCAGCCCACATGGTGGTCCCTGTTGCAATTACTCAGCTCTGCCTTTGTTGTGGGGAAGCAGCTGTAGCCAAGATGGAAACAAAGGGTGTGTCTGCGTCCCAGTAAAACTTCACTTGCAAAAGCGGAGAGCAAGTTGGATTTTGCTCTGGATAGTGGTTTGTGGTTTTTTGCCCTGGTCCATCTCGGGTTTCTGGGTGCTAGAGAGACAGAGACATGTCACAGTCTAGCAAGAAAAGCTTTCATGAGCACTCAACAATGCAATGTGGTATGAAAAGTAGAAATGGTTTGTAGGAGTGCAGGTATGGCAGTACTTCAAAGGGGGTCTGCAGGACCTTGACGATTAGGCTGAGTGTCAGGGGTGACACCCGAGCAGGATTTGGGGACTATAGGCACGGAGTGGAAGGCCACTCCAGGCACAGGGCACAGCATGTGCGAACAGCTGGAGACATGAGAGTGCATGGTGTCTGGGCAAAAGCTACGGGATCAGATGACTGGAGCAGGAGGCAGATATGAGATCAAGGAAGATTTTAATTGCAGCACCAAGGAGCATGGCCTTTTCAGCGAATATTTTTCAGTTACAGAGCCCTGGCCCCAATCCACAGTTTCAGTTACCCGCAGTCAACTGTGTTCCAAAAACATTATTAAGTGGAAAATTCCAGAAATAAACAATTTATAAGTTTTAAATTGCGTGCAGTTCTGCATAGCATGATGAATTCTCACGCTGTCCCTCTCTTTCCCACCTGGGATGTGAATCATCCCTTTGTCCAGGGTATCCACGCTGTATACACTTAGTCACTTCGTAGCCGTCTGCATTACCAGATTGATTGTCATAGTATCTACAGGGCTTGGGTTCAAGTCACCCTTATTTTAGTTAACAATGGCCCCAAAGCGCAAGAGTAGTGATGCTGACAATTCAGAGATGCCAAAGAGAAGCCATAAGTGCTTCCTTTAAATGAAAAGGTGAAAGTTCTCAACTTAATAAGGAAAGAAAAAATTATACCGAGGCTGCTAAGATCTATGGTAAGAACAAATCTTCTATCCATGAAATTTCCTAACTTATAAATTATGCTTTATTGTAGGTATGTATGTACAGGAGAAAATCACAGTATATATAGGGTTCCATATGATCCAAAGTTTCAGGCATCCACTGAGGGTCTTGGAAGGTATCCCCCTTGGGTAAGTTAGGTACCCCGTATTTAGCTCCTATTCAACAACTAACATTTTTCTTATAACAACAGTCTATCTCATAACTGCTCATCTCAGTAACGGGGTATTGGATATGCAATTTCTTCTAATTATATGGAAATACTGGTTGTTTCTTCTCTGTGAGTGCTGAGACCCCCTGGGGGCAGTGATGGATGCCCAAGGCAGGAAGAGGGGCTGAGCTGAGTGAGGGAGGCTGATTTGCACCACAGTAAAGCCCTGGGCTCTGATTTCACACTCTGCCTCAGGCCAGAGTGAGTCCGCCTGTGTCATCATTATGCTCATCAAGGGATGCTTTGTCTTCCACTGATCGGCCTAATTGCTCTCCTCATTTGGACAGCCCTGGAGTCATTTAGTAATGAAAATCACTGTGTGCTAATATGGCATCAGGACCTCTCCTGCTTGTTGGCAATCAGAGCAGCATGGAGAGGAAAAGAGGCTCTGCTTGTCATTACAGGTGCAGAGCCTCACCGAGCTGTTCATGTGCAATTACCATCCAACAGCCTGGAAATTACAGTCCAGTTACAGTGGCTGCTAACGAGGACTAATTGCACCACCACAGAGCTGCCCTGAACACTTAAAACAAATGGCCGCCGTGGGAACTTGGCGATGGGTAAGGAAAATCCCATCACTCTTGGAACAGAAGAAAGGCTGCTAGAAGTAAGGAAGGGCTTGTGTGGGGGCTCCTGGGCATTAAAGACTGGTTTCCCAATCTGTGTATGCGGAAACTAGAGTTCAATGAAGACATCCATTAATCATCCATTCATCATGCATTCATCTATTCTTCTTTCCATTCATCCATCCATCCATCCATCCATCCAACCATTTATCCAACCACCCATCTATCCATCCTTCCATCCATTCATTCAGCCATTTATCTGTCCAACTATTATCATCCACCTACTATGCATTCACCTATCTTTCCAGCCATCCAACAAACTTCTACCAAGCTCTTGCTTAGTACAAGATCCACGCTTGATGCTGCATGTCAGGGATGAATCAAGAGCAATCCTGCACATAATAGGTACTCAAATATTTTCAATGAATAAAAGAAGAATAAATATTTTCTCAATGGAGCTGAGAAAATTGTTGAGACTCAGCTAAGTGTGAGGGCGAAGAAAGGAGTACAGTAGCTGCAAGGAGAGAGAAAATATAAAGATTCATCCATCACAGTCATATGTGCATGTGAGTGAAAGACAGAAAAAGGCAGAATGGCACGGGAGTGGCTCTGTGTGTGACAAGTTACTTTATCTCTTTGAGTCTTAGTTGTTTTCCTACCTCACAGGGTTATTATGTGGAATACATAAAACACTGCACATAAACTTCTCTTAGAACAATGTCTGGTACAAAAGAAGCACCTGTTAAAGGTTAGGACTTACCGTGATTGTGAACTGCCCTTGACTCTCCCAGGAAGTCTGACCCTTATCTATGGCTTCTCCCATTTTCCAGCCCACTTTACCCTGCTTAGAAAGAGAAAAGCACCATTCTAAGAATTTGGACTTAATGTTAGGTGTTTGTGATGCAGGGAAGGTTTTGAGGTTCAAGGAATGTTCATTTAGTTCCTTGTGGTTGGGATCCAGGGGATGAAGGTCAGTGACAGTAGGGCCAGTGCCACATCAGTCCAGAAAGGGCCAATATGTTTGATATTTGATGTGGAAAAGGTGGGGAACTATTAAAGGTTGTTACGGAAGCAGTTTGCATTTTTAAATTATTACTCTGGCATGGGGAATTGATAGCTGTTAGTTATTATTACTCTGTGGGAAATTGATTGGAAGACCAATGAGTAACAGTTGTTTGGGGGTGGAGTCTGGATGAGAACTGGTCCAGTGCTCTTTCCTGGTCGTAGCTGATGAAACCTTGGCTTTGGGGCTCCCTGCCCATTGTTTCCGGATCTAGAGCTCAGGGCTAGGGAAAGAATTTGAGAGCTATGGGTTCCTTAGCCTTGTCAGGATCTGTGCAGAGATCTACAGGTCCCCATGTTCAACCCTGATCCTACACATACTTATACAACTCTGCTAAGGGGCCACTCCAACTCTCCTTACATACCTCCAGTGACAAGGACATCACTCCTTCCTGAGGTGGCCTGCTTCCTTTCTGGCCGCCTCTGACAAAGTCCTTGATCAGATTAAACTTCACTGTCTCCCTTGGATTTTAATTATTCACCTTCACCCTACTCCTGATGGACTGGGCAGAACAGATCTCAGTGCCAGCCCAAGGACCCAGCTCATCCTGGTCCAAGTCCTAGGCTCAGTCTGTGGTCAGTGGTCAGTGCGTGACCAGGTCAGTGCCTGGATGCAGTTGGGCTCAGGGTGGGGTTTTCCCCAGGAGGGGCTGAGGTAGACTTCTGGTTGCCCTGGGACTCCCTAGACACCCTACCTCCTGGTATGCACACTCTGGTATAGCCCCTCCCACCCTGGCTCTGGTGGCCATGTGACTTCCACCAATAGCATGTGTTGGAAGTGATGCTGCCATAGTTTGAGACTTGCCTTTATGAGGCCTGGTAACTTCTGCTCTTGCCCTCTTTGAAGCCAGCCTCCATGAATGCAGAGAGGCCACATGGAGGAGGTCAAGAAGCCACTTGGACAGTCAAGTCCATGGGAACTCTGTTCTGAAAGCAGCCACATGAGTGGCCTCAGTTAAACCACACAGAGTAGAAGTGCCCAGCTGAGACTACCTCCCTCAGCAACAGGAGAAATAATCCAGCAGTGTTACTTCCAGGCACCGAGTAGGGACAGTCTGTACGCAGCCATAGGTAACTGACACTGGGATCTTGAGGAAGAATTTCCTGTCCACTCCCAGGGCACAGTCAAGTCCCAGCTGTGGTCAGAGCCTAAACCAGATCTTCAGCATGGATGCGGGCATGTCACAAGCTTTCTTGGGCCTCTATTTCACCACTTATAAAGTGAAGACATTTAAAAGCAATGATTTTGTCTCTTCCAGAGTTTCTCTGATGAGGTTGAGGGACTCTGGATGAGGTAATGACCCTCCATCCTGAGAGAGGCCCCTTTCTTTCACCTGTGTCAGCTGAGGTGGGGTTTCTCACACTCGTGGCCTCACTACACACAGAGCAACCTGGTCCCATCTTCCAGGCCAGTCCCTGGAACCGCGCACTTCTGATTCGGTGGCGCTAAATTCAATGTGATGGTCAATGTGGCACTGGAATGGGGCTGTCCACTGTGGTGGACATGTGTGTGGCTAACTGTCAAACCGCAAACTGCATAAGACTGGCCCTTCCCTCGGCTTCCTCATTCCTCATTAGGTTTTGGCAACAAATGATCCACTTAAAAGACGAGATGGGAACAGGCAGTGATGTTTGAAGCATTTCTCTCTTGATCACTTAACTGCCCTCTCCCTATTTTATTATGCTATTGGGGGAAAAAAAGATGATGTTTATACAAATTATGTTTGTATAATCATGTTTGAAAGAGTCTGCGGCTCTAGCTTTCCAGCTGACATCTCTAAATGGGAGCTTTAAACATTTCCTTTATCATCGGCGGAAGATGCTTTGAGAGAGTGCTTTATGTCAACCTCAAAGGCAGCCAAGTGAGGGGGAGGGGAGTTGTCTGTGGTGCTAGGAGGTCAAGCCAGAGAGAAAGGGGGAAAGACCCAGACTCCTTCTGTGAAACTCATCAGGGCCCTGTCTGGATTGAAGAAGCAGATGTCACTGGACCATGCAAGTGGCCATGATGAGATGAAGAACCAGCAGACAAAAGCTAGCATAGTCATGTAGAACTTTCTAGAAGTCTGAGCTGTCCAGAGACATAGCAGGCTGTCTTAGGATCCCCAATAAAAGTGGACACCAAGATCCAGAGAGGAGAGCATCCTCCCAAGGCTGCCCAGCTGGGCAGTGGAGGTGCTGGAACTACCAGCCAGACTGGACACAGATGCCCAGGCAGGGGCAGAGGCCACCCTTCCTCAGCCAGCGTGGGCCGAGCACAGTGATGATAAAGACTTCCTTTTCTTTGTCCTCAATGGTGAGAGGACAGAGATGGGGCTGGAAAGCAAAGCCTGTTTTGACTACCAAGCAAGTGGAACACATCTGATGAGCCTCTTCAATATTTATTTTCCCAATAGACCTCAACAATTCTGAGGAGACATGAAATTAACGTTTCTTAGACATTTCCCTGAATACGTATTTATCAGGGAAAGCCGAATAAGCTAAGAAGGCCCAGACCTATTTATAAATTCAGCCATCTCAGGGCACGGGCTATGCTGCCATTAAAGAGAAGAGACAGTAATTAGATTGTGCAGGGGCTGTGCCTCTGCTCAAGGGACAGGACTAGGGACCATTTGCCAGAGTTCTGTGGTCCCCCACACTCATGATGCTTGTCCTTCACGTTTGTGCCTCTCGGGATCACTGGTTCTCAAACTTGGCTGCACATTGGAATTGTTGGAGACATTTTTAAAAATACTGATGCTTGTGTTGTACTCCCAGAGATTTGACTTGTCTGAGGACAGTTTTACCACTGGGACTTTTACAGCCTCCCCAAGTAATCCATTGTGACACAAAATTTAAGAATTGCTGGCTTAGACCGTGATCATGTTGTTGGGGCAAGCTACCACTCACATGTCATTCTTTCTCCTTCCCTGGTTTTTATGAGCTATGCTGGTGGAAGGAGAGAGCCAGGGCTGAGGGTTATGGATAAGGTTGGCTTCACGGACAAGCAAACTGGGCAGTGCGTTGGTTTAATGTTCTGGTGTAGCTGTCTTGTAATTCTTAATCATTTCCAAACAACAAGCCTCCCGTTTTCATTTTGCATTGGGTCCTGCAAATGACATAGCTGGCCCTGGGCAGGAAACCTGGGAGCAGGGCCAGCTCCGTATAACTGACTTTCTGGGCAATGCTGGACAGATCTTTCTTTGTCACTGGATCCCCATTTTCCTCTCTACTCAAGGATTTCCTATACCCCTCATCTGTGTCTGCACACATACTCACACAAAGCCACCTAAGTCATAATTGGGATGCTTTCACCTCAAACACAGTAATAACACATAATGATTGGTTGTTTCCCATATCATGTGTTGTTTGGTTGAATTCAACCAAGCTCTTCCTCCCCCACCTCCCAACAAGTTTATGGACTTAGAACCAAGCCTACTCGGAACATTTCTCACTCCCTTCCCTCTGTAGCTGGAGATTTCTTCTCTGCCCATTCGGTTTCCCAGCAACCCTGCCTGCTAAACAGAGCTCTGCCTTTGCCTGCTCTGTTCCTGTGTTATGATGCAGACCTGGATGGTGGTAGAAAATCTGGGAGCTGCAAAGGGGATGGCAGGGGATTTGCACCGGAAAGAGGAGAGTTGTTCTCAGCAGCATTGAATAAAGGGAAGGAAAAGAGAGGGCAGGAGGGACAGTTATGGAGAGAATTTTGGATTGGAATTGAGAGGGGAGGAAAGAAAAAGGTATTTGAGGAACAGCTGCTAGATATGTAAATATTGAAAGTAGCAGATGGAGGAGAAAGAATTTTTAAGATATTTTGTGATGCATGGAGAATAGACTCTGACCTCCCCAAAATACACAAACACACTCTTTCCTTAGAGATCTCTCAAGAGGGTGCGCATAAATTACAGTTGCTTTCAGCTGTATTTTTCTGTCAGACTGCAGATTCTTTCAACTGATTCTGTGAAGACACCGGTCCATCTGGGACCCCAGTTAAGCTAGGGTTGTGTGGAAATGACAGCAGAGGTGAGCTGGGAAACCCTTCGTTGTGTCATTCAGGCGTTTCAGAGGCTCTTGAACCGTTGGAGTTGGAAAAGATCTTAAAAATGGCCTCGTTCAGCCCCTCCCCCATTTGCACTTGATTTTCTAGAGCATCTCCACTCTGCTTATACAATTCCCAAGAAAAGGAATGCACTACCTCCAGGGGAAGCTTAATTCAACAGTGTGTAAGTCTAGCCATTAGACTGGACTGTCCACACATTCTCAAATACTATTATTACTACAAACACTATTACTATCACAGCCTCTTTGGACATCCATCTGGATGGTCTTAGCGCAATTTAAAATGTTCCAGTCTGGCCTGCCCTGTGGTGGCGCAGTGGGATAAAGCGTCGACCTGGAACACTGAGGTCGCCGGTTTGAAACCTTGGGCTTGCCTGGTCAAGGCACATATGGGAGTTGATGCTTCCTGCTCCTCCCCCTTCTCTCTCTCTCTGTCTCTCTCTCTCACTCCTCTCTCTCTAAAAAAATCAATAAATAAAATATTTTAAAAAAATGTTCCAGTCCTTGGAATAAGCTATTTCACTTCTAAGACATCTGTAGGACTCATACACAAAAGCATGTACAGGAGGATGATTAATTTACATTGAAGCATTGTTTGTGCTAGCGACTATCTGAAGCAATTTAAAGGCATACCCACATGGGATTATCTAAAAAGTTATGATATATCCATGTTGTGGAACAACAGAGATGTGTATACTCAAGGAGGAGATTTTTAGGATATATTAAAGAACAAGTTGCAGATAATAAGATGAGCTCATATGTATACAGTATATGTATATATTTTGAAAAACAAGAAAGCTTCGTGGATAGATCATTGGACTGGGATGCAGAGAACCCAGGTTCAAAACCCTGAAGTCACCAGCTTGAGCACAGGCTCACTCGGCTTGAGTGCGGTCTCACCAGCTTGAGCGCAGGGTTGCAGGATTGAGCATGGGATCATAGCTGGTTTGAGCCCAAGGTCACTGGCTTGAGCCAAGGTCACTGGCTTGTGCAGGGGTCATTTGGTCTGCTGTAGTCCCCCAGTCAAGGCACATATGAAAAAGCAGTCAATAAACAACTATGGTGCCGCAACAAAGAATTAATGTTTTTTATCTCTCTCCCTTCCTGTCTGTCTATTCGTATCTGTCCCTTTCTTTGTTTCTCTCTCTGTCTCTGTCACAATAAAAAAAAAAAGAAAAAAACAACAAACAAGAAAGCTTCATATATAGGATATAAATTAAAAATATAAAAATATTTAGAAAAATGATACATATAATATTGCTAACAATTAGTCCTCAGAAGGGTACAAATCAAAACTACAATGAGCACTGGCCAGATAGCTCAGTTGGTTTGAGCCTCACCCCAGTGTACAAAGGTTACCGGTTTGATCCCCGATTAGGGCACATACAGAAACAGATTGATGTTTCTGTTTGTCTCTCTCCCTAAAATTAATTTTTTAAAAAAAAGAAAGAAAACTACAATGAGATACACCTTAACACTCATTACAATAGCTATTATTTTAAAAAACAGGAAATAAGTGTTGGTGAAGATGTGAAGAAATTGAAACCCTCATTCACTGCTGGTAGGAATGTAAAATGGTGCAGCCAGTTTGAGAAACAGTTTGGTGGCTCTTCAGAAAGCTATACATAGATTCACCATATGATCCAGCAATTCCACGTCTAGGTATTGTTAAAAAACAACAACAAAATCAACCAAGGAAATCTGAATTTCAAATTGGCTTTATTAAGAGATTCATGAATCGGGCAGCACCCCGTCTAGCAGCTAGAAGGGCACTCGTAGGGGTTGAACAGAACAAAAGGTGTCTGTAGGGGAAGAGTGGGGTAGGGGAGCTGGAAACAAAAGAAAAAGGCAACTGTGTTTGATGCTGGGACAGCTTTTTTGAGGGGAAGAGAATGCAGTTTGCCTTTTCTTTCTATTGGGGGATATGGAGAGGGCTCAGGTGACAGATTACATTGGCATTGACCAGAAACTTCCAGACTGGTGGATTAGGATTATGTTTCTGAGAGAAACTGCTATTAGACCAGGTATTAACTAAGTTTGGTATCATGGGCTTTTAGCACGAGTGACACCATTTCGGGCCTGTGGTTTTCTTTTTAACAGTATCTATATATAAAAGCAAAATTAAAACATACAACCACACACACAAGAAACTTATATATGAATGTCCACTGCAGCATTATTGACAAGAGCCAAAATATGGAAATAATCCAAATGTCCATCAGCTGATGAATTCATGAATAAAATGTGGTATTTATACAGCATAATGTTACTTGGCAATAAATAGGCTTGAAGTACTGATTCATGCTACAATGTGGATGAACTTTGAAAACATTATGCTAAGTCAAAGAATATGACTCCATTTATATGAAATGTCCAGAATAAGAAAATCTATAGAGGTAGAAATTAGATTAGGGTTGCCGAAGGCTGGGGTAGGAGGAGAGGGAGGAATGAAGAGTGACTGCTAATGGGCACGAGGTTTCATTTTAGGGTAATAAAAATGTTCTAAAATTAGATTGTAGTGATGGTTGCGTAACTCTTTGATTATACTAAAACACTGTGAACTGTGCTTTTTAAGTAGGTGTACTATACGGCATGTGAATTACATCTTAATAAATTTAAGAAATTGCTAGCAGTGTTTACAGCTGGGGGATGCTGAGTCAGGAAGGGGGAGTGCAGTGCTTGCCTCATCCTGGTGATTTACTTCAAGTAGCAAAACATGATGATCAACAGGCTCCCATGGAGGCGTTAGAGCAGATGGCTGCTGGACACCTAGCCCTCTGACAAAGCAGGCGACATCAATCCTGTCCTTTCTCCACCTCTGTGGCCAATGTCTGTTCCTCCCTGGCCAGCCCAAAGCCCAGGTGAGGCAAGGACTCATGCAGGGGTAATGCCACTTCTCATTCTGGCACTCTGGGGGTGCCTCCCCTGTGTGGTGGACCCTCAGAGGCTCCCCAGAGGCTCAAGGAAGAGGGTGAGCTCTGTTCAGCCTACTTGTTTCTGGTGTTCCCCTGTCCCAGGGAGAACATCGAGAAGGAAGGGGTGCTGGGCTCAGCAGGAAGTCAGCTGACCAAGACCGAGAAGTCAGAGAAGATGGCACGTCTGACTGCGATGACTGATATAAACCTAGAGAGGCCAGGATGACTCTCCCACTCTACTACAAATGGAAGCAGAGACTGAAGCTTAAGGTGGCAGGGTGAGGGCCAGTGGCCAAAAGGGGTTGGCGTAGCTGAGCACCTTTTACAGCAAGCAGGAGCCCGTGCAAACTACCCCACCCTTCCACCCACAGGAGCTCAGGCGCACTTCTCTCATGTCCTGTACCTTGCAGAACCCCCATTAGGGCACCCAGTACACAGCACACAGAGATATGCACAGACATGCCCTCGAAACAACTAAGGCACAAAGGGACCCAGGTCCACACCCAAAGGCACCGCACATGCTATACAAACAGGGTCAGCACACATCAATGCACATAGACAACAGGCACACGGGAACAGGACAGTGCACACACTGAGATGTTGCACAGCACAAGAAACACACAAATAGATATAAGCAGGAAAAGTCGCTTCTTGTTTATCCAACTGGCTGTCACAGGCTGATCCAGAGCACCCAGAGTCACCCTTTTCAACCCCAGTCTGGGGAGGTGCCCTCTCTGACCCGTTTCCCTGGGCCCCTCTTCTTCCCACCACCATCTCTCTGGGCCCCTCTGTAGCATGTGATTCTGCTGCCTTGGAACAACAGGATTTCTTTGCTTTCTTCACGGGATACATGATCCTTGAATGCAGGGATTGTGTCATGTATCTCTGACTCTGGCACTTTGTATGGTGTCTGGCACGTAATACAGGATTAATGTGTAATGCTTTAAATGGATGAATAAATGAATGAAGCCATCCAAGTGGATATTTATTAGAGAAAGCATTCAACCTTCATAATGATCAAAGAAATGCAAATTAAAATGAGATTCAATTTTACACCTACTAAATTAGCACAAATTAAGAAATATAATTATCACACCCAGGACTGACACAGTGGTGGCATAACCATAGCATCCAAACATTGCGGGTGGCAGTGTGTAAATTGAGTGCAACCCTTTTGGAAAGCAATTTGATAGTACGTATGAAGAGTCATGAAAGGTTCACAGTTTTTTGGTGCAGTGATCCCACTCCTGAGAATTTATCCCAAGGAAATTACCAGAAAGGAGAGGAATGTTTGCTGAATGTTGATGGAGTGTCATTGATGATCACGAGGCCCTGATCTCAGAACTCAAAATTGGGACACACACTCTGACACATTTCACTTGATGGCAGGTAGGAAGGGTAGTGCCAGAAATCTGGGGACGAGGGCTGATCATGCCTGAACTGGGAACAGCAATTTTGGGAATGGGCATTTCCTGAGGGGGGGCCTCGGGTGTGTTCCTCACTGCCGTGCCCCTAGTTCCTAGCACAGTGCCTGGGACACAGTATGCTATTATTGTC
The DNA here is from genome assembly GCF_036850995.1 of Saccopteryx leptura. Classification (NCBI taxonomy): domain Eukaryota; kingdom Metazoa; phylum Chordata; class Mammalia; order Chiroptera; family Emballonuridae; genus Saccopteryx; species Saccopteryx leptura. The sequence continues at coordinate 329,315,483 of NC_089504.1, forward strand.
AAATAAAAGAATAAACAGTGGTTGAATAATACATAACTTATATTTAACCATTATATATACATTTGTATATATATTTAATCATTAAACACATACATACATGCACTGAATAGAATGTTCAATAGCCACTAGAAGTGATTAACATGCAAACATGTTTACAATGCAATGTTATAAAAACTGATTTCTTATTCTGCATAAAAAGAACCTACGTGCTCGGGAAGGAGGTCTTCCGGAGATAGGGTTACAGGTGGCCTAGATCTGGGATTGATAAACGGCCATGGGTCAGATCTGGCCTCGACCTGTTCTTGTACATAAAGTTGTGTGGCGACATAGGCACACCCACACATTTAAATATTGTATATGACTGCTTCTGTGCTTATGAATACACTAGCTACTGCTGGTTCAGTTCCTGACTAAGGCAATAAAGTGAGTGTCTCATTAAACAGAGTCATAATCCTTTTGCCAGTGGAGGGTCTTGCCTTTGATTTGTAAAGAAACGCAACATCTGCAAAGTGTGATAAAGCAGGAGTGCAATAAAATGGGGTGTGCTGTGGTTGTGAAGGAAACCTAACGGCCCTCACAGCTGAAAATACTCGTGTCTTAGCATTTATCAGTACACCGTCCCTATTTTTATTGTGGGAAAACATGCATAACAAAATTAACCATTTCTGAGTCTACAGTGCAATGACATTAAGTACATTTACATCGCTGTGCAATCATCACCAACATCCATCTCAGAAATTCCTCATCTTTCCTGTACCCATGGAAAACAAACTCCCCATTCCACTCTCCCCCAGCTCCTGGCGACCACATTCCACTCTGCCTCCATAAAACGGCATTCATGGTGATAGCTGAGTATTTATTGTTTACCCATTGATGGACATTTGAGTTGGTTTTCCATCTTTTCGCTGCAGTAAGTAGTGCTGCTATAAATGGGGAAAGTAAGTTTGTTGATGCTCCAATGTGGATGAACCTCAAAAACTTTTCACGTGTCAAAGAAGCCAGACATGAAACGTCCGTGCCATCTGGATCCATTTAAACGCAATATCCAGAATAGGGAAATCCATAGAGACAGAAAGTGGATTAGAGGTTGCCACAGGCCAGGAGAAGGGAAAATGGGGAGTGACTGCTTATGGGTACAGGGTCTCTTTCAGGGTGATGGAAATGTTCTGGAACTACATAGAGGCGATAGTTGCACAACTTTGTGAATGTACTCAACATCATGGAATTGTAAATTTAAAATAGTCACTTTTATATTATGAAATTTTCACCTGAAAAAAGACAGGTGGCAGGCAGTGCCTCAAGATTCTTTCCCTGTGAGGCCAAAGCCCCGGTCTGCCCGGGTGGTGAAGGCCTGAGTGGTCGAGGCAGTTAGAAACTTTGGAGAATGTTCCTTTAGCTTTGCCCTTGAGTGTTCAGGGGGATTTGTGCTCTGCCTGCCCCAATACCTGGGACCTGATGGGGACCAAGCATTGCTGGCCAGAGCCCTGGCATTCCCAGAAGAGGTGTGGTGGCTGGAGGCAGCAGGAGGGAGGGCGAGTTCTCCCAGGCTGGGGTAAACTGCAGCTAAGAGGTGGCGCCGGCTCTTGTACGCTCAAGTCATGATTGCGCACCGCCTCTTCCCCCATCCAACTGGCTAACCAAAGGGGTGTGAACATGAAAAAGACCATCATGTTCCTGATATGTTGGGAAGGCAGCATTGAGTTTCAACTTGGGGCCAGGGTCATGGCTCAGCCTGAAGCTGGGGTCAGTTTGACAGGAAAGGATTTGTCAACCATAGGATTAGCCCTTTTCAGGGCAGAACTGCCTCAGGCCATGAAGACAAAATTCGGAGGACAGAGTCAGACTTATTTCTTCTGATTGTCTCCATGGATGGAGAAGGCAAAGATAAGAAAGCAGTGACTCGCTGAGAAGTCAGTGAGAGGGAAGGCAATGAGGCTGCTCATTCCAGGGGGCCAGTACTTTATCAGCTATCAAACCACTTCAGTGAGTGAATGACTCCTAGATGGTAAGTACCTGCTAATTAACAACCAGCTGGTAAACTTCTCTGCCAGGGGATTGGTGTACTTGTGCCAGATGCTCCCAGGCCTAGAGAGAGGGAAACTTTTGAGAAAACCACAGGCTGATGTGGGAACCATGCAAAGAACCCTTGCCCTAGTACAGAGAGGGACATGTCCTGTATCATCAGGGTGAGACCATGGCAGAAAATCAGACACCACCAGCATGGTGAGGGTTCAAATCCCAGCTGCACCACCTACTACTATCCATGTGATCTTGGGCAAGTGCCTTCTCTCTGGAACTGTTTCTCATCTCTGACATAGACCTAGTAACGTGCAGGGTGTTGTAGCCTCACATGAGCTCGAGGTAAAGAGCTCAGTGCAGTCTTGAAGCCTGGCGTATTGAAATACTCAGCAATTGGTTGAGCTGCAAATTTAGGAAGCCACATTGCGTTAGCAAATCTGGTGCTCCAGAGTGCATGTCCAGTCCTGCTTCATTGTCCCTTGGAAACCACCTTAGTACTTCCTGATGGCTGCACTGGAGGCCAGTCTTGCCCCGGGCATTAGACCACCCTGGCTGTGTATTTGGGCCCCACCAGTTAGGAGCATGCTTGGGCTGGAGTAAGTAGTTCTCTAGCTAATAGACTGAATGCCCAGGGCATTAGGAAGTCTGCTGCATGGCTCTGTGGGGGTGGGGAGGGTACAAGCAGAGGGAAGGAGCCATCTGAATCGGGGTGTGGGAGGCTTTTTGGGAAAGGTGAGCTCTGAGCCTGGCCGGGAGGAGCGGTCAGAAGCTTTGGCATCCAAGGAGACATATCTCACTTATGTTTTAGCTGCAGTCAGAACTGCTGAATTTGAGGCATGAGTTTCTCTACTTGGCTTTGGGAGTCTAAATTTGGGACATTCTTAACAGCTTTGCAAGCTGTCATTTGTCCTCACCACTCACCTGGAAGCTTATCGTTGCTCCCATATTGATTTCTCTGGCTCTCTGTGGTGACCTTAGCTCATCACGAAGATGGATGCTTGGTGGCATCAGCATTGCGTGTTCTTCGCAGATGTTTGTTGGAGATGCCCCATGGCTCCCTGGAGGGGCTGTGCCTGGTTTCGATAAGATAAGAAGCTTCCTGATTCAGCACCCAAAGGAAAGCAACGGTAGCTTTTGTTGTGATTAGTGAGAAAGAGTTGGAGATGGGGTGGAGGTGATCACTTTGAGAAAAAATGATGATTTCTTAAGATGAATTTGAACTTGCTGATGCGTCCAGAACTGTGGTGTAAAGATAGCAGGAATAGATGGACTGTTGGGTCTTTGCAGGAGCTCAGTTTTTTGGGGGATTTGGTAAAGTTGATCTTATGAAACCAGACCAGCTGTGCTAATAGTAAGAGCCATATCTATTAGGATTCTTTCCATTTTGAGTGGTAAAAAAACAAGACAAACTCGTTAAACAAACAAATATAAATTTATTGCCATATAACTGCAGTATCTATGATGCCAGGTGGCACCCGGGGAGGCCAAAGGAGGCCTCGACCTTGGTACTGATACTGGGTCCAGGCTTTTCTCATCACAAAAGAAAGGATTGGAGGTAGAGGAGGAAAGATTTAAGAAAGCACTGTAGATTATTAAAGTGAAAGTACATACTCAGGAAGTGGGAGCCGGCGACCTTGGAGAACCAGACGTCCGGATGGGGCCTGGGCGGAAGGTGTTTATTAAATGTAAGCAAGATGGTACATTGGGTGGTTCTTGGCTGGTGGGGTGACTGCCAACACCACTTGTTTCTCCTCTTTCGGTAGCAAGGGTTTTTGTTTTGTTTTGTTTTCATATTTTCTGAAGTAAAAAGCGGGGAGGCTGAGAGACAGACTCCTGCCTGCTCCTGACTGGGATCCACCCGGCAAGCCCATCAGAGGGCAATGCTCTGCCCATCTGGGGCATTGGTCCGTTGCAACAGGAGACATTCTAGCTCCTGAGGCAGAGGCCATGGAGCCATCCTCAGTGCCCGGGCCAACTTTGCTCCACTGGAGCCTTGGCTGTAGGAGGGGATGAGAGAGATAGAGAGAAAGGAGAGGGGGAAGGGTGGAGAAGCAGATGGGAGCTTCTCCTGTGTGCCCGGGGTGGAAATTGAACCCAGGACTTCCAAATGCCGGTCTGACACTCTACCACTGAGCCAACCAGCCAGGGCCTAGCAGGGTTTTTTAGGTCCTCCCAGAATTTTCATGTCCCTTAGAGGGGGCAAAGGGGTCCCAAAACAGCAATGAAACTTTATTATAAAGATGTTATTATGGCCCTGTTGGTCACTTTTAGGTCCCTATTGCTGCCGATTGTGGTTTTCGTCTCAATGGGAAATTGTGGAGGGGGAGGCAGGGGGAATAGGTGGTCAGTAGAAGTCATGTCTGCAGTATTCCAGCCAGAATGGGAAAGGGGAAGGGTAGAACTTGAGGCCTTTGTTCCTTAGTCTAACTTTCCTGCCTCAGCCGGAGAAAGCATTGGGCCCTGGTTCAGACCATCTCAGATAGTCTCTGATGCAGAACCAGGAGTCTGTACAGAGGCTGTAACTGTTAAAAACAGAGTTTTCAATTCTGCCATCCCCACTCATGAGCTGGGTAACGTGGGGCAGAACCTTTAGTTGCATTGACCCTCAGTTTTGTCATCTGTGAAATAGGGGTGATGGTGTTGAGAGGAAAAATATGGCCTCTGCATATAGCTGGAGCTTCTTTTAATTAATTAATTATTAGAAGCTTCTTTTAATTAATTTATTATTAGATGCTTCTTTTAATTAATTAGTTATTAGAGAAAGACAGAGTATGAGAGAGAGAAACAGGAAGAGAGAGGGTGAGATGCATCAACTCATAGTTGCTTTCATTTTAGATGTGCATTGATTGCTTCTCATATGTGCCTTGACTGGAGCCAAGCCACTGTCCCCTTGCTCAAGTCAGTGACCTTAGGCCTTTCATGCTTGTGACTTTTGGGCTCAATCTGAATTGGGTAGATGATTGCCTGCTCAAGCCAGCAACCTCAGGACTTTGAATCAATGACCTCAGAGTTCTGGGTTGATGCTTTATCCACTCTGCCACCACTGGCCAGGCCAGCTGGAGCTTCTTAAATGTTAGCAATGGTTTAAGGACAATGGCTCTTTTCCTCCTACACCCACATATTCCCTCCCAGATCTGGCAACAGCTACAGTTGTGTTTGTGGACTGTTATGTGTCAGTCTGGAAACAAATAACCCAGGCTTAAACCAGTTGGTCTACAGCAGTGGTATTCAATGTGTTTTACACTAGAGGACTGGTGAAAATATAATTATTGCTGGGACTGCTAAGGTAGAAATCACCCTGAACATAAGCAAATTTGACTAGGATCATTGGATCTATCATCTTCATACATCAGGATGATTAACTCTTTTGTGGACCAGCATGAAATTTCTGGTAGACCATTCCGCAGACCTGCAGTTGAAAAACACTGGTCTATTGCATTCTGGGGCCTCAGTGATTGATTTATGGCTTTCTTCTGACAGAAGCTGGTCTAATCCATGAGACCATTGTAATTTTGCTATGAATGTCAGGACAAAGATGTCTTCTGCTTCCTCTTGCCAACTAGATTTGAACCTAAATGTGTATATGTGTGTGGCCCCAAGATCTTCTGGGGGTCATTTTTCAGCCATGAGAGAAGAGGCCAAGTAAGAAAGGAGTCGACACAGAGAGGTCAAAACCTGTTGCTGAGAGAGGTTGCTGGTGGCATCCTTTGAACCCTGGAGCTGCCCTGCCTGGTGCTTGTCCAGACTCCTCAGTTCCGTGGCAATGACTTTTCTTTTTTGTCTTAATGAGTTTATTTTGGATTTTCTATCACTTGCAAGTGAAAGACATAAACTTGTTTTGAGAAACATTTTCTAGAAGCCATAAAAGAGATTCTTCGAAAAGCCTGAGCCTCTTTTCTTAATTCCTGTCTAGCTGTTAAGGAATTAGGTCCCAACTGTTGCATTTGACTAATTCCTTCCGTCTGTGCATGGGGCTTCTTGTACCTCGTGTGGATTTGCTAAAAGTAAAAAAATCATTTCAACCACCTGTTCCTTCAAGAAAAGATTAATTACTTTTGACTAAAAGAGTCTCTATTGAAACAGGAAAATTCTACTTATAAACCATAGGCAGGGTCCCAGCTGTTGGGCTGCTGTCCCAGGTCACTCCCTCAGCACAGTCTCCAGCAGACCAAGCTCCCAGTGTTGCCTCTGCTGCTCAGGGAGCCTGGCTGCTTCAGACTGCAGCCAGAAAATACACCCAGAGAGCGGGGGGCGGGGGTGACAGGGCCTCGATCCTTAGTATTGATCTTGATGAGGTCTCAGTACAGGAGGCTGATATTTACATGGTCTCTTGCTATTCAGCTGGTGTTCAATCCAAACAAGTGATTTCATTGCTTTCTCAAAGTGCAGAGGGGCGGGCGGTGCCTCCAGTCACCCACTGGACTTGGGGTATGCAAAGAAGACTGAGATTGGTAGCTCCCACGACTGCATCTCTAACTGGTGTCACAAATAGAATGGAAGTGAGAGCAATACGGGGGGCGGGGGGCTAAGAAAACAGATTGTCGGTGGAGGGGCTGGTGGAACACAACTTCCTTCTTCTCTTCTGAGAGACTGGCCCCTAAGCTGGTTCGGCTGAGAAGCAGAGAGGTTGTAGAAACCTCTCCAATTAAGGCATAAGAAAGAATGCAAGTGCGCTGTTGGCCAGCCAGAGGCTGGGGCCGAGATGGGTGGTGGGAGTGGGCATGTTGGATGCTCACAGTGGACACTGGGAAAGCTTTTGGAGGTTGCTTCTGAGTCTGATTAGAAATTACTGTTCAAAACCCCACTCCCTTCTACCAGAACATGCGGGTTTGTATCCTTATTTTGGGAATGCTAAAAACAAAGAAAAACATTGTCACTAAGACACATGGAAATACACACACACACAACACACAAACACACAAGCGCCAGGAAAGACCTTGTTCCTGCAGGAAAGATGATAGCTGTAACAGAGCATTTTAGATGGCTGATTGGCTGTGCTTCTAAACACTCTCCTTACCGTTGTTCAGCTTGCTGTGCATCTCCATTTGTTCACTGCCCAATAGCACTACCATGTAGGTGTCTGCCAGTTTGGAGAAATGCAGCTCTTAGACTCCCAAGTGGACCATTCATTACGGAATCTGCATAATGGGGATAATATTTTTCATTGTTAACCACTGTATTTTTGTAATTCCTCAGTAATTCCTAATTTGGGTTGCCCCGAAGTTCACCTATGAAGAGAACCAGGCCTGGTGGCTTAGCTCATAGAATTTCTTTGGTAGTATAGGGGGTATATGAGTTTGCTAGAGCTGCATGACAAGAAAGCATGATTGGGGGGCTTTAATAACAGAAGCCTATATTCTCACTATTCTTCAGGCTAAAAGTCCAAAGTGTCAACAGGGTTGGTTTCCTCTGAGGCGTCTCTCCTTGGCTCACAGATGGCCACCTTCTCCCTGTGTCTTCACGTGGTCTTCCCTCTGTGTGTGGTTATGTCCTAACCTCACCCTCTTCTCAGGGCACCAGCCGTATTGGATTATGGCTCCACCTAATAACCTCATTTTAACTTAATCACTTCTTTAAAGGCCCTTGCTCCAAATGCAATCACATTCTGAAATCCTAGGGCTTAGGACTTCCACATGTGAGTCTGAGGGACACAGTTCAGTTTATACCAAAGGAGATTCCTCTTCTGCATGAAGGCTGGAAGTGCTGAGAAGAGGAGATTTGATATAAGGGGAATCCTTGTCATGAGGAAAGGAAGCGGAAGTCCTCCTTCCATCCGAGAGGAAAGAGATGGAGGAAGAGCAAGGAGATTAAATGTCAAGATCCTTGTGCCTCTCCCCCTGCCTTCAGTCACAGGGACCCAGCCTAGTAATGCTGAGGACAGATCTACAGAGGTGTTGGGGAGCTTGAATCAGTGAAGGATGTGGACCAGTCCCCTGAGCACAGCCAGAGTGGGGCTCTAGTCCTGAAAGAGCAGTCTGGCTTCTGACTTGAAGACAAGACACCATGGAACATGAGGCATACACAGCCTTGTCTGCAGGTAAGCCTTACAGGTGAGCATGGGTGGTAGACCTGGTCCCCACAGCCTGTGCCTGCTGTGCAATGAGCCAGAAGTGCTGGAGATGAAGAGGACATGATGATGATGTGATGAGGATGCAGACTCATAAGATGCACATGACTGGAACCCTGGGTTCCAATGAGCTGTAGGCATGACTCTCCCAAGACCAGATGGTATGTTGGCCAGGGTGACCCAAGGGATCCTTTTAGACTTGAAGCCTCTTTTTCCTCTCAGCCAGGAGGACATGAAAGTCCTCAAACATTCAGACCCTCTCAGAGAGAAGCAGAGGGAGAGGGAAGGGATCTGATAGATGAAGATTGTATCGGAAAGAGACCGAGTTATTCAGCAAAGACCATCAAACTGTCAGAGACCAAGCTACTATTGACTGGAAAGTTGAATGTTTTGTCCATTTCCCCTGCTCCCTCCCTTTTGTTAACCAGAGGGATGGTGAGAAGGATTAGATCAGTTGTAAAGAAAGTAATATAAGCTCTGTTTCCATTTGAATAGAGTTGGATAAATTTGTGGCCCTAATAATACATTGGTTTAAATTGTATGAAATAATTTTAAATTTATTTTAGTTGTACAAATAATACATTCATTTATTCTCATGGTAAAAATTCTAACAATACACTTAGGTGAAGGTCCTTTTGCTCCACCAACTTTCCATGTATTTACATATATGAATATATTTTGAAAATTTAAATATTTCATAGCCTTTGACTTTTTCTTTAAGAAGTTCTACCATAAATATAGTTTTATGACTTAATCTGTATTACTTAGTGATATGTCAGTACATACATATTCACCTCTTTTTAAAAAAAATTTATGCTGCATAGTATCCTAGAATTTGAACATCTAATAGTTTAACTATTGTCTTACTGGTAGACATTTACATCACTCTTATTTATTATTTTATAAATAATAACACAATGAACTCTTTTGCATAGATGCAAGGATTTCTCCTTGATATGCCTACAAAGTTACTTATTTGTTTCCTTTTGTTTTCTATTTTATTTATTTTACTCTCGGGATGTAATTCTTATAAAAATGGGTGTTATCACAGAAAATGGTTGCTTTCCCCTATTCCCACCTGCACTCCCAGCTTGGCCAGGCATGCATCAAAGTCACTTCTTCATGGTTTAGCAAGCAGGGAGGAAGTAATAAAATCTGCTATGGATTGACCTCAGACAGTCGGAAATTGGGAACTTCTGGTATTTGTTGCCTCTCACTTTGGTAGCAGCAGAAGTAATATGATTACAGTGATATCAAAGAGACAGATACAGCAACCATTTTCTGTTTCTTTTGTTGACTAAAGTCATTACAGTCACTTGGCCAAGGGCAATATCTAAGTTATAAGAATGCTGGTGAAAAAAGGGGGTCTTAGTGTATTTGGGTTACTATAACAACACTACCAAGATGGGGTAGTTTATAAACAATAAGTATTTATTTCTCACAGTTCTGGAGGTTAGGAAGTTCAAGATCAAAGTACTAGCATGTTCAATGCCTGGTAAGAACCCACTTCCTGGTTCATAAATAGTTATATTCTTGTTGTGTTCTCACATGGCAAAAAAAGGGCAAGGGCATTCTCTGGGGTCTTTTTTATGAGGGCACTAATCTCATTCATAAGGGCTCCACCCTCATGACCTACTAACTTCCCAAAAGTCTTACCTTCTTAGGTTGGAGATCAGGTTTAACCATTTGAATTGGGGGGCAAGAGGTACATATTCAGTCTATAGCAAAGGTCTAGGCTCTGGAATCTAGAAATATGAGGTTCTTGATATTTATTTTTCAAAATCACTTTCTAATTCTCTGGTATATCAACCAAGTTCTCCATAGTCATCTGTTCCATGTCTGGGTGTGAAAATATCGGGTTTTGTCTTGCCCATATCAGGTAGTAGCCTATCTGGATGCCCTTGTGGTGACCAAGCCACCCCACAGGCTCTCTACCTGGATTTCTTATCCTCAGCAATGCTCAAGGGCAAACTTAGTCTTCTACCTCAGGCTGCCTGACAAGTTTGGTGCTCACTTTGAAAATCTCAGGCTATCTTCGGACTACGTTTGTCCCTCAGCATCTGGGATCTGCTTCTGTTTACCTCCATATCATTTGGGTAAAATTCCTGACATGACTCAACTTGGCATCTGCCTTGTGCATGGTGGGGGTATGTTGTTAAAGGGGGATATTCAAAGGGAATGGTGATGATCCTGTTATGTTTCCAGCTTTGTACATAAAGTTAACAGAGGAGAAAGCTCAAGTTCCCATTTAAATTTTGACTTTGTAATGATTAATTTACCACCTTGTAACACCTTCTATTCTCTTTTAAAAATTAGCTTGTAATCTTAGGACATAAGTAATATTAGTGCTTCGTAGTCCTTTGAGAAGGTCTCAGCCAAGATGGACTGGATGTGCTCATACCCATGTCCCAGTGCTCATAGGTAGAGGCTCCCAAGAGGCCATAAAAAGAAGTTAAAGTCACTAGATACAACTTTATTATATAGACACTTCCACCATATGCTTATGGATTATAAATTGTTTGGATGGCGTTATAGAGATTAAAGTAGAAGGAAACTATGAAAGAACTTGCATCCAAAGCTCTGTCCAAGTTTATTCCTTTGAGCTGGTCTTGAGATGTCATGTTGCCTCCTTTCACGATGGTGGTGGTCACTCTGAACTCAATACAGACGCTGAGACCTCTGTGTCTATTACATTTTCCTAGGATACCAGAGAAGCCATTGTCAGCCTGAAGGCCTGATACAGACCCTGATAACTGTTGTACTTTTACTACCCACCCACACTGACAAAGCAGCACTCACGTTTTTCAGGTGAAGTAAGTGTCAAAGCTTAACTGTACTTGGTAATTATTTTTTTAAGATTTTTATTTATTTTTATTCATTATAAGAGGAGAGAGAGAGAGAGAGAGAGAGAGAGAGAAAAGGGGGGGGGAGGAGCAGAAAGCATCAACTCCCATATGTGCCTTGACCAGGCAAGCCCAGGGTTTTGAACCGGCAACCTCAGCGTTTCCAGGTTGACGCTTTATCCACTGCGCCACCACAGGTCAGGCTTGGTAATTATTTACTGTGTTCATAACTGGGCAATGTTTTTGGCCATCAGTAACACCTGGCATGTGGCAAAGGGATACTTTATTTTATAACTATTTCATCTCATATAATCCTTGTATCCACCATGGGATGTGTATCACATTATCCTTATTTTACAGTTTAGGAAATGAAAGCTTAAAAATAATTTAATTTGTGTAAAATATAATGAAGCTTGCATTTAAACCCAGGATGTGTTATTCTTCTATTGCCCAAAACTTATCATGTTAAAACAACAAACATGTATTATTTTAGTTCCTGTGGCCCAGGAATTCAGGAATGGCTTGGTTGGGTTGTGGCTCAGGGTTTTTCATGAGGTTACAGTCAAGATGTCAACTGGGGCTGCATCATCTCAAGGCTTGATGGGGCTGCAGGAGCTGTTTCCAAGATGGCTCCTTCATGTGGCTGTTGGCTGGAGGATTCAGTTTCTTACTGGCTGTTGGCTGGAGAGCTCAGTTTCTTATCATATGACCATTCAAGTGTCCTTATGAAATCACAGCTGGCTTTCTCTAGATTGAGTGATTTGGGAAAGGGAGCAAAAAAGAGGCTATAATGTCCTATGTAACTGGCTTTTGAAAGTTCCATAATCTATTCATATTCATGTAAGCGTTCCATCATGTCCAGTCTACACTCAAGGGGAAGGAATTTAGGCTACTTTTGGGAGGGAGAAGTATTAAGGAATTTGTGACTGTATTTTAAAATCACCTCACAGATTGGCTCTAGAGCCTATACTCATTTCAAAGATACTATATTGTTTATAGGAGAATATGCAAATTATTACTATTTTCCCCACACATACCCTGCTTCTCAAGAGGACTTGTTTCCCTCCCTGGGGTTGGTGAGGCTCTGTGACGACTGTACACTTAGTCCCATTGCTTTGTCTGCTTTAGAATCACCCTTTCCTGCTCTGATCTCTAACACTGTGTCTCAAGATCACAGAAGCCATGACACCTACTTTTGCACGTATTGTCAAACTCTTGTCAAACCCTTACTTTTATTTGTACCATGATGATCTAGTGATCTGATCATACTTTATACTCCTATTGCAAAAATGGCACAATGGTTCACTCTGATCTCCTTGACCTAACAATGTTCAGAATAAAAGTGCAGAACCTGCAAGAAGTCCCTGAAATATATATTTCATGAATCTTACCACCCAGTCTTCCACCTTTCATTCTGCCCACTACACAGATCCTAGAGTTCTCTTTCTACAACTCAGACATTATCAAGTCACATTCCCCCCCAAAAGCTTTCAGTCACTGCCTGTTTCTACAAGATGACTTCTGCTCTATCTAGCTTTGAGACCATTCACAAGCAGGTTCCCACCTGCTCTCCCCTCTCATTCCTCATCCCTCTCCAGGCAAACTAGACTATTTGCTATTCTGGGAATGTGCTTTTTTCTTTTAAGCCTCTACTCCTTTCTGTATAGTTTTCATTCTTCTTAGAACAAAAGCTTCTCTCCTTTGAGTTGTCAAACTCATTCAAAATGTGGTTCAAATACCACCTTCTCATAAAGCTCTTCCATGCTGCCTTCTCCTTCCCTGCAAGTTAGCTAATAAAAAGATGAGCAGATGAAAGTGTCTTCCTGAATCAAACAGCTACCTGCTGGCTTAACCGGGTTAACACTAATTAAAGTCACAGGACAGCTAAATTTAATTTTTGACACTTGATAAATGCCAAACATCAATGGATTTTTCATTAACATACTGAATAGCAATGTCTTTAAGTCACTGTTATGAAGACACTTTCCTAATTTCTTTGAGGTGGTTAATCTTCTGTGCAGACATCAAAAGGGATTGAATTTCCTGCCTCTATTGGCTCTTGTCATGTCAGCGGTAGAAGATGATTTAAAAAGAAGTAATTGCCCTGGTCAGTGATGTCTGTTTCACTTTATCAAAAAATGCAGAACTAAAATGGTGCGGGTGTCATGGGCAAAGGTGGGTCGTTGTCCCTTCTCTCATTTTCTCCTAAGGAAATCCAAAACAAAGTGTTTGGCTTAGATGTTGGATCCTATTCCATGATTGGATTAGGGTCTCTCCTGAGTTTCCACGGAGACATATGTTGAATTTGTCAGGTTATATTTTTGCAGCAATAAAGGGTCATCTTTGCTGAATTCAACTCAGCCCCAAATGGCCCTATAGTCATGACTCAGGCTGAGGATAACATGTGAACAGAAGCCCGCAAAGTAATAAGAGAAAAAAAAGGGCTGAATGTGCAAAGCTCACCCCAGATGCTGATTCTACTCATCTGCCATTACCACATCCTTCCTGGATCTGTGGTCTGTGCTCAGCCAGCAGATGTACATCCCATAGGATGCTTCTTGTAAAGGGGCGGGAGAAGCGAGCAGGGTGCACTCAGAGGGCACACACTGAGAGGAAAGCAATCAAGGCGTCAGCAGTCCGGTCCTGAGCAAGCAAAGCAGGGACAGCACAAACCTGAGGGTAGCTGGGGTTATGTTCACAGATGGTGGCGAGAATGGAGAACACTTCACCTCCCATTTGGCACCTGTCACCTGGCTGAGAAGACTAATCTTCCCTGTTAAAGGATAGTGCAATCACTTTGTTCAGAGAAAATTGCAGGCGGGAATGTGAAAGGAGTTTGGACAAAAACCTAGTCTCTGGGGGCTTTGCTGAAGGAAAGGTAATTTAACGTCTTTCGGGCAGCAAAGAGTTAATCTGGTTTTGGTCCAAAGGAAGAGGGTAAGAGTACACAGTGCTGGGGCCGTTAGCATCTTCATTCATTTAGCATCTTCATTCATTCATTTCACAAGACTTTTTTATTTTTTTTATTTTTTTATTTTTTATCTCTATCATCCCCAGGCTTGGAGAGAGTGCTGACTTGGGAAGAGATGACCCTGAGTCAAATCTGCTGCACCTATTACTATATGTAGGCAAGTCACAAAACCTCACTGTTAGGGTCAGACACAAGCTAACCTAAGAAGATGGGTGAGTAAGTTAGGAAAACAGAATTCTCGCTGATATCGCAAACAGAGGGGATTCAATGTAGGAAATTGGTTTTCTGGATATGGAAAGAATGAAAAGAGGAAAAAAGCGGTTCCTGAGTTGGCCGGAGATCAGTCATTGCAGAAAGCAGTCCCATTTCCTCAGGCTGGAGAAAGACAAGGGAAGAGGAGGGGTTGCCAGAAACTTTGAGAAGGGCTGCTGAATTCTCAGGACTGTGGAGGGGGCAGGTCCACATGTTCTTCCAGTCCCATTGCTTGTCATCAAGAAGTTTGTTCTTTAGGTCACATTTCTGACCAAGGATAATTTCATGTAGTATGAAAAGAGTAAGAGTAATGGGATGGAGGGTTATGGGGTTAGAGTAGGGCCAGGCATGGGAGCTTTTGTGGCAGAGCTTGGAGAGCTGTTGAATTGGGATCAGTCACAGGTTGACAGTAGACTCAGGAAGGGTAAGAGCATAGCAGGATAATGAGAATGAGGTGACCACTGCAATAATCCAGGTGTTTAAACATTCTAGTGCTGCATGATAAGTGAGTGACCACACATATAGCAGCATAGAACAACGTGAGTTTATTATCTCACAGTTTCATTATTCTCATGGGTCAGGAATCTGAGCCTGACTTCCCTGGGTCCTCTGATTTGGGTCTCTGAAGTATTTGAAGAAGGTGTCACCTGGGGTTATGGATTCATCTGAGGCCAGGATTCTCTTCCAAGTTCGTGTAGTTGTTGGCAGAATTTATTTTCTTACATCTATGGAACTCATGGTGCTTGCTTCTTCAAGACTAACAAGGGTTAGCGTCTATGACTTTTTGACTATCTTTTGAAGGGCTTGCCAAATTATATCAGGGCCACCCCTGATAAGATCCCTTTGTGACTGTCTCAACCAACAGAGTATGGTGGAAGTGATGCTACATGATTTTTAGAGGCTACATCATAAAAATGCCATACACCTCTTTCTGTTTTCTTGTGATGCTCACTCTGCCACAACGAAACCCAAGCAAATGAACAAAGGCCCACAGGAGCAGCCACAGAGGCCCCAGGCCTATAGCCTCAGTTGCACTCCCAGTCATCAGCCTGCAACCACCTGCCAGTCGTGGGCAGGAGCCATTTTGAAATTTGATTCTCCACCCTTCATCTACACAGAACAGAGATGAGCCATCCCCACTGAGCCCTGTCCTAATTGCAGACTCATAAGCTAATCTGTTATTGTTTTAAGCCTTTAAGGTGTTTTTTTTAAGGCATTTAAGTTTTGAGATAGTTTCAAAACCAGTAGTAATATATTGATAATATATTAAAAAAATTAATATTTCCTTTCCACTCTCCTTTTTCCCCTCCAGAATCATAGGTGGACAGATTTCTGTGACCCAGTCACTGAAGCCAGGATGGCCACATTCTAATCAAGATGTTCCCTCCGACAAAACCCACCTGCATCTTTTTGAGTGTGGGGTGCAAACAATCCCAAATCAAACAATGCTGTTTCTTGTCCCAACATTACTGAACTGGGAAAGCATTTGCCAGCATGTTGTTGGTCTCTAGGTGCCCCTAAGGGGCCATCAATGCCTCCACAGCAGCAGTCTCAGGAAAGTTAAATTCCAGACTCTGCTCATAGGTTTGGAGCAGTGAGATGTCCCCACTAAATTGCTCTTTAGTCTAATAGGAATTTCTAACAAAGAATTTTTCTCCACCTTTTCCTACAGGTCCACTGAGCTAAAATGACATTTATTAACAGCAGAAGGAAACAGTGGTGTGGTGTGGGGACCCAATGCTTGTGAGAAGTTGTGACCTGTGGGGGGTGTTCAGAGCATCCCGTTCTGAGCCCAAACCTTCTGGACCTTTCTTTGATGCTTTGACTTTTTGCGTTTAAGGGCGTGGTTGTTACAACGTGTTGAGTAGATGCACTGGATGGACATAGGAGGCAAATTATGTCACTTCATTTGCTGCGACTACAAGCCAGCCCTCAGCAGGTTGTCTCCCTAAGCTCTGCACATGCCTTCAGCCTGGCCCACCTCGATTCAAGGCATGCATGTTCTCATCTATTCATTATCTGTCACACTTATCTAAGTGTCCACCCATCTTGTTATTTATCCATATATTTACTGAAGGCACTATGGCAGAGGAGTGTAGGTTACAGGCTCTGGATTACATTGTCTGGTGGGAGCCATCACCATTTACTTACTAGCTAGTCGTCTTCACCTGCCTATGCCTCAGGTCTTCCTATGTAATGTGAAAACACACAGTGGCAATGCCTACCTTGCAGGGTCCTTATGAGGCTCCAGTGGCTGACTACAGGATGTGCTGCCCTGGCACCCGGTAAGTGCTCTGCACGTGCCACAGTTTTGCGACTGTTTGTTGTTGGTTGTTGTTAGCGTGTGTTGGGGGAAGCAGAGCAGATGTTCTTTATGAGTGTTAAGCACGGGTGCTAAGAAAACACAAAGTTTACTTTTTTTTATTCCCAGGGAGCTCAAGGAACCAAGACGCTTTCCTCACTGCTGTTTCAATAATGACTAACGATGTCCCGTGTGCCCGATCTGTGTGCTCACACATATGACAGTGCTCATCTCATCCCCCAAGTTCCTCTGCGGCGTGCTGGCTAAGGGAAAATGTCGGGTGCGGAGAGGGGAATCCGTTTTCCAAGTTTGCACGGCTGACAGTGGGGGTCACACTGGGGTCTGTCCACATTCATACCATCCCAGGTTACTTTCAGAAGTGACCCAGAACTGCCCAGGAGGTCACAAAGCCGGCTGAAGTCTGAGGACATCTCACAAGGCCCTGAAACGGACTCCACCAGCTTTGAACGCCGCTTCAAAGCCACGGCTGAGCCCCGCGCTCCCCGGGATGCCTCTCAAACAAGGGCCTTCCTCCTGCAGCTCCAACAGCAGGCTGCGGGAAACCACGGGCTTGATTAGTTTTCAAGAACAGGCTTTATGCCATTTCTTCTCCTTATCTGAACTATCAAAAGAAACCTTCATGTTTGAATAGCAGCTTCAACTTTCTGCTTTATTCTGTGAGAAAGAAAAACATTCAGTCAGAAATGGGGTGATTTCATCAGCATTTTTTTCAATTTCAAATGAGGTTTTGAAAACTGGTGGCTTCTTTTGGTGGTTAGAGTGTGTTTGGTGTCCAGGAGCTGTCCAGGTTCTGTCAGACATGGTGATAGTGAAACTGAAAAAAAATCCATGTTTATACTGCCTGTCACCACTCAGCCAAAAAAGCAGAGACAAGGGTTGAATCTTACGGGTGTTTTATTTGGATGGCCAGTGATCTGAGAAGATGGGGGCTCTGGACCCCAAAACCATCTTAATACCTCATCTCAGCCAACCTTTTTTATAAAGGGAAGGAAGAGATAGGCAGGGGGTTTGGAATTCAGGGAGAAGTTAATTAGATCAATATTGCAGTCCAGGAATTCTTCTACCATTTCTTCATCTGCTGACCAGTAATAGTTTATCTGTGTTCTTGTCAGCGGGCCTTCCATCCTTGGAGCACTGGGGCTGAGATACCGTCTTGCCTGTGGATCTCCTGGCCTGGGAACAAAGGTGGATCGCTAGCAGCCTTGTGAAGTCACATAGGCTCATTCATGTATCCAACTCCTGGAACAAAGCTTTTACTTGTATTCATCATTAAGCCTATTGTTATAACTAAAAGCTACTGTTATGAAGCTATATTTCTAGTTCTTGAGTTGCTGTGTCAAAAGGGGATGAGCACTTATTTGGGAGTGGGGGGTGGGCAGGACAGTTTTGTGCTTCCTGAGTAGAGAGCATGATGGGAAGTTTTGCTCCAGGAAGGGTAGGGCCTCTGGGCACATAGGAAAGAATCAGTTTCTCAACATTTTTGCCCTTCATGGGTGATCTTGTCAAGGTGAGAGTCTCTTAACCCGGCCCCAGGATTGGTAAAGACCTCATCTAAGGTGAGTCCAGGAAGCTGTCAGCACTAGAAAGCAGAAAACAGATCTATCTGGTTTATTCTGCCATAAGCAAGGTTGTCCCTGGTGGAGTCAGAGAGAGAGAATGGTCACCGATATGTCTGACTTCTCAGAGAAGAGCCAAGTTTAAAGATGTGAAGCGCAGGGGTTAGCGAGCATTTCCTGGAAAGGCCCAGAAAGGTCCAGCTTTGCAGGTCAGAAGGCATCAGCCGTTGCAACCTGGAAGCAGAGGCAGGTGGTCTGAGGATGAAGGAGCATGGCTGTGCTCCAGAGGAACTTCAGTGAACCCTTGTGGATGCCAGAATTTTAATTCTATGAAATTTTCACATCATGAAATATCATTCTTCTTTTGATTTTTTTGGCCAACTCTTGAAGAATGTGGAAACTATTTTCAGGGGTCATACAAAAGCAGTGTGCTGGATTGGGCTCACAGGTAGTAGCTTGCCAACCACTCATCTACTCAATCAAGGGGCTTCTGGTGCCTGACACTGGATGGTGCCAACACCTGTGGCCAGAGCAGCTTTCACAGGGGAGGGGCGGGAGGGAGGGTTGGGGTGGCAGCAGACGGTAGCCTCTAGCCCAAGCGAGGACCACCGCTGCCTGAGAAAGAGAGGGAGAGGTGTTTCTGGTGTGCATCTGTTTACTGATATGAGACATGTTTCTGCTCAAAACACATTTTCTGCCCTGGGTGGTAGGGAACCTCTAGCTGCTGAAAGGGGGCTTTAAATAAAAAAAAAAATTGTTTTAAAAGAGGAGGATAGTTCTTTTTTTAAAACAAAGATAATCCAAATATCAGGTGTCTAAGTAGCTCCTGGTCTCCCATCTTTATTTGATCCTTTAAGACATGAAGGACCAGCTCCCAGGAGTCCTGCCATGTATAGTGAAAACCCTGGGGTCCCTCTCCAAGTCTCCAGGGGATCCTGAAGGGCTCATGTGTCTCCTCCTTTATGCTGTGACTCTCTTAGCTGTCACCTTCCTCCTACCCCTTGTCAACTCACATGGGGAACACAGCTCCACTTCTGGCATTTCTCCAACATGTTGTTCACCAGGAAGAGTTCTAAGTGGCAGGATTGGCTGCAACTTTGGCTTAAATATGACTGCCCTTGCCCCCAGGACTTTTTCATGATCACTGTCCTTCTACAAACCCCTTCCTCACCCAGCCCCTCGCCACCCTGAAGCTATTACGTTCTATAAAGCAGCAGACAGGCACACAATGCCTTCTAATAAATGTCAGAACTGTGGGTGAGCCAACTGCGGTGGGAACATAGGGGAGAACACTACTGATTCCACCTACTAAGTGGAGAGAGGGTTGGAAAGGCTTCCCAGAGGTAGACGCGTGAGAGAGCTGTGGACGTTTGAGGAGGCATTTTTAGCAGAGCGAATGGGGGAGGGGCACTGGGGCAGAAGGGACAAGTTGAGTAAGGCTGGAAAACCCGAGGAAGGAGTCTGTGCTCATGGTTGGAGTTCATTGGTCTATTGATTAAACTCGTATTTTCTTTTCTTCCCAAAAAGAAAAGCTATAATTAGGTTTCTAGTCTTTGTTTTCTTGGGCCACTGAAGTATCTGGGATCAATGGTCTTTAAACATTAATTTCCTTGAAGTGCCAGAAACAATGAAAAACTAAAATATTTTATTTAACTAGATTTGTAAATTAATGGTAAATGTTTGCTAAATAAAATATTAGTTGAACCTCTATAGTCGATACTTGCAAAACAACTCTTTAGATGTATTCCCAAAGGGAATGTCAGAAAATATCTTTCCCATGTGGACATTGGTGGTAATCTCCTGACATTTGTTTCCCTCTTTCTGGCCGCCTTGATTCCTGTTTGGGGGTCCACATGGTTCTGGAGAAACTGACTCCACCCCCAGCCCTAGTTCAGGCACTTGACAGTCCTGAGATAATCAATGTATTCTGTCCCTCTGGTCACAGTTCAGGTGTGAACACCTGAGAGGACTGGCCCAATCATAGCAAATCTCAGTGTTCCTGTTGGGGAGGTCGGGACAACAGCATTCTCTCTTCTTCTGAACAGGACACTGCAGCTAAAGGCCCTCCCTCCTGGATTGCTGTAGCCCCAAAGGAAGCCAGCCTATAGATGAGACTGAGTCAAGGAAACAGAAGAGACAACAGTGCCAGGGCTCTGATGCTGCCGTGAACCACTGGATCAAACTGTGCCTGAAGCCTGCATGCCTTGGACTTCTTTTTTGATAAGACAATAAAACCTCTTTATTGCTTAAGCCAGGTGCAATTAGCTTTCCCATTTAAGCTGAGGCAATTCTCAAAACAGAACTGGATTTATGTTTACCCTTTTGGAAAGCCTTGTGAGTACCTGACCTCAGCATTTGAGGACTCAACCGATGGTGCCTATAGGATCCCAATGTTGGGTTACATCAGTAACAGTCTGGATCCATTAAAGCATATCCAGTATTTGTCTGAAAGGAGAGATTGGCAGTGCAGAAGAGGATTGAAAGCTGGGGGTAGGTTTCTCTTCCGCAGTGATGAGAATTCAGAAGAAAAGCAGCTGCAGTGTTTTTATTGGGTTAAGAGAGCCAAACAGACAACTTTCCCACTGGGCTGTGCCAGGTGAGGGCTGACAGAGCATGCGTGGAGCTGGCTTCATAAACCTCAGCTGGGCTAATGAGGGACACAGGTTCAGGAAGCCAACTCTCTGAAGGCCTGAAGAAGGAAGTCATTCTTTCTCTTCTGATTCTAAAAGTCATGTGTGATTATTGTGAAAATTTTGAAAAATCTAGACATGTATAAACACACAAAAAAGTAGCAAACATCCAATTTCCACAGCTCGGGTGTTATTTCCTATCTACATACTTTCAATATTTAGGGTATGCAGTTTTATGTCATAAGCATGTTGCCTCCCACAGAATATCTTTGTGATCAGTTTCAGTGGCTGCATAATATTGCATCATAGGGACTTTTCTATATACAACCACTTTTTCTTATGTTGAACACTTAATAATGTGTCTATGGGGGTTTTCTGTTCTAAATTATGTTGTGATGAACTGCTTTAAGCAAAGTCTTTGTCCATAACTCTGATGATACTCAGGCTCGATTCCCTGAAGGACAATTGCCGGGTCAGAAGATTTGAATATTTTTGAGATTATTAATACATTTTGCCAAATGCTCCCACTAGCTATGCATGGGTGCTTATAATGGCAAAAATTTGAAGTGTATTACTGCTGTGGTCAGAGGCAGGTGAACGAGTCAAAATGGATTAGATTCAAGGGTTGAGTCATTGATTGAGCATCAGCTCTGTGCAGGCACTATAATGTGGGCCACCGGGTAGTCTCACCCAACAGGCTGGGGTAGTAGATAGCCCACATGAAGAAGATGTATAGGGAAGCCCTGGCCAGTTGGCTCAGTGGTAGAGCATTGGCCAGATGTGTGGCTGTCCCACATTTGATTCTCAGTCAGGGCACACAGGAGCAGCAATCCTCTGTTTCCCAGCCCCTTCCCCCTCTGTTATCTCTCTCTCTTCTCTTCCACTCCTTCAGCCATGGCTCAATTGGAGCAAGTTGGCCCCAGGTGCTGAGGATGGTTCCATGGCCTCGGCCTCAGGTGCTAGGAAGAGCTCAGTTGCTGAGCAACAGAGCAACACCCCAGTTGGGCAGAGCATCACCCCCTAGTGGGCTTGCTGGGTGCATCCCGGGCAGCGCACATGCAGGAGTCCGGCTCTTTGCTTCCCCTCCTCTCACTGAACAGAAAAAAAAAAAAAAAGAATATGTACAGGGGAGAGGGGCTCACTCTCAGAACAAAGGTTTACCATGGCCCAGTCTCACCCAGCTTTGTCACAGCCATTCCCTAGCACTCTTCCTTTTCCTTCTGCTCCTTTGATCCTTCCTTAAGTCCACCGAAGTCCTTTGGACTCACCACAATACTTGTTTCCTTAGTTGTGGACCCCAGTTCATGAACCTGCCTATCCATCCCAGCCCATGTAAGACCCAGGATCCCTCCACCCCAGCCTGCCCTTTTCCAGCTTGTCCAGCTTCCTTGGAGTGCAATAGGACAAGTCTCAGACTCACCATGAGTCTAAGGGACCCAGCCCCAAGACATTTTGAGCAGTAGCCCCAGCCAGCAGAGTGGGCACATGCCACCAATGGACACCAGTAGGAAGAAAATAGGAGACATGAGTCGGCCCTCAGTCCTTCTTGCATACAAGCTTTGTTGCCCTGGTCACAGCCTTGAGGGGCATGATATGCTTCTAAGATTGCAGTGTCCCTTTCCACCATTTTCAAAGCCAGCAATCGTGGTTTGAGTCTTTCTGCTTTTCTCATCAATTCCCTTGTCTACCTTGAAGAACCCTTGTGATTACATTGGGTCCATCCAGGTCATCTGCAATATCTCCCTATTATAAGTTCAGCTGATTATCATCCTTAATTTCCCTTTGCTAGATAACTGAAGATATTCACAGGTTCTAGAGATCAGGATGTGGGCATCTTTGGGGGTCATGATTCTACCTAAAACAGGGTAACTATAGGAAAGAAGGGAAAAAAATTAAGAAGCTGAGCTAATAAAGTCAGATGAAAACCATGGTCAACCACACCAGAGAGTGAGGCTTTACGAAGTTTGAGAGGGATATGCCACTAGGGATGATGTTGTTAGGAAGAAGAAAGCGTCTAAATGGGGTAACTTTAGCTGATACCCCCAGGCTTCTAGGGTCCTGGTTCATTTCCCTCTAACCCCCATCAAGTCATTGTAAGTAATATGCCAGCCAAAGGCTTACCCGCCTTACCTCTTCTGTAATCCTACTGACATTGCTGTTTGGAAGTAGGCTCCCAGAATCAGTCACCAGGGACAGGAAATGGGTGGCCAGGAAAAGGGTCAGTATGCTCCTGGTGCTCTGAGTAAAAACTCAACAGTTCAGCACCCCTGGGGCTCAGCCTATTGTCCCCAACCCTGTGGGCCCTCTGGGAGGCTTGGGCAGAAGTAGAAGACTAGTCAATAGTAGAAGTCATTGGGGTTGTGGGGAAGCTTAATACCAGAATACTCTAGCTTAAAAAAAAAATTGCCTCTGGTTCTAGTCCTTGTGCCATTGTCTTCTGCCTGGTGCCTGTCTCTCTCCCATGTGATCACTTAAATCCCAGGTGTCACTTAATCAAAGCATTACAGGACATCTCATCAAGCATGCAGGGTGTTTGACAAGGAGTAAGACGGTCTTCTGGCCTCAGAGGGATCACAGTCTAGAGGGGTTATAGGCAAGGAAAGTTAACTACACACCAGTGTGACAAGTGCTGCAAAATCAGGCACTGTTAGGTTATATCACTGGGGGTCAAATGGGTCTCATGTCGGTGTCTGCAAAATGTTGCATTCTAAGTCCTTGAACCTCCAATTATGACTTTGTTCCTGATTGAGTGAAAGACATCAGAAGTTGCTCACATTATTTTGACGTGTGTCCTTTTTCCAGGAGTTCAAGGACAGATCCAGTCAAAGGGCAGGTTTTTGTAAACTGAGAAGAAGCAGAGCCAAGGAGAGTGCTCGCTGTGGGGCGAGGGCCTGGCGGTCCTCACCAAGGTCCCCATCTGTAGGGTGGCATCGGTTACACAGACCCAACACAGAAATCAGAATTTCCAGGTGACAACTCTGGCAGGAGCACTGCCAGGATTTAGCTGGAGAACAGAATAACTTTGCCTGGTAAGTGTGAAACCTGTAAAGAGTAAACTGTGAAGCGCTGTGCAGATATTAGCGTTCCTGCCTCTTCCTGTCCTGGCCTCCCTCACCTGTCCAGTGTGGCTGAAGCCCTTGCTCTGAGGCAGGGTAAGCTGGTTGGAGACGGCTGGAGCCTGCTGGAGGGGCCCAGGAGCCTCCCAACTTGAACTGCTTAGTCTTTTCTGGGACCACTCCAACACACGCACTGGGGGACAGAAAATTCAGGTCCAGTCAAAAGAGAGCAGTAACCGGATGCGGAAATCAACTCTGTCTTGTCCTTAGGGCAACAAACTTATAGGAGTCTCCTTACTCCTGCAGACAAGCCTTACTTCCCCACCAGCCTTTGAACCCTTCAAGGGAGCTGAAAGTCAGAAGATATTAGGCCTCCGTTCTGCACTGGAAACAGCCCTTTCACAGTATGCCCTCCATATGGCTTAATAATTTGAGATTTCTTACCCATCTCAAGGGAGGGCTGGAGGGGTTGTGATGCTCTTCCTACGGTTTCCAGCTTACATCTCTTCTCATCAATAAAAGATTGGGTTTACTCACTGTGGTGAGCCAAAAGTGAAAAACAGGTGCAGCAATATAATATTTCTCTTTAATTACTGTTTATGGAAAAAAGCACATGAGTGTGAAAATTAATTATTCCGTATTGTTAGACCAGGATGAACTACTTACTAATTTTAACTGTGGCTTTTATGGAGAGGCTGTTGCTCAACATCTTATTAATTGGAGTAAATATTAACCAACAGTTCCTAGAGCTTCCCCACCAGCCTCTGCCTCCCCTCCACCCCCAGCCCCTGTAGGACATTCTCCTGGGGAAAGTGAGAGGATTCTTCATTCCTTCATTGTGTGGCATTGGGTCTGTGTGATACAAAGCTTCCTCTCAAGAGAAAAGCTTTGTGATTTCAAGGCTGTTTTCCTCCCTCCACCAGCCGTCAGTCAAGGTGCCCAGGGACTCACGTAGAAAATGCAAGAAATGCTTTTCTATTATTCATGCCTATTTCCACACCGACACTTTGCCCTCTCAGTTGGCAGCCTCCTTCTCTCTGGTTTGCCCCAAATGAAAGTCAGCTACGGGAGGCAGTGGCACACTGGACATGTTAGCATGTGGGATTTGAGGGTAGGAAAGACCCCAAAAGCCCAACTGAGTGCGTCCTGCCGGCTCAGTAGCAGTGATTCTGTGCTGGAAGTCATGGAGCCGGCAGCAGAGGAGAGAGAAGAGGGTGGGTGTGGGTTTGAGCATGTTCTCAGCAGAATTCACATGGTGGGGGTCAGCTTTACCCCACCCACTTTAAGTTATAGGGGGAAGAGGCAGGGGATCCCAAGAGCCTTTCGGCTGGAAACCAGTGATGGTCTGGAGCTCTTGATGGTCACATTCAGGATCTATCTATTGTTTCCCAGCAAAATATCCAGAACATAGTGACTCAAGACAATAACTAATTCATTGTATCTCATTCCCCTGAGGGTCAGGAATTAGGGTAGGGCTCAGCTGGGAAAGCCTTTGGCTCCACATGAGTAAGTCTGGTGTGTCCAAGACCGCTTCACTCCCTTGTGTGACTCCATATTAGGGATGGCCAGGTCAACTGAAAAATAATATCTACGAGGTGTTTTGTCACCAAAAAGGATTTATTCGGGAAAAGAAAGGACTGCAACCCAGTGCAGGCAGACATGGCAAGCCATGTGCACACTCTGGCTTGTGTACCCAGATGGAAGGGCATTTATAGAAAAGAAAAGGAAATTAGGAAAAGGGGAAGTGAGAACCATAGAACTTTATTATGAACATAGAATTCTTCCTGTAGGGTTCTCGTGACTATAAAGTGTGAGAACTCCTCCTATAGCCTTAGCTCCTCCCATCCTTCATGTTCCAGTTAGTCTTTCTCAACTGGAAGGCTGGACTCAGCTGCGTCATTCAGAGGATCCTCCGATGACCTCTTCAGCACGGTGATTCAGGGTAGCCAGACTTCTTCCATGGTGGCTCAGGGCACCTAGAGAGAAGGTCCAAGGGGCCTCTCCAGGCAGAGCTGCAAGACTTCTAGGACCTCATTTCCATCTTGTTCTTTTGTTCAGCAGATCACCAAGGCCCCAGAATTTAAGAGGAGAATTAAACTCCACCTTCACGGGAGGAGCAGCAAAGAACTTGTAACCATTTTCAATCTTCCCCAGCACATGCTTCTGCTCAGGGGTTCACCAGGTCTAGTAGAGGCAGCTGAGTGATGATAGGAGGTTCTGAGAGTCTGATGGCCTGGGTTTCAGTGTGACTATTTTATTCATAATTTGGTTAATGTCTGATCTTGATCATTGATCCTCACTTTCTTTATTTACACACAAAAGAAATATCTTCTACCTTATAGAATTATTGGGAGGATGAGTGAGATCAGATCACACACAAATAGCTCAGGCCAGGGTCTGCTCTCCAGAAGGTACATTATCTATGGAGCTCCTGCTACAAAGATGATTGTGCAGTGAGAACAATAATGTGTGAAAACCCAATGAAGTTGTTCATGTTTATCGACCTGTAGGCTCAATCTCATCTGTGGGTCATGAAAAAAATTTAGTGGCGTTATAAAGATAGAATAGAAAAGGAAAAAAAACAATAAAAATATCAAGTTGCATCATGTGTAATAGTGGCTAATATAGTTTTTCAAAAATTTTTTCAATTATAATATATACCTGTATGTACTGTATCATGGTATAAAATGTTTCATTTACAAAAATATTTTTTACTGAAGTTTGTGGTCAGAAACCTTTGAAAACCACTGCTACATGAATATGAAGTGCTTTTGCCACCTGTCATTCAAAAGTACAATCATTCTCATGCCGTGTGTGGCTGGGGACGCAGGGCTGGTATAAATGAAGAGCTCTTCAGGAAATACACACAGTCAGCCAGGGTCCTGACCTCAGGATTATCTGTCAAAACCAGCGAAGTAAACGTGCCTGCTAAGCCCAGTGTTTCTCCTGGTGTCAGTTCTGCATGTCACATGTAGTACTGGAAATTAGATGGGCAGGAAGCCACATCAGGAAATTCCTCCGTCCTCTCTGCTCTTATCCTCTGAGTGCCTTCAGGGTGATGAGCAGCCTTCTCTCTCTGGACGGGAAAATAAGCACAGAGAAAGAGATGGGGTGGATATGAATTCAGGGGAAAAGTGAGGACCAGAGACCATCAAAGTGGATATGTGTTACGCTGGCAGGTAAGGACCCTGCCTTGTCGGAAAACTGCTCCTCCCTGATGCCAGTCTTGGGGTCCCCATGGTAACTGCCTTAGATGACTCCAGGCCTAAAGTCACAGAAATGGTGTTAGTTGATCTGCAATGGCCAATCAGAGCTGGGTTTTTTGTTAGTTTGTTTGTTTGTATGTTTTCAGTTTGGGGCCAGAGAATGCTTTTATCAGCCTCTCTTCTGTGATGGAAGCCCTAAGAGGTGAAACTTGAGAGCTATGAGCATTCAGCTTTCCCTGGTGGAGGAAGCCTGTCTACAGAGAGAGAGGACCCACCTGGCACTCAGAGGGCAGCATGGAGAGAAGCAGAGATGTCTGGGTCATGTTTGAGTTCCTGGGCGCACTTGCTCATGAAGCCCAGCTGCACCCCCACTTTGCCTACAGCCCGACTGTTCAACCTCATGGTCCGTGAGCCAATAAATCCCCTTTGTCTACACTCACTTCAGATGGGTTTCTATCCTTTGCATCCAAGGGTCTTTCCTACACAATCTTAAAAGAAATGCAAGCTGGTGGGAGTGGGTTTACATCATGCTGGGAACAGAGGCGGCCACCCCTGCCTCTCTCTCGCTGCCTGGCCATCTGCAGAGTGTACAGCTCTGGACGGGGCACCATCAAGGAGAGGCACCAACCACATCCACACTGGCCTTGCCAGCTCACACACTCCCTTCCGACAGAAAGTCAAAGGGCAGCCAGCCCTGCCCCCATGTGGGTCCTTCAGCCCCTCCGTAGTTAAATGCCATGATCTCCACTGTGCCACGGGCTGCCACATCAGGAGCCTTGGATTAAATAATTTGTCTCCCTCCAACACAGCTGCTCTCTGGTTCCTGTCTGACAAATGCAGTTTATTAGGGCTGACAAAGATGAATGTCCTTGTTTATGGAAGTCAGCTAAGTGCTGTTTTCAGGGAGCCAGTGGGCTTGGATCTGAAGCATGGTGTGCATCAATTGGCTACCTAGCACTACTCTCAGCCACAGGCTACAGCAGGGACACCAAGGCCAAGTACATGGCACTGGCCTAGGGTAGGTCCCACGAGAGCTTCACGGTTGGGGTATAATACAATTTGGCTGCTGATGGCAGCTTCTGTCACCACCACCTGAGAGTCGGCTCAGTTTTTCAAGGTGTTATATCTGCAGGACATTCACTAACCAACAGACACACATATGGGCCAGTAATATCGATAAGCAACTCTTATAAATGGAGTAAGGGGAGGGTTGAAAATACAACAGCTGTCCTGATCAGCTTGGTCTGCTAGAACAAAAATACCGTGGACTGGGAGGCTTAAACTGCAAACATTATTTCTCAGAGTCTGGAGGCTGGGAAGTCCAGGATCAAGGTGCTGGCAGGTCAGGTGTCTGGTGAGGACTCTTTCTGGTTTTCAGATGGCCTTTGTCCTCACATAGTGAAGAAACTGGATGCTCTAGTCTCTTTCTTCCTCATCCCATCATAGGAGCTCCACCTAATCTAAGCATAGTCTCCTAATACCATCCCATTTAGAGTTAGGATTTTAGCATATGGATTTGGGGGGGAGGCACAAACATGCAGTCTATAACAGGCGTGATGGCTGTCTAGGGAGCAAGAAGACTCAGAAACATAATCTGAATGTAGCTGGCATACTTCAGTGGTAACTCCTCTGAGAGACTAACCATTGTTAACAGCTGCCTTCTTTCCTGTCCTTCTGACCATTCATTTCAGTCAATGATGCCATTACTCTAAGAGACTGAAAAAACTAATGCAATGATTCTCAGTCTGGCTGGGCAGCACAGTCACCGATGGCGGTGGATCTCAAAGTTTGGACCATCATCCAAAGTAATAAACACATTTTGCATCACCACCTGGGTGCACATGTGAGCAGGCGCAGGTGTGCACACAGACACATACACACACTCACTCGCACACGGGCATGGAAGCAGGCACACACAACTTCAACAAAGCTTCACAAGACAACACTGATATTTTCTATTCTATTCAAATTTATATTTTTTAAAAATGCTAGTTGCATCCTGAACAGTGGATTCCATGTTTGCTAACAAGTCATGATCCTGGGTTAAAATCACAACAAGGCCCTGGCTGGTTGTCTCAGTGGTAGAGTGTCGGCCTGGCGAGTAGAAGTCCTGGGTTTGATTCCCGGCCAGGGCACACAGGAGGGGCGCCCATCTGCTTCTCCACCCCTCCCCCTCTCCTTCCTCTCTGTCTCTCTCTTCCCCTCCCGCAGCGAGGCTTCATTGGAGCAAAGATGGCCCGGGCGCTGGGGATGGCTCCTTGGCCTCTGCCCCAGGCGCTAGAGTGGCTCTGGTTGCAACAGAGCAATGCCCGGTGGGGCAGAGCATCGCCCCCTGGTGGGCAGAGCGTCATCCCCTGGTGGGCGTGCCGGGTGGATCCCGGTGGGGTGCATGCGAGAGTCTGTCTGACTGTCTCTCCCCATTTCCAGCTTCAGAAAAATACAAAAAAAGAAAATCACAACAATACCACTGACCAATGGTGCTTGTTAAAAGTCCACTTTAACTGTGCTGGGCAAGGCCTCCTGAGGAAGGGGCATATAATTAAGACTAACAGAATAGATAATATTTCAGCAGGCAGAGGATGTAGGGGAAACAGCATGTGGGTTGAGAAAACAACCCATGCAAATGCGGGGAGGGGATACTGGGCAGAGGCAACATCTGGTGGGTGGAGAAGCTGTAAGTTCAGCTCATCCGGAGGAGGGCAAGTGTTGGGGGGAAAAGGGTGAGGGAGGGGCTGACAGTCAGGTGGGACCAGTTGTGGGGGATTTTATAAGGAACATAGATGAGTTTGGAATCTATGTTCAGGGTAATGAAAAGTTCATAAAGGATGCTAAGCAAAAGATTAATGCTTTTAAAAGGACCACACTGCTGTGTGGAGAGTGGATTTGGGATCAGAAGACAGGGTGGAGAGTACAGGTGCAAGTGCAGGCTGGTTGCAGGGAGCCAAGCTGTGATAAGAATGACAAGTATGGCCCTCCCGCGGGAGGACAGAGGAGGAGAAGGAGCATTCCCCAGCTGGCGCTGGGCAGGGCAAGACCCGAACCGCTGTGGGTGGCAGCCCTACAGGTCTGGAGGCAACCGCAGAGGTTTAGAAGGAGATAATAATGGTGGCAATGGCCTTGAAGGTTTCTTTGTCTACAGTGCTCTGGGATTCCGGCCACCCTCTGCCCACGTTTGCTTTATCTGGCTTCTTGCTTAAACCTTGCTCATGCTTATCCATGGAGCAGGCTTAGAGATGGGGTCTGGAACCTGAGCCAGAGAGAGGAGAGGTCTCCAAGGTAGAACCTGCTCCCCTTGCTCAAAAGAAAGGAGGCAGAGGGGTGAAGAAGCAAACTGAGCCCTTTCTCGCTTCAGGTGCTTAGAGTGCTAACCTCGACTGACTAGGGAAGGAAGGGCGCGCTTTGCATCAGAAATATGAGTTCTAAACCCGACAGAATTTCAGATACAGAAAGTGACCAGCAAGTCATCTGGTCTGTTGCAGGGCGAGGAAGCTAACCAATGGCTAGAGAGTTCACCTCCCAGGTGAGGCCAGATGATAAACACAAGCGGCCCCAGCTCTGCGCTTCATTCCCTGTGGCTTAGCCCCAAGCCCAGCGCTTCCTGCCCTCTGCGTTTCTTCTCCTGTGCAGTGAGCTCATCTGGGGGGAACTCTGCTCCACTTAAGCTCCTCCCCACTCCCTCCCCACTCTGAACAGGGAGGCCTGCCTCTGTCTAGCAACTATACCTAGACCAGGGCCAATTTAATTCAGGGAGAAAGATAGAAAGATCCTTTTCTGCCTCTGGTCAGAGCTATGTTCTAGTTTTACAAGTTAGGCAACAAGCAAATCCTTTTTTTTTTTTAAGCGAGAGAGCAGGACACAGTGAGACAGACTCCAGCATGTGCCCCAACCAGGATCTACCTGGCAACCCCCGGCTGAGGCCAATGCTCAAATCAACTGAGCTGTCCTCAGGGCTTGGGGCCGACACTCAAACTAATTGAGCCACTGGCTGTGGGAGGCGAAGAGAGAGAGAAGGGGGAGAAAGAGGGGAAGAGAAGCAGGTGGCTGCTTCTCATGTGTGCCCTGACTGGAGATCAAACCTGGGATGTCCACATGCCAGGCTGATGCTCTATCCACTGAGCCCACTAGCCAGGACAGCAGAGACTGTTTTAATGGTGCTTATTTTGATTTCTCAAATTGGTCAGAAACCACAGGGGCAATGGACATGGGTATTGGAAACTCATTAGGCTTCCTAGGCTTCAAACACAGATCTCTACACTCCTCCCCTTCCCCTTTTCTATAGTAAGGTTAAGACTGCCCCACGGTTTTGCTATAATGCTTGTCTCGCCCCAGGTGGGGTCTGGTCCCAGAGCTGTTCTAGTCCTGCTCTTTTCACAGCTGGACTGTATCACAATAGAACCGTTTTGTACTGAATAAATTTTTTTCTTTACCGCATCCCAAACTGGGGATTTTTATTGGCATTGAATTGGCACTAATGACCATGGGTTGACAAAGATTAGGTAGCTCATAAGCAGAGGAACCGGGTGTGAAACCATATCAGCCTGGGTTCTGGACATAGCAGGCACATGGGCATAGAAGGCAGCAAGGGCAAGAGAGCACCAGGGTCTACTCTTCACCTTCAGTGCTGGGGAGGGGGCTGTGAAAGATCAAGCTGGTGCCGGGATTGAGGAGCTGCCCAAAGCCCATAATGTGTGATTTCAGGAGCAGGCCCGGCCCCAGCGGCGTGCACGCTGCCATTCTCGCTCGCTCCTTGTCCTGCACTGGAGGTTTCTTCCTTCTTGCTCTAGTGCTTTATTTTTTATTTTTTTGCTTCTGTTTAAAATTAATTCCACAACACTGAATAACCTTCTCCCACAAGGTTGTAGTTAATCAGGCTGAATTTATTAAGATCTTTACAATGAAATGAGCTCATACCAGGAGAAGGAAAGTTACCTTATTATCCCATTTTAAAAGCGTGAATAATTTCAGCCCCTAGCTTACTGTTGACCCCCAATGACCTCCATTGTGGTTTCCAATGACTTTGGAAGGTACCAGACCCCAGTCTTCTTTGCGTTTCCCGTTTCCCATCCTGGAGAAGTGTGCTCAGACCAGTGAGTCCCTACAGAAGGAAAAGCACATGACAAGGTGTGCAGTTCAGTGTGCAAGGAACCCATTTTACAGGCGGACTCTGGGCTCAGGAAGGGACATTATGAAGGGATGATTTCCTTCTAAGGGTTTTTCACCTGAAGTCACTATTAGCCTCACCTGGATCCCTGTCCCCTAATGTCCTCCTCTAGCTCTTCTTTCCTTGTAGCAGGGACCTCTGGCCTGCTTCCTATAAGATTACACAGAGCCTGAAGGTTGAGGTTTTAAGTAGCTTTGAGGAAGGGACTCAGCCCAGAAATGGCCCTGTTGTTAGTTGCATCTTCATATAAGTGCCCTGTGTTGTTCCTGAATGCCCAGCCTTCATGATCCGCTCCAGACTCTGGAATACTAAGGTGAGGGGTTTTCCTGCTTGGGTCTTGCCAGCCTTGCTCACCACCACCCATGACTTACAACACACAGGGTGGGGCTCGATCATCAGCGGTGAGGCTGACACCTGTTGGGATTTCTGAGTGTCACTTTCAGTTAGCTGCCTTATGGGTAGGCTCTATCTGCTTGTTAGATTCCCAACTCTCTGTGGTTAACGTCTGTTATGGGTTGAATGGTGACCTCCTCACCTCCCCAAAATGTTCAAGCCCTCATTCATAGTACCTGTAGTTATGACCTTATTTGGAAATAGCTCTTTGAAGATGTAATCAAATGGAAATATAGTCATTAGGGTGGGCCTTCTTCCAATAGGGCCAATGATTTTTTTTAAGAAGAAAACAGACACAGAAAGAGAACTACCCAGGGAGAATGCCATGTGATGACAAAAGACAGAGATTGGAGTGATGCCTCCACAAGCCAAGGGTTTCCAGCAACACAGAAGCTAAGACAAAGGCAGGGACATTTTCCCTCAGAGCTGTTCAGAAGAAACCAACCTTGCTGACATCCTGACTTTGTTCTTCTAAACTCCAGAACTGTGCAAGAATAAAGTTCTGTTGTCTTTAGCCACCTGCGACAATAAAACAGGGCCAAAATGCCCATCATGTCTCCTAAAAAGCTTCTGCTTTCTATCACCCATGTTCTGCCGTATGTGAATTCCTTCCTGTTGCTTCTGCTGGCTCATCCTTTCCATGCCAATTTCCAATTACCAGCCCTCTCCCAGGGGGCTTCTCTGGTTCCAGGTGCCAACCCCCCACAGTTCTCCTCCAGATGGCACTTTCCTCCCCTAAAGTAACATATGCAAGAGGTAGACCCTTAGATTCCTGTCACTTGGGGGGTGGGGAGGCTCATTGCTCCTGTGCATAGATTTGGTCTGCTAGCCAGTGTTTAAAGCGATCAAGCTGTCATCCAATTGTTGGCTCAAAGTTTGACCCTCTCTAACCACCTTGAGCCATAGGCAGGACAAAAAGCTTAATCCAAGCAGTTTGCTCAGATGAAGGCCTGGATCCCAGGCCACCTTATGCCGAGCACCACGAAGGTCAGCTTCTGCCATGCCTCTCCTCAAGGTTTCATCCAGACAGCGATACTGAGGAGTAGATAGGCAAAACAATGCAGCTATGTTACCACACGCTATACAATTCACACTGACTTCAACCAAAGACAGCGCAGACATGATGAGGATACCCAGAAACTCCCCTTAACTACTTGCGATCAATTAACCTTTGTAAGTATCTCACATTCTTTTCTTTATAACCTCATTATTTAGCTGGGACACAACTCCACTCTCCTTACTGCAATTATTCTCTGGATCTTTCTCCCAAATGGAGCCAAATAGACCACATTTACTGTTAACTTCATATATATGTTTCCTTTCTCCCTTCATTAAAGTGCTATCACCCCAGGCAATGACCCCATAGATACAAAGTGATCAAGAAGTATTAGAAAAACAGTGTATTTCCCTTGTGAAATCTTAACTCTACTTAGTCAAACACTGTACTCTTAACATTACTTTGTGGTTTTGGTCATAAAAATATAGGTGTTCCACAACTTCTACCTCCTGATTTTTTCTGTCTCTCTACAAGGTTTTAGAGATCACCATGTTCTCAAGAATTCATTAATTTCTTAGATTGTATTTCTACTCACTATTCCTGGTAAATTTCCCACAGGTCGATGCTGACCCCAACCACTTTACTCTGACCCCTAGCTCTGTCTCCTGGTTGCAAGCTTACTCCTGATCCCTTTGAACTTACAGTTTCCAAAATCTGTTTATTTCCACTTTCACATTATGGATCCCAGAAACACATATACATGCACCTGCGTATTTCTACCCTACTGTAGACTTTCTCTGGGCTCTCCCACTGGCTTTTATCTTGCTGCAAATCGGCTGCCTGGAAAGCTTCTTTATGGTCAACTCCAGTTCTGGCCTGGGAGGAAGTAGGTAAACTGTGGATAGTATCTGGGATATAGTTCAAGCAGAATCTTGAAAGGATGAAATTTTTGTAAGTGGTTGAGAATGAATAGGCATTTCAGGTGGACAGAATAGCTTATGCAAGTAGGCCAAATTTCAGATTTCAAAACTCAGAAGAGCAAATATCAAAATGTTATGTGGGCTTTTGTAGATCTCCAAGACCATTTCAGGGGATTTATAAGGTCAAAACAAATTTTATAGTATTATTAATATTTGATTTGCCTTTTTCTCTGTCAGATATTTGCACTGATGTTGGCAAAGAAGTGATGGGTAAAATATTTAGCATAGATGAAGGCAAAGACACCAAATTGTACTAGTCATCATTACATTCTTCAGCACCAAGCACATGCATAAAAAAATCAATGTCATTTAGGAATGTCTTTAATAAAAGCAGTACACATTAATAATTTTATTAGTTCTCGACTCTTGAGTTCTTATCCTTTTAATATTCTGTGTGATGAAATGGGAAGAGCACATAAAGTAGTTCTGCTGAGTATCCAAGTACAATGGATGTTTGGAGGAAAAGTCCTTGTGCAGTTGTTTTAGTTACAAGCTAAACTAGCTCCTTTTCTCATGAGACACAATTTGCCCTTGAAAGGATAATGAGTAGTCAAGTTATGGTTATTCAAATTTTGGTATTTTGCAGATACTTATTGAACACAAGCAAAGGAAATGTGTCACTGCAAGGAAAGAAAAATGGGCAATGTTCATTGCCAATGATAAAACTCAAGTTTTCAAATGAAAATTAGAATTTTGAAGATCTTACATTTTATTTTTAATTTGCATTTCCTTTCAGTTACTGATGTCAAGCATCTTCTCATGTGCTTATCTGCCATCTCTATATCTTCTTTGTAAAATGTGTCTGATTCATTTGCTTATTTTTTGTTGTATTATTTGTTTTCTTATTGTTGAGTTGCTAGAGTTCTTATATATTCTGAACAGAAGTTCTTTATCAGACAGATGTTTTGCAAATATTTTCTACCAATTTGTAGCTTGTCTTTTAATTTTCCTTATACTATTTTCCAAAGACCACAAGTTTTTAATCTTTTTCAAATATCATTTATTAAATTTTTCTTTTATATTTTGTATATTTTGTATCCTAAGTAACCTTTGTCTAACTCAGTCAAAAGATTTTTTTCTGCAAATTTAATAGTGTTAAGTTTAACTTTAGGTCTATGATTTACTGCAACTTATTTTTTTAATATGATGTAAATTATTGGTTGAGGTTAATTTTTAAATTTATTTTTGCATATGGATGTCCAATGTTTTCAGCATTATTTGTTGAAAAAGGTATTCTTTTGGCCCAGGCCAGTGGCTCAGTGGATATAGCATCGGCCCAGCATATGGATGTCCTTGGTTCAATTCCCGGTCAGGGCACACAAGAGAAGTGACCATCTGCTTTTTCCTCTTCCCTCTCCCCCTTCTCTCTTTCTTCCCCTGTGGTAGCCAGTGGCTCAGTTGGTTCGAGCACTGAGGATAGCTCAGTTTGTCCCAGTGAATCAGCCTCAGGTTCTAAAAATAGCTCGGTTGACTTGAGCATCAGCCCTAGATGAGGTTGATGGGTGGATCCTGGTCAGGACACATGCAAGAGTCTGTCTCACTATCTCCCCTCCTCTCACTTAAAAAAAAAAAAAAAGAAAAAGGTGTTTTTTCATCATTGAACTTCCTGAACACTTTAAATGGGAATCAATGAACTATGTATATGTATATTTATTTCTGGATTTTTTATTCTGTTTCATTGATACATATGTCTTTCCTTGTGCTGATATACACCCTCTTGATTAATATAATTTTATAGTCTTGAAATCAGTTAACATGCAGCCATCACCATTGTTTGTTTGTTTTCAAATTTATTTTGGCTATTTTAGTCCTTTCCATATAAATATTTTTCATATAAATTTTATGATCAACTTGTAAATTTTTTACCAAAATGCACCCTAATATTTTGATTAAGATTGTGATCAATTAAAATACTGAGTCTATGATTCATAAACTTGGTATATCTTTTCATTCATTTTGATTCTGTTCTCTTTACTTTCTCTCAGCAATATTTTGTACATGTTAGAGTATTCTGCCACCAACCTTGTTGAATTCACTTATTAATGTTTTATAGATTTTTTAGGTTTTTTATATAGATAATAATGTCATCTGCTAATATAGAATTATAATTCTTATATGATCCATATGCTTTTCATTTCTTCATCTTGCCTTTTGCATAGATAGAACTTCCAGTACAATGTTGAATAGGCATGGTCAAAGAAGTCATGCGCAATTGCTTATTCCTGATCTTTGAAGAAAAGCATTTCGTCTTCAGTCATTGGGCATGATGTTAGCTATAAGTTTTTTTATAGCTGTCTTTTATTAGATTTTGAAAGTTTTTCTATTCTTAGATTGAGGAGCATATTTTAATATATAATATATATAGATAGATAGATATTGAATATTGTCCAGTTATTTTTCAGCACTTATTGAGA
Organism: Saccopteryx leptura; assembly: GCF_036850995.1. NCBI lineage: Eukaryota > Metazoa > Chordata > Mammalia > Chiroptera > Emballonuridae > Saccopteryx > Saccopteryx leptura. Next base: position 329,352,351 of record NC_089504.1, read on the forward strand.
TGATTATATGATATTTATTTTTCATCTGTTGTTATCATGTATGACATTGGTTGAGTTTTGACTTAATCTTGAATTCCTGGGCTAATCCTCATTTGATCATGTCATATTATCCTTTTACTAGAGTTGTAAATTCAACTTGCTACTTTTTTCTTTTTAAATTAAATTTTAAAAAATTTATGGGACTTATGGGTTAACACTGGTTAATAAAATCATACAAGTTTCAGGTTCACAATTCTGCAACACATCATCTGTATATTGTATTGTGTGTTCACCATCCAAACTCAGGTCATTAGTGATTTTTACATTTATGTGTATGAAGGACACTGGTCTATAGTTTCTTTTTCTTGTAATTTCTTTAACTGGCTACTTTAGAGTGCTACTTTTATCATAAAATGAATCAGAAAGTCTTCCTTCCTCTTCTATTTTCTATAAGAGAGTTGAAGTTCATAATGTTCTCTGATTCTTATGTTCAGGTCATTTATATCCCTACCGATTTTCTGTCCGCATGTTCTATTGATTACTGAGAGAGTGGTGAAGTTTCCAATTAAAATTGTGGATTTGTCTATTTCTCCTTACAGTTCTATCAATTTCTGCTTTATTTATTTTGAAGTTCTGTTGTTAAGTGCATTCACATTAAACATATTTTAAAAAATTATGTAGTGTCTCTCTTTATCCTTGGTAATATTCCTTGTTCTGAAGTCTACTTAGTTATATATTGATATAGCCACTCCAGTTTTCTTTAGATTAGTTTTCATATGATATATACATTTTTATTTTTTTCCTTTTACTCTATAATTTTTTCTTTAAGCTGTTTTTTTTTTGTAGATTGCATAGAGGTAAGTCTTGTTTTTTTATTAATCAAATCTGACATTTCTTTTTTGAGTTGAGTTTTTTAGACCCTTTATAAGTATTTCAATTACTGATCTAGTAGTATGTATGTATGTATTTATTATTTTTAGTGTGAGAGAGGCAGAGGGAGAGACAGGGATAGACAGACAGGAAGGGAGAGAGATGAGAAGCATCAACTCATAGTTGCGGCACCTTAGTTGTGTATTGATTGCTTTCTCATATGTTCCTTGACCAGGGGGTTCCAGTGACCCCTTGCTCATGCCAATGACCTTGGGCTCAAGCCAACAATCTTGGGGTCATGTCTATGATCCCACGCTCAGGCCAGCAACCCTGCACTCAAGCTGATGACCCCATCCTCAAGCTGGATGAGCCTGCGCTCAAGCCAGCAACCTCAGTGTTTCTAACCTGGGTCCTCCACATCCCAGGTCAATGCTTTATCCACTGGGCCACTGCCTGGTTAGGCTGATCTAGTTTTATTTAATATACATATTTAAATATACAATTTTGCTAGTTATTTTTCTTTGTTCTTCTTTTACTTTTTCTAATACTTTATTTTATTCTAAAAAACACTGTCCATTTAAAATTCCATTTCAGTTTGAAACAAACATGTAGGCACTCTGGGATGAGGAGTGGGAGCCAAATACACAGGAAGAGGGCGGATGCAGAGGTCACCATTTTTTTCGGTGATATTTCACTTGCTAAGCAGCTCAGAACAGGCCTATCTTTATATAACAAGCTTACCCCTGATCCACCTTTGATAGAATCAATAACCTTTTGTAAAGAATCTTCAGAGCTTGTCATTTTCTGTGGCTGTGAGCTAGTGAGTGAAGGAGAAGAATCTATTTTCTTCTGCCAGCAGCCCTGACACTGCAGCAGTAATCTGCAGTATGCTGGGTGCTGATGGTGGAGGCTGAGCCTCACTGTGCTGCTTACTCTCCCTTACACTCACATGTGGCTCAGGAGACCATAATCCAAAGGGAAGATGTGTGCTGATTGATCTTGCTGGTTGTGGGCCATTTGTTATATCTGCTTTTTGTTCTTCTTGTTCTCTTCTTCTGTCTTCTTTTCAGTTCGTTGGATATTCTTCATAATTTTAACTGCACTATTACTTTATTTGTCATAGTTTTTTCACTTTTAGTGATTGCTCTGAAGTTTATAATATACACTTTAAGCTTACCACAGTTTTTACGTAACATTATATTACTTTATATATAGTGTAAGAACCTTGAACAGTATGTTTTCATTTCCTCACTCTCATTTTTGATGCGATCGTTGACATATTACTTCTATGTATGCTATAAACCTCACACATACATTACAACTTTCTTCTTTAGTCAATTGTATTTTAAAGCAATTTAAAAATCATTTTAAAATGTCCTTTATATTTTATGCACAATTTTATACTTTTTGATGTACTTTATTTCCATCTAGCATTATAGTCTTGTCTGAAGAATTTTCTTTAATACAGTGTGTCCGTAAAGTCATGGTGTATTTTTGACCAGTACAGGAAAGCAACAAAAGATGGTAGAAATGTAAAATCTGCACCAAATAAAAGGAAAACTCTCCCAGTTTCATACCTATTCAGTGAAGTTCGATGTGGGCTCATGCACAGATTTTAGGGCTCCTTAAGTAGCTATCCCATATAGCCTCTACAGACTAGTCACTGACTGATGGCCTACCAGAACGGGATTTCTCCACCAAACTGCCGGTTTCCTTCAACTGCTTATCCCACCGAGTAATGTTATTCCTATGTGGTGGCATTTCGTTATAAACGCGCCAATATTCACGTTGCACTTTGGTCATGGATTCGAATTTAGTGAGCCACAGAACACACTGAACTTTCCTCTGTACCATCCACATCTCGACTGGCATGGCTGTGGGCTGCTCCACTGTATACACGGTGTTACATCATCATCTGCACATGTGCACATGCTTCCACATCATCCTACAGAAACTGGGAGGGTTTTTCTTTTATTTGGTGCAGATTTCACATTTCTATCATCTTTTGTTACTTTCCTGTGACCAGTCAAAAGTGCACCATGACTTTACGGACACACTGTATTTCTTATAGTGTAGTTCTGCAAGCAATGTATTCTTTCAGATTTTGTCTAAAAAATTCTGTTTTACCTTCATTTCTCAAAGATATTTTTGTTTGATATGGAATTCTAGGTTGACAGTTTTTTTCTTTTGATTAAAAGTGTAATTTCATTTTGTTTTCTGACTTGCATTATTTCTTCCAAGACGTCTATTGAATTGTTACCTTTGTGGATTTTTTTCTGTATATAATGTTTCCTTTTTTCTCTGACTTCCTTCAAGATTTCCTTTTTATCTTTGATGTTTAGTTTTCAGCAGTTTGGCTATAAACTGTCTAGGTGTGTGTGATGAGTGTGTGTGTGTGTGTGTGTGTGTGTGTGTGTGTGTGTGTGTGTGTGTCTGTGTGTATAGCAATTTATCCTGGTTGATGTTTTCTGAACTTCTGGGATCCATGATCTTCTGTACTTCATTAATTTTGGAAAATCATTAGCCATTATCCCTTCAAATAGGTCTTCCAGATCTTTTCTCTCTCTCTTTCCTCTTGGGCTCTAATTATATATATGTTAGACTGTTTAATGTCTTTCCACATCTCCTGAGTGCTCTCTTTTGTCTTTCACCTTGTGTTTAGTTTGGACAATTTCTACTGACCTGCATTCAGGTTCACTAATTATCTCTCAGCTATATCTACTATAGTAATAAGGTTATCAAAAAAATCTTTATCTCTGACAATATATTTTTATTTTTATAGCATTTTAATTTTTCTATTTTTAAGATTTTATTTATTCAATTTTCAGAGAGGAGAGAGAGAGAGAGAGAGAGAGAGAAGAGAAGAGAGAGGAGCAGGAAGAATCACTCCCATATGTGCCTTGACCAGGCAAGCCCAGGTTTCAAACTGGCAATCTTAGTGTTCCAGGTCGACGCTTTATCCCACTGTACCACAGGTCAGGCTAATATTTATATTTTTAAAAGTTTTCATTTTTTGACCAAATTCTCCATTGGTTCGTGTATCTTCTCCACCTTTCCCCACTAGTGCCTTATCATATTAATCACAGTTATTTGAAAATCCCAGGCTGATATTTTTAATAGCAGTATCATCTCTGAGTCTGGTTCTATTGAATGTTTTACCTCTTGATAATGGATTACTTATTCCTGTGTGTGTGTCTCACAATTTTTATTGTATGTTGAGCAATGTATGCAGAAGAACAACAGAGACTGAATTCAATGACTTTTTTACTCCTGGAAACAGGCAAATTTCTTCCTCCATCAGAATCTTAGTGTGGGGGTTTAGTCAATCTAATGAGGGGCTTAACTGGGTTAAAGATTTTTGCACGTGTCTTTCCTTCCAGAGCACCACAAGTTTCAAGTTTCAAATTCCTCCAGAGACAGTATGTTATTATTTTGTGCTAAGCATCAGGTCTGGAATACCAAGGGGTTTTTTGGTCTCCCTACCTTATACCTTTAGCTTCAGCAGCCCCTGTATACGTGCACCACAGAAAGAGTCTTTCTCCATGGTCTTGCATCTACTACAGTAGCGTACTGTTATTGCTGTACTCACTGCAAGGATTTAGAATGTTACAGGAGCTTTTCTAAATTCCTGTCCACCTTTAGTCTTAGGCAGTCCTTCTGTATCTGGGCCTCAGGGATGGGACTTTATCAATAATTCTGCTCCTTCCCCTCTGTGGCAGCCAAACACAGCCTTGTATCTATGGTTGGCTTGCAGTGCTCTCCTCCCCCAGTAGAAGCATACCTATGCTTCTATGCTTTGTGTTAGAAGAGCTTGGCCTGGAAGTGGCTTCCTTTTTTTTTTTTTTTTTTGAGAGATAAGAAGGGAGAGAGATGAGGAGAGCATCAACTCATGGTTGTGGCACTTTAGTTGTTCATTGTGTTCATTGATTGCTTCTCATATGTGCATTGAGCACAGGGTTCCAGGTGAGCCAGTGACCCCCTTGCTCAAGCCTGCAACCTTTGGGCTCAAGCCAGCGACCGCAAACTCAAGTAAGTGAGCCTGTGCTCAAGCCAGCTAGATTTTCTCACCTGAAGGCTGGAACATTTGCCTTAGATGTGGCTTACTTACTCACATAGCTGGCATGAGGACACTACCTGGATCTCAGCTAGGTCTAAGGGTGGGACTCTAAGACCCTATCCATTGGAGCTTCTCCTCATGGGTCTTTTTATAGAATGCATGTGCTTCTACATAGCATGGAGATGAGTTCCAAGACCAAACATCTCAACAAAACTGCGGGGGAGCTTTTATGACCTACTCTTAGAAGTCACATAGCAAACAACCTCCGAGATTTAAGGAGAGAGAATAGGGATCCACCACAGAATATGAAGCGCATCAAAATCAGATTCTAAGACGGGCATGTGGGATGAGAGATCATGGCAGACTATTTATGGAAAATACAATCTGTCTCACAACAAAAATTTAAAAGTAGCTCACATGGGAGAAAGTTGGAGATAGAATGGAGTGGGTTCTGAAACCGTCAGTTCTCTGCTTTCATAAAGGTCACCTTGAACCCCAAAAGACTGAAATAAATGTGAAAAGGTGATGGAGCACACTTTGCCTAGGGTTTGAATCTCCATTGTTTATTCCCTGTGTGACTAAAACAATTTAAATAACTGCTCTGACCTTATTTTCTTCATCTGTAAAATAGAAATAGTAGTTCTGACTTCTTAGAATTGTCCTAGCATCAGATGAGATCATCCATATTACCTTAGTTTAAAGAGAATAAAGTTTTAAGATTAAATGTGCATAGTGCCTGGCACGTAGAAAGAGCATCACTTATGTTATTCATATATAATACAACGGAATCCTGACTCAAACAGGCTGCCATAAACCATGTTGGCTAATGTGAGGAGCTTTCAAGTAAAGTTACACAAGTTCGAGTTTTGAATAAACAACTATGAGTATGTATTTCTTGACTGATAATATATGTATAACTTGGCATTTTGTGAGCATTTTCTATGCTTCAGCCTTGAAGTTTATTCTCTCAGTAACAGTTAGGACAATCTAGAGGAAGAAATGGATGCTTAGAGAAAAAAAATAAATGTGCCCAAGGTCTATGGCCAAGAAATGGTGGGGCAAGAATGCAAGATACTGGGTAGGGAGGCAGTGTGACTCTGGTTGGCAAAGCTTCCCCTGATCTGGGAGTGCTTGCTGGGAAGAACAAAGACAAGATGTCCCTGGAGGTTTTCCCTGAAGACTTCCACCTGTCATTAATTATCTATCATAATGCTTTAGATTTGTGGCCTCAACTGAGAAATGCAAGATTATTCCAAGTTATCACTTTTATTAATATTGATCAAAAGTATCCAGCAATGTTTAATGAGATTCTTTGGAGAGACTGTTACCACAGCATTGAAAGCTGAGAATAATTCATTACATGCTAATGATAAAAGCAGAATCTGCCTTAATAAAAAGTTTATAACTTCCAGCCTTAAAATGTTGGACTCTGCCCCTTTTCCTTTCTTGCTAGAAGCTTCTTTTAGAAGCATAAAAGAGTGTGGGGCCTCTCTTTTTAGGTCTGAGTACAGTGGAGAAAAGAGTAACTGGGTGTTTGTGATTTCCTGGAAGGTCTCCATCTTTGTTTACAAAGTGTGAAGATAGTCACTCTATTCTCTTGTAGCCCTTGCAATCGCAGTCACTCACTATGTGTCTAGTTTTGTCCCATTCTCTGTCACTGTCTTATGTGTGCAGGGAGAAGTGTAGCAGAGCATGGGGCTCGAAGTCAGGAGGCCTGGCTTCGAGTCCCACATTTGTCACTAAGAGACTCACTTTCCTGTTCTCATACCAGAACTCTAAGAGTGATTAAGTAGGTCAGTTGTGTCAACAAACAGGGGGTACTAATGTGTTCCTGTAAATTAGGATGTGCTATTCAGAAGTTATCCCAGAGAGCCAACTCTCACGGGGAACGGAGGGGCAGGCAGTAACCAAGAGACTAATGCCAGGAGACATGGGCTATGTGCAGCTCTGCTCTCTGCCATCCCACAGGCACTTGGCAGTTCCTAATGCCATGGAACTGAATACCAAGCCTTGTGTCAGCCAACGGCCTGCAGGGTGGGTGGGCTGGGGAGGTTTCTCTGACAGCTGCTGGGGTTCCAGAGCTAGTTAACTGGTAGTGACACCCTCACAGTAGCAACTGCTCTAATATTGAGAGAGATTCGCAGTGCATCTTGTACAGTCCTGGCCCGAGGAATGAAGGACGGTATGTGAACACGCACAGCTTGAGCTCCTGGCTTCACCACGAGCCAGCTTCAGACTCACACTTGTAACCAGAAGGAGCAGGCTGGGAGGCCCAGGTCTGATTGCCACATTGGATGCCTACCGGGGCCAAGGCCTGGCTTATCTATGTATTCACGCAGTGAGTGAGCCCTTGTCACTTTCTTCCATGGTCACTTGTCTTCCACGAACCCATCTTTTCACTCGTAAATTGGGTTTGACATCAAATTCCTAAAAATATACCAAGGAGAGAATGAAATCTTGAATGTGAAGATGCCTTGAAAGACAGAACCCATTGCAGATCTGAGGCATTCATGTGACACCACTGACCGAGAGCACGGGCCATCCTGTCACCATGCTATAGTGAACACCCGTTGAATTGCCAGCCCACTCTCTCCCCTCGTCCCCCTTGCTCATAGCTGCTGGTTTGTGTGCTGTACATTGTTGCCTTGGCCATGGTTGATGAGCAGCTGGCTCAACCTGTACCAGCTACAGTCCTTTCCACAGTATCCGATACCCTGGTTCGCATAGTTAGCTCAACTGGGGGGACTAAAGTTGACTAATCAGATCCCTTCCTAAGGAATTTGTAAGGTATTCACCCTGGTTCTGACTATACTTTTTTTTTAAAAAAAAAAGCAGAATTCATCCCAGGAGTTACAAGAGACCTGTGTGCTGTCTTGTGGTTTCTTGTGAGGAGAAGAGAAACCAGGCTTCTGGGAGACAGAAAAATGAGACCAGTGGACAGAAGAGTACAGAGGACAGATGGAGGCAGAAACCAGGCTGCTGGTGCTCCTGTCAGCTCCGGCTGGCTCCTGAGACCTAGGCGCCCCCTACCTGTAGGTTCTGAGAGTTTCCCTGCGGCCTCTGATGGACACTTTCACTCAGGCTCCCGTGGACCTTTGTTTATTGCAAGGAAAATCTTAATTCCTGTCGGGCACCAGAGGACCTACATGTCATATCAGTACCTAATATGTACCAGGCTCTGTCATAGGCATTAGCTTTTAAACTTTTTAAAAACTTGTTAACTGGTGTTTAACATATGTGCGTTATGTAAAGTTTATTAACCTCAAGTGCACAGCAGGATGGATTTCTGCCTGTATGCGTAGCCATTCAACTACTGAGCACATCAAGATATAAACATTTCCAACCCCCAAAGGTACATTTGTACCACTTTTCATTCATTCACAGTCCATTCCAAAACCTCTTCGATGAGATAACCACTATTCTGATTTACTAGGCATCTTGCATATTTCTACATTATCTCTCTGGTGCTTTTTTATTTACTGAATAATTATAAAATCTTTTATACATTAAAAAAACACACAAAAATAATATTATACCCCTGAATCCAATTGCCAGATTTAATAAAATGTTAACATTTTGCCGTATTTGTTCTTTTCTCTCATCTTTGGGGTTACACGTCTGGGTGCAGGTTTACTTTTATTCTTTAAGAGGCTTTACCAGTTTCAGGATTCTTCAGTCTGAGGATTCATGTATTTCATCAATTATGGAATATTTGTACCCATTCCCTCTTCCGTGTATGTTGCTTTTCCCCTAACGTTTGTTGTGACTTATAACACACATTGAAAATCACAAAACAAAAAGTACAGCTTCAGAATTTATCACAAATACATCACAGATTTATTACTCGTGAACCCACCACCAAGGTCAAGAAACAGAGCATTACCAGCACCCCTAGAAACTACCCTCAGTCTCCTCTTCACCGAAATTAATTACTATCTTGACTATTACAGTAGTGACTTCCTGCATTTTTCTTTCAGTATTACCACCCAAAGATACATTGCTAAATGCCAAGGTTTAATTTTTTTCTGTTCTGCATTGTGTCTTTGTTTTTATTTTTCTAAACATCTTTTATTCTAACAACTTATTACTGTGCAAGAGCAATTAACCCAGGAGAATGACTATCCTTTATTCCTAGTAAACTCCCCCCCACTGTTAGTATGTCAATACTTTTTTGAGTGGTATTCAGTTTTCTTAAGGAAGCTTTTAATTTTAGAATAGTTTTAGATTTACAAAACAACTGAAAAGATAGTACAGAGCTAGTTCCGGTATAGCTTACATTCAATTTCTGCTAGTAGTAACATCTTATGTTACTAAGGTACATTGGTTACAGTGCACAAACCGAAACGAATACATTATGCTTTATCAGTTTTTTTAACAAATGTTCTTTATTTGTTCCAGGATCCCCTTCAAGATATCACCTTGCATTTGGTCCTCATGTTTCCTTTGGCTCTTCCAGGCTATGACAGTTTCTCAGATTTTCCTTGTTTGTGATTGACCTTAACAATTTTTAAGTGTATTAAACAGGAATTTCATAAAGTATCCCTTGATTTCACTTTGTCTGATGTTTTCCTAATAATTAGACTGGAGTTATGGGTTGGGAGGAGGAAGACCACAGAAGTAAACTGCTGTTCTCGTCTCATTATGTCAATGGTGCATGTTATCAATATGGTATGTCACTGTTGATGTGGACCTTGATCACCTGGGTCAGGGACTGCTTATCAGGTTTCTCTACTGTAAAGTTACTATTTCTTCCCTTTGCTTTCCATATTGTACTTTTTGAAATGAAGTCCCTATGTACAGTCCAGACTTAATGACTTGAGGGATGAGTCTTTACATAAAGTATTTGGAATTCTTATGAGATGTTTGTCTCCCTTATGCCATTTATTTATTTATTTATTTATTTATTTATTCAATCATTTCTTTTTATCAGTGTGATCTCCTGGATATTTAGTTTATGTTTTGGGTTTAACTCAATACAGATTTATTTGGTGGCTCAGATTGTTCCAGCTTTGTCTATTTGGAGTTCTTTTTAGGTGATGTCTGTGTCCCTTGACATATCCCCATCTTTGTGTGTATATTCATGTGTGTGTGCATGTGTTAATGCATCTATGTGCATGGGTCCGTGTCTGTGTATGTGTTAAGCACTTAACTTTCTGACATTAGAAGATACTCTAGACTCATTATGTATATTTTCTACCCAATTCTAGAATCAGCCATTTCTCCAGAGTCTTAGTTTTTGTTATATGAGAATGTGTTGGGTATGTTTATTGCTATGGGGATGTAGTGGCTTCTAAGCCCTCTCAGCTGACAATGCAATAAAATATTTTTATGTATGCTAATGTACATGCATACACAAATCTGTAAATATTTCTATTTATAAACTTCTCTCTCTGAAACAAGAGTTCATACTGCTGCTTACAACTCTAACCCATTACCACATGGACTGCTCTAGCCTCCTCCCCTTGCTTAATTGTAACCTCCCACTCTCCTAGTGAGCAATCTTGCCCCCACCATCCACCATCCACCATCCATTTATTTAATTGTTCAGTTTCAATATACATAGTGTTTTCAGAATTGGTCATTCACACCTCCACGGGAAACAACTTTATCAAATAGAGTCCTAATACAGTTTCTTTTGCCTTTTGTCTTACAGGCTCCACTCATTTCCAAGGTTACTTAAGTCAGCATCTTTTCCCCACTTCCTTTAATTTGATTCTTTTGCTATCTTTTGCATTTCATCCTGGAACCCCCTGGCCTCCTAAATGTTTTGTTAAAATTCGTGTACATTAAGATTCACTCTTCGTTCTGTGAAGCCCTATGCATTTGAACAAGCACATGATGTCTTATATTAATCACTAAAGTATTATACGGAATAATCTCACTGCCTTAAAAAGAATTCCCTTGCCTTCACTTATTCAACCCAACTGCCTCCTAATTCCCTGGCAACCACTGATCTTTTCACTGTCTTTAGTTTTGCCTTTTCTAGAATGTCATAAAATTGAAATCATACCTTTTCAGATTGGCTTCTTCAACTTAACAATATGCATTTAAGATTCATCTATGTCTTTTCATGGCTTGAGAAGTCACTCCTTTGTTTATATAATCACTCATTTATTGAAGAACATCTTGGTTGCTTACAATTTGGGACAATTATGCACAAAGCTGCTATAAGCATTCATGTGCAGGTTTCTGTATGGACACACATTTTTAAAATCAATTGGGTAAACGCTTAGGAGAGTGATTGCTATGTTTAATGAAGTTTTTAGTTCAGAATAATTTTACATTTACCAAAAAGTTTCAGACAGTACAGAAGACAGTACAGGGAGTTCTCATACACCCTTTGCCCAGTTTCCTCCAACATTCACATCTTTCATAACCACGGTACACTTGTCAAAACCAAGAAATTGACATTGGCACATTATTATTATCTAAACTTTAAATTCTATTCCGATTTTACCAGTCTTTCTTCTCATGTTCTTTTTCTGTTCTAGGATCCCATCTGGGATCCAACATGACATTTAGTCATCATGTTGCCTTGGTCACCTCTTGTCTACACAACTTTCTTAAATTTTTTCTTGCTGTTTGATGACCTTGTCAGTTTGCAAGAGCTTTAATTGAGTATTTTGTATAATGTCTTTCAATTTGTGTTTGTCTGATTTTTGTTTTCATGAGAGGACTGAGGTTATGGATTTTGGAAAAAAATCTCACAGAGATGCTCTATGAGGGGTGCATAAAATCCACATGACTTTTCTCTGGAGATGTAAACTCTGATCACTTGGTTTTGGTAGTGTTTGCCACAGTTTTCTCCTGCCAACTTGCTGTTGCCCCTTTTCCTACCCTAATTTTGGGGAGCAAGTCCATAAACTCAGCTCTCATTCAATGAGGGTTAGAGTAAGGAACACTAGCGAGCAGAGAATCTACCAATATTATTTGGAATTCTTCTGTATATAATCAATCACTTATTTATATCAATATGGACCTATGCATATTTATTTTATACTGGGTTTTCACACTGATACTATTTTATTTATTGTTCACTCAACTTGTTCCAGCCTTGGTCATTAAGAGTTCCGCTAGGTTGGCTGGCTCTTGTGCCCCTTTGACATGCCCATCAGTTTGCTTTTGGGGCACTTCCTTGTTTTCTGGCACAATAAAGTGTTCCAGGTCCATCTTGCACACCCCCTGCTCCAAGTCTAGAGTCAGCCATTTCTCTAAGGATCCCTGGTTCTTTTTACTGGAGAATAATTATTTGGAAACCAAATCCAAGCACTGGGTGTGCTCATTGATACTGGGATGTCACTGCATCTAGGCCCTCTCAGCAGACAGAGCTGGGAAGTAGGAATGTATCCTAACCATGGGCACAGATGTACCTATAATTATTTCTGCATCTGTCCACCTGGATATATATTAAACATTAAACTGAACATGAATTCATACTGTCTTACTCTAATCCAGAATCAAGTGTTGACACTAGCCTCACTGCCTTGCTTATTTGTAACTTTCTCTGACAGGGAAGAACCTGACTCTTACGATCTGCCTTTTATTAACTTATTTATTCAACCTTAGGACAGGCAATGCAGTCTCAGAGTTGTTCCATTGTTCCCCTGGAAAAAACAAATTTACCAATCAGAGTGCAATGTTTATTCATAGTTCTTTTTGTTCTTAGCTTTACAGTTTTCAGTCAAAACAGTTTTCCAAAATGTATGAATTCAGCTCTTCCTTCGACTCCTTTTATTTCAGTTATGGTGTGCTTTGTAGTGTGGTTAGATTCATTTGTTACAGTCTGCATCCTATTCTAGGCTCCACTGAAGTTCTGGTTGACTTTTAATATTTTTGTATACGTGGAAAGTTCATTGTTTGTGATGTAAAGTTTTATGTATATAGAGTTACATATCCACCACTCCAGTTACGAACAGAATAGTTGTTTGTATCTATATTTCAACTTATATAAAGCTTCAGCATATATATGGTCCTTCGTGTCTTGTTTCTTTCATTTAAAATTGCTTGTAAACTTCATCCATGCTGTTGTATATATTGTAATTAGAATTACTTTCTATAGTTGTCTACAATGGTCTATTATTTGAATGTATCACTTTTTATCTCATTTATCTGTTCTACTTATGATGGTCATTTAGGCTGTCTCTAATTTGTGGCGATTAAGAAAAATGCAGCTGTGACCACTTCTTGCATGTCTTCTGCTGAACAGCTGTAAGCAGAACTGCTGTGTCACTGAGCTAACACATTTACTGCCCTTGTTTCTGGGGACTTTCCTGTCTTGTGAATTCTTTATTTCCAGCAATTATTTTCTATCTTTCTAGCATTTCTAAATGTTTGTTGATGGAGAGGTTCCATGTTAAGTTCATCACCTTCCAGAACCATAACTCTCCCATTAATCTTCACAAAAATTTTGTATTATAATAGAAATATATTATTGTTTGCATTTAACCCATTAAGAAATTGAGAGTCAGGAAGGGAAGTCACTTTGCTCAGGGTTCTTCCCAGTAAGTGATGCAGCTGAGAATGGAATCCAGTTCTGTCTCCCAAATTCAGGTTTTTCCCCACTCTTTCCCATGTACAAAACCCTCCCCACCTCTGACCCAAAGATGTGACCTAAATCGAAGATTTTCTTCCCTCTCCCCCTTATGCTGTTCATCTGTAACCCTGTCTCCACGGTCTGGAAATACATGCCTATGTCAGTTCCCTCTACCACAGGGGAAGCACCCAAGCGATTTCTGCCAGACTCCGTATGGTTCTCATGCCTTTGGCGTTTCACACAAGGGATGCTGTTTGGATGATAAAGGAGAGGAAGCAGGAAAAAGAGGAAAACAGGGAGGTCCTGAGCCAATGTTCCCTCCTTTCTCCAGCCCAGGAGATGAGGTCAAGCTTAAGACACCAGCGCCAACTGCTAAAGTGCCACTCTCTCCCCATCCAAGGGATCCACGGATCTGAATTCCTCTAGTCACCTCATCAGTGGTATCCATGCCACTTCACATTATGCTTAAAAGTCTTTGTTGGCAATGAAAGCAGCTCCAAAATGTCTCCTGCTGTGTGTCCTCAGTGTGCATGCGGGTCCTCATCAAGAAATGACCTCATCTTCCACAGACATAACAAAGGATGGGGCATTTTTGCCACTATCTTTAGCCTTCCAGGGTGAGAGCCATGTTCCCTACCTGGTCCAAGACTTTAAGTGGGTGGGGCTTTTGGTTAAAGCTGGAAAGAGGTATTTCTGCTCCTCTCTTCTTTGAAAGAGAACAGAGAGGTTTATCTTTGCCGATTCTCTGAAACTCTCATAACCTTCCAGTAGAATGTGTGGGCGTAAACATCCATGGTGTGAGAATGGGGGATGGTGTAAGAGCTGCTGCTACAAATCTTGCAGAGAATCTGACAAAGAAAGACCCAAAGGATCACCAATCATGACCCTTGGCCAGGAAGGGGAAAGGACAGGCTGCAATAGCCACCTCAGTTCTGGTTTACACCGTGGGTGACCTCCAGGACAGGGCTCAACAGGGAAAGGGAGAAACATTGCCGGGTCAATAAGCAAGTTACATTGGTGGGGGAGCTGTGGGGGAAGCAGGCCTGAGGAGGCGCCGAGGAGCAGAGATGGAATCAGAAGCTCCAACCAACGATGTGGCATACTGGGTCGGGCCAAGGGGAGGGAACTACTTCCCTGGGAGCCAAGGAGGTGTTTTGTTTTCCCTGAGCACAGTCTTAACCTGGACAGAGAAATAGTGAGAAGTGGGGACAGTGGACAAAAACCCAGCTAATTTCTAACCCCTAAACCATCCTTTCGCACAAAATCAACTGAGCAAGAACTACAGCCCCTGAACTGAAAGAGGATTAATAGCCAAAAAAAAAAAAACAAAAAAAAAAAACAGCAAGAAAACTTCAGGAATAAGAGAAGAAAGGTTGTTAATAATCAAGGGATAGATAGAGAACCCCACAAAGATTATACCATGAAGGAAGAAAAAATGTCAGGTAATCTTTATACAACTCAAGGAAGAGAAGAAGGCAAGAGGAGAAGATAAAAATGAGTTGGAAAGACACCAGAAAATAAACAAAGAAGAAAAAGGAAACAATTAGTATTTAGAAATAGGAATAAAAGAGAAGGTAAGGTCCTGTGCCTGAGCTCACATCTTGCCTCTGTCACTCACTAGCTGTGTGACCTTCAGTAGATGACTGCCCTGCTCTGTCTCTCAGATTCCCCATCTGTAAAGTAAGGATAGTAGCACCACCCATGCCATAAGACACATGTGAAAATGAATATAATAAATATTTGTAAAAACACAATAGTCCCTGGCAATTAGTGAGAAATATGTAATTGTTGTTATTGTCATTATAGTTATTATTACAAAAAAAAAGTAAAATTGGAACCAGGAATAAGGAGGACAGAATCGCCAAAAACATAAACTTTATTTTTTTTTTTTAGAAAATCA
The DNA here is from genome assembly GCF_036850995.1 of Saccopteryx leptura. Lineage (NCBI taxonomy): Eukaryota > Metazoa > Chordata > Mammalia > Chiroptera > Emballonuridae > Saccopteryx > Saccopteryx leptura. Next base: position 329,367,690 of record NC_089504.1, read on the forward strand.
AATATAATGAAATGAAAGAAAAATGTTTCCTGTGAAAGACAAAGCAGATGGAAGAAAAAATGAAATAAGAACCTTTGCAAATATATTTAAAGATTCAAGAGTATATACCTTTTATTATAGCTAAAGTTATTTTTCTAGTCCACATGATCTTTTTTTCCTCTTATGGACATCAATCATGAAAACAGTATCCATAACTATAGAAGAAAACTTGCCTAAAATAGAGGCTTGAATAGGCAAATTGAAAGGATATACTCTGCCCCAGAGCAAATAAAGAGAAAATGACTAGAATGAAGATGTATCATTATAATGCATCTTGACTTCAAAGATAAAGAAAAAATTCAGTGGGTACTCAGGCTAAAAAAATAAAAAAAACAAACACAAAAAACAAATTACCAATAAAGGAGAAAATCAGGCTGCTCTCAGATTCTGCACAGCATACTCAATGCTGAAAGGTAATAGGCAAATAAGGCCCTCAAAACCCTTAGGAAAAGAAATCAGGTGGTTTCACTAGGAGATGCTGTGCTTCCAGGACTGTCAAATCTCAAAAGCTTATAACCAGGATAGTTTATTTTCTGCTCACAGTACATCTTGGCTATGGCACCTCTGGCTCAGCTGCCAATTCTCCATGACATTGTCTTTATTCTAGTATCCAGGCTGAAGGGACAGCCCCTACTTAGGAGATTCCATTCTCATAGAAGAAATAAAAGAGCAAAATAACCAGTAGACACACACAATGGCTCTTCTATCTTCTACTCACACCCGATTGGCTAAAGTGAGTCACATGACCAATGGGAGAGAGACAGAGATCCTACCTGCTATGATTCCACATGTCACATGATGGAGGCAAGGATGTGTAATCCTCTGATGAGGAGGACTACTAATATTTGGCAACTAATGCTAATATACTCTTCAGTGTCACCTATGAACAATTTTATTTTCTGCTCAGCTGTCACCCCAAAGAAGTTCAATAGACGATTATCTTTAAGTATGGGATAATTCCTAGAATGTAATTATCATAAGTTCTTCTTGGAAAAAAAAATAACAAATGTTAAGCAATGCTTCATTTAAACTGGAGCTGAGACTGTAAACACGGAGAAATATAGGTAACAACAGTACACAGCTTATAAACCATGAGAATGCAGTAACAATAATATAAATTTAATAATTTAGACACGGAATGGGAAGCAAAGTGGGAGGGAAGTAAGTGTGCAGATTTCCTTGCCCTTAAAACCTAGGGCCAAATGACATGTCTCAGAGAGATAATGCAAGCAATGGCTATATAAATATGGTACTGAAAGCTATAAAGATGACTAATGAAAATATTCAATAACAACATGGTCATTGAAATTCGAAAGTGAGATGAGATGGCAGGAAATGGGAATGTGAACTTACTCATTTTCTCAAGGCTCATAGTAGAGAATCAACAGATACCCTCAAAAGACCACTTTGGGTTGGGTTTAAAAATTATCTTGGCCTGGCCTCCTATGAAGCACAAGTTTAGGTAAAGGCTTATGAAGTATAATTTATTAGGGACTTCAATCCCAAGAAGTAGGAAAAAAAGACAAAAAGAATGACATGGGGGAGAAGAAAAGCCAATAGGATCTCTAGTCAAGCTGACTGCCACTAAGTGCAAGGGATTCTTTCATCTCATGTGATGACACTCAGGAAGCCATATAAACTGTGCATTAGGAGCCAAACTGTCTCCCCACCCCCACATTCATATGTTAAAGTCCTAACCTCCAGCACATCAGAATATGACTGTATTTCGAGAAAAGGCCTTTAAAGAGGTAAGAAGTTTAAAATGAAGTCATATAAGTGGGCCCTAATCAACTTCTCTAGAAGAAGATGGGATTAGGACATAGACACAGGAATGGTCATGTGAAGACACAACAAGAACACAGCCATTTACAAGCCAAGGATAAAAGGCTTCAGCAGAAACAAAACCTGTAGACACCTTGATCTTGGACTTCCAGCTTCCAGAACTGGGGAAAAATAAATTTCTGTTGTTTAAGCCACCCAGTCTGAGGTATTTGTTATGGCAGCCCAGACAGACTAATGTACTGTGTTTTCAGGACAGTGGGTCCAGAGAGAGAAAGTGGAAAGACTTTATCCACAAACTCCTGTCTCTCATTGGTTGATGATTCCCACCATGGAATGTACGTATCCCTGCTCTTGTGTCTCCAGATGTCCCATGTATCAGCCTTGGAAGGAAAGACCTGCAGAGGCAAGAGGTGCAGGGCACTGTCAGGTTGTCCCTGCATGGAGTTAGTTGTTGCAGCGATACCTGTGGAACAAGAGACAGGTGAGGTTAAGAGGACCTGGAGCAGTGCATCAAAGACGGCTGATACAAATACCGACTGTAAAGTTAGAAGTGTAACTTTCTAAGAGAAATAAAAACAAGTTTTAAACTTTTCCAATGATCAGAAGGAAACATTTAAAATAAAATAAGACAGGCTATGTAACCCAACATCTTAAGAACAAACAAACAAAAAGAAACATTTGAAGTGAAAAAGAAGAACATAAAAAAAGATGACAAGACAAAGAAAACAAACAAGGATGTCTTATTTGCAATTGCAAATGAGATAAACACTTCTATTAAAGAAAACATCTGAATTTCAGATTGCTTCAAAAGCTATGACAAATTATAGGCAGTAATCAAGAGCATCTAAAACCTAGTACCAAAGACAGATGAAAAATAAAAGGAGATTGAGCCCATATCTGGCAAATGCAGCAAAAAAAAAAAAAAAAAGCAGAAGTCAGTCTTCATATCAGATAAGGTTGAATTTAAGGCAAAAAGCATTAAACAAAAGTCTAAGATGAGCTTTTTATACTGTAAAGGTTACAGTCCTCACTGATCCATTTTAAATATTTTAAAACCAAAACATGGCAATAAAATTTATAAAATTAAAGGAAAACAGAGAAATGCAACAGTAGTAGGTAACTTTATTTATAAACCCATGATAGATCAAATAGATGAAAATAAATGGACCTAAAAAATAAGCTAGTAACTAATCATTATAATAAACTATAATGAACTAAGCTATATGGCTACATTGCAACAATGGTTAATACACTACACCTCCCCCTGAAATGTCTGTGGAAACATTTATCAAATTGTTCATGTAGAATAGCACTCAAAATTTCAAAGGGTAGAAATAATGAAGAAGACACTCACTGGCTTCAATGTGATAGCATCAGAGAATTATAACAATAAAAAATAAACACAATAAAAATCTGTCACCTAAAAACAAACAAGTAAAACCTTCAACCTGTCAGGAAATTCAAAGCAAAATTGCAGAATATTTTTAAAATTGCAACTGAAATACTATGTATGTAACCTCATGGACTACAATGAGAACAATGCTCAGAAGTAAAGTCATGATCTTAGAAACTTATATTATTTATTTAAGAAATAAAATTAATGAATTAAGGGCTCAGGTCCCAAAGTTATGAAAAACATGAACAAAATTTGTTTAAGAAAAGTGGAAGAAGAAACTGCCAAAGATAAGGACAGAAATGAATGAATTTAAAACAGTAGCGCTAATAAATGTTAAGGGCAGGTGCTTCAGAGGAATAAACAATGAAGTAAAGTAAAGCGCCAGGTAACTTAATTAAGAAAAGTCACAAATATGTTAAATTAGAAATAAGAGTAGGAGGAAACTCCAAAGGTAAAATGAGGGTATAGAAATAACAGTGGAGAGAATTAAAATAACTGATCTCCTTGGCCAGCTTTCTTACAACATTTTCTACCTCAAGTCACATTCATACTCCCACATTCATAGTCCTTCACTGTCATCTCCAATGACAACGGTTGCAAGTGTCCCAGTTCTGGCCCGATGGAGAGTTCCAATCAATGACAACCCTCTCCGGTTAGCTATTCATCCCCATTCTCTTTCTGACTTTACTCAGACGTAGTCCTAACAACCATCTCCTCCTTACATTCCTTCCTTGTCCTCTTGTCCAATGGAATCTGAACCACCATTGACCCAGCATCTGCTAGGTGCCTCTACCCAGGCAGCTGAACTGCTCAAAAGCATCATTCAAGGATGGCTGGAAAAGGCAGGATTATTGATCTCTTTAAGGAGTGTGTGTGTGTGTGCACGAGTGTGTTTTGTAACTCCTGTGACCTCCCAAATGTGCCCTAGCTGATTTCAGAAGCCACACGTGGTTTAGGAAAAAATAGATGGTGCAGAGGCATATAGCCAACCTCCAAAATGGTGTCCATTAGCATTCCTGCCCCTTGGTATTATGTCCTTGTATAGTCCCCTCCCAACTAGCACAAAGGTAAGTCTGTATGACCAATGAATATTTCAGAGCTAATGATGGTATACCACTTTCAAAATTTGTTTATAACAAGATTCTAAGTCCTGGTTGGGTAGCTCAGTTTATTAGTGCATCATCCAGCCAAGGTTTTGGGTTTCATCCCTGGTCAGGGCACATTCAAGAATCAACCAATGAATGCATAATGAAGTGGAAAAACAAGTACATGTCTCATCCCTTTCTTTCCCTTTCCTTTCCTTTCCTTTCCTTTCCTTTCCTTTCCTTTCCTTTCCTTTCCTTTCCTTTCCTTTCCTTTCCTTTCCTTTCCTTTCCTTTCCTTTCCTTTCTATCTCCTATTCTCTTTTTCTCTAAAATTAATAAATAAAAATTTTTAAGAGATTATAAAAGACATATGGCTTTAGGTTGAATGCTCTCTCTCTCTCTCTCTCTCTCTCTCTCTCTCTCTCCGATTACTCATTCTGGGGGAAGCCAGCTGCCACGTCACAGCACCCTGGGGAGGCCCACATGAGGAGGATAGGAATCTCCTTCCAACAGCAGCAGGAGTGAGTCTGTGAGTCCTCCAGCCTCCGGGGAGCCTCAGATGCCTGCAGCTCCGCCCATTACCCTCGCTGCAGCCTGGTGAGAGTCTGAGTCACAGCCACCCAGCTTGGCTGCCAGATTCCTGACTCATGGAAACTGTGAGAAAACAAATATTTAGTGTTTTAAGCTAAGTTTTGGAATAATTTGTTCTGTCACATCTGAGAATTAATATGCAGAAAGGTTTGAGGGTCATCAATGTTTCCTGTGCCATAGTGCTGCTCAGGAACTGAGCTCACTTGGAAACACTCTGATCAGTGGTCAAAAACCTCCAAAGAACTGACTGTTAAAAGATTCTGGGGGGCCCTTCCACTCTGCCTGGTATCAGGGAAGACAGTTAAAGAAGAAAGCAACTCAGCTGGTAGGCTTGTAGGCATGACAAGTTGAAATATGACCCGAGCACAAAAGCTGTGGAATGTTCATGGTTCTCACAATTGATCGTTACTTAATAAGCATGTGGAGTCAGGCATTACTTCCAGGATGGTCTCTTTGGGTTTCTGTGGTTCACCATGCTACTCAGCTCCATGGTAGCCAAGTTAGAAGTTAGGATGACTACCCTAACCTTCCTGGTTTGCCTGAGGCTGATCTGGTTTTAGCATGAAAGTCCCACATCCTGGGATCACTGCAGTCCCAGGGCAAACCAGATGGTTGGTCATGCTTGTTGGCATATAGTCCTGTTCAGAACTGAGAAAATTTGGGTTTCATCCTTGGTCAGGGCACATACAAGAATCAACCAATGAATGCATAATGAAGTGGAAAAACAAGTACATGTCTCATCCCTTTCTTTCCCTTTCCTTTCCTTTCCTTTCCTTTCTATCTCCTATTCTCTCTTTCTCTAAAATTAATAAATAAAAATTTTTAAAAGAGATTATAAAAGACATTATGGCTTTAGGTTGAATGCTCTCTCTCTCTCTCTCTTCGATTACTCATTCTGGGGGAAGCCAGCTGCCACGTCACAGCACCCTGGGGAGGCCCACATGAGGAGGATAGGAATCTCCTTCCAACAGCAGCAGGAGTGAGTCTGTGAGTCCTCCAGCCTCCTTATCTAGGAATTATATTGCATTTAGTCAACTTGTGTCAATCTTGACTTTGCTAGAAGAAAAGTATGACAGTAACAGTGAGACAAAGGAAGAGATTCTGGCTTGTTTACAATCCAGTCCATACTTCACCTATATGATATCTAGAAAGTTCTCTGAGCCTGTGTATTTACAAGCATGCATACCCATACAGCAAGCAGCAAACTGTCTTACAATCTAACTTTGGACCTCTTTTCTCAAATAAAATAGCTTTTTATTAAGCTTACAGATGGCCTATTGATTTCCAAACTACAGTCTCTTCTCTGTCATCATTCATATCATTCATCAGTCACATAGGAAACCCACAAGGATGGATCTGTAGTCAACTATTAGAACTTATAAGTGAATTGTACAGGACATCTGGATTCAAGACCAACATAAGTCATATTGTATTTCTATAGTCTGGCAACAACCAGAAAAATAAATTTAAAAATAATGTTTATCACACCATCAAAACATATGAAATGCCTAGAAAATAACTAAAAATAAATCTAAGTAAAGATGTGTAAGAAGGCAACCTCTAACATCAGAGACTCTTAAACTTCAATATGTATCAGAATTATTGGGAAAGTTTATTAAAACACTGACTGGGCCTCAAGCCCAGCATTTCTGATTCAGTAGGTCCGGAGTGGGTGGGGAATGTGTGTATCTAACAAGTTGTTAGGTGATGCTGACACTGTTGGACAAGGGACCACACTTTGAGGATCACTGTCTTGTTGGTTTTCACATAACCTACCCACCGTCAATCTTGGAAGCTGTGAGGGCCCTGGCTTCAGTCCTCACATCATCTTGCACACTCTTCATGATTGCATACCCAAAACCACATGCCCTCATGGCTCCTACCTTTGTATCTCCAGCTCAGGGATCTCTCGGGAGCTCCAGGTCATGTCTCCACCTACCTCCTGAAACTTCACCTGGATGTTCCATGGCCTCTTCAGACTGGTGGCCAATGCTGAGCTCACTTTCATCTCCCAGAACCTGCTCTTCCCCCTAGCACCCATTTTTTTTTCCAAACCAGCAACTTTCCCATCCATTTGGTCACCCAGACCAGAAACTGAGGCACTAGTTCTGACAGTTCCTTTTCTCCAATTCCTACTTCACTTCTAAGGGAATTGTTTGGGCAGGTGGCAGGAAGCCTGGCATAGAACTGACCAAAGCTGGCATGGAATGGGTGCGAGAACAACATCTGGAGAAAGAGGTAGAACGAAGGGAATCTGCAAAGGCACTGCCACTTGCCCCCATGTTGAGAATGAGGTCATAATTAACCACAACTCTGGGAACAGACACAAGAAGCCATATAAGGATGGAAATACAATACCAGTGGTGTTACTGTAAAGATAAAGTGATGAACTCACCTTAGACGGAGCCCACCACATAACATACAAGTCTGTAACTCCTGAATTTTATTCACCCACCAGGAGTGCCCGGGGATCTGGGCCCCCCCTGGAGATGTGTCTGGTGTGGGGAGGAAGTCCTGTCCCTGAGCCCGCTGCATGGAGGGAGCAGTTGGAAGAGAGTGTGGTCTGTGAGGAAAGTTGGGCAACGCTCAGCATTCATCGTCATCTCTCCAATGTGATACCGTTTTCCTTTCCTTGCAGGAAGGAAAGGGTCAGAGAGAAGGACGAGAAATTTTCCTCCAATCCTGTGCCACTCTGGGAAGTGGAACGGATGCCCCCTCCCTTCATGAAAACATGAAGAGAGGAGGATAAGCATCCCATTCCACAAAACTCCTGTGTGTCTTTGAAAGTGTCTAAGCCTCAGTTTCCCCATCTGTAAATACAGGACTTAAAGACAAAGGTTGTGAAGGTCTTCCAAGCTTGAAGATTTGATTAAACCCAATGAATATGGAAAGGCCGTGCTCCTACAGGTTTTCCAGCTGAGTGCTTGCAGGTAATTTGTCATTTAATTACTCCAGGACAAGCTGGCAGCCCAGCCCTCTCCAGGGCCCCAGAGGAAGCTCCTGCAAAGATCAGTGTGGCTGCATCCTACATGGCTGGAAAATGGAAGGAGTCAGAGCACAACACAACACAGTGTGGCGTGTCCTTCGTTCCTTCATTCCTTATGTGTACGTATATCAGCCATCTACTGTGGGCCGTACTGGGAGGCGGGGTGGCTGGAATCCACACAGCCCAGCTGCTAGCTAGGTCACAATATAGCAAGAGAATTAAAGCATGGCTACAACCGGCTGCTAACAAAAATATGAGTATTTACGACCAAAGAAAGATATAGGAAGAGAATCCAAACTATAAGGTCAACGCTGAAAGGAAAGGGTAAGCCACTAGATAGGGATAGCATGGAAGTCTTTTTGGAGGAGGTGGAATTTTAACTAGCTCCTGGGGAATAGAAAATGTCTGAGCCTGCAGAGACTGGCTAAGGAGTGGTTTTCCAGACAGTGGAATGGCCTGAGCCAGAACAACAGGAAACCAATCTGTTGGACTTGAACAAAAAGCATGGAGGGGAAGACATGTGATGCACCCAAGACAGGATCTTTTCATCACTCCAGAAAGCTCCATTGTTTCTGTTCCCAGTCAATCCCCACCCAAAAGCAACCTCTAATCTGATCTCGATCAACATAGAGCAGTTTGCCTAGCCTGGGATTTCAGCTAAATGTAATCACACTGTATGTACTCTTTTGTGTTAGGCTTATTTCATTGAGCACATTATTCTTTCATTATTTCTCCAGACTGCAACACATCTCAATAGAGTTAAAAGTTGTTGCTGAGTAATACTTCACTGTATGGCTATGCCATTGTTTGTCCATTTTTTGACAGTGGATGTCTGAGTTGTTTCTAGGTTTTGACTATCATAAAAAAGCTATGAATATTTCTCATAAAGGGTTTTTTGTGGACATATGTTTGCATTTCTCTTGGATAAATAAGAACATGGCTATCCATGTTCATCCAGGGAGTTTCTGGCCAAGCTGGGGTCTTCCGATCCTCATCCCCACTCTGAGCTGTTTCTCTCAGGTTGTTCCTCTGCTGTAGACTCTAACACTTCCCAATTTAATAGTCAGTGGAGCACTAAGACTTAATCCCAGACCCTGCTCCTAATCACAGCTCATCTTCTGCACACTGGTGCTTCTGTCCTTGCCTAAAAGCAAGGTCTGGTGGCTGAGCAAGGGCCTGTGTAATGATTGGAGAGAGTGCTAAATGCACCTCTGATCACCACTGGCTTCCTTGGCTATAGTATTTCAGTGAAGGTCAACTCTGGTGTCACCTAGATTCCCCTTACTCCCATTACTCAGTGGGCTGTGGAAGGTATCAGTAAGTCCAAATGCATGACTGGTGAAGCTTCCAACCTTCGCAAGGGATCCTTACTGGAGGAGAAAGGTGGCCTGAAGGGTCAATGGTTAGAAGAGCACAGGATGAACTTACTTAAGGTCATAGATTGTAGTCATGAAAGAGCCAATTCTACTGAAGACAGTCACACACTGTATTGGGTCCTGACTGTGCTCCAAGTCTGGTCCCACTGAGCCCTGCCTCTGCCTATGAGCCAGAAACTTCAAGTCAGGGGAAAGCTATGTTCTTGTCATCAGCACTAGGGACTCACATGTGTCTTCTCTGGTATACCTAGTCCTGAATGTCCCTGCGGGTCATATTTATGACTTCCCAGTGTCTGTCTCCCAAGGTTATTTAATTTTATCCTTTTAAACCTTGTCATGCATTAGAGTCAGGAAATTACACCCTTCGCTGAGCAGCCTCTGTGCTGAAAGCAAGCCAGGTGATGTGATGAGCTGAGTCCAAGAGGAGCATTAATGCAGCTGTTCATGAAAGTCACATGAGCCTTGGTAGCTGTCACCCAGACCATCCCTGGCGATGCAACAGGCATTTCATGCCCCAGCGGAGCTCTACATCAATCCAAGGACTGGACCAAAAAAGGACCAAAGGGCTGAACTCTTTGAACTCTGGCTTTTCTGAATCCTGGGAGGAGGAATCATAAGAAACCACTATCGGCAGCAAAGGTGGCTGTTGAAGCTAGAGTACCAACAACATTGGGTGCTTCCTGACCCATGCATTTGGGGTTGCTCCTTGGGAGGGTTTGCCATTCTTGGCCAGTGACGCTGACATAGAAATTATAAATTTTAACAGTTAATGGTTAGACATTGACATACTAAGGTGGAGATTTGTATCTGATGACTTTGGGGGGCTTTGCAAGCTCTAGAACTTGTAACAGTAGTGTGGAATACATGGATTATAAATGATGAAGGAAGGAAGGAAGGAAGGAATGAATGCAGCAGAAGAGTGGCAACTAGAAGCTAGAGAACTACTTTGGGGCTGTTTTGATGGCTCTGGCAATTGTGGTGAAAAGGGGAGGAACATATATTTCAAAAGTCTATCCGCCTCGTTTCAAATCCTCTTATATTGCAGAGGAGAAAAATTGACAATGTGTAGAGGGTGAAGCTAAGACCATGATGTCACTTTGGGACCACCCCACTGTGGCCACACTGGGGCCCAAGTTGATTTTTCTCAACCCAGAATTCAACGTATTGAGTTCTTAACAAGATCAAAGGGCTTTCAACTTTGCCTGTGTTTGTCCTGTACCTACAGGTTTGCTTCCAAAAGAGGTGGAAGGGTTCAGAGATTTATGGTCTGGGATCTGAGTAAGATGGTGTCAAAGCAATGATCTTATCCAGCCCCTTGAATATACAGGTGGGGAAACTGAGGTCAAGAATTTGTCATTCAGTAAAGAGTTGTGTAAAGGGGATGCAGGAAATAATGGGGAAAGTGTGAGCTCAGAGCCAGAAAATCCATGTGAGTGTGTGTGTGTGTGTGTGTGTGCATGCATGTGTGCACGAGCATGCTCACACATGAGGGCATATTTTGATATATCAGTGAGAAAGACCCAGCATTTAAAATCACAGGCAGATAAGTCAAAGGGGGAGGTGGTGAAGCAAAGATATTGAAACATTTGTATACACTCAGTAATTCTGGATTTTAATTCTAGAAATTATTTCATGATAGAAAGTCATAAGTTCATACCAAATAAACCCAATTCCTCTATTGAATCTTTTTCCCTCCTCTTCAACAGTGGCTGTGTTTGGACTACAGTGTGGTGAAACATTTAGCTAAGGAAGCAGAAAACAAGAAACAGTCTCCTCAATTCCCAAGGCAATAAAATCATCATCAATTTACTAGAACACATATGTTTATTCTCACCAAAGAACAAGCTATTAAGGATATGTTGTGAGAATCAATTGGGTAAGAGCCTGGCTGACAATTTCATCTCTTAGAATTTAGGAGAAAAGATCAAAGAAACCACAGTCTCTTCTCACTGCCTTACCCTTCCTGGTCATCCAGCATACTCACCACCTGACAGGTGAGTTTGCACCAACCCCATAACACATCCAAGACATTCCTTCTTCTACTCCTTGCCTGTCTGCCATACTTCCAGATCAAAGTTACATATATTATACCAGGGGTCGGGAACCTATGGCTTACGAGCCAGATGTGGCTCTTCTGATGGCTGCATCTGGCTCACAGACAAATCTTTAATAAAAATAATAATAACATTAAAAATATAAAACATTCTCATGTATTACAATCCATTCATTTCCTACTGCTCATGTTCATGTTGTGGGTGGCTGGAGCCAATCACAGCTGTCTTCTGGGACAACAACAAATTTTTATTGGATAATGCATAACGTACACGGGTCGTTGTATGGCTCTCACAAAATTACATTTTAAAATATATGGCGTTCATGGCTCTCGCAGCCAAAAGAGTTCCCGACCTCTGTATTATACATAGTATTTTATTAGAGTATAACATATGTTCAGAAAAATACACAAATTATAGATAGCCAGTTTGTTAAAGTTTTTCACCATGACCACATCCATATAAGCTCTATCCAGGTTAACAAATAGAACATTATCAGCCCCTTAGAAACCTACTCAGTCCTCCTTGGAAGCTCTTTGTCCTGACTCTCAACATCATCAATTAGTTTTGCCTAATTTTGAATGTTATATAAATGGAATCACAGAGCATGTATTCTTCTGTGTCTTGCTTTTTGTTCAACACTGTAAGATTTCATCTATGTTATTGTTAGTTTCAATTGCTTGTATATTTTCATTGTTGTTTAATATTTCATGCTATGCATATACTATAATTTATTTACTCATTAATGAACATTGGAATTGTTTCCAATTTTTGCCTATCACAGGTAATATTGGTATGAAAATTCTCATACATCTCTTTTACAGACATAGATGGACATATATGTTGTCTATACTCCCAGGACTGGAATTGCTGGTTATAGTGCATACAGCTTTTCAACTTTGGTAGATATTGCCAAACTCTTTTCTAAAATAGTTGTACATATTTAAATTCCCATGAGCAGTGTAAGAGCATCCAGTTACTCTACATTTTTGTTAGTACTTAAAGTCTTTTTTTATTTTAGACTGTCTAATGGACAGTGCTAATAATTTTCAATGTATTGGTCATTTAAATATCTTCTTTTTGTAAATTGCCTTTTCAGATATTTTGCCTCCTTTGCTATAATCTTTTTCACTTATTTATTTGTAGATGTTCTTGGTATATTCTCTATTAGTTCCCTATCAGTTATATGTGTGGGAAACATCTTTTCCCACATTGGCTTGTCTTTTTACTTTCTTAAAGGCATCATTTGATGAATGAAGTTAATTTTAAGGTAGTCCAATTTAGCAATCATTTTTTTAAGGTAGTGTTTTTGTGTTCTGTTTGAGAAATGTTTATTTACTCTAAGACTATGAAGATAGTTCTCTTTATTGTGTTTAAAGGCTTTAGTGTTTCACCTTTTATATTGAAATCTGTAATCCAGGTGGAATTAATCTTTGTGTATGAGGTGAGGTAGCAGTCAGCACTCATTTTCCCCATAAGCATACCCAGCATTTGACCTGTTATTAATGAGAAGACTGTCCCTTCCCCACTGCTGCCCAGCACCATCTTTGTCACAAACCATTGTGTGTGCACACATACACACACATAGGTGGGCCATTTTTGGATTTTCTATTGCTTATCCTGTACCAATACCATACTTTTAATTACTGTACCTTTAGTTTAAAATATATGAAATCTGAGTACAAATTTTGTTTTGGATGTTTTAGATTTTTAAATTTTGTATAAATTTTGTAATTGTGTAAAAAATACTTTTATTAATATTATGTTAAATATTTAAAGCAGCTTGTAGAAATTGACATCTTTATAATATTGAGTCCTCTGATCCACAAACATGCTTTATCTTCTTATTTACTTAAGTCTTCCTTAATTTATCTCAATAGTGTTATATCATTTTCCAGGGGGAGGTCTCAAAAGTCTTCTGTTAGATTTATATTTAAGTATTTAATTTTTTACACTATTCTAAGTGGTAGACATTAATTTTTTTTGTTTTGTGTTTGGGGCTAGCATATAGAAAAATAATTTATTTTGAATATTCATCTTATATTCAGTGACCTGGCTAAATTCATGTATTTATCCTAATAATTTGTTTGTGGATTCTTTCAATTTTCTATGTGTCCAATCATGTCATTAATGAAAAATGGCAATTTAATATTTTTTCTAGTATTATCCACTTAAAAATATTTTGTTTTCTTATTTCACTGGCTAAGACCTCTAATACAATGCAGAACAGATTTCTTTTTTTTTTTCTTTTTTATTTTTTTACAGAGACAGAGAGAGTCAAAGAGAGGGATAAATAGAGACAGACTGACAGGAACGGAGAGAGATGAGAAGCATCAATCATCAGTTTTTCGTTGCAACGCCTTAGTTGTTCATTGATCGCTTTCTCATATGTGCCTTGACCGTGGGCCTTCAGCAGACCAAGTAACCCCTTGCTCAAGCCAGCGACCTTGGGTCTAAGCTGGTAAGCTTTGCTCAAGCCAGATGAGCCCGCGCTCAAGCTGGCAACCTTGGGTCTCAAACCTGGGTCCTCTGTATCCCAGTCTGAAGCTCTATCCACTGCGCCACCACCTGGTCAGGCCAGAACAGATTTCTGATAGTAAACTATTCCTAATCACTAGGGAAAGCTTCTAATATTTTGCCATTTAGTATAATATTTGCTTAAGTTGATCAGATTAAGAAAGACTTGATTCTTAATTTTCTATAATTTTAAATCATAAATAGATATTGAATTTTATATGCATTTTTGAATTTATTGTGATAAGTGTATAACTTTTTCCTGTGTCTGTTCAGGTGGTAATTTGAAACTGGGCTTTAGTGACATCAGAGAAATAGCAGCATGAATGATACTCCTGGTCTCTCCCCTTAAAATTTCAACAAATTGAGCAACTATAGTGCAGCAAAGGAATCCCAGCTGGGCTCCCAACCACGCCTTAAAGGTCTGCACACTGAAGGGACTGAAGGTGGGATGGGGTAAAAAGGGGTGGGGGAGGAAGATAAAATGCTTTAATGGTGTACTCTGGAAAGGGGAAAAGCTGGAGGGCCTGGTGTTTCTTCTCCCTTGCTGTACTGAGGGAGGAAGGCTCATTTGGCTTAGGTTTTGTTTTGAACCAGAAGTGAAGAGATTAAGGAACAGAGAGAAAGGATCTGAACTAAGGCAGGTGCAAATGAGTTCTGGGTTGTGGCCTGGGTTTCCATGGTTTGCCTGCTGTTGCTCAGCTTGCGATCCCCTTGCATCTGGCATGTGCACAGCCTGCAGCATTCTTTCAATTGGTACATGCTTAGCCTAAGGAGTTCGGCCTGTTTGGAGCTCAAGCACGCATGGCCCACAGTGTGTAGCCTGCGCTTTCCCTTGACCCATGCTCTGCACAGTGTCAGAAAAGACCAAAGTGCAGCCCTCCCCCCCGCCTCCCAGATTCTGTCTCTCTCCCCTTGTGGTTCAAAGGGTGGCAGTGGTGAACCCCTCACAACTGATTCCTTGGGGCCACTCTTTCCCCGAGAGGCTGAGGTACTCTACATCTGATCCCCCGGTCTGTTGAGACATAGTAAGGAGTGTCCAAAGACCTGAAACTGCCATTGCTAGAGCCATAAAATTGCAAAGTACTAAAGTCACAAAGCCTTAAAGCTGAAACTGTAAAGCCCTCACAACATGCCCATCCACCAACATGACTTCAGCCCTGCCTACATTATTACAACAGCAACATTTCAGAAGGGTTCTGTCCAAGAATTTCACAAAGCCAAAACCTGTAGTACAGTGGAACCCACTGGAAAAAGAAAGAAGTAATTACTCAACATGGAGAAAATGATTTTGTCTTTTTCTCAATTTTTCTTTTTTCCTTTATCTTCTTTCTTTTTTTTCATATTTGAATTTCATTATCCTTAATCTTTATATTCTTTATTCTTATTTTTGTGAATGTTTTATTTTTGATATTTTTACTCTTCTTTTTTATCATTTATTCTTTCTTTTTTCTTTTTTTCTCATATAAATTTTATTTTTCTTCAAATTTTTATATTTTTACTCTTACTTTTTGTGGTGTTTTGTTTATTCTACCTTTTTTTTATATTTTCTTCTTTTTTCTTGGTTCATATTCTTTGTTTTCTATAGTTTTTCTTTTCTTCTTATTTTTGGAATTTTTATTTTTCACTTTTTAGTTGTCTCTCATTAGAGTTCTTAAAAATACCACTCTCAAATGCCATCAAAGAATAAGAAATCAAGTATCATAGGTACATGAGACAGAGAGATATAGTCAGAGAGATAATAAAAAATATCCAGAAAAAAATCTCAATTACATGGAAACTTTAGAGTTCAATGACAGAGAACTCAAAATTGAATTCCTAAAAATACTCAATGATATGCAAGAAAACACTAATAAGCAATTTAATCAACTCAAAAAGAAGAAAAGAAAAACAAATTAATGAATGAAAAGAGTACTTCACCAAGAATATTGAAACTTTAAAAAAAGAAATAAACAGAGATGAAAAACTGAATACATGAACTAAAAAATGAGGTAACAATATGAGAGAGCTCTACAAGAATTGTCTGACTCCATCAGAAAGAGCAATATAAGAATAATGGGTGAATCAGAAGAAGAAGAGAGGGAGAAGAAAAAGGAAAGTCTATTCAAACAAATAATTGATGAGAACTTTCCAAGCCAGTGGAAAGAGTTAGAGCCTTGAATTCAGGAAGCAAACAGAATGCCGAGTTACCTCAATCAAAACAGACCTACTCCAAGGCATGTTGTAATAAAATTGTCAAACATCAATGACAAATAATTCTCAAGGCAGCTAGGGGAGAGAAGGACATGGCTTATAAAGGAAAGCCCATTCGGTTATCATCAGACCTCTCAGCAGAAACTCTACAGTCCAGAAAGAGTGGACCCAAATATTTAAAGTACTAGAAGAAATTACCAACCAAGAATACTATATCTATCAAAACTATCTTTCAGATATGAAGGAGAAATAAAAACTTATACAGACATACAGAGGTTGAGGGAATTTATCACCAGAAAACGCCCAAGGTAGGAAATACTAAAGGGGGCTATCCAACCAGATACAAACACCAAAACTACAAGTAAAAGCTCCAAGAAGATCATAATAAAAACCAGGATCATCTGTGACAACAATAACATAAAATGGGAAAGGATAGGCCCTGGCTGGTTGGCTCAGCGGTAGAGCATCGGCCTGGCGTGCAGGGGACCCGGGTTCGATTCCCAGCCAGGGCACATAGGAGAAGCACCCATTTGCTTCTCCACCCCCCCTTCCTCTCTGTCTCTCTCTTCCCCTCCCGCAGCCAAGGCTCCATTGGAGCAAAGATGGCCCCGGGCACTGGGGCTGGCTCCTTGGCCTCTGCCCCAGGCACTAAAGTGGCTCTGGTCGTGGCAGAGCGACGCCCCGGAGGGGCAGAGCATCACCCCCTGGTGGGCAGAGCGTCGCCCCTGGTGGGCGTGCCGGGTGGATCCCGGTTGGGCGCATGCAGGAGTCTGTCTGACTGTCTCTCCCCGTTTCCAGCTTCAGAAAAATACAAAAAAAAAAAAAGGGAAAGGGAAAGGATAAAGCTTAGCAGTAACAAAGAAGAATGGAGTGCAGAAGCACTCATACGATAATGGACTTTTGTAAATATGATGATTTTTATTTTAATAACCTAATGGTAACCACTCACAAAAATTCCACTACTGAAACACATAGCTTTAAAAAAGAAAAAATAGGGGAAATAAATATGAATGCCACCAAACAAAAACAACTGACCGAAAAAAAAAAAAAAAAAAAAAGAGAAGAACCAAATGAGACACAGAGCTATCAGAAAACAATAAATAAAATGGCTATAGGAAATCCTCAAATGTCAATAATTAACCTAAATGTAAATGGATTGAACTTGCCAATAAAGAGACACAGAGTAGCAGATTGGGTCAAAAAGCAAAACCCAACCATATGCTGCCTTCAAGAGACACCTCTTAGATGCAAGGACAAAAGTAGACTCAAAGTGAAAGGTTGGAGTATGATTCTCCAAGTAAATGATAGCCAAAGAAAATCAGCTAGAGCCATACTCATATCTGACAATGTTGACTTCAAGACAACAAAGGTAACCACAGACAAAGATGGATATTTCATAATGATAAAGGGGACATTGTATCAAGAAGACATAACACTTCTTAATATATATACACTGAACCAGGGAGCACCAAAATATGTAAGACATCTAACAACTGATCTAAAAATAGAAACACACAAAAAACACAGTCACACTTGGAGATCTCAACACACCATTGATGGGTCTAGATCAATCATCCAAACAGAAAATCAATAAAGAAATATCAGCCTTAAATGGCACACTAGACCAAAGGGACATAATAGACAGTTACAAGACATTTCATTCCCGAACTTCAGAGTATAGATTTTTCTCTGGTGAACATGAAACACTTTCAAGAATAGACCATATGTTGGGCCACAAAACTAACATCAACAAATTCAGGAAGATTAAAATCATAATAAGCATATTTTCTGATGGTAAGGCTTTGGAATTAAAATTCAAGTGTAAAAAGAAAGAAACCCACAAAGACATGGAAATTAAATAACATACTTCTTAAAAAATGACTGATTCAAAGAAGATATAAAAGCAGAGATCAAAAGATATATACAGACCAATGAAAATGACAACATAACATATCAAAATTTCTGTAATGCAGCAAAAGCAGGAAATTTGTATCATTACAGGCTTAGATCAAGAAACAAGAGAGATCCCAAGTAAACAACCTAATATCACACCTTAAAGGACTAGAAAAAAAGAACAAAGGCTATCCAAAGTCAGCAGAAGAGAGGAAATAGTAAAAATTAGAGCAGAACTAAACAAAATAGAGAACAAAAAACTATAGAAAAAATTAGTACAACAAAGAGAAAATTCTTTGAAAAGATCGATAAAATTGACAAACTCCTGGCTAGACTCACGAAGAAGAAAAGAAAAAGAACACGCAGTGGATAAGGCGTCGACCTGGAACACTGAGGTTGCTGGTTCGAAACCCTGGGCTTGTCCGGTCAAGGCACATATGGGAGTTGATGCTTCCTACTCCTCCCCCCTCCTCTCTCTCTCTCTCTCTCTCTCTCTCCTCTCTAAAATAAATAAAAATATCTAGAAAAAAAAATTTTTTTTAAATCTGAAAGAGAAGAAATTACCACAAATATCATAGATATCCAAAAGATCATTGTAGAATATTATAAAATAACTATATGCTATTAAATTCAACAATCTAGAAGTGAATAAATTCCTAGAACTATGCAATTTTTCTAGACTGAGTCACGAAGAAGTGGGAAGCCTAAATAGATCCATAAGCAGGGAAGAAATAGAAACAACTATAAAAAGCCTCCCCAAAAAGAAAAGTCCAGAGCCAGACAGCTACTCTAGTGAATTCTACCAAACATTCAGAGAAGATTTGGTTCCTATCCTTCTCAAAGTCTTCGAAAAAACTAAAGGTAAAGCAATACTTCCGGAACTATACTGCTCACAAAAATTAGAGAATATTTCAAAATGAATATGAAGCAATAAAATATCTCCTGATTTTTGTGAGGAGTATACTTTATGAGGCCAACATAACCCTCATACCAAACCTGAAAAGAACAATACAGAAACAAAACAAAACTACAGACTAATATCTGTAATGAATACAGATTCAAAAATCCTAAACAAAATACTAGTAAATTGAATATAGCAACACATTTAAAAAATAATAATACATCACAATCAAGTGGGATTCATTCCAGGAGCACAAAGAGGGTTCAACATGCATAAATTGATTAATGTAAAACACCATATCAACAAAATAAAGAACAAAAATTGTGTAGTTCTATCAATAATAGCAGAAAAGGCATTTGATAAGATAACATTCCTTTATGTTTAAAACACTCAATAAAATCAACATAGAAGAAAAGTACCTCAACATAATAAAGGCCATATATGACAAATCATCAGCTAATATTATACTAAATGGTGAAGAAATGAAGTTTTTTTTTTCCTCTAAAGTCAGGAATAAGTCAAGGCTACCCACTCTCTCCACTCTTATTCAACATCGCTCTGGAAGTTTTAGCCAGAGCTATCAGGCAAGAAAGGGAAATAAAGGGCATTCATATAGGAAATAAGAAGTAAAGGTTTCACTTTTTTGCAGATGACATGATCCTGTATGTAGAAAACTCCCAAGACTCCACCAAAATACTATTAGAAAAAATATACCAATATAGTAAAGTTGCAGGTTACAAAATCAATATATTGAAGTCTATTGTTTTTATATATACACCAACAATGAAACTTTGGAAAATGAACTAAAAAAATAATCTCTTTTACAGTTGCTACAAAAAAAAAAAATACCTAGGAATAAAGTTAACAAAGAATGTGAAGGATCTATATACTGAAAACTACAAAGCATTGTCAAAGGAAATTGAAAAAGACACAATGAAATGAAAAAAATATTCCATGTTTATGGACAGGAAGAATCAACATAGTTAAAATGGCCATATATTACCTAAAGCAATATACAAATTTAATGCAATTCCCATCAATATTCCAATGTCGTTTTTTAAAGAAATAGAACAAAAATTTGCCAGGTTTGTATGGAACCATGAAAAATCCTGAATAGCCAAAGCAATTCTGAGAAAAAAGAATGAAGCCAGAGGTATCAGAGTACCTGACTTCAAATTATAATATAGAGCCATGATAATCAAAATGGCATGGTATTGGCAGAAAAATAGACACACACCAATGGAACAAAATCAAGAGCCTAGAAATAAAACCACATATACTATATATGGACAAATCATCTTTGACAAAGGAGCCAAAAACACACAATGGAGAAAAGAAAACTTCTTCAGTAAATGGTGCTGGGAAAATTGGAAAGCCACATGCAAAAGAATGAACCTTGACTACAGTTTGTCCCCCTGCTCAAAAATTAATTCAAAATAGATCAAAGACCTAAATATAAGATCTGAAACAATAAATTACATAAAAGAAGACATAGGTACTAAACTCATGGACCTTGGCCTTAGAGAACAATTTATGAATTTGACTCCAAAGGCAAGGGAAGTAAAGGCAAAAAGAAACAAATGGGACTACATCAAACTGAAAGCTTCTGCACAGCAAAAGAAATTGACAACAAAATAAATAGGCAGACAACAAAATGGGAGATGATATTTGCAAACAACAGCTTTGGCAAGGGGTTGATATCCAAAATACATAAAGAACTCACAAAGCTCAGCAGCAAACAAGCAAACAATCCAATTAAAAAATGGGGAGAGGACATGAACAGACACTTCTCCCAAGAGGACACACAAATGGCCAACAGATATATGAAAAGATGCTCATCTTCACTAGCCATTCAAGAAATGCAAATCAAAACTATAATGAGATATAACATCACACCTGTTAAATTGGCTATTATCAACAAGACAGGTAGTAACAAGTGTTGAAGAGGCTGTGGAGAAAAAGGAACCCTCATTCACTGCTGGTGGGAATGCAAATTAGTACAACCAGTATGGTGGTTCCTCAAAAAATTAAGAATAGAATTACCATATGACCCACAATCCCTCTTCTGGGTATCTACCCCCAAAGCTCGAAAACATTGATACGTAAAGACACATGCCCCTTCATGTTCATTGCAGCATGGTTCACAGTGACCAAGAAACGGAAACAACCAAAGTATCCCTTGATAGAGGATTGGATAAAGAAGATGTGATACATTTATATAATGGAGTACTACTCAGCCATAAGAAATGATGACAGTGATATTTACAACAATATGGATGGACCTTGAGAACATTGTACTGAGTTAAGGAAAAAGCTAAGAACAGCATGATTTCACACATAGGGATATAAAACTGAGACTCGTGGACATAGATAAAAGTGAAGTGGTTACCAGGGGGAGGGCTATGTGAGGGAGGGCGACAGGGGAAGAGGGTTAGGAGAAGGGTGTCAAGAGGGGCAAATATAGGTGACAGAAAATGATTTGACTTTGGATGATGAGTATACAACATAATTGACGGTTCAAATGATGTGGAGATGTTTACCTAAAGTCTGTACTCTTATTGATCAACTAGAAAGCCCGGCGGTCATATGAAATGACCACTGTTCTAGATATTATAAATTGTAATTAAAATGATTTGTTCAAAGGTGTCTGCTAATTCAAACTGAATTACCCAGGGCAGGCGGCGAGGACGCCCCTTTGCTTACTGCCCCACGGGGTTTCCCCCTTCTACTTGCTTAATTGCTTAAAGTAGAGTGCAATGAAGGAAACCACTGGCGGTACATTTCTTAAGAGCCACCGCTAGCTCAATAAATAAAGGTGATTTAAATAATAAAATGTTAATTCACATGTCAAAGATCTCTTTGTACACAACATTTCTTGTGTAGATCTTTCCATCATTTTTAAGCTCGCCTTGCAGAGGACCATCAATTATTTTTAATTTTATGTCCGTTCTTTCACGAACTCTTGAACAGGCAACATAAAGTTGACCCTGTCCAAATGCAGGCTCAGGTAAAAAAAAATGCCAACATGCTTAAGCGTTTGGCCCTGAGACTTTATTGATGGTCATAACAAAGGAAAGTTTTACAGGGAATTGTCTATGTCTCAATTGAAACGGCAATGCTGTTTGAGATGGAGCCAAATCAATTCTTGGAATGACATGTATTTCACCTTTAGAGGAGCCAGTCAAAGACTTAGCTATTATGACATTATTTTTCTATTGGAGAACCTCTAGTCTTGTACCATTGCAAAGACCCCTTCTGGTGATAAGATTTCTTAACAGCATAATAATTGCTCCAATCTTTAACCTCAATTTGTGAGGTGGCATGCCAGAAGGCAGAACTATTGTATTTGAATGCCGTGGCAACTTCACCCCATTGGCTAGTACAGTTACGCAAGCAACCAATAAGCTATTGGCGACAAACAGACACTTAAGCCGCATATAATAAAGATGTCACCCTGTTAAATTTAACTTTTTAAATTAAAAAAAAAAAGGAAAGAAGAAGAAAAAAGAAAGAAACTGGGCTTTAATCACTTAAAACCTGATCTAACCCTGGCTGGTTGCCTAAGTGGATAGAGCATCCTCTGGCATATGGATGTCCAAGGTTCGATTTCCGGTCAGGGCACACATAAGAAGTTATCATCTGCTTCTCTCTCCCTCTCTCTCCCCCTTCTCTCCTTCTTCCCTTCCCATAGCTGATGGTAGATTGGTTTGAGCGTTGGTTAGCAGAGGTTGATTAAAACATCGAGCATCAGCCCCAGACGGGGTTGCCAGATGAATCCCAGTAGGGGCGCATGCATGAGTCTGTCTCTCTATCTCCCCTCCTCTCACTTAAAAAATAAAAATTAAATAAATAAATAAAATCAGATTTATTTCCTTCTTATTAGTCATTCAATCTGGCCCTTCAGGGTTCCTAGGGGATTTATAAAGACCCTTCTCTTTGATGTAATCTGAATTTCAATGTCTGTTCCCCAATTTCTATGAGACCATTTAAAGTTCTCAACCTATCATTTGCTATTTTAGACAATGCTTTGATGAGATTTCTTTTGCTTTTATCTTTTAAAAAAAAACTAGTTGTTTAGAGCAGTTTTGGGTTCACGGCAAAACTAAAGGAAGGTACAGAGATTTCCCATATACTCCCTGTCTACGCATGCACAGACTCCCTCTTACCGATATCCCCTACCGGAATGGCACATTTGTTATTATACATGAAGAACCAACAGTAACACATTATGTTCACCCAAAGTCCACAGCTTACATTAGGGCTCACTCTTGCTGTTGTACCTTTTATGAATTTGGACAAATGTATATTTATTTACACGAATCCACAATTATACTATCATACAAAGTATTGTAACTTCCCTGAAAATCCTCTGTGCTTCTCCTGCTCATCCCTCCTCCACCCCAACCTCTGGCAACCACGCCCTTTTCTTTTTTGCAAATGTGACTTATCTCCTTAGGATAGATTTCCAAATGTGAGATTTGCTGATTCAAAGTATGATATTCTGGAAAAATCTCAATTTTCTCTCTCCAACAGTTTATGGAAGTACTCCTTGATTGACCACATGCAAGATTCCTGCACATTTTATGAAGAGGACTGTGGAGATCCCAGCGCCTAAGGCAGAAATTCAAGCCTTAGGAAAATGCTAGAAAGGGCTAGACTCAGAGTCCACAGGGTTAAGCAGGCCCGTAACTTGAGTCAGCAGAGCACAGGGTTAAATAACAAGGCAATGCAGATCGCCCCTTTTCCCTTTCATCACAAGCTCCCAAAGCCTAGCTGGGATACTAAAAACAAAATAAATTCATTCATAGAATAATCAGTTGTCAAATTTGGTTTTGCTGTTTCCAAGAGGGCGATTTTTCCTAACTGCATCAGCTTATTTCATTTTTAGATGGCTGCCTGGACGCAAACATTTAAACTTGTGTTTATGAATAATTTAAAAGAAACATCCAGCGTGGTTAGCAGTAATCAGCTCTTCATCAGAGTCCATAATGATGGCTCCTCTTCTCCCATGCCCTTCTCAGACTCAGCAGAGGTCATTTGCATTTGGCCAGTCGTTGCAGAAAAAGATAAGAATCTGAAATAATCAATGACTTATAGAGGCAAATGGAATTGCCTCAGCTGGCATTTTATCTCAATAACCTGCCACCAGAATCTTTAAGACTATAGGATTGACTCCATGGGACTTGCATGTGCTCGTAAGGAGGTCTCCTAGCCTCATGCTAACCTGGTCTTTGTTCATGGAAAGGTTCCTGATGAGAGGGTCAGGGTGAAGTAACGCCAAGTGCACAGCTCCAAGGGGCACCATTCTCATATACAGGACAATGGAATTGTGCCGCTTACTACAACAGGCTCGAATAAGAGTCTTCAACTAAGCTGCTGGAAATATTTTGTGATATTCCATCTTAGGGAAGGGATAATGGCAGGAAAAATGCCCAACTGTCAGTGAAGGGAGGATTTCCAGTCCCTCCCTTCAGGTTGCTTTTGACTCTGGAGAATATGGTGATCACCCTGGTTGCTAGTAGATGTCAAGGTTGTTCAGCTGGAGGTGACACAGTGCTTTGATCGAGCTCAGATAGCAGCCCTCTAGGAGACTGAGTGAGTAATCAGACTAGGACTCCAGCCACAGAGTCCAGCTCAGACCTGACGAAAGATGACAGAGCCCAGACCGAAGCCCTGGTGGACCCGGTCAAGCAGCATGCAGGCAGAAGGGACCAGGTGGTCACTGGCTGTGGGCTAAGATGCTGCTGATTTCAGAAGAGACCAGGATCGAAAGTACCAGCTCGCTGGCTCTGGATCATGGCAGGACCAGCATTCCTGAGCTCCTAACTCCAGGCCTGAGAATGCTGTTCTGCCAAGTCCTGACTGGTTGTTCTCAGAAGCTAGATGGAAGGGGCCCACAGGAAAGCACATCGTACAGTCAGGAAGCAGTTCTAGCAATTCAGGAGAGAGGGGATGGGGATTTGAATTAAGTTTGTAGCTGGAGGGTTGTAGAGAGTTCTACCTGGGGTGTCTGAACATGTCACCCCCCTGCTTGTACCCCTCACCTCTGCCTCCCGAATATCCCATCTCCTCAAATGGGCCTCCCACCTGTCTTTGGCTCAGAACATTTGCCTCATGCACTGTCTCTCATGTCTGTCCCTTTCTCCACCTCATCCTTGCAGTGTGTCCCCCTCCCACCTTCTACTCAGTTACTGCCGCCAGAATAGTCCAGCAACAGCTCGGCACTGCCCTGGAACTCCTGCTCACTGGTCCCTGATGGTTTCCCATCTCTTTTCAAGATCAAGCCTATATCTCTCCTGGTATTCAGAGCTTTTCACCATTGGGCCCACCCAACCTAATCTCCCATTGCACCTTCTGTTACAACCTATTCTCCAGCTGCGCCTGAGCAGGCCCTGCCCTCCAACCCAACAGCGGGACCCTCTAGTCCAGAAGCCATGTGGCTTCCCATCGCTTTCACCGCCTGCTGGTCTTCCAGAATCCTAAACACCTGCACTCTCGAGGTATTTTTCTTTATCCTACAGATAGCATTTGTTTTTGCAGTTTCTGGTTATCAAAATATCATGGGTACAAAGTCGATGTTAGAAAGATGTTGAAAAGGATAAGGAAGATAATTAAAATCCCCTGAAAACCAATCACCCAGAGATGATCACTGCTCAGAATTTGATGCAGCTTCTTCTTGATGACACGCTCTGGAAGTCCACTGCCCAGAGCCCACCGCCCAGGCTGGCAGCCCGCAGCGGGAGCTGAGACAATCAGGCCTCGGATAGTTGGATAGGACACAGAGCCACTATCTGGTACCTCCTGTGGGCATAAAGGCCACCACCTCACCTTCTCTAAAATGGCCCCTACGTCACAGTGAGGAAGTGGGTGGGTTGCAGGGCTCTAAGGAAGGCAGCCCAAGCTAACTAGAGGAGAGCGCAGGACGGGTAATAGCTGGAGAATAGGGACAGGGGCGGGGCTCCCGGGATCTGTGGCGTGTGGGGACCTCCTGCTTTCTCCAGCTCTGGGTGGCGCCCCGTGTTGACTCTTCCAATCTGCAGGCTCTCTTTCCTCAGCTGTCTGTACCACCCTAGCCAGCAAGCCAGCATCCCTTCAGTTCTGATCCACAAATATTGTGCATGCTCAGCTCTGCCGGGAGATGCTGGGGACACAGAGAAACCAGACAGTTTCTGTCCCTGAGGAGCTCACGGCCTGGGGGGTTAGAAACAGTCATCTTACCAGTCTCAGTGCTCCATCAGCACCTCTGCAAAGCCGGGGTGCCTCAGCCCCGCTCTGAGAGTGAGCCCTGGGCCATTCAGTGCCCATCCAGGCAGCCAGTGCCCAGGCAGCCCCTGTCATCTCCCATGTCTCACACTGGACTTCAGTTTCCTGGTTTGCTCTCCAGGCCTCTCACCGTGACAGGACCTTGCTATGAATTCTGTCCACTCAGCTGGATGTGCCAACCCCTCTCAGCTCCAGCCTCCAAGCTGGGACACTGCAGAGGACCCTGTGAGTGGCACACAGCCTGCTTCATGGGGAACTTTGGCCATGCTCAAGATGCAGAGGACATAGGTTCCCCTCCTTCCTCCCTCCTTCCTCTCACCTCCGCTAGCACTAGAAACACAGAGAATTTCTTGAGCATTGTCCAAGTTCTTTAGGAGTTCATGATAGGGAAGAGAGACATCAAAATAATCCTGTGTGATGTGGCAAGCGTTAAAAAGAGATACACGGGAATTCAGAGAGTAGCACTGTGAAGCCAGTAGCTACGGCCACCATCACAGCCACCTGGCCCATGCAGGTTCGCATTTGATTCGGACAGACGGTAATGAAACAAATGGAGCCAAGAACTAGTGAGCCATTACCTGTAATCCTAGCTTGCACCCAGCGGGAAGTAAAACACAAACTGGGCTCCAAAACCCATTCATTCAGTGCTCAAAGCTACTGACTCATCTGAGTTTTCCTAGAATCAAAGGATTCTAGCTCACCAGCCTTATTTACCTCTGTTCCCCATCTCCTTCCTTCTCCCTGCACAAACTTGGCACAAACTGGCTTTTCCTTCAACACTCTGCCACCTTGGCTGCTTCTCCTGGCCTCCTCCACGTGGCCTCTGCTCTCTCCTCTAACGCTAATCTCAGGAACGGAGTGAGCAAGCTCCCGGTCTGCCCCCATTTTATAGTGTAGAAATCAAAACCTTTAATCCAATATACAAATAAGGAAGTCTCTGATACAAAGTCACTTATCTGGGGCATGATGGGATTGTACCACCCCACATCAAAAAGGGTGGGAAAGGCTTAGTCCTAAAACCAAGCCCCAGGCTACAAGGATCCTGCCTGCCCACAGCCCGCCCCCACCACACATTAATACCACCTAGGTGATGGGCTTCCATGTGGGCAGCACCATCTTTAACAAAGTGAGCATAATATATTTTATCTGCCCAACAGGCATCCTGTTAAGAAAAGAGAGTGAAAGGACTTAGAAATGAGGTGACATGTAAGCCGGGCTTTGAAGGAAGAGGAGAAGTTTTCCAGTTGGAAAGGAGGGGAAGACACGGTCAGATGTGTATTCTAGGAAGATCTCCATGACAGCTCGTGGAGAGGATGGAGTGGAGGTGGGGGTTGGGAGACAGGCAAGCTAGCTGTTGGGCAGATAAAATATATTATGCTCACTTTGTTAAACATGGTGTTGCCCACCTGGAAGCCCGTCGCCCAGGTGATATTAATGTGTATTGGGGTGGGCTGTGGGCAGGCAGGATCCTTGTAGCCTATGGCTTGGTTTTAGGACTAAGCCTTTCCCAAACTTTTTGATGTAGGGTGGTGCACTCTCATGAGGAATCCCATTATGCCTCAGATAAGTGACTTTGTATCAGAGACTTCCTTGTTTATATATGGATTAGGTTTTGAATCTACACTATAAAGTGGGGCAGACTGGGAGCTTGCTCTCTCTTGGTTCCTGAGATTAGCATTAGAGGAGAAAGGAGAGAGGAGAACAGAAAAGGACACGTGGAGGAGGCCAGGAGAAGCAGCCAAGATGGTGGAGTGCTGAGTGAGAAGCCAATTTGTGCAGAGTTTGTGCAGGGAGAAGGAAGGAGATGGGGAACAGAGGTGAATAAGTCTGGTGAGAAACCTTTGATTCTAGGAAACTCGGATAAGTCAGTAGCTTTGTGAGCATTGAATGTGAGTGGGTTTTGGAGCCCAGTGTGTGTTTTTACTTGCTTGCCGGGTGCAAGCTAAGATTAAAGATAATGGCCCACCAGTTTTTGGCTCCATTGTTTCTTTACTGACTGTCTGAATCCAATGCAAACCTGCATGGGCCAGGCAGCTGTGATGGTGGCCACGGTTACTGGCTTCATACTAGCCAATGTGGTGGTCCAGGCTGGAGGCGCACAGAGACCTGGGAGAAGGGCCGTGAAGGAGACAGTGGGAAACAGCTGATGACCCATAGCTCCAAGGAAGTGAGGCCTCCTGGAGTTTGGCAAAGGCTGGGGAAACTGGGCAAATGCCACCCTGAAGACTGTGCAGGCAGCCAGAGCTTGAGGAGAAGCCAGGAGGCCTGTGGCTCCCACCCTGAACCCCCACGCGGTGGGTGAGTTGTTTAGACATTTGAAGGAATCTTGGCTGGTGGGAAGGCACTTTGTAAATGATCTTAAGAGATTAAGTGCATCCTTTATTAAGAAAAATGGTGGCACCTCTGCCTGCTTGCTGTGAGTTTGTTTATCTGAGTCCTCTCTCCTTCCCCAAATGGGACATAACACAGAATGGCAATTATTTCTAAAATTCTAAATTGGCTTTTTTTCTCTAAGAAAATGGCCCTTGATTCAATTAATTCCTCTCCTGGAGAAGCAGTTACACATCTGATTGGAAGAGGAATTGAGGAAGAGATGGCTACTCCCCTTGATTCTATTATTATAATCTAATTAAACCAACATTTATCAAGTGCCCACCATGGGCACAGCTTTGGGCAGAGAACTGCAGAGCTCTGGTGTGGAAACCCCCACTCTCTACCCAACAATCTCACAATCTTCCAACAAGCCAGATGTGAACCAATGAACTAATAAGGAGCTCTGGTGTTAGATTGAGCCAAGTGCCGCGGGAAGGCCAGGCATGAGTGGAGCAATCTGGGGACAGAAGTCTTTCCGGCAGAGAGAACGACTTGATCAAAGGTTCAGGGGTGTAGAAGGAGAAGGGCTGATCAAGAAAGAGTAGGTAGATTGGTGTTGTATGACGTACTATATTCCCCCATGTATAAGACACAACCTGTTCTGAAAAATCTGGGGTCTAAAAACTGGGTGCATCTTATACGGTGGTTGCAGATCTTTTTTACTTGCATTTCCCGCTTTTTTTTTTTTGTGCGCGAATGACTTGTATGAATTTTATGATGAATAAAATTTGAGTTCAATAACTTTATGTAATACTTTTTTTTTTCAAATTTCAGGCCCCAAAATTAAGGTACGTCTTATGCATGGGAGCCTCTTATACATGGGGAAATACAGTAATTTGAACTGCCTAAGACTTCACTGCAAAAATTTTATCAACTTACTGTCATTTATGACAACTCTGTATGTTGGAATCCTAACCCCATTATACAGATGAAAAAATTAGGACTCAGAGAAGTGAGTGGTAAAAACAACAGCTACCATTTGTTGAGCACTAAGTGTATGTCATGTATGCTGTTTGCATGTGGCGCCCCATTTAATTTCATTCCTACAGAAACCTTACAAATTAGACGTTTTAATTTCCATTTTGCAGATGAGGAAACCAAGGCTCAGCCCTGGCTGGTTGGCTCAGCAGTAGAGGATTGACTCAACGTGTGTGGAAGTCCTGGGTTAGATTCCTGGTCAGGGCAGATAGGAGCGACAACCATCTGATTCTCCCCTTCTCCCCCTCCCTCCCCTCTCTCTATTCTCCTTCCATAGCCATGGCTCCATTGGTATGGCTCTGTGAAGCCTCTGCCTCAGGTGCTAAAAATAGCTCGGTTGTGAGTGGCCCTATATGGGCAGAGCATCAGCCCCAGACAGGAGTTACCAGGTGGATCCCGGTCGGGACACATGCAAGAGTCTGTCTTTGTATCTCCCCTTCTCTCACTTAAAAAGAAAAAATAAAACAAGGTAGAAAGAAACTGAGGCTCAGAGAGATGAGTCTGTAGCAGAACCAAGGACCTCACCCAGATTCTGTGGCTTCAAAGCCTGTCCCTTTCAATCTCATGTTAGAAAGGTTGAGGCTGGGCAGACAGGTCAAGGCCAAGGGATAAAGAACTTCTGATGCCCCAGGGAAATTTAGATTTTGACCTGGAAGTGACAAAAAGCCCGTGTGGGTTTGTGGTTGGAGGTAATGAGACTGCACTGTGGCTTTCAGGCTAATGGCCTTCTGCTTCAAGATCACATCACTGGCCAAAGTATCCACTCCCCATCTCCCACGCGCTAGCACTGTGGCTTTTGCAGGTGGCCGTGGACCCAGGTTCCACTTTTGATTTCCTTGACTTCTGCCTGCGTCCTGGGTGAGCTCAGTGTCTGAGGGAATAAAGCCTCTGCCCACAGAGGCTCTCAGCTCCCAGATCCACTCCACCCACTACTCCTCCCCTCCCTGGCCATCACTCCCCTTTAGGAATATCACACCAGGGGGTCAAAATTCCTGACCTCGGGTTTATACCTCCTGCCTTTCCCTCAGACCTGTCCTCTTTCTCCCTGTCTATCAACCCCACATGGCTTATAAATAAAATATAAAATAAAATCCCCACTCTCATGCAGTTTACATTTTAGCAATGGAAACAGACAACTCATCAGAAAAGTCAAATGCCTAGTATGTTCAACAGTGGCACTTAGGAGTGCTGAAAAGAAAAAAAAATCAGGGGAGGAGCCTATGAAATCATGTGTGTGGGGCGGTGGGGGGGGGGGGAGGTTGAAATTATATCAAGGATGGCCAGAAAAGGCCTCCAGGAGGTGACCTGAGGAGGGAGACTGGAGCCATCTGGTTAGCAGGCAGGGGCAGCAAATGCAGGGATGCGGTCCCCAGAACAGCTGGCCACCGGGCAGCCACCGGGCAGCCACCGGGCAGCCAGAGGAGAGAACCATGGGAGAGAGGGGAGGTAGGAGACACAGGAGGGGCAGATTCCATTGCCCCTGTAGGTGCCCTGCTCCCTGTAAGCCTTGGTCCTTTACTCTAACTTACTTTGATGGCAGCCACTTGAGGGTTTGAACAGAAGAGTGACATGATCTGACTGACTTTTACAAGGAGTCACTCTGACCACTATGGAGAACAGACTACATGGGCAAAGTCAAGTTTAGAGCCTACGGCAGTAATCCAAAGACAAAATAAAGGTGGCTCAGCTCAGGGGAGGTACAGGAGAGGGTGTGGTGGGTTATCAAATTCTGGACACAGTTTAAAAGGAAAGTTGAATGAATTTTCTGGTAGGCCAGAGAAAGGGAGAAGTCAAGGATGACACCAAGAAAGTTGATCTCAACATCTGGAAAAATGGAGCTGTCCTTGACAGAGATAAGAATGGCTGCAGCCGGACCTGCCTTGGGGCACAGGTAAGATGCTTGTTAGTCATACTGGTTACTCCTGCTTTATTCATATCCTTTCTTCTGCTACTCAGGTCAGAACACTGTTTTACCCAGCCTACCAAGCCCCCATATGCTGTTTCCTCTGCAGAAAATGCCCTTCTCATCACAATCATCTTGCTGTGGCCAGCTCATATGCCAAGTCCTCAACAAGAAAGTGAACACTCTCCAGCTCTTCCGGCCAGGTCAATGCATGATCTCTGACAGTGGTTTGTTCATTCTGAATAGCACCTATCACATTGTTTCATAATGGTTCTCTGTGTCTGCTTGTCTTCCTAAGGCACTGAGTTCCCCCAAAAAGCCGGCTCTAATTCATTTCCAGCTGCTCGGCATGGTAGGGAGGTTAAGAATAAGCACTATGGCAGGGGTCCCCAAACTTTTTACACAGAGGGCCAGTTCACTGTCCCTCAGACCGTTGGAGGGCCGCCACATACAGTGCTCCTCTCACTGACCACCAATGAAAGAAGTGCCCCTTCCGGAAGTGCGGTGGGGGGCCGGATAAATGGCCTCAGGGGGCTGCATGCGGCCCGCGGGCCTAGTTTGGGGACGCCTGCACTATGGCATCCAACATATCTGGGTTGGAATCCCAGATTTGCCACTTAGTAGCTGTAGCCCTTAAGCAACTGGCTCAACTACTCTGAGCCTCAGTTTCCCCATCTGTAAAATGGGGATGATAATAGTTCTGTCCTGGGGTGGTTCTGAGGTATAAGTAAATGAATACCTGTAAAGTACTTGGTGCTGGGCTTGGCCTGTATTCATCTTTAATACATACAACCACAATAATGCCTATGCCCTGGGCAACTTCTCTGGGATCCAGTTGGGAGGGTGAATGGAGGACCAGAGGGATCAGGAAGGAAGGGTGATCTTCCAGGTGAAGTGGTGAGGCCAACCCTGAGGCAAGGGGCAGGCAGATGGCACAAGGTGCTGTCCATGGAGTAAAATGAGCAGAACATGGTGACACTGGTCACAGGAGGATCTTAGACAATCTAGCCCTGAGCTCTTTCCAGGTCATCTTTCAATGTTTAAACAGCTGTGCTTTCTCAATTGGTCAAAGTCATTCGCTGCTGAGATTTCTTGCACCAAGGGCTGCAGGAAGCCTGACCTTTCCACAGTATTTACAGTATCGACCAGCTAATTTTAGACACTAACATCCGCAGGATGAGGGTGTGAAAAGCAACCTTACTAGAGTTGCTCCAGCGATGTGCTCCCAGACGGTGTCACTCATGAGTGAAGCAAGTGTTTATTGGGTGTCTACTTTGGGCTCCCCAGGCAGCGATGGTGTTGGTATAAAAAGCCTGTCCTTGGTAAGTCAGCAGAGAAAAAGTGCCCCTGAAGAGGTGACAATCTCCACTGGGCAGGATTTACATAGTGGTAAGGTGCAAAGAGCCAGCTTGGCCCCTGGGACATTGAAGGCACTTGGCAAGCATTTGCTTCCTTTTCTCTTTTCCCCGCCACCCTCACCCTGCTCTTCCTCACTGCCCTATAGCCAGTGTCCTGAGGTGGGCAAGGCAGGGAGCTGGACCATGGGTACCAAATGCCATGAGATGGGCTCAGCTTTGGCCCGGAGCCACACTTGACTCTGGGACATAGGACATTTCAGTCCCCTCATTCGGGCATCACCACCCAGGCTGCCAGTGAGAGAGTGGAGGGTGCTCCAGGCAGTCCTAGTCTCTCCTGCTCCTCACGTACCAGGAGGCAGCCGGGGACATCCTAGCATACAGCTCTGACGGGGTGTCCTTCCCTGCTACACCCAGCTGGCCAGCCTGACCAGGAGAAGGCTGGGGACAGTGTCACCTCACTTTCCCCAATACTAACTCCAGAATGAGTGTCTGTCTAGAGCCGTGATGGCGAACCTTTTTATAAAAACTGCCCACTTTTGCAGTGCTGGTCAACCTGGTCCCTCCCGCCCACTAGTGGGCGTTCCAGCTTTCATAGTGGGCAGTAGCGGAGCAACCAAAACGGCGCTGTGATTGGCCCACCATGAAAGCTGGTGGAAGAGGCTTGGCTGGAACTGTCCAGCCCAATGTGGGCAGCATGTCGAGCCATGTGCAGCAGCCCCCACAGCACTGCTGGGCTTGGCAGCCAAACAAGCTGGAACCAGCTTCCTGTCTGAGTCTGACACCCTCCTTTTTTTCCCTGACCGTCCAAGGACCCATTCACCTTAAAGCAGTTAGGAAACAAATGTCCTCAGTGCAGGTTCTGAACACAGGCATGGGCATTTTGGGGAACATCTTTCATTCACGGAAGGACCCTAGAAGTGTATTTCTCCCTGACAGCAACAGGATGGAGTCAGTTCTGACATCGTGGCTTTGACATTTACTATTCCTCGCTCACCCTGAAGGAGGTGCCTTTTCATCTGAACCCTGACCAAGTGGCGGATGGAAGGATACAAAGAGGATGCGCAGAAAGATAGGGTGGAACCAGACCGTGGGGTTGTCGCTGTCAAGGCTGACTTGCAGGCTTCCCTCGGGGAGGAGTGGGGATTTCTGAGGCAGGGCATGAAGAACGGGGCGTGAACAAGCAGACCTGGCTGAGCAGGATTTGCAGGAGGTGGTTCTGCTGGCAGTGGGACAAACTCCTGCTGTTTCCATTGTTAACCACAAGGACAGCAATCTGGGCACTAAAGAGCACTTTGTGGCTTATAATGAACTTCCATTTGAGCCTTGCAAGAAACATAGTGAGGAATTAATTGCTTCATTCACTCATTCCATTATATAGCATTTATTAGATGCCAGACAGTATGCTGGACTGGTTGCTTAGTATCCTTACCCCATTGCACTCATCTGGGGCTCAGGAGGGAGAAGTTCTTGCCTACAGTCTTATTCTGGAAAGTTGGGATGGGTTTGAATTTCTCATTCATTTATTCCTGTGTAATGTCCCAGGAGCTCACCGAAGACCTGAATCTGCCAGGGTCCCTGCAGAGGAGTCCACGGTCCCCTGATTCCTCTGGACCATGGGAGTAGAGCAGCTTGAAGGAGACCCAGGAGACAAAACTGCTCACCCACTGCAAGACCGCCTAATGATCTGTATTCCCTCACCCCGTTGTATTCACCAGGGGTCAAAATAAACAGTGGTTGTGGCAACTTGGGAAAGAAAGTTGTCATTGGAGCAGATTTCTAAACTCTTTCTTGTCCGCTGACATTACTAAATTAGAGAAGGGTTTCTGCTGCAAAAAAATAATTTAGCTCCAAGATACAATAAAGCCACACTTCAAAATTCAGTGCACTTTGGAGCATCCAAAAGCTGAAAGAAACGACAATTTTCTGATAAAGTCACAATAATCCTTCTCAGGTGGCAGTTACTTTGGTTCCTGTAAAGTCCCGGGCTGGTTTTCATTTTGGCAAGAGATGGTAATGTTTTCCCAGGGCGAGCCTAGCTCACCAACATGGACTGCAGCACGTGGTAAGCTCTGGGGCCCATTTACCCTATGGCAGCTGAAGCCATTGCCCAAAGGACAGGCCAAGCTGGAGGCTCAAGGGGGTCTCCCTTGGCTTCTCATGTGAGGGAACAGGGCAAACTGAGCCCCACATGCCAACAGTAAGTGTGCAATGGCCATGATGATGGCTGTCACAACCAGACCCACTTCCTGGGCACTGGACAAGCCCTATGCCAAATGCTTTATATGACTTACTTCATTTGACTCTCACAACCTTGTTATTCCTGTTACAGATGAGGCAACTGAGGTACAGGGAAGCTAAAGCACTTGCCAGCTCTTATAGCAAACAGTGGATCTGGACTATTCCAACTCAGGGAACTTGGACCCCAAAGTCTAAGTGGTGAGTGTAGACTCCATTTTTCAACTATATGAACCTAGAACTTGGAGGACAGTTTGTCCTTCTGTCTCATTCCTCCCTGATAGCATTTTACTGGTGCTCTTCTATTAAAAGACTGCTCAGCATTATTCTTTAGCCAGTGACCTCTCCATCCCTGACCTTGCTGACATGGGTATGAGATGCTTGCCAAATGCCCAGCAAGGATATCAGTGCTCCAAACCAGATGCTCCCAACCAATGAGCTGTCACCTAGGGAAGGTGTGATTTCCTTGATTGGCAGTAGAGGAGAGTGTGAGCTGCTATTGAACCTCCTCTCTGATGGTCCTCCTGTCTGATGTTGGTCCTCTTGTCTGATGGACCACCAGGTCTGTCTGTGGGGTGGTGGCCAAGGTGGACATGGATGGATGGGTACTCTGTCCAACTGTAATCACCTACACCATCTCACTGGGCCTGGGTATGCACACACTCCCCTGTGTAGGGACCATGTTTCGTCCAGTCTGTAGCCTCTGCATCCTCAGCCCCTTGCATGTGAATGCTTTCGACTGATCCATTTATTCAACAAACACATATCAAGTCCTTAATGGGTGCCAGCCCTGTGCTTGCTCTGGAAACACCAATACAAAATGCAAGTTTCTGCCTTCAAGAGGGGGAGAAACACACAGGCAATTACATGACCCCCATGGTTTTGTTTCTTACACAAGGAGTCACAGGTAGTCAGTCACAGAGACACAGAGACCATGAGCTAGCTTTCTCAGGGAGGTAAGAAAGAATTTACAAAGAGTGTGGCCTTTGATCTAGGGAAGAAATCTGCAGGAAAGAATGAACATGGCAAGCCTGAAGCTGCTACAGCTGGAAGGGCTTGCTGACAAGGTTTGTCCTTGGCTGAAGTCTTGGGACTCGGCTTTTGAAACATCCCCTAACTGCTAAAGCTGTTGTGACCAGACAGCACAAACAATGTGTTTTATGTGGAACACTTGCTTTCTTTTAGGGAGTCTGAAATTTTGGTATTTTCTAGGTAAAGGAATGTCCATGTGGTCAGCTCCTAATAAAAACCCTAAACTTCGCCTGACCTGTGGTAGTGCAGTGTATAGAGCATTGACCTGAAATGCTAAGGTCACTGGTTCAAAATCCTGAGCTTGCCTGGTCAGGGCACATACAAGAAGCAACTATGAGTTGATGCTTCACACTCCTTCCTCCCTCTTTCTTTCTTTCTTTCTTTCTTTCTTTCTTTCTTTCTTTCTTTCTTTCTTTCTTTCTTTCTTTCTTTCTCTCTTCTCTCTAAAATCAATAAATAAAATCTTTAAAAAAAGAAAACACACAACAACCTAAACTGCAAGTCTAAAACATGCTTTCCTGGGCAGAACACGTGTGGCCACATTTTCACTGCTAGAGAAGGGTAGGTCATGCAGGAGGCTACTGCAGTGATACAGACATAAACTTTGTGACTCAGGTGGTCCTTGCAAGTTCTTCTCAGCCCTCCCTTTATATTTCCATACTTCCTATTGTCCAAGAGCTCCAGACACGCTCCAGTCCCTTCTGATGGGGCAGCTGTGTACCTGCTGCTGTAATCCTAGGGCCCAGCCTCATTGTATTTTTGTCCACATCTCTGGGTGGCCCATGATGGTCTATAGGGGTTAGCCCAGTGGTTCTCAGCTGGGGGCAATTTTCTCCCCAACCCTCTGCAAAGGGGCATTTGGCAGTATCTGCAGTTATTTTGGTTATCACACCTGGGAGTGGAATAGCTACTACTGGCACCTGGTGGATGGTACCCAGAGAAGCTGCTCAACACCCTATAATATAAGGCATAGCCTTACCACAAAGTTATCAGCAATTAATGTCAGCAGCATCTATGTTGAGGAACCCTTCCACAGATTAGCATCATCCAGTGGATCTTTACGCAGTGATGGGAATGTTCCATAATTCTGCACAGTCTAATGTAATCACTAACCCACATGTGGCAGCTGAGCTCTTGAAATGTGTCGAGTTGCAGCTGAGGAACTAGTTTCAATTTTATTTCATTTGAATTAACTTAATTTTAATCTTAAGTAGTCACATGTGACTAATGGCTATTCTGTTGAACAAAGCAGACTCATAGCTTAGCGGACTGCAGGGATACTTCCTCAGGACACTGGGATGGCGGCAGCAGAGGACAGCTGCCCATCAGAAGGGCCTGGGCCATGTCAGGAGCTCTTGGACAATAGGAAGTAGGAAAGTGGAAAGGGAGGGCCGGCAAGGAGTGCCAAGGACCACCTGGGTCACAAGGTTATGTCTGTTTTGCTGCAGTTCCTGAGGAAAATCTGCTTGGTGAGTACTCTCTTGCCAGGACTCCCCAGAGCACAACCTCTGGGAAAAGAGAGTTAAAAAGAGTTCCAGTTATAGCACACTGGGGGCATAACAAACCCACAGCCCATGCTCCAGGGTTGAACCCTGCTCACTGCCTTCCCTCAAGGTGACTTCTCTGGGGCTTTGATGGCCTTCTCTGCTAGTAGACTGAATCAAGACAATCTCAACCTGTATCTCTGGACCTCAGATTGAAGAAGAACTTGGGCTCTTAGATTTTTTTCTCAAGAGGTCCCTAATTTGTCTACATTCTTCCGCATCACCAGTTCTGAGATATAGAAAGGTATAGCTTTAGTCAAACTTCAGAAAATGTTCCTTTGTTTTTTTCTTCTAGAATAATGAGCATCTGTTGCCCCTTGTTCCATTATTAAGGGGCTTCCTTCAGAAATTCTTCTGGGAGGGAAAGAATCTGCTCTGAGGTGACTTAATGTCCCTTCACAGGTAAAGAATATGTTGACAGCATCTTCTCTGGATTTTTAAAAAGAAATCCTGAATTATGATGATGATGTCAGAGTAATGGCAGCATGAGAGATACTTCTGATATCTCCCCTTGAAATGTCAACAAGTTGAACAATTATAATGCAGCAAAGGAAACACAGCTGGGCTCGCAGGTGTTCCTGAAGGATCCATGCACCAAATGGACTGAAGTTGTTTTGTTTTGTTTTGTTTTGCCAGGGTTCTTAACAATGCCACTCTCAAATGCCATCAAAGAAGAAGAAATCAAATAACATGGCTACACAAGACAGATGTATAGTTCAAAAGAAAATGAAAATTTTCAAGAAAAAAAGTCACATAAAAACCTTGGAGTTAAATGATAGAGAATTCAAAATTAAAGTTCTGAAAATACTCAACAACATGCAAGAAGACACCAAAAAGCAACTTAAAACTCAGAAAACAAATTAATGAACAAAACAATTGCCTCACCAAGGAGATTGAAACTATAAAAACTGAAATGAAGAATTCAATACATGAATTAAAGACTGAGGTAGCAAATTTAGCTAATAGGACAAGCTTGATAGAGGAAAGAATCAGTGACATCTAAGACAGGCAACTAGAGATGCTACAGAGAGAAGAAGAGAGAGAGAGACTTATGAATTAAAAAAAAACTGAGAGAGCACTACAAGAATGGTCTGACTCCATCAGAAAGAGCAATATAAGAATAATGGATATACTAGAAGAAGAAAAGAAGGAGATGGAAATGGAGATCCTATTCAAACAAATAATTGATGAGAACTTCCCAAGCCTGTGGAAAGACTTAGAGCCTCAAATCCAAGAAGCAAACAGAATGCTGAGTTACTGCAGCCCAAACAGACCTACTCCAAAGCACATCATAATGAAATTGTCAAAAATCAATGACAAAGAAAGAATCCTCAAGGCAGCTAGGGAAAAGAAGACCATAACATATAAAGGAAAGCCTAGTAAGTTATCATCAGACTTCTCAGCAGAAACTCTACAAGCCAGAAGAGAGTGGACCCATATATTCAAAATACTGAAGGAGAGGAATTACCAGCCAAAAATACTGTATCCATCAAAGTTATCCTTCAAATATCAAGGAGAAATAAAAACTTATACAGACATACAGAAGCTGAGAAAATTTATGCCCAGAAAACCCCCACTCCAAGAAATACTCAAAGGGTTTATTCAACCAAATAAAAAGAATAGAAAAAATCAAAATTACAAGTAAAATCTCCAAGAAGATCACAATAAAAATAAAGAATAATCTGTGACAACAATAACATAAAAGGGAGGAAAAGGATCAAGATCTACAGTAGCAAAGGAGGATGTAGTGCAAAAGAACTCAAAAGACAAATAACTCTTATACATATAAACATTTTTCTCTTAGTAACTTAATGGTAACCACTTATGAAAAAAGCCACTGCTGTAACACACAGATTAAAAAAAGAAAAAACAGGGGAAATAAGTATGGAATACCACCAAACAAAAAGAACTGACAAACAAAAAAGAGAAGAACCAAACAAGCCAAGAGCTAGCAGAAAACAAAAGATAAAATGGCTATAGAAAATCCTCAAGTGTCAATAATTACCCTAAATGTAAATGGATTGAACTCACCAATAAAGAGGCACAGAGTAGCAGATTGGATCAAAAAGCAAAACCCAATGGTATGCTGTCTTCAAGACAAAAGAAGATTCAAAATGAAAGGTTGGAAAACAATTCTCTGAGCAAATAATAGCCAAAGAAAAGCAGTTGTAGCCATACTCACATCTGACAACATTGACTTCAAGACAACAAAGGTAACCAGAGAGAAAGATGGACATTTCATAATGATAAAGGGGACATTGTATCAAGAAGAGATAACATTTCT
Source organism: Saccopteryx leptura (assembly GCF_036850995.1). Lineage (NCBI taxonomy): Eukaryota > Metazoa > Chordata > Mammalia > Chiroptera > Emballonuridae > Saccopteryx > Saccopteryx leptura. The sequence continues at coordinate 329,407,467 of NC_089504.1, forward strand.
TAACATATATGCACCAAACCAGAAAGCACCAAAATACATAAGACATCTACTAAATGATCTAAAAATAGAAACAGACAAAAACACAATCACACTTGGAGATTTCAACACACCATTGACAGCTTTACATAGATCATCCAAACAGAAAATCAATAAAGAAATATCAGCCTTAAATGATACTCTGCACCAAATGAACATAATAGACATTTACAGAATATTTCATCATAAAGCATCAGATTATACATTCTTCTCCAGTGTGCATGAAACATTCTCAAGGATAGACCATATGTTGGGCCACAAAACTAACATCAACAAATTCAGGAAGATTAAAATTATAACAAGCATATTTTCTGATCATAAGGTTTTGAAATTAGAATTCAACTGCAAAAAAGGAAGTAAAGAAACCCACAAAACATAGAAATTAACATACTTATAAAAAATGACTGGGTCAAAAAAGAAATAAAAGCAGAGATCAAATGATATATACAGATAAATGAAAATGACAACATGGCATATCAAAATTTCTGGATTGCAGCAAAAGCAGTAATAAGAGGGAAATTTATATCATTATAGGATTATATCAAGAAACAAGAGAGATCCCAAGTAAACAACCTAACATCACATTTTAAGTGACTAGAAAAAAAGAACAAAGGCAACCCAAAGTCAGAAGAAGAAAGGAAATAGTAAAAATAAGAGCAGAACAACATAAAATAGAGAACAAAAGAAAACTGTAGAAAAAATTAATATAACAAAGAGCTGGTTCTTTGAAAAGATCAATAAAATCAACAAACCCCTAGCTAAACTCACTAAGGAAAAAAGAGGAAAGACTTATATATAAACAAAATCTGAAATGAAAGAAGAGAAATTACCACAGACATCATAGATATACAAAGGATCATAGTAGAATATTATGAAAGATTATATGGCACCAAATTCAACAACCTGGAGGAAATGGATAGATTCCTAGGACTATACAATTTTCCTAGACTGAGTCACAAAGAAGTGGAACACCTAAATAGACCTATAAGCAGGGAGGATATAGAAACAACTATCAAAAACCTCCTTCAAAACAAAAGTCCAGGACCGCATGGCTACACTGGTGAATTCTATCTACCAAACATTCAAAGAAGATTTGGTACCTATTCTTCTCAAAGTCTTACAAAAAAAGGAAGAAGAAGCAACACTCCCCATCACATTTTATGAAGCCAATATAACCTTCATATCAAAATCTGGCAAGGACAACACAAAAAAAGAAAACTACAGACCAGTATCTCTCATGAATACAAATGCAAAAATCCTAAACAAAAGACTAGCAGATCAAATACAACACTTATATGAATCCATACATAGATGGGACATAAAAATGAGACTCAGAGACATGGACAAGAATGTGATGGTAATGGGGGTTGGGGGTGGGGGAGTGGGGAAGGGGCAAGGAAGGAGAGAGAGGGGGTGGGGGGAGGGGAGGGGCACAAAGAAAACCAGATAGAAGGTGATGGAAGACAATTTGACTTTGGGTGAGGGGTATGCAACATAATCAAATGTCAAAATAATCTGGAGATGTTTTCTCTGAACATACGTACCCTGATTTATCAATGTCACTGCATTAAAATTAATAAAAATAAGATAAAAAAACAGTACACCACGATCAAGTGGGATTCATTTCAGGAGCACAAGGATGATTCAACATACAAGAATCAACCAATGTAATACAACACATCAACAAAACAAAGAACAAAAATCATGTGATTTTATCAATAGATGCAGAAAAGTCATTTGATAAGGTACAACATCCTTTTATGTTTAAAACACTCAATAAAATTGGAATAGAATAAAAGTACCTCAACATAATAAAGGCCATCATATATGACAAACCATCAGCTAATATCATAATAAATGGAGAAGAAATGAAGACTTTTTCTCTAAAATCAGGAATAAGTCAAGGCTGCCCACTCTCTTCACTCTCATTCAACATCGTTCTGGAAGTTTCAGCCAGAGCCATCAGCAAAAGAAAGAAATAAAAGGCATCATATTTGGAAAGAGAAAGTAATCACTTTTTGCAGATGACATGATCCTATATATAGGAAACTTCAAAGACTCTACCAAAACATTATTAGAAACAATAAACCAATACAGTAAAGTCACAGAATTCAAAATCACTATACAAAAGTCCACTGCTTTCCTATACGCCAACAATGAAGCATCAGAAAATGAATTCAAAAGAACAATTCCTTTTTCAATTGCAACAAAAAATAAAATAAAATACCTAGGAATAAACTTAACAAAGGATGTGAAGGACCTGTATACTGAAAACTACAAAACATTATTAAAAGAAATTAAAAAAGAAACAATGAAATGGAAAAATATTTCACATTCATGAATTGAAAAGATTAACAGTTAAAATGGCCATGCTACCCAAAGCAATATACAAATTTAATGCAATTCCCGTCAAAATCCCAATGTCATTTTTTAAAGAAATAGAACAAAAAATTACCAGGGTTGTATGGAACCATAAAAAACCTTGAATAGTCAAAGGAATCATGAGGAAAAAGAATAAAGCTGGAGGTATCACTGTACCTGACTTCAAATTATACTACAGAGCCACTATAATCAAAACACCATGATATTGGCAGGAAAATAGATACAGACCAATGGAACAGAATCAAGAGCTCAGAAATAAAACCACATATATATCGACAAATTATCTTCGACAAAAGAGCCAAAAACATACAATGAAGAAAGCTTCTTCAATAAATGGTGCTGGGAAAATTGGAAAGCCATATGCAAAAGAACAAACTTGACTACAGTTTTTCCTCCTGTTCAAGAATTAATTCCAGTGGATCAAAGACCTAAAGATAAGATCTGAAACAATAAATTACATAGAAGAAAACATAGGTACTAAACTCATGGACCTTGGCCTTAGAGAACAATTTATAAATTTAACCCCAAATGCAAAAGAAGTAAAGACAAAAATAAATGAATGGGACTGATCAAATTGAAAAGCTTCTGCACAGCAAAAGAAACTGACAACAAAATAAATAGACAGACAGCTAAATGGGAGATGATATTTGCAAACAACAGCTCCGATAAGGGGTTAATATCCAAAATATATAAAGAACTCACAAAGCTTAGCAATAAACAAGCAAACAATCCAATTTAAAAATGGGAGAGGACCTGAACAGACACTTCTCCCAAGAGGACACACAAATGGCCAACAGATATATGAAAAGATGCTCATCTTCACTAGCTATTTGAGAAATGCAAATCAAAACTACAATGAGATACCACCTCACACCTGTTAGATTGGCTATTATCAGCAAGACAGGTAATAACAAGTGATGGAGAGGCTGTGGAGAAAAAGGAACCCTTGTTCACTACTGGTGGGAATGCAGATTAGTACTATTGTGGAAGAAAGTATGGTGGTTCCTCAAAAAATTAAGAATAGAATTACTATATGACCCACAATCCCTCTACTGGGTATACACCCCAAAAAACTTGAAAACATTGGTAGGTAAGGACACATGCACCCCCATGTTCATCACAGCATTATTCACAGTGGGCAAGACAGGGAAAAAACCAGTGTCCCCTGATAGAGGATTAGATAAAGAAGATGTGGTTCATATACAATGGAATACTCAGTTGTAAGAAATGAGGATATAGTGACATTTATGACAACATGGATGTAACCTGAGAATGTTATACTGAGTGAAATAAGTAAATCAGAAAAAGCTAAGAACGGTATGATTTCACACATAGGTGGGATATAAAACTGAGACTCAAGGACATAGATAAAAGTGAAGTGGTTACCAGAGGGAAGAGAGGGAAATGGGGGAGGGGTTTCGGGAGGGGGGTAAAGAAGGACAAATACAAGGTGACAGAAATTGATTTGACTTTGGGAGATGAGTACACAACATAATCAACAGTTCAAATGTTATAGAAATATTTTCCTGAAACCTATGTACTCTTATTGATCAATGTCACTCTGTTAATTTTCTAAATAAAATTAAAAAATAGAATCCTGCCTCAGCAGGCACAACCACTAGACAGGGCAGGGCTGCTGAGGCCAGAAGGTAAGCCGTGGCAGAGGCGAGGGACGGGTGCACATGCTGGGCATTCAAAAGTGACAGTAGAATAAACAGAGGAAGAAAAAGCCTCCCGACAAAAGCACAATGAAGTTTATAATGTTCCTCTCGTTTTAGAAATAAGAACAGTATGTCTCAGAGAGGTTAAAGTGACTTGCCCAAAGCAACACAGCAAGTATGTGATAGATGGAATTAAGATTTGAACCCAACTCCAAACTGTCCAGCTGCAAACCCCACATTCTCAACCACTGAGGCACGTGGTAAGGTGAGTGTCCACTAAACAGGAAGGGATGGCAGAGACCTCCTCACATCACTCATCTAAAGAAGGCTCTCAAATCTTTCTGGTGGCCTGGGCAGGCTGGGGTGTGGGAGCACAGGATCCCCCAAACATCCAAGAAGCAAAGGAACAGAGAGTTGTTCTCCCAGTTCTGCATGGGGAGGTGCCTCTTATTGGCATCAGGGATAAAGCTGTGGTTGAGCACTGGGCCAGGCTATTTGCTGCATAGTGAGAAACATCCGTTTCTATTTGCATGATCAAAACCCAGTCTGGTGCTCTGGGAGACTGGGGGCAGAGAAAGGGGGAGAATTGGGAACTGGCAGGGACAGCCACCACTGGGCTGGGATGGCCTGGGAGCTGCTCAGCTTTGAAGTGTTTGCTGAGCCCCTAATTAAAGGACAAGCCCACAAGGAAGCCAGTAGAGTGATTTTTAGGAATTGGATTCTGGACTGCTGCAAATCTCCATGTTGAAAAATTAATCCTCTTCCTGGCTCTAAGACGATGTACTTTGGTACTTTCTTAGATAAATGTGGCTGTTTCACTATTATCTAATTGTGCTTTCAGAGTTAAAATGCACATCCTGGAGCAAGGATGGAAAAGATGTAAATATGTGACAAATGTCTGCCAGCTACCATCCCATATCCATGACAGACATCACTAATCAATCAAACAGCCTTTCCCGTGGAGGCTAAACAAAGATTTAGAATTGAGCAGCACTCCAGGCAGCCACTATCAACTGAATCAATTTGAAACATAAAATCTATGTACCATTCTTATACTTAATGTGAGGTGCGCTCTGCTCTATAAGCCTTTTAGGTATGGAGGACAGGTAGATTTATTTAAACTAAGCTTGCTAGACCAAATCCATTGCTTAAAAAGTCATTACGATGCTAGAGTGGGCCCAAGCTAAGAGTGAAGTAACCCACAGCTAGGGAACCAGCAAGACTCCAGTCTGTCCTTCCAGCTCTATCTTGTGCTCTCTCTTAGTTTAACCACATGATCGACCACACCTCTACTTTTCCAGCTTCAGTCACAGAGAACTCATTACCTTATGAGGCAGCCTACGCGGTTTTTTGTTTGTTTGTTTTGTTTTGTTTTTGTTGTTGTTGTTGTTTTTTGTCAACTCTCAACAGTGTAGGCTGTGAAATGAGCTGGCTAGCCTTGAATTTGCCTCCTGGCTTAACCTGATGACAGTGTAACTTTGGGCAAGCCCCTTCATCTCTTATGTATAAAGTGTGGCAGAAATCATGCCTATATCAGGAAGGTGTAAAATGTAATTAAATGTATGTGAAACAACTTGCAGAATGCCCTGTGCATGGTTGGTGCACAAAGCATACAGTTTCTTTCTATTTTTAAAGTGTACCAAAATCTACCTTATTGGAGCTTCCGCTGCTGGTTCCTTGGGGATTCCAGAATCTGTCTGCTTCCTCCTCTGCATGACAGCCTGGCAGATGTTTAAAGACATTTGAAGGCAGAGTGCCAGTCTCCAGTTTCTTCAACTTTTACAGAAATCTTTCATCTAATGATCACTTCTTGAGGACTTGCTCTTAACATGTAGACTTAATTCTTGAGTTAGCTCTAATGACAGCTGGGCAGACAAATTCTCACCTCCCTCATTCTGCACCTTAGACACCTATTCATTCATTCCTCATTCATTTGTGTATTTGTTCACTTAGCTGATACTTCACTAAGTCCCTAAGAGGTATCAAGCACTTGGCTGGGAACAAGGATACAGTGATGAACCCAATGATGGACATGAACCCCCACACACACCCTTCACTGATTCACTCAGACATAACTGTTAATTTCTTTACTCAAAAATTTGTTGCTAGTAGGGATGTAAAAGGTACAGCCACTTTGAGAGACAGTTTGTTGATTTCTTACAAAACTAAACATACTCTTGATATACAATTCAGTAATCATGTTCCTTGGTATTTACCCAAAGGAGTTAAAAACTTAGCTCCACACAAAAACCTGCACTCAGATGTTTAGAGCAGCTTCATTTATAATTGCCAAAACTTGGAAGTAACCAAGATGCCCTTCAGTGGGTGAATGGATAAATGAACGTGGTTCATTCAATCAAATATTAGTCAGTGCTAAAAATGATGGAGTTATCAAGCCATGAAAAGGCATAGAGAAGAACCTTAAATCAGGGGTCGGGAACCTTTTTGGCTGAGAGAGCCATGAACGCCACATACTTTAAAATGTAATTCTGTGACAGAATTACAATATGTTTAACACTAAATACAAGTAAATGTGTGCATTTTATGTAAGACCAACACTTTTAACGTACAATAAGTCTCTGAATTCTTTTTAATCACGTTGTTATGCTGTTGCTAACCAATGATGAATAAAGTACTACTTACCATTAATGCGACTTCTGGTGCTGCATGGGTTTGCTGATGGCTTTGTAATCTGGTTGATACACGGTGAGGTTAAGCTTCATGCAAGCGTTGAGACTTCCATCAGTTAAACATGATCGTATGTTGGTCTTAACGTTCTTTTGATGGGAGAAAGACTGCTCACATGCATA